>NC_060141.1:559669438-560919438 GCF_021461385.2 Schistocerca piceifrons
TTAATAATACAATACCCTTCCTCTGAACTTGAATTTGTATCAACAATCGAAGCACAGCAAAATATGTTCGAGCGCTGTAACAAACAGTGCTCTTTGCTCTCCAAGATCACATACGTGAACGTAAGTTCCCGTCCGTCCAGAGGAGTGCCGTGTGAGGAACTGCGTTGCTGTCCTGTGAATGAACAAGTCAGCGATTCAGACCACTGAACAGTTACGCTTCCTTTGAGTAGCTGTGTTTGTGGAGGCCTTACGTTGTTCCAACAATCGCTGCAAAGCTGCACTTTCTACATGTAGCTAAAACCGACTAGTTGGCGCCATCTCTTCGCTCATGCTTCAACATAAACTACCCCTGGCGCAAAAGTACAAACATTGAACTCCATGAACGTTGTAGACAAGTATCGGAAACCGATCTCGGTGAACCTCTTGCGGATTGATAAGCTGTCGGAAAACGCTGATAAACTTTTCGAGTTGTGACGCTGCGATCGTTACGGCTAGGTAGGGTGTGGGAAAAACGCGGACACCGTGGTAGCACACGATACATAGATTTTGATAAATGAAGACCTAACATCCTAAATGAGCTATGTACCATTTTTTTTTAAATCGATTGTATTCACTCTAAAGACGCGACAGCCATGCGAGTTTGTTGCACGAATCGTAACAGCGACGAACAAAAGGCCTCCTCCATTCTAAACCTGCTGGGCAATCAGCGTTGAATTGCATCAGTTTAACTCACGTATGTGCTAGTTGCCACATTGTTCGTCATGTTGTGGAAGTAAGACTTGAATATTAGCAATCGATCTGCAAGAAGTATTGTGTGTTCCAGTTCTTACATAATCAGGTACGTCCTAGTTACGCCAGCTTTCTTATTACAACTTCCGTGTTCGTGCTTACTACAACAGAGAGGCAAGAATGTAATTGTGGCATCAGGGTGAAGGGCCTCGTGGAGCAAACAACATAGCATCACGTCTATTTCACGTTCTGAATTCCACTAAAATACCGTCAATGTAACTGTCAATAAAGAGGAACTTTTGATTTAGAATGATAACAGCTGTGGATGAAACGAAAACCGCATACTTACATATACAAGCACATGTTCGTAGTGTCTTGGGGACTATTTTATTGTATATAACGTAAGTATGTGGTTTCAGACCCCAGTCTCGTATCTTGTGAAACAAAAGCGCAAGAAGGCAGCTAAGTGTTATATACTTAATGATTTACAAAAAGTAATTATATCGGCACGTGCTTCTTTAGTATTCAACGTACTCAGAATGGAGAAAAAGGACTTCATCAACACAACAAAGCTACACATTCGTTTTGCTGCACAAATTAAAATCACCTCACCTGGAATAGCGCACATCAAAGGAAATTCAGTGACAGTGAACAATGGGAATGTGTACATCATATTAAAAAAAGGCAAAACTATTGGCGATGTCATTTATACACACCTTTCAGCAGTGCAAATTATTTCACCACTGACTGCTGCAACCTTTATACCACAACACCATGATGATTTTTGTTTCGTACTGTCTACATAGTTTAAGATATTTATGTTTAGGTATGTTTTGTCAACCATTATAGCATGATATTTCGGTTGCACTTAGCCCATTTAGTCTCAAGTTTTCAATTTTCATTTACTGGACAACGCAAAATTCACTCACCCTTGCAGTATAGTTTACATTTACTTGATGATAATAAATGTTTAAAATTATAAAAACGTGTGGGCTGATTTCGTTTGTCATACAATACTTTTTTTGTGTTATCTCAACACATCACTTTTGGTCATTAACACGTCTAGAACGTTAGGTCTTCAAATAGTCTGGAGGAGGAAGAGGTGTTTAGAAGGGGAAGCAAGGAGAGAGCTGGAGGTTCGGAAGCTAACGATGTATACACTGCCTAAATTTCTCTGTCGCTCTGTTTGAATCCATACGTAGTTTTCTTACTTCTCACTAACAAATTATTCCATCTGTAAGAGCTTTTCTCACACTCAGCGACACTTGTGCGATGCCATTAACTTGACACTATCGAGAATTAGAATAAGAACCGGGACTTTTTCCGCTTAAAAAGTGAGTGGTTTTCGTGAATTTATAACCTGTAAGAATTCGCTTAACCTTTAACATACGTGAGAACTACATCGGTAAGGCAACGGTAAAGCGGCACTATTTGCTACTTGTTAGACTCCCGAACGTTTCTGAGAGAACACCACAGTGCTCATTAGCACAGTTTGGGAACTGCTGATATTCGCCTTGTCGATACGAAAATATTCAGCCGATCGCGACGTGAGATTAGTAACCGAGCTGCGGTACCAGTAGCTTTAATATCGGTTTTAATATCCAGTAGGAACGTCAATCGCCCGCGTGGTATTATACTAGACTGCTGCAAGTTGGAAACAGACGAAGCAGAAATACTCAGCTCCTGCAATATGAATGTGTTCGCAATTTCCGCATGGCTGAAAATCTGCTGTTCGTTCCATTTGCCTTCCGTACAACTTCCGTTGCTGATCAACATCCACCTATGGAGTTAATTGTTAGCATCGTTACTTACAACGCATATCGCCAGTATGCTTTCAATCTGCTTTCAATACTGAACTCGAATCATGAAACAAAGTCAAATCTATAACGTATTCTTCATTTAGCTTTAATGTTGTTTTGCTAATTCATCTAATTTGAATAAAGTTTTACTACCGAAAGTTTGTTTTACTTTAATAACAATCAACCTCAAGTGAATTCGCAGAGGACTGTCGAATTGTAACAACGAATGAGAACATCTGTAGCGGAGAAATACTACTGATATCAATAAAACGTCTGCTTGTTTTCCAATACATGGGTAACGATGGATGGTCATCTGTTCGCTGGAGCTTATTATTTATCTCCTGTTCCGGATACTCTCTGCATCATCAAGACATCTTGCCCATAGTCTGTAATGTGAATATGGTTTTCTCTAGCATATTCTGCCTGCAGAACCCGAATCAACCCTCTTACTTGACAGTGGACAATACTTAACTGTTGCGTTAGTAGAGCTTTTCATTCATTCCGCTCCTCTAGCTGCGCAAGTAAACGCTCTTTATTCTCCGAATGACATAGGGACAAGAGAGAACTGAATCGGCGTCTCTTCAAATCTTCATGTGACTCATTATTCCAGTTGCTGTTCTGATGACAAAGTGTCTTCTCTCCGAGCACATTCCTTACCCTATCTACTGCGTTCCGATCCTGGAGTGAGAGAGGCTACGCTACTTCGTTACTTTTACACACGTCTCTCAAGCTTTAGTGACTGTCCTCGCTTTTTTTAAAAAAGAAATCAACTGTTTTACCACGTTTTTTTCGTTTACAAAAGCACATCGGACAAACATAAATAGTACCCCCACCCTCCGGCAGATACCATGATGATACAGTGAAACAATGCCTTCAATTTTTGTGATGGCCTCTATACAAGAGGAAGGGTCCACAAATTGTTCAAGTATGCCATATCCAATTGAAGACACTCATTGGGGACTGGATCCCTTAGAGCTATCAAATTGTGGGGATACTGACTGACGTTTGAACCGCTGCTTCAAATAGTCCCGGGCATTTTCAGTCGGATTATGATCGGGTGCTTTAGCGGGCCAGTCAAGACGCAACAAGAGGGCTCGATTTGTTCGCCAAATCAGGAACGTTATCGTGCGGTCATGTGAATACGGCTGTTGTCATCTTGGAAGACGGAAAATGTAGAAGGGGCAACACTCCTTCGTAGAGATTGTTGGAATGTACACTCATGCAGAATGTGGTGCCACACAACGTGGCACTACACTAAACTGGCGCTAATAGCATAGGCACACAGGGAACACACACGACACAGATCTGTAAGTCCACGGTATTGGTGATAAGTTGAGAAAACCGTCCCGAAACACATGTGCTACAAGACGCCACTGTTTTCTGCGCATGTACCCCGACATCAATATGGGATACGATCACCATGCACATGTACACAGGCCGCACAACGAGTTGGAATACTCTGGACCAGGTAGTCGAGCAGTGCTTAGGTATAGCCTCCCATTCTTGCACCAGTGCCTGTCAGAGCTACTGAAGTGTACTACGGGTTTGAAGACGTGCAGCGATATGTCGACCGAGAACATCCCAGACATGCTCGATGGGTTTTAGGTCTGGAGAACAGGCAGGCCACTCCATTCGCCTGATATCTTCTATTTCAAGGTACTCTTCCACGATGGCAGCTGGGTGGGGCCGTGCGTTATCATCCATCAGGAGGAAGGTGGGACCCACTGCACCCCTGAGAATGCGGACTCACTGGTGCAAAATGACGTCCCGATACACCTGTTACAGTTCCTCTGTCAAAGACATGCAGGGGTGTACGTGCGCCAATCATAATCTCACCCCACATCATCAAACCACGACCTCCATATAGGTCCCTTTCAAGGACGTTAAGGGGTTGGTATCTGGTTCCTGGTTCACGCCAGATGAAAACCCGGTCAGAATCACTGTTCAGACTATACCTGGACTCATCCGTGAACATAACCTGGGACCACTGTTCCAATGACCATGTACTGTGTTCTTGACACCAGGCTTTACGGGCTCTCCTGTGACCAGTGGTCAGTGGAATGCACCTTGCAGGTCTCCTGGCGAATAAACCATGTCTATTAAGTCGTCTGTAGACTTTGTGACTGGATACAACTCTTTCAGTGGCTGCGGTAAGGTCCCGAAAAGGCTACCTGCAGTACTCCGTGGCCGTCTGCGGGTACTGATGGTGAGACATCGGTCTTCTTGTGGTTTTGTACACTGTGGACGTCCCGTACTGTTGCGCCTGGACACGTTTCCTGTCTGCTGGAATCGTTACCATGATCTTGAAATCACACTTTGTGGCACACGGAGGGCCCGTGCTACGACCTGCTGTATTTGACCAACCTCCAGTCGCCCTAGTTTTCTACCCCTCATAACGTCATCAATATATGTTGTTTGAGCCATTTTCAACACATAATCACCATTAGCACGTATGAAAGCGTCTGCACACTTACTCGTTGCACCGTACTCTCTGACATGTACCAACACACCTCTGCGTATGTGGACTGCTGCCAGCGCCACCGTGCGACGACCGCAGGTCAAATGCACCGCATGAGCATACCCAGAGGTGATTTAAACACGCGAGCTTCGCACCAGAGTGTTGTTTCGCCACGTATCAGCATTATCTTTAATTTATGAGCATGAGTGCACATCGTGTGGATATAAGGCGTGTGTGGCGGTTCATTTAGTGACACTTGAGTCTGTAGATGTATTTAAGCTCTATACTGGCCAGGAGGAGGAGGAGGAGATTAGTGTTTAACGTCCCGTCGACAACGAGGTCATTAGAGAAGGAGCGCAAGCTCGGGTGAGGGAAGGATGGGGAAGGAAATCGGCCGTGCCCTTTCAAAGGAACCATCCCGGAATTTGCCTGAAACGATTTAGGGAAATCACGGAAAACCTAAATCAGGATGGCCGGAGACGGGATTGAACCGTCGTCCTCCCGAATGTGAGTCCAGTGTGCTAACCACTGCGCCACCTCGCTCGGTCTATACTGGTCACACTTTAGTTAAAGGGAGAAGGTGAGAAACCTGATGGGTGGGGCGCGAGGAGAATAGCTTGCTGGATAACGTTTCCGGGGGTGGCTGGTTGCACGCTCGTGTGTCAGGACCCAGTGAACGCTGGAAACTGCCAATTCAGCCCATTCTCAGAAATGTTGCCTTGCGAGCACTGAAGTTGTTACGGAGCCATAGCGACTGCGGGACCTGGAAAGCTATTTAGCAAATATAGAACTGAGGTCTGACTGCAGTTACCGAACGCCGGACACAGCCAAGTTAAACTGTTGTCGGAAATGTTGGTCACAACGTTTTGTGTCCCCTAGATTTGTAATGAAACCATAGCGGCTCTGGGAACTCGGAGGCTAGTTTGCAAACCCAGAATGGGCGTGTCGGCAGCTACCAAATGTTACTTTCCCGTTAACCGCAATGGTGTGGTTCCCATACCACAATTATATCGGGAAATTCATCTGGAGTGGGGAGGGAAGGAATAGGAGCAAGAGAGCCGGTGGGTTAGCAGGGAACTGAGTGACCAATGAGAGCTCGTCGCTGTGATTATTTATGAGACAGTCAATCGAAACAATGAGAGAGGCCAGATCTGCATATCAGGGTGCAGCAGGAGCGGAAGAAGGAGTGAGAGCAGTTGATGCTGGGAGTGTAAGTGTGAAGTATTGACGGCGTCGTGAGGAGTTGGAAGCGCTCACTGTCAAAGGGAAAACACCGCATTTATACGTGGAAGCAGGTAATTCTGATCGGTCGAAGACTGGGGGACAGGTAGTCAGTAAAATTTTTCTGTGTTTGTGACAGCATTGTCAATATGTAAAACTACCGACGTTCGGTCACTGTTGCAAGTGACCTTCTTCAGGGTGTTTTTGCAGACGGGTAATTTGTGGGTCTTACTAGCTGTCAAGAAGGGCTGAAAGTGTCTACGGGTGATACAGAGGCTAGATTAAACCTTACTTGGCACAGTGGAGAAGAAAGGGGTGTTTATTAAACAATATAAACACGGAGGCTAGATGGGACCGTATTTATCAAAGTGTAAAAAGGACTGAACCATTTGTAAAAGGATTTGAATAAAATCCTTTTCACTATTAATTTATATTGCCATGTTCCTTTAAGGGTTAATCTCTTCACCTGCACGTGTTTCAGGTCATATGTGTCGTCATTTCATTTTCAGTGTCTGCCGTAATCTCTGTGTGAAGATATGCTAAGTTCATGTATAGTTATCTATATTTCTGCAATGGTTTCTCTGCGGTTCGACGATCCTCACGAACGGACGTTGGATCTTCGCCACGGTCAAATGGGCAAAGGATTTCTGCTTACAGAATGATTTCCCTTGTCTCGTAGGGTCCGCAGCCCGTGGTCGTGTGGTAGCGTTCTCGCTTCTCGCGCCCGGGTTCCCGGGTTCGATTCCCGGCGGGGTTAGGGATTTTCTCTGCCTCGTGATGACTGGGTGTTGTGTGATGTCCTTAGGTTAGTTAGGTTTAAGTAGTTCTAAGTTCTAGGGGACTGATGACCATAGATGTTAAGTCCCATAGTGCTCAGAGCCATTTTTTTGTCTCGTGGGGTGAACCTTTTGTAGCGAGGCTGGCGAACCTAACAATTATTTATCGGTATTGGGGGGATTGGTACTGAGTTAACTTGATATAAGTAGCACACTTCATGGTGGCACATCGTACATGGTAGGAAAAACCCCCAAAACAGTACAGAACCACTTTCGTACTGGACAACAACACACAATCACGGCTTAAGCGCCCTATCGCCCCGTCGGTGGTCTCCACGAGTTGCTTCATTTGAAAAGGTGCGCCTGCCGGAGTGACCGAGCGGTTCTAGGCGCTACAGTCTGGAACCGCGCGACCGCTACGGTCGCAGGTTCTTCGAATCCTGCCTCGTGCATGGATGTGTGTGATGTCCTTAGGTTAGTTAGGTTTAAGTAGTTCTAAATTCTAGGGGACTGATGACCTCAGAAGTTAAGTCCCATGGTGCTCAGAGCCATTTGAACCATTTGAAAAGGCGCAAAATCGCGAACCAGTTCACGCGTCCAGTCACCCGTGTCCAGTTTCTGTATTGTTCTGCCCAAAGAAGACGTGCAACTTTATGTGCAGCTGTGGCAATAAATTTTTGCGAGATACCCTAATCCATTGCGCACAGTTCCTGTCACCATGCCCGATGAGAAATTAGTCGAAACGGTCCTGCACTCACTGACAGCAACAGTTCGTGTCGCGTATCAAACCAACAGTCATGACAAAGTGTGTCACTTGTCCTTGGCTCCTGACGGTTAGGATCTTTTTACAAGCACTGTTCTTACGCCAAGTTACAGGCTGCGAGTGACACACCGTTCCTTGTACAGTAGACACGTTGGACGAATCGCGATGACACAACAACAAATCGGCCAACTTTATTCGTGCTGTGGTCATAGGCACGTCCAAACACGATAGTTCCTTTCTGCCACTCTATCACGTCTCGACGTCGACTCGTCTTACCGCGCTCATTCCATACAACTGACCACCGCATAGACACCAGTTGTCTGCTACGATTTATGTGCAGCAGCTGTGGAGGGTCACGTAATTGCCTCTTAGCAATTACACATCGCCTACAGCGCTAAAAAGTGACCAGTGTGCTGGTTTGAGGAAGGCGACTAACATTTTGTTCGGTGAGCTTACAAAGCAAAAGTTTCCCTCCTACTTATGAGATTTTCCTCGAAATTCACTGTTACTTAGGTGGGTGAACATGGTAGGAAATGGCAGGAGCGGGTACCGTGCGAAAGGTTATATATATTCCTCTTCTATTCTGAAAAATAATACAGCGTGTTTATAAAGTTTCTCGCCATTTCTTTCTTGTTGTTGTTGTTGTTGTTGTGGTCTTCAGTCCTGAGACTGGTTTGATGCAGCTCTCCATGCTACTCTATCCTGTGCAAGCTTCTTCATCTCCCAGTACCTACTGCAACCTACATCCTTCTGAATCTGCTTAGTGTATTCATCTCTTGGTCTCCCTCTACGATTTTTACCCTCCACGGTGCCCTCCAATGCTAAATTTGTGGTCCCTTGATGCCTCAAAACTTGTCCTACCAACCGATCCCTTCTTCTAGTCAAGTTGTGCCACAAACTTCTCTTCTCCCCAACCCTATTCAATACCTCCTCATTAGTTACGTGATCTACCCACCTTATCTTCAGCATTCTTCTGTAGCACCACATTTCGAAAGCTTCTATTCTCTTCTTGTCCAAACTAGTTATCGTCCATGTTTCACTTCCATACATGGCTACACTCCATACAAATACTTTCAGAAACGACTTCCTGACACTTAAATCTATACTCGATGTTAACAAATTTCTCTTCTTGAGAAACGCTTTCCTTGCCATTGCCAGTCTACATTTTATATCCTCTCTACTTCGACCATCATCAGTTATTTTACTCCCTAAATAGCAAAACTCCTTTACTATTTTAAGTGTCTCATTTCCCAATCTAATTCCCTCAGCATCACCCGACTTAATTAGACTACATTCCATTATCCTCGTTTTGCTTTTGTTGATGTTCATCTTATATCCTCCTTTCAAGACACTGTCCATTCCGTTCAACTGCTCTTCCAAGTCCTTTGCTGTCTCTGACAGAATTACAATGTCATCGGCGAACCTCAAAGGTTTTACTTCTTGTCCATGAATTTTAATACCTACTCCGAATTTTTCTTTTGTTTCCTTTACTGCTTGCTCAATATACAGATTGAATAACATCGGGGAGAGGCTACAACCCTGTCTCACTCCCTTCCCAACCACTACTTCCCTTTCATGCCCCTCGACTCTTATAACTGTCATCTGGTTTCTGTACAAATTGTAAATAGCCTTTCGCTCCCTGTATTTTACCCCTGCCACCTTCAGAATTTGAAAGAGAGTATTCCAGTCAACATTGTCAAAAGCTTTCTCTAAGTCTTTCTTAAGGCTAAAAAATTTGACTGTTTCGTTGGTAATCATAACAGGAGAAAGAACAGCTGTTGGTGCTGATAGACTGAGTGGAATCTCGTGTGAGTAGACGCAGGACATTATCATGCGTAAATTTCACGAACCAACTCCACCAGACATGCCATAAGAACATGGCCAACAAATTAACGCACAATGGTTGTGTTACTGACAAACAGCTTTCGGGACTACCGGCTGTTGCGGCCAAAACTGTGGAAAAGATCCAGAACACTATTACTCGTAGTCACTCAGCATCAACCAGATAACTAAGCAGGGAGCGCTGTGGCTTACTGAATGCCCTTAGAAATGAAAAATTATTGCAGGGTTTCTGCTTGGTTACGAGGCAACCCTCACACCAGTGGACGTAAGAACAGACAACTGTAGGATTTGGGCAGAAGAACAACCAAGCGTATTATAAGAATGGGCACGGAACACGTCAAAGGGAACTGTGTGGATGGAAATTACAGGACCAGACTTGCATAGATCTTTGAATTTTGCTGAAGGAACAGTAATAGGTAACGACTATCTTGACATACAGGCACTTTATGGAGCCACAACTTAATGAGGGTGACAGTTTGGATACTGTCGCCTGCCAACAGGATTAAACACCTCCATATTTTTCCAGAACTGTTTGGAACTACCAGAACGTCACTTTTCCTGGAGATGGATTGCCCGTGCATTGCCAAAACCTCGGGATCCCCGTTGGTCGGTTTGACCCCAGTGAACTTTTCAGTCTGGGGATTTATCAAGTGAAACAATAATTTTCAATGACTGAAAAACTGTATATTTGCAGCTGTGGGGAAAGTAACGCCAGCCATGCTAGCAAGAGTATTTAGGGACACACAGGAACGAAGGGGGCTTGTGCTTTCGTTTGCGGGTCAATCACAATGAAATGCACTAAATTTGAATTAAGAAATTTCTCAACGTAAGTTCATGTTATTCATGAGCCGTAATGAAGTGTTTAAGTGCAAAATGGTTAGTGGGTTTATAAACACCTTGTATTTTTAGCAATTTGTACAAGTAAGGGCATACCTCTCTTATACAGGCTGATTCCGTGATGATGTCACAAACATTCACGGATGATGGCGGAGGATAAATGTATCAATTTGATGTAGGAGGACCTTGTCTGGAAATGACCGAATCGAAAATTGTTGTGATAGTGGAATATATGTACCAGTACTGTTGTTGCGAAGATTTTAGGGTGAGCAACTTTTAGAGGTGGTAGCGTGCACCAAAACAAGAAAAAAATCCAGTAAATATGGGCTCTAAAATGCACACCGTATGAGCTATGGACACTTCAGTGCTTCACAGTAGCAAATATGAACAAGTACTCATAGCTCTTATTAAGGTGTACATATTAGAGCCCATGTTTATTAGAGATTTTTTCCTTGTTTCGGTCCATACTATCAGCTCTGAAAGTTGCGTACCGTACAGGCTTAGCAATAGCAGTACAAGATCAAATTGATACATTTACCCTTCTCCATCATCCCTGTGTACTGTATCAAGTATTGATATTTTCCATATTTTATGAATGTTAACGAATCGTACGTTCATATGTTGAAACTTAGGGAATTAGGCGCGAGAAGTGACGGGTCGGAGCTGGTGTAGCCAGTTAGCGAGCGCGATGGACATATGAAAGTACAGTATGCCCCGAACAGTCGTAGATAATACGACGGGACAGACTACAGGAAATTTGGAAATTTTTGGTAAGATCTTATGGGACCAAACTGCTGAGGTCATCGGTCCCTAAGCTTACACACTATTTAGTCTAACTTAAACTAACTTACGATAAGGACAACACACACACCCATGCCCAAGGGAGGACTCGAACCTCCAACGGAGGCAGCCGCGCGGACTGTGACAAGGCGACTCAGACCATAGGGCTGGACGCTTATCATCGCAATGAATTCTCTTACAGGATAATTATTCTTTTGAATTAAATATATGTGTGCTCAGTTATGAAATTTTAATCACGATGGTCTGAAGTTATATAGTAGAAAGGTGTGTGCTGAATTTCGGGAGATTTAGGAGCATTGTTGGGAGCTAGTAGAAAAGAATTGTTAATTTAGTGGAACTGCTAAGACATAGTGAAGTAAAAGCCAAATGTATGCTGCTTGTAGGTCATTAAATGAAGACTTAATTATATTCGATCAGAAACGGTTCGTAAAAATAGTTATTTCATCCGTTTCACCTGATTGTAGTATTTACTGTGATTTTACGGCAAAAACAAGTGTTTGAATGCTTCGGTTAGACGGAAGAGCCTGGAATAATTAACCGATCAGAAGTTAAACGTTCAGTTCGAAAGTTTATAAAAGTTTTTCGTTCATTCGACTCCGCCGCAGCCAAATGCCTATACAGTAGTACGCCATTGCACTACGGCCCGAGACCAACGAGAAATACCATTGGCCTCGACTACGGCCATCCCGCAGTTTCATGCACGCCGTACGAATAATTATCACAAAAGAAAAGAAGTAACGCAACATTACATGAAACACCGAAGTTTCAGAGAGGAGAAGTAATGCGACTGCTCTGCCACAAGGAAGTGATTGTCGGTTTGTGTATATGAAGGTGCAACGGTCAGATTACTTATTCAGATTAATGATTTTTCTTTGGGGATCGAACCTTGGAGGTGAATGTATAATTATTGGTGTGTGGCGAGAGACTGAACCTACAGAGTTTACATTAACCTCCTGAAGATTACTTACGTACTTTCCTGACATGCTTTATAGCTTTTAAACAGTCATAGAAACTGATAACATCTGAAATTCACTCTGTGGAGAAATCTAACAATAATTTCATGTCAAGAGAACTCTTTGTGACTGCATGAGCGTGTAACTAGGACATATAAACCTATACACCGTCTATAACACAATTATTCAAGATATTTCTGCTCTAGATAGCCTTTCCGCATTCAGTTGGATGTTCACAACTGCACGTCCACTTGTAATTGTGCAGTGGTACACATCAATACATAGACACACAACTAACAACTTCATACTGATAACAGTAAGGGCAATACACCTGAAAGTTTGTATCATCATCACAGAATCACCCTGCATATGGACGCGACGCAGCCTTTTTCTGTCTGTTCAACCATTTTAAGAGTAGTGACTCACAATGATGATGATGATAATTAGATGACACACACACACCCATACAACTATTTTTCGAGTGTTCAGTCTTCTGACTGGTTTGATGCGGCCCGCCACAAATTCCTCTCCTGTTTCAGACTCTTCATCCCAGAATAGCACTTGCAACCTATGTCGTCGATTATTTGCTAGATGTACTCCAGTTTCTGTCTTCCTCTGCAGTTTTTACCCTCTTAGGTCCCTCTAGTACCATGGAAGTTATTCCCTAATGTCTTAACAGATGTCATATCATCCTGTCCCTTCTTCTTGTCAGTGTTTTCTATATATTTTTTTCCTCTCCGATTCTGGGCAGAACCTCTTTATTCCTTACCTTATCATTCTACCCAATTTCCAAAATTTGTCTGAAGCACCACATCTCAAATGTTTCGATTCTCTTCTGGTCCGATTTTCCCACAGTCCATGTTTCACTAACATAAAATTCTATAATCCAAACATACATTTTCAGAAATTTCTTTCTCAAATTAAAGCCGATGTTTGATAATAGTAGACTTCTCCTGGCCAGGAATGGCTTTTTAGCCAGTGATAGTCTGCTTTTTATGTCCTCCTTGTTCCGTCTGTCAGGAGTTATTTTGCTGCCTAGGTAGCAGGATTCCTTAGCTTCATCTGCTTTGTGACCATCAATCCTCATGTTACGTTTCTCGCTGTTCTCATTTCTGCAACTTCTCATTACTCTCGCCTTTTGTCGATTTGCCCTCAATCCATATTCTGTACTCGTGAAACTGTTTATTCCATTCAACAGATCCTGTAATTCTTCTTCACTTTCAATGAGGATATCATTAGCGAATTTTATCAATGATATCCTTTCACTTTGAATTTTAATTCCACTCTTGAATCTTTTTTGTTTTTCGTAATTGCTTCTTCGATGAATAGGTTGAATAGTAGGAGCGAAAGACTACATCCCTGTCTTACAACCTTCTTAATCAGAGCAACTCCTTCTTAGTCTTCCATTCTTATTCTTCACTCTTGGTTCTTGTACACATCGTGTATTACCCGCCTTTCCCTACAGCTTACCCCTGTTATTCTCAGAATTTCAAACATCTTCACCATTTCACATTGTCCAACGCTTTTTCCAGGTCGACAAATCCTACGAACATGTCTTGATTTTTCTTGTAGTCTTGCTTCCATTATCAAGCGCAGTGTCAGAAATGCGTCTCTACTGTCTTTACCTTTCCTGCAGTCGAACTAATCGTCATCTAACACATCCTCAATTTCCTTTTCCATTGTCCTATACATATTATTCTCGTCAGCAACTTGGACCCATGAGCTGTTAAGCTGATTGTGCGATCATTCTCGCACTTGTCAGCTCTTGTAGTCTTGTGTGGCTGATATTTTTCCGGAAGTCAGATGGTATCTAGCCAGAGTTATACATTCTACACAACAATGTGAATAATCGTTTTGTTGCCACTTGCCTCAGTGATTTTAGAAATTCCGACGGAGTGTTATCCGTCCTTTCTGCTCTATTTGATCTGAAGTCTCCCAAATAGCGGAGATGCTGAGTCGCATATAGGCACAACAAAAAGACTGTCACAAATAAGCTTTCGGCCAGCAGGGCCTTCATCAAAAATAGGCGAGACACACACACACACACACACACACACACACACACACACACACGCACGCACGCACGCACGCAAATGCAACTCACACACACGACTGCAGTCTCTGGCAACTGAAACCACCATTGTTACATTCCATCCGGGATTTTCCATTGTTTGATTTGTGTTTCCCAAAGCTCTTTTAAATTCTGACTCCCTATCTCCTCTAAATCGACTCTTGTTTCATTTTCTTATCACATCAGACAAATGTTCCCCCCTCATAGAGGCCTTGAATGTACTCTTTCCACCTAGTCTATCTGCTCCCTCGTCGGCATTGAACGGTGGAATTTCCGTTGCACTCTTAATGTTACCAACCTTGCTATTAAGTTCACCGAAGGGTGTTTTAAGCTTTCTATATGCAGAGTGTCATTTCTTTTTAGGCTTCTTCATTCTTTCATGCAGTCTTTTGCCTTAGCTTCCCTGCAGTTCCTATTTATTTCATTCTTGACTTGTATTTCTGTATTCCTGAATTTCCCTGAACATTTGTACACTTCCTTCTTTCATAGATCAACTGAAGTATTTCTTCTGTTACCCATGATTTTTCGCAGTTACCTCCTTATTTCTTACCAAATTCTGTGATTGCCCTTTTTAGAGATAGGCTCAGAGAACTTCAAGCGTATTTCTTCATTCCATAATACTTCCGTATCCCACTTCATTGCACATTGATTCTTCCTGACTAGTCTCTTAAAACTTCAGCCTAACCTTCATCGTTACTAAATTGTATTCGCGAGGACGACGGTTCAAACCCGCGTGAGCCCATGCTGATTTACGTTTTCCGTGAGTTCCCTAAATCGCTTCAGGCAAATGCGGGGATGGTTCCTGTGAAAGGGCACGGCCGATTTCCTTTCCCATCCTTCCCTTATCCGAGCTTGTGTTCCGTCTCTAATGACCTCGGTGTCGACAGGATCTTAAACACTTAAGTCTTCTGTATAATACCAGGTAATCTCCTCTGTATAATACCAGGTGTAATATCTTAAGGTATCACATAGAGTACACCACAACTACCAACAATAAGACAGACAAACTGCTGAATACCATGTAGTGCCCTGACTTCCAACACTCCCAGTAATATATCAATACACACAGACACAATAAACATGCATAAGCAGAAACCATTTCAGATGACAATAGCTCGAGGTTCTGCCGAGATCACTATCAACCAACAAGCTACTGAGACTATATTACACATCCAAATATAGTATAACACTTCCCTATACATATTGCAACTTATTTTCACCACACTCACTGTATTACATTTTTTTATTTTTCTTTGATATTTGCATTATATAAACTATATTCTCATCAACTAGGCTGAAACAAATTGTATAGAAACACTTTAACAACTATTAAGCATTCAGTTCGTTGTAAAGTTAGAGAAATTTTTCTATGTTATGATCTTTGTATTACACTACTGCCCATTAAAATTGCTACACCACGAAGATGACGTGCTACAGACGCGAAATTTAACCGATAGGAAGTAGATGCTGTGATATGCAAATGATTAGCTTTTCAGAGGATTCACACAAGGTTGGCGCCGGTGGCTACACCTACAACGTGCTGACATGAGGAAAGTTTCCAACCGATTTCTCATACATAAACAGCAGTTGACCGGCGTTGCCTGGTGAAACGTTGTTGTGATGCCTCGTGTAAGGAGGAGAAACGCCTACCATCACGTTTCCGACGTTGATAAAGGTTGGATTGTGGCCTATTGCGATTTCGGTTTATCGTATCACGACATTGCTGCTCGCGTTGGTCGAGATCCAATGACTGGTAGCAGAAGATGGAATCTGTGGGTTCAGGAGGGTACAGGAGGGTAATAAGGAACACCGTGCTGGATCCAAACGGCCTCGTATCACTAGCAGTCGAGATGACAGGCATCTTATCCGCATGGCTGTAACGGATCGTGCAGCCACGTCTCGATCCCTGAGTCAACAGATGGGGACGTTTGCAAGACAAGAACCATCTGCACGAACAGCTCGACGACGTTTGCAGCAGCATGGACTATCAGCTCGGAGACCATGTCTGCGGTTACCCTTGACGCTGCATCACAGACAGGAGCGCCTGCGATGGTGTACTCAACGACGAACCTGGGTGCACGAATGGCAAAACGTCATTTTTTCGGATGAATCCAGGTTCTGTTTACAGCATCATGATGGGAGCATCCGTGTTTGGCGACATCGCGGTGAACGCACATTGCAAGCGTGTATTCGTCATCAGCATATTGGCGTATCACCCTGCGTGATGGTATGGGGTGCCATTGGTTACACGTGTCGGTCACCTTTTGTTCGCATTGACGGCACTTTGAACAGTGGTCGTTACATTTCGGATGTGTAACGACCAGTGGCTCTACCCTTTTTTTCCATCCGTGCGAAACCCTACATTTCAGCAGGATAATGCACGACCGCATGTTGCAGGTCCTGTACGGGCCATTCTGGATACAGAAAATGTTCGACTGCTGCCCTGGCCAGCACATTCTCCAGATCTCTCACCAACTGATAACGTCTGGTCAATGGTGACCGAGCAACTGGTTCGTCACAATACGCCAGTCACTACTCGTGTTGAAATGTGGTATCGCGTTGAAGCTGCATGGGCAGCTGTACCTGTACACGCCATCCAAGCTCTGTTTGACCCAATGTCCAGACGTATCAAGGCCGTTATTACGGCCAGAGGTGGTTGTTATGGGTACTGATTTCTCAGGATCTATGCACCCAAATTGCGTGAATATGTAATCACATGTCAGTTCTAGTACAATATATTTGTCCAATGAATACCCGTTTATCATCTGCATGTCTTCTTGGTGTAGCAATTTTAAGGGCCAGTATTGTATTTACAAAAGCATTGACAACTGTATACCCACAAGATCGTAATAACGAGTAGTCTGCTGTTAGATTTAGAAGCACCCCACCCACCTTATATTTCAAGGCGGTGGGTTTTTTGTACTGTTAATGAAATAAATAAATAAAATAAATAATCTCCTCTTCTTCCCTGCCAAACTGTCATCTGAGTTTATATCTGCTCCTGGGTACGCCTTACAATGAAATACACTCCTGGAAATGGAAAAAAGAACACATTGACACCGGTGTGTCAGACCCACCATACTTGCTCCGGACACTGCGAGAGGGCTGTACAAGCAATGATCACACGCACGGCACAGCGGACACACCAGGAACCGCGGTGTTGGCCGTCGAATGGCGCTAGCTGCGCAGCATTTGTGCACCGCCGCCATCAGTGTCAGCCAGTTTGCCGTGGCATACGAAGCTCCATCGCAGTCTTTAACACTGGTAGCATGCCGCGACAGCGTGGACGTGAACCGTATGTGCAGTTGACGGACTTTGAGCGAGGGCGTATAGTGGGCATGCGGGAGGCCGGGTGGACGTACCGCCGAATTGCTCAACACGTGGGGCGTGAGGTCTCCACAGTACATCGATGTTGTCGCCAGTGGTCGGCGGAAGGTGCACGTGCCCGTCGACCTGGGACCGGACCGCAGCGACGCACGGTTGCACGCCAAGACCGTAGGGGGCCGCACCGCCACTTCCCAGCAAATTAGGGACACTGTTGCTCCTGGGGTATCGGCGAGGACCATTCGCAACCGTCTCCATGAAGCTGGGCTACGGTCCCGCACACCGTTAGGCCGTCTTCCGCTCACGCCCCAACATCGTGCAGCCCGCCTCCAGTGGTGTCGCGACAGGCGTGAATGGAGGGACGAATGGAGACGTGTCGTCTTCGGCGATGAGAGTCGCTTCTGCCTTGGTGCCAATGATGGTCGTATGCGTGTTTGGCGCCGTGCAGGTGAGCGCCACAATCAGGATTGCATACGACCGAGGCACACAGGGCCAACACCCGGCATCATGGTGTGGGGAGCGATCTCCTACACTGGCCGTACACCACTGGTGATCGTCGAGGGGACACTGAATAGTGCACGGTACATCCAAACCGTCATCGAACCCATCGTTCTACCATTCCTAGACCGGCAAGGGAACTTGCTGTTCCAACAGGACAATGCACGTCCGCATGTATCCCGTGCCACCCAACGTGCTCTAGAAGGTGTAAGTCAACTACCCTGGCCAGCAAGATCTCCGGATCTGTCCCCCACTGAGCATGTTTGGGACTGGATGAAGCGTCGTCTCACGCGGTCTGCACGTCCAGCACGAACGCTGGTCCAACTGAGGCGCCAGGTGGAAATGGCATGGCAAGCCGTTCCACAGGACTACATCCAGCATCTCTACGATCGTCTCCATGGGAGAATAGTAGCCTGCA
Source organism: Schistocerca piceifrons (assembly GCF_021461385.2). Classification (NCBI taxonomy): domain Eukaryota; kingdom Metazoa; phylum Arthropoda; class Insecta; order Orthoptera; family Acrididae; genus Schistocerca; species Schistocerca piceifrons. Next base: position 559,687,929 of record NC_060141.1, read on the forward strand.
TTGCTGCGAAAGGTGGATATACACTGTACTAGTGCCGACATTGTGCATGCTCTGTTGCCTGTGTCTATGTGCCTGTGGTTCTGTCAGTGTGATCATGTGATGTATCTGACCCCAGGAATGTGTCAATAAAGTTTCCCCTTCCTGGGACAATGACTTCACGGTGTTCTTATTTCAATTTCCAGGAGTGTATGTGATTCCGCAATCTCTGACTGATTAGGACGTGATCTAACTGTGGTCTTACCGTTTCTCCCGGCCTTTTCCAAGTATACCACCTCCTCTTTTTTCTTTTTTTTGTGACTCTTGAAGAGACAAGATTTTATATGAGTGGTGGAACGCGACCGTAGTCCTGCTATTGGGCTAGCAGCGTTTAGAGATAACCAAGACTGAGCGTGTTACGAAGCGGGCCGCCGTTGCTGTCGCTGGGAGGGGAGGCTGTTTCAGCCGAGGTGTCCGCGGCAGCAGCGGCCACCCCCTGCAGTATTTGTCGGCTGGTCGTTAGCGGGGGCGGCGGCGCGGCGCGCTCTGGGCCGCCACTGCCGCTGGGGTCCTTATTAGCGCACCAGACCAGCCCAGCCCAGTCTGGCCTGCTGACAGGCGGCGTCAATGCGACACGCGCTGGCTGCCTGGAAAGGTCTGCCGCCGCGCCGCGGCCGCGTCACCTGCCGGGAGGCCAGCCACGGGCAACGGCGTACATTCCGTAATCCGCCGAGCACTCAAACAAACCTGCGCCCTCTCACCCCGTGTTTTGACAGACCCACTGCTGTTCGCACTCCAGCATAACAACATGATGGGAGCACCAAGGTAACGGGACACGCCATCTCTTCCACAAGGTATTCCAAAACTATCTGTAAGGTGGCAACGGCCTTGCACCTTACATGAGTCTATTTAACGTGACACTTTAGGTTTTGTTGAAGTAATACTCTAAATTACGGTGTAGGAAATCTATGTGGAAACGCATCGGCACGCGAGAATTCCGCGATTTTGTAATTATAAGATTTTGCGGAAAGGCAGTACGCGGGACAGAACTCGGCTACGTCCCCGCCTAGCCGCCGATGGCAACAGCCTAAAGCCCGTCTCACAAGGAGCAAGGTTCGCCGCAAGTTTGCGAGATGGCGTGCATGCCTGCCGGCTTGTAGGGAAAGGAGGCGGCTATCTTCCATGCCGAAGCTCTCCCACGGTGCAAGATCAGCAGCTAATTGTGTTGTGATCGGCTGCATGTTGTATCGAACGAAGATGGCTGCTTCAGGTACAGATGTTCAGAGCAAGCTGGCGTTATTAGCTGTTTTGGTGCTAAACGATGCAGAAATGCATGCTAATGAGAGAAGAAGAAAGAAAGAATGGACGAAAAACTGGATTAAGAGGAGAAAAGCTGGAAAGGGGTGTGCTCGCCATGCTTCATAAAGAATTGAGGTTAGTTCGAATAACACCTACTTTTGTTTGAAAAGTATCACCATTTCATTGCTGTTTGACTTTAAAAATACACCAATAATGACTGTTATATACGACTTTATTTTATAGGACAGAAGATCGTACATCCTTTGCAAATTTTATACGAATGGTCGAACAAGACACACGGCACTTGAACTCTTTCGAGTGCTTCTGCACGCAAGTGTTTATAAATAGTTTGCGCTTTTCACGACGTACAGACACTGTTCTTCCCCGTAAGTACATATCAATGCTTCAATCGCTTCCTTGGACCACTGCGGTGCCATTATTTAATAATTATAAGAACTTCCTACCGTACCTCACAACAGCAGAAAAGCGACTATGCCCGCATCTCGTGGTCGTGCGGTAGCGTTCTCGCTGCCCACGCCCGGGTTCCCGGGTTCGATTCCCGGCGGGGTCAGGGATTTTCTCTGCCTCGTGATGGCTGGGTGTTGTGTGCTGTCCTTAGGTTAGTTAGGTTTAAGTACTTCTACGTTCTAGGGGACTGATGACCCTAGTTGTTAAGTCCCATAGTGCTCAGAGCCATTTGAACCATTTTTGAAAAGCGACTATCAACAAAGGCTTCCCGCCCAAGCTTTCCGCATCTGACGTCACAAACGAAACGTCTCATGATTGGCCAACGCAGGTAGCACGCAGGGAACCTTACAAGAAAAATAGCACCGGACCTATCCTGGAAATCTTACAAGGTTCCCAGCAAGGTAGCCCACTAGCAGACGACGGAGCCCGCGAGGTAGCCAACGCGCGAGCCAGCAAGAAAACTTACAGCGAATCTTGCTCCGTGTGAGACGGGCTTAACGGTATGAATGGTGAACTGGGGGATTTCTGTAATCCGTTTAGAGAGGCCACAGCGGCCGCCAACCTCTGAAGGACGTGCGGCTGCAGCTGTTCAAGTGTTTACCAAAAACAGAGCAGTGGATAGCTGGATGGGACTTCCTGTGCGTGCTTACGCCATCGAGTAACTCAAGTGGGGCTGGCCAGGAGTCCCGAATAACAAACTTGGAATGCAAGAATCTGTGTCCGCTACGACGGGCAATCTTGCCGGGAAAATCTCGAGGGGTCTCTTGGGAGAAAACTTCCAGTAAACGTGTTATTGCCCACAGCTGTGGTTCTTCCCTAGCCGGCGAGGGCGGAGTTTACTTGTGAAATTTTGTAGAAATAAGAGAGTTGTGTAAAAGAGTTCTATTCCCAGGCCGTACATTGGTCGGCACTGGCAAACTGGGTATTTTGAGAGCTTCTACTGATGTGATTCGCTCGGTAAAAGTTGAGGTGAGAAAAGAAAGGTTAAGAGCGATCTTGCTGGACTCTCGGTATAGGTCTTCCGTTCTGGGCTCTCGAACTGAGAGGACGTTAGCCAAGTCGTCTCCCCTCTTGGTCTTCCGTTCTGGGCTCTCATACTGAGAGGACGTTAGCCGCGCCAGCTCTTTGCTTCCGGGAAGATCGTTGCAAATAAAAAAGTTAACGGACAGCGGTCTGTTGTCCGAGTAGTGTAGGAGTGTACTTTCCGAGACGCCACACGCCAACCGCACAGCCGCACCGTCGCCGTCGGAGACCGCCGCTGCAACAGGAGTATTACGGTGAGATGGCTCCCGCTTCGGCCTGCGTTAGTAGTAACGTTAAATAGTTGGATCACGTGCAATTGCTGTTTCCACAGAGGTTACACGGTACTTTGGGGTGTAGTGGTTCTTCGTATTTTACGTTTTGTGTCGATGTCAGTCGGTCAGCCAAGTTATAAGAGATCGCGTTTTGGACCGACTTTATCACAGTTCACTGCCAATGCCATTTAGGAGGATAATTTGTAAATTATTCACTGTGTTTTATTCAGCATTGATCTGAAGGTTATAATGAAATTATTTTGGTTCAGTAGAGCCTTTACTTTCAGTAGTTGCTGCTGAATTCACCCTTTTGCTTTATTTTATTTTTGTGTGTGTGTTTGATGTCATTGAACACCCTAAGTGTTCGTGATCGTGAATGTTTGAAAGTAAAAATAGGTGTGATTTATCGTCAACACTACCACCGCAGATTAATTAGGGGTGACAGGGCCACATTTAAAGCTAGCGTTATCCATTTTTGCGTACAGTCCCACTCCCAATTTCTCTGTAAGTTGTTTGTCAGGGGCGAACACACGCAAAAATCGGACAAGCAACGGGTGGGGTGTTACATATCCTTTCAAATTAATACGGAGGATAGAGAGCATGAAAATAAAAATATTTCGATAAGGAACGTACGGTCTCTGAAGTCGATTAAAATGTTAGGAAGCATGATGTGGTAGTGCTGCCGCAAGCTGGTGTGTCGATGTCGCTGACTGGGAATGTGTACCGATATTCAAATATCCACACAGTTCGCATGTTTTGACACATATAAATCCACGAGGTACTCGACCTCATGCTCATCAGCAGTGATTCGGTGTTAACGTTTTGAGCGGGCATTCTCGGTGATATATTGATTAGATCATACGTTCTCCCATCTCGCCTCAACGGACGCAAATATCGCACCTTCGTGGGACATGTGTTGCCAGAACTGCTGAAGGATGTACTTTCAACACGATGTGGCGCCAGCCCAATTCAACGCTGTTGTCAGGAATAATCTGAGAGCCACTATGGGGAATCAATGGCTCGCCGAGCGGGCTGGCCACCCAGATCAAAAGTGGTTCAAACGGCTCTGAGCACTATGGGACTCAACATCTGAGGTCATCAACACCCCTGCCGGCCGCGGTGGACGAGCGGGAACAGCGTGACTGCTACGGTCGCAGGTTCGAATCCTGCCTCGGGCGTGGATGTGTGTGATGTCCTTAGGTCAGTTAGGTTTAAGTAGTTCTAAGTTCTAGGGGACTTATGACCTCAGAAGTTAAGTCCCATAGTGCTCAGAGCCATTTGAACCTTTTTTTTTCATCAGCCCCCTACTTAGAATACTTAAACCTAACTAACCTCAGCATATCACACACATCCATGCCCGAGGCAGGATTCGAACTTGTGACCGCAGCAGCAGCACAGTTCGAGATTGAAGCGCCTACAATCGCTCGGTCACAGCGACCGGCCCACCCAGATCACCTGGGCTCACGTTTCTCGATTTCTTCCTCTGGGGGCATATAAGGCAGCTGGTGTACAAAAACGTTGCGAAAACAAAAGAAGACCTCGTCACTTTTAATGTACTGTGTTAGTTACTCCTCCCGCCGGAGGTTCGAGTCCTACCTTGGACGTGTGTGTGTGTGTGTGTGTGTGTGTGTGTGTGTGTGTGTGTGTGTGTGTGTTGTTCTTAGCATAAGTTAGTTTAAGTAGTGTGCAAGACTAGGGACCGATGATCTCAGTAGTTTGTTCCCTTGGAAATTCACACACATTTCAACATTTTGTTAGTTATGGAACTAAGGCTTTACACGCAAATGGTTCGAATCATACTTAACAAACAGAAAGCAAAACGTTGTACTGAATAATTCAAACAATTTAGGAAAGAATGGAAATTTATGTGACTGGGGAGAAATCACAAATGGAATCCCACAGGACTCAATTTCGGGTCCAGTTTCTATCTTCCGGCAGAGAGGCATCCCGAGCAAAGAGGTTGAAAGCAACGAGGTACGTCGGGATAGAGTACAACTGAAAGAGGCTGCGGTGGGTAAGACAACTGCGCGTCGCTGGCCCAAAAACAAATGTACATTAAATTGGTTCTATCTCCCCGCGCAGACTTAGCCGAGCGGTCTGGGGCGTTGCAGTCATGGATTGTGCGGCTGGTCCCGGCGGAGGTTCGAGTCCTCCCTCGGGCATGGGTGTATGTGTTTCTCTTTAGGATACTTTAGGTTAAGTAGTATGTAAGCTTAGGGAGGTAGTACCCGTGGTCTAGGGGTAGCATTCATAATCAAAAACGTCTTCGGTCCCGGGTTCGATCCCCGCCACTGCCTAAATTTTGATAAATAATCAGCATTGGCGCCCGAAGACTTCCGGCATAAAAAGTCAGCCTCATTCTGCCAACGGCCTTGTCAAAGAGGGCGGAGGAGCGGATAGAGGTTCAGGGCACTCTCTTGTCCTAGGGGTGGGAACTTGCCCCTAAAGGCGGAAGAATCAGCAATGATCAACGACATGAGGATGCAGAAGGCAATGGAAACCACTGCATTAAAGACATGTAACGTGTATCCATAGGACATGTGGCCTGTAATTGAAGAAGTGTCATGATGATCTCTCCATTGGCAAAAGACTCCGGAATAGTCCCCCATTCGGATCTCCGGGAGGGGACTGCCAAGGGGGAGGTTACCATGAGAAAAAGATTGAATAATCAACGAAAGGATAACGTTCTACGAGTCGGGGCGTGGGATGTCAGAAGCATGAACGTGGTAGGGAAACTAGAAAATCTGAAAAGGGAAATGCAAAGGCTCAATCTAGATATAGTAGGGGTCAGTGAAGTGAAGTGGAAGGAAGACAAGGATTTCTGGTCAGAAGAGTATCGGGTAATATCAACAGCAGGAGAAAATGGTATAACAGGTGTAGGATTCGTTATGAATAGGAAGGTAGGGCAGAGGGTGTGTTACTGTGAACAGTTCAGTGACCGGGTTATTCTAATCAGAATCGACAGCAGACCAACACCGACAACGATAGTTCAGGTATACATGCCGACGTCGCAAGCTGAAGATGAACAGATAGAGAAAGTGTATGAGGATATTGAAAGGGCAATGCAGTATGTAAAGGGGGACGAAAATCTAATAGTCATGGGCGACTGGAATGCAGTTGTAGGGGAAGGAGTAGAAGAAAAGGTTACAGGAGAATATGGGCTTGGAACAAGGAATGAAAGAGGAGAAAGACTAATTGAGTTCTGTAACAACTTTCAGCTAGTAATAGCGAATACCCTGTTCAAGAATCACAAGAGGAGGAGGTATACTTGGAAAAGGCCGGGAGATACGGGAAGATTTCAATTAGATTACATCATGGTCAGACAGAGATTCCGAAATCAGATACTGGATTCTAAGGCGTACCCAGGAGCAGATATAGACTCAGATCACAACATAGTAGTGATGAAGAGTAGGCTAAGTTCAAGACATTAGTCAGGAAGAATCAATACGCAAAGAAGTGGGATACGGAAGTACTAACGAATGACGAGATACGTTTGAAGTTCTCCAACGCTATAGATACAGCAATAAGGAATAGCGCAGTAGGCAGTACAGTTGAAGAGGAATGGACATCTCTAAAAAGGGCCATCACAGAAGTTGGGAAGGAAAACATAGGTACAAAAAAGGTAGCTGCGAAGAAACCATGGGTAACACAAGAAATACTTCTGTTGATTGATGAAAGGAGGAAGTACAAACATGTTCCGGGAAAATCAGGAATACAGAAATACAAGTCGCTGAGGAATGAAATAAATAGGAAGTGCAGGGAAGCTAAGACGAAATGGCTGCAGGAAAAATAGGAAGACATCGAAAAAGATATGATTGTCGGAAGGACAGACTCAGCATACAGGAAAGTCAAAACAACCTTTGGTGACATTCAAAGCAACGGTGGTAACATTAAGAGTGCAACGGGAATTCCACTGTTAAATGCAGAGGAGAGAGCAGATAGGTGGAAAGAATACATTCAAAGCCTCTATGAGAGTGAAGATTTGTCTGACGTGATAGAAGAAGAAACAGGAGTCGATTTAGAAGAGATAGGGTATCCAGCATTAGAATCGGAATTTAAAAGAGCTTTGGAGGACTTACGGTCAAATAAGGCAGAAGGGATAGATAACATTCCATCAGAATTTCTAAAATCATTGGGGGAAATAGCAACAATACGACTATTCACGTTGGTATGTAGAATATATGAGTCTGGCGATATACCATCTGACTTTCGGAAAAGCATCATCCACACAATTCCGAAGACAGCAAGAGCGACAAGTGCGAGAATTATCGCACAATCAGTTTAACAGCTCATGCATCGAAGCTGCTTACAAGAAGACTGGAAAAGAAAATTGAGAATGCGCTGGGTGACGATCAGTTTGGCTTTAGGAAAAGTGAAGGGACGAGAGAGGCAATTCTGACGTTACGGCTAATAATGGAAGCAAAGCTAAAGAAAAATCAAGACACTTTCATAGGATTTGTCGACCTGGAAAAAGCGTTCGACAATATAAAATGGTGCAAGCTGTTAGAGATTCTGAAAAAAGTAGGGGTAAGCTATAGGCAGAGATGGGTCATATACAATATGTACAACAACCAAGAGGGAATAATAAGAGTGGAAGATCAAGAACGAAGTGCTCGTATTAAGAAGGATGTACGACAAGGCTGTAGCCTTTCGCCCCTACTCTTCAATCTGTACATCGAGGAAGCAATGATGGAAATAAAAGGAAGGTTCAGGAGTGGAATTAAAATACAAGGTGAAAGGATATCAATGATACGATTAGCTGATGACATTGCTATCCTGAGTGAAAGTGAAGAAGAATTAAATGATCTGCTGAACGGAATGAACAGTCTAATGAGTACACAGTTTGGTTTGAGAATAAATCGGAGAAAGACGAAGGTAATGAGAAGTAGTAGAAATGAGAACAGCGAGAAACTTTATATCAGGATTGATGGTCACGAAGTCAATGAAGTTAAGGAATTCTGCTACCTAGGCAGTAAAATAACCAATGACGGACGGAGCAAGGACGACATCAAAAGCAGACTCGCTATGGCAAAAAAGGCATTCCTGGCCAAGAGAAGTCTACTGATATCAAATACCGGCCTTAATTTGAGGAAGAAATTTCTGAGGATGTACGTCTGGAGTACAGCATTGTATGGTAGTGAAACATGGACGGTGGGAAAACCGGAACAGAAGAGAATCGAAGCATTTGAGATGTGGTGCTATAGACGAATGTTGAAAATTAGGGTCCGCAGCTCGTGGTCGTGCGGTAGCGTTCTCGCTTCCCACGCCCGGGTTCCCGGGTTCGATTCCCGGCGGGGTCAGGGATTTTCTCTGCCTCGTGATGACTGGGTGTTGTGTGATGTCCTTAGGTTAGTTAGGTTTAAGTAGTTCTAAGTTCTAGGGGACTGATGACCATAGATGTTAAGTCCCATAGTGCTCAGAGCCATTTTTTTTTTTGAAAATTAGGTGGACTGATAAGGTAAGGAATGAGGAGGTTCTACGCAGAATCGGAGAGGAAAGGAATATGTGGAAAACACTGATAAGGAAAAGGGACAGGATGGTAGGACATCTGCAAAGACATGAGAGAATGACTTCCATGGTACTAGAAGGAGCTGTAGAGGGCAAAAACTGTAGAGGAAGACAGAGATTGGAATACGTCAAGCAAATAATTGAGGACGTAGGTTGCAAGTGCTACTCTGAGATGAATAGGTTAGCACAGGAAAGGAATTCGTAGCGGGCCGCATCAAACCAGTCAGTAGACCGATGACAAAAAAAAAAAAAAAAAAAAAAAGCAGCTTAGGGACTGATGACCTTAGCAGTTAAGTCCCGTAAGATTTCAAACACATTTGAATCGTTCTATCTCCGAAAGGGCAACAAGCGTGAAATAATTACGAATGTGCGTCTGGAGCGATTTAAAGTAGGATGGTCACATAAAGAATGTAATTCGTCAACGTGTGATGTAGTTTCAAAGCATTATTCGAACGGTTCCTCAGTATTGCTGCTCCGTCTTCGATTATCGACATGTGATATTAACAAAGCAGGTCAAAAGACAAAAGGTGTGTTTCATCATCGTTTCGACTCGTAAGCGCAAGAGCATTACCGAAACCTCATTAATTTCCAGTAGCAGACGCAAAAAAAAAGGCGCCGCGCATTAGAAGAGTTTTACTGTCAAAATTCTGAGGGCCGTGCCTTACGAGAAGAGTCACGTGATATACAGATGTTGAACAAAAATATGGAACACCGAAAACACAACGCGTTACCATGCTTAATACTATGTAGGAATACCGTTGGCATTCGAAATAGCTTCCAGTCGTCCCGGAGTGGATAAATACAAGTCCTGTATGGTTTTCAAAGTAATCTTATACCATTCTTCCTGCAAAATAATAAAATAGTGACAAGTTAAGGTAACGATGATGGAGGTGGAGAGCGATCACGCACCTGGCTCTCCAAACTAGACCACAAAGGCTCAGAAAGACTGAGGGCTGGTGAATGTAGTGGCCCAGTGAAGACTCTGTCGTCTTCGAAAAGTCTGTCGCCATTGGTGAACAAACGTTTTATTATAGAACGGGTGTGATCAGCCAAAATGATCACATAGTCCTTGGGGAATAAACATTGTACCACGGGGGGAGTGATGACTGAAAATGATCACATAATCCATGGAAGTAATGCGACGTTGCAGAGTAACCGTGAGGACCAAGGAACACTACGATACGGTTGCCCAGATCATCATCAAATCCCCGCATTTTTCCACTATTGGGAAGTACACTCGGCTATAGGTAGGAAATAGTACGAAACAACGCTCGTCCGACTAAATGTCGTTCTTCCATTGCCCCATGGCATCAAAGATGAATGGTTTGGGAACTTCACCTCGCCCTCAAATTCTGTTCTTACAGAGCTCACTTCGTGTTCTTTTGGTGCTGGCAGGATTCGCGAGTGCTGGGATTCAGTTCTGCAGTGACTTTTGCAGCTGTCGTCCTCTATATTTTTTTTCATCACAAATTCTCGTCAACGACCGTCCGTCATATTCACTAAGCACACACTTTCGTCCGCGTTGTGACTTAGCGGACGATCTTTTTTCGCTTTGCCTGCATGTGGCATAAATCTTCGATCTGGTGCCCTTTGAAACACTAGACACTTAAGTTACCTTGATTAGGAGGCAGTCACCATACAAGCACCAACAGTTTGCTCACGTTCGAATTCACTTAGCTCCGACATAACGCACTCACAACTGCACAAAATACTGTTCTGATCACGACGATACTTGCAAAGTATTGAAAAATTTTGCCCAGGTGCCGCTCGAGGTCAAACACAACAGTGCAAGTTGCAGGCTTGGCTTGCATCTGTACTTATTTTCAAGCGTACATTTCTCGCATAGTTTCCATATTTTTCTTCGCTTCCTCTATCACTGCCACCAACACACATTTCTCTATATGACCATGACGGTAAAATGGGAGAAATTCGATTTTATAGCAAAGCTCAGAGACATTCATTTTTACCGCTCATCGTTCACGAATGGGACAAGAAACGAAGGAAATATAATGCTATCCAAAATACCCTCTAGTACACAACCGTAAGGTGATTTTCGGAGCGTAGATACGTATTTAGATGTAGACGGAGCAGCGTTATTAGTCGCGGCTGGATAGTTACGCTTGTGAAAGGCAAGGGTCCGTGTTCAAGTCCGGGTACGGTACACGGTTTTAATCTCTCGACAAGTTTCTCAACAGCGTGCACGTCGCAGCAGAGTGAAACATTCATTCTGTGTCCTATAGCTTGCATCCATCAACAGGTGGGTGCTATTCATCGCGTACGCCCAAAGATGGCTGAGTCCTACTTGCTACCTTTAAAACGCTGACTGTCACGAAGCTATCGGCGGACACAGCCGATTGCCGCCCCTGACGCGCCACTCTGCGTAGTACACTATACAGTGCACTACTGTGCGCTGTTTATATTTCTTGGTTGAGCTGACACCGGTGTATAGAAAATGAGACGCAATATCTTGTTCAACATTTTGAACTGTTTTGTCTTTTGCAGCTTTACCTTCAACAGCTTTTATTTCTAATTCTTACAAAATTTCAACGTCGCTCTGTATCTTTTATAAAGCCTGTAACAAACCACAGTTCCGGTCAATTAGTATTTTTAAATGACACCTACTTTTAACATTCCCTGTTGTTTGTGAAATGTATCTGTTCCGAAGAATAATGAATATCCGGGTAAGTGCAGATGCAGTTATAACCGAGGAGATTAAAGTCCCATTGACAACGATGTCCTAAGAGACGGAGCACAAGCTCGGATTAGGCAAGGATGGGAGGGAAATCGGCCGTGCACTTTCAAAGGAACCGTCCCGGAATTTGCCTGAAGCGATTTAGGGAAATTACGGAAAACCTGAATAAGGGCCAGAATGCCAGTCCAGTGTGCCAACCACTGCGCCACCCCGCTCGGTACAGTTATAACTGAACGTTATCGCGCGAATACTTCCGCACGAAAACGATCGAAAGAAATGGTTCAAATGGCTCTGAGCGCTATGGGACTCAACATCTTAGGTCATAAGTCCCCTAGAACTTAGAACTACTTAAACCTAACTAACCTAAGGACATCACACACACCCATGCCCGAGGCAGGATTCGAACCTGCGACCGTAGCAGTCCCGCGGTTCCGGACTGCAGCGCCAGAACCGCACGGCCCGATCGAAAGAAATTTTGACAAAAAGTAAAAATAATAAATAGTGAAATTTGGAAGAAGTAAAGTAAATCTGTTATCTTTAAATGCGAACATTTTTAGTTCAGGCTTTACCATCACTGTTACTGGCATTAAATGAAACAAGTTTACTGTTACCATTCACCGTTTTATTTATTTCCGCGACGCGTTTCGAAGGTTTAAACCTCCATCATCGGGTGGATTTACATTAGTTAGTATTTCATTTGTGTGTGTGTTGTGTTACGATTTTGGAGGAACATGTGGCACTGCCTCCAATGGTCACAGGTTCCTTTTGCTGTCGTAACACACCACATGTATACTGCCACATTTGTAAACAAATATGGCATATTTGTTTACAAATGTGGCCACTGGAGGCAGTGCCACAAGTTCCTCCAAAAATCGTAACACAACACACACACAAATGAAATACTAACTAATGTAAATCCACCCGATGATGGAGGTTTAAACCTTCGAAACGCGTCGTGGAAATACATAAAACGGTGACTGGTAACAGTAAACTTGTTGTATCATTTAAAATCTGTTATAGTTTTAGATTGCAAATTGCTTAAGAACTGTCACCAGTTCACTGCGCGAACAAAAAATACTGTATTTTTATTAATTGTTATAGACTGCAATTACGAACTAGTCACGCTAGAAAGGAACCAAAAGCACTGATTCGAGCTTAGACGTAAAAACACAGTTAATATCATGTCTTAAAGTTAATCGGAAAACCAGCAAAATAATTTGTACTGAACACATGCACGTAAAAGTTAATTGTTTGCAAAACACCTCGCTTAATAAATAGCTGTGCGTTATTCACTGTAATGCTAACTGCTACTCATTTTAGAAATGCAAATTCTCATAAATACTCGTTTTCTGTTACACTACGTTTTTTCTGGAAAGTTCGCTACTGGTACATTTCGTTTTGCGAAGAATAAATAATTTTACGCTACTCTGTTACATACTTTGCAAATGTGAGCAGAGTTTGCAAGTTGGACAAAAAAAATGAAATATACTATCCTGATATAATATTTTTTTCAAATTCATTTAAATGACGCTTCTCACTCTTTTAATGTCAGTCATTATTGTTTAACTAGTTTTTATGCCAAGAAACGAAGTTCATTACTGTTAAATTACAGTTTTAGATAGTTCTCAGTTTTGCAAATTGCACTTCTTTATCTTAGTTACCGAAATTAAATTAGCTCATCACTATCAATATTTTACTATTCTTTCGCTCGTCGTCTTCTTGGAGTCAATAATGGCGAGAGGATAGGTCCTTCATTTACACTAGAACAGTTGCTACACTAAACATTCTGCAATTCAATTAAGAAAAACTACTACGCTGGCTAGCCTTGTACAATCTATAGATGAAATTAGTCGGATCCTACTTTGATGAGCTGCTGGTGGTGTGATGTAAGGTATTACTTGACGACACTGTATGGCAACGCCTCTTCTTTGTCGTCGCTCCATATAACGAGTATGGGTCCACATTATTCTTCTCGAATACTGATTCCTGTCGATGTCAATATACTGTAACCATTTGCAGCTACGTAATATGCCTGGCCATGTATTAAAATTCTTTCGGTTTATTCCTTACATTCCCGCTCGCAGCGTCTGCACTTTACCACTTGTCGCTAAGAACTTTCTCCTCCGACTTCTGGCCAGCTTCGCGCTTACGCGCCCAGCGATAATACTCTGACTTCAAACGTATCCTTCGGCTCTATACAACAGCACACATCCCTGACTAGGATTGCGTTTTAACTACATCATACGTACAATATTCTTTTTAATTGGTTGGTTTGAATTAATTCTTTGAAGTTTAATTACATGACAACATTAATAGAATAATAAAATGTATATACGGCAGAAATTACATCACAGTTACATTATGGTTGCAGAATTAATTATGGGAAAAAATTATTAAGCAGTCGTCGTTGTGATTCAAGTTGACAGAGATTTGATTTATCACATAATACGAGCATAAATGGTTTCAGCTCAAATGGATCCTCTATTGTCAAATCAGGGGGACGAAACGACAATGTAGTGTTGAAAAACGATTGGTTTCACTGATGAAGAATTATTGAGGCTGTTGGAAGAATCAGATTTTGATGTCGGTGATAGGGCGCTTTGGAAGTTTTCTGTTGACGAATATGCGTTTGGTTACCTGACTGACAGCGGCAGTATGTACGACGACGATTGTGTTGGTAGTGGTGATGACAATGGACTGCAACAAATCTCCAACAAACAGAACTGTAAGAAGTGACAACCGCGACAAAGGCTAAACTGACAATACGTGGCCAACCCAACATCGCATTTACAGGACATATTCACCCGCCGCATACGTTTTATCAACAAGCCGCATGTGACAATGCGACTTTATTACCAACACGCCATCCGCTCATATAATTTACACTGAGGTGACCAAGTTATGTTTGCGTGTCAAAAGGAACTTTGCAACGTAATTCGGAACAACACAGGCACTGCAGTATCGTGTTTATCCACCGACACTGTGCAAGGAACTTTCAAGTAAAGTGTCTCGCCTGTACGGGAATACACATAACGGATGTACAAATACAGCTTGTCAACACAAGGTTGGCGACTTATGGAAGTTTGGGCCTGACAGTGAGTCGTGCACGGGTAGCCAAATTGTAAAGCATCCGCTAGCTATAAGTGGGAAATCCAGATTCGAGTCCCGGCCCTGCAAAAATTTTCATTGTCCTCTTTCTGTTCTACAACTGATGGTAGTCCATACTCGCACTTGCGAATAGATTTAATGTCAACTTACTGAAGTGTGCCCAGTTCCTCCACGTAAAAACAGGAAGTGAATAGCGAATACAGTATTCCAAACAGCCATTGTAGTGGAACTACAGTAGGTGCTTTGTCATACTGTGTTCGAGCCAAGTACTACGTGCCCTTTCGTCAGATCACTCTTTTTTCTGATACGGTAAGCAAAGCATAATGTGCCCAGTTACTTGTCTGTTAAATGTTAATGCGCAACGGAATTTATGTCTTGTGTCTATTATTAAATTTGACTGCGTTTATGAACAGAATCTGACTGCAAAGAAAGTTATTTAGAGAGACTGCACCATACAGACAGCTTTGGCACTCCCAAGCCGTTGTTTAAAGGTGCGTTGTTCGTCATAAGAAGTATGCTGCAACTCACAGCACGTAATTCCGTTGTTTGTTACCTTACGATGGGCTGAGCTGCGCTGGAGTGCGTCAATCCTTTCTTGGGATAAATTTGTAGGCAAATGATTTTCTGAAATAGGAGACACCTACAATCATTCCTTTTTCCTATCATTGTTTTCTCTGTTTCGTTAACAACAGCACATGCTTTCACTATGTCACACTTTCCAAAAAATAAACTTATTCGAGTGCTTCAATATTCAGCAAAATCTTCCGGTCTCAGTGTTCTGTCTCAAAACAATTGATTCTCTCGCTCTTTCTTTACATCATTCGACCGCACTCACCACTGTTCCCTCACAACCTCCAGTTCCAACCTCCTCCCGTCCTCACTTACCAGCAATTGCCCTGCTTGCAACCATTCCCGAGAGGTACAAGTATCTTCTGACTGTCGCCAGTCGGTGGCGTCCCTACGTTATTTCTGATGATTTATATTACATCTAATGGAAACTCCGCAAGCCACCGTACGGTGGGTGGCGAAAGGTAACCTGTACCACCACTAGTCATTTCTTTTCGTGTTCCACTCGCAAATACAGCGATGGAAAAACGGCTATGTACAGGGTGTTACAAAAAGGTACGGCCAAACTTTCAGGAAACATTCCTCACACACAAATAAAGAAAAGATGTTATGAGGACATGTGTCCGGAAACGCTTAATTTCCATGTTGGAGCTCATTTTAGTTTCGTCAGTATGTACTGTACTTCCTCGATTCACCGCCAGTTGGCCCAATTGAAGGAAGGTAATGTTGACTTCGGTGCTTGTGTTGACACGCGCCGGCCGGAGTGGCCGAGCGGTTCTAGGCGCTTTAGTCTGGAACCGCGCGACCGCTATGGTCGCAGGTTCGAATCCTGCCTCGGGCATGGATGTGTGTGATGTTCTTAGGTTAGTTAGGTTTAAGTAGTTCTAAGTTCTAGGGGACTGATGACCTTAGCAGTTAAGTCCCATAGTGCTCAAAACCATTTGAACCATTTGTTGACATGCTACTCATTACTCTACAGTACTAGCATCAAGCACATCAGTACGTAGCATCAACAGGTTAGTGTTCATCACGAACGTGGTTTTGCAGTCAGTGCAATGTTTACAAATGCGGAGTTGGCAGATGCCCATTTGATGTATGGATTAGCACGGGGCAATAGCCGTGGCGCGGTATGTTTGTATCGAGACAGATTTCCAGAACGAAGGTGTCCCAACAGGAAGACGTTCGAAGTAATTGATCGGCGTCTTAGGGCATGGAACATTCAAGCCTATGACTCGCGACTGGGGAAGACCTAGAACGACGAGGACACCTGCAATGGACGAGGCAATTCTTCGTGCAGTTGACGATAACCCTAATGTCAGCGTCAGAGAAGTTGCTGCTGTACAAGGTAACGCTGACCACGTCACTGTATGGAGAGTTCTACGGGAGAACCAGTTGTTTCCGTACCATGTACAGCGTGTGCAGGCACTATCAGCAGCTGATTGGCCTCCACGGGTACACTTCTGCGAATGGTTCATCCAACAATGTGTCAATCCTCATTTCAGTGCAAATGTTCGCTTTACGGATGAGGCTTCATTCCAACGTGATCAAATTGTAAATTTTCACAATCAACATGTGTGGGCTGACGAGAATCCGCACGCAGTTGTGCAATCACGTCATCAACACAGATTTTCTGTGAACGTTTGGGCAGACATTGTTGGTGATGTCTTGATTGGGCCCCATGTTCTTCCACCTACGCTCAATGGAGCACGTTATCATGATTTCATACGGTATACTCTACCTGTGCTGCTAGAACATGTGCCTTTACAAGTACCACACAACATGTGGTTCATGCACGATGGAGCTCCTGCACATTTCAGTCGAAGTGTTCGTACGCTTCTCAACAACAGATTCGGTGACCGATGGATTGGTAGAGGCGGACCAATTCCATGGCCTCCACGCTCTCCTGACCTCAACCCTCTTGACTTTCATTTATGGGGGCATTTGAAAGCTCTTGTCTACGCAACCCCGGTACCAAATGTAAAGACTCTTCGTGCTCGTATTGTGGGCGGCTGTAATACAATACGCCATTCTCCAGGGCTGCATCAGCGCATCAGGCATTCCATGCGACGGAGGATATTTTGAACATTTCCTGTAACAAAGTGTTTGAAAGTCACGCTGGTATGTTCTGTTGCTGTGTGTTTCCATTCCATGATTAATGTGATTTGAAGAGAAGTAATAAAACGAGCTCTAACATGGAAAGGAAGCGTATCCGGACACATGTCCACATAAAATATTTTCTTTCTTTGTGTGTGAGGAATGTTTCCTGAAAGTTTGGCCGTACCTGTTTGTAACACCCTGTATATGCGTCCATATGAGCCCTAATTCTCCTATCTTCGTGGTCCTTAAGCGTAGTGTATATTGCCGGCAGCAGAATCGTTCGGCAGTCAGCTTCTAATGGCAGTTCTTCAGGGATATCCATTTGAGTTCCGGAAGCATTCCCGCAACACTTGCGTGTTGTGCGTACCCACCGATAACAAATCCATCCCGCCTTCCTTCAATCCGACCTGCTACGGATCCCAAACACTCGAGCAGTACTCAAGAATAGGCCGCACCAGCGTCCTATATGCGGTCTCCTTTACAGGTGAACCACTCTTTCCTAAAATTTGCCTTCCCTACCACAGTTTTCACATGCTCGTCCCACCTCATATCACTTTGCAAGGTTACGCCCAGATATTTAAACGACTTGACTGTGTCAAGCAGGACACTGCTAATACTGTATGCGAACATTATAGGTTTGTTATTCCTATTAATCAGCATTAACTAACATTTTTCCACATTTAGGGCCAGCTGCCATTCATCACATCAACTTGAAATTTTGTCCAAGTCGTCCTGTATCTTCCGACAGTCAGACACCTTCGTCACCTTTTTTTTTCTTTTTTTAAAAAAAATTCTTTATTGACATAACAATAATAATTATAAATATTTGGCCCACCTCCTAACATGATTAGTGGACCATTAATTGTTACATAAGACTAAGTTTTTTGCAGCTTAGATTACAATTTTTTGTTAGTGAGCTACTATTTAAGTTCCTAAGGTAGTGTTAGATTCCTACAACAACAATGGGCAGTTTAGTTTTACCTACTTCTAACCTAGAAATGACTACTAACTGCAGCGTCACAGGTGTGCCAGTAAATACAAACCTACTTGGAGTGGCCAGGCTCCTCGAGCTAACCCCGGGGAGCATGCCCCTGGCACTGGGCCGGCCAAGGTTAGTAATCGCTGCAGTTTCCTATGTTAGTATTCTAAACTAAGTCCTACTACTACTAGCTTAACCTACGTCATAGTTGGTGCTTGTCGTGATCGATGTGATTGATCCCACCCCCCTAATCCCATACGTGGCGGTTTCCAACTGATGCACAGGCGGTATGGGATTGGGATCAGGTCGTAATCGGTTGGTTAAAGAGTTCGGTGTCTATTCTTGATCCCTCAAGTATTCTATTAAGACTTTTCGCGATACCTCTTCTGCCAGAGCATTCAGGGTATGGAAAGTGTCTTCTTGTCTTAGGAGATTGTATGTCTCGTTGTTTGGAAGTCTGTCTCTGAGTGTTGTCGCCACGTCGTTGAAGAGGGGGCACTCGAAAACCACATGATCAGGAGTTCCTTCCGCCGCGCCACAGTCACACTCGGGGTTGCCCTTTTCCCAAACCGACATAAGTATGTCGGATAGGGTCCATGACCAGTGAGAAAGTGGATGAGTCCTCGTGTAGGTTCAAAATATTTCATGGTCCCGCGTTCTTTAACATCAGGTAAAAACTGGAATGTTCTTCTTCCCGTTTCATCTTCCTCCCAATTCCTCTGCCACAGTTCCTCCCCTCTGTTTCTTATTTCCCTCTTATCCTCTACTCTCACACCCATGATATCTGTTATTTTTTCCCCATTCCCTTTTTTAGCCCAATACCATGCCGCTTGTTCACATATTTTGATATCTAACGGGCAGAGCCCCATTATGACTAACAGAGCTCCCCCTGGTGATGTCCTGTAGGCCCCTACTGATCTTAGAATCATATTTCTTTGGACTCTTCTCACTATCATGGCGGGCACGACCCGCGTGAGCCTGTGCGCCCTGACTCCCGAGCCGTAACCCACTACTGAGGTCAAGATGCTATTGTGATAGAGTTTGATGAGATGAGGGGGGAGATGAAATCGTTTATGTCCAATGGAAATGAGATTATTTAGTAACTGGAGGGCTCTCTGAATTACGGTTTCTATGTGTTTTCCAAAGTTCCATCTCTCGTCAATTATGACTCCCAGGTATCGCGCCTCTCGTCGCCAAAGAACTGGTGAGCCATCAATTCTGACAGTGGGATTCCTGATAAGCTGACCTTTTAGCAGTAAATATGTGGATTTAGTAGGAGATATTTTCATCTTCGTGTTAAGGCACCATTGGTGCAGTTTTTCAATGGCCCTTTCGATCTTTGGCTCGATGTCCTCTCGGCTACGACCGCCGACCAGCAGGAGGAGGTCATCTGCGTAGGCTGTCACCTCTAGCACTTCCTCACTTTGTTGCAGTTCGTCTAGTAATGGTTCCATGTGGATATCCCAGAACAGGGGCCCCAGAACAGAGCCTTGGCGACACCCCTTTGTGATTACTTTTCCAATTCTCCCGCTAGGGGATGATAGCCACCTTACTGTACAGCACGACATCAACAGCAAACAACCGCAGATTTCTGCCCACCCTGTCAGCCAAATCATTTATGTAATAGAGAAAAGCGGCGGTCTTATCACACTTCCCTGTCTCTGATGAACACTCGCCATCGAGGACAACATACTGGGCTCCATTATTTAAGAAGTCTTCGAGCCACTCACATACCTGTGAACTTATTCCATATGCTCGTACTTTCGTTAACAGCCTGCAAAGGGGCAGCGTGTCAGATGCTTTCTACAAATCTAGAAATATGGAACCTACCTGCTGCCCTTCATCCATAGTTCGCAGTATATCATGAGAGGAAAGGGCAAGCTGAGTTTCGCACTAGCGATGCTTTCTAAAACCACGCTGATTCGTGCACATAAGCTTCTCAGTCTCAAGAAAATTTATTACATTCAAACTGAGAATATGTTCAAGGATTCTGCAGCCAACAGAAGTTGAGGATATTGGTCTGTAATTTTGCGCGTACGTTCTTTTACCTATCTTATATACTGGAATCACCTGCAGTTTTTTCCAGTCGCTTGGGACTTTGTGCTAGGCGAGATACTGTAAGTAGGCTGTTTAGGTTTTTATGTTGATAACGCCACGTAGTGCTCTGTATGAAAATCACTGACTGTGTTGTGTGCAGTCTGAGGCTGGTCGGCATTGTTGCAATATTTGCCATTGTAGTGTTGGGCAGTTGGAGGTGAGCCGCCAGCAGTGGTGGATGTGGGGAGAGAAATGGCGGAGTTTTGAGAGCGGATGATCTGGACGTGTGTCCATCAGAGACAGTAAATTTGTAAGACTGGATGTCATGAACTGCTATATTATGACTTTTGAACACTATTAAGGTAAATACATTGTTTGTTCTCTATCAAAATCTTTCATTTGCTAACTATGCCTATCAGTAGTTAGTGCCTTCAGTAGTTTGATTCTTTTATTTAGCTGGCAGTAGTGGTGCTCACTGTATTGCAGTAGTTCGAGTAACGAAGATTTTTGGTGAGGTAAGTGATTTGTGAAAGGTATAGGTTAATGTTAGTCAGGGCCATTCTTTTGTAGGGATTCTTGAAAGTCAGATTGCGTTGCGCTAAAAATATTGTGTGTCAGTTTAATGTTGATCAGAATAGGTAAAGAGCGAAATGTCTGAATACGTTCAGTTCTGCTCAGCTGTTTGAAAATCAAATAATGTAAGAGGTTTATCAGCACAGTAATTCATTAATTTTTCTAAAGGAACGTTTCAATATTCATGATAAATGCAAGCTAGGTAAGGGGCCAATGGTGTAAAGTACTCTTTGTGGGCTCCTATATCTTCGACGCTATATAGCGCCGTTGTATGACTTTCATGGACGTGGGTTCCTTAGTCAACAAGCATTTAAGACGCGTTTTTCATTTCCAGCCACGTTTGTTCACTTCGGTTGATACGAGTCAGTGCGGCGTCACGCACATGAATTCACAATGAAATCATCGTTAATTGACTATACGTACACTGATGAGCAACTGAACTACAGACTTCTCCCCAGTTGCAGCCCCTTCTGGAGTGACGATAGCGGCAACTTTTGGTGGTGTGCGTTGCACAAAGCACGGGAAGCCGTGGAGAGCGAGATCGCTGACCGCTCGGCAGCCGCGCCGATATTGGGCGGGACGGTGTCCAAGGCCCGAGCATCCCACTCGACAGCATCTCAGACGCGCTCAGAGCGATTCAGGTCAAGCGCCCTCTGATCCCGGGAACGTACCATCAAGTCCGGTGAGTGTTCTCCAACCAATTCTGACACATTCGGGAGCAGTGGTGGTGTATTACTCTTACAACTGCTAGTTACATACATTTTCTTATTCCCCGTTAAAATATAAATTTCAAATGGAAAAGAAAGGACGATGAATCCTAAATTTCTACTGAGAGCTGAGATGGATGTTGGGAAAAATACTTTTACTAATAATTTTTAAAAATTTCGTTGAATGTATAGCGCAAAGAACGCTCAAGTCGCCTCCTAGCGTCGTGTTCCGGGGAACGCAGTAGCCAGGAAACTCATTTCGATGCTGGACCCACTTGCGGAATTTGTTTACTTAAGGATGAGGTAAATACGGCATTGTGAAATAGTCAGCTTTTGTGCCGCATTCATTCTGCACTGACATTTACAGCTACACCACTCATAAGGTTGTAAAGATAGTTAGGAAGTCATTTCTAAGAGGTGCAGCACCTGTAATGTTGGTTGGTTGGTTGTTTCGGGGAAGGAGACCAGACAGCGAGGTCATCGGTCTCATCGGATTAGGGAAGGACGAGGAAGGAATTCGGCCGTGCCCTTTGAAAGGAACCATCCCGGCATTTGCCTGGAGCGATTTAGGGAAATCACGGAAAACCTAAATCAGGATGGCCGGACGCGAGATTGAACCGTCGTCCTCCCGAATGCGAGTCCAGTGTCTAACCACTGCGCCTCCTCGCTCGGTCCTGTAATGTTACTCAAGAAGATATCGTGTTTTAAATCGGTGATTGATGGTTTATTTATCAAATGAAATGATGTAGCAATGGTTATTTATTTTCAGTAGCTTTGTGCAGTGTGCAGTTTTTAAAGCGTTGCGTGAAGTCGATGCCCTTGCCGCAGTGGTAGCAGCGGTTCCTGTCCGATCACCGAAGTCATATGCTGCCGAGCTTGGTTAGCACTTGGATGGGTGACCATCCGGGTTTGCCGCGCGCTCTTGGCAAGCGGGGTACACGCAGCCCACGGGAGGCAAACTGACGAGCTCTTGGATTCAGAAGCAGCGGCTCCGTTCACAAAAACTGACAACGGCAGGGATATCGGTGTGCTAAGCACGTGTCCCTCCATAGCCACATCCAGTGGCGCCTATAGGCTGAGGGGACACGGCAGGCGGGCGGTAAAATTGAGCCTTCCGAGGCCTGTTTTGACTCCTGGGCTCAATATTTTTTCTTCAATTGTTTTGTTAGTCGCGGAAGATTTTCGACGAAGTCAGATCATGATTTTAGAGCCCCAGTTACGATATTTACACTCGTAACGTAGTTTTCCCAAGAGATTTATTATTTAGGCCTAAGTCAAATAATAACAAGTACATTATTAACTTATTCATAATGATGAGCTTAGTGTAGAATACTATTGCTAGATAGATAGATAGAACTTGGGGTTTGAGACAATCTCTAATAACATTTAAACAAATGCAAAGCCTGATTTTAAGAACACAGGGTCCATTTGAATGATGAAAAACTCAACATTTTTTAATATCTTTATAAAATTCTATAGTCTTTCCTAGTTGCACTGATATATAGTTTATTGCATCTAAGAAGAAAATGACTGCTCTATTGAGAGTTGGCAATACTCTCTTAGGATTTAAAGGTTGGCTACAGCGCGCATACACAAGCTCTGGAATCTAAGATATTGTTGTCGCGCTTCGCAGCGCACGGATTAACTAGTGGCAGTTTGGAAGCCAGTGTAGAAGCCTGCCTGCTATGGTGCGTTGTGTATGAGCGCTGTAGCCAACCTTTAAATCCTAAGAGAGTATTGCCAACTCTCACTATAATAAATTCTAGAGTTACGGTCTTGTATGTTGGCTTATCCCCAGGTATCAGTTACAGTGCTTCGAAAAACTACTTTTTTTTAATAAAGCGATTATGGTTGGGATGTATTGTATATGTTGGCAAATCAGCTACTTTCCAGCTTCAGTAAATGATCATCTTCGCTACTGCTTATTGTGGGTGCGATGAAGCGTTTTCTTGCATTATCCTGAAAGTTTGTTGCCTACGTGCTACAGATTTTAGTGACTGTAGATATTTATTGGTGTGAAATAAATACTAACAATGCCAGACATCAAGAAATGGTGAAACAAAATTCGGTGGTAACCAATTTACAAACAAAGCAGTCCATACCACTAAACCCTTCCTACTATTTTGTTGTTTAGTTACTTCCAGGCAATCTACACCATCACAATTTTTACATTTCATCACGTCCTTTATTAGAGATTTTACGGCAATTGATAGTCGTTTATGATATTATATCAAAACACCCCCTGTATGCTACACATAATGATGAATTTGGTGTAGAATTTATTGCAAGTAGATATAGTTTCTTTTAAGGAATCATTTATCATTTATGTGAAATGTATTTATTTCCCAACTAACCTCGTGGTACAAACAGGAATTAAATAGTTCTTTTTGTTGAACTATGGGGACATGAATATAATTAATACACATTCTCTAAGAAAGTGAGAAAAGCTAAAAGGAACGGTGCCACGGTGGTTGAAGACGAAGAAATTAAGGACGATGAGGACTACGTTTCACAAATGTTCTGAGGCACAATTTCATACGAGTCAAACCTATGTTCGCAATTTCCTGCAGCTTACATGTTTCAGAATGTGGTTACACACATATCTTCGTAAGTTTATAAACCACTTCACTAATCCTTTTTAACTTTTAATTGTCTATATCTAAACTTTATTGCAGTTTCAACTAAATTATATAGAAATAAAAATTTTTAATTAGGAAGAATATTCTAAAAATGACAACACAAGATATAATAATATTTTTCTGCTCACTACCATGATCTTAATGTCTAGTATCTCAGCTCTAACGTCACACACATCTGGAAAAAGTATGGTCTCCTACGTATGTGTATTATTGGAATAAATGATACCTGAATTCGATGAAGCCTTTAGAAAGTCTTGTGCATCAATTTTTATTAATGTTTTTATAAACATCAGTACCTCCTAAATTCTTCAAAATACTTGCTAATTGCTTAGGAAGTATTCTGCATTAATTGTGATAAACTAAAAAACCGTAGGCCGGCCGCGGTGGTCTAGCGGTTCTAGGCGCGCAGTCCGGAACCGCGCGACTGCTACGGTCGCAGGTTCGAATCCTGCCTCGGGCATGGATGTGTGTGATGTCCTTTAGGTTAGTTAGGTTTAAGTAGTTCTAAGTTCTACGGGACTGATGACCACAGATGTTAAGTCCCATAGTGCTCAGAGCCATTTTTTTTAAAAAAAAAACCGTAAAACGTGTATAAGAATGATGCTTAGAAGAAACAGGTGCTGATTTTCACATAATATGGAGCCGAAGAAGTACCCTGTGCCCTTAAGAAAGGTGGGTCACCACACTCTCCAGATAACTGCTGCAACGTGACCTGCCAGATGGACCACGTGTCGTTCCTCTGTGAAAAGCTATGTCGAAACCCAAGCGAGGTCGCATTTCACCCCACGTAAACATTCCCTGCAAGAGAAGCATCGTCACCAGAGCAAACATTACTCTGCTTGCAAGATAAACCCATTGGCTCACTGAGTCTTCGTCGCACTCACATAACGGAAGTACCGTGTACATGTACTATGAATCCATCCTAACTTTTCCCATGCTTCAACGGGCAGTGACGGTAATCCTGCATGCCCTGAAAAGTGAGACTGTTTGTGCAACTTCTGTACCCTATGGGCATGAGATGATTCTGATTCTCTGACTGCGTAAGTAGGCTACTGATGTCTAGCAGTAAACTGGTGTGTTGTCTGTTGCAGTGGCGCGCAGTAACAGTTCGAGCCAGCCAACAGTGCGTGACACCCTTTACCCAATCGTTGTTGTCGGCATCGCGACAACGGGTGCCTATGTATCCAGCTACTGTCACTCAGGACAGCCCCGTGACACAGTGGCTTGTGCTGCGTGTTAGCGCGATTCGATTTTGGTCTGGCTGCGTTACATTGACTGTGATCAAATGGGCTGGGTTCTCATCTCTTGCGTAACTTAACGCTCGGCTGCCACCTTGACAGCGAGTGTAAGATGTGAACACATGGTAGCGGTGTGGTAAACCGATATATTCCACTCGTCTACACAGCGGAAGCCTGACCGCTTATGCACGATAGCTATAATTCGTTTGAAATTATGTACAACTAAGGTCTTACTAAACGGCGCCGGTTCAGAAAGACGCACAAGAGTCCAGCATTACATGAATAAATATTCGGAGTCGATAAATGATGATGAATCTCGAGTTCTTGTGTACGTGGATGGTTCAAATGCCTCTGAGCACTATGGGACTTAACTTCTGAGGTCATCAGTCCCCTAGAACTTAGAACTACTTAAACCTAACTAACCTAAGGACATCACACACATCCATGCCCGAGGCAGGATTCGAACCTGCGACCGTAGCAGTCGCGCGGTTCCAGATTGTAGCGCCTAGAACCACTCGGTCACTTCGGCCGGCTTGTGTACGTGGAAGTGAGATCAGTTATGATAAAAGCGTTACCTTCTCTCTGTTCTCATTTATTAGCTCGTGTTCGCCACCCGAAAGAAAACTGCGGACAGTGCATTTGAAACCCACTCCAAGGTCGATTTCACTTACAATACGCCTCGAATACCAACTGGTCGTTTCAATTCTCTGTCTTTGCCCAGGGGAAATAAATTATTTTATGAAAACCACCACTACAAGCACTAAAGAAATGGTTTGTAAACCTACTATATAATCGAAACGAAGTTGTACTACTGAAATATTAGCGATCAATATCTTTTTCTGTTATCACGGTTTTCCTAAAACATTTAACCTTCGAACGAAGTGGCATTCTTCAATGGTTTGCATAACAAACAGCTCAGACAGGAATCTGAAATATGTGAACAGCAGCACGAGGCGTTTATTATGGAACTAGGTGTGTGTGTGTGTGTGTGTGTGTGTGTGTGTGGTGTTGTGTTAAAGTACAGTAAAAGGTAAATACAAAGTGCATAGGTCGTAAAGCATAAGACGACTGGAAAATTAATGTCACAGTTTATCGTTGTTAAAGAAACTCAAACCGAGGTAGCAGCGATGAAAACGATGAATGCTGTGACTATGGTTCTGAAAGAAACTAGAAATTTCTTACGGAAATATCCAGCTAAACGACTTTTCCCTTCCAAGTTTGTATAACAGTTCCACTACGAAACTATCAAGAAAAGAAAAAAAATGTTTGGGTAATAACTCACCAGTAATAAAGTTCTCTTCATACCTCAAGGAGATCGAAGTTATACACCTTTCTATTTCAGCAGTGTAAGAGGTCGTAACTCGCCACTGACGGAGTCGAAACAACAGACAATAGCATTCGCGTGACATTTAACACAAAAAGTGCTGATAGTGAACAGGATTACACGAACACTTCTTAAAGTTCGTAGACGTCACCACTGCGTTCATTTTGAAATAAGACTATACTGAGCATGTGCAACACTCTTTACTCGTACATCTGATCTCACGTTGAAACTAAAGGCATAATGGAAAGTAAGTGCACAAAGGAGGACACTTTGTACTGGGGATAACTATTAAAATTATTTTCTGTAAGCAAACTGTGCAGGTCATGCGGTCCCAAGCTCGTCACATTAGCGGAACAACAGAGCAATAAAAACACGTTAAAAAAATCTTCGTTCATATGTGATCCAAGCAGGTGGGAACTGAAACTTGGGTCAGGATTATGGTAACAATGGTTAACACAAAAGACAGTTCAACTACGAGATAGCCTGTAAGGAACTTCTTATGATTATCTTCGTATCTTAATTAGAGGAAAGTATGCGGTAGTTAAAGGCGGAGACCACAGCGTCCGATGGTAAGGAAAGGGTGTCTTCAAGCGGAAGCTTACGCCCTGGCCTCTACCGACCCTCTGAACTCTTATACAGGTACAGCTAACGTCAACTCAAAATCACACTGCACCTTTGACAGTGATGTCTTGACCACCAACTACACGTGGTGTGAAACCGATGTGACACATCTGGGACGCTACTGAGTGTCAGCTCCGCGCCCATAAAGCACCAGCTAGTAATTTACGTGAAATACATGACTTGTGCTTACACACATGGTGCCACATGCAGGGAGTGAACAAAAATTTGGAAACATCACAAATGCATTCCATGCCAAATACTATGCAAGGAATCGCTGGCATTCAAAACAGTCTCCAGTTGTCTAGGAATGGATAAACACAGGTCCTGTGCGGTTTTCAAGGTAATCTTACACCATTCTCCCTGAAAAATATTGGCAAGTTCAGGTAACACTGACGTTGATGGATATCGAGGACGTATCCTTATCTCCAAAGTGGACCACAAAAACTCAGTAACATTGAGTGCAGGTGACTGTGGTGGCGAGAGGAGAGACATTTCATCCTCGTACTAAAAAAAGATGAGATATGAAATAGTGAAGGCAACAGAGGATCAAGTAGGTAAAAAGACGAGGGCCAGTAGAAATCCTGGGGTAACAGAATAGATATTGAATTTAATTGAGGGAAGGAGAAGATATAAAAATGCAGTAAATGAATCAGGCAAAAAGGAATATAAACGACTCAAAAATGAGATCGACAGGAAGTGCAAAAGGGCTAAGCAGCGATGGACAAATGCAAGGATGTAAAGGCATGTATCACTAGGGGTAAGATAGATACTGCCTACAGGAAAATTAAAGAGACCTTTGGAGAAAAGAGAACCACTAGTATCAATATCAAGAGTTCAGGTGGGAAACCAGTTCCAAGCAAAGGAGGGAAAGCAGAAAGATCAAAGGGTTTATACGAGGGCGATGTACTTGAGGGCAATATTATGGAAATGGAAGAGGACGTAGGTGAAGATGAAATGGGAGATATGATACTGCGTGAAGAATATGACAGACCACTGAAAGATCTAAGTCGAAACAAGGCCCCAGGAGTAGACTACTGATAGCCTTGGGAGAGCCAGCCCTGACAAAGCTCTACTGTCTGGTGAGCAACATGTATGAGGCAGGCGAAATACCCTCAGATTTCAAGAAAAATGTAATAATTAAAATCCCAAAGAAAGCAGGTGTTGATAGGTGTGAAAATTACGAAACTATCAGCTTAATAAGTCTCGGCTGCAAAATACTGACACGAATTCTTTACAGACGAATGGAAAAACTGGTACAAGCCGACCTTGGGGAAGATCTGGATTCCGTAGAAATGTTGGAACACGATAGGCAATACTGACCCTGCGACTTACCTTAGAAGATAGATTAAGGTAAGGCAAACCTACGTCTCTAGCATTAGACTTAGAGAAAGCTTTTGGCAAAGTTGTCTTGAATATTCTCTTTCAAATTTTGAAGGTGACAGGGGTCAAATACAGGGAACGAAAGGCTATTTACAATTTGTACAGAAAGCAGATAGCAGTTATACGAGTCTAGGGACATGAAAGGGCAGCAGCGGTTGGGAAGGGAGTGAGACGGATTGTAGCCTCTCCCCGATGTTATTCAATCTATGCATTTAGCAAGCAGTAAAGGAAACGAAAGAAAAATTTGGAGTAG
The DNA here is from genome assembly GCF_021461385.2 of Schistocerca piceifrons. NCBI lineage: Eukaryota > Metazoa > Arthropoda > Insecta > Orthoptera > Acrididae > Schistocerca > Schistocerca piceifrons. The sequence continues at coordinate 559,716,690 of NC_060141.1, forward strand.
GAATTAAAATCCATGGAGAGTAAATAAAAACTCTGAGGTTTACCGTGAGATTGTAATTCTGTCAGAGACAGGAAAGGACCTGGAAGAGCAGTTGAATGGAATGAATAGTGTCGTGAAAGGAGGGTATAAGATGAACATCAACAAAAGGAAAACGAGGATAATTGAAAGTAGTCCGACTAAATCAGGTGATGCTGAGGGAATTAGATTAGGAAATGAGACACTTAAAGTAGTAGATGAGTTTTGCTATTTGGGAAGCAAAATAACTGATGATAGTAGAAGTAGGGAGGATATAAAATGTAACAGGCAATGGGAAGAAAAGTGTTTATCAAGAAGAGAAATTTGATGACACTGAATATAGATTTAAGTGTCAAAAAGTGTTTTCTGGAAGTATTTGTATGGAGTATAGCCATGTATGAATGTGAAACGTGGTCGATAAATAGTTTAGACAAGAAGAGAATAGAAGCTTACGAAATGTAAAAATCGTAGAGGGAGATAAAGAGATCAATACATTAAGCAGACCACTAATGAGTGGTTTTGGAATCCAGCTCACCAAGCAATTCCCTATTTACGCAGGAGCTCCCTGCGTGTTGTTTAGCTGCTGACAGGGCTCGGGAGCACGCCACAATACTGTGCGATCATCGCCTGTCACTATAACTCGACACACACTTTCGTCCTTGGCGGACGATGTTTTTTCTCTTTTCCTTTATGACGTATAAATCTTCGATATGGTGTCTCTTGAAACACCAGACACGTTGGTTAAGGAAACGTCCACCATAGGAACGTCAACTATTGCGCACGGCCGGCCGAAGTGGCCATGCGGTTCTAGGCACTGCAGTCTGGAACCGCGAGACCGCTACGGTCGCAGGTTCGAATCCTGCCTCGGGTATGGATGTGTGTGATGTCCTTAGGTTAGTTAGGTTTAACTAGTTCTAAGTTCTAGGGGGACTAATGACCTCAGCAGTTGAGTCCCACAGTGCTCAGAGCCATTTGAACCATTTGAATTGCGCACGTGAGAGTTTACAGTCTATATACATAAAATCATATCTATGTAAGTAAAGCCTCTGAAATCGTGTCATTTCATTTGTGTAAGTACCTGCACCTGGGTTTCAAGCTGGATCCTCCATCTATGTTCGATGCTGAGGTGCTATTCCAGAACATTGAGGGCCTCACCAAATCTGTTCTGGGTAAGGAGGAATTTAAAGTAGACGGGGGAGGGGGGCGCAGTGAAAATTTAGATCCAGGAGGGAGGCTGTGCCGAGATGGCTTAGTGGCTAACGCACCTGCCTAGTAAGCTGGCGAGCCAGGTTCGATTTCCTGGCTTGGTACAAATTTTTACTCGTCGCTCCAGTCTATATACATAAAATGAATTCACTTAGCTTCGATGTAATGCACTCGCAACTGCACGGAGCAGTGTTCTGACCAAGACTGGCATTTGCAGCGTATTGAAGGTGCCGCTCATGGTCAAACACAGCAGTGCAACCTGCAGGCTTGGCTTGCACGTGCACTTATATTCAAGCACGCATTTCTCGCAGTGTTTCCCTATTTTTGTCCAACGCCTGTTCAAATGTGTGTGAATTCTTAAAGGACCAAATTGCGGAGGTCATCGGTCCCTAGGCTTACTCACTACTTAGACTAACTTATGCTAAGAACAACACAGACACCCATGCCCGAGGGAGGACTCGAATCTACGGCGGGAGGGGCAACGCCTATACATCTGCAAACCCAAAAAGTAGTTTTTGAATCCATGCCACGCAGAATCGCTGCTGTATTGCGTCCCAGTGGTGGACCAACTCACTATTAAGGACGCGGTCATAACAATTTGGCACATCAGTGTATTTCACCAGTGCACATTGTATGGTACATGTCGCTAACTTCGCACTTGTATTTTAACACTAAGTCATCTTAATAATGTGGATCGTGGATTTGTAAACAGACTGCCAATGGGCGTAATTTGTGTCTGTCATATCTCGCAGAACGTAGTGGTAGCACGCGCTTGGAGGAAGTGCGAGGTACTCGACGTCATTCACGACGTGCTGGACTCTTGAGCGCGTGGCGCGTACTGCTGCCTTCTGACTCACGCGGCAGGCCGCCGCCCGCACAGGTGCGCGGGGCCGCGACACGCTCAGGGACAGCTTTACGGAGCAGGCGCTCTTGCAGGCCGTTCACCCGGGACGCACTTCCGGCGGCAGAGCGCCAACGTCCGCTAGCAAGTCACCGCCGCTCTCTCATAACACAACTGCTCGTCTCTTGACGTCACTTCTCTCGCCCGGCCCAGAAGGGACTTCGCAAATTGACACTGTCGTAGCATGAAAACTTTTTACCTGTTTTTCAATCGTTCGTCATCGATATGTTAAAGAGACAGAGCCACGCGGGATTAGCCGAGCGGTCTAGGGAACTGCAGTCTTGGACTGTGCGGCTGGTCCCGGTGGAGGTTCGAGTCCTCCCTCGGGCATGCGTGTGTGTGTTTGTCCTTAGGATAATTTAGGTTAAAGTAGTGTGTAAGCTTAGGGACTGATGAATGCTTCAAATGGCTCTGAGCACTATGCGACTTAACTTCAGTCGCCTAGTACTTAGAACTAATTAAACCTAACTAACCTAAGGACATCACACACATCCATGCCCGAGGCAGGATCCGAACCTGCGACCGTAGTGGTCGCCCGGCTCCAGACTGCAGCGCCTAGAACCGCACGGCCACTCCAGCCGGCCAGGGACTGATGACCTTAGCAGTTAAGCCCCATAAGACTTCACACACATTTGAACATTTTTTGGACCTAGAAACGACGGAGAGGCTTCGTCCGGCCGTAGACCTTACAGGTCAATGGTTCACAACCCCACAACAGGCCACAGCGGTCCACCCACCCCACCGCCGCTCCACACCGAACCCCCCCCCCCCCCCCCCCCCCCTCTCTGGGAACGACGTCTCATATCAGACAGACGAGCGTAATCCCAAATGTTTGCGTGCCAGGGAGTAATGATGGTATAAATGTACGTGAAGACAGTGTTTGCGCAGCAGTTGCCGACATGGTGTAAGTGAGGCGAAATAAGGGGAACCAGCCCGCATTCACAGAGGCAGATGGAAAACCGCCTTAAAAACCATCCACAGGCTGGCCGGCACACCGGACATCGACACTAATCAGCCGGGTGAATTCGTGCCGGAGACCGGCACGCCTTCCCGCTCGGGACACAGCGCGTTAGACCGCTTGGGTAGCCGGGCTGGCTTTTCATACATACATTACTGGTATAAACTTCTGGCCATTGGTATTCGTTGACAGCGTGGCTGGTGCAGAAGACTCTTTGCCTCCTTTGGCTGTTTTGCCCATCAAGATTCTGAATACCTCTTCGACTCTCTTGGAACGGTATGGAGACCAGGCGTAATAACTTGTGCAAATAATAAAGTACACAAAACAGTACCTGTTTCCTAATAAATCTTCTCACATAATAATTAAAACTTCATATTCTGAACGATTACACTGGATAACAAAAATGCATACAATTCTACTAATAAAGCTTGCTCATTTATATTCAAAATTAGCACGAGATTTCACATTCACTCAACGAATTTATTTATTTCCCAACTTTGGCTACAAAATATCTGGAATACGTCGTACCCTCGCAGCGTCCAGTATCTCCTCCTAAACTTCTCGATCGATTTCAAACAAATTTGGCACATAAACAGCAGAAAAAGGAGGGGAGGAGAGGGCGATGCATCAGGCAGGTGGAAAAAGAAGAGGGGGAGGCGCAGATGGACAGAGACAGGGGAACGAGAATATGGTCAGAGAGCGGGAGTAGGAAGGTACGGTCAGAGAAAGGGGGAGAGTAGACGAAGAGAGAGTGAGGAGGAGGAGATAGACGGATAGAGGTGGGCAGACAGAGGGAGGAAGAGCGCAAGAAGGGAGCATGAGAGGTGGTCAATATACGTGTCGACGTCATACGCGGACGAAGCTGCGGCGAAAAGGCTAGTTTACTATAAAAGAGACATCGAAAAATGAAGAGCAAGAGGTTAGGGAAACACATTTTCAAAGATTTCACAGATTTACAAAAAGCGTGTGACACTGTCCCAGTAAAAAAATCTATGTCGATATCTCGACGAGAGCACGATAAACAGGATATATGTTGCTGCAGTTAAATAGTTTACGGGGGATTAGAGACAAGAATTAAAATAGGTAATGGAATCTCCCAAGTAATACGACCAGTCAAATTCCTCAGACAAGGGTACTGTAAAGCACCTACTCTGTTTAAATTTTATCTGAACTAAGTTCTTGAAAAATGAATGGAAATATGTAGAGAAATGGGCTTAGACACAGATCGAGATTACCTAGAGTTTACTATTCGCCGATGAACAAATTATATTGGCTACACGTGATTATATTATAGAGTAGATTATGAAGAAAATCGTATAAACATACAGTAGGGCCAGACTAACAATAAATATTTCTGAAAAAATACTGTATCTCTCTATCGGAAGCAAATATCAAATAATTATAGATGGAAATAATATTAAAACATGCCAAAAGTATAAATACCTGGGAATTATAGTCTCGGACCAGGGTTACAGCAGGCAAGAAAGAAGACAGAGGATAACACAAGTCAAACAAGCAATCTGTGAGCAGATTCCATCTTTTGGTCAGGCAATATTAAGAAAAATACACAAAAAGATTATATGAATCAATAGTACAAAGCATTTATTTTTATGCTGCAGAATCCTGAGAACTCATAATACAAGGGAGAAGAAGACTTGAAACCGTGGGAATGCATATTCTGAGTAGAAGTTGTAGTTTCAAGGCGAAAGAAGACTTCAGACGAGGAAATCAGGAACCGACAGAAAACTCCCACTTACATCACCGAAGAGCTGGAAATACGGCGTTTAAAATAGTATGGGCACGTCATAATATTTGGGCATCAACGATGGCCGAAAAAAGTTCTTTGTTGGCATCCTCCATACGAGAGAAGAGGAAGTCCCAGTGCAGAAAGGTAAAAGCAAGTAAACGAGGATATGCGTAGAAGAAATTTGAAAGGAGATTTATACAAAGATGGAGAAGCTTGTCTACGAGGTTGCGTGACACGGCCGCAGGAGCTGAAAAGAAGATCGCAGATATTCAGTTCCTTGTATGCACGTGGCCGGTGCGACGTCATATCAAGAAGTGGGCTCATACTGTCAAGTTCTTTACACATTTGATTCGATTTCCTAATCACTAAAATTACATCACACACCCTATCAATCCGCCAAGTTTCATCTAGTTTCCTCTTGCCCTTATTGGTACTTTTTTCTTGTCACACAGTGTAGAATTTTCACACAATATGAAGATTTAGGCGTCAGACCATTGGTTAATACCATAAATGAAAAAATGCCCAGTTTCTTGTAAGACAGGGCCCCACAACATTGCCATTAATAACGGCCGGGAGTTTGTAACAGCAAGTCAACGCCTTCGTGACCTCAGGAATGGTTGTCGATCGGCCGCATTTTCGACATTACGTTCCCCAGATTCCTCACGAGTATCATCAGGAATGATCTATGCATACCTCTTCACAGAGCGACTTTTGCAGATTTGAGGAAGCGCATTACCCAAGCCATTTGAAAGTTTCAGAAGACGTCTGCTTTAGGGGGTTTGGCGAGAATATAAATACCGCCAAGACTTTTGACGCACTACACGTGGAGGTCACACCTAGTGCAATTGTTGTCTTCGTAAGAAATGTCGAGCTATCCAGTGTATTTACACTCATAAAACTAAAGTTTTACGAAGACATCAAGTAATTCGTATTAGCTTTGTGTAAATGTGTTAGGGAAAACTATGCTACATTGGGCAGACTTTCATTTGGTGGACATATTTCGCCGCCCTGAGTAGTCCATCTCTTACACCGCCGGACGGCCGCCTCCTAAGTGAGTCAGTATCGCCGTGAGGGGAGCTCATTAGCTGACTGCGTTATACGCTGCCGCGGCTTCGTCTCGGCTTACTCCGTGGCGGTCGCATTTCAGCTCTGAGCCGCTCTTGTCACATACAGCAAAGATACCAGAAGAGAAGACCCTTTACCGCACTACCATCTGCGTGTGGCACACATTAAAAGCTCGCTTGTCATGCTGTCGGCTGGACGAAAATTACTATGAGCCAGAGGGGCAAGTGGTGATGCGCGTTAAATTCTTAATCTCTTCACAGTGTCATATGGAGTACTTATTTATTTATTCGTGGACTTATTTATCATCCTGAGATAAGATCCATAAATCTCTAACTTACGTCTATTTTAGTCTTAGCATTTACGAATACTGTACATTACTTATAGCACACAATATCTAATCTAACCGTTACAGTAGATATTTTACCCCTTAAATAACCAAACGTTTAAATTTATGGAAGTGCAGGCTTTCTCGGCGAATTTCATTGAGGAACTTTTCTCGGGTTATCAGCCGAGCAGTGGTGGCGTGTTTCGCAACTTTTCAACGAGTTTTCTACTCGTCATCTTCAGGCAACGTGTTGGCCCATGTCACTAGGTGATAATGCGAAATGATTTCATCAAAATTTAAATTTGTTGTGAAAAGGAAAATGAAAGTGATAATTATATATGGTAAACAGATTTATATTGTGGGCTATTCATACCATGAACTCGACGCTTTGCCTGAAGATAAACAATAGGGAACCAGTCGAAATAATAGGGAAACAGTCGAAATGTTGCGACAACACGACACCACGAGTCCGATGATAACCCGAGAAGATTCCATCATAGATTAAATTTATTGGTGAAACGGAAAATAATGTGGATAATGATACACGTAAACAGATTTATACTGTTGATTATTCCAGCAATAGACCTGAAGAAAAAGGCAGAAGAATTAGATATACAAGAACAAACAGAAGTAGTAGATTTAAAGTAATAAAGAACAAAGAAAAAGATGTGGTGAACCACAGAAAAAAGGATGAAGAAATTCAGGAAGAAGAAAAGGTTCTCTTTCACAATCGGACACAGAGAAACGCTCTTAACATTGATTTTTGTGAAATAGATCATACTAGGATGGAGAAAGAAGAAATTTCAGTTTTCCTTAATTGCAATCTTCTGCTGCATTTCGAGTGTCCTGTAGCGTAGCTTGCTCCAGAGACGGGCAACAGCAGTGGAGGTTTTTGAGAACGTTCTTTCTTTCTAACATGGCAAAGTCAGGAAAGGAAGATTAAAATTTAACGTTCTATCGACGACGAGATCATTAGAGATGGATCACGAATATTGACTGGACAATGACAACAAAAATAAATCGGTCGCATCCGTTCCAACAGACCGTTCCAGCATTTGGTTTAAGATGTTTAGGGAAAGTGTGGAACATTCAAATTTAGATTCCAACTCAACTCCTCCCTAATCATATTTCTATGTGTGAACAATTATACCACTTCACTGTGTGACAAAACCGATGTGTTAGGATTTTGATGGTAACAGAGCTTCTGACATGTGATACGAGATATTGAGGCACTTAAACGCAGAAGAAAATGCATATTGTACATGTGACATCGTTAATTTTATTCTTATTCTGCCGCTTCCACGATGCTTTCGCAGAAGAGAAAACAATTTGCCGGTACTAATCTCATTAAGTTTGTCTTCGAGAGCATAAATCACTTAAGATGAAGTATTCACACATTGCGAAGGAAGTCTACCAAAAGTAAGTGATGAATGAAATTCTTCCCCATAATACGCCTCAGTAACACCATGATACTTACCATCCAGCAACGTGCGACTGTTTTATGCACCCAATAACTTCAGCTAGCCCTCTCGACATCCATGAGGCTTTCTTTCTTTTTTTTGAGTCATTAGTCTTTTGACTGGTCTGATGCGCTCCATCACTAATTCCCCTCCTGTACCAACCTCTTCATCTCAGAGTAGCACTTGCAACCTATGTCCTCAGTTACTTGCGCGATGTACTCCAATTTCTGTCTTCCTCTACATTTTTTACTCTCTACAGGTCCCTCTAGTACCATGGAAGTTATTTCCTGATGCCTCAACAGATGTCATATCATCCTGTCCCCTATTCTTGCACTGTTTTCCATATACTCCTTTCCTCTCCGATTCTGTGCAGAACCTCCTCATTCCTTATTTTATCAGTCCACCAAATTTTCACCATTCGTCTGTAGCACCATATCTCAAATGCTTCGATTCTCTTCTGTTCCGGTTTTCCCACAGTGCATGTTTCACTGCCATACAATGCTGTGCTCCAAAAGTACATTCTCAGAAATTTCTTCCTCAAATTAAGACCTATGTTTGATACTGGTAGAATTCTCTTGGCCGGGAATGCCCTTTTTGGCAGTGCTAGTCTGCTTTTGAAGCCCTCCTTGCTCCGTCCGTTATGGGTTGTTTTGCTGCTTAGACAATAGAATTCTTTAATTTCATCTACATGGTGACTATCAATCCTGATATTACGTTTCACGCTGTTCTCATTTCTGCTACTTCTCATTGCCTTCGTCTTTCGTCGATTTACTCTCAATTCACACTCTGTACTCATTAGGCTGTTCATTCCATTCAGTGGATCCTATAATTCATTTTTAATTTTCACTGATGATAGGATTATCAGTGAATCTTATCACTGATATCCTTCCACCTTGAATTTTAATACCACTCTTGAACCTACCTTTAATTTCCGTCATTGCTTCTTCGATGTATAGATTGAACAATAGGGGCGAAAGACTACATGCCTGTCTTAAACCCTTTTTAATCCAAGCACTTCGTTCTTGTTCGTCCACTCTTATTATTTCCTCTCGGCTCTTGTACATGTAGTAAATTACCGTTCTCTCCCTATATCTTACCCCTCTTTTCCTCAGAATTTTAAACATCTTGCACCATTTGACATTATCGAACACTTTCTCCATGTCGACAAACGCTTTGAACGTGTCTTGACTTTTCATTAGTCTTGCTTCCATTATCACTCGTAATGCCAGAAATGCCTCCCTGGTGCCTAAAGCTTTCCTAAAGCCAGACTAATAGTTGTCTAACTTAGCCTCAATTTTCTTTTTCATTCTTCTATATACTATTCTTGTCAGGAAATTGGATGTATCAGCTGTTAAGCTGATTGTGCGTCAATTCTCGCTCTTGTCAGTTCTTGTGGTCTTCGGAATGATATGGATAATATTTTCTCAAAAGTCAGATGGCATACTGCTAGACTCATAGATTCTACACACCAACGTGAATAGTAGTTCTGTTGCCACTTCACCCAAAAATTTTAGAAATTCTGATGGAATGTTGTCTATCACTTCTGCCTTATTTGATCTTAAGTCTTCCAAATTCTGATTCTAATAATGGATCTCCTATCTCTTCTATGTATATCGACTCATGTTTTTTCTATTATCACATCAGACAAGTCTTCTTCTTCATAGAGGATTCAGTGTACTCTTTCCACCTATCCGCTCTCTCGTCTGCATTTAACAGTGAAATTCCCACTGCACTCTTAATGTTATCACCCTTGCTTTTAATCTCCCCAAATGATGTTTTGACTTTTCTATAATGGTGAGCCAGTCCTCCTGATAATTATTTCTTTTTCGATTTCTTCACATTTTTCATTCAGCCACTTCTAAGCGCCTTGTATTTCTGTATTCCTGAATTTTCCGCAACGATTTTGTACTTCCTTCTTTCGTCGATCAACTGAAATACTTTGTCTGTTAACCATCGTTTCTTTGCAGTTACCTTCTTTGTATCTATGATTTTTCCACCTTCTCTGATTGCCCTTTTTTATAGATGTCCCTTTCTCTTCAGCTGAACTGCCTACTGAGCTATTCCTTATCGCATTATCTATCACCTTAGAGAACTTCAAGTGTGTCTCGCCACTCCTTAGTACTTCCGTATCCCACTTCTTTGCGTATTGATCCTTCCTGACTACTCTCTTAAACTTCAGCCCACTCTTCATAACTACTACATTGTGATCTGTGTCTACAGCTGCTCCTGGACACGCCTTACAATCCAGTATCTGATTTTGGAATCTCTGTTGGTTCAAATGGCTCTGAGCACTATGGGACTTAACATCTGTGGTCGTCAGTCCCCTAGAACTTAGAACTACTTAAACCTAACCAACCTAAGGACATCACACACATCCATGCCCGAAGCAGGATTCGAACCTGCGACCGTAGCAGTCGCGCGGTTCCGGACTGAGCGCCCAGAACCGCTAGACCACCGCGGCCGGCAGAATTCTCTGTCTGACAAGGATGTAATGTAACTGAAATCTTCCCGTATCACCCGGCCTTTTCCAAGCATATCTCCTCTTATTTTACCTGAACAGAGTATGCGCTATTATTTTCTGAAATTTCTTACAGAACTCAATTAGTCTTTCTCCTCTCTCATTCCTTGTCCCAAGCCCATATTCTGCTGTAACCTTTTCTTTCACTCCTTCCCCTACAAGCACATTCCAGTCTTCTATGACTATCAGATTTCCAGTTCCCTTTACGTACTACACTACCCATTCAATATCCCCATACAATTTCTCTATCTCTTTATCTCCCGCTTGCTACATCGGCATGTATACCTGAACTATTGTTATCAGTGTTGGTTTGCTGTTGTTTCTGATGAGAACAACACTATCACTAAACTGTTCACTGTAACTCACTCTCTTCCTTAACTTCCTATTCATAACGATTCCTACTCCCGTTATACCATTTTCTGCTACTGTTGATATTACCCTATACTACTCGTCTCACCAGAAATCCTTATCTTCCTCCCACTTCACTTCACTGACCCCCCTCCCCCTCCCACACTATATCTAGACTGAGCTTTAGCATTTCCCTTTTCAGAGTTTCTAGCATTCTCACCACGTTCAAATTTCTGGCATTCCACGCCCCGACTCTGAGAACGTTATCCTTTCGTTGGCCAGCCAGTCTTTTTCTCATGTCCATTTCCCATTGGCAGTCGCGCCCCGGAGATTCGAATCGGATACTATTCGGGAATTTTTTGCCAATGGAGAGATCATCATGACACTTTTCAATTGCAGGTTTCTTGTCCTGTGGATACACGGATGTGTCTTTAATGCAGTGGTTTCCATTGCCTTCTGAATCCTCATGCCGTTGATCATCGCTGGTTCTTCCGCCTTCAGGGGCAATTTCCCACTCCAAGGGCAAGAGAGTGCCCTGAACCTCTATCCGCTCCTCCACCCTCTTTGACAAAGCGTTTGGCACAATGAGGGCGACTTCTTACGCTGGAAGTCTTCGGACGTCATTGCTGATGATTTTTATTAAAAATTTAAGCGGTGGCGGGGTTCGAACCCGGGACCGACCACGTTTTGGTTACTAATAAAAGACACTACCCCTTATTTAAAATTTTTCATTCTGTTCGTTGCATTTGGTCGGAGCGGAAGTCATATGACACCCGTTCAATGCCCCTTTCACTCAGTTGTTTTATTACAGAGGCCGATTTCTGGACCACGGGTGCACCGTCCATGAGTAAGAGTTCAAAATAAACCTTGCGTCAGCATTCGTGAATTGCAAGGTTCCTGGTCAACAGCAATGACTTGCAACTCTGTCGTATTTTCTGTGCGCATTGCTACGCATGAGGTCATTACCAAATCATCATAAACGTAAAAAAATGTTTCGTGATGAGTAGCTGTCAGCTGTTTTCGATGGTGATTTTTTATATTCGTTCATACTGTAGATTTGTGTGCAGGTAAATTTAAGCAGTGTAAAAAGTGTAGATCTGTTACAGCTACGCGAGAATATGATAAAGAAATATGCTAAATGCGAGGCTGAAGACATTTAACAAAATCCAGTTTAAGTCGCGTTTTGCGATTTTTACCTGGAAAATATCTCACAAGAGGCAGTGAAGTAACTCCTTTTATGGAGTGATTCGATATCGTGTTTCGATTACGTGTTGATACAAAGTTACGCAGACTAAAGGCCAAATGTCTTTGGGAGATTTCCTGTTGAGTTTCATGATAATCCTTCCCAGCTCGTAATGCATGAACTCCAGAAAATTTAGCCTCGTGACTCGTGTTGCGTAATCTCTGTAAATATTCAGTCAATGATCATCCCCAAATAACACACACACACACACACACACACACACACACACACACACACACACACACACACACACAAGCGCGCGCGCAAGCGCTCTATGGTATACCAAAATATTTGTGCTCTTTGCGGGATTGTTTAGAGACCCTCTCAGATGTCTGTGTTCAGGTTCGGAGAGGAAAAAATTGGTCGCTTTGCATAACCGAAAACGCGAAAATACGAACAACACACATATTCTCTGTTCTCGTGAAGAGGTATAAAAGAGTAACAAGCAATGACACCACGGGAATAAATCAAAAATTTTTTAATGAAAACCAAACGTTGCAGAACGCAATAAATTTTTAATTCCGCTGGAGGAACTAAATTAAACTTTAGGAGTTAACAGAATAAACAAAGTTATTTCAGTGATCATAATATCGAGTTAAATTTACAAATAACTTAGCGATATGAGCCCATTTATCAGGGTGACGTTGCAACACCTCTAGCCCGGACACATACACAGATTTGGTTGCGAGGAGTCATAAGGCCGTTGTATCTTCCCCTGAAGGAACCTGACCGGCAACTGTTGTCACTGGCCCTTGATATCCTCGATACTGGCCCTGGGACGGAGTTGACGTCGGAGCTGGTCCTGCAATTGTTCTCTCGCGGACAGATATGGCATCCTGCTGGTCACAGTAGTACTTCAACATGACGCAGGCAGTTCATAGATACATGTGTCATGTGTAGGGCGAGCACTGCCTTGCTGAAAAATGTCACCATGATCCTGTCGTCTGAAAAGTAACACATGAGAACGTAGGATGTCAGTGATATAGTTCCCTCAATCACTACCAGCCGTGAGTTCATACTCGGTGGCTCTCCACTTTAGGACGCCCGGCGTAACGCCGCCGGGCCTCTCCAAAACACTGGAAGAATGGGACCTCTCCCCAGGTCGCCGCCATACTGGTCTGCGATCGTCGTTTAGGGCAGTACAGAACTTCTCTTCATCACTCAATACAGTACGGTGCCATTCATCAGTACTCTGGGCTTCCCGATCCTACGCATGAGACGGCAACTCCATAGTTCGGTTGCTGCTAGTCTCCGACCTAAGGTGCGACGTGAGACAGGGAGCCCATTACCTGTTCTCGGCACTCTGAAAGGGTTACGATGTTCTCGATGCACAATATTGCGATATTCACTTATGGTAGTCATACATGGTCGACCTGAACCTTTACGACGAGTATGCCTTCCCTGACTTCCCATCACTGTCACATCCGAATGCTCGACAAATTTGGACATTGCACAATTCAAACAGCCGGCCTCTCAAACTCTTTCAAGTGCTGACAATGCTGCCTCATAGGAGTACGCAGCATCTACATGTCCTGCGCAGTGATCACTCAACATCTGACGCTGTTCTCGCCCCCTTACATACCTTACTAGGCCTGGTAACAACAGTAAACATGAGCATAACTAATGCAGTCTGGTGGTCGTTATACCTATCACAGAGAATTGCAGCGGTAATCATTTTCATACCCGCAGAACGAGTGTACGTACACAAGATTACATTGGCATCCGACCATGTCTTCTTGGTGTTTAATTTTTTGTGTCAGGCAGTGTATAATCAAATTTTCGTCACACTTATGAATGCTGCCTCGACACTGGAAAGTAAGTATAGTGCGCCCGCCCGGTTGGCCGTGCGGTCTAAAACGGATTTCTGGGCGGGAAGGAGCGCCGGTCCCCGGCACGAATCTGCCCGGCGGATTTGTGTCGAGGTCCGGTGAGCCGGCCTGTCTGTGGATGGTTTTCAGGCCGTTTTCCATCTGCCTCGGCGAATGCGGGCTGGTTCCCCTTATTCCGCCTCAGTTACTCTATGTCGGCGATTGCTGCGCAAACAAGTTCTCCACGTACGCGTACACCACCATTACTCTACCACGCAAACATAGGGGTTACACTCCTTTGGTGTGAGACGTTCCCCTGGGGGTCCACCGGGGGCCGAACCGCACAGTAACCCTGGGTTCGGTGTGGGGCGGCGGAGGGATGAAGTGGACTGCGGTAGTCGTCGTGGGGTTGTGGACCACTACGGCTGCGGCGGGGACGGAGCCTCTCCGTCGTTTCTAGGTCCCCGGTTAACACACAATACAAGTATAGTGCGCGCAGAATACCGTGGCCGGAAGATGGGCAGACACAGGGGACGCGTGGGGACAGAGGTCCACTATGTGATCAAAAGTATACGGACACCTGGCTGAAAATGACTTACAACTTCATGGCGCCCTCCATCGGTAATGCTGGAATTCAATATGGTATTGGCCACCCTTAGCCTTGACGACAGCTTCCACTCTCGCAGGCATACGTTCAATCAGGTGCTGGAAGGTTTCTTGGGGGAATTGCAGCCCATTCTTCACGGAGTGCTGCACTGAGGAGAGGTATCGATGTCGGTCGGTGAGGCCTGGCACGAAGTCGGCGTTACAAAACATCCCAGAGATGTTCTATAGGATTCAGGTCTGGACTCTGTGCAGGCCTGTCCATTACAGGGACGTTATTGTCGTGTCACCACCCCGCCACAGACCGTGCATTATGAACAGGTGCTCGATCGTGTTGAAATATGCAATCGCCATCCCCGAATTGCTCTTCAACAGTGGAAAGCAAGATGATGCTTGAAACGTCAGTGTACGCCATTGCTGTGATAGTGCCACGCAAAACCACAAGGGTGCAAGCCCCCTCCATGAAAAACAGGACCACACCATAACACCATCGCCTCCGAATTTAATTTTACTGTTGGCACTATACACGCAGGCAGATGACGTTCACCGGGCATTCGCCATACCCACACCCTGCCTTCGGATCGCCACATTGTGTACCGTGATTTATCACTCCACACGAAGTTTTTCCACTGTCCAATAGTCCAATGTTTACGCTCCTTACACCATGCGAGGCGTCGTTTGGCATTTACCGGTGTGATGTGTGGCTTATGAGCAGCCCCCAACCATGAAATCCAAGTTTTTCTCACCTCCCGCCTAATTGTCATAGTACTTGCAGTGGATCCTGATGCAGTTTGGAATTCCTGTGTGATGGTGTGGATAAATGTCTGCCTATTACACATTACGACCCTCTTTAACTCGGTGGTCTCTGTCAGTCAACTGACGAGGTCTGCATGTGCGCTTTTGTACTGTACGTGTTCCTTCACGTTTCCACTTCACTATCTCATCGGATACAGTGGACCTAGGGATGTTCAGGAGTGTGGAAATCTCGCGTACAGACGTGTGACATAAGTGACACCCAATCACCTCACCACGTTCGAAGTCTGTGAGTTGCGTGGAGCGCCTCATTCTGCTCTTTCAAGATGTCCAATGACTACTCAGATCGCTGATATGGAGTACCTGGCAACAGGTGGTAGCACAATGCACCTAATACGAAAAATGTATTTTTTGGGGGGGTCTACGGATACTTTCGACCACATAGTGTAGTTGTGGAGGCTGCGGGAATGCGCTGTAGGGGAAATGTCGTGCTATTGTAAACTGAAGACAACACTCGCCTTTTTTGTAAATATTAAATTCGTCCCCTCCGTGACCACGCTTGCATGGTGGCCATTCAAAATGATCTGTCACCTCCGGCTTGGTCGGTATCTAAAAAAAAAATTCCGCCGAAAATGAGCAATTTATTTTCGCCTGGCTTGTTAACCATTTGTAACTTTCAGCTAAATGTCACGAGTGGGGAATTTTGAGTAAAACCGACACATTTCTCTTGCTGCCATGCTAAAATTTGCTTCTTTCGCCAAAACACAGAGGAGTTTACACAGTCTCACCTCACTAGTATGTTGTGCAGACGGCAGCTGCGAAGGAATCCTGAAATAGTGGTTTGTTAAGTGTATTAAATGAGGAACTGAGGTAGAGTAAGGTTAGCGTCTTATGAAAAACCACATCTTGGTACAAAATAAACGTTTAACTATTTCAGCCGGCCGAAGTGGCCGTGCGGTTCTAGGCGCTGCAGTGTGGAACCGCGAGACCACTACGGTCACAGGTTCGAATCCTGCCTCGGGCATGGATGTGTGTGATGTCCTTAGTCCCATAGTGCTCAGAGCCATTTGAACCATTTTAATGACTTCACGTATGTTGTCCCAAAATCTCCAGCATTTCTCATTTCACTAGCTATCGACGGCCCTTAAAAATTACATTCTTTCATCGAAAAAGTCTGCAGTTAGTGGAATAACGGAGTAGATAATGAAGTTTTGCATAATAACCATAGGGCAAAATACTCTCCTCTTTGCATACCATCATTTGTCAAAAGCTCATTTCGATATCTCAAATCGTTTATGAATATGAGGAATGTTGTGGATATTTCACTCTGGTTTTATCCTTGGCGCGGTGCGGCCGCAAATGAGTGCACGACGTCAGATCAATTTTCTTTGAGATTGGTGACATGCAGCGACCTGCATATTGGCTAAATTTCATGTGCAGCAACATATGTAATATGCACCAAACGCAAAATCGTAGCGACCCCTATTTTTCATTGCAAACTTTTTAAATTTCGCGCGGTGTATTACTTCCACGCAAATGTCGTAACAACTACGACCATTAACGAGATAGTGGGCACATCATAATGTATCTAACATACAAAGTAAACCATAAAAGAATTTTTTTTACCTATTAGTTTCTGTAAAATCTTTTGAGAAAGATTGCAGGGCGTGCGCATCGACTCTGTCATCGCTGACCAGCTAACAGGTGGAAAACACTTGACGGTCTCCCCTTTCGAACAAACGAATGAACTCGCCCAGCGCTTTTACGAAAACTGGTCACTACGCATCAGGTATCGTACCCTGCGCGGATTCTAGTAGCGCACCGATTTCCAAACTTCCATCGAAAACTCAACCATTCACTGCTTTATTACTAACTATTCCTATGTCACAATGTCTCAATTATTTTCGGCCCAACGTCACTCATCTAATACAGATGACATTGTTCAGTGAGCTATCTTAGGCCTGTCGAATGGGTGGTCGCTGACCACGCCAACACCACACTTAACACGCCACCTCCGCGGTGCTGTGATCAGCGCTGAACAGCCAGGGCCCTTGCTACATTTTACCTCCTGTCGGCGTCCCTGCCATCTACCGATACTTTTCCCCTCCCTTGCACAATTACCTGCACCTCACTCCCTACCAAAGACTACAAGATTTCCTGCGCTGGAAGTGTTTTTAAGTATCTGCTTACAAGGGAACATCCCCATCTCACCCCCCTCAGATTTAGTTATAAGTTGGCACAGTGGATAGGCCTTGAAAAACTGAACACAGATCAATCGAGAAAACAGGAAGAAGTTGTGTGGAACTATGAAAAAATAAGCAAAATATACAAACTGGGTCGTCCATGCCTAAGATAGGCAATATTAAGGGCGATGTGAGCGGAGAAGCGCCGTGGTCCCGTGGTTAGCGTGAACAGCTGCGGAACGAGAGGTCTTTAGTTCGAATCTGCCCTCGGCTGAAAATTTTGCTTTCTTTATTTTCGCAAAGTTATGATCTGTCCGTTCGTTCATTGACGTCTCTGTTCACTGTAATAAGTTTAGTGTCTGTGTTTTGCGACAGCACCGCAAAACCGTGCGATTAGTTGACGAAAGGACGTGTCTCTCCAATGGGAACCGAAAACATTTGATCGCAAGGTCATAGGTCAACCGATTTCTCCACAGGAAAACACGTCTGATATATTCTACACGACACTGGTGACAGCATGTGCGTCACATGACAGGAATATGTTGTCGACCCACCTAACTAGTACACTTGGCGAATGGGTAAAAAGATTCTTCTACCTTGCCCGATTTAGGTTTTCTTGTGGATGTAATAATCACCCCAAAAAAAGTGATGAAAACATAAGGGTTTGTCACATAAACTGAAAATAAAAAGTTAAAATTTTCGGTCGAGGGAAGATTTGAACCAAAGACCTCTAATTCCGCAGCTGTTCACGCTAACCACGGGACCACGGCTCCCCTCGTGTCATACTGCCCTTAATATTGCGTATATTGCACATGGACGACCCAGTTTGTATATTTTGCTTATTTTTTCATAGTTCCACACAACTTCTTCCTGTTTTCTCGATCGATCTGTGTTCAGTTTTTCAAGGTCTATCCACTGTGCCAACTTATAACTAAATCTGAGGGGGGTGCGATGGGGAGGTTCCCTTGTTAGAATAGTGTACACATTATTTTCGCAAAACTTTGAAGACACCGTCCCTGGGCATCGTCGTTCCACTTTTTAAATCCTCCCAACCGGAACACGGACGGATATATCTTCTGGTAAGGTTCACACGGAGGTGACAGAAGTCGTAGGATACTTCCTAATATGGTGTCGGACCTCTTCCTGCCTGGCTTACTGCAGCAACTCGAGGTGGCATGAACTCAACAAGTCGTTGCAAGACCCCTTCAAAAATACTGAGTCATGTTACCTCTGTAGCCGTCCATAACTCAAAAAATGGCTCTGAGCACAATGGGACTTAACTTCTGAAGTCATCAGTCCCCGAGAACTTAGAACTACTTAAACCTAACTAACCTAAGGACATCACACACATCCATGCCCGAGGCAGGATTCGAACCTGCGACCGTAGCGGTCGCGCGGTTCCAGACTGAAGCGTCTAGAACCGCTCGGTCACCCCGGCCGGCCGTCCATAACTGCGGAAGTGTTGCCGATGCAGGATTTTGTGGGCTAACTGACCTCTCGAATATGTCCGATAAATGGGATACATGTCGGAAGCTTTGGGCGGCCAAAACATTCGCTCGAACTGTCCAGAATGCTTTTCAAACCAGTCGAGAACAATTGTGGCCCAGCGACATGCCGCATTGTCATCCATAAACATTTCATCGTTGTTTCGGAACATGAAGTCCGTGAATGGTGGCAGATGGTCTCCAAGTAGCCGAAAATAACTATTTCCAGTCAACGGTCGGTTCACTTTGATGCTCCATGTAAACACAGCTCACTCCATTATGGATCCACCGCCAGCTTGTAGAGTGCCTTGTTGGCACTTTGGGTCCACGGCTTCGTGGGATCTGCGTGGCACTCGAGCCCTACCATCAGCTCTTACCAACTGAAATCGGGGCTCATCTAATCAGGCCACGGTTTTCCAATCGTCTAGAGCAGTGGTTCCCAACAGGTGGTCCGCGGACCCCCAGGGGTCCGCGAGCTACGCCAGAGGGGGCCCGCAAGATGCTATTAGAAAAAAATATATATTAAATAATTTCGTATGGTAACAGTTTTTTGTTTTGGCCGCTTTCTGCATGAGCAGAGCTTTAGCGAACGCTAACTTCTGCGTTTAGCGTCTTCCTACAGCCAACTGACACTAGCACACTCTAGCGCAAAGCTAGAATTAGGTAGGGGCAAATAGTTCTGCTGTATGCCGTTATATTGCGCGCGCTGCTTCAAAAAAATGGCTCTGAGCACTATGCGACTCAACTTCTGAGGTCATCAGTCGCCTAGAACTTAGAACTAATTAAACCTAACTAACCTAAGGACATCACACACATCCATGCCCGAGGCAGGATTCGAACCTGCGACCGTAGCGGTCACGCGGTTCCAGACTGAAGCGCCTTTAACCGCACGGCCACACCGGCCGGCCGCGCTGCCTCTTTGCAGCTGATAACTTACAGGCACTTTACACAGAAACTCGCATTTCAGACGAGAATCGGCCATTGTTAATTTATTGCCAGTGCTTCCACAGACCGTGTTGTTCACATATTCAAATTCTGTATTAAAACAGTAGTGATTGTAAAGCGTTGTTTTTCGCGGAAGCTACAGTTCGTGTTGTTAAAAATGGACCGGCTCGACATGCGGTCGGATTTCAGAGTGAAAGTTTCAAGTTTGGAACCTAATATTTCAGAAATAATGGACTCAAAGGTCAGATTGAACTCATCTCATTAAGAACTGAAAATTAAAACTAACTGTATACTGATGGAGTACTCTGTTGTAACTACTTTTTCAAATAAATAATACCTTGTATGAAATTAGTGTTTTCTTATTTTTCACACATGTCTACTCAATGCAATCTCAAGTGTAGTACACTTGAAAGACCAATACACTCAGTTTTAATTTTTTCCTATCATTTTCAGTTCATACTCAATTTTTATTTTTTAAGTAGTTTCTTATACTAAACACCCAGATTTGAAGACAAAGATTTTGGGCAATAATCAAAAATTTAACAATAACAATTATGGCTAAATTGAAAAAGTTTTAAGCTCAATATTTTTTCAATAATGAGTATGTCAATGTTATTTCCAAGTACCAAAAATAGAAAACACATAAACAGACTCTTAATTTGGCTTTTTTAGGTACTTGATACTGTGATATGACAAGGTACCAATCATGCTCGATGAAGGGGTCCTCGAGAAAATTTTGTTGGGAACCCCTGGTCTATAGTGCAACCCCTTATGATCGAGCCCAGGAGAGGTGCTGCAGGCAATGTCGTGCTGTTAGCAAATGCACTCAAGTCGGTCATCTACTGCCATACCCCACTAACGCCAAATTTCGCCGTACTGTCCTAACGGATACGTTCGTCGCACGTCTCACATTGATTCCTGCGGTTATTTCACGCAGTCTTGCTTCTCTGTTAGCACTGACAACTCTACGCAAACGCCGCTACTCTCGACCGTTAAGTGAAGTCCGTGGTGAGAGGTAATGCATGAAATCTGGTATTCTCAGCACACTCTTGACACTGTGGATCTCGGAATATTGAATTCCGTAACGATTTTCGAAATGAAATGTCCCATTCATCTAGCTGTAACTACCATTACGCGTTCAAAGTCTATTAATTCCCTTCGTGCGGCGATAACCACGTCGGAAAACTTTTCATGTGAATCACCTGAAAACTAGTGACAACTCCGCCAATGCAGTGCCCTTTTTGTATTTTGTGTACACGACACATCGCCATTTGTATATGTGTACATCGCTATGACATGAATTTTGTCACTTCAGTGTAATGCCATGCCTACCAGTGTTTCACGAAATTGTCAAATTTTAAGCACAGTCATGGCTTGTAATTGTGGCTGTTTGGTAGTTTCTTGAGTATCTCTCGCACTAATACCGTACGAGGCAAATGTCACGTAATTGTTCAAGCAGTCTCGATATTGTATCGAACGCTGCTCTGTACCAAGTAATCTCGAGCACATTCGAACGCGAGTATCGTTTGCCCAATCTTAAAGTGGCGAAAATTCAGATGATATTGTGTGTTATTTGCGCTACCCGTTATAGTGTCATAGGTACCAGAACTAGCCACGGGTGCATATTTTCGACTCCCTTTGTACACTCTCAGAGTAGATACGACCTGCAGAACACGGCCTTGGCACCTTGTTTCCACTTCTCGCCACGCGCTTTCTTACGAATTCCTGAACTGCCAGTAGTTTCATGTCCCATATAGCAGAACTGACGCGCAAAACCATGACAGAAACCCACGGTGATTAGATAAGGCACAGCCTAAGGGACAAAAGCTATTTGCCATAGTAGAAGACAGGAAGTTCCCTAAACGTCGCTTTGAGAATTCCTCTGAAATTGGATTCACACACACCGGTGATGTGACAGTGCTGTGATCGTCCCCTCCAACCTATACAAAGTGGCCAGTGATCTTTCTGTGTATGGCAGTGCACTAGAGCGGCCGAGATGGCGAAGTCCCCCGACGATGATCTCGTGCTGCTTGCTATTATTTTGGTTCAAATGGCTCTGAGCACTATGAGACTCAACATCTGAGGTCATCAGTCCCCTAGAACTTAGAACTGCTTAAACCTAACTAACCTCAGGGCATCACATACATCCATGCCCGAGGCAGGATTCGAACCTGCGACCGTAGCGGTCGCGCGTTTCCAGATTGAAGCGCCTAGAACCGCTCAGCCACACTGGCCGGCTACTATTTTAGATGAGCAAGACAAAAAGCAAGTCCCTACGCCTACTTTTTTTCAGATTTTTGTCAATGGAGATGCGCTAAACACGATTTAATTCAGCTCTCGCATGGGGCATAGTACAAATCACAAGATCGTAAGAGAAACCTGCGATATAATTATAGACAATCTAATGGGCGAATTGATGCCTACTCGACAGAAAAAATGTGAAAAAAGTATCGCTAACGATTTTTATGAAAAGAGCAATTTTCCTAACTAGGAGTTATAGTTGGGAAACACTACTATTCAGGCTCCTTCGAGCACCGGATCACAATTCTTTAATTACAAAAAGGCATTCTCTATAAGTTTATTGACTCCTGTACACGCTCAATGTAATTTTATTGCTATTCACGTCGGAGCATAACGAAAGAACAGTGATGGAGTTTTTTTTTCCAATTCGGCTTTAAGTAAAGCGCTTCAACGAGGCTCTTAGAATGTACCAGCAAATTCCACCATGTCAAACGCTGATACTCAAGTTCCATTCGTGGATGACGAAGCATTTCGTGAAAAAAATTACTTCATGTGACAATATGCAGTAAATAATTTGAACACTCGTGAGGATAACTTTAAGTCTCGTTCGAGTTTTGCCAGGAGGACATCAGAAAATAGTTTTGGCATATTGTCTTACGAATTTAGACTTTACAATACACAGATTCAAGAATTTAGACTTCGCAGTACACAGATTCAAGCCGATCCAAAGCACACAGATTACATATTTATGGCCACTTGCTTACAGCATAATTTTATTAAAAAGTACAATAGAAATACATATATTTACGTGACTCAGGATGTAGATTTCATCACTGGGAGTCACAGACTACAAACTTTACATTTGCAAGGAGGGAACGCAACGAGAAACGCATTTAGTGTGAGAAAAACATTCACTGAATACCTCTGCTTTGCGGCTGATCTCTGCCTTGGTTACCAAACATCTAGCATATAAGAAAATAATGTTATAGCTATAGCATCCACTCTCAAAAACAATCAGTTTACCTAGCTTGATTGTATTCATTGCCAGTAGCTTCATCTCCCATTCAGTAAAACTGAGTTGCTACAACCGTCAGCCGTGCTGGTGATTAGATAAGGCACTGCCTAAGGGACAAAACTCCTTGGTACGGCCGTTAAGTGAGAGAATATCGCCCGCAAGAAATATGGCGCTCACGATACTGCGACAGAGGGAGCGCGGTTTGCACGGTCACGCGAAGGGCGAGTGTGAACAAAGCCGTTTAAATACGTACAATACATCCAACCGAGTCGGCGGAATCACTGGCCAGCCACAGCACTGTCGCGTCACTGATGTGTGTGATTCCACCTTCACCATTGGTTTCAGATGATGCGTTTCACACGATACGCGAACAGTTGCGCAAAGACCCGCGTTCTCCGCGTATTGCAACACGGCGCGCAGAGACTCCCGCGTGGGAGATAAGGAAGGGATTACGGCGCCGCGTGCGCGGATGGGCGGCAGGGCAGACGTGCACCTGATAAGCGCCGCGGCACACCACTTGTTGCTGACGCGGCCTTATCTCCGCACCGGTCGGAAATAGACGGGGCGCCTGCTCTGCTCCACAAACGGAAGCACGCAGCTGGAAGGTGGTATGAAAACTTCGCCCAGTGAAATTTGCGCCCGTACAAAAATTGAGCCCCGAGAGTCCTCGACCGCGGGAAACGCTCCGTATGTCCGCTGTGATGCAGTGAGCCGTACCGTCCAAATAGAGTCGACGCCACAATGCAAACTGCCACCAGCGTAAGCATTCTGAAGACGAGCGCCACCAATGGTCGACACAAGGTTCTACGATATGCCCTCTTAGATACACTAGAGGTGACAAAAATCATGTAGTAACTACACTACTGGCCATTAAAATTGCTACACCAAGAAGAAATGCAGATGATAAACGGATATTCATTGTACAAATATATTATACTAGAACAGACATGTGATTACATTTTCACGCAATTTGGGTGCATATATCCTGAGAAATCAGTACCCACAACAACCACCTCTGGCCGTAGTAACGGCCTTGATACGCCTGGGCATTGAGTCAGAGCTTGGATGGCGTGTACAGGTACAGCTACCCATGCAGCTTCAACATGATACCACAGTTCATCAATAATAGTGACTGGCGTATTGTGACGAACCAGTTGCTCGACCACTATTGACCAGACGTTTTCAATTGGTGAGAGATCTGGAGAATGTGCTGGCCAGCGCAGCAGTCGAACATTTTCTGTATCCAGAAAAGCCCGTACAGGACCTGCAACATGCGGTCGTGCGTTATCCTGCTGAAATGTAGGGTTTCGCACAATTGTGTATTATTCCAATCTCGTACAGCGTGCGGAAAGAATGAACACCTATATACTTTCCGTACGAGCTCTGATTTCCCTTATTTTATCGTGGTGATCGTTCCTCCCTATGTAGGTCGGTGTCAACAAAATATTTTCGCATTCGGAGGAGAAATTTGGTGATTGGAATTTCGTGAGAAGATTCCTCCGCAACGAAAAACGCCTTTCTTTTAATTATGTCCAGCCCAAATCCTGTATCATTTCCGCGACACTCTCTCTCATATTTCGCGATAATACAAAACGTGCTGCCCTTCTTGGAACTTTTTCGATGTACTCAGTCAGTCCTATCTGGTAAGGATCCCACATTGCCCAACAGTATTCTAAAAGTGGACGGACAAGCGTAGTGTAGGCAGTCTCCTTAGTAGGTCTGTTACATTTTCTAAGTGTCCTGCCAATAAAACGCAGCCTTTGTTTAGCCTTACTTCCAATTTAAGTTGTTCGTAATTGTAATACCTAGGTATTTAGTTGAATTTACGACCTTTAGATTAGACTTGTTTATTGTGTAACCGAAGATTAACGAGTTCCTTTTAGCACTCATGTGGATGACCTCACAAATTTTGTTATTTAGGGTCAACTGCCACTTTTCGCACCATTCAGATATCTTTTCTAAATCGTTTTGCAGTTTGTTTTGATCTTCTGATGACTTTATTAGTCGATAAACGATAGCGTCACCTGCAAACAACCTAAGACTGCTGCTCAGATTGTCTCCCAAATCGTTTATATATATAAGGATCAGCAAAGGGCCTATAACACTACCTTGGGGATCGCCAGAAATCACTTCTGTTTTACTCGATGACTTTCCGTCCATTATTACGATCTGTGACCTCTCTGACGGGAAATCACAGATCCAGTCACATAATTGAGACGATATTCGGAGCACGCAATTTCACTACGAGCAGCTTGTGTGGTACCGTGTCAAAAGCCTTCCGGAAATCCAGAAATACGGAATCGATCTGAAATCCCTTGTCAATAGCTCTCAAGACTCCATGTGAATGAAGAGCTAGTTGTGTTTCACAAGAACGAAGTTTTCTAAACCCATGTTGACTGTGTGTCAATAGACCGTTTTCGTCGAGGTAATTCATAATGTTCGAACACAATATATGTTCCAAAATCCTGCTGCATATCGACATGGCGGTGTGTTGTGTACACAAAGTGCAAAAAGGCAGCGCACTGGCGGAGCTGTCATTTGTACTCAGGTGATTCGCGTAATAGCTTTCGAATGTGATTAAGATCGCACGACAGGAATTAACAAACTTTGAACGTGGAATGGTAGTTGGAACTAGACGCATGGCACATTCCATTTCAGACAACGTCAGGGAATTCAATATACCGAGACCCACAGTGTTAAGAGCGTGCCTAGAACACTACATTTCAGGCTTTACCTCTCACCATGGCCAATGCAGTGACCGACGGCCTTCACTTAACGACCGGGAACAGCGGCGTTGCGTAGTCAGCGCTGTAACACTGCGTGAAATCAATGTGGGACATCCGATTAACGTATCCGTTAAGGTGCAGCGAAATTTGGCGTTAATGGTCTATGGCAGCATACGACCGACGCCAGTACCTTTGGTAACAGCACGACATTGCCTGCTGCATCCCTTCTACGTTCATGACCATAACGTTTGGACCCTAGAGGACTGGAAAACCGTGGTCTGGACAGATTTCGGTTGGCAAGAGCTGACGGTAGGGTTCGAGTGTGGCGCAGACGCCACGAAGCCATGGATCCAAGTTGTCAACAAGGCACTATGCAAGCTGGTGGTAACTCCATAATGGTGTGGGTTGTGTTTGCATGGAATGGACTGGGCCCTCTCGTCCAACTGAACAGATCATTGACCATTTGCAGCCATTCGTAGACTTTATGATCCCAAACAATGATGGAACTGCTGTGGATGACAATGCACCATACAACCGGGCCACAATTGTTCGCGACTGGTTTCAAGAACATTTTTGACAATTCGAGCGAATGGTTTGGCCACCTAGAGCACCTCACTTGCATCCGATTGAACATTTATGGGATCCAATCAAGAGGCCAATTCGTGAAAAGTATCCTGTACCCACAACACTTTGGCAATTGCGGACGGCTATAGAGCCAGTACGGCTCAATGTTTCCGCAGGGAACTTTCAGCGACTTGTTGAGTCCGTGCCACGCGGGGCAAGAGGTCCGACACGATACTGAGAGATCACTTCACTGTATGCTTACTGCACTGGGTCTAGTTGTTTGAACGTTCAAATCCTGCCTCTCTTTCTTTTATGAGACATACTCTGCCCTAATATAAAATATTGTTATCCATTCTGACCTTAAAATGTTTTGTTTATTGTTGCGTAAGCTATTTTATGATTCCCCCTCTGTCGTTTTAAAATATATATTACGTAACACACAATTACATCTCCCATTAGGCAATACTGACAATGCAGAATTACAATTACAAAGAAAATTGTTTTCATGTTGTTAGAGGCTGTACGCATGCGACGGTAGGAGCGGAAAGAGAAGCTATATACAGCCGGCCTTTTAGTTACTGTCACAACGCATCTTACCTACATTGTATGTACCACATGCTGATCCACTGGTATGGATAATATTTTCTTATATATATTTACTTTAAAGCGTACTTTGTCAAGCAGAAGAGATACGATTTTTGAATGCCGCGTTTGTAATCTGGTTTTTGTGTTTTCCATTGTAGTTTCTGATGATCTGTCATAAATCAAAACTTTGTCGATTGCGTTCGACAAAAGATAAAATATATTATGATCACTTCCGATTGCAAAAATTTTAGCAATTCAAGTCCTTCTCTGATCAGCACATCACGTAAGAGCCCTCGGTTCTTCTTCCTGCCCAGCAAGTTGCGGAGTTCTGACGGGGAGGTATGTTACTGGAACTTTCCTTCACCTTTCCTGGGTGCAAATTTCACTGGGCGCACTGAAAGGTATCAGACAAACAGTTACCACTATGCTTATCACACTGGGTGGTGTGCTTCTGTGATACCAAATAAAGCGTTACAGCCTGCAGAAAAAGGTCGTATTTTGTCAAACACCTCATGCCAGATGTCGAGTACCGGAGCGTGGGGGTATCTGACGCGACGGCGAGTATGATGCGTCTCTGTATCCAGTCATCTTTCTAAATCTGTAAGATGCTGAAGGTTACGCCGCTTTAGTGATTGTTATTACAATTTTCGCGATATTGTGAATACATGATCAGTTGCTAATGATTTACTACAGCAAAATGGTATGTTTTGATGACATTTATTGTGATTTTTCTACTGTGAGTTTTAAGAGATAAGGCCACATATATTTTCGGGAAGCTTACCCTGGTTGCAAGAGAAATACCGGAGGTAGGACTCCCATCCCTCTTATTACTAAATGGGATAATTCCCTGTGCCCAAGTATCGCCTGTCATTTGGCTGAAAAGTCCTTGTCTCGAACAACATATCCTACATACAATGTAAGACAGTCAGTGTTCATAACGGAGAAGTTTACTGGTAAATTCATGAGAGCATATGTTCCAAGAAGGGTCAAACAGTTATTAATCCCTTTCATACAGGTGGCGCGAATGTCAGTGATTCAAAACCAGAGAAATCAGAGCTCATATGGTAGCTCACTGCCTACAGGAAAATTAGAGAGACCGATGGAGAAAAGAGAACCACTTGTAGGAATATCAAGAGCTCAGATGGAAACCCAGTTCTAAGCAAAGAAGGGAAAGCAGAAAGGTGGAAGGAGTACATGGCGATCTATGCAAGGATGATGTATTGGAGGGCAACATTATGGAAATGAAGAGGACGTAGATGAAGATGAAATAGAAGATATGATACTGCGTGAAGAATTTGACAGAGCACTCAAAGATCTAAGTCGAAACAAGGCCCCGGGAGAAGACAACATTCCATTAGAACTATTGATAGCCTTGGAAGAGCCAGCCCTGACAAAGCTCTACCATCTGGTGAACAAGATGTATGAAGCAGGCTAAATATCCTCAGATTTCAAGAAAAATATAATAATTCCAATCCCAAAGAAAGCAGGCGTTGACAGATGAGAAAATTACCGAACTATCAGTTTAAGAAGTCACGGATGCAAAATATTAACACAAATTCTTTACACACGAATGGAAAGACTGGTAGAAGCCGACCTTGCGGAAGATCAGTTTAGATTCCGTAGAAATGTTCGAAAACGCGAGGCAATACTGACCCTACGACTTATCTTAGCAAATAGATTAAGGAAAGGCAAACCTACGTTTCTAGCATTTGTAGACTTAGAGAAAGCTTTTGACAATGTTGACTGGAATATTCTCTTTCAAATTCTGAAGGTAACAGGGGTCAAATACAGGCAACGAAAGGCTATTTACAATTTGTACAGAAACCAGATGGCAGTTATAAGAGTCGAGTGGCATGAAAGGGAAGCAGTGGTTGGGAAGGGAGTGAGACAGGAGTGTAGCCTATCACCGATGTTATTCAATCAGTATATTGAGCAAGCTGGGAAACAGTTTAGCAGAGGTTTAGGCCACGGGATTGCAAGAGTGCTGTATCTGCTGGAGAGAGAATTCCTATCTGTGTAGTCCCAAATGGCCCACACAGCGGAGCAGCTGCTGAAGTTATTTTTGTTAGGTGTGTAGCATGTTAAGCAGCTGGAGGACCAAGTCTGCAGTTGGTATCCAAACAGAATGCCATACAGTAATTGCAGCATAGCTGATATGAAGGGATCGGCAGAAGAAAGTTCTACCTCACAAGGGGGTAATTTTGAGTTGCTATATATTATGTGTCCGCAGCGCGTGGTATTGCAGTAGCGTTCTCGCTTCCCGCGCACGGGGTCCCGGGTTCGATTCCCGACTGGGTCAGGGATTTTTCCTGCCCCTAGACGACTGGGTGTTCTTGTGTTGTCTTCATCATCATCATCATCATCATCATCGTTCATTCCCATTACGGTCGGAGAAAGGCAATGGCAAACACCTCCACTAGGACCTTGCCTAGTACAGCGGTGCGGGTCTCCCGCATCGTCCCCTACGCTCCTTGGGGTATGGGACCTCATCATCATCATTGAGCAAGCAGTAAAGGAAACAAAAGAAAAATTGGAGTAGGAATTACAAGATATGGAGAAGAAATTAAAAGTTTGATGTAATTCTGGCAGAAACAGCAAACGACCTGGAAGAGCAGTTGAACGGAATGGACAGTATCATGAAAGGAGATTATAAGATGAACATAAAAAAAACAGAATAATGGGATGTAGTCGAATTAAATCATGTGATGCTGAGGGAATTAGATTAGGAAATGAGACATTTAAAGTAGTAGATGAGTTTTGCTATTTGGGGAGCAAAATAACTGAAGATGGTCGAAGTAGAGAGGATACTAAATGTAGACTGGCAATAGCAAGAAAAGCGTTTCTGAAGAAGAGAAATTTGTCATCATCGAGTATAGATTTAAGTGTCAAAAAGTCTTTTCTGAAAGTATTTGTATGGAGTGTACCCATGTGTGGATGTGAAACATGGACGATAAATAGTTTAGACAGGAAGAGAATAGAGGCTTTCGAAATGTGTTGCTACAGAAGAATGCTGAAGATTATATGGTCAGATCACGTAACTAATGAGGAAGTACTGAATAGTATTGGGGAGAAGAGGAATTTGTGGCACAACTTGACTAGAAGAAGGGATCGGTTGGTA
The DNA here is from genome assembly GCF_021461385.2 of Schistocerca piceifrons. Classification (NCBI taxonomy): domain Eukaryota; kingdom Metazoa; phylum Arthropoda; class Insecta; order Orthoptera; family Acrididae; genus Schistocerca; species Schistocerca piceifrons. Next base: position 559,746,501 of record NC_060141.1, read on the forward strand.
GGGCATGTTCTGAGCCATTAAGGGATCACCAATTTAGTATTAGAAGGCAGCGTGGAGGGTAAAAATCGTAGAGGGAGACCAAGAGATGAATATACTAAGCAGATTCAGAAGGGTGTAGGTTGCAGTAGGTACGGGGAGATGAAGCTTGCACAGCATAGGGTAGCATGGAGATCTGCATCAAACCAGTCTCTGGACTGTAGACCACGACAACAACAACAACAACAACAACAACATGGTAATTCACTGGCAGCCCTTCTTCTCTCTAACTTTTGGCGAATGAAAGAGAGAGGGGATAAGAGAAAGCAGTATCGAGAGTACTCTCCGGCACACATCGTAAAGTGGGTTGTGAAATATAGATGTAGGTTTACGGTATGAAGGCGTCAGCCTCATTGTAGAAGTGCTGTTTGTCAGAATGGGTCATTGCAGAACGGACCATTACCATAGGTGGTACTCCCAACTGCTTTGATATGGCCATACCGATCTCTTTGAAGCCACGTCTGTACCATCGTTAACAACGTTATTTCGACGAAGAAATGTCGGGAAAACACAAAACCCAGATGTGTGACGAATCATCGTCATCTACTACGATCATGAAACAAAAATGTTAAAAAAAATAGATCTACAAACTTTTTTATGGATTTCGAGAGACCTTAAAAATAAGAATGTATTTACTGTTATTTGTAGAAGTTTACAACGAAAATTTCCACATACAGAAGCTAGAATTATATTGGATCTAAAGGTAAAGACTGTTGGGATAGCGTCATTTCACTTTCTTTCCCATTGTGTATACGAGGCCTGTTCCATATTGATTTACTCTTTACTTTTTCCCATGCTTTATAGTGCGCAATTTGAATCACCACTACAGTTGCAAGTATATAGTACTTTGGTGTAACTGCAGGTGGCAGGTCAATCGCTAGAATAGTAACCCTGCACAGTACTGTCTAGTTACCCATCTGCTCTTCATCAGGACAGCGCTGGACGACGTGGTTTCTGTGGAAGGAGGGTGACGATACTAAGGATATTCACAGGCTCTTGGTAGCAGGTTATGTGAAGGGTGTGCACTGTCACGAAAAATGCTCTTGCAACACGACAACGCTCTTCACTTTAGAAGTCGGAACACTACGGCTGCTGTCGCCTAAATAGGGTCCCAGGTACTGCCACATCCTCTGTATTCATTTGAATACCATCTGAGTACCATCCACTTGGGGCTATGGAGAAGCCCCTGCGTGGACGTCATTCTGTCCTGCGGTGGGTGCGACAGACTCCAGAAGTCATTCGAGGAAGGCCGGGGGAAGTAAAAAGGCGCCTTGTCAAGAGCATAGGATTTGTGTGGCAGTACCTGGAAACCCACGGTGAATATCCACAGAAACCATGTTGTCCAGCGTTGCCCTTGATGATCGTACTCCATATTGTCCGCTCAGACAATAGCAGTAGTTGGGAAATTGGCTGTAATGTGTTGGGATTACACATCTAGTGACTGTCTTGCCACCTACTGCCACGCCAGAGTAAGTACTTCTTGCACCTGTAACTATGAATCAAATGGCGCCGCATGGACAAGGGAAAAAATAAAGTGCGAAACAGTGTGGAACGTCTCTCATAGTCTAACGAGTCGACTTCTCAGCACATTCCGGACATCATTCTGCGATCGGTTCGCTGGAGACATAAAGTGTCTCTGAGTATTCTCGTTTGTTTTCAAGACCTCCAAAGACCACGTATAATGAAGTTATACCTATTTTAAAATACCTTAACAGCTTCAACATTTCGGTACATAAAAATGTTACCAGCACTGACATGCTGCGAAAATCTTACTCATTTATTTACCAACACCAATACAAACACCTTATTTCGATAGCTGGAATGACGCTGCAAATAACTGATCTTAATAGATTAGATAACTCATCTAGCCTCCAGCAAAAAGAAAAGGACGTGAGTGCATGTAAATAAGAACCTTGTGCCATACTTCAAAGACAGTTTTGTCGTCGATACATCGGACTCAATCTTGACAAAATACATTCACGCTCATAAATTAAGGATAATTGCAGAATATGGTGCCACACAACGTGGCACTACACAAAACTGGAACTAACAGCATAGGCACACAGGGAACACACACGACACAGATCTGTAAGTTTACGGTATTGGTGATAAGTTGAGACAACTGTCCCGAAACACATGTGCTACAAAGCGCCATTGTTTCCTGAGCATGTACCACAGCATCAATATGGAATATGATCACCATGCACAGTACACAGGCCGCACAAGGGGTTGGCATACTCTGGATCAGGTGGTCGAGCAGCTGCTGGGGTATATCCTCCCATTCTTGCGCCAGTTCCTGTCGGAGCTCCTGAAGTGTCCTAGGGGTTTGAAAACGTGCAGCGATACGTCGATCGAGAGCATCCCAGACGTGCTCGATGGTGTTTAGGTCTAGAGAACAGGCAGGCCACTCCAGTCGCCTCTTTTTTTCTGTTTCAAGGTCCTCTTCCACAACAGCCACTCGGTGGGGCTGTGCGTTATATCCATCAGGAAGAAGGTGGGACCCACTGCACCCCTGAAAAGGCGGACATACTGGTGATATAGTACCTACAGTACCCCGCGGCCGTCTGCGGGCACTGATGGTGAGATATCAGTCTTCTTGTGGTGTTGTACACTGTGGACGTCCCGTGCTGTGGCGCCTAGACAAGTTTCCTATCTGCTGGAACCGTTGCCATAATCTTGAGTCACACTTTGTAGCACAGGGAGGGCCCGTGCTACGACCTGCAATGTTTGACCAGCCTCCAGTCGCCCTAGTATTCTACCCCGCATAACGTCAGCAACATGTATTCTTTGAGCCATTTTCAACACAGAGTCACCATTAGCACGTCTGAAAACGTCTGCACACTTACTCGCTGCACCGTACTCTGACATGCACCAACACACTTCTGCATATGTGGACTGCTGCCAACGCCACCGTGCGACGACTGCAGATCAAATGCACCGCATGGTCATACCCCGAGGTGATTTAAACCCGCAAACCGCCCACCAGAGCGTTGTTTCACCGTGTCTCAGCATTATCCTTAATTTATGAGCATGAGTGTAGTTAAACATCTCATTGCCTCTGCCTTGCGACTTGAACACTAACGTGTATGAGAGTTGATGACGAAAATTTACAAAGCTAAGAGTACTGTAATAACCTGACCCGAGCACAACGCAGTGCAGGACTTCTGCTGTTGCTACGATCACTCTCCTTCATAGCATCAGTTCAGTCGCTCTTCCATCGCGCAACAAACTGCATATCGCTCAATACCACAAATGTAAAACTATCCACGCCGTATCACTGCTTACGTACGGCTTTCACTGCCGGAAACAAGTCCCCAGGGTGGAACTGACGAGGAGAACATGGTAAGTACCACATCTCGATTTTCCATAAACTTCGCTCAGTGGGATAGAAGTCAAAATAGACATACGTACCTCGGCTTATCTGTAGATATTCCACGATTTTTGAGAAGACGACGGTCAAATACTTCGACGTTTAGACGCCTTTTGTGCTGCAAGAAATTCAGTCGAAATGGTAACATCGTGGCCTTTAAGTTTCACGCTCCGTTTTCGAAAGCCGATTATTGTTTGCTCGTATATTTATTTTGTTTTACATTTATCTGCCCACGTCCGTTGAAGGTTACTACAAGAATGTTTCTTATCAATTCAGAGGATACAAGGGAATTATATTAATTGTAAAATGACAACTTGGTTTCCAATAAGTGACATTTATAACAAAGGGTGATTCAGCTGCCCCTACCGATGGGTTTTCTGCAACCCACAATGCCTTCTAAAAGCATGCCCGAGATGTTCATTTCCTCTCGCTCGCTAAATGTAAACCGTTAGTCCAACAGAAAAAATTAGAAGGATCATTTTGTAGAAAATTTAATGCAGTTAAATTTTGTGTTGGGATACGTTTTTGCTGGAGGCCATTGTTTTTTATCTATCCAAGAAAATGCATTTGGATGTCACTTTTGTACGTTTTTCTTGAATAATTCGAAAACTACTGTGTGTAGCTAAAACGATTCTTAGTACAAATTTTAACTACGTTACACTTCCTACAAAAGCGACCTGCTAGTTCTTTTTCTGTAGTACTAGTAGTTTGTGCATAGTGAGCGAGAGAACATGAAAATATTGCATGTGTATTTGAAGGCATTGCGGGTTGCATAAAACCTATTGGTAGCGGCAGCTGAATCATCCTGTATATTACATGTGCTTAAGGTATTCTCAGGGTTTACAACCTTTTCCAATTGTCATATTCATATATTTCATTCTTATTCAATTCTTATATTAATTGCTAAATTTATTTACATTTTTTTTCTTCAGGAAGATTTGGCACATTCCCTTGGATGATACTGACTGAAGAAACATTTAAAGGACAGAAATCCCGAACACCATGAGCATTGTGCAACGGCAGCTGTGTCACAATGACATTTCTTTGTATGAAACTCACTCGGGAAAGAAATGTTAAGATTCCTGAAGATTTCACATGGTGGCAAAATTTCGTGGTAAATCAAGTATAACGAATCACGTTACCGAAAAGTGGCGCTTGCAGCTGATTATGGATCAAAATACACTGCAGGAATTTCACCGTGAACAATTTCATATAATTTTCTCAGTCCCTTATTGTTCTTTTCTTTAATTCACTCCCCAGACACACAGTTAGCAGATGAATAATAACAACGCTATTTCAATATGCATTGGGAAACATTCGTGTAGTAATGCTCTACGGACATATGTAGATAAATGAAAAAAAATAATAATAATAATGCGGTTTCGAACACGGCGGAGGGAGTGACGGAGGAGGGAGGGGGGGGGGGAGGGGGAGGGAGACAAAACTGTGATGCCGTGAAGCTAGTCACTCTGCCACTGCTTCGGTCGAACTATTTACTCACTAAAACGAACATGAAGTATCTCGAAAACTTTGACCGTCGTTTTCTCAGAAACTACAGAGTATCTACGGGTAAGCCGAGACACGTGTTCACTTATTTTCACCGCTCTTTCACTCACCGAGGTTTCTGAGAAATCGGATTCTAGCATTTGCTGTTTTCCCCTCGTGGGCAGTAAACAGCTTATTAAGTTCGAGGGCGATGAGGCAGGAGAACATTTAGCAGCTTCAGCAGCCAGTTCTACACGCCAATAAATAGTTTCTTCTTTTCTTTTTACGTATTTTGGATTTCAAGCATTTGAGCAGTGTTGCTCGTATTATATGCACGAGACAATTGTTATTTCTTTTTAAGTTTTTATCTCTTAAAAGAACTCGAAATAAAGAAAGTTATTTTAGCAGAAGCGTTCCACTTTATTTGTAAAATATCATCAGTGCTAATTCTGTAAAAAATTTGTATACATAATACATTTTACATTCTTTATTCCTACAGAATTAAAAGAGTTTTTCTTGATGAAGTTGATGTTTTATTCGCGTTACCTAAGACTTTTACTGCTCCGTTTATATGCTCTGCTACAGCTGTTGATCTCAGTACAATGTTGTGTATTCACTTTCTTTCCATACGCGTTGATATAGATGTGCGGATTAACTGCAGTTCGTTTCCACGTGTTGCACTTCACTATAATTCGAAAACCTTCACTCTGTCTGACTTCATATAACTCTACTGCAGCTTTTTCCCCCTAGTACAATGTTGTGAATTCATTTGCTTTCCATGCGTGTAGAAATAGATGTAGATGTGTTGTGGGTGTTGACAGCTCACACAACACAGCGCCGAGCGCGAGTGTAGCTACTGTAGAACTGGTATGTGAAATCATCTTGTGTGAAATTTTACTAAATTAAAGTAAATTACATATGGGAACCAAATCAAGTTAAAGTAAAAGTGGATTTTTAAATGCTGAAAAGAAAAACCGAGTAGTGAAAGTGAACTCGGGCTTCTGCCGACTGCGATCTCTACTGGTAACGATAAAAAAAAAGACAGTGAACCCCCTAGGTAACGAGTACAAAAGATCACATTCGTAAGCAAAAATGCTTTTAAATCCAAAGGAAACCGTGTAAAACTGTGTTAGATATCCAAAATATTTACAGAAATCCCATTGGTGATGCTTTACAAATAAAGAGAATCGTGTCTGGTGAAAAACCTCTATTTCCAGTATGCTTAAAACAGAAAAAATTGTTTTCTATAAAAGCTGCTGTGACAGATGGTCCTCCAAACATACCTATAATTTAGTCACTGTGGTAACTGTAACAAATCGAAAGAATTACTCTGAATCTAATCAATGGAGACTAAATAGTTCTTATAATACCCAACGAAAGCCCTGGCCAATCTCTAAAAGTTTGTAGAGTTTTTACCCACCCTGCATAATAAAAAGATTAAAAAAATAATTTGCGGTGACTTCGTTAAGAAAACCATCATGGAGTTAAGTTTTATGTAGAGGAAACCACAAAACGTCTGCATCAGGATAAGCGAACTGGAATTTCAACCCGGTTTCAACCAAACACCGATTCGGCGTGTCACCACTGCGACATCTCTTGCGGTGAATAGCATATAGCGTATAACGAAGCAGGTCATGTAAACTTGCGGCCAGCCAATAATGCGGGGGAGGTTTAAAGATTCCAGAGAAGGTGCATATAACCACATTTATAACCGAGTGAAAAGACCGATTTTCATCTATTACCTGAATATCTGCTTTGCATCTCAAATTAACTGTGTCCAGTAAAGAATGACATAAAAGTAAAAATTAATACGTACTGCTACATTGACAGTAGAGTGTACATGAGTGTGCAATCAAAGCTAGGTTCTTCCAATTCCACTGAGCCTCGTCAGAGAGGTCCACCGCATGAGCGTCTATGGAAGTGATTCCAGTGGTGGTTTCCCGTTGCCTTCCACTAATAATGATGAAATGAGAATGAGGACAACACAACACCCAGTCCCCGAGCGGAGAAAATCTCCGACCCAGCCGGGAATCGCACCCGGGTCCCTTGGCGTGACAGACCGCCGCACTGACCACTGAGTGATAAGGGCATCATAAAATACTGGACGTCAGTAGTGCACATGTGAGGTGTCTTATTATTCGAGATTACACGCAGTTGCCAATCTCTATTTTCGCCGAATATTTGCATTGTTGTTGTTGTTGTGGTCTTCAGTCCTGAGACTGGTTTGATGTAGCTCTCCATGCTACTCTATCCTGTGCAAGCTTCTTCATCTCCCAGTACGTACTGCAGCCTACATCCTTCTGAATCTGCTTAGTGTATTCATCTCTTGGTCTCCCTCTACAATTTTTACCCTCCACGCTGCCCTCCAATATTAACTTGGTGATCCCTTGATGTCTCAGAACATGTCCTACCAACCGATCCCTTCTTCTAGTAAAGTTGTGCCCCAAACTCCTCTTCTCCTCAATCCTATTCAGTACCTCCTCATTAGTTATGTGATCTACCCATCTAATCTTCAGCATTGCATTATACCATAAATATATTAAATCCGTTCTATTTAAGTCTGACTTATCAGTTTGTCACTTGTTGTTGTAGTTGTTGTTCTTGTGATAGTTGCTGTCTTCAGTCCGAAGACTGGTTTGGTGCAGCTCTCCACGTCAATCTATCTTGTGAAAGCGTCTTCATCCCTGCACAGCCACTGTGACCTACGTCCATTTGAGCCTGCTTACAGCATTAATGCCTAGGTCTCCTTCTACACTTTTATCCCATACACTTACATCTGTTACCAAATAGATGATCCCTTCATGCCTCAGGACGTGCCCCATCGGCCAAACTTTTCTTTCAGTCAAATAAAGCCACAAATTTCTTTTGTTCTCAAATCTGATTAATTACTTTCTCATTGGTTATCCGATCTACCCATCTAATCTTCAGCGTTCTCTGTAGCACCATTTTTCAAAAGCTTCTATTCTCTTCTTACTTGAGCTGTTTACCTTCCATGCTTCACTTCCGTACAAGGCCATACTCCAAGCAAATATCTTTAGAAAAGACTTCCTAACGCTTAAATGTTTAACCTATGTTAACATTTTCCTAGGTCCTGAAACACTTTTCTTGCTTTTACCAGTCTGCAATTTATGTCGTCTCTAGTTCGGCTATCGTCAGTTATTTTGCTAAGCAAACAAGAAAACTCATCGGTTACTTTTAGTACCTCATTTCCTGCCCGACAGGTTAGCCGTGCGGTCTGATGCACGGCTTTCCAAATTGGGAAGGAGCACCTGGTCCCCGGCACGAATCCGCCCGGCGGACTTATATCAAGGTCCAGTGAGGCGGCCAGTCTGTGGATGGTTTTCAGGCGGTTTTTCATCTGCCTCGGCGAATGCGGGCTGGTTCCCCTTATTCCGCCTCAGCTGCACTTTACCGGCGATTCCACGTACGTGTACACAGCCATTACTCTACTACGCAAACATAGGGATTACACTCGTCTGGTGTGAGACGTTCCCTGGAGGAGTCCACCGGGGGCCGAACCGCACAATAACCCTGTAAGAGTGGTTCGGTGTGGGGTGGCGGAGGGGTGAAGTGGACTGCGGAAGTCGTCGTGTGGTTGTGGACCACTGCGGCTGCTGCAGGGACGAAGCCTCTCCGTCGTTTCTAGGCCCGCGGTTAAAATACAATACCTCGTTTCCTAATCTAATTCTTTCAACATTACCTGATTTAATTCCACTCCATTCCGCTACCCTTGTTTTACTTTTATTAACGAGCATTTTATACGCTCCTTTCAAGACATTATACATTCCGTTCAACTGCTGTTCCTAGTCCTATGTCGTCTCAGAGAGAATTGCAATGTCATCGGCAGAATCCAAAGTTTCTATCTTCTCTCCGTGGACTCTAATTCCCTTTATAAATTTCTCATTGATTTCCTTCAAAGCTTGCTCTTTGGTGTAAAGACTGAATAAAATCAGCACTAGGCTACAATCCTGCTACACTCATTGCTCAACCACTGCATCCTTTTGATGTGCAACTCATGATTGTAGTCTGGATTCTGTATAATTTGTGGATGACTTTTCCCTCCATGTATTTTACCCCCGCTACTTTCAGAATTTTAAAGGGTGTAATCCAGTCAACATTGCCAAAAGCTTCCTCTGCTTCTACAAATATTAACTGGTGTAGGCTTGCCTCTCTTCAATCGATCTCCTAACAGAAGTCAGAATTGCCGTGCGTTGTCGTGATTTCCATGGAACCCTGAAGTCGGCTTCTATCAGTTTTTCCATTTGTCTGCAAATAATTTGTGACAGTGTTTTATAACCACGATTTGCTAAATTACTGTTTGCTGATATTCACACTTGTCAAAATTGTGCCTTAGGGAACTGAAATTACTCCATTCTTCTTGCTGTCCGAGGGTATTTCGATTGCCTGATACATCTTGCATACCAAGAGGAACAGTTCCGTCATGGCTGGCTCTCCTAAGTATCTCTCATAATGTCGTCGGTTTCTACTCCCTTATTACGACTTAGTATATTCTCGTCGATTACAATCAAATACAGACGGGTTCAAATGATTAAAGACATTTTTTCCAAAACTTTACATTTATTACACATTTATATCCACATATAGATTATATTTGTTCATTCAATACTTCGTATGCATGCCTTTGTTCTTAATCAACATTTTTATCCCGTTTGGCATACTTTTTATTAACTTTTCATATGACATTTTAATATAATTGTCATCGTACCAGATTTCCTCTAGTTTCTCCATGAGATCTTGTTTGGTGGTTATTGTAAATTTCCTTATATTCTGTTTCACAGAAGCCCATAAATTTTCAATTGGGTTTAAATCACTGCTATTCCCTGGCCAGGGGAACACTTTCAGTTGATTTTCTTCCAAGTACTTGGCAACACTTTTTGTGACAAGGTGCCCCATCATGGCATCTTTATTAGGAAACCATTCATTTATTTCCCTTTCAAGGATTTATTTATATCGTTCTTGCCTCGTTGTCCTTTCAGCAATATGTAATCTGTCAGGACCTTTCACGGACATCACAGTCCAGACCATAACGGAAGTTGGATGCTTCACACATTGCTGCACACACTCAGCTTTGAACTGTTCTCCAGGTCTGCGACGAACATACTGGCTGCTTTATTCCATCACAGTAAATACAGATTCACTACTGAAGCATACCCGAAAACCGTGTACAAAATTGCAAGTTAGAAAAGTTGAGAATAGTAGCATACGATACCTCAACAGTCCCAAAATTCAAATGTGCATTTGTTCAGTGTCAACAAAACATCACAATTTCAAGCGAAAACTCCCAACTTTAGATATCAGACCCACTTAATTTACCTTATCATTGCACAAACCTTAGCCCACTTCTCACTTGTCCACTCATGAAGTTGTTTAGCCCACTGCAATCTTTTGGTTTTCATGCCAGGTGTAATTTTCTATTTTTTCCTTGGTCGGCACGCCTTTAAACCACATTCAAACAGCCTACCCCTCACCGTCACAGGTGAAGCTTCAACACCCAAACCTTTCAGCTGACGGCTCATGTTTGTAGAAGTAAGTTTACGGTTCATTGTTGCCATGTTTGTAAGTCTTCTCATTGTTCTAGGATTGAGTTTTCTTTTACGTCCACATTTTCCTTCCATGTTTGGCTTGTATTCACCACCTTTCTGCACTGAAAGTTTGATTCTGCTGACAGTTTTCTGTGATATTCTCATCTGTCAGCAATTCTTACTGTGTATAACGATTTTCAGTATGAAGTGTCACCACAGCCAAACTTTCCAAGGTGAAACATCTTTCGTCTTCCCTATAACCTCACTTTCTTTGTAAACTCCACGCTTTATTCCTGCAGCTAAAAACATAACAGTTCACAAGCTATATAATGTCTTGTTAATGTAGCAAGAAATTGATAGAATAAATAACAAGCTGAAGTACACCACAGAAACATAAAACATTACTGTAAACACAGTTTCAAATCATGTACACAAACAACAAATACCAACACGATTTGGAGGGAAAATGACAAATGTTACGAAATGTGAAAAATTCAGTGATCTGTGAGTTGCTTGGAAGGGAAATTTCGTCGTTTAGTCTAATAATTTGAACACGCCTGTACAGCAAACGCCTAAACCTACAAACGTTGTCCATACTAAGTGGAACAGATCTGTCATGGCTAGCTTCTCCTGTGTATCACTTATAATGTAGATTTAGATGACGTTGTTACCTTTCAATATAATTTATCGATTACAGCAGATCACAATATACGCAGAAATCTACACAATCTAGACACGTCGTAAACACAGTTTCAAATCATATACACAAACAACAAATACCAACACGATTTGGAGGAAAAATGACAAATGTTACGAAATGTGAAAAATTCAGTAATCTGTGAGTTGCTTGGAAGGGAAATTTCGTCGTTTAGTCTAATAATTTGAACACGCCTGTACAGCAAACGCCTAAACCTACAAACGTTGTCCATACTAAGTGGAACAGATCTGTCATGGCTGGCTTCTCCTGTGTATCACTTATAATGTAGATTTAGATGACGTTGTTACCTTTCAATATAATTTATCGATTACAGCAGATCACAACATACGCAGAAATCTACACAATCTAGACACGTCGTCCGATTCAGTTAGTGAGATTGAAATCTTTTGGTACATAGTCCATCGCTATCTTTTGGCTACAGCTTTAACACCTATAGATACACAACAGACTGCGAGAAAGTATATAGGTTTGTTTTTCCGGCTATCGCTCCGCTGTTCCGTACCGCATTACTTCCATACAAATTTACAAGTAGAATCACGTGTCACTGGATTTGCATTCCAGACAACCTGGATTCGATTCTAGGAATAGTTAGTTTTGGAAGTGGTGGAAGTATGTGGGGAGAGGGAGGATGGAAAAAAATCGCATTAGGACCAAGGCTTGGTTACAGTAAACGAGTCGACCATATTCAAGTTGATAGCACTAGCTACCCCAGAGAGAAATAAAAATTTTCTTTATGTATTTGCATACATGTCGGTACGTGTCTGTGTCTGTCTGTCTGTCTGAGCGTGTTAGCTACATCATGCCTCCTCCATACCCTTACCGTTCCCTAAACAATTCCCCATTACCCAACTACACGCCGTTTGGCAGGAGGCGATCGCCGAGTGCTTGGCGCGAACTCCGGTTACTCAGTGTGTTTGCCTTGTACGCTGGGAGTGTACATGAGTTTAAAGCAGCACATCTCAGAAGGGTAATGTAGGGTTAGCTGGACGGGGGAAGCTATCCAGATGCTCGACTTAAGCGGAAGTGACGTCCAGATGACGTGAACAAGTATAGCAGCACATTTCGAGTAAGCCGAGCGTGATAACCAGCTCTGGCTGTGCTTACATGGCAAGGCCTCTGGTACAACAGAACCGATCATTGACTGGAGATGGTTATGTTCAGCTTCCTGGAGACCAAAGAACGACAGAGCTTTTATGGATGACAATGCGCCATGTCACCGGGTCACAATTGTTCACGACTGATTTAGAGAACGCTGTGGATAATCCGAACTCGAGGAACTCATTACGCAGATAAATGCAAACAAAGCATCTATTGACTGAACAGTAACGTTGGTCGCCACCTAGTTATATAGCCTACACTTCCACAAAATGATCCCCTTGTATGGTGCTTTCACAACTGCAATCGCTATGACATGCTACACACGGCAATTCCATACTGTTTTTTTCTTCTAATTTGGCTGGTCTGATCTTGTTGTAATCTTTTGATCTCTGCATAGCTTTGACACCATACATCATTTTCTACTCTTTGTCTGTCCTTGAAATTTCTCCCGTCTGCTGTTAGTCTAAGACTCTAAGATTAATTTTTGAATTTGTAGATATCACAACGGATATTCTACTAACCTGTCTCTTCTTTCTGTGAGAATTTTCCACATACTGCTGTCGTCGCTAGTCTATCTGACAACTCTGTATTTTGTGGTTAATCTGTTGATCTGCCCACTTAATTTTTAACATTTTTCTATAGCATCACATTTCAAACGCTTCCCGTTTCGTCTTTTCCACACACCGACCGTCCAACAATGCCAGCATATCCAGACCGTGCCGAGCTCGTTATTGCCACGGAAGGTACGGAATCGCATTAATTTCGGCCTGATGCATAGTATTCCGTTCATTGCGCGTGAAAAACGGTTGTGGATGGCAAATTGCACTTTGGGCCTGAACATGACACAATTTGGTGTCGAAACTGGTAGCATGTGTTAAAAAGAATAAACGACGTTGGATTCAAATACAACCGCTGGCTTTGTTATCATTATTCAAGTACTTCATGTCCGGTTGCAGTCCCACTTTCCGATAGATTATCGGAGACTTTTTGTAATTTTCTTAGTGTCGTCAACAAAACCAACAGTGCACTAGTCTACACGCATCCATCCTTGTCATCCACTTCAAAGTTGCACTAGAGACAGAACACGCATACTTCATAAAGAAAACATAAACAGTGAGCACGAGTAACACACAAATACTCACTAAAAATACGTAGGCTATCCAGAAAGTTTCAGTCCTTTTGATCTATCGCAGTGGTGGGCGCACCTACAGCCGACATCTTCGTGCCATAATATTCCAACACTTGTTATTACGCATCCAGTGGTGACAGCGTTTGGTCTGCTCTGCTACTTCGCTTTCTGTGAGGTGTGTCACCACTTGTGTGCCGCATTCTGCAACTAGGTTTTTCTTTCCAAAAAAAAAATGGCAAACCGACTGTCAAACATTGACGTAAGTTAAGCCGGGCAATACAAAACAAGCGTCGAGGGAAAACTTAGAGCAAAAGTTTTGATTTATCACGACAGCGTACATCAACACAGGGACAGTCTTGCCCGAGAGTTCCTATAAGATTTTGGATGGAGATGTTTGATCATCCACCACAGCCCCGATTTGGCGCCGAGCGACTACCATCTCTTCCCAGCAAAGAGGACATCGCTCGTTACACAACTTTTTGATACTGACGCCGAACTGCATGTCGGTATAAACCTTTGGTTGCAGTCGCTGGCGGCAGATTACACGGTACTGAAATACGAGATTAAGTCAATTATTATCCGCAAAGTAGCTATAAAATTTTATTGCAATCAAATAGAAAATTTACAAGAACATCATTTTCGACATAGTCTCCTTGCGTTTCAACGCACTTGGTCCCTCGTTGTACAAGCTTCCTGGTGTCCCAAAAAAAGAAGGTTGTCGGCTGAGCTGCGAACCGGGAATGCGCCGCTTCTTTCACTGCTTCGTCCGGGGCAAATCGACGGCCGCCTAATGCCTGTTTGTGTGGACCAAACAAGTGATAGTCAGAAGAGGCAAGATCGGGACTATATGGAGGATGATCCAGTACTTCAAATTTGAGTTTCTGGAGCGTTTCAGCAGTGTGGGCAACAGTATGCGGACGGGCATTGTCGTGCAACAACACAACACCTTTTGGCAGCAATCCTCGGCGTCTGCTTCGAATTGCAGGCTTTAGCTTGGCAGTAAGCATCTCACTGTAACGTACACCGTTTATTGTTATGCTCCTTTCCCCATAATGTTTCAGTACTGGACCTTGTGCGTCAAAAAAATCGTAAGTATCAGTTTTCCTGCGGACGATTGGATCTTGAACTTTTTCTTGCATGGCGAATTTGGATTTTTCCATTCCATACTCTGCTGTTTACTCTCTAGCTCGTAATGATGGATCCATGTTCCGTCACCAGTAAAGATCTTGTCTAAGAAGTTGTCCCCTTCGCTATCAAGGCGATCCAAATGTCTTTCTCAGATGTCCAAGTGCGTTTGTTTATGCAACTGTGTGAGTTGTTTTGGGACCAAACTTGCACAAACTTTATGAAATCCAAGTGTGTTGTGAATGATTTCGTTGGCAGAACCGTGAATAATTTGCACACAATATGCCACTTCGTCGATAGTTAATCGTCTGTCTAAGAGAATCATTTCACGTGAACGCTCAATGGTTTCTTCATTTGTGGCGGTAGACAGTCGTCCGGCTCCTTCATCGTGCGTAACACTTGTGCTATCATTTCGGAATTTTTCAATCCATTCGTTGACACTCCGTTGTGGTAAAACACTGTTCCCGTACTGTACCGAAAGTTTTCGATGCATTTCGACCCTGATACGTCGTCCGACCACAAAAAACGGATCACTGTACGTGGCTCTTCTTTGGTGCAAATAGACAGCAGAGCAGCCATGATTAACAGCACGGCAGCGATAACGAAACTAGCTTAGCAGCTTGAAAGTTGCAAAGATATAATAACAAATAAATAAAGCATGCGTCAACAACGTAAAACGACAGTACCACCAAAATAAACAAAAATATAACTAAATTGCGGATAATAATTGACTTATCCTCGTACTTGTGCCACGGTATAATAAGTGCCTCAGTTTGAATGGCGATTATGTAGAAAAATAGTTTAAGAGAGTACCTTTAAAATGCGTGCAGTAAAATTTGGTTTTTCCTTATTGTTAATCTTTTATTTCAAAACGTCTATTACTTTCTGAATATCCCTCGTAGCCTACAATGCCAATACAGCACTTACATTTGTTTTTCAAGGAGGTACACATAGATCACGTAACTAATGAGGAGGTATTGAATAGGGTTGGGGAGAAGAGAAGTTTGTGGCACAACTTGACTAGAAGAAGGGATCGGTTGGTAGGACATGTTTTGAGGCATTAAGGGATCACAAATTTAGCATTGGAGGGCAGCGTGGAGGGTAAAAATCGTAGAGAGAGACCAAGAGATGAATACACTAAGCAGATTCAGAAAGATGTAGGTTGCAGTAGGTACTGGCAGATGAAGAAGCTTGCACAGGATAGAGTAGCATGGAGAGCTGCATCAAACCAGTCTCAGGACTGAAGACCACAACAACAACAACACATTTTTTGGCGGTTACTTCTGCCAGATTATGACATACATTCGAGTAGGGAAATGCCATTTTACTATAGATCTGCCGAGAAAAAGAACGTATTACTAAGGAGCTGCAGGGATTGGAAAGAAACTGGAAACACGAAAATAGCAACACATTACCGTGCCTAATACGCTCTAGTGGATAGCGATCACGCACTCTTTCCACCACAAAGGCTCGATGGTATTGAGATTGTTGACTTTGATTGCCGGGGGAGATGCAACAATTCATCCTTGTGCTCACAAAACCAGTCATAGACGACGCGAGCTGTGTGAACAGGGTGGCTGTCTTCTTGGAACACATCACCACCACTGGGGAACAAATATTGTACCATGGACGCACCTGACCAGGCAAAATGGTCACATAATCCTTGGCAGTAATACGATCTTGCAGAGTAACCGTGGGCTCCATGGAATGCCACGATATCATTGCCCAAATAATCACCGAACCACCGACGTGTTTCACTCTTTAAGACGAAAACTCAGCCAGAAGCTGGAAACAGTGTGAAGCAATACTCATCAGACCAAATGACTTTCTTTCATTGCTTCATAGTTCAGGAGCTTCGGCGCCACGTTAACCTGTTACGGGCATTTGCATCACTGCTGACTGGTTTTGGAATTCCATCTCGCCCTGTAATTCTCTGCTTACTGAGCTCCCTTACGCTATTTTGGTGCTGACAGGGTTTGCGAATGTGACATTCGGTTCACTAGTGACTTTTACTGCTGTCGTTCCCTTATTTTTCCGTCACAATATTTCTCAGTCACCGTCCGTCACGATCACTCAACACACACTCTTTCGTCCGCGTTGTGATTTAGCGCACGAAGTTTTTCCGTATTCCCTGTATGCAGTATAAATCTTCGATACTGTACCTCCTGTAACACCAGAAAACTCCGCTACCTTGGTTACGAAAGCACCCACCATACGAGCTCCAATAATTAGTCCTCGCTCCAGTTCACGTAGCTGCGACATAATGCACTCACAACTAACGGAACACTGTTCTGAAACACGACTGACATTCGCAAAGCATTGAGGGCATTGCACACGTTCCGTTCGTCGTCAGATACAATAGTTCAACCTTCAGCCTTTGCTAGTATCTGCATTTATGTTCAAGCATGGAGCTCTCGCGGATTTACCATGGTTTTGTCAAAGCCATATATTTCTTTTGGCATATCAGTGCGCCACAGTCCGAATTGGAATTATTACTTTGCATTGTGACAAGTTTGATCAAAGTCGGTTAGTAGAATTTCAGTGGACAATCTATTTACTGAAGACGTTTCGCCGTCCTCCGTCGCAATGCGACGCAAGTGAAAGCACACTGATGCAGCAAATTCGTGTACTTAACAGTCACGTTGAGTTAGACGTGTTCGCCACCAACAAACGGCCCGTTAAAGTTCACATACATCTGAATTCATTCCTTCCACTACACGAACAATGCTGTATATCGGTTACCGTTAAGCCTACGCGAGAGTTAAGCTGTTTTCTCTTTACGGCACTGTCAATAAGCTGATCGATTTTGATAAAAATTGTCAAGGCGTAAGGACACAATTTTCAAGGTCGAAACATAGTCGTGGACTAATTTGCGCGACAAATAGTTTCTTAGAAGGGAAATTCCCCTTTAATGGTAAGATGGCCCAGTGTATAGCCCGTCAAAAACTGAACAAAGATCAAGCACGAAAACAGGAAGGAGTACTGATCTGTGAAAAAAACAACAAAATAGAACCAGTGAACGGATCAAGACCGAGAACTACAATAAATAGCAGCCTGAAATAGCAACGGCGTCGTAAGTAAGTGCTCATGGTATGGACTGCCAAGCAGGTTTGTCATATTACACATTGGTTACAGAATATTAGTCATGTGGTTAGGATACGCTACCGTCGGAAGTAAATATGATGAATAGTGAGAGCAGGCGAGATACCATATATACCTGTCACAGAAACGAAAGCAATAAATCATATGACTCACGTACTGTGAGATCACCGAAGTTAAGCGCTGTCGGGCGTGGTCGGCACTTGGATCATCCAGGTCGCCATGCGCTGTTAGCATTTTTCGGGGTGCACTCAGCCTCGTGATGCCAATTGAGGAGCTACCCGACCGAACAGTAGCGGCTTCGGTCAAGAATACCATCATAACGACCGGGAGAGCGGTGAACTGACCCCACGCCCCTCCTATCCGCATCCTCCACTGAGGATGACACGGCAGTCGGATGGTCCCGGTGGGCCACTCGTGGCCTGAAGACGGAGTACACGTACTGTCTTTCATTGGTGCCGTGCGTGACAAACCAGATGTGTTTTGCGGTGAAGGATTCGATTGAGTTGTCGCCTTATCATCAAACGTTTGCGGTTCCCATTCGAAAGCCACTTCCTTTCGGCTGCTAATAGAGTAGTTGTGAAGAATCAACTGTCATTATTGGTCCTTACCGTACACCTCGCTGTTACCAACGGACGTTACACCACGACACAGACACAAATTTGAATAAAGTGAACAAGGAAAGAAAAAAGTTGTCACGAGATAGCTTTAAATACGGCCCGCCCGCTTGGCAGTCCAACACCGTAACCATTTAACCACAATGCCACTTGTTCTGCCTAGCCGTCCTGTACTGCACTTGTTGCTCTTGGACCGTTCACTCTTTCTATTTTGCTTTTATTTCACAGTCCAGTACACTTTCTTCCTGTTTTCATGCTTCACCGGTGTTCAGTTTTTGACGGGATGTCCACTGGGCCCTCTTACCACTAAATATGAGAAGGGTGTGATGAGGAGTTTCCCTTGTTACTTGTAGTAATACTATCACCAATCCGTAACATGTATGAAAAGCGTGAATTTGCACTCCTTTAACAAAATCAAAAATTGTAAAAATTCCATGTCCAGTAACATCAAACTCGTGCACGGCCTAGGTGAGAATACTCTACCTGTAACGCAGTACAGCGGAAGTACAGTATATCCTTTTTTCGATGTCAAGTTCAGTATGCGATTTACAATGCCTTTTTACCTTCTTTTCCCCACTCTTCGAGTAGCAAGTAACACGATTTTGTTATGTTATCTAAATTTCGGTTCTTGCGCTACGGGCGGTTGCGTTTTTCTCTGAAGGACGGGGCATAGCAGATAGCTTCGGGCTTCTAAAATTCCGCCTGGTATTTGTTTTTTATATTCTTTATCAAAACATGTTTCGACACCTATGTGTCATCTTTAGTCTGTCTTGTTTAATTTTTGTAAAAAACTGTTACAGTTCGTGGCTGTTCTATTTTAGGCCTAAAATCTGTAACATGTGCAACGTTTTTTGTCGCTTAAACCTACATTAAACGTGAAGATGGAATTGTACAGGCTGGTTTACTTTTGTGTGTTTATACAGTTTGACAGCATGTTAAAGGGTTAAAGGGTATGGAGACAGCCTCCTGAATCTATGGACCCTGTATGTCAGCAGGGGACTGTTCAAGCTGGTGGAGCCTCTGTAATGATGTGGGGCTTGTGCAGTTCTCCGGAGTGATATGGGCCCCTGATAGGTCTAGATTCGGCTCTGACAGGTGACACGCACGTAAGCATCCATTGACGTCCATTGTGCATTCCGACGGACTTGGTCAATGCAACACCCAACACGCCCGGAATTGCTACAGAGTGGCTCCAAGAACACTCTTTTGAGTTTAAGCTCTTCCGCTGGCCACTAAACTCGCCAGACTTGAGCATTATTGAGCATATCTGGGATGCCTTGCAACGTGCTGTTCAAAAGAGATCTCTACCCCCTCGTACTCTTACAGATTTATGGACAAGCCTGCAGGATTCATGGTTTCAATTCCCTTCAGCGCTACTTCAGACATTAGTAGAGTCCATGCCAGTCGTGTTGCGGCACTCGTGCTGGCTTGCGGGGACCCTACACAGTATTAGTCAGGTGTACCAGAATGGGAAAACTGGTAAAAGCCGACCTCGGAGAAGATCAGTTTGGATTCCGTAGAAATGTTGGAACACGTGAGGCAATACTGACCCTACGACTTATCTTAGAAGAAAGATTCAGGAAAGGCAAACCTACGTTTCTAGCATTTGTAGACTTAGAGAAAGCTTTTGACAATGTTGACTGGACTGCTCTCTTTCAAATCTGAAGGTGGCAGGGGTAAAATACAGGGAGCGAAAGGCTATTTATATTTTGTACAGAAACCAGATGGCAGTTATATGAGTCGAGGGACATGAAAGGGAAGCAGTGGTTGGGAAGGGAGTGAGACAGGGTTGTAGCCTCTCCCCGATGCTATTCAATCTGTATATTGAGCAAGCAGTAAAGAAAACTAAAGTTCGGAGTAGGCATTAAAATCCAAGGAGAAGAAATAAAAACTTTGAGGTTTGCTGATGACATTGTCATTCTGTCAGACAGCAAAGGATCTGGAAGAGCAGCTGAACGGAATGGACAGTGTCTTGAAAGGAGGATATAAGACGAACATCAACAAAAGCAAAACAAGGATAAAGGAATGTGGTCGAATTAAGTCGGGTGATGCTGAAGGAATTAGATTAGGAAATGAGACACTTAAAGTAGTAAAGGAGTTTTGCTATTTTGGGAGCAAAATAACCGATGATGGTCGAAATAGAGAGGATATAAAATGCAGACTGGCAATGGCAAAGAAAGCGTTTCTGAAGAAGAGAAATTTGTTAAGCGTTAGGAAGTCGTTTCTGAAAGTATTTGTATGGAGTGTGGCCATGTATGGAAGTGAAACATGGACGATAAATAGTTTAGACAAGAAGAGAATAGAAGGTTTCTAAATGTGGTGCTACAGAGGAATGCTGAAGATTAGGTTGGTAGATCACATAACTAATGAGGGGGTATTGAATAGAATTCGGGAGAAGAGGAGTGTGTGGCACAACTTGACTAGAAGAAGGGATCGGTTGGTAGGACATGTTCTGAGGCATCAAGCGATCACCAATTTAGTACTGGAGGGCAGCGTGGAGGATAAAAATCGTAGAGGGAGACCAAGAGATGAATACACTAAGCAGATTCAGAAGGATGTAGGCTGCAGTAGGTACTGGGAAATGAAGAAGCTTGCACAGGATAGAGCAGCAAGGAGAGCTGCATCAAACCAGTCTCAGGACTGAAGACCACAACAACAACAACCAGTTTCTTTGGCTCTTCAGTGTATAATTGCCACTACATTCTATACAGTCGTATGTTACCTCGAAGAAATGGAAGATCTTGTAAAATCCTTCTTACAGACTAGTCAAAAGAGCTTTTACATCCAGTGCAATTGGTTTGAATCTTGCTCTACAGGAAGTTTCGAGACGCTGTGGACCACAGAACAGTGCCTTACACGGGGAGTGTCTGACCTACGGATCACTGATTTTGGTCCAGTTTTGCAAGAACGACCTATATTGAAAATAAAGAGCCATTTGTTTCGGCTTTTTCCAAGACATTTCCTATTTTTTGAAAAATTCTAGGCAAAGCTGATGACGGAAAATCGTATTTTCAGTACTATGCACCGAAAGATCGTCAAAAAAAACGAACATTTTTTTACTAATGTAACATGGTAATTTAGAGAGATCAGCTTCAGTTGTTCTACTTATTTATTCAAACCCCGACCGGTTTCGGCGGACCTACGGCGTCACCCTCCACACAGTAGTGGTTGGCGTTCCATCATCATGCAGTGATTTGGAGCTCTTGCACTTACTGGGCCGACCGCATGTTGTGTGTTCCCAAATGCAATAATTTCATATACCTGAAGGTGAGATTTCAAAATCCCGAAACCGGTCGTGATTTGAATAAATAATTATTACAACTAAAGTGGATCTATCTAAATTACCATGTCTCTCATTGTGGATATGCTACATACCAAATTTTGTGAATGTAATGGAGTCCATAGTTCATAGTGTTCGAGTTATTAACGTTTTTATGTTTCCATGCTGTAGCTTGGTTGCTCGTCATTCTACACTTCTAGTAGAGAGAAGTCGGCAGTAGAGCGGTTAAGGCATTAGACAACCAAACTGCTGGTCCATGTTCAGAGTTTGGTCGTGGCTTTTTACATTTCATATTTTTTTCGAATTATTAGATAATATTTTGATAATCGGAATACTTTCTTATGATAGTCGATAATGAAGCGTGTGGACTGTGCGAAGAACTTGCCAGATGCCTACAGAATCTAAATTTTAATGTACCCGTAGTGAAACGTTCTGTAAACGAACTACAAAGAGCTCTTGTGAATCTTGGGATTACGAACCATTTGATAAGTTGTTAGTGAAAACTGAAGATTATTCTAAGAGCCTACATGAGAAACATCCAAATATCTCACAGCCAAGTAGAATACCAGAGAAATTGACCACACGGAAACATCTTCTTTAACTGAAGAACTGCCTCACGAACGAAGAATGAAGAGAGAAAGGTTTTAAAGCCTTGATCTTTTTTCAATGAGATTGATCGAAGGTTCAACCAAGGGGATCTAATGTGACTATCTCATATTGAAGAGACACTTGTTGCGTCTGCCAAAGAAATCGTCCATCTACATGACGTTTGGAAGAGTTACTTGGAGTACAAACACCACACTTTAACTCAGACAGGCTTCATGCATAGCTCGAAATTTTGCGAATCACAAAGGTCAGTGAGCAGTCATGTAAACCATCGTCTACTGGAATAAAACTTGGTAGGTTTGTAAAAAATTATTTTAGGAAGTTGTTCGCCTGATCATTCTGATTATAGCAGTTCCAGTAATGTCAGTCAGTTATGTGCCACGAACGTTATTTCTTTACTAGCACCTTTGCAGAATTTTACAAAGGAAATTTTTGAGACAACTATTGTAAAATGTCGTCATTAGAGGAAAAATATTCACGACGAAGTAACAACTGTACGCATCTGAAGATGGAGTGAACATAAAATGAATGTACTCTCAAAAATCAGTGTTTTGAGCCATAAATTGTTGGCATAGCGTGTTGGGAAAAGGGTGCTATTCATATTGGTACGTCACCCCGTAAACATTAACGCTACCGATACTATAGCTTTGACTTTATGCACCAGGAGCGATGCTGTCGTGTCGCTTCACATCATGACGCGGGCTGCGAGCTTATCTTTGTGAATCGGACCCACAGGTGCGGAAACGTTGCCCATGCCTGAATGTATAACAAGTAGCCGTAGACTAGTTTGAGGCAACAATTTTTTCAAAAAGTACAGTAACCTAAAACTACTTTGTGGATGGTTGCTGTACATCAAATAAGAGCCACGGTCTCCAACATTCTTTATTTGACAAAAATGCAACAAACTGCATGAAAATTTTTGGAATCTAAAAAGAAAGAGAAAATACAAGCCTCCATCGTTTTTGAAAACGTTGTTCCCGTTAAAAAGCTAGGCACGGTGTCCGAATAGTAATCATTGACATGTGTTATTTCTCAAGTCAACATGCCTTGTTTTCAACACATACTAATCGTACAGGCATGAATGAGGTATCGCTAGAAAGTATTTTTTTTTTTTACCGGCTTCTGTCATTGTATACCAATTTGGGGCTTGAAGTTACTATTTGTAGAAAATTTTAACATAAAAGAGACTTTTAACTATCGTAGGCAAAAGGACTTCATGGATGGATAGCTTCACGTCCACATTTTACGAA
The DNA here is from genome assembly GCF_021461385.2 of Schistocerca piceifrons. NCBI lineage: Eukaryota > Metazoa > Arthropoda > Insecta > Orthoptera > Acrididae > Schistocerca > Schistocerca piceifrons. The sequence continues at coordinate 559,769,857 of NC_060141.1, forward strand.
GCTAACGTGTCAGTCACGAATAAGAGACTCCATTTTCCTATTATCTTATTACAAATACTATTTTATATGTTTTAAAGTACTTATTAATTGGGTAAATTGTATACATCATTGTCACAGATAATAACCATGACCACTGCGGTAGTACATTGTGAAACCGAATATACTTTCCTAAATGACATACATGTTCGTCATTGTCGCCTTGCATTGCAATTTACCTATTTCTCCTGCGGCCTAAAGTACTTACTGTACTTGAATTTTGTTCAAAATCATGTCTGTGAAAATGTATATACAAGGCTGCATCACAAATAAGTTTGATTATTATTTCATGACGTTCGGTTCACTTTTAAATGTGCTTTCTGTTCATTTCCACAACTACTCGTACCCAACTATAACTTTCTTTTTTTTTTAATTTATTGGCTTTCCGGCCATCCCCATTCAGCCATCTCAATAGTAATGTCAGCTATGACGATAAGAATGTAAGGGCAACCCAGCACCCAGTGCGCGAGAGGAGAAACTCTCAGACCAGGTCGGGAATCGAACCCAGGCCCCTCCGCACAGTAATCCGCCGCGCTGACCGTGGATACTAATACTTTACTTAGTTCACATACCGTTATTATTTACGACTATAAGCATGTGAAAGTTTCGCACGCGTCCCGAGTTTAGAATTACTGCTCAGCTAGCTGACACCGGTAAATCTGTTGCAATACCATGTACACTAAAGCGCCAAAGAAACTAGTATAGCCAACGTATTCATATACGGAGATATGTAAACAGGCAGAATACGACGCTGCGGTCTGCAACGCCTATATAAACAAGTGTCTGGCGCAGTTGTTAGATCGGTTACTGTTGCTACAATAGAAGGTTATCAAGATTTGAGTAGGTCCAACTTCTTGGAAATAATTTCGTTCTTTTTAATTTTGGAAAAGATATCATTTAGCTGTCAAGGCATTAGTTGTACTTTTCTTTGAGACCACCTACGAAATGTAGTTCAGATTTGTCGTAGACTGCATAATCAATCGGCCATTAATAAATCTCCTATTATTATTATATTATTACCAGGGGACCCGTGCAAAGCTTTCGTACTTTTATAGTTTTAAATAACGACAGTATTTGGAAGAAATGTAGTAGCCGGAATAAAGATAGATGCGGGAATGAGGAGAAAACATCTTCAAAAGTGAACCGAATGACGTGAAATAATAATCATGGACTTACGATACGTCTTTGTATATTCATTACAATACCTCGATTTAAGCGATATTTGACGTAAAAAATTAATCTTCGTGTACTTTTTGTTTCTCATTTTCTTTAAGGGATACAAAAATGTTACAATTGTCCGTGGGTAAAGACGTGATTTGGTAAATACAGTCCTGCTCTTTGAAGCACTTGTCCCTGCAATTTGTTTATCATGATAGCAAACGCAATTTTAATAATCAACTGCCTTTTTGTCAACTGAAAAGGCATGGTTGGATCAGATGGTATTCAGTTTATGCACTGAAGAGCCAAAGAAACTGGTACACTTGCCTAATATCGTGTTGCGCACCCGCGAGTACGCAGAAGTGTCGCAACACGACGTGGCATAGACTCGACTAATGTCTGAAGTAATGCTGGTTGGAATTGACACGTTGAATCCTGCAGGGCAGTACATAAATCGGTGAGAGTACGACGGGGTGGAGATCTCTTCTGAACAGCACGTTGCAAGGCATCCCAGACATGCTCAATTATGTTCATGGCCAGCGGAAGTGTTTAAACTCAGAAGAGTGTTCCTGGAGCCACTCTGTAGCAATTCTGGGCGTGTGGGGTAGCGCATTGTCCTGCTGGAATTGCCCAAGTCCGTCGGAATGCACAATGGACATGAATGGATGGAGGTGATCAGAAGGATGCTTACGTACGTGTCACCTTCCACAGTCGTATCTAGAATTAACATTCGGTCCAATATCACTCACAATAACTGCACACGCCCCACACCATTACAGAGCCTCCACCAGCTCGAACTGACCCCTGCTGACATGCAGGTCCCATTGATTCATGAGGTTGCCTCCATACCCGTATACGTCCACCCGCTCGATACAATTTGATACAATACTCGTCCGACCAGGCAACATGTTTCCAGTCAACAGTCCAATATCGGTCTTGACGGGCCCAGGCGAGGCGTAAAGCTTTGTGTTGTGCAGTCATCAAGAGTACACGAATATGTCTTCACATCCAAAAGCCCATATCGATGATGTTTCGTTGAATGGTTCGCACGCTGACACTTGTTGATGGTCTAATACTGAAATCTGCAGCAATTTGCGGAAGGGTGCACTTCTGTCCGTTCAACGATTCTCTTCAGTCATCGTTGGTCCCGTTCTTGCAGGATCTTTATCCGGCAGCAGCGATGTCGGATTTGATGTTTTACCGGATTCCTGATATTCACGGTACACTCGTCAAATGGTTGCACGGGAAAATCACCACTTTACTGCTATCTCAGAGATGATGTGTCCTACAGCTCGTGCACAGGCTATAACACCATGTTCAAACTCACTTAAATCTTGATAAGCTCCCATTGTAGGCCGGCCGCGGTGGCCAAGCGGTTCTAGGCGCCTCAGTCCGGAACCGCGCTCCTGCTACGGTCGCAGGTTCGAATCCTGCCTCGGGCATGGATGTGTGTGATGTTCTTGGGTTAGTTAGGTTTAGTTCTAAGTTCTAGGGGACTGATGACCTCAGATGTTAGGTTCAAATGGTTCAAATAGCTCTGAGCACTATGGGACTTAACATCTGTGGTCATCAGTCCCCTAGAACTTAGACCTACTTAAACCTAACTAACCTAAGGATATCACACACATCCATGCCCGAGGCAGGATTCGAACCTGCGACCGTAGCGGTCACGCGGATCCAGACTGAAGTGCCTAGAACCGCACGGCCACACTCAGATGTTAGGTCCCATAGTACTCAGAGCCATTTGGATCATTTCCCACTATAGCAGCAGTAACCGATCTAACAACTGCGCAGACACTTATTGTGTTATATAGGTATTGCCGACCGCAGCGCCCTATTCTGCCTGTTCACATACCTCCGTATTTGAATACGCATGCCTATACCAGATCCCTTGGCGCTTCAGTGTAATGTGTTTAATATTGTCTGACGTGCAGTAGCTTCAAGAATGCGACAGTCACAGTCAATTATAACAAAAAAGTCAACCAAAATATTAATCTCATATTTGTTGACATGCAGCATAATGTTTATCCTGTTTCCGCCTGTAGATCATGTGCGTCCCTCAGCGAATTAGTGAACTTGGTATTGGGGGGAGGGGGAGAGAGGCAGTGCCTCAAATTTCGCCAATGATGGATTCCGTTTAGCTCGATGGCAGGACAACTCATTATAAAAGTCTAAGGGAAGCGCTGGGAGGGAATGCTGATGCCATTAGCAGTTCCACGAGCAATGACGTGGACATTCCTTATTTAGATTCCCTCACACAACGTCCCGATCGCAAAAGCCACAGGGAGAGTAACTGCCGATACACCTCGACAGGAAAGTGCTGATCACGTCATTATTCACATCCTCACAGACTCCTTAGTTGGCGACCTCTTACATTACGAATATCTCTGATTGCTTGGTGAATTTTCCTTTGAACGTAAGTCCAATTAATTAATAAGCTCTTATTTTACTCTTGGAACACGAATCCATCAAAATGGAGCAAGGCATCATCCCGTAACTTTCCCTTTTTTGTATACTTGTCTCATAAGTCAACAATTGTAACATTAAAAGTACTTGATGATTACTACTAGTTATTTCTCACATTGAATAAAAGGTGCCATACATGGACAGTATGCTCATTGATGCCCGCCTGGACAACCGCGCGGTCTTCCCGAGCGGGAAGTTCCGTGAACAGGGTCTACAAGATGTTATTGAATTTACACCACAAATGAGCCTTATTACACGTTCCTGCATGCTAAAAACTTTTGCTCGGTTTGACGAGTTGCCCAAGAATACCATTTTCTCCTGAGTTCCCTCCCTCTCTCCATCTCCTCCTGCCGCCCTGTCTCAGTCCATCACCTGTCTTCTCTTTCTCTGTCCATCATCTCCTCCATGTTTCTCGGCAACTTCTCCTGCCCCTTACTGTGTCTATCGTCTCGTACCTGTTTTCTATGTCCATTTTCTCCCACTTCTCTGTCCATCTTCTCTTCACTCATATTTCCAACCTTAGAGCATTCTTTACTGTTATTGCAAATTCAGATCCTGTAGTCCTATTCTAATCAAATACCAATAAACTATACATAAAACATTCCTGTTTGCTAACTTTCTATCAGTATCATTTTCTTTGGGCCTTTGTCCCAAGTCAATACAGGGTCGATCTTGTTACTATGGATATGGCGATGATAGTGTCAGAGGGTGGCCAGATCTGTCACCACCCCGTACCCCCTAGGCCGGAATTAGTGTACCAGCCGTCTGTGTCTAGTGTAAGCCATGAAATAGTGGGAACGATTTCAAATGTCTGAGAATCGTTTAACTGAGGTGGGGACATGAGGACCAGCCTGGTATTCACCTAGTGGGATGTGAAAACCCGCCTAAAAACCACATGCAGGCCCTCGTCTTTAATCCGCCAGGCGGATTCGATACGGAGCCAGCACACACCCTCGGCAAACCTGGGGGTTATTGCTAAATTTCTATAAATTTATGTGTTACAAATAATTAAAAAAGGCATCATCATTACATTATCATGACGTTTTTCCTTTTATTACACATATACCAGATGGCGTTCTTGTAGGTACATAAAAAAGCGTGAGTATTTGAAAGCAATGTTGTGTTAAAATTTCAAAGCAATCCCTGAAGAATTTTCGAAGATTTGAGATTTTGAAGAAACGAACATCTACATTTGTGCTCATATAGATAAATGTTCCTAACCGCAAATCTCTGAAATGGTCCTGTAACAGCGTCACAAAAAAGCCCTTTGCTTGCAAAGAATGAGGTAGAAGATTTTATTTCTTTATATTGTGTATACAGTTGAGAGTATGTTGAATACAAGTTTTCGACCTTCAAAACTATCAGGACAACTTTTTGTGGCTCTTTTTTCTGGTTTTCGCCTATTACTCGGAAACTGTGCATTCTACTGAAAACGTTACCCACGTCAAGACGAAAGAGCATTAAATTTTGCGTCAAATGACCTATTTAACTGTAAAAATAGGTGCAGCTCTTTGGCCGCAATCTGTTGTCAAATTTCGTGCATTTTTACCAGCTGAACTAACAAGTCGGCTCCAATGCCTGTAACTTAAAAACGGCAATTCCAAATGAAAAATGTTAAGTTATTAAAATTGTAGAGCATGAAATTTAATCTTACAAAGGCATCTAGTTTTCCATTTTAGGCGCTATCAACTGTTCATAGACTTGAAAGTCAAAGTAATTTCATTTTGTTTTTTTTTTTTGTAAGTCAAAATGAACTCTAGACAAATTTTTAAAAAAATTGTGTTGCTTTGTCACATGCAGTGATTTCCCCAATAAAGCCACGGTCATTTGTATCTTCACTATCGATTAGGCTCAGTACATTCAGGTACAAAAGATTCGGATCAAGGCTTATTGTCGACGCTCTTAGTCAACTGGATTCGCAGCTCCAATAATGGAAGCCTCCCTATTTGAGACGTCCTAAATTGTACGACCTGAGCATCCTAATATAACCAGTGAAGGATTCATCCAGATCATCTCAGATAACGCCGATTTTAACATCTGCGCGATTGATGAGTTGAGTACTTGCCGTTCCAAGGGAGGAATCATGGCAGTCTCTCCCTGCACAGAACACTGATCGTGAAAGACGATGTACAACTTCTGAATTTTTGTCTACCCAAGTGATGCTTCGCAAAGTGGAACAAAGTCTTCTGAAAGATCTCGTCGTTTAAAGACACCAGGTTCTTCAACAGATATCTTTTTCGATGAAGCCGGCCGGAGTGGCCGCGCGGTTCTAGGCGCTTCAGTCTGGAACCGCGCGACCGCTACAGTCGCAGGTTCGAATCCTGCCTCGGGCATGGATGTGTGTGATGTCCTTAGATTAGTTACTTTTAAGTAGTTCTAAGTTCTAGGGGACTGATGACCTCAGAAGTTAAGTCGCATAGTGCTCAGAGCCATTGGAACCATTTTTTTTCCCCCGATGAAGATACGAATGCTGCACTCGCACAGGATAAGTGTCTCCCAAATAATAGCAACAAGAACCACTTGATTTTTATGCTCATGAGGTAATTTGAGGAAGGAAGGTATTCAAGTACCACAGGCGGTAGAAAATGCGGATTCATTAATTGTGGAAATAGCTATTTCCCAAGCTGCTGAGTCTGACAGTGTTGCAATCATTAGCGACGACATTGGCGTGCTTGTTCTCCTAACTGGTCGAGGAAACAACTACACCAACCTGTACTTCCATAAAACTGGAGAGGGAAATCAGCAAGAGTGTTGTACTCCACTAATTCTTTCAGTTCCTGCATCTATCCTTTCCAGTCATTCACAAGATATGATACCACATCCTCTTTTTTTGGCTAAGAAAAATGGAAATTACTAAACCTTATGGCGCAACAGCCACACCTCAAAATGCACGCTGCTGATTTCGTTAAACCCCCAGCGTCTCAAGGCTTATTGGCACAGGCAGGAGAACAGCTGATGTTAGCACTGCACGGGAAATCACACTGCGCGACTCTGGACAAGCTCAGGCACGAGCTTTTTGTAAAGTCTGCCTCGATAAAATCTTTCAAACATGAAAGTCTACCGCCAACATCGGACGCAGCAATGCGGCAGTCATTGCGATCCTTTCACCAGGTGCAATCTTGGCTGGGGAGGAAAACTGATCCATGCCAGTAGGGCTGGAAGTAAAGCTCATCAGGCTTGTTTCCCTTGACGATGACGAAAGCTGCGGCACCACACGCGCTATTGTAGATAGTTTCCAGTGCATGCAAAACAGGATGCACAGCAGCATGTGAATGACAAAAATCAGGAGTGAACTGCTCCTCTACGTGCAAATACCGTTGTGGCTTATCCTGCAAGAACGCCGCAGAAATTGGGCCCGACGAGGAAGAGAGAGAAAATATATTCCAAGCAAGGAAATTGGTGAAAGTGCCGCAACGGACCTGAAGATTGGATGATGGACGGGACCTGCCGCAGCCTCCCAAACGACCTCCATGGAATTGAAATTTGATGAAATGTTAATCTCTGATATTCAAATTGTTTTTTAATGTTGTCATGTCCTTTTATTTGCTCATTTGTACAAATTTTGATATTACTCACGCGTAAATATATATAGGCTGTTACTATGTACCTGCTTTTCATTTTAGCAACTCACTCTTACCAATTAAGGTATGGATAAAAACGAATAAAACTAAACATAGTGAAGAAAATTAAAAAGATTTACACACAGAACGTGTATGTGCTCATTAGAGAGCTGTCTCCCCACTGGAAATTTCATTGAAGAACTATGACTTACAAGGAAAGCAACAAAGGAGAATTATTTTAGCTTTCAAGTGTGTGGACGCTTAAGTGTGCCTAAAAACTGAAAAACTAAATGATTTTGTAACACGAAATCTCATGCTCTAGAACTTTGATAACTTGACACTTTTCATTTGGAGTAGCCAATTTTGAGCTACAGGCATCGGGGCCGACTTCTTCGCCAAGTTGGTAAAAATGAACAAACTTTGACAACTGATTGCGACACCAACGTTTACGTCATTCGACAGAAAACTTAATGCTCTTTCATTTTGGAAAGGGTCACATTTTCAGTAGATTGCAGTTTCCGAGTAATGGGCAAAAACCTGAAAAAAGTGCCAAAATTTCTTGATTTTTTGGAGGTCTAAAATTTGGATTCAACATCTCTTAACCATATACACAAGATGAAAGAAAAAAATCTTCTAGGCTACCTCATTTTTTGCAAGCAAAAAGTACCCCGTTACTGGACTAAAAGTTTTTGACTGAATGCTTTGAAATTTTGACACAACGTTGCACTGTAACATGCGTGTGTTAAAGAAACAGGTCTCTAAAAACACGCCTTTATTAGAATGCAACGTTGCGTCAAAATTTCAAATCAATCGGTCATGAACTTTCGCATATACATGATTCTGAACAAACGAATATTTACATTTTTATTTACATAGATTTATTAATCAGTCTTTCGGAAAAGAAAGCAACATGTAAAATCTGTGCTCTCTCTGACACACGTTCTGTTATGACGCATCAGAAAATACTTCCAGGTAACTTAGACAAGCCTGACTCCAGAAGATTTTTCAGTTAACAAAAAATTTATTGCGGACCTGTAAATATGTGCACTTTTCTTCAGTTTCGTTCTTTTATGCCAATAAATGGTATATGCGTTTAAGAGGAGTGGAAAAGCCGAAAGCATCACCTAAAGCAATACAAAAAGGGGCTTCCATTTTAGAGGGCTTGTCTTCTCTTTTTCTGTCTGGCATTTTTGTGTTTGTCACCAGGGCAATCTTTGTTTATCTCGTAGCGTCTACGATTACTAACAGCAAGACAAGCTTCGCACCAAATGAATTGTTCACGTCTTCATTCTCACTGCTTTCACCAAAACGTACGCTGTCTCCAACGAAATCGAAACACATTAATATGTACGCCCTGCAATGATACAGGTGGAGCGCAGCAAAGTACTTTGTCATTGTCAGTCAGCTAATGTTACCGAATGGACGTAGGTCAGTTGACTACTGAACACAAAGACTTAGTAAAGAGCGAGATAACGGCGCCCACTTTACCCAAACAACGATAGATTCAATAGAACTGTCCATATAACAAGGTAAACACTCGGAGATCAACTTCAAAAACTTACAAGCTCTAGTGACGCTGTACTCAACTGTTTAATTCACTCACCGGAAAACTATTGAACATTTTTAACACTCTGAGCACCTAAAATAAGAATGCGAGCATATGTATTTTAATGTTTCGCAGACGTCGATGTGGTACGAACTTTATGTCTCTATGCCGACATTACAGTAAAAGTATCTCTTTATGTCTTGCTTAGAAAGTTTTACAGCATTTAGCGAAGTTACTGACAGAAGAAAGAGTCAAATGCGTATCAGATTTTTGACATAAACAACACTGTTATCCCTGGTTTACAATTTAAATTCTCAAGCCGTCATGCGAGACCCATCCAAATCGCAACTTACCAAACTAAAACTCACGTAACAATTATTTTCTCTAATCTGTGACACATAACCGCAAAGTGTGTTCAGAGGTATCATGTGCAAGAGACTGACTCAAGAGGTTATGCTAAATACACTTCTTTCGTGAAAGTAACATTTTTTTTAAACAGCTGCACATACACACTGGAATTCAAAACGTATGCGTAACTCCCAGTGCAGATTTAGCCTACATTATTTTGATACAGCTTTATTTCAGTTCACTTTTTGTGGAAACAAGCGTTTTCGTTCGTGAACGCAGTACATAACAAAATATTCACGGTGTGTAGAAACTAAAATCATTGTGAATTTGCTCTCGTGCTTTTCGTTCGTGTTGGTCCTCGCGCTTTTTTTAGAGTCCAGTTGCTTCAGAAATGAGAAAAAACAAACGGTCAAACAGATTTTAACACAAATCACACTATATTTGTCCCCTGAAACTATTTAGCAGTAAAATGCGGTAGCGAAAACAGTAAATAAATGGCCTGATACAGTAGCCTTGCAACAGAGCCGCGCAAGAACATCATTTACCAATTAATATTACTACATTTTCAAGGAATGAATGAGCGGTATGTATAAATAAAAAATATCATTAGAAGTTATGCACGTGCAAATCATGGGGGCGTGGTTGCTTATCAGTGGAAACATGGCTAATCCACATAAAAGATCAGCGACTTTTCAAATATACTTACGTAGGTGTCATTACTGCGTGCAAATGAATATTTCGTAAAGTGTGACTACATTGAACAGGTATTGTTTCATTAACAAATAAAAATCAATCTGCATTCATAAATGTATTTAATATTTGTATTTTTTCGGAAATAGACATATTACTATTGACGCATACTGTCTTTTAGATGTTTCAACATCGACGGAGACATGGGAGTTTTTTCAAACGGCTGCGAAGATAAATCATGCAAGGAATAATTTGCAAAATGACTGTAGTATCTTGACTTGCTGAAATGTCGATGAATTAGCAGTAAGAAAGGTGACGCTTTGGCAAGATCTCAGAATTATTCTAATTTTCTAGTGACCACACTGGTACAGTACATACATTATAGGAAAAATTTTAGGCGTGGTATGTTACAGAAATTGCGGCTCTCACTGATCACAGTCTATCAAGGCTGTAGTTTTAGAGTAAAATTAATCGTACGCTGGGCGTCAGAGCATGGAAAGCGAAGTGCCACTTACCGTCTCCGTTGTCCGTAATGCAGACCGGCGTTCCCTGAATTTTCAGTTTCTTGCAAGCGCACGAGACACACGACGCGCACTCAACACAGCACTCCAAACCACTGCCTGCCTACGACTGATAGCTTCCGAAGCTTACCGGAAGATGGCAGCTCAACAAACCCGCGCATGCGCCGTCGTCCCGCGTAACAGTAAAGAGCGCGTTTGAAGCGCACGCAAAGCGTAAGTCAAACAAATTTAGAATTGACGCTGTAAATAAATCAGATTCTTTACTTGCGCTCACCGTATTTCATTGCACACGTGGAAAGAATTGTACCTACGGGCGTATAAGAATATAGATGGGTTTCTTTCGAATCATCGGAAGAATAATGGAACATAACCAGCCAATTAGATTTGGAAAATAGCGAATCAATCTTCCTGTCTGACTGAATAATACCGATCAATTGCCAAAATTTAATGACACAGAGATTTTAAGCGTTAATTCACTGCCAGAATAGCAATGTCATTTGTGTTTAAAGGCGTTCTTTTGCTGCTTTTAGGGAGCCTTACAACAGAATAGAGTATAGCGTGACATAGGGCGTGGTCAATAGACGAACTACTACAGCAGTGACAGTAATGAGCTGATCTGAAGACGATCTGCTAAAATGAAACAGTAACCACAAATTTGCATTGTGGCATCGAAGGAGAACAAATATTCTTTTAAAACTGAAATGCGATCAAGTGTGCAAAATAGATTCTCGCGGGAGATTTGCACCCAATGTATTCATCGAAATGATATGAATGTAGTATAACCGGTGCAGTAAGACCGAGAAATTGCTGGAGGTTAAGCGATATGTATATCCGTCGAACTACAAATGCCGAACGAAACCAATCATACGAAGTGAAAGCACGTTGGATGATACTAAAGCCACAGTACGGGAAAACGTTTACAGCAATCTCTGTGGGATTGAAATTGCTGACTTAAACTGTCTATTCATTTTTCGCGGTATCGGTTGATAAGGCGGTTAAGAGAGTGGATTTGAGAGGAGCAAGATTCAAATCCCAGTGCCGTCTTCAAAATTCAGATTTACGTCGTTGCTCTAAACTGCCAAAAGGAAATGGTACGATAGTCCATCATTTAACAATCCTAAGATGGTACTCCGTCTCTACGGATCTCGTTGTAGACCGACAAAATATGGTATGAAGTTTTAATCTTAAGTGAAGTCGGTAAGCGGAACAAATCATCTATGCAGCCGTCTAGTGACCATAATGGCACCGGAAGAGAAGATGAGAGAGAGAAAGCAGAAAGACTGCCTTGGTGTTCCGAAATTGTTTCGCGCAAAAGTTGATAATATGGTTTCTCCTTTCAGACTGATTTTGAGACATGAATGAAAAATCGACTAAAACTGCTCGAGAGCAGAACGGCAACTGGATCAGATATTTGTGAGGTTTTGTTGAGATTATGCAAAAGAACTTGTTTCTAGCAGTAGTTTATCATAGGTTGCTGGAGTAGCAAAGGTTACCAACTGATGGAGATAAAAAGCGCAGGTCATCTCTGTTTTCAAGAAAGGGCGCCTGACAGATGCGCGTAGTTGCAGACCCATATCCCTGACGCCAATCTGTTGTAGAATTATCGAACATGTACTGTGCTCTTGCTTTATGACGAAAATATCCTCTATAAATACGACATGGCTTCTGTAAAGAAAGATACTGCGAAACACAGCTCACTGTCTTCGTCCATGAAATACAGGATATCGTAGACAAAGACGCCCAATTGATTTCCTGTTCCTTGAATTTCTGAAGGCATTCGAGACAGTTCTGCACTGCAGTTCAGTGTACGAAATATTAGCTTATAGAGTATCGGAAAAGATTTGTGGCTGAAATCAGGCCTTTCTTGCGGGCACAGTTCAACACTCAGTTTATAACGGAACAGAATGTAAATGTACCGAGAATGAATACAGTAGTGGAAACGCTAAAAGCACGTTACCATGTCTAATAGTATGTAGGATAACCGTTAGCGTTCACTTTCCAGTCGTCTCGGAATGGGTCAATACAAGGCCTGTGTGGTTTCATGGGACTCGTACACCATTCTTCAGGAAAAAAAGCGGTAAACTCAAGTAACGTTGGTGGAGGTAGATAGCGACCACTCATCCTTTTCTACAAAGTAGACCACAAAGGCTCAATAATTTTAAGATCTGGTAACTGGTGGGTAGGGGAGATGCGACAGTTCATCCTGGTGCTCGCAAAACCAGTCCTGGAAGATGCGAGCTGTCGTCCTGGAACACAGCATCCCCATTGGGAAAGAAACATTTTACCATGGGATTGACCTGAGCAGCCAAAATGGTCAAACAATTCGTGACAGTAATGAGATCTTGCATAGTATCCATGAGGCCCACGAAATACCATGACATGGCTGTTCAACTCATCATCGAACCTCCGCCATGTTCCACTCTTGGGACGCAGACTCGTTCACAATTCAGGAACAGCGTGGAACAAGACTCATCTGACCAAATAGCGATCTTCCATTGCTCCAGAGTCCAGGTTTTATGGCTTTAAAACCACGTTTCCCTGTTACGGGCATTTGCACCACTGAAGAGTGGCTTTGAAAGTCCACCTCCCTCTGCAGTTCCTTGCCAATTGAGCTACACTACTTGATCAAAAGTATCCGAACACCCCGTAAAACGTATGTTTTTCATACTGGGTGCATTGTACTGCCACCTACTGCCAGGTACTACAGATCAGCGACCTCAGTAGTCATTAGACATTGTGAGAGACCAGAATGGGGCGCTCTGCGGAACTCACGGACTTCGAACGAGGTCAGGTGATTGGGTGTCACTTGTATCATACGTCTGTAAGCGAGATTTCCGCACTATTAAACATCCCTAGGTCCACTGTTTCCGATATGACAGTGAAGTGGAAACGTGAAGGGACACATACAACACAAAAGCGTACAGGCCGACCTCGTCTGTTGACTCACAGAGACCGTCGACAATTCAAGAGGGTCGTAATGTGTAATAGGCAGACATCTATCCAGACCATCACACAGGAATTCCAAACTGCGTCAGGATCCACTGCTCTACTATGACAGTTAGGCGGGAGGTGAGAAAACTTGGATTTCATGGTCAAGCGGCTGCTCATAAGCCACACATCACGCCGGTAAATGCCAAACGACGCCTCGCTTGGTGTAAGGAGCGTAAACATTGGACGATCGAACAGCGAAAAACGTTGTGGGAAGTGACGAATCACGGTGCACAATGAGCGATCCGATGGCTGGGTGTGGGTACGGCGAATGCCCGGTGAACGTTATCTGCCAGCGTGTGTAGTGCCAAATTCGGAGGCGGTGGTGTTATGATGTGGTGGTGTTTTTCCTGGAGAGGGCTTGCATCCCTTGTTGTTTTGTGTGGCACTATCACAGCACAGGCCTACATTGATGTTTTAAGCACCTTATTGCTTCCCACTGTTGATGAACAATTCGGGGATGGCGATTACATATTTCAACACGATCGAGCACCTGTTTATAACGCAGGGCCTGTGGCGGAGTGGTTACACGGCAATGATATCCCTGTAATGGACTGGCCTTCACCGACTCCTGACCTGAATCCTATAGAACACCTTTTGGACGTTTTGGAACACCGACTTCGTACCAGGCCGCCCCGACCGACATCAATACCTCTCCTCAGTGCAGCACTCCGTGAAGAAAGGGCTGCCATTCCCCAAGAAACCTTCCAGCACCTGATTGAAAGTATGTCTGAGAGAGTGGAAGCTATCATCAAGGCTAAGGGTGGGCCAACACCGTATTGAATTCCAGCATTACCGATGTAGGGCGCCGCGAACTTGTAAGTCATTTTCAGCCAGGTCCGGATAGTTTTGATCACATAGTGTATCTTCGTGCTGTTTTGATGCCGACAGGGGTCGTGTGTGCGACATTCAGATCTGCTGACGGTTTGGCAGCAGTCATCCCCTTATTTTTCGTCACTATCCTCTTCAGTGACGTCCGTCACGATCACTCAGCATGCACACAAACACACTTTCGTCCGCGCTGTGGCTTGGCGGATGATGCTTTTCCGCTTTCCCTGTTTGCGATGTAAGTCTTCGATACGCTGCCTCTTGAAACACTAAACTCTTTGGTTTACTTGGTTACGGAAGCACCAATCATAAAAGCACCAACAATTTTCCCACATTCGAATTCTCTTGGGGCCTACGTAACGCACTCACTACTACACGTAACACTGTTATGACTACGACAGACATTGCAACGTACTGAGGCAGCGTTCGTGAGCAAACACAAGAGCGCAACCTGTAGGCTTTGCAAGCATCTCCATTTTTGTTCAAACGTGCATTTCTCACGGTGTTTCCGTTCTTTTGTCCAATCTCAGTAAATGCAGATACAGAGCTGTAGCGAAAATCCTGCTCCACAGATTATTAAAGAAATCGTTTCACTCGAACGATGTGGCTATTAGAAAAATGGCTCTGAGCACTATGGGACTTAACTTCTGAGTTCAAAAAATGGCTGGTTCAAATGGCTCTGAGCACTATGGGACTTAACATCTGTGGTCATCAGTCCCCTAGAACTTAGAACTACTTAACCCTAACTAACCTAAGGACATCACACACATCCATGCCCGAGGGAGGGTTCGAACCTGCGACCGTAGCGATCGCGCGGTTCCAGACTGTAGCGCCTAGGACCGCTCGGTAACCCCGGGCGGCTGTGGCTATCAGACCTCTGGATCAGTGGTCGTCAAACTGCTGACCGTGGGCAGCATGTGGTCCGAATCAAGTATTTGTGCGGCCTGCGGTTCTCAGCAGTATTTTATAATAATATGTATCTAACAACTAACAGCAGAATCCACAAGTATCAACTAACGTTGTAAGGTGGGCACGTCAATTTGATTTTGTAAGTTATCGATGCGCGTGTCAGAGAGAGGGCAAGTTACGATACTGTTAAACAATCTTTCGTCTTATTGTGGCACAGTCTTTGCTTCTGCGCACTCTGATACTTTCTTAGTTGAAGTGTGGGAGCTGATGGTCGAATTCAATAGTGCTGTGCTGCCTTGTGATCGTATCTGTTCGATGAAGAAAGATTTATTGTAAACGACATCAAGGTTGAAAATGGTTCAAATGGCTCTGAGCACTATAAGACTTAACTTCTGAGTCATCAGTCCTCTAGAACTTAGAACTACTTAAACCTAACTAGCCTAAGGACATCAAACACATCCATGCCCGAGGCAGGATTCGAACCTGCGAACGTAGCGGTCGCGCGGTTTCAGACTGTAGCGCCTAGAACCGCTCGGCCACCCTGGCCGGCCAACAGCAAGGGCGAGTATGATGTATGTACTGGAAGGTGAACGGAATATAAATTTTAAATAATGTTATTGTTTCTGAGGGTAAGGTAAGACTGCAGCACTGCACGGTTAATTTGTGAATAATTATTATCAGCTAGTTAATTTGCTCAGAGCTGAATCATGCATTGACTTATCAGCTGATTAAGCTGTTTGATTTTTATAGAACTTCTCTGTTAACATCGTGCCCTTTTCAAATCGTTGTTCACTTTGTTAAGCGTAGTATAGTTCACACAAATGCTATGTGTGAAGATCACATGAAGCTTTACTCTGTATTTTGGAATACATATTTCATTCTACAATCATTGTCTTGGAATATCATTTCATCGGAATAGTCACTTTCCCCATCCCACTGTCTAAAGAAGGTTCATCATTACGCGTTACCACATTGCACCACGTGGTTGCAACAGTTTGAATATTTGCTTAGAAATAGAAACGTAGCTTAGCCTCTGCCTGCTTACTGATTACAGTTTTGATTTCGAGAAATCTACAACAAAGCGTCAAGAAGCGAGGTAAGTGAAAATTTTGATTAAGCTTCAATTGCGGATTTTATATAAAAACTATTTGTATTCAAACAGTTACAGTCCAGTTCGGATTCAATTCTGTTTAGTCAAATGTTAATATACGAGATTAAGTTGGATTAACACTTTGTGGGGACATAATTTTGGTAATACGTAGACTTTTTATAGAGTGTAGTTTTCCTGGTCAGTAACAAAAATACCTACAGAGACAGTAACATTTAATGATGTGCTTAATTTTAATTCGACGTTGGTGAACTCGGCTATGAGCTAAGTAAAGTTAGGCGCCTACCTCAGGGACAGAGGTGTAAGTAGCACGGGATTAGTAGATAGGGGAAATGTTTTATTGATTGTCTTCCAGTACTGGCGACTCATGGGCATGAGATAGTCTTACCAATCTGCTACTGTGGTACAAATTTTGGCAACAAAATAACAAGGATTCGTGATTGGCCATTACAGAGAAAGTCATCTTGTATTCTTTTTTTAGTAAGGTTTGTGAAGCTTGCCGTGGACGGATGAATCGGGTTGACCGACCGCCGTGTGATCTTCTGCCACTGGCGTCATTGGATGCGGTATGCAGGGGCTTGTACTCGGCACACCGCTCACACGGTCGTTGTCGAGTTTCTTGACCTTGGAACTGCTACTTCTCGATCAAATAGCTCTTCAGTTGGTTTCAAGAAGCTGAGTGCACCCTGTTCCTTCACACTAAGGAAAAAATCTTAGGCAGTTTCAGGAGTCGAACCACATGGCAGTCTGCCGCGATGACCTCTCAGTTAATGAGGCGGGCGAAACATGTAGTAAACGTTTCTAATCGTGTCTCGTATTGCATAATAGATTTTAATTATAAGTACAATTACTGTTATTAATCGATTAATCATCCTCTCACTCAGAGAACGCCGGCCGGTGTAGCCGTGCGGTTCTAGGCGCTTCAGTCTGGAACCGCGTGATCGCTACGGTCGCAGGTTCGAATCCTGCCTCGGGCATGGATGTGTGTGATGTCCTTAGGTTAGTTAGGTTTAAGTAGTTCTAAGTTCTAGGGGACTGATGGCCACAGATGTTACGTCCCATAGTGCTCAGAGCCATTTGAACCATTTTTGAACTCAGAGAACAAGACAACACTTCAAGCAATTTCAGCGCCATAGCTATGGGGTCGTTAAGGGCAGCTCCAAACATGAAGAGTTGGCAGTCGACAAAATGTGTTCTTTCTGAATGCTGCCGATTCTTAACGATCAGTACATGGGGACTTGAGGCCATCTTCTCGCGCTTTTACTAGTTATTCTATTTGGGGGCTCATAACACACTAATTATCCACGGTACCAATTAATAAGGGTGTAGGTCGAACACAGGAAGAACGTAGACCCAGGATGCATCGGTATAACAGTTGTAAATTGTGGTAGTAGTGTTGCGAAAGCACCGGAGCTCCAAGCGCTGATAGAAAGCACTGATGCTCAAATTGTTATAGGCACTAAAAGATGGCTAAAGCCAAACTCAGCTGACATTTTTGCGAGGACCTAATGATATTTAAAAAAAAAGATAGACTAAATAAACACAGTTCGCGGTGGCGTGTTGCTGTTAGAAGTAGTTTGTCTTGTAACGAAATTGAAGTAGACAGTTCCTGTGAGTTAGTATTGGCAGGGATCACTCATGGCAACCGGAACAAAATAATAATTGGATCCTTTTACCGACCTTCCAACTCCCATCATACAATTTCCTAAAGGTTCAAATAAAACTTGAGTTTAATTTCAACATACAACTATAGTTGGCGGTGACTTCAATTTACCCTCTATATGTTGGCGAAAATACATGTTTAAATCCGAAAGTATGCATAAAACATTGCCCGCAATTGTGCTAAACGCATTCTCTGAAAATTATTTCGAGCAGTTAGTTCACGAGCCCACGCGAAATAGTAAACGTTTGTAAAAACACACTTGACCTCTTAGCAACAAATAATCCTGAGCTAATGACGAGCATCAAAACGGATACGTGGATTGATGAACACAGGGTTGTCGTAGCTAGATTGAATATTGTAACGTCCAAATCATCCAAAAATAAAAGAAAGATATACCTGTTCGAAAAACCAGATAAAATTCACTTGACAATTTCCACTCCTTCCAAATTAAAGTATCGACAGAAACTGAGAAATTTGTACCAAATAAACTAACAAACGACGGAGCTGATCCCCCTTGGTACACAAAACGGGTCGGGTCACTGTTGCAGAAACAACGAAGAAGCGTGCAAAATTTAAATAAACGCAAAATCTCCAAGATATACAGAAGCTCGAAATTTAGTACGGACTTCAATGCGAGATGCTTGTATACTTTCCACAACGAAACTTTGTCTCGAAACGCGGCAGAAAATACAAAGGGATTCTGGTCGTATGTAAAGTATGCTAGCAGGAAGACACAGTCAATGCCTTCTCTGAATGATAGCAATGGAAACACCATTGACGACAGTGCTGCCAAAGTAGAATTACAAAAGACAACATTCCGAAATTCCTTCACCAAAGACGACGAAGTAAATATTCCAGAATTCGAATCAAGAACAGCTGCCAACATGAGTAACGTAGAAGCAGATATCCTCGGCGTAGTGAAGCAACATAAATCACTTAACAAAAGCAAGTTTTCCGGTCCAGACTGTATACCAGTTAGGTTCCTTTCAGAGTATGCTGATGCAATAGCTTAATACTCCAATCGTATACAACCGCTCGATCGATGAAGGATTCGTACCCAAAGACTGGAAAGTTGCAAAGATCACATCAGTATTCAAGAAAGGCAGCAGGAGTAACCCACTAAATTGCAGGCCCACATCATTAATGTCAATATGCAGCAGGATTTTGAAACATATATTGTGTTCAAACATCATGAATTACCTCGAAGAGAACGGTCTATTTACAGATAGTCAAAACGGATTTAGAAAACATCGTTTTTGTGAAACACAACTAGCTCTTTACTCACACGAATTGTTTAGTGCTATTGAGAAGGGATTTCAAATTGGTTCCGTGTTTCTAGATTTCCAGAAGGCTTTTGACACTCTATCACACAAGTGGTCTGTAGTGAAAATGCGTGCTTATGGAATATCGTCTCAGTTGTATGACTGGATTCGTAATTTCCTGTCGGAGAGGTCACACTTCATAGTGACTGACGGAAGTCATCGAGTGAAACAGAAGTGACTTCTGGCGTTCCCCGAGATAGTGTTATAGACCCTTTACTATTCCTTACCTATATATAAAATTTAGGAGACAATCTGTGCAGCCGTCTTAGGTTGTTTGCAGGTGATGACGTTTATCGTCTAGTGAAGTCATCAGAAGATCAAAACAAATCGCAAGACGATTTAGAAAAGATATCTATATGGTGTGAAAACTGGCAATTGACCCTAAATAATGAAAAGTGTGAGGTTGTAAATCTAAAGGCAGTAAATTCAAGTAAATATCTAGGAACTACAATTACGAACAACTTAAACTGAAAAGAACACATAGAAAATGTTGCGGGGAAGGCAAACCAAGGACTGCGTTTTATTGGCAGAACACTTCGAAAATGTAACAGATCTACTAAAGAGACTATGTACACTACGCTTGTTCGTCCACTTTTGGAGTACTGCTGCGCGATGTGGGATCCGTACCAGATAGGATTAGCAGAGTACATCGAGAAAGTTCAAAGAAGAGCAGCATATTTTGTATGATCGCGAAATAGGAGGGAGAATGTCACGGACGTGATACAGGATTTGATGTGGACATAATTAAAACAAAGGCGTTTTTGGTTGGAGCGGAATTTTGTCGCGAACTTTCTCCTACGAATGAGAAAATATTTTGTTGACGCCGACCTACATAGGGAGAAACTATCATCAAAACAAGGGAAATCAGAGCTCGCACAGAAAGATATATGTGTTCGTTTTTCCGCGCGCTGTTCGAGAGTGGAATAATAGGGTTATTGTGAAGGTGGTTCGATGAACCCTCTGCCAGGTCCTTAAGTGTGACTTGCAGAGTATCCATGTAGATGTAGATGTAGATCGGTACGTATGCGGTGGCGCCCCACAGTGTCAGTATTGGCTCTTGAGAAAAAAGTTTGACGTCTGTGGCTCCAGATCCAACTCAAGACACGCCTCACAGACACACTCAAATATATACCACTGGAACGATGAGGTCAGATAAAATAATTCGCGCCAGGGCTTTTCTGTTCATCATGAGATGTTCTTAATGTACTCCATGCAGACCGCCAGAGAAAAATGTCACTTAATAAGTTACAGAAACAGACAGCGTATAAGCAATGATTTTACACTGCCCGTTCAGAAAGTTGCCGGACTGATTTTTCTTGGCGTATAAGCGACGCCAGTGCTGTAACTATGGTGGCAGCTTGAGCTGACAACTACAAACAACAGGTGTGCGATCGACCTGTCGGTTTTGAGCAGGCAGTGATAAGTAGTAGGCGTGAGGTCGTAGTGTGTCAACGTCATCACGTCACAAATTGTAGTGGAGTAACATCTCTAAATCAAGTGTTCAGGACAATCTCAAGAATGTTTCGAAGAAAAGAAAACTGTGTGCTAAGTTTGTACAGCACACCTTGACTCCCGAACGAAAGCAACGAAGCGTAGTTTCCTGCCACGACTTGACTGAAATGCAAAACACGGACAATTCTTTTCTGGAAAAAAAATCATCGCAGGTGACGAGTCTTGGTGTTATCAATACGAACACACTACAAAACGGCCAAGTGCAGAAATGCGCATGAAGGGTCAACGCTTTGACAACGGAATCGACATTCGAGCCAGTGTGACGCGTGAGGTGAACAACATCCCGAAGGAGGACGTTTCTGACAGTTTCTCATGGTTGTACAATCGTTCTGTGCGTTGTAATTAAGTGGGGTGAGACTATGTCGAACACTTGAAGCATTAAAACCACCATCGTATCCAGTCTCTAGACTTTTGGACTGACTGAGTATATTAGACGATAAAGTTCGCGAATTCAGTCGTAGGCTTAATGCACTTTATGACAATCACGCTGTTCAATGTTCAGTCAAAGTGAAGGGCGCTCCTGCTCCATGACTGTCAACGAAACAACGCGAGTTATGAATTAAAAAGACTCTGCACATACAAAACTCAAGCGATATGCAACAACTGAATTTTATGAAGTTTACCGGAAGCTGCGGAGCACAGCAGAAGGAAACGAGCGCAACGCCAAAATTAGGCATGCCTGTTCTGCTGCAAGCTGAGAGTCGAATCTTACATGACTATTTTTTTAAAAAAAGATCTTGGGGCTTCAGCGTAGAAAAGGAAAACTTTCATGCTGGTTTTCAAGCCTCTCCAGACGAATTAAACGACTTTTTCTCAATATCAATGAGCTCTCAAACTACGATAAATTTATCATCCAGAAGACAGAGACAGATGCATTTTTCTTAAAACATTTTTCTCCGTGCGCAGTACGGAAAGAAATCGTGAGAATCTTTGCTCAGACAGTAAGTAATGACGGAGTGATCATAGAAATGATGGAAGAAACGTTGCCCACACTATTATCCCAGTTCTTAGAGACGTCGTCACTCTCTCTCTCTCTCTCTCTCTCTCTCTCTCTCTCTTTCGTTGTGGATGCACATCCGTTTGAGTGGAAGCAAAGCTTAATTCGACAGATACCGAAAAATGATAACCAGAAATTACGTGGAGACTATAGGCTAATCACTACTGATGCTTACAGTGTCTGTGTTTATACATTGTCAGACATACATGCATGTCTGTAGAAACAAGCGCTGTCACTGGCCATTAGAGTTGTGGTCAGCATTACGTGTAGTTTCACATCCTGCGACTATGCATGGACATCAGCTGTTTGTGACAAATGAAAATTTGTACCGGACCGGGGCTCGAACCCGGATTTCAGGCTCATCGCGAGCGGGCGCCTTAACTACTTCAGACATCCCAGCCACGTAGTCACAATCCTTATTCTCGCACAATTCGCGATTACCGCTCGGGGAGATAAATATTATATCATCATTGAGCCATTCGAGGCATGGATACTTCATTGATGACTACAATGCTTTGTTTATACACTGTCTGTAGCTTCACAATACAATGTCGTAATGAAACTTCCAGGAAGATTAAAACTGTGTGCCTGACCGAGACTCGAAATCGGGACCTTTGCCTTTCGCGGTCAAGTGCTTTACTAACTGAGCTACCTAAGCACGACTCACGCCCCCTCCTCACAGCTTTACTTCTGCCAGTACCTCCTCTCCTACCTTCCAAACTTTACAGAAGCTCTCCTGCGAATCTTGCAGAAGTAGCACTCCTGAAAGAAAGGATATAGCGGAGACATCGCTTAACCACAGCCTGGGGGATGTTTCCAGAAAGAGATTTTCACTCCGCTGCATGTCTGCAATATCCTTTTTTTTCAGGAGTGCTAGTTCTGTAAGATTCGCAGGAGAGCTTCTGTAAAGTTTGGAAGGTAGGAGACGAGGTACGGGCAGAAGAAAAGCTGTGTGGACGGGGTGTGAGTCGTGGTTAGGAAGCTCAGTTAGTAGAACACTTGCCCACGAAAGGCAAAGGTCCCGAGTTCGAGTCTCGGTTGGCACACAGTTTTAATCTGCCAGAAAGTTTCATATCAGCGCGCACTCCACTGCAGAGTGAAAATCTCATTCTGGACAATGTCGTAATGTTTACCACAGCTTTAATCGTCCGTGACCATGTCTGTTCCTTCAAACAAGCAGTATTCAGACTTTGTAATGAGAAGATCGACACTGTATTACAGACATTGCAACCATGAATGTGCCTTGAGGGGCTAAAATGACGATATAACAGTTGTCTCTCTGTACGGTAATGACGAATTGTAGAAGCATAAGGGATGTGACTACGTGGCATTTGGAAGTTTGTACCGGCCCTCTAGGTGTGCCCGGATAGCCCAAGTAGTTAGGGCGACCGCTCGCGATAAGCGGAAAATCTGGTTTGAGTCCCGGTCCAACACAAATTTTCATGTGTTGCAAAGAGCTGACGACAATAAATAGTCACAGGTAATGTTTAACAACTAATGGCCAGTGATAGTGTCTGTTCCTACAGATGCGCATTGTATTCTGAAGATACAGATAATGTATAAATACAGACATTGTAAGCATCAATGGTGATTAACCTATAGTCTCCTGCTAATTTATGGTTATCATTCTTTGGTATCTGTCGAATTATGCTTTGCTCCCACTCAGCTGGTTATAAATGCAGTCTTTCACGTACATAACACCTCCACGATGGGAAGCAGAAAAATGAAATGTTTAATTTGTTGAATAATGACAATACAAAACTTACTTTGTACACCAGCGATGAACTACTCACTGCTCGATCTTCTCTCCTCCCTGTTGTTGGTGGTTGGTAACTGTTGGAACACCCGTCCGCACAACTTGTACTACTCTTCATCGTCCTCCGCTGGAGGGAGATCCTTCTTTGGCGTCGTGATTGTGAGGACACCGTACGATGACAGTTGCGTCTGCGCCTGTTCAGTCACTACGTCCTTCGGCAGCAAGCAGCGATGCCGCATGTGGCACGACTTGTAACCGAGCACTTCTTGAGGGTCTTCATGTTTTGTCTATGCCACTGCGCTGTCGCCCACCATTTTTACAGTTAGTTCCTCACTGATCCATTTCTCTATTTGTCGAGATGTGGCAAACTGCTTCGTGTTAACACGCTCTAGGTACAAGTTATTCTTACTAATTTTACATTTGTATAAGAATCGTAGCAATCCATGGAGGGACATAGTGCAAAAGTACCCAGTTGAAGTTTGAAAAGACGCTAAATTATCCGTCCACTGTTCAATGTACTGTGAACTGCTACCATAAAATTCCCGCAGCGCTCCAGTGAACTTAATAACGTTTATATCCCCTACAGAATCAAATTTGCTCAAAGCACTTCTTACTACGTGTAGTATGAATTTGGTTTTTCGTTTTTCTGTCATATTCATTCTTAAATCATGAGGTGCTTCTCCCATCTCTAAAGCTCTAACAAGCTGTTCTACCTTCAATACAGCCGCATGAAAAGTCCTACAATAATCATGTCAACGAAATACACGTGAACGCGATAAGGCTACCGTTAAGCAAATCCGACTCAGTAATACCACCACCATGGATATGGAATGGGGGTAAGGAATGAAAGAGGAAGCCGCCTGGTAGAATTTTGCACAGAGCATAACTTAATCATAGCTAAAACTTGGTTCAAGAATCATGAAAGAAGGTTGTATACATGAAAGAGGCCTGAGATCCTGGAAGGTCTCAGACAGATTATATAATGCTAAGACAGATATTTACGAACTAGGTTTTGAATTGTAAGACATCTATAGGGGCAGATGTGGATTCTGACCACAATTTGTTGGTTATGAGCTGTAGTTTAAAACTAAAGAAACTGCAAAAGGGTGGGAATTTAAGGACATCGGACCTAGATAAAATGAAAGAACCAAAGGTTGTAGAGAGTTTCAGGCAGAGCATAAGGGAACAATTGACAGGAATGAAGGAAAGAAATACAGCAGAAGAAAAATGGGTAGCCTTGAGAGATGAAGTAGTGAAGGCAGCAGAGGACCAAGTAGGTAAAAAGACGAGGGCTAGTAGAAATCCTTGGGTAACGGAAGAAATATTGAATTTAATTGATGAAAGGAGAAAATATAAAAATGCAGTAAATGAAGCAGGCAAAAAGGAATACAAACGTCTCAAAAATGAGATCGACAGGAAGTGCAAAAAGGCTAAGCAGGGATGGCTAGAGGACAAATGTAAGGATGTAGAAGCATATCTCACTAGGGGTAAGATAGATACTGCCTACAGGAAAATTAAAGAGACCTTTGGAGATAAGAGAACCACTTGTATGAATATCGAGAGCTCAGATGGAAACCCAGTTCTAAGCAAAGAAGGAAAAGCAGAAAGGTAGAAGGAGTATATAGAGAGTCTATATATAAGGGGATACTACGTGAAGAGTTTGACAGAGCACTGAAAGACCTAAGTCGAAACAAGGCCCCGGGAGTAGACAACATTCCATTAGAACTACTGACGGCCTTGGGAGAGCCAGCCCTGACAAAACTCTACCATCTGGTGAGCAAGATGTATGAGACAGGTGAAATATCCACAGACTTCAAGAAGAATATAATAACTACAATCCCAAAGAAAGCAGGTGTTGACAGACGTTAAAATTACCGAACTATCACGGATGCAAAATACTAACACGAATTCATTAAGACGAATGGAAAAACTGGTAGGAGCCGACCTTGGGGAAGATCAGTTTGGATTCCGTAGAAATGTTGGAACACGTGAGGCAATACTGACCTTACGACTTATCTTAGAGGATAGATTAAGGAAAGGCAAAACTACGTTTCTAGCATTTGTAGAAGTAGAGAAGGCTTTTGAAAACGTTGACTGGAATAGTCTCTTTCAGATTCTGAAGGTGACAGGGGTCAAATACAGGGAGCGAAAGGCTATTTACAATTTGTACAGAAACCAGATGGCAGTTATAAGATTCTACGGGCATGACAGGGAAGCAGTGGTTGGGAAGGGAGTGAGACAGGGTTGATGATGGTCGAAGTAGAGAGGATACAAAATGTAGACTGGCAATGACAAGGAATGCGTTTCTGAAGAAGAGATATTTGTTAACATCTACATTTAAGTGTCAGGAAGTCGTTACTTGAAGTATTTGTATGAATTGTAGTCATGTATGGAAGTGAAACGTGGACGATAAATAGTTTAGACAAGAAGAGAATAGAAGCTTTTGAAATGTGATGCTACAGAAGAACGTTGAAGATTAGACGGGTAGATCATATAACTAATGAGTAGGTATTGAATAAAACTGGGGAGAAGAGAAATTTGTGGCACAACTTGATTAGGAGAAGGGATCGGTTGGTAGGACATGTTCTGAGGCATCAAGGGCAGCGTGAAGGGTAAAAATCGTAGAGGGAGACCAAGAGATGAATACCCTAAGCAGATTCAGAATGATGTAGGTTGCAGTAGGTACTGGGAGATGAATAAGCTTGCACAGGATAGAGTAGCATGGAGAGCTGCATCAAACCAGTCTCTGGTCTGAAGACCACAACAACAACAACAATACCAACGCCAGAACAAGTGTTATCGAAGACCTCGACCTTGAACGCATTTCATAATACAACGCGCCATGGCATGCTAGATTATGGATACGATATTGAAATAAAGTATAGATACTCGCTAGAAATATAAAAAGTTATACCAAATATTGAAACCTCACATGACTGAGAATTTGATCCGATTTCTAAAAACCGGAACATTTAGGCGTCCCGGAGAACCAGATGGTAACAAAGGGACAGAACTCCAAAAATCGGAACTGTCCCAGCCAAATCGGGACGTTCAGTCACTATAATTATTATTGTTGTTGTTGTTTCATTTACTGGTCACACTGTGTGCGTATTGTAAACTCACTAAGATTGATTGATATAGGAGAAGGCCTGATAGTCATGATCTAGCCAGGTGAACTTAAAATTACAGTAACTGATGCCGGGAAATAGCCTGGTAATTCATATCTAGTGGGCAGGATGAGCGCCGCATCTTACAAGCATTTGTTTCCTATCGCCAACAATGGTGTTCCAATATAAATTCGCTCTAGGCAATCTCCTTAACGACCAGATTTTATTACAGATGAGGACTCAGTAAATTAAGTGCCACGTGCTGCGTTTTTCATAAGGCAGAGCGTCCCCATATATTAAATGACGCGACAAACTAATTTCTGTTTGTATTTGTTGTAAAGTTTGATATCACAACAATTGTGTAAGTTAACGCTTCGGAAACAGCATAAGAGACGCACCATCATTTTACATGCGCAATTGTTTAGGTAATAAACTAGTGGTACTCAGGAAAATAAAGGGAACTCTGAAGTGAGGACGATCGGAACGCGATCCCTTTACCTCACCACAACCGCACGCGCGCCGTTTCGGCCGCCGCGTGTGAGAACCGGAACCAGAACCCTGAGTGAAATTCTATTAGCTGAGGCTCTCCTCACAGAAGATATTTTTTTTAAAAAAAGAGAGAGAAAGTCGATGTTAACCGCAGAGATCGTGACACCAAAGTACTTGCGAGCTGTGGAGGTACACAGGCGGGCACCGGAAAAACGTAGCAGTAGGCCTTTGTTCTCTATGAAGTCTCATTTCGTCGGTAAAAGTCGCCCATCCACAAAAGTTGTTCGCAAATCAATCACCAGCATCGTGCGAGGAACTGCACTTCGTAGAATCAATTGGGCAACAACAACAAGACATTTCACGCTTTGGGGGAATCAGTCAAAATAACTATACCAGTGCGTGAGTGGCATTAAAGAAGGCAATTACTTCCATATAACGAGTACAAAGAGAAGGCGTCCAACAGATATGTATGCCTGATGTGACTACATAAACTTTCCTGGCGTATTAACTTTTCATATTTTTGTTTAGTCAATAGCCGGAACATACAGTGATCTGGACGTATTATTTCAGCTGTCCATATGGCCCCTATCTCCGGGTAAGACCGATGTTTGCTGTAAACAGCATTCTCGCCTAAAGACGGTGGTCAGATCGACCGCTGAAATATTGTGTCGAGGTGATTGTACGATCCGATCCGACTACCCACCTGACAAGAATATTATCAGACATGTAGGGGAAGGGCAGGCATAACGTCCATCCTATGATTTGGGGAATTTTGTTTAGCTACGTTTCAGTCGGTATACAAACTCCAAAATCACGCGGTGGACAGTCAGACTATCCTCCCACTTGCCTGATTTTTTTCTTCTAGTTGAAAGAAAAAAGGCCCCGTTGTGCCGGACTGGCTAAGGCATAATAGTCACATAGGTAAGAAGGGCTCAAAAAAATTCAGATAACCAAAGTTCGAAAAAGTATATTGGGAGAAAAAAGAACATTTTTTCAGTATAAATTACGTACTGAGAGTATAAAATTTGTTACATAATACTATAAATCATTTTTTTCAAGAAAAACTTCATTGTTACTGTCGAGAGAAAGTAAAGTGACTCAAAAAATTTTTGGCACAGTTTTCGCACAGTTCGCCACTTTCGTCCGCACCAATAACTGCTCACTATTCGAGGGCCCACATCACCTATCCTGGCCACTCAACATCAACCTCAATGTTGGAAATGTTTTCCGGAAACCAGCAAACCGCCCCTTCGAGCCATTCTGGTGTCATTATTAAAACTGTGAGTAAGATTGTTTCTTTCGGCCAGTTCAAGTGCTGCACATCGTATACACTTAACTGTCATGCCCAAATACCTCATCTCTAACAACAGGAGACAGCCGTAGATGTCATTTTCATGTTCTGAGGTAATAGCAAACGGAAACCCTCTAAATACCTATTGTTGCTAATAGCACCTAGATTTTTCGTCAAAACTCTTCTCTTCAACGTATTCCTTGGAATATGTTAGGTGATTGCAGCAGTTTTGAAACCAAGCTGTCCCTCGCTTCTTCTATTGCTCTCTTCATGTAACATGGATCCCATGATTGTTTCCTTTGGCCTTATAACGAAATTATTTTTATTATATCATAAGAATTAATATTTATTATTATTGGACAATTATTGAATTTGTTGTGTTGTATTATTATTTTTATTATTTATGATTCATAGTTTATTATAGTCACATACATTATTTTTTCACGTTAACAACAGTAAAAAAGGAAGAGCAGGACATATTGACCACTAGGTGGCTACTGCGCTCCGCCTAGACGCCATTCTGTAAAATTTATTGTTAGTTGGCGACAGCCTCCAATGAGGCTTTTTTCGACACGGAAATTCGTCGTTTAGTAACTACTCTTTCAGCACAATTACGTTTAAAAAAACCCAACGTGTTAAGTAAATTTATAATAATTGAATGCATTGAGAACTTAACCTTAGGCTAGAATTTCTCAAAATCACGCGATATCCTGGTCCCTTCAAAAGACTTTGAGTAACTATGGGGGTTTCTAGTGTCTCATTTATACAGTTGCCGTACAACTGCAGCACTGAACGAACAAACAAATTCAAATGGCTTTTATGCCCGCTCTAGCCCCTCCTCTCTCTCTTCTTTTCACGTTCCTCTTTAACTAAGCACATACACCGTGTCTCAAACCTTTAGGATGCAAATACACTGCCTGAAGGGAAAAACCTCAGGAAAAGGCCATTTTATTGACAAGTGAGGTAAACGTGTCGACTAGCATCCTGAGATATATTGTTCCAAGCATCTTGCGCCTATTGTTGCACTTCTTTTATTGAGTTTCGATTCCCACCCAAAGGGGCCGGGCCGGCAGCAGCTTAGTACACTGCTCTTCAGCATATACAATTTTAAAACAGAAGAAGATAATAAACAATAAAAGCAGGCGATAAAAACGGTGACATAAATTGTAAAATGGCGGAAAGTTGTGTATTTTTCTCTATTGTTGCGTTTTTTTCTCTTTATTGTGATTTCATTCCCCTGCCCCATATGGGCAGGGGAGGGCTGTCAGCTTCACAATCCGCCGCTCTTCAGCTGAGTGACACGACAACTAAAACAAGAATAAAATGATACATACATAAGGAGATAAAAAAGGGGAACATAAAACAGAGTAAGGGGAGAAAATGGAGGTAAAAATACACTGACATGTAGACGTTCATGGGGGACAGTTAAAAAAGTCACCAGAAAGTTAAAAAACACAGTTGGCGATTCTTAAAACACAGAGAAGACACTGAATGTGCATGCACAGGTTAAAAGTTGGCCACAGTATTAAAAACACTCCGAAACAACACACTTAAAATCCACTTGGAGCACACGACGAGGAATAAAAGTACCAGGTGGGACCTGCCGAGGGAAAGGTCAGAGAGGATGGAAAAGGAGGAGAGAGCATGGGGTAGCTGGGGAAGCGGCGGGATGAAGAGAGGAGGGGCAACCGTGGGTTCATGAAGAGGCAGGAGACACATGGGGCGGGAGAGGAAAAGGGAAGACAGGGCAGGAGGGAGCGCAGAGACACTGAAAGAAGGCACAAGAGATGGAGGGGAAGTAGGAGGGGAAATCCGCTCAGAAGGAGGGAGGGGGAGGAGAGGGAGCCCGGAGGAGGAGGCAGGAAGAGGGGGTTAGAGTTGGAAGGAAGGGTAGATGTCAGGGCGAAGCTCATCATCCGGGAGGGGTAGACGGTGGAAGTTGTGTTGGGAAAGGAGGTGGAGGGTGTGGAGATGGAGAGAGGGAGGGACACAACGGTAAAGGCGCGGCAACTGGTTGGGAGTGGAGAGGAAGGGGGACACCAGGGGGTGAGGGGGATCAAGGCGGCGGACAATATATAGTGTGCGGCTGTGTTCAAGGAAAAGGAGGAGGTGGGGGAAGGGGATGAGGTCATAGAGGATGCGCGTGGGGGACGGAAGGCGGATGCGGAAGGCGAGGCGGAGTGCATGGCATTCGAGTATCTGGAGGGCTTTATAGAACCGGGGAGGAGCGGAAATCCAAGCGATGCTGGCATCACAAAGGATGGGGCGGATCATGGATTTGTAGGTGTGAAGGATGGTGGAAGGATGCAGACCCCACATCCGGCCGGACAGGAGTTTGAGGAGGCGGAGGTGGTTGTGAGCTTTGTTTTGGATGGTAAGGAGATGGGGAGCTCAGGTGAGGTGGCGGTCGAGTGTGAGGCCAAGGTATTTGAGGGTAGGAGTGAGGTGGATAGGACGGCCATAAATGGGGAGGTAGAAATCATGGAGGCGGAAGGAGCAGGTGGTGCGGCCTATGATGATCGCCAGTGTCTTGGAGGGATTAACACGGAGGAACCACTGGTTGCACCAAGCGGTGAATTGGTCAAGGTGGGTTTGGAGGGTACGTTGGGACCGTTGAAGGGTAGGATAAAGGGCTAGGAAGGCAGTGTCATCAGTGAACTGGAGAAGATGAATAGGAGGGGGAGGTTTCGGCATATCAGCAGTGTACAGGAGATAGAGGAGAGGGGAAAGGACAGAACCTTGGGGCACGGGAGTTGGAATTGTGGATAGTCACATAGGAGGGACGATGGGAGAGGAAGGAAGCAACGAGACAGACGAAGTTGATGGGGAGAGCATAGGTCTGGAGTTTGAAAAGGAGCCCGGGATGCCAGACACGGTCATAGGCGTTCTGGAGATCAAGGGAAACAAAGATAGCAGAGCGACGGGAGTTAAGTTGGAGGGAAAGGAGATTGGTAAGGTTATGGAGCTGGTCATCGGCAGAGAAGGAAGGCCGGAAGCCACATTGGGTAAGAGGAAGGAGGCGGTGCTGGTTAAGGTGGCAGTGGATACGGCGAGAGAGGATAGCCTCAAAGACCTTACTGAACACGGAGGTGAGGCAGATGGGACGATAGGAAGAGGTAGCAGAGGGGGTTTGTTAGGCTTAGGGAACAGCAGGACACGGGAAGTCTTCCACAGGTCAGGGTAAAATCCAGTGGAGAGGAGGACATTGTACAGGGTAGCAAGGACAGACAGGAAGGATGGAGGGGATTCCTTGAGGTGACGGTAGGTGACGCCATCATGACCAGGGGCAGTGTTGCGTTTGGAGCGGAGGACGAGTGTGATGTCTTGCGTGGTGATGGGAGTGTTGATGTTGGAGGGGGGTAACCGATCCAAGTACTGGAAGCTAGGGGCGAGTGGGGGGACAGAGGTGTCAGTGCGGTCAAGGACGGTGGGGAAGAGGGAGTAATCAAAATGGAGATCATCAGGAATGGAGAAGACCTCGGAT
Source organism: Schistocerca piceifrons (assembly GCF_021461385.2). Classification (NCBI taxonomy): domain Eukaryota; kingdom Metazoa; phylum Arthropoda; class Insecta; order Orthoptera; family Acrididae; genus Schistocerca; species Schistocerca piceifrons. The sequence goes on from NC_060141.1 coordinate 559,801,636, forward strand.
GGGTGGGAAGCAAAATGGTTAGCCTTACTGAGGTTGTCAGGAAAGGGTCGATCGTCATGGAGGATGGGGTAATGCGGGGTGGGATGGCAACCAGTAAGGCGGTGGAAGGCTGACCAGTACTTGGAGGAGTTGACAGGGAGGGTGGAGTTGAGGCGTGAGCATGTCTGACGCCAGTCCCGGCGTTTCTTTGCTGTAAGGAGGTTCCAGATATGTCACTGTAATTGCCGGTGGCGGGTGAGAGTATCCCGGTCACGAGTGCGGAGGAAGGAGCGGTAGAGCCTGTGGGATTCACACAGGAGAAGGACGGCCTGTGGAGGAAGCGTAGGGCGGTGAGGGTGGATGAGCTTTGTAGGGATATGAGCCTCCACAGCATCAGTGATGGTCTTCTGCAGGAAGGAAGAGGCATGGGTGATGTCATCAGGGTTGTGGAAAGTGAGGGGGTGGCTTTCGAGCTGTGAGGCAATGGATTCCCGGTAGGCATCCCAATTGGCACAGTGGTAGTCATGGACAGACTTTGGAGGGGCAGCTGGGCGGGTGGCTGCAGTGGCGGGAAGGGTAGAGGAGATGGTGAGAAGGACAGGGAGATGGTCACTACCGACGGGATCGAGGACATCAATGGCAATGCGACCAAGGAGGTTGGGGGAAGCGAGAGTAACATCGGGTGTGGAGTTACTTTCTGGACGGGTTTGCTGTGGGAGAGGAACAAGGTCACCATGGAGGGTGGCAAGGAACTGATGCCACCGCCGAAGGGTGGCAGGATCACGGCTGTGGATGTTGAGGTCAGCGGCGATCACGTAGGTGGAGAAGGTACGGTCAACATGGGAAATGAAGTCAAAGGGGAGAGGAGCGGCCGGGCAGATATAGATAGTGGCACAGGTGACGGTGAGGGAGGGAAAAAATAGGCTGAGGAGCAGGTGTTCGGTCGGGTCATTGAGGAGGGGTTGTGGCCGGACAGGGAGATGCCTGAGGTGGCCTATAGAGACCCCGCCTCGAGCTAGGGGAAGGGGATTGTCAGTGCGGTGAAGGAGATAAGGGGAGATGCGGACGACATGGTGGGGTCGGAGGGTTTCATTAAGGATGAAGGAGTCAACCTGGTGCTGGGAGAGGGTATGCATGAAGAGGTATTTGTTTGCAGGGAGGGAGCAAATGTTGAGGTAGAGGAGACGATACTGTTGACGCGCCATGAGGTTGGGGGTGGGAAGGGTTCGGGAAGGGGAGAGAAGGGCTTAAACGAGGGTGTCTAGGCGGGTGAAGGTAAAGTGGGCCTGGTTGTGGGAGTATGTGGCGTAGGTGTTTAAGTGGAAAACTGAGCGGGCGGCAAGGGAAATCTGCTGGAGTGTGTGGGGGCGCTGGAAGGGGTGGATGTTCTGCAGGATGACGGTGAGGAACCGGATGATGTCTTCTGCTGTAGGGGGGAGGGCAGAGGGAATTGTTAGGGTGGATTGGTGGGTCAATGGGGCGAACGGGGACAGTGAGTTCAGGATTGGTGGGAGGGGGCTTGGCTTTGCATTTGGAGGAATAGGTGGGGTGAGGTTCATTGCAGGTGGTGCAGGATGGGGGGAGGCGAGGTTGGGACACTGTTTGAGGAAGTGGGAGGCTTTACAATGGGGGCAGGTGGGTGGGTTCTTGCAGTTTTGGGTGAGGTGGTCATTGTACAGAAGACAACGCTGGCAGCGGTAGGATTGAGGAGGGGAACAGGACGGGTCAACAGGGTGGCGGCGGTTGAAAATCAGGGCTCCCTGCGTGAGGAGGTGGTCGATGGAGGAGGCGGACTCTGTAAAGATATGCATGAGGAAAGTAGGGCCAGAGGAGTTGTAAATACGGCGGGCAGAGCGGACTTCCAGGGAGGGGTGGGCATTTAGTTCCGCCAACACCTCAGCCTCCGTGACCACAGGGCTGAGTTTTGTTACGACGGCAGTGAGGGTCGGCGGGCGACGAGGCGGTTGGGGTTGACGAGGAGAGGAGGTTGTAAGGTATGGGGTGAGGGATGCATGGGGCCCAAAGGTGATGCAGGGAAGGCGCCGGAGGAGATCAGTATGGAAGGATGGAGAGGGAGACTTGATGAGAACAGAATCTCTGCGAGGGATAAGTTGGGTGATGGTTGCACTGGGTATGTACTTCCGGATTTCAAGGGTGAGGGTGTGGGCATCCAGGAATTTCGGATCAGGGTTGGCTAGGACAAAGGTATACAGGGAGGGGGCTGGAGAGGAAGGAGGTGGGGTGGTATCCATAGCGGGGTCGGTGGGAGGTGGGGCAGGCAGTGGCTTTTTGGATGAGGGAGTAGAGGAGAGGTCGCCACTGGGCCGTTTGGAAGATTTTTTGGCGGGTGTGGCCTGGGAGGAGGGATGAGGGACTGGATGGATGGGTAGGTGATGGGAGGTAGGGCCCTCCTGTGAGGCAGTAGCACCAGATGAGAGGGTAGGGCGCTCTGTGGCGGCGACTGTGGCGCGGCGGGCGGAGACTCTGGCAGGGGCAGCAGTGGTAGTCGCAGGGGGGAAAGGGGGAAAGTCGTCTCGGCGGGCGACAGGAGCGGGAGGGGGGGCTGGGAGCAGGGACAGAGGCAGGAGCGGGAGCAGCAGCAGGGGCAGTAGCAGGGGTAGGATCAGGAGTGACGTACAGGTGGGGATACATCGATGGAGAGGAGATAGATGGGGAGGAGACTGTGAGTAGGGGAGGTGCATGAGACGGGTGAATCCCAGAGGAAGCACTCCATGACGTTACAGTGGGGGCAGGTGAAGGAGAGGTGTAGATGATGGTGGTAGTTGGGGCGTCCATGATTGCAGGCGGCAGCGAACACCGAGAGACGGCGGCAGCGGCGGCGGCGGCAGAAGCGGCGAGCACCGAGAAACGGCGGCAGAAGAAGCGGCGAGCACCAAGAGACGGCGACAGCGGCGGCGGCGGCAGAAGAAGCGGCGACCAGGCTGCGGCGGCGGCAGAAGAAGCGGCGAGCACCGAGAGACGGCGACCAGGCGGCGGCGGCGGCGGCGAACGGACGACGGAGGCGGGGGGCAGCAGTGACGGCGTGCAGACGTGCAACAACGCGACAGGCACGGTTGGGGCTCTTCCACGTCGAAGATACACCCTGAGAGTAGCTCAGGCAGTGCGAGTCCTCGATGAGGAAGTGAGGGAATCCAACCATCGAATGTATTGTTGCGATTCGGGACTGGTTCTTGTAGGCCCTGGGGAACGAGTAAGCTCCCGTTTCATCATGTGCCACGCGAGTTCAGTAGGCAACAGATCTGGTTATCTTGTTGTTCGAGATAAAGTTGCCATCCGTCCCGATATATAGGGACCGTCACCATCCCAGCATCCCGACAAGACCCAGTTTTGTCCCTATTTTGCAAAATACTTATGAGCTTGGCTCAGATATTGAAGTATCGCCATCTGTTAACACAACCTGTAAATGCGGCCTCAGTTTTATTTGTGTGAAGTGCATGTTGACAAGATCGCCTCACAGATGGCGTTGCATGTTGCATATATTGTATCGACGATGCAAGCACTTTGTAAATCTGGCCCCATCATTCGAGAAAATTGGTATTTTCTCCAGTCGTTCAGGTCTGGAACGATTTAAGCAGCGCCACACGGAAAAATTCCCATCTGAATAGCGATCTGATAAGACGATTGTTTCTAAAAGAGATACGAATAACGAGTGCAAGTTACTAATGTTTGAAGTGTTTGATGCGGTATATTGGGTGTTAAGTGTATTGTGACGAGTACGTCGATCACTAAAGTGTGATGTCGAATGTTTACCGTCTAATAAAATTATCATAGTTTACGAAAATGCCAAAGGGTGGATAGAGAAAGTGTCACTTTTCGGATAATTACACAAAAAGGGTACTCATCCGTCAAGAGAGGACGTACGGATCAGGAGGCGTTGTGTGAGATTTGCAGCTGTTTTACCGCAGTAACTCACGGAGGTAAGGCGGATGTGAGGCATCACATTTCTGCGAAGAATCATACATATAGATTCGCGGTAGCATAGACATCAAAGCCTATTTCTACGTACACGATCAAAGAAGATACCCAGGAAGAATTGCTCGTTGCTGCTAAAGCACTAACAGCTGTTTATAAAGTTTTCAAGTATTATCAGTTCTTCAGCTCTCTTGACTGCACCGTAAAATTGAATGCCGCAATGTATCCTGATTCCAAAGTCGCCGCAAAACAGTCTACAGCCAGGACCAAAGCTGTAGCGATTGGTAAAAATATTCTCACACCATACTCCGTGTTCGAATGCATAAAACAGTTGCAAGAAGTTTCACGTTACGGCATGGGCAACGACGCATCGAACCACTATACTGAAAAGATGATTCCTTTTGTTGTTCAATACTTTGCTGAAACTAACGGAATGCAACAGAAGCTTTTGAAGTTTGATTCGCTGAATAACGAAACATCGGAGACAATTGCAAAGTTTTGTATAGACACTTTAAGACAAATGCAAATTCCATTAGACAAATCAATCGCTTTTTGTGGAGATAATACCAGTACCAACTTCGGAAGTGGCTCGCGGAATGTGTTTCACCAAATTAAAGAATAACTAGGAAAAATGTAGAAGGAATTAGATGCCCTGTCCACCACAATATTATATCAAGCGCTACTGGAGTCTTAACTTTCGACATTGAAATAATCGTTATGAAAATATTTAAGTACGACTATTTTTCAATACACATGGTAAGGACTGACAAGAGTTCTGCTTATAAGTTTATGTCAATTATGAGACTCTTTTATCTCGCTCAAAAACAAGATGGCTGTCGTTGATGCCCGCAGTTGAGGGAATTCTTAAGCTTTGGATTCCACTAAAACAATTTTTTGACACCGAAGACAAGTCACCTAAAATAATTTCAGATTTTTTCTGTAGTCCGATTAATGAAATTTACTTCATGTTTTTGCAGTCAGGCATGGCTCTGTTGAAAAAGAAAATAAAATAAAATAAAAAGCCTGGAGAAGAATAAAGTCTCGATGTTGAAGTAAGAAATGTATTTATCGATACTCAGAGATGTCTGAATGAAAGGAAGACTTACAATTTCATTGGCGTTAAAACCAAGATCAATTTGAACAAATTAAGGAATGAGAACCCTAACCAAGAAAGAATTAATTTGATTTCAGAATGTGAGGGAGAGACAATGGCTTTCTGTACCAAAGCATTTGATTACTTAGAGAAATTGGCTATTTTTTAAAATGAATATCAAGTATTTAATTGGATGACGCTACCTGAAACACCTGATTGCGTGATGATTGAAAACACTGTTACATACCTGACAAAAAATGATGTGAAGACTTCAGGCGACATTTGTTTTCAAGAATATATGTACGTGAAGAGCTTTTTAGAAACTAAGTGTCACTCGGTAGAATGTAAGTCTAAACACTCTGTGGAAGAAAGGTGGATTCAACTTCTTAAGGAAACCGAAAATCCTGAACGCAAATACCAACAGCATAAATTATGCGAGTTATTTGTTTTCTATTCTTGCACACAACGCCCCTGTGTAAAGAGTATTTTCGCTGATGTTGGCCCAGTGGACTGATGAAAGATAGCGACTGCTGCCAGAGACTGTGGAATCAGTCTTACAGTGCCAGTTTAACTACACCAAGAAGAAATGTAGATGATAAACGGGTATTCATTGGACAAATATATTATACATGTGATTACATTTTCACTCATTTTGGGTGCATAGATCCTGAGAAATCAGTACCCATAACAACCACCTCTGGCCGTAATAACGGCCTTGATACGCCTGGGCATTGAGTCAAACAGAGCTTGGATGGCGTTTACAGGTACAGCTGCCCATGCAGCTTCAACACTATACCACAGTTCATCAAGAGTAGTGACTGGCGTATTGTAACGAGCCAGTTGCTGGGGCACCATTGACCAGACGTTTTCAATTGGTGAGAGATCTGGAGAATGTGCTGGCCAGGGCAGCAGTCGAACATTTTCTGAATCCAGAAAGACCCGTACAGGACCTGCAACATGCGGTCGTGCATTATCCTGCTGAAATGTAGGGTTTCGCAGGGATCGAATGAAGGGTAGAGCCACAGGTCGTAACACATCTGAAATGTAACGTCCACTGTTCAAAGTGCCGTCAATGCGAACAAGAGGTGACCGAAACGTGTAACCAATGAGACGCCATACAATCACGCCGGGTGATACACCAGTATGGCGATGACGAATACACGCTTCCAATGTGCGTTCACCGCGATGTCGCCAAATACGGATGCGACCATCATGATGCTGTAAACAGAACCTGGATTCATCCGAAAAAAAGACGTTTTGCCTTTCGTGAACCCAGGTTCGTCGTTGAGTACACCATCGCAGGCGCACCTGTCTGTGATGCAGCGTCAAGGGTAACTGCAGCCATGGTCTCCGAGCTGATAGTCAATGCTGGTGCAAACGTCGTCGAACTGCTCGTGCAGATAGTTGTTGTCTTGCAAACGTCCCCATCTGTTGACTCAGGGATCGAGTCGTGGCTGCACGATACGTTACAGTCATGCGGATAAGATGCCTGTCATCTCGACTGCTAGTGATACGAGGCCGTTGGGATCCAATACGGCGTTCCGTATTACCCTCCCGAACCCACCTATTCCATATTCTGCTAACAGTCATTGCATCTCGACCAACGCGAGCAGCAATGTCGCGATACGATAAACCGCAATCGCGATATGCTACAATCCGACCTCTATCAAACTCGGAAACGTGATGCTACGCATTCCTCCTCCTTACACGAGGCATCACAACAACGTTTCACCAGGCAACGCCGGTCTACTTTCATCATGTCAGCACGTTGTAGGTGTCGCCACCGGCGCCAACCTTGTGTGAATGCGCCAAAAAGCTAATCATTTGCATATCACAGCATCTTCTTCCTGTCGGTTAAATTTCGCGTCTGTAGTACGTCATCTTCGTGGTGTAGAAATTTTAATGGCCAGTAGTGTACAAGCTGATCTGCATGGCGTTTTATGAATACGCAAAAGTGCAAAAATACTTGCTGAAAAAAGTTTAATCTTCCGAAAAACGGTTTACCAACTACTTCTGTTGCAACAAGTTCCATGTAACTGCGTTATAAATAAAAAGAAATTATATTAAATAAATTTGTTACTTCATTTCTACACTCCCGTCTCAGAGTGTCCGACAAGGTCCCAGCTAGATATGGCAGCCCTATGCCTAGGGCAATTGGTGTACACCACCAAGACCATGTTGCGTCCCAGTAGCCACGTGAACCTGCTGAAAAAGCATATCACCTTCCTGTCGAAAAAAAGTATAGGGGCACGCGAAGAACAGCCTGTGCAATGTATCGGGCACTGGTTACTTTACTCTGCAGGAACACCAAACGTGACCGCGAGTTGTAATCGATGGCTCCCTGCATTATGAAGCCTGGGACGGGACCTGTGTGTCTGCTCCCTCTAATAGGCAGCTGGCAAGGTCTATGCCGTACAAGTGTACGTCCATCACTCGCATACAGACGGAACCCACTCTTTCCTAGGCCCGGACTTTAACCGTAAGCCATATTCTTATCCTGAACTATAGGATAATTTTACAACAATTTACGACGAAACCAGATCTTTTAGTGTACAAAAATGTATTTTTATTGTGCTTATAAAGCCATATTTACATCTTTTTTTAGTAATAGGACATATTTCGGCCAACTTTTGCTATAATAGATAGTGCTTTTGTTAACTTGCATACAGGGTGGTCCATTGATCGTAACCGGGCCAAATATCTCACGAAATAAGCGTCAAATGAAAAAACTACAAAGAACGAAATTTGTCTAGCTTGAAGAGAGAAACCAGATGGCGCTATGGTTGGCCCTCTAGATGCCGCTGCACGGATATCAACTGCGTTTTTTTTAATAGGAACCCCCATTTTTTATTACATATTCGTGTAGTACGTAAAAAAATATGAATGTTTTAATTGGACCACTTTCTTCGCTTTGTGATAGATGGCGCTGTAATAGTCACAAACATATGGCTCACAATTTTAGACGAACAGTTGGTAATAGGTAGGTTTTTTAAATTAAAATACAGGACGTAACTACGTTTGAACATTTTATTTCGGTTGTTCCAATGCGATACATGTACCTTTGTGAACTTATCATTTCTGAGAACCCATGCTGTTAAAGCGTGATTACATGTAAATACCACATTAATGCAATAAATGCTCAAAATGATGTCCGTCAACCTCAATGCATTTGGCAATACGTGTAACGACATTCCTCTCAACAGCGAGTAGTTCGCCTTCCGTAATGTTCGCACATGCACTGACAATGCGGTGACGCAAATTGTTAGGCGTTGTCGGTGGATCACGATAGCAAATATCCTTCAACTTTCCCCAGAGAAAGAAATCCGGGGGCGTCAGATCCGGTGAACGTGCGGGCCATGGTATGGTGCTTCGACGACCAATCCACCTGTCATGAAATATGCTATTCAATACCGCTTCAACCGCACGCGAGCTATGTGCCGGCGCACATCCATCATGTTGGAAGTACATCACCATTCTGTCATGCAATGAAACATCTTGTAGTAAAAGCGGTAGAACATTACGTAGGAAATCAGCATACATTGCAACATTTAGACTGCCATCGATAAAATGAGGGTCAATTATCCTTCCTCCCATAACGCCGCAACATACATTAACCCGCCAAGGTCGCTGATGTTCCACTTGTCGCAGCCATCGTGGATTTTCCGTTGCCCAATAGTGCATATTATGCCGGTTTACGTTACCGCTATTGGTGAATGACGCTTCGTCGCTGATAGAACGCGTGCAAAAAATCTGTCAACGTCCCGTAATTTCTCTTTTGCCCAGTGGCACGCCGTTCAAAGTCGTCGCCATGCAATTCCTGGGGCATAGAAATATGGTACGGGTGCAGTCGATGTTGATGTAGCATTCTCAACACCGACGTTTTTGAGATTCCGGATTCTCGCGCAATTTGTCTGCTACTGATGTGCGGATTAGCCGCGACAGCAGCTAAAACTCCTACTTGGGCATCATCATTTGTTGCAGGTCGTGGTTGACGTTTCACATGTGGCTGAACACTTCCTGTTTCCTTAAATTGCGTAATTATCCGCCGAACGGTCTGGACACTTGGATAATGTCGTCCAAGATACCGAGCAGCACACATAGCACACACCCGTTGGGCATTTTGATCACAATAGCCATACATCAACACGATATCGACTTTTTCTGCAATTGGTAAACGGTCCATTTCAACACGGGTAATGTATCACGAAGCAAATACCGTCCGCACTGGCGGAATGTTACGCGATACCACGTATTTATACGTTTGTGACTGTTACAGCGCCATCTATTTACAAAGCGAAAAAAGTGGTCCACCTAAAACATTCATATTTCTTTACGTACTACATGAATATGTAATAAAAAATGGAGGTTCCTATTTAAAAAAAAAACACAGTTGACATCCGTTTGACCTATGGCAGCGCCATCTAGTGGGCCAACCATAGCGCCATCTGGTTTCCCCCTTCAAGCTAGACAAGTTTCGTTCTTTATAGTTTTTTTCGTTTGACGCTTATTTCGTGTGATATTTGGCCCGGTCACGATCAATGGACCACCCTGTATATTTCTCGTACCTTTACGGACACAAGAATAAAAGCATGAAACCGTTGCTCACTTGACAATGTTCCAGGTGATATTATCACAAATAAACATAACAATTCCTACAAATATTTATTTATCAAGACTACAGTAGACACCAGTCAGTTTCAAGGCGTAAGACATTGCTGCGTGGAGTCGACAAAACACTCTCGAAACCAATAAAGGCGGTTTCCGGCGTAATAAACATCCCACATGTGATCACACTATTCAGTCTGAATACAAACGCCGTCTGGTTCAACAAGCCGAAGGTAAAATGCTCCAGCAGTATGAAGTTGTGACGTTTTGTTGGAAACTTCGAAGGTTCTTCAACACTGACAGGGAAATATTATTTTGTAGACTAGGTGAAGTTAAACGTAGTGTAGAAAAGTCCTTTTATGTGCCCCAGCACTATGTGATGAAGTGCTGTATTAGACAGTAGATAAACGCTGTTATTTGAGCAGAAAGGTCTCTTCAATAGCGGAATCGTTCTATAAGAACTTGTGGGAAACGATGTGTCTTGCAACAGCTCATTGGAGAAGCTGACGAATCCACGCTTCAGACTGTTCTTGGAGAAGTATGCAACACATTTGGTTCCAGATGAATCTACGAGAAACTGCTCACCTTAATACGAATTAGTGTCGCTGACCAAAACGTCTGAATGTCCATAGATGAAACTATCGATGTGTTACTCAACTGTGTGACGCCTTGGATACAAAGCAGATGTCAAGAGTGAATTGGGTCGAGCTCGTTGTCATGTGGCTGACAAAGTGAACAACAAATTGCAACGTGTTCTCCACCGGAATTCTGGATATTCTACGATGTGGAAAATTATGGATTTGGAGAGGAGTTATTGTTTTCACTGTACTTCGTGTTTTTTTTTCAGGCACATGCAGACATTTCGAAAGTAAGAGCTAGTTAAATACTATAGTCACAATTTGTTTAGAAATGAATTTTGCATTACATGGTATATCAAAAAAGAATTAACAATAATGTTTTTAAAAAACTTTTGTATAAAGCCATATTTTATTTTTTAAGGTCATGTTTATATAATACTTGCGTATTTCGCTGTTTTTAGGTAATAATGAAAGTAAGAGCTATCTGCTTCGCGTTTTAGAAGAGATGAAAATAATGAGGTGCCTTAAAACTATTCCAGATTTAACACTTAATTGACGGGTAGAATTACGTCACCATTCCCTTTTAGCAGATTTTGAATGGGTACACAAAACACACGTAGGCGACAGGGAGGGTTGTGACACAAACCAAACCTTCTGCCTATAACTTTTATGGTACTGTTGGTATCCTCTTTGTATGGATTAACTTTTAACTTTATTTGTAATACTGCGTCAGGTTGCTTTAATATCTTCTCAATTTATGCGTGGTATCAACGTTCGATACCACACTTGTTAGGGGGTTGCCGATATCGACCACGGTCCGTAATAGATATAGCTGGACCCGCGAGTCGCGACTAGCGCCGATAGCGCCGCTCCGCGGCTTGTGACAAGTATCTAGCGAGCTCTCGTCCATTCTTGCTCGGGACGTCATCTAGGAATGTAGCATAACCTTCAGCTGATAAGAAGCAACCTCTAACAAGGCGATTAGTCAAGTATGGCGTAAGTAATGCCTCTCTAGATATGTTTGTAATTATACGTATGCAGCATATGAAGAACCCTGTAACTCAAGTACAATATATATTATTTTTTACCAGCCACTACTAATTATTTCAGTCGTTGCAGATACAGAATGTGCAGCCAGCTCCTTACCAACTTTACTGCCAAACCTGCAATGTATGTGTCTATTTAGCAGTGGCCACCTATCATCATAACAACTGACGACGAGAATCAGAACAGTTTGTCGTGCTGTTACCACCGACTATCTTGTATTTTAGTTTGTACAGGGGTTCCCTATCTTCCAATACCTACCCGCATATTTATATCGGTTTGGATTGACACTTTTCCATTGCTTTCGCGTCGGTTTGGTGGCTCTTGGTTCGCAAGATCGGTGCTCCTAGTTTTCTCAGATGTGCCGCTGTGCAGTCTTCCTAGGATACGGCTTGCTTATTCTATCTGGGTGACGCTAGTGTGGCTGGCCTCTGCCCACTTATGTCTCGTAAGTTGGGTTGAGCGTTGTTCATACGTTTAGGATGCTGGTTCTTGTTCAAGTATTCTTGTTTCTAAGGCTACGTCTTTCTCTGGTTATTTTGTTCATGACGGTTGCGTACTATGTAACGCCAATTTGGAAGATAGGGGGACTTCTTCATGGGCATTGTGTATTGGAAGGTCCGTATATCACACACGTCAATTACAATTTTATCAGTTCGTGGTTTTGTTTGAAGACAGTTTTAATTATGGTTATTGTGTCTCCTTTAGCTCAACTGTAGGTACCTAAAATGTAATTATAATGTCATGAAACTAATCTTGATTAATATACCACTTTGAAGCAGCTGTTGCGGTTTTCATCAGTTGAAATACAGGCCTATCAACACAACTGTAATTGCCCCTCGTACAAAGGACTATGTGAGAATAGCATAGTACGTACATTGGTGAAGTGTACGTGAGTGTAATGGATGCTGTACAGTGTAGTATTATGTTTGTGTTGAATGATGATGACGATGATGATATGGTGATGATGTTAAGAGAAGAAAAAGGATGAAACCCGGAGCTGGCACTTGAATACTCCTCTAGAACAGCACAAAGGGGGCAACCAAGATTAATGTCCCCATTCGGCGGTCGTATCACGTCAACAGTTTCACACGTTCTTATTTCAGGTGATGCCTCAGACAGGTTGGGAGTTTAATCCAGGACAGTGCACGACCAGCTAACAAACCACCTAACTACAAGCAGCCTACTGGACAAATAATAGTCAAGCGAGCGGTCTAAGGCGCAGCAGTCATGGACTGTGCGGCTGGTCCCGGCGGAGGTTCGAGTCCTACTTCGGGCATGGGTGTGTGTGTTTGTCCTTAGGATACTTTAGGTTAAGTAGTGTGTAAGCTTAGGGACTGATGACTTTAGCAGTTAAGTCCCATAAGATTTCATACACATTTGAACATTTTTGAACAGTCAAGCTTCCGTAACCATCGCAGCACAACATCTGTCTTAGGCCGGTATTACGCTATCAATTTTTTTTGTCCAATATCTTTGTCAAATATCTTTGTCAAATAAATTTGATGGTGTAATAGGGAACTTCGTCAAATTTCGTCAGATATTTGATCAAATCTAGGGCCTCGCTGTAGATTTGATCAATGAAGTCGCTTGTCTTCTGTTCGCTGCAATGTGATATGTTACCACATGGAGCGCTGCAATGTTCTGTCATGTGTAGTGTTTTTATGAACATTGCCGGTAAATACAATTGGTGTGCACCGACAACTACAAAGTTAATAGAGATGTATGAAGCTGATGAGGCGCTTTACAACGTGAGGCACCCGGAATACAAAAACAGATTAAGAAGATTGGAGACCTGACCTAACCTAACATCTCTCTCCAAGGAATTGGAGTGTTACAGTGAGCCTGTCTTCTGCAGATATAGCAGTTCTTAAGTGAGTATTGTGCTTTGTGATATGAGGATACACTTCACTGAGCACATACAGAAATGTATGCTCATCCATTCTTAAGTAATTGATGTACGACTTGACGTCCTCCACTATAAGCTCACGTAACAAGTTTTGTTGAACGTTTTTACCGTGTCGTCGTAAAACCCACGGCTTCACCCAGGTACGTTTCCTTTTTTTTCCCCTCGCTTCTCTTCCGCATGTGCACACAGTGCAATTTTGGTACCTGCAACTGCTGCGGTTAATAACAAGTTGTTGTTGTCAGCCATCTTGAACTTTGACAAAAATTATGAGGACAGTGCAATACCCCTTTTTTGGGCTACGTCAAAGATCTTTGTCAAATATATTAGACGAATATTTGATCACATTTTTGATCAAATCTTTGACAAAGAAATTTGGTAGTGTGATACCGACCTTAATAAAGGTAACAGATGACGTGAAGGTTGCTGTGGATGCGCAAAAGGCAACTATAATGTGCTTCTTATACTTCGGCAAAACCTTTGCCAACTGTCGACTATAGCGTTTTATCTGCAAACTTAACAGCCTAAATTTTTCATTAAGTGCAGTGCAATAGTTTTGGCTCATGTCTGATGCCTCGGCAGCAATGCATCATGGCCAGCACTAAGGAATCACATTGGAGGCAGGTAGCATTAAGCGCCCCCCTCTCCCCGCCCCCCTCTCAGTACGATATTATGCCCTTTACTCGTTTCATTGTAGATAAATAATGTGTTATCATTTCTGTCCTACTGCAAATACCACGTGCACGCTGATGACCTCCAGATGTACATAAGAGCAAGACCAATAAACGCGAAGATAGCTATCGAGAATCTCACTACTGACCAGTTTGCACTATCAAAATGGGCGCAGGATACAGGGTTAAAGCTCAATCAAGCCAAAACCCAAGCGGTACTGGTTGCTCATTCGATGCTCATTAGCCCGAAATATAGGGAATCCCTACTATCATTAAATATAAATAGGATAAATATCAACTTCTATCCTTCAGCAAAGAGTCTAGAAGTAATTATAGATGAAACTAAATTGGGCATCGCACGTAACTGTAGTGTGCAACAAGGCATCAGTATCTCTACAGGCCCTACAAAAGTATAAAAAAAGCTCTTTCCTTTTGTCTGAAAAAGAAAATTGTACATTCACTTATGAAGGATTGCACACCACTCTCTCACCTTAATAACACAGCCAGTCAGATTAATATTCACATTTTAGGTCATGATCTCGGTGTTCCCCAGTACTATATTTTGTATGTGTGCTTCATGGCTTTTTACGTGAGGAAATTGTGGGCAGAATGTTCATATAACATCATGTGTAGCCTGTAGTGAACTGTACCCGAGGAGCTGTAGTGGAAAGATGGATTGCAAGCCATAAATGCTGTGACCAGCGATATGGCTGTGCAAGTGACTCTGGGAAGCTGCAATCTCTGGAATGTACCTGCAGAGGGCCTTCGGGCCGTGGCACTCCCCTCTTACCGGCCGTTGTGGCGGAGTGGTTCAAGATGCTTCAGTCTGGAACCGCGCGACCGCTACGGCCGCAGGTTCGAATCCTGCCTCTGGCATGGTTGCGTGTGATGACCTTAGGTTAGTTAGGTTTAAATAGTTCTAAGTTCTAGGGAACTGATGACCTCAGATGTTAAGTCCCTCAGTGCTCAGAGCCATTGAACCTTTTTTGAACTCCCCTCTTCCCTCTCAGCGTCGGAGCGGGAGGGTGCCGGTTGGGAAATCATTTTATCTGGGTCAGGTGACAGACTGTTGCGAAGGTGGCCAATTGGCAGCAGGTGGGTGGAGGAAGTCATTTAAGGGAGACTGCTGTAATCTGAGCTTTTTACAAACGGTGGAATGGTCATAAACTCCAAGCATTCTCAAGTTAGAAGCTGGGGGAGGCAAGACTGTAACTCCCCTGACACCAGGAATCCGCCAGGTTCTTTTAGCGAGCAGAAAAAAACATATATTTCATGGGCACGACTGTGTGGGAAGCTTAACAGCCTTCTTTAAGAAGTTGGAAATGGTTGGCCTGGAAAGATTACATCTCTCCATAAATGAGGGACTGTGGTCCAATTTTGGTAGACTTTCCTGCCGAAACATAGCCATGTTTACCGTGAGAACGACGCCTCGCTAGACTAAAATCTTCTTTTTTCACGCAAGAGAGATTTTGATTCACTGATTGGATCCCCTCATATTTTGCAAAGCAGAGGCTTGCTCCCCAGTGTGGGAACTCTGGTAGTGTGTCTTGATTGGCTACCAGGCCAACAGAACAGTCAAGAGGGGAGATTCAATGAGTAGAGTATAGTTCGATTGGTTGTGCAACTCAGAGTCTGTTTCTTTTTTTTCCCCTGTACTGAGGCTTGGTGGAAAGTGCTGGTGATCCTTTGCCTTCTTTGTCTCCTGGTCCTCGCCTGGTAGAAAACTTGAGGTTTTTTCCTATTTGGTGAGAATTGCGGTCTGCAGCTTGTGGTGCTCTAAGAGCCAGTGGCAGTTTCCAACAGTACACCGTGGAACTGTATATCACGTCGAACATATACTGTGTCACGAGGGTGAACTTATTCATCCTGAGTCGGCCGCCTGACTTTTGACAATTCCAGCACGCACTGTCGCGCCTGTGAGTCAAATTGGTTTGGTCAGACCAGCCGACAGGTGCACTTCACACTCAAATCTGCCGTTTCAGGGCTCTGATAGGGAAGTTTCCTGCATTCTGTAATCAGAGCGCCAGTCCGCATAGTTTGCAAATTTTCGTGGACGCGTCAGAACATTTCAGCTGTCACAGCGCGCAGCTCCTCGCCCACAGCTTGCCGTTTTCTGCTGCCGCCTGAATCAAGGTGAAAGGGTGAAGCATTGCTGCATAGGCGTGGAGTAATTAAATCATATTCACAGCTCTCTGTTCTCTGATCAACCATAGTTTGTCGTGTGCTTTGTCTTAGTTGATTCCATTTGAGCAGAATTGAGCCTCACAGTGGATTAATGTAAACAAAGTAAGATTGCATTATAAAAGGGTCTTAACTCAGAGGAGAATTTGTATAGTTTCCACCCAATGAATGCTTTGTCAATGGAGCACCATCCCTTTCCTGATTTGTGTTTGTCATTTTTTTAAAGATTTATCAGCTCGACTGTAATTACGAGGGGTGTCGAGAAAGTAAGTTCCGATCGGTCGCGAAATGGAAACTACTATGAAAATCCGATAAAGCTTTGCACAGGTGTGTTGAGCAGTGTCTCTAGTATGACCCTAGATAGCATCACGTCGCTCTTCTCATTAATGAGTTCACAGTGAGCGCGTAAAGATGTCTAGAAAATAGTGTCTCCCGCCAAGTACGAGGGCCTGGTGAGAAATTTCGCCTGATGCTATGCAGCCAACATTACGTAACTGTCGTGCGGTTTCTTCTTCAAGATAATTCTCAGCCGCATTCTGCAGGGGCAATGAAGATGCTCCTGCTTCATTATCAATTGGAAATCTTTGATTACCCACAATACGGCCCGTAATTGTCTCCCTCGTTCATCTCTGCTCACATGAACCGCTGGCTACGAAGACAACATTTTGGCCAGACAACGAGCTGTAGGCCAGCGTAGAGAATTGGCGGAAAGCACTGGCGGCTGTCTTCTATGATGAGGGTAATGGAAAGTTGGTACAACACTACGACAAATGTCTAAGTCAGAACGGTGACTACGTAGAGAAGTAGCTCGAAGGTGTAGCTAACTGTTAAAAAATAAAACATTTCTGATTTTCACTGTGTTTTCCATTTCGCGATCAATCGGAACTTACTTTCTGGACAGCCCTCGTATAAAAGAACGAATACACACGTGTCATTATCTTTGTAAACTTAAATACGCACTGTACTCATTCATACTCCCTCAGCTATTCACCATTTTTATTCAATCTCAGTAATTACTTAATTTGATTATTAATTTGAGTTCTGAAAGTGACCGCAAACATAAGCAGCAAAAGTGCCATGAGTAAATTCACTAATTTCATAAATAAGAAAAATTAAGGATGTAGCTCACGATTTGAAGGTTATTTAGAAGATAATACTTTTCTTTATGTAAAGACAGAACATCGGAGATATTTATGATTAAAACAAGCGGCAGCTAACAATGGCAACCCTTGGCCAGGATCGCGAATCATGGCACTTTTGTGAGGTATTAGCGCGTTATCTTGCGGAAGAGGCGCTTGTTTTTTTTCCCCTCCAAAGTGAGACTACGGTGCACTGAGAACATTTAGACTCGGTTGTATCCCAGTAATTGGTACTATGTTGTAGTCATTTTATTTCAGTGTACGTATTATCACTGTCATCTATTTTTATTTCTTTTATGTCTTGTCAGTGACTTCTGCGTCACTTCTTTTCTGATGTTGCGTCGTTGCTAACAACATTGTGCAAGCTTTTGTGGAGATGATTTGTTTATGGCGATGTGTACGACATTTTAGAGTAGGTTTTGTTTCATGGGCTTAGGCGTAAAAGTGTCCATTATTTGAAAGGAGGTCAGAGTAGAGTTGCGGCGCGTGATGCATTTAAGGCGAAAGGTTGTAGAAGTAGCAACTGATTTGAATGCTTACGAGAAGCAAAGCTCGTGTGTGTAGTAAGAAAGGCTGCGCACTATTGTCGTCCAAAATCGAACACAAGCCAGTTACAGATGCAGAACAAGATAGGACGGCTGAAGAAGTTCATTTAAATCACTCTGCAAACGGGGCACAAAAGTCAAAAGCAGAAGACTCCAATGATAAACGTTCTGTGCAGTCAGGAAATGAAAGTGAAAACAATTCTGAGGTTCTGTAAATACGGAAAGAGGTACAGTCAGGGAAAGTAAGAGTCCGATTTCCGGGCAAAGCGCCATACTGCAGCTGAGTCGCGCGTGTGTAGTCCAGGATACGTTACTGGAAGTACGCAGTTAGAATCTATCATTCAGTTTGTGCAAGAGGCAGAGAAGAGACGACAACAGGAAGAATGAAAAAGATAGGAGATGCTCATTAATGAAATTAGGGAAATTAAGAAGCGACAAGAGAAGGAGAAAAAGAGACATCACGAAGTAATGAAGGAAATTAAGGAAATTCAAAGGAGGGCTGATGAGTTTGTCGAAAATGTAAATCAGGAGAGGAATGAAGTTATGAGTGTAAAGGCAGAGGTTGAAGGTGTTAGGAAAACATCAGATGAGACGCGAGAAATAGCGGTAGGTTCCAGACGTGAGGCTAGGAAAGCTAGATAGGTGGCACGAGATGCGCGGAAAAATGCCCAAATTGCGCGAGATCAGGCAGCGCTGGCAAAGGTCGAAGTGAATGCAGCCAAGAAGACTATTTCTACTCTTAAAAACAGGGGCAGAGAGTAGCTGAAAAGACACAGGAAAAAATGTTAGAAATCAAAGACGAGAAAACACGTGTCACTACCCAGCAGAATGTACTGGAGGATGAGATGAGGGAAGTATGTGAACGGGTCGCTCGTGTACAAATTCAACCAGAAGCAACAGCACGCCGCCATGAATTCGTTGGCCATCAGGAGTGACAAAGACAAAATTTTGCAACCCATCTTGGAGCCACATCCACGGTGCAGGTCGATATACGGCAAGAGCGCCAGCTTAACGGGGTACGACGCACGGCCGAGCGCACGCCTTCAGTGGTGCGTAGTACACAAAGTACCGAGCGGAACCACATTTGCGCGTGACGCAGACTTATACTTTGAATTATTGATTAGAGCGGTATGAAACCCTTGATGACCGATGTAAGAGACGATCTGATGGTCCTAACCAGATAAAGTTAAAACATAAATAAAATAATAAACAAGGAGTGGTGATCAGGAACTAAACGCCACGACCTTTCCACTACTTGCCGGCCAAATATTGGCAATGGAAGTTTCATCCGCCGCCGTGGGGTTACCTTTCATTCGAGTACCACTGCCCAGGCGTGCGTTAGCGACTTCGGCTACGGTGGAGGGATTCCATACAATCTGAACACACCACCATTTGACGGTGCTGTCACCAAGCGCTCCTTTCCATGACAACGGCTTCTTGTGTGCATAGGTCTTAACGCGCCACCCTTCTCATTAATCGCGAGTTGTAAATAAGGTTGCGCCGCCAACGCTGGATGTGTGTGATGTCCTTAGGTTAGTTAGGTTTAAGTAGTTCTAAGGGACTGATGATCTTAGTTGTTAAGTCCCATAGTGTTCAGAGCCATTTGAACCATAAAATTTTTACAAACATGTGTCTGACACGTGTCGCTCATGCAACACCTCGTGCTGCCCGCAGGTAAACAGCACACGCTGCACAAATGAAACAAATAATGTGCACTAACTATAACATGAATGTTGCAGTAATAACACATTACCATGACTGTAGCAATTACAACACGTTACGAATCAGAAACATTAACGATCTATAGCAGCAGTAGCAGGCTATGCTGTAGAATAGGCATAGAGCGTGCCATCTTTGGGTGAACACCTCAAACCTCTTTACTAAAGTCTTCAACGGCGTGACAGACAGTAGAATCTGAGTGGACGGTGACTACCCGGGAGCAAGCAGCTCAATGTCGTATTCAGGTCATTGCCTCTGGACAGCCTTGGCGGAGGCGGTCTCGTAATCTCACTCCTTCCTATATATCTTTATTTTACTCTTCCCAAACACAAACACTGAGAGATGAAACCTGAAACAGAGCCTACCGTAACCAGTCGACCTCGCCTACACATGGCCGTACACGCCCACGGTACGACCGACCACAGCAACTCACGAGCTGTCGTCGAGTGCTCCTGCACAGAGACCAGGCATCAGCTTTCAGCTTTAAATTACTCAGTTTTTTATTTGGCATCACATTTCTGACTTACCTGATGCAGCCTGTTACGAGTTTCTCTCCTGTGCCAACCTGTTCATCTAAGAGTAGCACTCGCACCCAGCATCATCATTATTTGCTGGATATATTCCAATCTCTACCTTCTTCTATGCTTTCTATCTTCTGCAGCTCCATCCAGTACCGCAGTAGGTATTCCCTAATGTGTTAACACACGTCTCATTATCCTGCCCCTTCTTCTTGTCAACGTTTTTCACATCTTCCCCTCCTCGCTGTTTCTGCATACAACCTCCTCGTTCTTTATCATCCAACGTGATTTTTAACATACTCTTATCGTACCACACACCATTCTCTTCATTTTTGGTTTCTCCACAACGGATAATTCACTTCCATGCAGTGCTAAGCTAGAAACGTATATTCTCATAAATTTCTTCCTCAAATTATCTGACCTTCAATAGCACGGCAACGAATACACTGAAGTGACGAAAGATAGGAAATACTTCCTAATACCGTGTAGTCCTCCATTCTCCTGGCTTAGTGCAGCAACTCAACGTGGCTTGAACTCAAAAAGTCATTGGAACTCCCCTGCAGAAATATTAAGCCATGGTGCCTCTATAGCCGTCCATAATTACAAAAGTGTGGCCGGTGCAGGATATTATGCACGAACTGATATCTCCACTATGCCCACAAATGTTCGATGGGATTCATCTCGGGCAATATGGATGGCCAAACCATTCGCTCCAACTGTCCAGTAGGTTTTGGCATGGCGCATTGTCATCCACGAAAATTCTATGGTTGTTTGGGAACTGAGGTCCATGAATCGCTGCAAATGCTCTCCAAGCAGTCGAACATAAACATTTCCACTCAGTGATCGGTTTAGTTGAACTAGAGGACCCACTCCATTCCATGTAAACACAGCCGACACCATCATGGAGTCCGCCCCCGGTAGCTGAGTGGTCAGCGCGACAGAACGTCAATCCTCAAGGCCTGGGTTCGATTCCCGGCTGGGTCGGAGATTTTCTCCGCTCAGGGACTAGGTGTTGTGTTGTCCTAATCATCATCAGTTCATCCCCATCGACGCGCAAGCGCCGGCCGGGGTGCCCGAGCCGGTCTAGGCGCTACAGTCTGGAACCGCGCGACCGCTGCGGTCGCAGGTTCGAATCCTGCATCGGGCATGGATGTGTGTGATGTCCGTAGATTAGTTAGGTTTAAGTAGTTCTACGTTCTAGGGGACTGATGACCTCAGATGTTAAGTCACATAGTGCTCAGCGCCATTTGAACCATTTGACGCGCAAGTCGCCAAATCGAAAGACTTGCAACCGGTGAACGACCTACCCGGTGGGAGGCCCTAGTCACACGACACTTACATTTACCATCATGGAGCCACCAACAGCTTGCGCAGCGCCTTGTTGACAATTTGCGTCCTTGACTTCGTGGAGTCTGCGCCACACTCGGTCCCTACCATCAGCTCTTACCAACTGAAATCGTGAATCATCTGACCAAACCACAGTTTTCCGATCGTCTAGGACACAACCGATATGCTCGCGAGCCCAAGAGAGGCTCTGCAGGCGATGTTGTGCTGTTAGCAAGGGCACTCGCGCCTGTCGTCTGCTGCCATAGCACATTACAGCAAGATTTCGCCACACTGCCACACGTTGTTTGCTGCCTATTAGCACCGACAACTCCGCGCAAACGTCGCTTGCTTTCGGTCGTTAAGTGAAGGTCGTCGGTCACTGTGTTGTCCATGGCGAGAAGTAATGCCCGAAATTTGGTATTCTCGGCACACATTTGACACTGTGGACCTCGGAATACTGAATTCCCTAACGATTTCCGAAATGGAATGTCCCATGCGTCTAACTCCAACTACCATGTGGCCATAATCAGCTCGGAAACCTTTTCACATGAATCACCTGAGTGCAAATGACAGTTCCGCCAGTGCAGTGTCCTTTTAGAACTTGTGTATGCGATACTATCCCCATCTGTATATGTCTAGGTCGCTATCCCATGACTTTTGTCACGTCAGAGTAATAAACCGTCCAGTTACACCTGCCAAAAGCCTGAGTAACAATCTTTCGCAGCGCAAACCGCTGCGAGGCGCCAGGAAGGGAGCCACTGCGGTTCTGGAATCACTGACAGGGATGTGGATCCATGCCGACTTCTGTGCCATGGACAACTGCGCTAGGTTTCTCACCTGAGGGTCCATGGCACGAACAGCCTGAACCAAGTGGTTCCACAGATTCTCGATTGGGTTTCAACCCGTGGAGTTTGGTGGCTAGGGAAGAAAGGTGAGCTTAACCTGGTGTTCTTTGAACCACGTACGGACATTGTGAGTTGTGTGACACGTTGCATTATCCTGCTGGTAGATGCTATCCAGCCAAAGAGGAACAAACCGCATGTAGATGTAGACATGATCCCCAAGTATAGATGAAAAAGTGTGTTGATCCACTGTGCTTTCCAGAATGACGAGATCACCTATGGGTTAGCATCCATCCTGGACCCTTTCGATGACTGTTGGAGGGCGTTTGCTTTCAAAAGTTTCAAGCTGTACAGGCCAACAGCCATCTGTCCGATGGAGCATACACGTGATTCATCTGAAAAGGCCACCAGCGGCCACTCGGCTAGCGTTCAGTTGCGGTACTGGCGTGCAAATTCCACGCCTTCAGCAGTCAGCATGGGTGTATGAACCAGGGCCCTGCTGCGAAGATCCTTATGCTGCGACTTTTCCTGAAATTTTTTTCAGGAGATACCGTTTGTAGCTCCTTGGCTCATCTGGACCACCAGTTGCTCA
The DNA here is from genome assembly GCF_021461385.2 of Schistocerca piceifrons. Taxonomy (NCBI): domain Eukaryota; kingdom Metazoa; phylum Arthropoda; class Insecta; order Orthoptera; family Acrididae; genus Schistocerca; species Schistocerca piceifrons. The sequence goes on from NC_060141.1 coordinate 559,824,307, forward strand.
TCAGTTGCACGTCTATTCGCCCTTACACATCTCAATAGCCGTTATTCACCCCTATCATCTGTGGCCCGTGGTGCGCCATAGCTGCCACGGGGCCAGCTGTGGGTATTGCTATTTTTTCCAAGACAACCTCAGAGCAGTTTACAAACCTACCTTTCGGAAATGATTCCACCCTTGGCTTGAAAGCCAATGCTCATACCCGTTCGGACATGAGATAAATCGCTCCGTTTCTGCATTACGAGAACGACTGCACTGTTATCTGCGGTCCCCCAACACCCTTTATATACCATTCACTATTAGTGTTGGCACCTGCTGTCTGTGAGTGGTTATTGCACACTGACGTCGAAGTAGACGGTGATCACATTAATATAACTGGACCGTGTATATACACTAAGTGACCAAACGTATCAAGAGATCTCTGTCTAAAACGTATCAAGAGATCTCTGTCTAATGCGGAATTGACAACTGGATGTCACCTGAGGCGGACCTGCCAGTATAAAAGGAGGCGGGTAGATAAGCAGTAACAGAAAGAGTCGCTCAAGGAAGCTCAGTGACTTCAAATGTGAACTTTTCATCGAATGTGACCTGAGTAACAAATCCATCAGAGTAACACTTTTAAAACTGCCAAGTCGACTGTCAGTTTTGTGATTGTGGAGTGGAAACGCGAAGGAGCAGACGCAGCTAAACCAAGACCTGGCATATCGCTTATACTGACGTTGAGTTATTGTCGAGCACTGCGGCGAATTATTGTAAAAACCGCATGAAATCAGCGGGAGGTTTCACTCGTGAGCTCCTAAGAGCTACCAGCTGTCCGGGTAGCGCAATAACTGTGCTTAGGCAGTTAAAAAGAACCGCGTACAGTGGTCGAGTAGTTCTTCATATGCCACATACACTTCCGTTGTTAATGCTAAGCGGCGCTTGAGACGGAATAAAGGGCAACGTCACTGGGCAATGGATGACTGGTTCAAATGGCTCTGAGCACTATGGAACTTAACATCTGTGGTCATCAGTCCCCTAGAACTTAGAACTACTTAAATCTAACTAACCTAAGGACACCACACACATCCATGTCCGAGGCAGGATTCGAATCTGCGACCGTAGCGGTCCCGCGGTTCCAGACTGTAGCGCCTAGAACCGCTCGGCCACCCTGGCCGGCATGGATGACTGGAAATAAGTGTTTTTGAATGATGAATCACGCGGTACTCGGGGGTGATGCGATGGTATCGCTTTGACATTGACTTAGGCTTTACTGCACCTAGTCCAACCGCTGTTTTCTATAATTGTTATATGATACTTTTTTTCTCATGTGTACTACTGCGTTTAAAAATCAGTATTAGCTTCGCTCTGTTGTTTATTTTCAGCATCACACCTGATGGTGGGCACGTACGAGGGTTACCCAGAAAGTAATGCACCGAATTTGTTCTCTTCAACAATTCTTTATTGAACATAATGAGAATTACACACACGAAAGAATGGTGCTTTATCTACACACCCTATTTTTCCACGTAATCTCGATCCTTTTCTAAGGCCTTACTCCACCACGAAACGAGGGCGTGTATGCCCTGTCGGTACCAGTTCTTGTCCTGGTGGCGGAGCCAGTGCTTCACAGTGTGAATCACCTCCTCATCGTCCACAAAATGTCTTTCACGAATAGCATCCTTTAATGGCCCAAACAAGTGAAAATACGAAGAAGCTAGATCAGGGCTGTAGGATGGATGAGGTAGCACTGTCCCCCTGTTTTGCGACTGTTCGGCAGTCCGAGCGTTATAGTGTTGCAGCAGAACAACTCCCGGGTTACTGTGGCTCCGAAGTCGCCGGAAGCGCGTCTTGTGTTTTGTTAATGTATAGACAAATGCTTCTGAATTAATGGTATCGCCTCTTGGCATCACATCGATGAGAATGACACCTTCACAATCCCAAAACACGATGATCATGACCTTACCGCGGAAGCAGTTGCTCTGAATTTTTCTTCTGTGGGGAGTGGGAATTGCGCCATTCCATCGACTGTCGTTTTGTTTCAGGATCAAAACAGTGAACGCAGGTTTCATCGCCTGTCACAATCCGGGACAAGAAGGCTTCAAAATGTTGCATCAAATCAAGACAAATGTTTTTTCTGTGCGATTTGTGATCCACCGTTAGATACCGCGGGACCCATTCTGCACACATTTCTAAATATTCAAGAGTGCAGATAACTGCTTCCACACTTCCTTTGCTGATTGACAGATGCAGCGCCAACTGCCGAGTCGTAATGCGTCTGTCCTCTCGAATGACATCAGCTCGCTGCAACATGTCGGGTGTGACAGCTGTGGATGGTCTCCCAGGCCGCTGCAAATCGTGGAGATGTGCCGAACCGCCTTCTGATGACCTCACCCTCCGTGCCCAGCGACTAACTGTTCTTCTGTCGACAGCAGATGCTCCATAGACTTCTCACATGCGTTTGTGAATATCCCCCCCCCCCCAGTTTCTTTCTCCGCAGTGAGAAATTCAATGATGGCACGTTGCGTGTAACGTAAATTACCTACAAATGCCATTTTGAAACTGTTCTGCAGCTAAGCTATCTGTCGGAAATGATGGAAACTTGGCGCGCTCACACAGGAGGCTTAAAATAATACATACGAAACGTTTCATATTCGTAGCATTGTTTTCGGCTGACAAGGGAACCTCCTCATCGCACCCCCCTCAGGTTTAATTATAAGTTGGCACAGTGAATAGGCCTTGAAAAACTGAACACAGATCAATCGAGAAAACAAGAAGTCGTGTGGAACTATGAAAAAAATTAATAAAATATACAAATTGAGTAGTCCATGCTAAAATATGCAACATCAAGGCACTGGGAGTCAAGCAGCGCCGTGGTCCTGTGGTTAGCGAGAGCAGCTACGGAACGAGAGGTCCTAGGTTCAAGTCTTTCCTCGAGCGAAAAGATTAATTTTTTATTTTCAGTTTATGTGACAAACTCTTACGTTTTCATCACTTTTTTTGGAGTGATTATCAAATCCACTGAAAACCTAAATCGGGCAAGGCAGAAGAATTTTTTAACCCTTTCGCCAAGTGTACAAGTTAGGTGGGTCGACAATATATTCCTGTCATGTGACGCACATGCCGTCACCAGTGTCGTATAGAATATATCAGACGTGATTTCCCGTGGAGGAATCGATCAAATGTTTTCGGTTCCCATTGGAGAGCCACGTGCTTTCGTCTACTAATCGCACGGTTTTGCGGTGCGGTCGCAAAACGCAGACACAAACTTATTGCAGTGAACAGAGACGTCAATGAACTAACGGACAGATCATAACTTTGCGAAAATAAAGAAAGTAAAATTTTTAGTCGGGGGAAGACTTGAACCCAGGATCTCTCAGTCGGTAGCTACTCATGCTAACCACGGGACCACGGTCTGAGCTCACATTCTCCTTGATGTTGCATATCTTGCACATGGATTACTCAGTTTGTATATTTTACTAATTTTTTTCACGGTTCCACACAACTTCTTCCTGTTTTCTCGATTTATCTGTGTTCAGTTTTTCAAGGCCTATCCACTGTGCCAATTTATAACTAAATCAGAGGGGGGTGCGATGGGGAGGTTCCCTTGTGAGAAAAAAACTCGGTGCATTTCTTTCTGGGAAACTGTCGTAATAAAACAAAAAAAAAGCATTACAACCTCTACTTCGATGGAAGTTTGCGTTTCACAAATCCCTGGAGAATATTACCCGCTATCATATATAGTCCTAATAGTGAAATGTCGAGGAGGCTGGTTGGTTGGTTGGTTGATTTAAGGGAGAAGACCAAACAGCGAGATTGTCAGTCCCATCGGGTTAGGGAAGGATGGGGAAGGACGTCGGCCGTGCCCTTTCAATGGAACCAGCCCGGAATTTGCCTGAAGCGACTTAGGGAAAACACGGATGCGGGTTTAAACAGTCTACCTCCCTAATGCGAGTCCAGTGTGCTAATTACTGCGCCACCTCGCCCGATGTCGAGGAGGTAGTATAACGTTACGCCAGTGTTTATCCTAGTTAGGTGTGGTCTCCTTATTGTGGTTAAGAAAATGCCAAATGCACAAGGATATGAACACATTTTAGAGCACTGTGCATTGCGTATAATAGAGGAACAGTTTGGAGACAATGATTGTATGGGCATCTGTGAGGCAATAGTTTTTTAACAACAACATTCCTGAAATGCTCTGGCCTGTCCAGTACCCCGACCTGAACGCAATGAAACACTGCTGGGATAAGTTGAATCGTTGCCTTCGCTCCAGACTTCAGCGTCCAACATCACTATCTACTCTGGTTTCGGCTCTTATTATGGGCTGCTATTCCGCCACAGATATTCAGACACCTAACTGGAAGTGTACTCAGCAGAGCTCAAGTCTTCAAACTGGCGAAGGTTGAACACACCGCATATTAATGACCACCAATAGGGGTCCGGACACTCTTTATCAGATAATATATGGCTAAGACACTGGACACCCAGTTCTGAAGAGTAGCGTTCATATCCCCGTTTGGTAATGAATATATAGAATTTCTGTCGTTTCCTCAAATTATTTAACACACACGCTGGGATGATTTGTTTGCATAGGACACAACCGAGTCTCTTCCCTATCCTTATCGCAGCTGGGCCCGTACTCCGCCTCTCACAACCTAGCCGTCAACGGGCGCTAAACCCTATTCGTCATTCCTTCTCGGTTTCTTGAATCTCAGAACTGAAACCTTAAGGCTCAGGTCAGGTAGTATCACTACCTTGTCGCTCGAGAGGTGAGGTAGTTCAATATTTTTTCTCCGCATGTACCTAGATTTATCAAAAAAGAGGAATGAGCTTTTTAACCGTAGTATAACCCAAACAGGCCTAAACGGGCATTGCCGTTTTGTGAAATAGTCCTTTTCGTGTTGTATGTACTTTGCCCAGCGCACCTCGAAATTTTGGAGCGATGCGTTACTGCCAAAGTGAGACAGCAGTTTATCGAGTGGTAAGCGCTTTGGGGCGTTTGTCACCTTGTTTCGCTACTTGTTGGAGCATTACGTCCCCCCCTTGTTTCCCTACTTCTAGTATAGTTCCCTTCCTTGCCTCCCACCTTACGAAGCCTTCTGGGATACCTCCCTTCCTTGCTTCCCGACTTAAGCGACTTTACATACGAAGTTTATTGTTGCATTTCAAGACGGCCATGATGTTTAAAACAGGTATTTAATATCCTTAATGTCAAAGTCACTCCCACATTACTTAACCCTTTACCTGGAAACGTTGCTCTCAAGCAACATGTTCTTTCTTTTTGTCTTCTGGACGGCCTTCACGAATAAGGGCCGCTTCATGTCAGTGTTGCTGTCTGCTAACACTCCCTGAACATGATTCAGCGCACTGTTGTTCTAATTGTTGGCGGAGAGGCGTGCAGAAGTCGTTTTTTTGAGTGCATGTAACGGTTAGCTGTGAATAAGCTGTGTAATGTTATAAATTCTTATATGGTTTACGTAGTAGAACTTTGAAAAGGTAAATATATCTGCAATTTACTTGTAGAAAAATGTCTGCCATTGTAATATGAGGCGTTATTTATGGTTTATAACCAAATCTGAAGGACAAAGAAAAGACAAAACATACACGTTGCTTTAGAGCAACATTGCCAGTAAAAGTAATTGAAAAATAACATCACGGCTAATAGGTGCGTTTGTTTGCAGCTAATACGGAGATGAATCCACTAAATTTTTTTTGTGGAAAAAGGAAGTGTAAAACCACAATATTTCTTCCTCTGGACCCTTTACTTTCTGACTGCGACAGTTCAAGCTCGGAACTAGATATGCTAGCGGGGGAACTAGATATTCTAGCGGACAATTCTGATGAAGATCCGGATTACCAGCCTCAAATTTCACGATATAAACAATTGATAATTGTAGCAGAAATTGATTTTGAAGATGATGAAGTAACAACAGACGAAGTAGTACCACATCACCAATGTGACATAGGTGGCACACTGGGACACTCCACCTCCACCAGGAATAGAGATCCCCCAGAAAGTCAGTTCAACTGGGTGAAGCAAGACCCTATGTGTGTGTATTCAGATCTGTCTCATGAATTACGTGAATCGTGTAGTGAAACTCCTTTACAATATTTCGGAAAACTGTTTGACTCTGAGATAATGAAACTGATTGTTGATCAGACAAACTTTTATTCTGTGCAGCAGACATCGTCATCACTGAATACAAGTGTACATAAAATGGAGCAATTCATTGGCAAGCTAATTTACATGAGCAAAATAAATTTGCCTTCATATGCCGATTATTGGGCTCTGTCTACTAATACAGAAAATATCTCCAGTGTTATGAGCTTGAAAAGATTTCAGAAACTGCGCAGATATCTTCACTTCTCGAATAATGAGAATTCTGCCAGTTCTAGCAACAGGGTGGTGAAAATTAGACCTATTGTGGATGCTGTAGTACGCAAGTGTCGAAACCCTGATGCAAAAACTGAATATTCAATTGATGAAATTATGGTTCTGTGTAAGGTACAGGGGCTGGCAATCTACGTCAGTATATTCAGAACAAATCCCACAAATAGGGCTTCAAGATATTTGTACGAGCTGAAGTGTCTGGAATTATATAGGATCATATTCCATGTACGCTACCGGTAAAGGGATGATTACAGACTTATCAGAAGACGAAAAGAAATTTGGAACTGGTGGCCAAGTTGTAAATATGCTATATAGGACAACAGCTCAGCCGCTCAACTCAACTCATTTTCCTAAAGAATGAAATGAATATAGATTTTCTGGGAACAATACGCAGGAATCGTATAAACGATTGCCCACTTGAACCAGAGGAGTTACAACTGAAGCGAGGTCAGGGAAGCTACGATTACACAAGGTAGTGTGTTCAGCAAGTTCATTTTGTGGACTAGAACCAACGAAAGCTGTGAAACGTTGGAATACTATTCAAAAACGAAAGACAGATGTGACATGTCCAGTGCTGTTTTTCTGGGGGAACACTGGGGGATGCGTACCCCTAAACTTTTTCGTCGGCCAAGTAATTTTTTTACGATGTTGAGAGCTTGGAAGAGTCCCAAAGATTTATTTCATGGACGTAATTTTTTTATTTCATTTTTTGTGTTGGTAATTGCAATACAAATGATATCAATGCAGTTTTTGGTGGGAAAAGCGATGCCGTTGACTGCAAGCATTTCGAAACAGCGGCAACCATTCTCAACAACTGAATCGCTGGCAGCCAGTTCGACAAGCATGTAGTGGCCTCGCCCGCTAATAGTGGGCGATGGTAGTGCTAAACGGATATGCATACACTCAAACACCGAGCCACCGATAGATGTCTCTACGGTCCCGCTACCAATGTCCTGTGCGATTCATTGTGGAAAAACTTTAAGGCTTTGGTTGCTCACTTCACAGCTGCAAAAGATGATCAAAGCAGGGAATCAACTGACAGGGGTATGTACGATGGTTTATTGAAGTACATTATCAAAGTTGACTTCATTCTCGACTTGGCTCTAATGTGTGGTGCCCTTCAAGAATTATCACAATTAAGTCTTGAGCTACAGTGAAGATACATCACACTGTATTTTGCCCAACAGAAGATCAGAAATCAGCTGCTTGTGTTTGAAGAAAGAAAAGTGAGCTGAGGTCCTCATTACTGTGAAGTTCTCAAAGCAGTCCAAGAGCTGAACTTCAGAGAATTCCACTGGAAAGGGGGCAACTATAAGACATTTTGAGCCCACCATATTTTACGATTGTCTGAAACAGTGGATGGAGAATCGTCTTCTGCAGACTGAGGATATTGCTATCTCTGGGTGTGTGAAAGTTTTGGACTCATCAAATTGGCCTGAGAATCCTGGAATAACATATGGTGAAACGAATATCAAAACTTTATGCTGTCGTTTTGCTCTTCCAGGGAGAGAAACATGTAGAGGATTTCGGGAGTATTTCATGGAGAAGAAAATTCCCTCCTTCCTCTTCAGAATGCACTGAAATGTGTTCCTATATCAACGAGTGAATGTGAACGTGGGTTTTCCCAAATAAATCTGATCATCTCGCCAACAAGACCTTCATTTCATCTTTCCACAGTCAGCAATCTGATGTTCATAAAGTTGGTTGGTCCTCCACTGATGTTGTTCTAGCCCATGGACTATGTATGCTCTTGGTTCATGAAAGGCAGACATCTTGCTACTGACAGCAAGAGTAAAGTAAGAAGGCGTGAAGACTACAGCAGCCATGAACTAAAGTCAGTTTGGAAACTGTTGTAATGCTATTAATGTAAGTTACGCTGCAGTTTTATAGTTAAATAAATTTTCAGCTGTATTAACAATTGGGTCAATTGAAGCAGTGGATACCAGCCATCAACTATGCCGTTTCGGAAGCCAAACAAGGTTGCAAAATATTTTTGTAGTGTAGTTTCTATTGTTGTTGATGATAGGTGTAGATGGTTTTTGTTGTATTGTGTCTGTTAGTGGTGTTTTATAGGTTAAAATGTGTGTTCGGTAATGTTTCGTTGTTTTGTTTAGTATGTCGGAGGGTTGATTGGACTCACCTGTCTCATTTGAGGTGTATTATGGGTCAAGTCAAGTGTACGATACCATTTTCTTTTATTGTTCAGGGGTTGATGAGAATCGCATGCTTCATTTGAGGTGATGTAAACTGAATTGTTCGATACCACATTCTTTTGTATGTTTGGCTGTTTCTCGGTATCACCTGCTTCATTTGAGTTAAGTCAACTGAAGAGTCCGATACCGGTATTTTTGTAGTTCGAAATGTTGATGATGTCATGGCTAAAAGCAGACGGTGGTATCCCATGCTTCAGTTATAAGTAATTTTCGCTGCATTATATCCAATGTCTGAGTACTCTCAAACTTCTTTTTTTAGAAAAAAGGCACTGGACATGTCTGAACATTGTCAGTTCCTACCATAAGCATATGGATGGTGTAGACCTGGCGAGAATGCTTGTCGAACTATAAAGAGTACCTCTCAAGTCAAAGCGTGTCATTACACACGATACTTTCGCACCATACTGCTTCTTTGTTTTTTTCCCTGAAAGACATTACTCTAAAGCTCTGCAATATACACTGCCTGAAAAAGATGTGCAGAACTCTCAAGGACAAGGTCATTTTATTGAGAAGTGAGCTGATGGATAGTTAATCATTGTAAAAGCATATGACAACAAATTCAGACCAAATTAAGCACCCATGTCACAGTAAAGGGCGCCCAAACAGTCGCATCATTATACAGTGTACTCCCCTCTGCCAGCAACGCAGGGGTGTATTCTCGCATGCAAACGACCATAAAGGTACCGAATGGCATCCAACATTAGATTGTCCCAAGCACTTTGCAGATTTTGTTGCAATTCGGCATTGGTTCTTCCAGGACATGGAGGAGATCTCGAATCATCATGCCCCATACATGGTCACTTGGCGAGATACTTGCGATTTTGCTAGTCAGCGCAGTTGTCGTATACCATGAAGAGCTCGCTGCGTCGCAGCACCATGTCGACATGCATTGTCCCTTTCGCGACCCCAGATATAATTCCTCCTCCTCCTCTTTAGTAAATGATTAAATGTTATTTCGTAATTGTTTAGGCTTTCCTGGCGATTCGTTGATACATTGAATAATTAGGTTTTCTGCCGATTGTTTGCGTCCTTCTCGCACGATATTTCGACGGCACGGTTTGATGACTCCTTCAGGAGCTCCATGAGTTCCCTTTCCTCTCGCTTCCATTTACAAAAGAAAAATAACATTAGACATGTTGAACAATCGGATTTTCTGCCAGTTATTCGTGTCGCTGTAGCACGATATTTAAGCGGCGTGATTCGTTGTCTTCTTCAGGTGCTCCCTGAGCTGAGAAGGCTCCCTGAGCAGCTGAAGAAATAGCGAGTCACGCCGCCGGAATATCGTGCGAGAACGACGCCAGTAAGCACCTGAAGAAAACAACCAGTCACGCCGTCGAAGTATCGTACGAGAACGACGCGAACAACCGGTATAGTCAGCGCAGGTCACAGTGGCCGATGCAAGAAAATGGTTCAAATGGCTCTGAGCACTATGGGACTTAACTTCAGAGGTCATCAGTCCCCTATAACTTTGAACTACTTAAACCTAACTAACCTAAGGACATCACACACAACCATGCCCGAGGCAGGATTCGAACCTGCGACCGTAGCGGATGCGCGGTCCAGACTGAAGCGCCTAGAACCGCTCGGCCATTACGACCGGCCATGGCACAGTGACCAATTTTCGTCTAAAGCGCTGCACGAATTCATTCGTTTGTTGGGAGAGGGAGGCCAACATCCGCTTTTGGCCTGTCGGCTACACGCTTTGATGACAGAATCGAGATGCACGCCCTGCAGTTTTTCTCAAACGATTTTACGGAAACCATTCGATAAAAAAAAAACCTTTTTTGTGTTACTTGTGGCTTTAAATGTCAGCTTCATGATGAAGTGCACATCGTGTCGCTAATGGTTATAGTTATTGTGATATAATGTGAAGTGAGGCACTATGCGAAATTCGTAAAAGTTTGCAAAGAAAAATAGGAATGGCTATGATTTTACGTTTGGTGCATATTACATGATATGTTGCTGCGTATGAAATTTAGCTAATATATTGGATTTTTCTTTAGACTTTGGTGGAGGTCTTCTGCCTGTCGCCAGTCTCGAGAAAATTTATCCGATGTAGCACACTCATTTGTGATCATGCCCGCCAGCAATAAAGACAAATGAAATATTCACAACATTCCTCATACTTCACAAGCGGTGTAAGATACTGAAATGAGATTTTGGCAAATGATAGCCCACAAGGAGGAGAGTATTTTGCCTTATGGTTATTATGCAAAACTTCATTATTTAACGTGTTATCGCACTAATTACAAACCTTTTAGATGAAAGAATGTAATTTTTAAGGGCCACCACTAGCTGGTGAAATGAGAAATCCTGTGGGTTTTGGAACTACATAAATGAAGACATTACACGTTTATTTTGGTACAGAGAATGTGCTTTTCCTCAGTTCATCACTTAATAAAATTAATGAACCATTGTTTCAGAATTCTAACGCAATTACATCTGCATAACATGTTAGTGAGGTGACATTGTGTAAACTCCACTGTGTTGGAAAAAGAAGCAAAATGTAACATAGCTACAAGAGAAATGCAGTTTCACTCAAAATTCGCCACTGATGACGTTTCTCTGTTAAGCTACAGTTGGTTAACAAGTTAGGCGAAAATAAATCACTCTTTTTGTTGCATTTTTAGCGGAGTTCTTTTTTTGGATGCTAATCAAAGCCGTGTTGACAGTAGATACGAGTATTGATGAATGGTCGCCATGCAAAGTGTGGGCATGTAGGTGCTCCACTTAATGTAGACAAAAAGTATTGGCGTAGACTTCCGTTTAGAATGGCACTTACCCTCTAGCGCTCGCCATTTCCCCTACAGCGCCTGCCCACAAACCCCATCACCATCACAACAGCTCTCTCCACGCATGCCCCGTCTACTGCTCATCTACCGGCCACGATATTTTGCGTGCACTACACAAGATCCCCTTATTCAAGATGTCAAATGTTATTTTTTTAACGTACGTGGGAGCGACAGGAGACGTGATTATCTTGAAGGCGGTGAGCGGTAAGATGTATCGGCATAATCGATTATTGTTGGTCCGTTACTGACGAAGTAATAAAATGTATGAATTTTAACTGCATCAGTTTGCGTGTTACGTAATAATGTTTCTTCGAGAAGGCATCGAACTTCTTGTAATAAGTCTGAATAAACGCAGAGTTCCTTTTCTTTATTTGATCATGCAGTACACGACCAAGACTGCAACAGCGGTGATCGATAAGATGCATCACAGGATTAGTAACTTCCCGACTTTGCCTGCGGCTGACTGTGATAATTCTGCAAGAGAATCAAATGACACAATGAAAATATGAACGACGAAACATTAAACGTATAAGACACCACATAAGATGCACTTATTTCTCTAATTAATACAAGTACAAAATTGACGAGCACCTTATGCAATCGGCGCCAAAAGGAGAGGCTAACTAGGAAGAAGTCAAGACAGACAGTGTCTCTCAATTGTTTTAGAAGTAAAGTGAAAAACTGAATACATCCAAAGATTGCGTTCGACGTTTAAAACGTCGTCTCTGTTCTGGGGGAAAACTGCAAACAATGTGCTACTTTCTTTTATTATACTGCCTTCTTCAATGGCGTTGGCACAGTGTTCATAGTCTACTCAACGTTGAATGAAGGCTTTCAGGACCGGTTGACATAGCTGCTCGTAAACCTTTCGGGGTGTGAGGTCGTGGTCCAACAAGCTCTTCTGTTCCTTACATTTCGTCCAGGTCTGTGCTGGACATCCTCAGATGCGCTCCTCCGCTGAGTCTTGCTGACGGACCGGGCGGACGTCCGAGAGCGACATGTATACTCTAGGAAAGGGGGTGTGGTCGAAGTAACACGTGATGAGCAGAGATAATTGTAGTCAAAGATAAAACTTAACTATCAATTGTCATCTTATCAGAGATAAAATTGTCTAGCGATTCTGCAGAGCTACTGTCCGTATGTCGCCAAGTTTCATTGCTTCCTCTTTCCTATTAAAATTATCCTGATGCTTATAAATTTCAGTGGCTTCTCTACATAGTAGTGGATAATAATTTAGCTTCGTAGATAAAATTTCTGTTTCAAAAGACTTCACATCGTGGTTTCCTGACTGAAGAGCATGCTCTGCAGCAGCTGATTTTTCTATTTTTCGTAGTCGGCAAAGACCTTTGTGCTCGTTTAGCCGTGTATTTATGCTCCTCTTGGTAGTTCCAGTATAAACTTCACCACATATGCACGGAATTTTGTATACACCACATGTCGACAGAGGAGGGCGTTTATCCTTCACAGATTGGAGTACTTGACTTATTTTCTTTGTTCGTCTAAAGACCGGTCTGATGTCATGTTTCTGTAAAATCTTACTGATCTGATCCGTTACTTTTTTAATAAAAGGGAGAGAAACTGTATTTTTCCATCGCTGTAGTTCATCCTTGTCCTTCGGGCTTCTGTTACTTGATCGCAAAATTCGCTTTACATCTTGCCCTGAGTAGCCATTTTCCTCGAAGACCTGCATCAGGTGTTTTATTTCAGCATCCAGGTGTTCCGATGTGCATATCCGTTCAGCTCTATCGACAAGACTCTTAATGACACCTCTCTTTTATTGTGGTTGGTAATTGGAGTTTTTATGCAAATATCTATCCGTATGTGTTGTGTTGTTGTTGTGCTCTTCAGTCCTGATTCAAATGGTTCGAATGGCTCTGAGCACTATGGGACTTAACATCTGAGGTCATCAGTCCCCTAGAACTTAGAACTACTTAAACCTAACTAAACTAAGGACATCACAAACATCCATTCCCGAGGCAGGGTTCGAACCCGCAACCGTAGCGGTCGAGCGGTTCCAGACTGAAGCGCCTAGAACCGCTCAGCCACACCGGCCGCCTTCAGTCCTGAGACTGGTTTGATGCAGCTCTCCATGCTACTCTACCCTGTGCAAGCTTCATCTCCCAGTACCTACTGCAACCTACATCCTTCTGAATCTGCTTAGCGTAGTCATCTCTTGGTCTCCCTCTATGATTTTTACCCTCCACGCTGCCCTCCAGTACTAAACTGGTGATCCCTTCGTGCCTTAGAACATGTCCTACCAATCGATCCCTTCTTCTAGTTAAGTTGTGCCACAAACTCCTCTTCTCCCCAATTCTACTCAATACCTCCTCATTAGTTATGTGATCTACCCATATAATCTTCAGCATTCTACTGTAGCAACACATTTCGAAAGCTTCTATTCTCTTCTTGTCCAAACTATTTATCGTCCATGTTTCACTTCCATACAAATACTTTCAGAAACGACTTCCTGACACTTAAATCTATACTCGATGTTAACAAATTTCTCTTCTTCAGAAACGCTTTCCTTGCCATTGCTAGTCTACATTTTATATCCTCTCTACTTCGACCATCGTCAGTTATTTTGTTCCCCAAATTGCAAAACTCATTTACTACTTTAAGTGTCTCATTTCCTAATCTAATTCCCTCAGCATCACCCGACTTAATTCGACTACATTCCATGATCCTCGTTTTGCTTTTGTTGATGTTCATCTTACATCCTCCTTTCAAGACACTGTCCATTCCGTTTAACTGCTCTTCCAGGTCCTATGATGTCTCAGACAGAATTACAATGTCATCGGCGAACCTCAAAGTTTTTATTTCTTCTCCATGGATTTTAATACCTACTTCATTTTTTTCTTTTGTTTCCTTTACTGCTTGCTCAATATACAGATTGAATAGCATCAGTGAGAGGCTAAAACCCTGTCTCACTCCCTTCCCAACCACTGCTTCCCTTTCATGTCCCTCGACTCTTATAACTGCCATCTGGTTTCTGTACAAATTGTAAATAGCCTTTTGCTCCCTGCATTTTACCCCTGCCGCCTTCAGAATTTGAAAGAGAGTATTCCAGTCAACATTGTCAAAAGCTTTCTCTAAGTCTACAAATGAAATTTTGATTAAAACGAAGATCAATCCCTGCCCTCAATATGTTTAACTCAAAATTTGTAATGCTTCACAGTTGTCACATGGTGCTTGCGTGTACATCAAATGTTCTTCCCAACAACAAAGATGTAGTTTCATTGGCTGAAGCCAAATCTTGTGTAGCTACTGTCAGACAACAATATCACACATGACTGGAATTATGTAGTGCTCTGCTTCCTGCTCAGCACATTCATTAGGTGGCCAGTGCCTTAGACATTGTAAAAAGTAGTGATATCCGTCCATCTCTGATTGGGCTCCACAGTAGTTCTCTGCTGGCTGAAATTTAGTGCTAGTCACTGGAGAACTTTTGTTGCCAACAGATTCTTTGAAATTCAAGAACTGTGTTCAGTTCTCAACTGGAGACATGTCAAATAAGAAGACAATCCTGCTAATCACTTATCATCTGGCATTAGTCCAGCACATTTGAGCTCATTTTGACTGCAGCACCTGAAAGAAGGTGTGAGCAAGTATCCTTGGTGTCTGTCGTTAAGGGGAGGTTTACTATCTTTGGTCCGAAAAAAGCATGCTTTTTGAGAATTTTTTCTCAGGGTATGTTATAGATATCAATGTCAAAGTTGGTCAAAATTTTTATTGATATTTCCTCTACAAACTGGAATTTTTTCGAGCGGAAATGTCGAAGAGCAAAGCTGGAAGGGCCGTCCGAATGAAACGAAATTTCGATGTAGACCTCCACGTGCGGTATGTCACAGGTCAGCCGGCTCGTCTGTAATCAAAATTGAGTTGACGTTAGCGAAGTATATAAGATTCTTTAGGAGTTGTACCTCGCTTAAGTTATGTGGAACATAGGAAACAAAATGGCAGCCATTTGAAAAAAAAATAGGGGTTTTTCATTGATTTTTTTGACTTCGTAGCCCAAGTAAAAATATTTATAGTTGAATGATTGGTATAAAAGTGGTGCAACTCCTAGACAATTTAGTTAGTTTCATCGAAAACAAAGAATCATGCCAATAGGTTCAGTGGATTTTGAAGTTGCCATACTGCGCGATAAAAAAAAGTAATTTCGATAAAAACGTGTTTGAAGTTTTGACTACATATAAATGCAATTTTATGCAACTTACGTTCAATCTGCTATTCCGGGTCCATAAACTAGTCCTCACTCTTCCTCAAGGAGGGCGTTCTGCTCGATCTGGGCCATCCTGCGCTGCTCCAGAGCCGCTCGTATGGCCGGTGACAAGCAGTTTTCGGCCGCTTGAATCCGGTGGTCGTCTGAATGCATGGCGAACTGCGTCGAATAGAGTCCCAGGGTGACGACCATTGTTGTCATGCTCTTCAGAATTGCTGAATACCCTTCGTTGAAGCTGCTCACTGCCACGAAAATCGCAACTTCCACAGTCTTCGCACCAGAATGTAAATGCTCGGGGGCTATCGCCACAAGTTAAGTCATTCTGGAGTGGTGCTGCGAGCTACCGTTCACACAGGACTCCACAAATTCTTCGTAATTGCGCAGTTTGCAAAATGGCGTCTCCTGTCTCAGCTGATAAAACGGCTGTACATATTACTAAATAAGATGTTTTAGAAACATAATAAATGTAAAATATTACTTACCAAAGTGTTTCTCTTATCTCTTGTCTCGACTACATGTTTTAAGAACCGGTCTGCAGCATCAAACCAAGCAAGGCTGGGTTTATAAATACCATCTGTAGACGCACCACTCTTAAGTGATTTCAGTACTTTTTTATGTTCATTCATGTAAGCATTTCGAATGCTTCGAATTTTTAATTTTGTTGTAGCTACGTCAATTCCAGGTACATATTCACGCATACTGTTTACTATTTCAATTAATGCAGCATCTCTCAAATTTCTGTCTTTGTATGATTCGCTTTTGTGGTTCCAAAGGCATTCTCGTTCTTGATACACCTCCAAGAATCTCATAATTGTCGCTGTTGACCACTTTTTCGACATATTAATAGCAAACGCACAAACAAAAGCACTATCTGCGGGCGAATGCGCACTAGAAAGGTTTGAACCCAGCCGTGAGGTAGCAATCGAATGACATTATTTGATTGTGGAGAAGGCAAAATGGCGCAACAAAGTAGAAGTTCAACTTTTTGTGGCGTGACAAAAGTTGCGCTTCTTAAATGGAGCCACCGAAAACTAGTTCACACATGCAACTACAAAGCAACCCCAGTTAGCAGTGGCGATACTTTTGTTGCTTTTGTGAACCCGGCTTAACTTCCAAACACATACGCTCAAACTTTCTTTTGAATTCTGTGTGTTTCCTCCCAATCACCGGTACAATAACTTGTCCTCCGAAAGAAAAAAACTGTTGCGTGAAAAAGGCCGATTTCAGGCAGGTATGTTTTTTTGTTCAACTACGAATAGCAAACATTTTCGTTCCGTATTCGGAAAAACCGTTTCAGGAGTGGATGCTAAACACTTTTATGGATCCAAAAATGCAATATAAAAAAATCGATGTTTTGAACCAAAAGATAGTAAACCTCTCCTTAAGCTTGATGACAGATGGCTACTTAAATATTCCTCACTTAAGAAAACCTACAGGGGTAAGACTTATCCACTGAAGTTTGCTAACGACACTTGTTTGCAAGAAGCAGACGGGATAAGTGGTCCACTAACCCCAAAAGAACGCCAAAATACTATCAAAAGAGCCATTGGCGTAGTTCAACATGGTGAGTATGATCACTTTGTTAAAGGCCAATTCCTTTATTCCACAGAACAGCCAATTAAGATATTTGCACCATTCATTAACACAAATGGGAGGGAAGTTAATGAATCCTAATATAATGTATGATGAGTGACATCCTATTATCATATCACTTAAGCACCATTTGACAAAAATTATCATTGTGTATGAATATGAAAATCTTTTGCACACTTGCAGCTTTCGCTGTCTATGTTGAGTAGGAGATTTTGAATTCCCAACATAGTCACTGGAGTTATCAGGAAATGTTTGAAATGCTTTAAGTCTCAGACTAAAGCTCAACTTATGGGTCACCTATCAGCATACAGAGAAACTAGTCTCGCCTTTTCTAGCACTGTGGGGTGAATTATACAGGCCCTTTTACTGTGAAGCACGGTGGAAGACTGAGTAAGGTTAGTATCAAGGCCTGTCTTGCTCTATTTATTTGCGTAGCAACCAAAACCACCCACCTAGAGTTAGTGACTTAGTAACAAGCTCCTTTCTGGCTGCCATCAGGAGATTCATAGCAAGAAGTGGAAAACCTTCTCAAATGTGTAGTGATTTTGGTACTACATTTGAAGGTGCACAAAATGAACTTAATTTTTTCTGTGGTGACAGCAAAACTGTGTCCTATGTTTAAGTAGTCAATCAGTGATGTATTCTCTCTCATTTGTGTGGTGGTACACAATAAAGCCCTTCACCAAATTGCTAATTACAGCAACAAAATCTTTGTTCCTAATATCAGCTCAAGAAGCTGTGTGTGTTTTCTTGTGGACTGACTGTTGCCGTATGCAGCATGACAGTAATATTTTTGTTGCTTTCATATCTTAAATGTTAGTAGCATTCATTTCTCTCACACATTGTGACAGAAATATTTACTGTTTTCCTTATGTCTTACGCGTTAGTATACCCTTCCTGTTGCATATGCAGTGTGACAGTGATTTTTTTCCCTAAATGTTAGTGTATTTCATTTTCATATGCCCTGATATTGTGTCTAGTGAAATT
This sequence comes from Schistocerca piceifrons, assembly GCF_021461385.2. NCBI lineage: Eukaryota > Metazoa > Arthropoda > Insecta > Orthoptera > Acrididae > Schistocerca > Schistocerca piceifrons. The sequence goes on from NC_060141.1 coordinate 559,842,478, forward strand.
CATTTTTATTGTTTTCTTTGTTTGGAATTTACATTTTCATTTTGTTGCTTGTTAAATTCACGTTTACCTTCTAAAATAACAAGATAACTTTTGGAGCGGAGGTATGGTATGTTAATTCTGTAACTCACTTTGCCACTCTAAGTGCCATCTAGTGGCGTTTTGCTAACTGGGCAGGTCAATCTCTCTGAGGCCTTTCTGCATACAGGTACTGCCAAGTGGCCATTGAGAGTGGATGTTCCAGGTAGCCTGGAGACACCATTGTGAATCGAAGTACGTCTTCCCCGGGGAAGCACTACAGTGGATAGATGTGCATAATTTGTGAAGTACTATGGAGTAGCACCTTGTATATTATAGAATAAACTTGCGTTCCATCTAATCATTGTGTAGTGGAAATGAGGGAAGGACAGTGAGTCCTCTTGTGCCACACAATCAAAACTTGAATGTACAAATGAAGGACCAAAGGCCTCCAAGTGAACTGTGTACAAATGGGCTCCCTTATGGACCAAGAGGTAGGCAATCCCACTTTGGCCACCAGTGAGTATGGACATCCAAGAGAGGTAGAAATAAGTCAGAAGGTGGTAAGATTTGACTGTATTGTCTATAGTCTGATTAAAATTACTTGATAGCTAACACTTCACTTGTTGCATCAAACCATCTGCCATTGCCAAACTGCCGCAAAAATTGATCAGTTCACTTATAACTCCTTGCCTGGTATTTTTTCTTGATGTGTAGGGGCCCTGCATCATCACACAAAACAATACTAATGAAATACACATGTTTCACACACAACACTAACCAAGCACTACTGGATACTGCTGCATCTAATGCAATTCAGTACCACCTATACGGTTATCATAATTACATATATCAACTTTTGTTAGATAAGTTTTGGATGACATTGTGTGAAGCCAAATTTTTGACGGCTGCAGTTCAATGTTGTGATTGGGGACCACAATTGTAAATATAACTACTTACCTCAGTGTTTCTACATCTACATCTACGTCCATACTCCGCAAGCCACCTGACGGTGTGTGGCGGAGGGTACCTTCAGTACCTCTATCGGTTCTCCCTTCTATTCCAGTCTCGTATTGTTCGTGGAAAGAAGGACTGTCGGTATGCCTCTGTGTGGGCTCTAATCTCTCTGGTTTTATCCTCATGGTCTCTTCGCGAGATATACGTAGGAGGGAGCAATATACTGCTTGACTCTTCGGTGAAGGTATGTTCTCGAAACTTCAATAAAAGCCCGTACCGAGCTACTGAGCGTCTCTCCTGCAGAGTCTTCCACTGGAGTTTATCTATCATCTCCGTAACGCTTTCGCGATTACTAAATGATCCTGTAACGAAGCGCGCTGCTCTCCGTTGGATCTTCTCTATCTGTTCTATCAACCCTATCTGGTACGGATCCCACACTGCTGAGCAGTATTCAAGCAGTGGGCGAACAAGCTTACTGTAACCTACTTCCTTTGTTTTCGGATTGCATTTCCTTAGGATTCTTCCAATGAATCTTAGTCTGGCACCTGCTTTACCGACGATCAACATTATATGATCATTCCATTTTAAATCACTCCTAATGCGTACTCCCAGATAATTTATGGTATTAACTGCTTCCAGTTGCTGACCTGCTATTTTGTAGCTAAATGATAAAGGATCTATCTTTCTGTATATTCGCAGCACATTACACTTGTCTACATTGAGATTCAATTGCCATTCCCTGCACCATGCGTCAATTCGCTGCAGATCCTCCTGCATTTCAATACAATTTTCCATTGTTACAACCTCTCGGTACACCACAGCATCATCTGCAAAAAGCCTCAGTGAACTTCCGATGTCATCCACCAGGTCATTTATGTATATTGTGAATAGCAACGGTCCTATGACACTCCCCTGCGGCACACCTGAAATTACTCTTACTTCGGAAGACTTCTCTCCATTGAGAATAACATGCTGCGTCCTGTTATCTAGGAACTCCTCAATCCAATCACACAATTGGTCTGATAGTCCATATGCTCTTACTTTGTTCATTAAACGACTGTGGGGAACTGTATCGAACGCCTTGCGGAAGTCAAGAAACACGGCATCTACCTGTGAACCCGTGTCTATGGCCCTCTGAGTCTCGTGGACGAATAGCGCGAGCTGGGTTTCACGTGACCGTCTTTTTCGAAACCCATGCTGATTCCTACAGAGTAGATTTCTAGTCTCCAGAAAAGTCATTATACTCGAACACAATACGTGTTCCAAAATTCTGCAACTGATCGACGTTAGAGATATAGGTCTATAGTTCTGCACATCTGTTCGACGTCCCTTCTTGAAAACGGGGATGACCTGTGCCCTTTTCCAATCCTTTGGAACGCTACGCTCTTCTAGAGACCTACGGTACACCGCTGCAAGAAGGGGGGCAAGTTCCTTCGCGTACTCTGTGTAAAATTGAACTGGTATCCCATCAGGTCCAGAGGCCTTTCCTCTTTTGAGTGATTTTAATTGTTTCTCTATCCCTCTGTCGTCTATTTCGATATCTACCATTTTGTCATCTGTGTGACAATCTAGAGAAGGAACTACAGTGCAGTCTTCCTCTGTGAAACACATTTGGAAAAAGACATTTAGTATTTCGGCCTTTAGTCTGTCATCCTCTGTTTCAGTACCATTTTGGTCACAGAGTGTCTGGACATTTTGTTTTGATCCACCTACCGCTTTGACATAAGACCAAAATTTCTTAGGATTTTCTGCCAAGTCAGTACATAGAACTTTACTTTCGAATTCATTGAACGCCTCTCGCATAGCCCTCCTCACACTACATTTCGCTTCGCGTAATTTTTGTTTGTCTGCAAGGCTTTGGCTATGTTTATGTTTGCTGTGAAGTTCTCTTTGCTTCCGCAGCAGTTTTCTAACTCGGTTGTTGTACCACGGTGGCTCTTTCCCATCTCTTACGATCTTGCTTGGCACATACTCATCTAACGCATAATGTACGACGGTTTTGAACTTTGTCCACTGATCCTCAACACTATCTGTACTTGAGACAAAACTTTTGTGTTGAGCCAACAGGTACTCTGAAATCTGCTTTTTGTCACTTTTTCTAAACAGAAAAATCTTCCTACCCTTTTTAATATTCCTATTTACGGCTGAAATCATCGATGCCGTAACCGCTTTATGATCGCTGATTCCCTGTTCTGCGTTAACTTTTTCAAATAGTTCGGGTCTGTTTGTCACCAGAAGGTCTAATATGTTATCCCCACGAGTCGGTTCTCTGTTTAACTGCTCAAGGTAGTTTTCAGATAAAGCACTTAAAAAAATTTCACAGGATTCTTTGTCCCTGCCACCCGTTATGAACGTTTGAGTCTCCCAGTCTATATCTGGCAAATTAAAATCACAATAACACAATGGTTAGTGCACAAAACTTGTGCAGAAGGTTGTAAGTTGAATCTCATCAAATGAAGTGAATTTTTTTTATTTCTAAATCTAATCAAAACAGTTTGATTATTATTTTTATTCAACTAATTGGTTCAAGTGTAATTTTTTATTACTAATTATTTTCATCATTGTATTGACTTTTTTACTTGCTCTTATTTTTCTTCCTATCTTTGTTTTTCATTTGGAACCTGTCTGTGTCACCTACAATCTCCAACCAAATGCCAGTGGTGATGCTCATTGGTTGGTAACACAGCAGCGCATTGAGCCAGTGTGAGAATAGTTACAGGTAACCGATGACAGCAAGAAATTACAGTTTACTTATAGCACTGAAACTGATTTTTTTCTGTCTTGAGTTTGCTCATAGAGGCTAGCTTTAATTGCCATGAACAAAGTGACAGTGATTTTAGTTCTGCTGTAAATTGCTGACTGCCATTTTCTTGCAAACATTCCACATCATGAGGTTGTGATTAGCTTAGGATATCAGTTTAAATTCAGGGCTACAGAATGCATCCTCTGCCACAGTTCAGTCATTGGTCACTTAAATCGGCTGTGGGCAGAGCATCTCACATTTCCAGTCCAACATTGCTCTGCGTTACACATTAACAGCATTTGTGAGGTGACGTGCCATGTTTGTGTGTCACCTATTGCCAAGCAATAGCGGACAGCCAGTGTGGCAATACTGTAGCAGGAACTGACAGATGTCAGCTATCAAGTACTTTTAACCTGACTGTAGTAGTGATTATTGCCCCCCACCCCCAACCTCCAAGAACCACAGACTTTGCTCTGGTGATGTGCCTTGCCGTATGCCTCAGTGGTACAGATAGCCACACAACAGTTGCAACCACAGTGGAGGAGTATCAGCTGAGAGGCCAGACAAATGTGTGGTTCCTGAAGAGGGGCAGCAGCCTTTTCAGTAGTCTCAGAGGCTACAGCCTGGATGATTGACTGATATGGCGTTGTAACGCCAGCCGTCGTGGGCTTCCTATGCTGGTACTGCAAACAGCTGAAAGCAAAAGGAAACTGCAGCCATTGTTTTTCTCAAGAGCAAGCAGCTCTACTTCATAATTAAATGTTGATGGCATCTTCCTGGGTAAAATAGTCCCCCTTTCGGATCTTCAGGCAGGGCTACTCAGTAGGATGTCGTCATCAGGAAATACAAAACTGGCATTCTACAGATCAGAGAATGGATTGTTAGATCTCTTAATTGGACAGGTAGGTCAGAAAATTTAAAAAGGAAAATGGATAGACTGAAGTTGGACATAGTGGGGATTTGTGAATTTTGGTGGCAGGATAAACAGGACTTCTGGCCAGTTGAACAATCAGTTACAAATACAGAATCAAATAAAAGTAATACAGTTGTAGGTCTAATAATGAATAAGAAAATAGGAATGCAGGTAAGCTACCATGAGCAGCATAGTGAACACATTATCATGGCCAAGGCAGACAAAAAGCCAACACCCATAACTGTACTACAAGTTTATATGCTAACTAGCTCTGCAGATGATGAAGAGATTCAAAAATGTGTGATTAAATACAATAAATTATTCAGATAGTTAAGGGAGGTGGAAATTTAATTGTGTTGGGGGACTGGGATTTGGTAGCAGGAAGAGAAAGAGAAGGATAAATATTAGGTGAATATGCCCTGGGGGAAAGGAATTAAAGAGGAAACCACCCAGTCGAATTTTGCACAGAGCATGATTTAATCATTGGTGACATTTGATTTAGGAATCATGAAAGAAGCTTGAATACATGGAACAGACCTGGAGGCACAGAATGTTTCAGATTAATTACATAAGAATCAGACAGAGATTTCAGAATGAGATTTTAAAGCGTGAGACACTTCCAGGGGCAGATGTGGACTTTTGACCACTATGTATGGGCAATGAACTGTACATTAAAACTGAATACATGGCAAAAAGTTAGGAAATTGTGGAGATGGGACTTGTATAAGTTGAAAGAACCAGAGATTCCTGAGAGTTTCAGTGGGAGCATTAGGCAATGACTGACAGAAACAGGAAGAAGGAATACCACAGAGGATGAATGGGTAACTTTGAAAGATGAAGTATTGAAAGTTGCACAGGAGCAAATAGGGGAAGAAGCAAGGCCTAGTAAAAATCCTAGTATATCATAGGAGATATTGATTTAATTTATGAAAGGAGAAAATATAAAAATGCAGCAGATGAAGTGGGTGAAAGGCAATACAAACACCTGAAAAATGAGATTGACGGGAAGTGCAAAATAAATAAACAGTAATGGCTAGAGGACAAATATAAGTCTGCTGAAGCAAGTATAACTAGGAGAAAGACAGATACCACCTATGGGAAAAGTAAAGAGACTTTTGGAGAAGAGAGAAGCAGCTATTTGAATATCAAGAGCTCAGATGGAAAACCAGTGTGAAGCAAAGAAGAGAATGTTGAAAGGTAGAAGAAGTATATAGAGAGGCTATACAAGGGAAATAAAAACAAAGGCAATATTATAGAAGGGGAAGTGGACACAGATGAAGATGAGATAGGAGAAATGATACAAGAAGAATTTGACAGAGCTCTGAAAGACCAAAAATCTAAACAGGGCTTGTGGAGTAGAGCAAATCCTCTCAGAATCACTGAGATCCTTGGGAGAGCGAGCCCTAACAAAACTATTCCACCTGGTATGAAAGATGTATGAGAAAGGTGAAAACCCTCAGGACTTCAAAAAGAATGTAATGATTCTGATTCCAAAGAAAGCAGGTGCTGACAGATGTGAATATTATCAGACTATGTTTGATAACTCATGGTTCCAAATACTAACAGAAGTTGTTTACACAAGAATGGAAAAATTGATAGAATCCAACCTTGGGGAAGATTAGTTAGGATTCTTTAGAAATACAGGAATACATGAGGCAATACTGATCTACAACTTGTCTTAGAAGAGGGGTTAAGGAAAGGCCAAACTACATTTATAGCATTTGTAGACTTAGAGAAAGCTTTTGATAATGTTGACTGGAATACTCTCTGTGAAATTCTGAAATAACAGGGGTGAAATACATGGAGCAAAATGTTATTTACAACTAGTACAGACACCAGATAGCAGTTACAAGAGTTGAGTGGCATGAAAGGTTGGTTGATTGTGGGGGAAGGGACCAAACAGTGAGGTCATCGGCCCTGTGAACTAAGTTGGCAGAAATTAAGAGAGGAAGAACACAGACAGCACAGTCCAATCAAGGGGAAGGGATAATGGGCAAACAAAGGGTGAGGCCTCCAAAACCAACACCTATGCTAACCAAGGGACTCAAATTCCAGAGAAAAATTCAAGGACTTAAGAATGAGAGGACAAACCACTTTCACTGAGAAAACTGAGGACAGATGTAAACACGTGATGCTCATCTACTAACATCCAAGACATGGTAGGTGGGAGAGCATATTTAGTGGAAAGGGCCAAAAGGAAGGGTCAGTTCAGCAAAATAGGTATCACCATGAGGGGAGACCCACAACAGCAAAGATGGAGAGGGAGGGGGGGGGGACGCAGCACATTGCAGAGTAAAAAACCACGGTCAACCTAGTATGGCCAATAAGAAGATGGCAGAGGATGGAAGATTCCCACCAAGAGAGGCAGAGGGAAGAACATCTCTCCTTGATTGTGCAAAGTTTATTAGATGGGGGGGGGGGGGGGGGGGCACCTCCCAAGAGGAAAAAGGGATTTGATGTAAAGCTGCAGATCTGCCCCTGGAGGGGACACAGGGAACAGGGGAAGGTGACTGCCGCCACTGTCCCCCCCCCCCCCCCCCCCCCCCCCCCCCCCCCCGCCCCAGCTAGATGGTCAGCATGTTAATTACCTGGTATACCTCCATGACCAGGAATCCAAAGGAAATCACTCAAACAAGTAACATCACCAAGATCAATGAGAAAATTGTAAAATGTAAATGTCGTGTGACTAGGGCCTCCCGTCGGGTAGACTGTTTGCCGGGTGCAAGTCCTTCAATTTGACGCCACTTCGGTGACTTGCACATCAATGGGGATGAAATGAAGATGATTAGGACAACACAACACCCAGTCCCTGATCGCAGAAAATCTCCAACCCAGCCGGGAATCGAACCCGGGTCCTTAGGATCGACATTCTGTCACATTGACCACTTAGCTACCAGGGGCGGACTGAGAAAATCGTGGATGGCAGAGACCAAGGGGTGGCACGAAAAACTCCGACCAATAGTCTGAAGACCACTTGTAGAATACGTACATAACAAAACTCTGGTGAGTGAGGAGCATTTAAAGAAGCTGAGAGCTCGATAGACGGCCATCAATTCCACAGTATACACCCTACATGTGGCAGGTAAGAGATGGTGTTCCATTCCAACATGACCAGCAGGTTTAGAGCCATCAGTGTAATAAACAATGGCATCCTGAAACTCATTTAAGACTGATCAGAACAAACAATAGAACACCACTGGAGCGACAGAGGCTTTTGAACGATGGATGAGATCCATCCAGATGTGGGGCTGAGGAACTAACCAAGTGGGAGTGGTCAGGACAGAACATGGGGAAGAGGACAAGGGGAGGAGATGGAAGTCACAGCAGAGAGAAGCGAGCCAGAACCCAACTGGTAAACTCACTCAAGGGTGGCCCTGAAGCCATGAAAAGAATACAATAGGAGAGGTGTGTAGGGCAAGAGAGGATAGTGATGGCATCGGAAATCAGGAGCTAGGACCACAGAATTGAAATGGGAGGGATCCCAGCATCAACCAGTAAACTATCAACAGGGCCAGTGTGCAAGGCACCAGTGGCTAAATGGATACCACAATGGTAAACCATGTCCAAGAGGAGCAGGGTGGAAGGGGCAGCTGCACCATGAACTTGACAACTCTAGTCCAGATGAGACAGAATTAATGCCCGGTAATGGCAGAGAAGGGTTGAACAATTTGCACCCCAAGAGGTGTGGAAAATGAAGCAAAGGACGCTGAGTTTACAAAAACAGCCAACCTCTAGATGATCAATATGGAGAAACCAAGTAACTTTGTTGTCAAAAAGAAGTCCCAAGAAATGGAACTGGAGGACCATGGTCAGGTGTTGAGCGTCACGATAGAGCTCCGGATGAGGATGAACGGTAGTATGGTGACAGAAATGCACCATCCTCAAATTAAGGGGAGAGAACTGAAAACTGTGTGAGAGTGTTCATATAGAAGTACAGCAGATGGCATCTGGGAGCTGTCATTTCACAGAGGTCACCGAGAGAGAGCTAGCCCAAATACAGAAATCATCCACATACAGAGAGGGGTGACCAACGGTCCGACAGAAGCCCCAAGTCCATGAATAGCAATGAGAAAAACAAGGAAACTTAATACAGAGCCCTGTGAAATGCCATTCTCCTGGGTCCATGGAGAGCTGAGAACACTGCCAACTCAAGACTGAATGGCCGATGGGGCAGGAAATGGCAAATAAAAAACAGGAGGGGGCCTCGAAGACCCCACTCATGGAGCGTAAACAGGGTGTGATGGCTCCAAGCTATGTTGTAGGCCTTAAAAAGATCAAAGAAAACTGCAACAAGATGGTGGCGCTGAGAAAAGGCTTGCCGAACTGTGGTTTCCAATTGACTGATCAGAGACCACCCCTCCTGAATGTCACACTGGTAAGGAGATAAAAGGTCCTGAGATTCGAGACCCATTTGAGCTGATAAGTCACAATCCATTCTAGACGGATCCTTACCAGGCTTACGGACAGCAACAACAATACTGTCTCCCCATTCAGAGGGGAAAAAGGCTTGGAGCCAATACAATATGTTGTCATTGTGGAGGATTGAGGTGTTGAAGCAACTGGATGAAATTAGGGCCAGGAGCTGAAACATGGGGAGAAGAGAGGCCCAAAGATGCTCCCATTCAGTAGAACGTTCATAGTAGGATTCCACCTGAAAAGGGGTAAAACATATGTTGGAAGCTTCAGCTCACTGTTTCCTGAAGAGGAAGGTGACTGGATAGGAGACTGAAGCTGATGCCATCGCAAAATTGGTCATGAAGTGTTCCATGAGAACTGATGGATCTGTATGAAGACTGCCTGGAAGGGCTAGGCCCAGTCTATTAGACGGCCACTGACAACCTCAGAGGGTGTGGAGTGCAGCCCACACCTATGATGAAGGCACAGAAGACCCTAGAGAGGAGATAAAATGTTCCCAACAAACCCACTCGCTTTATTTGATCAAGTAACAGGCTTTGGCATGAAGAAGTTTAAAGTTAACAAGACTAGTGGAGAATGAGTGGCCCTTCAGATGTTGCAAGATGCGATGACATCCTTGGATAACAGTGACAATACTGATGCTCAATCACAGAACTGGCCAATGGCGAAGAGGGCCTGTCAAGAAGGGAATGGCAATGCTGGCAGCACGGATTATCTTATTGGACATATCAGGGATGACTTCATCAATACAATGTGACAAAGAAAGCATAAACACGACCTGGGAGGTCGTCAAGGAGGAAAGCCCAGTGGGGTAACCTGGTCATCAGGAAGTGGAAAGGGAATGAGAGAATCAACGGGAAGTGGTCACTATCACAGAAGCCATCATTCAGTGACCAGTGTAAGGAAGGAAGAAGGGGAGGGGAAGAAAGTGAAAGACTAATGGCAGAATGGTAGAGAAAGTGCCATGTGAAGTGCTAAAATAAGTAGTGGTACCATCATTAATAAGGCACAGGTTGTGGTTCACGAGACACTGGTCAATGAGGAGCACCCGACTAGACCAAAAAGTGCTGCCCCACAAAGGGTGATGGGCATTAAAATCTCCAAGGAGGAGGAATGGAGGGTGAGGGGGGGGGGGAGGGGGGAGGGTTGGGGTTGTTTGGGGGAGAAGACCAGACAGCGAGGTCATCAGTCTCATCGGATTAGGGAGGGGTGGGGGGTGTGCCCTTTCAAAGGAACCATCCTGACATTTGCCTGGAGCGATTTAGGGAAATCACAGAAAACCTAAATCAGGATGGCCAGACATGGGATTGAACCGTCGTCCTCCCGAATGGAAGTCCAGTGTGCTAGCTACTGCGCCACCTCGCTTGGTAGGGTTGCTGAAACAGGGGAAAGGGCAATTAGGGCTGAAGATACAGGTGGCCTTTCAGGAGGGAGATACAGATTGCAAACTGTGACTGCAGAGTCCAAGTAGACCCCTCAGCAAATGCATGCAATGTGATATTAAGGATACAGGGTACTTTTCTGGTTCAATATTATGTAAAAATCCACACCTATTTCTTTCAGGTACTGTTTATAATGTATATGTTTTACAAATTTTTTGTTGATATCAAGTAATGCAGCACACTTTCTAAATAAATTAGAATTATTTTGAATATTTTAGAACATGCTTAGGGTTATTTAAAAAAATACAAAGAAACTGCTGCAATTTTTTTCCAAAATGCTTCCTCAAATTGAGGTACCATTTAATCCAATGTTATACATTTGAAGGAGACCAAATTTTTACCAGATATGCATGACATGATGGCTGAGGTACTAGACCTATTTAATTCCACCTATTATGTATATTACAAGGATAAAAGAATATCATATCTTACATTTTAATTTTTATATTTTTTCCTAATAAAAATGTTATTTTTTCTATAATTTAGTTGATTCTGCAATAAAGCTTAGCTCAACTACACAAGTATGGACTATTGCAAGTTACAGAAAAAAATTAGAGCAGTGCTTTATAAACTTTAGGGAATATTTATACCTGAATTCTGAAAAATACAACTTGATGGAAATTGCAAATGAAGATATGAGTCCAATTAAACTGGGCTTCAGAACATTCCTGAAATAGTCTTCATCCTGCAGCATTTCTTCATCTTCAAGCTTCCTCTTGGCATTCCTTTTAGAGCTTCTTGCTTCTTTGGTAACTTTAAGAGTGACTCTTTCAGCTTCATGCACCTGTTGTATGTCCCACACAAGCAATTGATCTTCCATATTGGAGCCACATTTTATGCCTAAATTTCTCAGGACTGCTAACCTTCCTATCACTGCATCATTGAAACATATCACTGCATCTATTACACCAACTTTTAATGTATTTAGTCCTACAAAAACATTCTTGGGTAATGTTTCCCATATGCAATGGTTGAAACTTTCATTTGTATTCTGAGTGCCCCCATGAAGACATTTACTAAACAAGACATTTACTAAGTACTCAAATCTCTAAAAACTGGTTTTATTTAATTTATAAGAGGCTCAGGAAGAGGGTGCTTATGATGGTATATCTGGTCACTTTCTTTTGCTTTTTGGTAACCACATCAAGAATCTGCTCCTTTAGGACAAAGTCTGTGAACAGGGTGGACATCTGTGGATAACTTACGAAAGTAGGTGGCCCATACAGCTTTTCTCATAGCTGTAACATCATTCAGAGGCGCAGTTCATCTAATGGCCAGTCCATAATAACTCTGAAGAAGGTATATTTGAGTTTCTGTCAATCTGCCTCGACCAGACAGAGATTTTCCATCAGATAGCACCTTTTCTTTCATATCTCTTCGTAGCTTCCTCAATCTAGCACCCATCCTCTTTTGCACATGACCACAACACTCTAGTTTTATTACCAAGGTATAACCATAAACATTGAATTCCTTAATTTTATTCAAAGCTTTAGAGTCCCCATCGCCCAGGTACTTCATATATCTAACGTTATAAACGGGCACTGACCTGTGAAACATTTTTAGAGCTCCATCACACTCCGTACGTCCACTGTAACCATCATAATTCTTAGAACACTGACGTCCAATATGTCTTTTAGTACTTGGATAAGCACTCAACATCAAGAAATATTCCATTCTCCAGAGAAGTAGCACTTACAACACCATTCAAGAAACGATGTTCTCAACGTTGCCATGTCCCATCAAGCCCAACAGCAATGTCCCTGGTTCCATTAATATTTACAGTTTATTCTACTGTGCATTTCATTAGATGCTTTAGACACAATCATCAAGGCACCTAAAAGTATTTTTTTCTACTTGCTGAACCTACTGGGAGGAGGAGGAAGGTCTATCAAACCACAAAACGTTTGAGCAGCCTTTTTTCCTTTTCCTATTGCACGCGTTGCATACACTAACTACAAATTTACATCATATGAATTATGCACAATGTTAGAAGTAATTTTTGAGGTAGATTTATTGCAGGATCTATGCTAATTTTGATGCTAAACCCTTCCTGCTACTTTGTTGTTCAGTTATTTCCAGACAGATTGTTTACATTTCGCCACTTCCTTTATCAAACAAGATAAGATGCCCACATCAACAATAACAAATCCACTATAAACAGCGTCACTGTTGACACAAAAATTTGAATCACCAGGAGGCATCCCATGTGGGAGTTTCTTCCCTGAAGAACTGATAAATAGGTTACTTTCAACAGCGTGGCTTGCTTTCTTTGTGAACTGGTTACCACGGAATTCCCTTTTATTGAATTTCTTGATGCATGGCATAGTTTGTATTTATTGCACACTAAAGGATATGTACTTCCATAAATATATGTAGCACTTTTGCAACAAACATTCAGTAAGACGTGAACAAACTGCTTCTGTGAAACAAAAGTAAATACTAGCAAAGATAATCATTTACAGACACTAGAAACTTGCGCTGTTATCAACATATGCAATGTATCATTCGTATAATCACTGGTAACAGAAAGTTCACAGTTCTTTTCGAAATAATACTGATTTCTGCAACAGAAATAAAGGGGGTGTGGCAGCACACATGACCGTAGCTTTAAAATTTAGTATATATAGGTCATTTTTCATTTGAAACCCTATAATGTATATATCAATGTAATCAGGAAAGACTACAGAAATTAATGAAGCCATAAAAAAATTTCGATTTTTCCACCATTTATAAGTACGTTGTATCCTTAAATGAGATCCATGTACTGACAATATCCATATGGATCAATACGCAAATGCCACCGGAAGCCCTCAAAGGACCAAACCTGGTTTTGACAGAAAGCACGGAACCCCCGAGGGGTCGATGAGTGATCAATGGTAAAATGAAATTCCTGGAGAACGACACAAGCTGCTGAGTAAAAGGCAATAAGGATTGCAACTCCAGAAGGTGATGGTAGTGCCTATTACAGTTCCACTGAATAAGCACAGAATGGATATCCAAATGGGAGGCGAATAGACTGGAGGCAATGATGCCACCAGGTCACCAACAAGGATGGGTGACATCCATAAATAAGAGGTCAGACTCAGGTGACAAAGGGGGAGATGGCACCTCCAGGGGCACCAGGGGTCTTTGTCCTGGGACTTATGTTTCTTCTTCTTCTCTTTCATAGATGAGGTTGGAAGAGCACAGGGGGAGAGCAGGCTTCTGCAAGAACTGGAACAGGAAGAGAGCGGGTGACCTTAGGGTGCACAGACTGTATGCCCATGGCCAAGTTGTGGTAGCAGGCATCTGGCCTGAGACACACCGTGGGAAAGAGGTCCCAGGAGAGAGCCTCATCATCAGCAGGTGGTAAAGAAGAGGCACATTTCTTCGGCCAGGGAGGAGGAATGGGACCCAGAGGGAAAGGTGTGTGAACTGTAGGGCTAAGAAAAAGGGAGGAGGGGGAAAGTATGTAACAGAGGCAAAAGTAGAAGTCATAGACAGAGGGTGAAGTCAGTCATATTTTTGATGAGCCTCAGTGTAAGATAAACGATCAAGGGGCTTATACACCTGGATCTTCTTTTCTTTCTTAGAAGTTGGGCAATCTGGTAAGCATGGAGGATGATGGTCATGACAATTAACACACACAGGTGCTGGAACACAGGGGTGGGCATCCACACTCACTTCATAGAGTGTCTGGCATACATTGCGAAGAAATGTGCCTGATATGCCAGCACTGAAAGTACCTAAAGGGTGGCGGCACGTACGGCTTCATGTCTCTCTAAAACACATAACCTTGACCTTCTCCAGGAGGGTATCTCCCTCAAAAGACAGAATAAAGGTGCCAGTATTGGTGTGATTGCCTTCATGACCTTTCTGCACTTGCCAAACAAAATGACAACCTCGTCATCCCAGATTGGCCTGGAGTTGCTCATCAGTTTGAAGGATGAGGTCCCTTTGAAAAATGAGTTTCTGAACCATATTCAAAGACTGGTGAGATATAATGGACACTGGGCCATCACCAAGATGAGCACAAGCATGTCGGGCTGGAGATTTGCCAGCAGAAGTTTTTATCAACAGGGAACCCAACCGCATCTTACAGAGAGACTCCACATCACCAAACATGTCTTTGATATTTTCCACAAAAAATAAAGCTTTGTAGTGGTGAATGTATTCCTGTCCATCCTAGTACAGACCAGGTAGCGGTGAAAATGTTTCGCCCCAAGCCGGCTACCCTCGCTCTCCTCTTGGGGTGTATCTAGGGAAGGCCACAGGGTCCGCTTTCAATGATCAGTTAACAACTGAAGAGATGGCTGTAGAAGAAAAGTCAGATTTTTGGGGTTTGATACATTTCATATGCAAAGCATCGACCCTGATACCACTCACTCCAATCAAGGGCTCCTCTCATGGGCACTGTCCAGTCACAGTGAGGGCTGTCTGGCATGGTTGCCATTGCTGTGGAGTTCTGATGCTCCAGAATAACAAGCAACCCTCCTAAGCACACATGACGAGGCAACAGCTCAGGTATCAGAAGTATGACTCCTGTGTTGTCAGGGGCTCAGCCAGATGGGTACATAATAGCCCCACCACATAGACTGGCTACAAGTGCTGGTTATCTACCGGCACAGAGGGTTGCTGCAGTGGGGAAAGAAAGGAAGTGGGGAAGGAAAGGGGGGAGGGAAATCCATGTTGTACATGCTAGTGAGGGAGTTCTTCCCCAAATGGCTCACACTATGGAGAGAAAACTTAGAAATGGAGGTCAGACCCCAAAGGGGGACCAAAAAAGCCAAAAAGGAAGAATGAAAAAGAAAAGGCAAGAGGAACAAAATTGCAAGGAATACAGGAAATGAAGGGGATAGCCAACTCAATGTAATTAAGAACACCCAGAGAGGGGGAAGAGGGGTCAGCAGGCAAGAAGCAAGGATGAACAGGGAGGGTCATGGGGAAGCAAATGCTGCCTGGGAAGGAAGAATGACTGCATTAGCTCTGGACCCCATGGGCTCCGCACACGAACTCACAAAAGAACCATGAGTCCCCTGGGGGGGCATCGAAGTGAAGCAGTGGTTGACAAGGGAGTGAGACATGGTTGCAACCTACCCAAAGTTACTCAGTCTGTGCATTGAGAAAGCAGTAAAGGAAACCAAAGCAAAATTTGGAGAAACAATTAAAGTTCAAGGAGAAGAAATAAAAATGTTGAGATTTGCCAATGACATTTTTATTCTGTCATAGATAATACAGGACTTAGAAGAGCAGTTGAATGGAATGGACTGTGTCTTGAGAGGAGGATATAAGATGAACATTAACAGGAGCAATGATGGATACTGGAATGTAGTGGAATTAAATTAGATGATGCTGAGGAAATCAGATTAGATAAAGAGACACTAAAAGTAGTTGATGAGTTTTACTTTTTGGGCAGTAAAATAACTGACAATGGCCAAAGTAGAGAGAATATAAAAAGTAGACTGGCAATGACAAGAAAAACATTTCTGAAGAAGAGAAATTTATTAACATTGAATACAGATTTAGGTATTAGGAAGTATTTTCTGAACGTATTTGTCTGAAGTGTAGCCTTGTATGGAAGTGAAACGTGGGCAATAAACTGTTCGTACAAGAAGAGAACAGAAGCTTTTGGAGTACTGTGCTACAGGAGAAAGCTGACGATTAGTTGGGCCGACCATGTAACAGTTGAGAAGGTACTGAATAAAATGGGGGGGAACAGGAAATTTGTCGAACAACTTAGCTAAGAGAAGGGATTGGTGACAGGACACATTCTGAGATATCAGGAGATCACCATTATAGTGCTGGAAGGAAGTGTGGTGGTGGTGGTGGTGGTGGTGGTGGTGGTGGTGGTGGTGGCGGTGGTGGTGGTCTCATTCCGCAAATAAAGAGAAAGGATGGAAGATTAGAGATGAAGACACTAGAGAGGTTCAGAGCAGAGAATAAAATCTGTTGTAGCCTTATCAAAGGAACCATGTAGGCATTTGTCTTAAGATATTTAAGGAAACTATAGGAAAACTAAGACTGGATAGTCAATAGGGATCTGAACTACCATGCTCCAAAATGGGGTAGGAAGTATGAGGTGCAGTCCAGGTGTTCTTGACTAACGTCAGCTCACTATGACGAAACTCAAAGGCAGGTAATGCTCACAACTGTTATAGTACATATTTCAAACAAACCTGATTTGCAGCTTGATAGTGGTACCAATAGTGCCCATCTTATGCGACCAGTGCAAAATTTCAATAGATGTCATCTTTCAAATGTAAGAATATGCCTACACTTTTTGTTTATCTCATACATCTCCCTCTTGGAGCTAGGATATTTTTTCTGTCAGTGTATGTGAAACTGCACATTAAGAGTCTCTATAGATTTAAGATTTAGACTGTTTGATGTTAACCAGTTTTAGCACAGTTCAGCTATCATTCAAGTTGTGTCTGCTATGGTTACATTCCAGCCCTCAATTAGGTGCTTGTGTCATCAGCAAACCTTACAGCTTTTGAAGTATTCTTTAAAGAAATTTTATGTAGGTTATGACTAAAAATTGATCCAATACTAATCCTTATGGGCCACCCATGTTATGTTCTCCAATTTTGATGTAAAGTTCATCCCTGTGACATCCTTTGCTTTCTGTCATGAATATAAAATTTCGCCTGTGGAAAAGGGATGCCTTAACTAATTTACCAAGAATGATTTTGTGCTCCACAATAAAAGACTTAGCAAGGTCACAAAATATAACAATATTTTTTTTTTTTTTTTTTAGTTCTGCCAGAACATTATTTGCAAGTCTTTAACTGCTGTGCCTGTGGAGAATCCTTTGTAAACTGCAAGCCATTTAAGAAGTTCTGCCCAAGTGAGTTGGTATTCTATCAGAGCCACTGTCTTAAAAACTTTTCAAAAGAATGGAAGGAGTGGAGTAGGTTTTTATTGGAGGTGGTATCCTTACCTGAAGTTTGATGATGCTACAGTACAGTTGCCATTCTCAGAACAACTGCAATGAGTCACTGTTTGATTACAAAATTAAACATGATGGACAGGTGTGGTTAATTGCATGCTGCTTTGACAACTGATGTGGCATGGTGAAGTCCAACAAAGGTGAGCATAAGTTGGGAGGAAGTAGTGAATGGAATCATCTGCTAACCAAGTTGATCTGCAATTGTTTGGTTGAGAATCCACAAAATAATCCAACTAACAGAAGAGCAGCAAGTAGCCTGAAAAGTTACTGTGAGTTTTTCCTGGGCACAGTCACTGTTGGGTGCTTGTTGTATAAGATGCCAGGATGGCATGGAGCCAGAGGTTCCAAAATTGTTTCATGGTCACAGAATATGTAGAATCCAAACTAATGAAGTTACAAAAGAGGCAATGACACCAAATGAGAGATAAAAACATGATAAGACAGCACATCTAAATGGCCAGTTCATAGATAGAATAGAATTTAAGATATGGATGTAAGATTCATTTATAAAAACACTAAAAATTCCAAACACCTTATGCAATTTTAAAGAACCAATTGTCCACACATAGCACTGTAAAAGCACTGTCAGTTTCAGAACTTTTATTAATACAATACATATTGGATTATGACCCATAATTTCAAGTCCAAGAATTAAAATAATGTATTTTAATGCAAAAAATGAAAAATTAATGTATGTTGTGTCAGTAAATGACCATATCTATCTGTAAATGTGCAACTTTCATTATGTTTAACATGTTCACAGCTGTGCATGCATAGTGATGGATGTTCCGCTGCCTGCATAAGGCATGAAGTTCTGTTGTGGTCACCTGTGGCCTCATGGCACTCAGTGTGTTAATAGTAGATAATTGAGTATGGACAAGCTAACTATCTCACTGATTAAAATGTAAATAAAAGGAACAAAAATGACCCCTGCAAAGTCTACTGTCAGTACAAGAAGTCTGGTGAAATCTAGTCTTATTTCAGTTGCAATACGTGTATTAGCAATAAGTTAAATGTAAATTTGTTATTTTGCAATGGTACATTGTGTCTATAAAAAGGTGGTGGCCATATTGGCTTGGGACAGTTCTCTTTGAGAGATCAGTGAGTGGAGATGTATGGGCTTGTGAGGTGCACATCAGTCACAGCTAAAGTGAAATTTTTTGGATGATAGCTTTGTGAATTTGTAAAATTTTCTGCAGTTCTGAAAACTGGAAAAAAGGCACCTTACTTCAGGAGCTTCAAACCTGAGCTGCATCGTATTTAGAATTGTGAATTCATTACATAGCTTTGTGATTTCTAACTTTGAACAGTACCATGGTGTGCTGGAATTAGCACTTCTGTAATCTAGCTCGTTACTGCATCATTGTTTCTCTCACAATACATTTTTATTTCTAAATGATAACCAGCTAGTGTTCAGAACATTATTTACACCACTAACTACAATCCTGCCTGCAGCTGATTATTAGATGTTAACAGAAAAATTTACAGGCTAATGCAATGGGTGTATGGTTGTCCCCTGGATGCAGATGCAACCAACATAGGTTAAATCTGTCAGGCACTTAATAAACCTTTTGACATGCCAGAACTCGTAAGATGTGGGTGCAGACAAGTATGTCACAAGTTATAGCTTAACACATTGACTGCTGTGTGGTTGCCGCCAGTCACAGCTGAACCACATGCCTAATGCCACATGCCCAACAGTGGCCACAGCAGAGCCTCTCACCTAACCTTGTGTGCCTGGCCTAGCGGTGAAACATCATCATTCACTAAGCGTGTGACAGTCAATGTGTTAACGATAGTCACATCAAATCAGCACAAGATTATAATATTCTGCTGGAGACACTGTATAGTCAGCAGAACGAGTATTTTTTTTAGTTTGAATCATACCAGCTCATATTTTCTTACGATTTCGAAACTAATTTGGATGGTATGATTAACTGTCACATAATTAGGTAGGATCTATATAAGGAATTTTGTCTTTTGAGCTCTGTAGCATAATTTTCAACAACTTCATGTCAATGTACTCATTAATATTACTTCCATCCATTACTAGGAAGATGTATTGTCACTTTGTTAGTTGAAACTAGGGCTTTCCATTTACAAAAAATCAAGTAATGAAAGAGATACCAAATGTAGTGTAATTATAATGTTTGAACCCCGCACCAATTCTTTATATTACTGTTAGCTTACTATGCTATTGACTATCATAACAACATCTTATTACCTCATATTTACTTTAATTCATAAAACAAAACCAGATTAACAATGTACACAAAGTGTTTATTTGGGCTACTGTATTATATATTTAAACTGTGTTTGCACTAAAAACTAATGTACTGTCAAAAATAACGTAATCCTCATATTTGAAACAGGAAACATGATAGGAATACTTGGGATAATGTGGTTTCAGTGTAATTAACAGAAACGTAATCAGCATTGTTTATTCATATCATTTCATTCATTTTTACATGAGAACAAGAATCTGTATTTTTTACCCATGTACGAGGGCGGTTCAGAAAGTAACCTCCAATTGGTCACAGTGCGGGTTGCGGGGGGAGTAGCGACGCCATCTGTGCGTTCACGCACTCAACAGGTCAGTCGGCATCAAGCCGTGGTCGAGTGAACATCGTACCTGCGCTAGTTTAGTTTTTGTGGCAGTTTGAAATGTGTGCTGCAATAGAAAACCCCGCCAAATGTGAAGTGCGTGCTGTCATAAGGTTTTTTACAGCCAAAGGATATTCTGCAGCAGCTATTCATCGTGAGCTTTGTGCCGTGTACAGACCAAGAGTTATGAGTGAAGGAGTTGTCCGTGAATGGGTACGTTTATTTAAAAGTGGACGAGAAAACGTTCATGATGAAGAGAGGAGTGGTAGACCATCATTGGTGACTGACGAACTCGTTCAGACAGTTGATGCAAAAGTTCGTGAAAATCGACGTTTCTCAATGTCTGAGTTGTCTACTGGTTTTCCACAGATTTCTAAGACACTCTTGTACGAGATAGTGACAGCAAGATTGGGTTACCGTAAGTTCTGTGCACGATGGGTGCTCGCAGAACAACGACCCTTCTTGAGTCCTTCAAGTGGGACGTTATCAACCATCCACCTTACAGCCCAGACCTGGCGCCAAGTGATTATCACCTCTTCATGCATTTGAAGAAATGGCTCGGGTCACAGCGGTTCGATGACGACGAAGAACTCAAAGATGCGGTCACAGGCTGGCTCCAGGCACAAGCGGGTGATTTTTATGCAGAAGGAATTTCAAAGCTTGTGAAGAGATACGATAAGTGCCTCAATCGCTATGGAGACTATGTAGAAAAATAGTGCAAAGATGTAGTTGTAAGATGTATATATTAAAATATTTTTATTTAACTTGGTGTATTTTTTTAAAATCAACCGGAGGTTACTTTCTGAACGGCCCTCGTATTTCCATTGTAACCACTGGTTGATAACATTTATTTTTTTTAAATTATCAACAACCTTTGTAATTATTAGTGAATTTACTATATGCAACAATACATCAGTTGCTAGGAAGAATATATAAGGTCTGTGAGAAATTGTGTGGAGTGTCCAGTATGATGTAAGAGTGAGGTCCCCGCTCTTGGCTGATACACATCTACAGAGCAGCAAGCTAAGAGTTTATCCTTTCCTGTGTTTTCCTTGTAGTATATTTCTTAAGTTTCATGCATGTTTTTCTGTTTAAGAGGTGTAAGCTTTCACTTTGTAAGTGTAAATTTGGACAATCAGTAGCACAGTTTTCATTTCTCTTGAAGAGCCACCTACATAGGTCTCTGAGGCATCAGCGTCCGTTAGTGACGCAAGAGGGTAGCAACTTGCATATCTATGATTCTGCCTGCTTTCATAGTTTACTTCTTCAGTTAGTCCTGCAAGGATGCATGCATGCTGTGTGTAGATGCAGGAGGAGCTAGCCACAGTTCACGAACAGCTGAATGTGCTTTTGGCTAGTCAGTCACCTTCAAGTTGCTGCCTTGGGTTGTAATGGTGGCAGAGAATCTGGTGCATTGCATGAGACATCTCAGGTGTTGCTTATTTTGCCCATGGGCGCTGCTACTGACGCACCTCCTAGTGCACTCAACACGGTGGATCTGCCCTCACACCGCAGTGAGTGGCAGGTGGTAACGTGTTCATGTCGTTCAAGGTGAAGGGCAAAAGTAGAGAATGTTCATCTGGCCTTGCCCATTCACACTGCAACTGGAGAGGTGGCCGTACCTTCAACAGGGTCCAAGCAGGCACATTGGGGAGGGGTTTACTATTTATTAGGAGCTCCAACATTAGGCGTAATAAGGGGCCCTTCAGGCAGATAGCATTCAGGGCTGGAAAGAAAGCCAATGTGCAATCGGTATGTCTGCTTGCGTGCCTCATCTCAGATGGGGAGGCAGCCTTGCCTGAGGCTACCAAGCTTGCAGGGTGCAGTTGTCAGCAAGTTGTGGCTCACATTGGCACCAGTGATGTCTGTCTTATGGGTTCTGAGGCTGTACTCAGTTCATACAGGTGGGTGGAGAAGTGGTGGATGCTGTTGGTCTCGTGCATGGGGTGCAAGCAGAGCTCACAATTTGCAACATTATTCCTAGAGTCAATCAGTGTCCTTTGGTTTGGAGCTGCGTACAGAGTCTCAACGAAAGTATTCGTCAACTCAGTGATGGTCTTGGCTGCAAATTTCTAGACCTGCATTACTGTTTGGGGATTTATAGCTCTCCTCTTGCTCTTGATAGGTCAGGGGTACACTGTACAAAGGAAGCAGCTACTTGGATAGCAGAGTACTTGTGGAGTGCACATAATGGTTTTTTAGGCTAAGTGACAGTTTCAGGTACTCTGATCAACACTTGCTAGTCAATGTGCAGCAAGGGAAGTCAGACCACGTTAAGAGTAAAGACACTTTGACTGTCAAAATTTTATCAGTAAATTGTCAAAGTATTCATAACAAAGTTCCTAAATTTACTGCCCTCCAGGAAAGTTCTCATGCTCAAATTATTCTCACAATGAAGAGCTGCCAGAAACCCAAGGTAGAAACCTCCGAGATATTTATCGAGTCATGGAATGTATATCAGAAAGACAGATTAGAGGCCATAGGAGTGGGAGTGTTCATTGCAACTGAGAACAATATTGTCTCTATGAGGTCAAAGTTGAGTGAGAGAATGAAGTTATCTGGTTGCATATAACAGGACTAGGTGAAACCAAGTTAAGTTTTAGATGTTTTTCCTGGCCACCTGATTGTAGATGTAAATACCCAGATCATGTAATATTAGTTGTCAGTGACTTTAACCTAACAAGTATAGACTGTGATGTCTGTGGATTCATTGCAAGGGGTACAGACAGACAGTCGTACAAAATACTTTTGAACATGTTTTCTGAAAACTGTCTTGAGCGGCTAGTTCAGCAGCCCTCAGACAATGGAAATATCTTAAACCTTGTAACTACAAATAGGCCAGACCTTATCGACAACATCAGTATAGAAACAGGGACTGGCAATCATAATGTCATTGTGACAACTATGATTATGAAAGTTAATAAATCAGTCAACAGGGCTAGGAGAGTATTTCTGCTAGGAAGTGCAGATAAGCAGTTGTTAACATTTCACTTAGACAGTGAGTTGGCATTACTTAGTTCAAATAAGATGGACATAGAGGAATTATGGACAAAGTCTGAGCAGCTTGTAAATTGTGGTCATGACAATTATGTGCCTAGTAAGGGAATTAAGGATGGAAAAGACCCACCATGGTTTAATAACTAGCACTCTCAGTTCAAAAGAGAATGCACAAATGATGACAAGCAAAGGTTACAGATTCGTGCACCTGTGAAACGATCTGTGTGTGAAGCACAGAAGTACTGCCAATGTCATACATTACCAAAAGATCTGGCCAAGAATCTGAGAAAATTCTGGTCCTACATAAAGCTACTAAGTGGGTCTAAGGCTTCCATCCTGTCACTTATTGACCAGTTTGGTGTGGCAGCTGAAGATGGCAAAATGAAAACCAAAGTTTAAAATTCAATGCTTAAGAAATCATTCATGCAGGAGAACCATCCAAACATATCATTATTTGATCATCGGATAGAGTCACATATGGACAACATAGTAATAAGCATCCCTAGTGTACAAAAACTACTGAAAGAGCTGAAAACATATAAGTCACCAGGTCTGGATGAAAACCCAATTCCGTGTTACCAAGAGTACTCTGCAGTGCTGGTCCCTTACTTAGCTTGCATTAAATGTGAATCTCTCACCAAGCTCAAAGTACCAAGTGAATGGGAGACAGTGTAGATGACTCCTGTATAGAAGAAGGATAAAAAATGGACCCACAAAATTACAGACCAATATCCCTGGCATCAGTTGTCTTGAGACCAAGAGGCTTATGTCCATGAATCAGCATGGTTTTAGAAAGCCTTACTTGTGCAAAACTCAGTCTGCACTTTTATCACATAATATGAGGTCTGTTCAAAAACTTCTGGAACAATCATTATTTTAGGCCAATGATGTGTTGAAGCGAAATGTGGTTGGCATTCCTGCAGATGCCTGTGTTCAACATCTAACTGCTGCAAGTTTCATTGTTTTATGTCTGTTAGTTATTGTTCAGCGCTGTGCTGAGTAAAACATTATGATGCACAGTTGGCAAATTATGACATGGTAGAGTTCAAGAAACAACATGCCTGAATTAAAATTTGTGAGACACTCAAGAAAACCCATACAGAGACATACAAAATGATGCAGAAAACCTACAGTGATGAGTGTTTAAGCAGTACTTGATGTTATGAATGGTTCACGTAGTTTAAAGATGCCAGGTGAAAGTTAAAGATGACCCTCATCCCCCACCCCTTCCCCAATGAACCATGGACCTTGCTGTTGGTGGGGAGGCTTGCGTGCCTCAGCAATACAGATAGCCGTACTGTAGGTACAACCACAAAGGAGGGGTATCTGTTGAGAGTCCAGACAAACGTGTGATCCCTGAAGAGGGGCAGCAGCCTTTTCAATAGTTGCAGGGGCAACAGTCTGGATGATTAACTGATCTGACCTTGTAACACTAATCAAAACGGCCTTGCTATGCTGGTGTGCTGGTACTGCAAACAGCTGAAAGCAAGGGGAAACTACAGCCGTAATTTCTCCCAAGGATATGCAACCTTACTGTGTGGTTAAATGATGATGGCATCCTCTTGGGTAAAATATTCCGGAGGTAAAATAGTCCCCCGTTCGGATCTCCAGGCAGGGACTACTCAGGAGGATGTTGTTATCAAGAGAAAGAAAACTGGCATTCTACGGATCGGAGTGTGGAATGTTAGATACCTTAATCGGGCAGGTAGGTTAGAAAATTTAAAAAGGGAAATGAATAGGTTTAAGTTAGATATAGTGGGAATTAGCGAAGTTTGGTGGCAGGAGGAACAAGACTTTTGGTCAGGTGAATACAGGGTTATAAATATAAGATCAAATAGGGGTAATGCAGGAGTAGGTTTAATAATAAATACTAAAATAGGAGTGGAGGTAAGCTACTACAAACAGCATAGTGAACACCTTATTGTGGCCAAGATAGACACGAAGCCCACACCTACTACAATAGTACAAGTTTATATGCCAACTAGCTCTGCAGATGGTTTATATGCCAACCAGCTGTGCAGATGACGAATAAATTGAAGAAATGTATGATGAGATAAAAGAAATTATTCATATAGTGAAGGGAGACGAAAATTTAATAGTCATGGGTGACTGGAATTCGATGGTAGGAAAA
The DNA here is from genome assembly GCF_021461385.2 of Schistocerca piceifrons. NCBI lineage: Eukaryota > Metazoa > Arthropoda > Insecta > Orthoptera > Acrididae > Schistocerca > Schistocerca piceifrons. Next base: position 559,867,624 of record NC_060141.1, read on the forward strand.
GGAAGAGAAGGAAATGTAGTAGGTGAATATGGAATGGGAGTAAAGAATGAAAGAGGAAGCCGCCTGGTAGAATTTTGCACAGAGCATAACTTAATCATAGCTAACATTTGGTTCAAGAGTCATGAAAGAAGGTTGTATGCATGGAAAAAGCCTGGAGATACTAGAAGGTACCAGATAGATTATGTACAGAGATTATGTATAGAGGTTGTACAGAGTTTCAGGGAGAGCATAAGGGAACAACTGAAAAGAATGGGGGAAAGAAATACAGTAGAAGAAAAATGGATAGCTTTGAGGGATGAAGTAGAGAAGGTAGCAGAGGATCAAGTAGGTAAAAAGACAAGGGCTAGTAGAAATCATTGGGTAATAGAAGAAATATTGAATTTCATTGATGAAAGGAGAAAATATAAAAATGCAGTAAATGAAGCAGGCAAAAAGGAATACAAATGTCTCAAAAATGAGATAGACAGGAGGTGCAAAATGGCTAAGCAGGCACGGCTAGAGGACAAATGTAGGGATGTAGAGGCTTATCTCACTAGGGGTAAGATAGATACTGCCTACAGGAAAATTAAAGAGACCTTTGGAGAAAGAAGAACCACTAGCATGAATATCAAGAGCTTTGATGGAAACCCAGTTCTAAGCAAAGAAGGGAAAGCAGAAGGGTGGAAGGAGTATATAGAGGGTCCATACAAGGCTATGTACTTGAGGACAATATTATGGAAATGGAAGAGGATGTAGATGAAGATGAAATGGGAGATATGATACTGTGTGAAGAGTTTGACAGAGCACTGAAAGACCTGAGTCGAAACAAGGCCCCGGGAGTAGACAACATTCCATTAGAACAACTGACAGCTTTGGGAGAGCCAGTCCTGACAAAACTCTACCATCTGGTGAGCAAAATGTATAGACAGGCGAAATACCCTCAGACTTCAAGAACAATATAATAATTCCAATCACAAAGCAAGCAGGTGTTGACAGATGTGAAAATTACCAAACTATCAGTTTAATAAGTCACAGCTGCAAAATACTAATGCGAATTCTTTACAGACGAATGGAAAAACTGGTAGAAGCTGGCCTTGGGGAAGACCAGTTTGGATTCCGTAGAAATATTAGAACACGTGAGGCAATACTGACTCTATGGCTTATCTTAGAAGCTAGATTAAGAAAAGGCAAACCTACATTTCTAGCATTTGCAGACTTAGAAAAAGCTTTTGACAATGTTGACTGGAATATTCTCTCTTAAATTCTGAATGGGGCAGGGGTAAAATACAGGGAGCGAAAGGCTATTTACAATTTGTACAGAAACCAGATGGCAGTTATAAGAGTCGAGGGGCATGAAAGGGAAGTAGTGGTTGGGAAGGGAGTGAGACAGGGTTGTAGCCTCTCCCCGATGTTATTCAATCTGTATATTGAGCAAGCAGTAAAGGAAACAAAAGAAAAAATTGAAAGAGGTATTAAAATCCATGGAGAAGAAATAAAATCTTTGAGGTTGCCGATGACATTGTAACTCTGTCAGAGACAGCAAAAGACTTGGAAGAGCACTTGAACAGAATGGACAGTGTCTTGAAAGGAGGATATAAGATGAACATCAACAAAAGTAAAACTAGGATAATGGAATGTAGTCGAGTTAACTCAATTGTTGCTGAGGGAATTAGATTAGGAAATGAGACACTTAAAGTAGTAAAGGAGTTTTGCTATTTGGCAGATTCAGAAGGATGTAGGCTGCAGTACATACTGGGAGATGAAGCAGCTTGCACAGGATAGAGTAGCATGGAGAGCTGCATCAAACCAGTCTCAGGACTGAAGACCACAACAACAACAACAACAACAACAACAACACCACCACCCTTCGAAGTCTACCAACAATGTTCATGTCAGGAACGTCAATGAAATTGTGTGTTCAAAGACTGAGTGACTGAGAGATTGCTGAAGAATGTAGCATTTCAGCTGAATCATGTCATGAAATCCTGACACAGCATCTTGGAATGCATCATGTTGCCACCAAGTTTGTCCCTCAGCTCATGGGTCAACACCAAAAAGATCTTCGCTTCACTACCTATGAAGAGCTTTTGGATCGTGCAAAGGAGGACGAGATGTTCCCTAGGAGAATCATAACTAGTGATGGTTATGATGTTGAGACCAGGATCAATCTTCACAATAGGTTGGGAAAGGTTCTACAAGAGCAAAAAATGCACATTAGATCAGGTCAAATGTCAAAGCCATGTTGATATTTTTTTGTGAATTTGAAGGATTAGTTCATAATGAATTCATGCCAAAGGGACAACCTGTTGATTGATGGTATTATCGGGAAGTGTTGCAACATCTGCCAGAAAATGTGAGAAGGAAACAGTCTGGAATGTGATGAAACAATTCATGGCACTCGCATCATGATAACGTACCCGCACATTCATCCTTGTTGCTGTGCAACTATTGCACAAAAAACAAAATCACTGTGCTGCCTCAACCCCCATACTCTCCAGATCTGGCCCCTGTGGACTTTTGTTTATTTCCAAAGTTGAAAACCCCATTGAAAGGATGAAGGTTTGCAATGATTGACAAGATAAAAGAAAATTTGCAGATGGTGCATCACGTGATCTAGCAAGAGGTGTACCAAGGCTGCTTCCGCAAGTGGAAATAGTAGTGGGGATGGTGTATCAACTGTGGAGGAGAGTATTTCGAAGGAGACCATGTACAGCTGATGATGCTGTGGTGTACAGTGAGGTGTCACAGCTGAGCGACTGTAGGAGGATACAAGATGACTTAGACAAAATTTCCAGTTGGTGTGATGAATGGCAGCTCTAAATGTAGAAAAATGTAAGTTAATTCAGATGAGTAGGAAAAACAAACCCATAATGTTTATACACCGCATTAGCATTGTCCTGCTTGACACAGTAACATCGTTTAAGTATCTGGACATAATGTTGCAAAGTGATATGAAATGGAACGAGCATGTGAGGATTGTGGTATGGAAGGTGAATGGTCACTTTGGATTATTGGGAGAATTCTATGGAGGTGTGGTTCATCTTTAAAGTAGACCACAATAGGACATAGGACATTAGTAAAAACTATTCTTGAGTACTGCTTGTGTGTTTAGGATCCAAACCAGGTCAGATTAAAGGAAGACATTGAAGCAATTCCGAGGCTGGCTGCTAGATTTGTTACTGGTAGGCTGAACAACATGCAAATATTACCGAGATACTTTGGGAACTCAAGTGGGAATCCCTAGTGGGAAGGCAACATTATTTTTGAGGGAGACTGTTGAGAAAATTTAGAGAACCGGCATTTGAAGGTGCCTGCAAAACTATTCTACTGCCTGGAAAATACATTGCACACAAGAACTATGAAGATAATATAGGAGGAATTAGGCCTCATATTGAGGCATATAGACAATTATTTTTCCCTAATTCTATTTGTGAGTGGAACAGGAAAGGAAATAACTAGTAGATGTATGGGGTACCCTCCACCATGCGCCATACAGTGGATTGCAGAGTATTGATGTAGATGTAAGATCTTGAGCTTCACTACGTGACCTAATAAAACATACACCTGAAACAGTGACTGACTTTTCACATCTTTTGAGAACCATGGTGTTCTCTGGCCCTTCTTCACTAGCAAACTTACAGGAGTCATCTGCAGTGAAGCACCAACATGAAGAAAAGTTTTGGTTAATCCCTATTATTTTAAACAAACTCAGTAACACCCAACCAACTTTAAGAACATTTATTTCAGCAACTATTGACAAAATTACCATTTCATAAAGACATTTATTTTGAATTATTATTATTATTAATTATTATTATTATTATTTTTATTATTACATTTATCCCCAGCAAGACAGTTTACACTGCAGTGTGGTGGAATGAGCTTGGATATTAATTTAATTGAGGTCAACGTGCTGAAGTCAACTTGTGAGATTTAGATGTACCATTTTTGCCACCAAGGCTAAAAGATTATTTTATTTTGAAAGCAAAATTTTGGACTGGTGCTGGAATATTGTGGAACCAAAAAGTTACAAGGACAAAGAAACTGGACTGTGAAACTGAGTACCAGCAGCTACAATTAACTTGGACATCAGAAGAACCAAAGTATAACATATTTTCTACATCATCATCAGTTCAGTAGTTCATGTGAAAAACTTTTTGTTTATGGAGTGTTTTTCTTTACTTGTGTGTGTGTGTGTGTAGTCATAAAATATTTTCATGATTTGTGAAGGTAGTAGGGTTGGCAATCAAGAGATGGGAGAGGTAGAAAATTTTATGTATGATAATGAGGAGCCAGATTAAAATGCCATTAGCAACATAGAATCAGAAGGGGAAGATGTAGGTAAAGATTCAGACAGCATTTGTTCACTGATTTAATGTTTCAGTCATGAGGAAATAGCTGGCAATAATGGCAATCTTTTTAATATGCTAGTAAAGTTCATCAGGGAGAAATCGGATAAAGTCAGAAACTAGACAGTCAGATTGGAAAAAGCTTGAAAAACAAAGTGAGAAATTATATGAAAAATTAAATTCTCTAGATAAAAACTTTGAGAGACAAAGTCAAGCACTAAAAGGTATCAGAAAAGATTTAGATAGTGTTGAAGTTCAGATAGAGAAATCTGCAAGAGATGGTTGAGAGATTCGAAGTAGATTTACATGATTTTACAACACATGTAAAGACAGAGCATAGTGAATATGAAACTCATATTACTTCTGTAGAAAACAAAACAGAGAAAGTTAAAACAAAGTGATCAGTGAGATAGAGAGCAATGACAAGAGCCTAAAAATCTTACATTCTGGGATTAAAAATGAAAGTGACAGTATTAATTTGAAATTGAGTGAAACAAATAGAATATTTAACAACAAAAAAATGTCAGATGTAAAAGGTGATGTTGGTGCAACATGTACGGGTATGACTTTTGCTGGATTAGAAAAATGAATTTGGACAAATTCTGGTTTGAAACCAAGCAAGCTTGGATCAAATCAGCATTTCTGAATGGACCTGGTTCAGAAAAGGCAGCATTTCCATGAAAGAATTTAGTGAGTAACAACTTAAAAACACTTGACACTTAGATAAACCATTAGATGAGATAATACAAATAGATGCCTTAAAGAGAAGATTGCCACATAAAGTACAGTGGGGGTTATTTTAAGGACCACATGATTCTATTGAACAATTTTTAAAATATTTTGATGAACTAGATATGGGATGGGAAAGAAAGAAGAGACTAGAATTACTGTAGAAACACAGACATGCATTGACCACATTCACACAAAAATAACAAAGGAGAACATAAACATAACCACCATAGAAAACAACATATCTGATCACAGAGACCTTACTACTAAAACTGATGTAGGGAATGTAGATATAACTAAAAGTTATAAATTTATGTATAAAAGAAAAGTTAAGTATAATAAACTTAAGTGGGCTTTAGGCAATGAAAAATGGGAACCAGTTTACAATGCAACAAATGTGAATGGTATACGGGAAAATTTCTATAAACTATTCAATAAATCTTTAAATGAAATATGCTCTTCAGTAAAACAAGTAAACAAATCTACTAACCACAAAGCTCAGAATTTCCCTCTATAAACCATTGAACTGAGAGAGAATATGAAAGACTTACATACTCTTTAGAGATACTAAATTACAATTCTAATTAACAGAATACAAACTGCTCAGGAAAAAATACAGAGATTTCTTGACTAACCTTAAAGCTCAGAAATATGCCTATCAGATAAGCAACTCAACCTGTGTTAGTAAAACAGCCTGGAAAATAATGTACAAAGAATGGGGAAGCAGCAATCTCATGGACAGAGCAGCATAACATTAAAAGAAAATGACAATATAACAAATGACCCAAAAGAAGTGTGTGAGAAATTCATACAGATGTTTAATACAATTGGCAAAAATGAAACACATTACTGGGCACCCAGTTTAATTGTTACAAAAACTAGCCAAGCCTGTTTCATCCATGGCATTACTGAGAAGGATATCCTAGCAATTATTTCGAAACTTCAAGCTAAAATGTCTTGTTGCTGGGATGACATTTCACCTAAGGTGCTAAAGGAATGCAGAGGAGAATCAGAAAAACCTCCGACACCTCTAATCAGTATCTCACTCTGCCATGGAGAATTCCCTGATCTTTTGAAAATCACTGAAATCCTACTGGTGTATAAAAAGGGAATAAAAACTGACGTGAAAAACTATAGGCCAATATCATTAACCTCAGAGCTTGGGAAATCATTAGAGAAAGTAATATTAAATTAGAGGCATATTTCATCAAACATAATTTGTTTAACAATCTGCAACATAGTTTTTGAAAAGGAATATCTACTGTAACAGCAGTAACAATTTTCATATATGAAATATTAAGGAAGCTAGATGAAGGAGACATGGTAACAGGCACTTTCCTGGATATGAGTAAAGGTTTTGATAGTGTGAATCATACAATCCTATTGTATAAATCAAAAGCATATGGGGTGAGAGTGGTAGCCATAGAATTACTTACCTACAATTTGAAAGAGAGGAAACACTGTGTCAAACTAACTTATAAAAGGAATGAACAACTGGCAACAACCAAATCAACCCACAAGATACTTCAATGTGCTGTGCCCCAAGGAAGTATACTGGGGCCTTTTTGTTTCTTGTGTACATAAATGATTTAACTGTACCCCAAAACTGCAAGGTTGTAAGCTATGCTGGTGATACATCTTTTGTCAGCTTGGGCCGTGATATGCAAACTACTACAAACAGTAGTGATATCAGTTATAATTTTCTGTCAAGTTATCTTACTGCAAATAAGCTACTCATAAATAAAGAAAAGGCACTGACAATACAATTTATGCTTAACTATAGTCAGAACATAAACAGAACTCTGTACATCCATTGGCCCTTAGCTACACAAACAAACACAAATTTTTGGTCATAGCTGTTGATGAACACCTGTATGAAAAAGAACATAAGAGACCATATTTGTAAGAAAATCAGTATAAATGTGTATCTACTGAAAAGGGTCTCAGTCTTCCTTGACCATGATAGCTTGAGACAAATATACTTTTGGAGTGGCACATCCACATCTTCAGTATGGTATTGAGATGCACGGTGGGGCACCAGCTGTCTATACAGACAGGCTCTTCAGACTACAAAATAAGGCAGTAAGAGTGGTAGCCAAGGTAAACAGGAGAGAGCCTTGTAGAGAAATCTTCAGAAAATATCAAATACTAACCATCTACTCTACGCACATTCTGCAGGCAATAATGTTTCTGAAACATAATCCAGAATATAATATAACAAGACAGTTATGTACATAGGTAAAATATGTGGGGAAAGGAAAATTTTCACAGAATTGAAAGTAAAAAAGAAGGCTGCAAACTGTAGTCCACATACAACAGGAACCATCTTTTATAACAGACTTCCATTTGACCTCAAGACAGTTAATTTAAACACTTTAAAGAATAAACATATGCAATTATTAGTAGAGAAAAGCTGTAATTCAGCAGAAGACTTCAAGCTGTAATCTCCCTTTGTAAAACAGTATACGTAGCATAAGTTTGTTTTTCCAACACAAAAATGATAATTTTTGACCTTCACTATTTATATAAATGTGTGCACATATGTATGTTAACGAAACCTCTGCATATGTGAACTAAAATCTATGACAATGTCCGAGATCTGATTGTTATATGGGCAGCAAATAAACAAAGGTATAGGCAAAGAGAACATGGATTTTATCAGAGAGGAGAGCGGCCCCATTGATCATCATGGAGACCTATACAGGAGAAGAGATAACAGGAACAATTACCATAATGATAGTAACAGTAGAGATAATCATTGGACTTACAGAAACAGGGATGATAAAAGAGAAACAATAACTGGAATGATAATGTGTGAATGATGAAAAGGGGCCACTAGCAAAGAAATAGGCAATGGGAAAGTAATGACAGATTTGATGACAGGAATTTTGGAAATAGAAGGAATGAATCAAACAACTAGACTGCACATCAAGGGGAGCTTGTCAGTTTGGGGTGAGAAGAAACAGATGCCAAAATCAGGCTATTAATTTTAGGAGAGGAATTGCTCATTTTCAGAGGGGGTTCCGCAGTAGAGATCACAGTAATTCACACCAGGAAATTGAAATAAGAACACCGTGAATTCATTGTCCCAGGAAGGGGAAACTTTATTGACACATTCCTGGGGTCAGATACATCACATGATCACACTGACAGAACCACAGGCACATAGACACAGGCAACAGAGCATGCACAATGTCGGCACTAGTACAGTGTATATCCACCTTTCGCAGCAATGCAGGCTGCTATCCTCCCATGGAGACGATCGTAGAGATGCTGGATGTAGTCCTGTGGAACGGCTTGCCATGCCATTTCCACCTGGCGCCTCAGTTGGACCAGCGTTCGTGCTGGACGTGCAGACCGCGTGAGACGACGCTTCATCCAGTCCCAAACATGCTCAATGGGGGACAGATCCGGAGATCTTTCTTGCCAGGGTAGTTGACTTACACCTTCTAGAGCACGTTGGGTGGCACGGGATACATGCGGACGTGCATTGTCCTGTTGAAACAGCAAGTTCCCTTGCCGGTCTAGGAATGGTAGAACGATGGGTTCGATGACGGTTTGGATGTACCGTGCACTATTCAGTGTCCCCTTGACGATCACCAGTGGTGTACGGCCAGTGTAGGAGATCGCTCCCCACACCATGAGCCGGGTGTTGGCCCTGTGTGCCTCGGTCGTATGCAGTCCTGATTGTGGCGCTCACCTGCACGGCGCCAAACACGCATACGACCATCACTGGCACCAAGGCAGAAGCGACTCTCATCGCTGAAGACGACACGTCTCCATTCGTCCCTCCATTCACGCCTGTCGCGACACCACTGGAGGCGGGCTGCACGATGTTGGGGCGTGAGCGGAAGATGGCCTAACGGTGTGCGGGACCGTAGCCCAGCTTCATGGAGACGGTTGCGAATGGTCCTCGCCGATACCCCAGGAGCAACAGTGTCCCTAATTTGCTGGGAAGTGGCGGTGCGGTCCCCTACGGCACTGCGTAGGATCCTACGGTCTTGGCGTGCATCCGTGCGTCGCTGCGGTCCGGTCCCAGGTCGACGGGCACGTGCACCTTCCGCCGACCACTGGCGACAACATCGATGTACTGTGGAGACCTCACGCCCCACATGTTGAGCAATTCAGCGGTACGTCCACCCGGCCTCCTGCATGCCCACTATACGCCCTCGCTCAAAGTCCGTCAACTGCACATACGGTTCACGTCCACGCTGTCGCGGCATGCTACCAGTGTTAAAGACTGCGATGGAGCTCCGTATGCCACGGCAAACTGGCTGACACTGACGGCGGCGGTGCACAAATGCTGCGCAGCTAGCGCCATTCGACGGCCAACACCGCGGTTCCTGGTGTGTCCGCTTTGCCGTGCGTGTGATCATTGATTGTACAGCCCTCTCGCAGTGTACGGAGCAAGTATGGTGGGTCTGACACACCGGTGTCAATGTGTTCTTTTTTCCATTTCCAGGAGTGTAGAATAGAGCTTACCAGGGAATTCTAAGGGAAATTAAAGCAGAAGAAGAAAACATGAAGCAGGGGGGGGGGGGGGGGACGGACTGAAATTGATCTTGATAATGATGTCTTGACAAACTTATTTGATTAATCTTGTAGTTGTCACATGAGTTTTAATTTAAGATGCTGGTGATGACAACTGTGATGAACTTGGCCTTTTGAGTTAAGAAATAATGAAAATATAGAGAAGAGTGATGAACCTATTTGTGCTTAGGTTAAATGTGTTGAGACTAAGAATCATGTATTTGATGAGGGAGAAGACAGGATAGGTAGTAGTTATGATGATGATGATGATGTGAATAATGAAGATATTGGTGATGATTTAGGTAATTATGCTGTTAAATATGTTTCTGATGTTGGAAGCGATGATGGTATCATGCTTTGTGAAGAATTAGATAGGACAATTTGCATTGAGATTAAAGAAGAAAGATTGATGAAAGATGATAGAAGTACAACTGTAGGTCTTGATGGCAATTTAGTGAAGAATAGTGATGTACATTATGATTTGGTTGTACCACTTAATATTAGTGAAACAGTGCCCACTTGTTCTGATGTCAGTAAGCAATGTGAGCTAATTATTGATGAGATCTTGAAGGTTATTTGTGATTATTTTAATAATGTTGGTAATGGCAGTGAAATGCATGATGTTTTGAAAGGAATTTGTCAGGACATACATCCAGAATGGGGGGGGGGGGGGGGGTTGAGTTTTGAGCCTAATCAAGAGCCAGTAGATTATATTGTAGTTTTGGAAAGCTTACAGTCTGTGGAAAATGGAGGATCCACAGAGAAAGAAAGAAAAAGGTATGTGTTTCAGAGAGATAGAAGAGGATTTGTTGTATGAAGATGAAAGAATTTACAATTATGACATACAGGAGTGTCCACATATGTGTGTTCGAACTGATACTTGGGGGATCGACATTGGAAGTCCTGTATGTGGATATCAAAAAACTCTAAGACAGAATAAAAGATGAGAAGAATTCTGCTGAGTTTCCTGTAACTGCAGTCCAAATTAAAGGTGCCACTGGAAACAGTAATAAAGTGATCAACAGATAAGTTTTATTGGTTTTCAAAATAAATGATATATCTTTGGTTCAGGGATTTTTAAATGTAAGTTTAACTCTGGGAATGAATTGGGTTGTCAAAGCTAAAGTTCGTTGAGTGAGATGAAATTGTCATTTATTCATCAAAAGATGGGAATATCTGGGGAGACGGATATTGTGGTGACAAATAATGGTAATAACAATCAGATTGGGATGGGGGGGGGGGGGGGAAGAATTTGATTGTAGATGATACTGTGAGGAAGATGAAGGATCTTGTGATGGGGAAATAACTAATGATTGTTACAGTGAACTTGCAGGAAAAAAGATAAGTGAAGCTGAAGCTTTGAGTACAGAGGATAATGAGGAAAAAGAAAAATTTTTTATGGGAATGTAGCGATGTTTTTGATAGAAAACCAAGTAGAGTGAAAAATTATCAAAGCAAACTAAAGTTGAGATGTTTTTCCATTAAGCCTTATAGTGCACCCACCCGTAAAAGAAAAACAGTTGAGGAGGAGTTACAGAAAATGCAAAAGTGGTGGATAGTGGAAAGGCATTCTAGTCATTACAAGCCATGCGGAGTACCAATTGGTAAAAGAAAAGTGATGGAAAGGAGACTGCAGCTGCTGAAGAAGTGGAAAAATAGTAAAGCCCCTCAGTGGGTGCACACTCATTCATGCATCATGTGTATGGCAAATGCAAGGGCCCCAGCCGTGTACGTTTACTCGTGCAGTAACACATTTCTAATGTCACATACTTTCTTAGACTGTATTTTATCTCTTACACACCCTTACCCTTGACTATTTGATTTATATACTTTGATCTCTGGATAGGCCTAACTCAATAGAAGATGGAACTTGATTATGAAAATGTACTTGTTTTTTCCCTACATGCATACACTGCCCTTATAACATTTGTACTAAGGATAACTCAGCCATCTTATGATGAGATGATTTTGCTTACACTATATTATACACATATTGTTTACTGAAAGTTTTTTATTTGTGTACTAACTGTACTCTGCCATATGTCTGGTAAACTACTTGATGCATCCATTTGCGACTTCAACTTTTTCTACTGTAATTACACACAGTATTGGACGAGTAACTCACAAACAGAGTCTTATTGCATTCATCCTTGTTAAGCCATGTGTTTCAAAACCCTTTGAACTACATGTTCGGATAACTAATTATTTACAGTTCTAGAAACTTAAAAATTTCAGCACCTATAGAGTGTATTCTACATACACACTTTCAGCACATAGTTGCTTATGAGTGGCAGGTTTGTTTAGCTACAGTGAGCTCGATGATACACTGATGATTATGGATATTGTTTAATGCGCTAAACTATGGTACTTTGATTATGTAGAGGAGGAGATGATGCTATGTTTGTTTGTTCATATCACTATTGCGTTCAGCTCTTATATAGTCATGAATGACGGATTATGAGAACTGGAAATGCTTTACATTTTGTTTTAGATCTTATGAATCATAGCTTATAGCAGCATCAACACCGTTAGAGATACTGATAATTAAGTTGTGAATCACTCTATTATAGTTTGAGATATATACTGTGTTGCGAAAGAGAAATTAGAATTTAGCAATTGTGGGAATTTCTCAGCAAGACAAAACTGTACCTGCATCTCTAATGGATTATGATACAACATTGCTCATGTTAACATTTGGCCTAGCGTAAACTGTACCACAATACACACTGTTTCACATTTCATCTGCTTAGACAGAAAGTGTAGGTTTTGTGCTACTGCCTGCCTATACAATGATTCCTGATATATACAGAATTAAAGTGAAGGATACAGTTCCATTTTGTGAGTTGCAATACAGCCCTTAAAACATAGATGACATATTGTAGTTATGTTACGTTATGTTCATGGTTCATTTCACCAGAAGAAAATAAAAGAATGAAACTGATGTACACATATTTGCTTTTATGAACTGTATTATTGTCTCTGGATAGTATTAAGGAGAAGATGTATTGATTCTACTGTGCTAAGAAATTTTTACATTAGGAGAAACACACTATGATAATCAACCAGACGTATAATATGGTAGTACTGACACATCGTTTGATACGAAGTTGATCACTCATGCTACTGCACTACTCTCTACTTGTCACTGCACTTTAATAATGCTAGAACTCTGAGATAGGAAATGTAGACTCTGCAAGTTTGTCGCTCATATTATTTGAATTAGGTTTTGAGGACTCAAGAGAAGAAAAAGCTTACTTTTGATTTTCTGTTTGAAGCTTGAGTTCGTTTTTGATTGTGTAACCATCCAGCAATATCACCCTGAATTAGATGTAGTTGACATCACCATACTCAGTAGCACACAGCATGACTGAAAGATTTAAATGTAAGAGGTACGAATTAGTTATGTATGTGTATTCTTGAATTAGAGATTTACTAAATGAATTTTTGTCAGTGCTTGAGACACGTGATATGCATCAACATTACTAGTCAATACGCAGAAGTTCTAATTGGACTAGGTATACAAGATTTGCTGAACTCAGAATTTTCATTTATATCTGTAGTGCAGACTGGCACAAGTGGTATGAGCACTACCGACTTACATTACTTATCTTGTATGTAAAACTGAAATTTGGCTTTTTATGTGGTTATACAAATTGAGGGAATCTCTGTTTATTTCATGTTTACTTAGGCATACTGGAATCATTCAAGTTGAAATACACTCCACTGAAGATTTGTTACGTATTGGAGAAAGATACATGATATTTTACTTGAAATGCTAGGTTAGAAAATGTGCATTTGAATGTAAATGATCTATATTGGGTAAATATTGATAGCTTATTGTTTAGTGCTTTTAGCAATGAAAAGAGACTGATGGTTGTCAGACAGAGACTAGAATAAAACTGACTACTTGAGTAGGGTGATCTATAGAACGCTCTCTGCACAGAGGTGACAAAAGTCATGGGATGGCGATATGCACATATATGGCAGTAGTATCATATAACCAAGATATAAAATAGCAGTGCATTGACAGAGCTGTCACTTGTACTCAGATGACTCATATGAAAAAGTTTCTGACATGATTATTGTCACACAACAGAAATTAACATACTTTGAACCCAGAGTGGTAGTTGGACCAGACCCATGATATGTTCTATTTTCAAAATTGTTAGAAAATTCAATACTACGAGATCCACAGTGTCAAGTGTGAGCTGAGAATACAAAATTTCAAGCATTAACTCTCACCATGAACAACACAGTGGTTGATGGTCTTCACTTAACAAACAAGAGTTGCCAGTGCTAACAGACAAGCAACACTGTGTGAAATAAAGACAGAATCAATGTAGGTCATATGACAAACATATCTTTTAATACAGTGCAGAGAAATTTGCCATTAATGGGCTAGGGCATCAGGTGACAGACATGAATGCCTTTGCTAACAGCACGACATTGCTTGCAGTGCCTCTCCTCGGCTCGTGACTTTATCGTTGGCCCCTTGACAACTGGAGAACCATGGTCTGGTCAGATGAGTCTCAATTTCAATTGGTTAGAGCTGATGGTAGAGTTCGAGTGTGGCACAGATACCACTAAGCCATGGACCCAGGTTGTCAACAAGGCACTGTACGAGTTAGAGATGATTCCATAGTGGTCTGGGCTGTGTTTACATGGAGTGGACTGGATCAAATTCAAATTGGTTCAAATGGCTCCAAGCACTATGGGACTTAACATCTGAGGTCATGTCCCCTAGACTTAGAACTACTTAAACCTAACTAACCTAAAGACATCACACACATCCACACCCGAGGCAGGATTCGAACCTGCGACCGTAGCAGCAGCGTGGTTCTGGACTGAAGCGCCTAGAACCGCTCGGCCACAGCGGCCGGCAGTGGACTGGATCCTCTGGTCCAACAGACCTGATCATTGAGTGGAAATGGTTCTGCTTGGCAACTTGGAGACCATCTGCAGCCATTCCTGGACTTCATGTTCCGAAGCAATGATGGAATACTTATGGACGACAATGCACCATGTCACTAAGCCACAGTTGTTCGCATTTGGTTTGAAGAATATTCTGGACAATTCGGGCAAATGATATGGCTGCCCAGAATGACAGGCACAAACCTCATCAAACATTTACGGAACATAATCCATATGTCAGTTCATGCACAAATTCCTGGACCAGCAACACTTTTGCAATTATAGATAGTTGTAGAGGCAGCATGGCACAGTATTTCTGAAGAGGACTTCCAACAACTTATTGAGTCCATGCCATGCTGAATTGCTGCACTATACCAGGCAAAATGAGGTCTGACACAATATTGGGAGCTATTCTATGACTTTTGTCACCTCAATTTATCTGTTATGTTTGAAGTGAAAAATTGAGAAAAGTTGTGCTTGGCTACCTCAAAAAGAAAGTTAGGAATTATATTAGTTTTGGCTGTCTTGTTACAATACTATTGAAAAATGAGTTATGTCATGAGGGGGAAAACTAATTTTATAGTACGAAAGGGAAAGTTGAACAAGTTTTGTTCTGTACGTAGTATTACTGTTTCACAAGACCAGTTGGTACAAAATGTTTTATAATCTGTAATTACTGTCACTGCCATTTTGTGGATTGTCTGCAAAAGTTTTGTCTAACCTGTGGTTGTACAATACTTTTTGGCGGGGGAGGGGGAGGGGGTGGTGGCAGAGGGGTGGTACTAAAATGTAACAGCTCATTTTTCTAATGTTTTTGAAACCAGTTTGGATTGTATGATTAACTGTCATTACATAAGGTAGGATCCATGTAAGTAATTTCTCCTTTTGAGATCTGTTACGCAATTTTCAAGAACTTCATGTCAAATTACTCACTGATATCACTTCCATCCATCATAGAAGTATTTTGTTTGTTTGCAGTTATGACTTTCCATTTACAAGCAATCAAGTGATGAAAAAGATAGCAAATATACCTTAATTACAAGGTCTGAAATGTGTAAAAACTCTGTTTATCATATTGTCAGCTTGCTATGCTAGTGGCTAACATAACAACATCTAATTAACTCACATTTATTGCAATTCATGAAGCAAAATCAAACTAACAATGTAAACAAAGTGTTTTATTTGGGCTCCTGTATTATATATTTAAATTCTATTCACTCTAAAAAAAATAATGGTTCATATTTGAAACAGGAGACTTGGTAGGAATATTTGGGGCAATGTCGTTGCACTGTAACTAACAAAAATGTTATCAGCATTATTTATTCATATCATTTCACTTATTTTTGAATGAGAACAAGCATCTAATTGTTTTCATATCTTATTCGATGCATTTCAATTGCAGCCACCAGATAACAACTTTTTTTTAAATTATCAACAACTTCTGTAATTGCAATTAGTGAATTTACTGTACGTAATAATACATCAACTATTAGGAAGAGTATATAAAGCCTGTGAGAAATCATGTGGAGGGTACAGTACGATGTAAGATCTTGACCACCACTGTGTGATGCAATAAATTTTGCACCTGAAACACTGACTGACTTTCATGTCTTTTCAGAACCACAGTGTTCCCTGGCCCACCTTCACTTACGAGAATTAAAGTAGTCAATATAATAGAGGGAAACATTCCACGTGGGAAAAATTATATATAAAAACAAAGATGAGGTGACTTACCGAACGAAAGCACTGGCAGGTCGATAGACACACAAACAAACACAAACATACACACAAAATTCAAGCTTTCGCAACAAATTGTTGCCTCATCAGGAAAGAGGGAAGGAGAGGGGAAGACGAAAGGAAGTGGGTTTTAAGGGAGAGGGTAAGGAGTCATTCCAATCCCGGGAGCGGAAAGACTTACCTTAGGGGGAAAAAAGGACAGGTATACACTCGCACACACGCACATATCCATCCACACATACAGACACCATGTATGTGTGGATGGATATATCTCCGACGTCGATCTGTTGTAGAATTTTAGAACATGTTTTTTGCTCGCGTATCATGTCGTTTTTGGAAACGCAGAATCTACTCTGTAGGAAACAACATGGATTCCGGAAACAGCGATCGTGTGAGACCCAATTCGCTTCATTTGTTCATGAGACCCAGAAAATATTAGATACAGGCTCCCAGGTAGATGCTATTTTCCTTGACTTCCAGAAGGCATTCGATGCAGTTCCGCACTGTCTCCTGATAAAGTAAGAGCCTACAGAATATCATACCAGCTGTGTGGCTGGATTGAAGAGTTTTTAGCAAACAGAACACAGCCTGTTGTTATCAAAGGAGATACGTCTACAGACATTAAAGTAACCTCTGGCGTGCCACAGTGGAGTGTTATGGGACCATTGCTTTTCACAATATGTATAAATGACCTAGTAGATAGTGTCGGAAGTTCCATGTGGCTTTTCGCGGATGATGCTGTAGTATACAGAGAAGTTGCAGCATTAGAAAAGTATACCGAAATGTAGGAAGATCTGCAGTGGATAGGCACTTGGTGCAGGGAGTGGCAACTGACCCTTAACATAGGTAAATGTAATGTATTGCGAATACATAGAAAGAAGGAGCCTTTATTGTATGATTATATGATAGCGGAACAAACACTGGTAGCAGTTCCTTCTGTAAAATATCTGGGAGTATGCGTGCGGAACGATTTGAAGTGGAATGATCACATAAAATTAATTGTTGGTAAGGTGGGTATCAGGTTGAGATTCATTGGGAGAGTCCTTAGAAAATGTAGTCCATCAACAAAGGAGGTGGCTTACAAAACACTCGTTCGACCTATACTTGAGTATTGCTCATCAGTGTGGGATCCGCACCAGATCGGGTTGACGGAGGAGATAGAGAAGATCCAAAGAAGAGCGGCGCGTTTCGTCACAGGGTTATTTGGTAACCGTGATAGCGTTACGGAGATGTTTAGCAAACTCAAGTGGCAGACTCTGCAAGAGAGGCGCTCTGCATCACGGTGTAGCTTTCTCGCCAGGTTTCGAGAGGGTGCGTTTCTGGATGAGGTATCGAATATATTGCTTCTCCCTACTTATACCTCCCGAGGAGATCACGGATGTAAAATTAGAGAGATTCGAGCGCGCACGGAGGCTTTCAGACAGTCGTTCTTCTCGCGAACCATATGCGACTGGAACAGAAAAGGGAGGTAATGACAGTGGCACGTGAAGTGCCCTCTGCCACACACCATTGGGTGGCTTGCGGAGTATAAATGTAGATGTAGATGCATAGACTATCTTGGCACACCTACCGGCCGATCCACATTCCCATCTAGCACCACATAGCCAAACTCCCCAGCCATGTCCTCCATGCTCACTACTTTGGTTGGTTGGAGAAGGGGATCAAACATTGAGGTCATTGGTCCCATGAGCTAAGGTGGCAGAAACCAATGGACCAACACAAATAGGACAGTCCCATCAAAGGGAAGGGAAAACGGGCAAACAAAGAGGTGAAAGGAATGTCACGGCAGTGGAAAGAGGAAAGAATTGGAAAGGGATGGGGGGAGGGGGAGACAGCGACAGCACGACCCCCAAAGAAATGCTATGCTACTTTGAGATTCCCACAGGAGGTCGAACATAATTGTTCATCTGCACTGAAGGTGAGGGATTCATTGACCACTGAGGCGAATCAATTATTTGAATGCCCTTGGTGTCTTTTCTTTCGGACATTTCAGAAAGAACAGACATCACACATTCACACGAAAAAATCTGCAAAACTTTACTGAAACTGTGTACTTGCCTTATGAAGATATTTCCTGCTGGTAGTCTGTAAACTTGCAGCACTACAAGTTTGTGTTTTCTGATCCAGCATTGTGGCATAACAATGAAACAGTTGTTTAACACAATAATTATTTGTCTTCAGGGCCTGGGACCTATTCTATTGTATGAATGTACACCTACCTCAATATTATTAGTAGTACTAAATCAGTATGATATTAACATATTAGCATGTATCCATCAAAACAAATATGTTCAATTTCAGTGATTTCCAAGTGACATTCAGATATGCACATGACATTTACTACAATTTTGTCCCTCCTTTCCTTTTTGGATATGAGAAGTTCATTCTTTTTGTTAATGAGGCCATTAACACTTTGATGGGAGACAGGTTCATTTTTTAAATATAAATCCATTGCTTTGTCCCAGCTCTCTCTCTCTCTCTCTCTCTCTCTCTCTCTCTCTCTCTCCTACACATAGCTGTCTCTAGTGTAGTAATATTTATTCTGCATTCTGTGTTGCGTGAATTTTCCGCATTTGTGGAAAAAATTGGGACAGTATCTATTCTACTATATATTGGTAAGACTGGATGCTTCTGGCAATTAACCATGCATGCAGCTTCTGAGTGGAAACCTTCAGATGCAAACAATGCTCTGTATGATGCAACCAAATGGACAGCCATCCTCCCAGAGAAATTTTCCAACATTTACATTAATACATTCCAGAGTATTCTTCATCCAAGATTTATAATACTGCACAATAATTAACAACACAATCCCCACACTAGTGTGAGGAACATTTATACCAATGTGCCTCTGGTCCACCTCAATTGTATAACTAAGTTTTCAGTCCAAACTGTTGCCTGCACTCAGCAATATTATTGCCTAATATTTTTCAGGAACATCCCCAAAGAGGATAAATCACAGGTGACATTGCTGGGTTCTACACTTTAATTAAAAATACTAGTCACATGGTTCTCACTTCAAAAAGAATTCTGAGTCAGTTCTGAAATTCTCTTCCTGCGACTCCTACCAAGCAGTAAGACCTTCTTGGTTGTCTCAAAATTTTCCTTGCTAGCCTTAGCTTGCAACATAATACCTATATTTTACAAAGCTTCTGAACTTGATGTATTGTATAAATGCTTTCATCCACAGTGTCCAAACCACTGTAGGTACAGTACACCGCTAGATTGAAGCTACCAGGCTTGCAGCCGCTCCTGGATAGTACTTGTAGTTAATATTAAGTGACTTTAGGATGAACTATCAAATTCACAATCAAAATACTAGAGGTAGAAACAATTTCCGTAGGAGTATGCACCTCTTAAGAAGGGGTCATAAAATGTTTTGTATTCAGGAGTAAAAATCAAACTTCCTTAAAACTGCAAAATCCATACTTTACATGTAATTCAAATATAATGCTCAACTCTCAAAATACATTCATTCAGAAACAGCATGCACGTGTGTGTATGTGGTTCATTACTGAACTAATGCCTCCCAACTACTTTCATGCAAACTACGATCTGTATTACTAAGCAAGTATCTCAGAACCTAGTACCAGTTGCAGATTGCCTAACAGCTCCCAGGAGCAAAAAAAAAAAAAAAAAAATTATTTTCAATATTTCACATAATTATTGATCAAATTTAAATGTTGTCATAATGTACTCATTAAGATGTATAATCTTAGGTTAAAGTTCTAACAAAGGGAAAATATTGCAGTTAGAAACTGTGCATTGTCTTGATGCTCGACAGTGTGCAAATACCTGGACTTTATTAATGCAATATTTGTGAATGAGAACACACAGTGAATTCCAATGAACTTTAAGCATAACTTTAAACCTTTTAGAAACTTTTTTAAGATGTTACAAGTGTTTTATACATGGAAGTTTGAGTCTTGGAGTTTACTGGTGGATACATAAAGCAGAAGAACACAGTTAAGTAAGAGCACGTCAGCTACATACTGTCATTTTTTCCACCATTTTTTGTACACTTTTGTCAGCAATTAACAAGGGTTTGCTTGCTGTGCTCATAAGAACCAGAACCAGTTGAGGCCAGCCACTGTCTTGCAGCTTTGACAACAACATCCAAGTCTTCTAAATGTTGGCCACATAGTCCATCTTTAATGGGTGTAAAAAGATGGATGACTGAAGAAGCTAAATCGGGTTTCTATAGGGGATGTTGTAGGACAGTACAGCCAAACTTGGTAAGTCCCAAGGTTGCAAAATTATTGTGAGATTTTGGACTATCATGCAAGCAGAGCTGATTTCCTCTGGTCTGACTGAGAATTCAGGGTTTCAGCCTAGTCAGTGTTATCTTGTACAGGCCTGAAGTGATAGTTGCTTTAGACTGAAAGAAACTAAAAAAAACACACTACCTCAGAAGACTGTGCACATCAATTTCCCTGCAGATGGATGTGTCTGCAAATTCTACTTTGTTGGAGAAATGACATACCACCACTCCGTGGTACCTTTAGATTCTGCTTTAGTGGTGATGCCATGTTATCTTTGGTGGTTGCATTATGAAAGTCATCTCCTTGAGCCTCATACTGGTCCAGCAGGTCCTGACAAGTTTCCTTTCAATAATTTGTTTTATCTTTTGCAAGCATCTGCGGAATCGTTTTCTCACAAACTCTGCAATAACCATGACTGCCTAATGTCTAAGGCATTACAGCTTACACTCAGCTCTGTGCACAATTCCTTGGTCTTAATTTCCTTTACATCATGATTGTGTTGACTGAGACAATATTAGTTGTGAGGGATGGCAGCTGAGCAATGTCAACCAGATTGATTGAGAGAGTATGGGACCAACTGGCAAGGTCATCAGTCCCGCGATTTCCAAGGGCTGTTACATAAGAAAGAGTGACTGCTAAAAACAAACAAACCGACCCTGGTGCAAGACTAAAGGAGAACCTTAAATCTGGAAACAAAAAACACTTTCACGTAGAAAACGAGGACCAGGTCAATCATCCATGGTTCGTCGGCTAATATTAAATTTAAGGAAGCCGGAAGACTATACTTAGCACAAAGAGTTGAAAGAAGGGGATGTGCCACCAATATGTGAGATATTGTCAGTCTGGTGCCACAACCACATTGTGTGGGCGAATCATTACGTAGGAGGAAACAATGGGTGAGCCAGGTATGGCCAATGCATAGACAACATAAAACAGTGGGCTCCTTCCGAGAGGGGCGGAAAGAAGTGCCCCAAACTGCAGTAGGCTCCTTCATTGTGAGGAGTTTATTACTATGAGCAGTAGTGCTCCAGATGGCATTCCACGACATAGATCCGCATATCCCCAGCTGGAATCATGAAAGGAAAAGAGGGGTAAGTATCTGCTTCTCTAGCCAAACGGTCAGTCAATTCATTCCCCAGGATTCCCACACGACTCGGGACCCAGAGACGACAGAACAGGCGGCATGCTCAAGGGCACAGAGAAGATCATGGATGGCAGAGACAAAGGGGTGATGAGAGTAGCATTGATCGACAGCCTGAAGGCTGTTCATGGAGTCTGAACAAATTAA
Source organism: Schistocerca piceifrons (assembly GCF_021461385.2). Taxonomy (NCBI): domain Eukaryota; kingdom Metazoa; phylum Arthropoda; class Insecta; order Orthoptera; family Acrididae; genus Schistocerca; species Schistocerca piceifrons. The sequence goes on from NC_060141.1 coordinate 559,889,409, forward strand.
AACACTATTGAGGGAGAGCTGAGAAACAAAAAGGAGGGCCTTGTAAATGGCTAGAAGCTCTGCTGTAAATACACTACCATGATCTTGGCAACAAATGATGCTCGAAGCTGGTAGGAGATGAGAAAGCGTATCCCACCTCATCAGTAGTCTTAGAACCATCAGTGTCAAAGACAGTGGCACCCTGGAACTCTGCAAGGATGGCACATACAAGACGTCGGTAAACCATAGGAGCAACAGAGACCTTAGGACCCTGGTAGAGAGTAGTTTTAATCCGGGGTCTAGGCACCATCCAAGGGGGTGGGGGGTACAGGAGGAAAGACACGGAGCACAGTACAGTGAGTACAGATGGAGATCCCAGCAGAGGGTAGTGAGACGCATGCCAAGCAGCAATCCCACCCGTGGGCGGGTGTTAGGAGGGAGACATTGCTGAAGAGCACAGGGTATACGGGATGGTCAGGGATTTGGCAAATGGCGACTGCGTAAGAAACAAGGAGATGGCTCTGTCGGATGTGGGGAGGGGGGTGGAGGGGGGAATCGCTGCTTCTGTGAGGAGACTATCAACAGGACTAGTCCGAAAGGCACCAATAGCCAGACGCACCCCACAATGATGGACAGGGTCAAGGAGTTTCAAAGTGGAAGGGGCTGCTGAGCCATAAACTTGACTACTATAATTGAGTCTGGACAAATCCAGAGCACAGTGAAGATGGAGAAGAGTGGAACAGTCTGCACCCCAAGATGTGTGGACCAGGTGGCGGAGGGCATTAAGCTTCCACATGCATGTAGTCTTTAGGCGGCAAATGTGGGGCAGCCATGTCAGCTAGCTTGTTGTCAAAAATAAGGCCCAAGAAACGGGACTGTGTTACAACATCAAGGAGCTGGTTGCCTAAGTAAAGTTCTGGATCAGGGTGTACTGTGGGTCGACGACAAAAATGCATAACCCGCATTTTGGAGGAGGAAAACTGGAAGCCATGGGCGGTGGCCCAAGTAGAGGCCCATCAGATCGCGCCTTGGAGCTGGCACTCAGCAGATGCCACCAAGTGGGAGCTGCACCAGATGCAAAAATCATCAACGTTCAATGCCAGGGGTAATCAGAGGCCCAACAGAGGTCACAAACCCATTTATGGCAATGAGGAAGAGCGTGACTCTTAGCATAGAACCCTGCGGGATATCATTCTCCTGGATTAGAGGGGAACAGGTTGATATATTGATACTGCCGCTTTTGCAGCAGTGTCAGTGGCCTCGTTTCCTGTCAGACCAATGTGACCAGGAACCCACATAAACATCACAGTGGCTCTATCAAGAGTGAGCAAGTGACAGCTTTCCTGGACCCGTTGCACTAAGGGATGGATGGTGCACAGCACACAGTCTTTGAAGCGCACAGAGAGAGACGGAGCAGATGATGCAATTGAAAAGCATGTGCCGCCGGAAGTACTGCTTGGCCCTATAGAGCTTTGCTGTAATTACTGAGTAGTACTCTGGAAGTCGATACTAAAAACTGTCGGTGCCAGCGATGAAGGCACACTCGACACCACAGTCAGTCTGAGAACCATTAGTGTACACAGCGGTGCTATCGCGAAGTTCCGTGCAAAGGTCGTGAAACTTACGGCGATGGAGTGAGGCTGGAGTAGTGTCCATAGGAAGCGAATGAAGGCCACGGTGAACACGAGCTGCCACAAGAAGTCAGGGGATGAAAGGTTCACACCCATTGGGAAAGTGGCACGTAACTTGAAGTGAAGCCGAGCAAGAGCCAAAAGTGAACTCCAGGAGGTAACAGAGAAGAGGAACACGCCCCATACTGGCAGGAGTCATCGAAGGAGGCGGCATAGGATGGGTGGCCATGCATGGCAGACAAATGGCATGCCTATCTGCTAAGGAGTAAGTCACAGTGGTAGGACAGTGGCTGTTAGCCTGATTTTGCATACAGACTCCCAACCAGGGTAGTGTAAAAGGCACCAGTGGCCAAATGGATGCCACAATGTTGGATAGTATTGAGACAATGTAAGAGCGACGGACTTGCAGATGCGTAAATGAAACACTCACAGTCAAGTTTTGAATGGGCAAGGGACTGCTACAAATGGAGGAAGGGGTTTGATCTGCTTCCCAGGAAGTACCACTCAGAACAGGTAGGACACTGAGTGACCGCACACACCAGGCCACCAGGTAAGACATGTGGGAGGATCAAGAAAGTTTCCTATTGAGCATGAGCCCCAGGAACTTTGAAGTTTCAACAAAGAGAAGAGCAACAGGCCCAAGATGTAAAGATGGTGGAAGAAATCCATTGCACTGCCAGAAATTCATACAAACGGTTTTGTCAATGGAAAAGCGAAAGCCATTGTTGATGCTCCGTTAGTAAAGAGGATTGAGACATCGCTGATGACGTTGCTCAATAAGACAAGTCCATGGAGAACTGCAATAGATGGCAAAATCATCAACTAAAAGGCAGCTGGAGATGCCTGGCAGGAGAGAGGCCATTATAGAGTTAATGGCCATGGCAAAGAGGACGACACTCACGAACCCTGAGGCACACTGTTTTCCTGGACAAAGTTGTCTGACAAGGCAGAACCCAAACATACCTTGAAATCTCAGTCTTTTAAAAATTCCTGAAGGAATTGCGGCACAAGGCCATGGAAGCCACCTATGTAGAGAGTACGAAGGATACCGGTCTTCTATCAGGTGTTGTAGGCTTTCCCCAAATCAAAAAACATGATCAAAGTCTGGGATTTCTGCAGAAAACCATTCTTGACATGGGTGGACAAAGTGATGAGATGGTCAACTACAGAATGGTGCACTCGAAATCTACACTGTGCAGTGATTAGGAAATTGCAAGACTTGAACCACCATACCAGTGGGGCATGAATTGTATGCTCCATCACCCTGCAAACACAGCTGTTAAGAGAAGGGGCGGTAGCTAGAAGGAAGGTGTTTGTCCATATTGGACTTCACACCAGTATCTGGGAAATGTGCCCTCTGCCCAGATGTGGCTGTATGTACCAAGCAGAAATCGCTTGCCTGCCAGACAAAGATGTTGCAGCATCTGAATGCGAACATCGTCTGGCTGTGGTGCAGAGGATCGGGGTGAACTGAGAGCATGCTCTAGCTTCCTCATAGTAAAGGCAGCATTGTAGCACTCACTTTTCTGGGAAGAGAAGGGTACCGCTCAAGCCTCCTCCACTTGTTTCCAATGCAGGAAGGCAGGGTGATAGTGGGAGGAGCTTGAAATCTCCGCAAATTGGCGGCCCAAGGTGTTGGAGATAGCAATAGGCTCCATGATGAAATCATCTGCTACAGCCAGGCTGGAAATTGGGAAATGGATAGTTGTCCCAGAGAGCCATCAGAGGTTGGCACACACAATGGAAGCGGGAGTAGAAGTGTTAAAATAACTAGTAAATGAAATTCAGCTAGATTTTTTGCTATCCCAAAGAAAGTGTCGACACTGTGCATGCAACTGTTTATATGAATGCAGTTTGTCATCATAGGATGATGGTTAAAAACATGAAGATCACAATTCTGTGTGCAAACAGCATCATGGCATGCCTCAGTCCACGAAGGGACCGGGACATGGTGCAGTAAAGTAGTGGTGCGAGGAATGGAATGTTCCATGGTGGTAAGAATAATGTTTGTAATATATTCCACATGGTCACCGTAGCTGGGGAAATGTTCATAGAAGGTTGCCAGGGAGGAGAAAAGCCTCCAGTCAGCCTTAGAAAGCTGCCATGTGGGTGTGCACACAGGTGGGGTAGGAGTCAGCAATTGGACGGCACACGGGAAATGATTGCTTGAATACATGTCAGAGAATGGACCACTCGAAATGATGGGCAAGCTGGCCAGAGCAGAAGGAGAGATGCAAAAGGGAATGGGTAAGAGTGGAGTCTGAAAGGAACTTGGGTGCTCCCGTGTTAAGGCACATAAGGTTAAGGTGATTGAGAAGGTCAGCCATGAAGGCACCTCTCTGAGAGGTTTTGGGCAAGCCCCAAAGGGGATGGTGCGCATTAAAGTCACCAAGCAGCAGAAAGGGGGTGAGGGAGTTGCCCAATAAGCTGGAGGAAGTCTGCCCTGTTGACACCGAATGATGGAGGGATGTAAACGGTAAAAAGGGAAAAGGTGAAGTGAGGAAGAAAAATGTTGACTGCAACAGCTTTAAGTCAGGTAGCCAGGGAGATGGGTTGACTACCATCATCATCCCGGATGAGCAGCATGACTTCCAAGTGAGATGGAATGCTGTCCTTGGGGAAAGGTCAAAGCAAACCGGAAAGAAATGTGAGAGCTCAAAGCAATCATGAGAACACAATTTTGTTTCCTGGAGGCAGAGTACAAGCAGACAAGTTCTAAGAGCAGCCGTAAGTCCTCTTTGTTCAATCAAAGGCCACGAATGTTCCATTGGAGGGGGGTCATGATGAGGAAAAGATGAAGGGGGTGTACCAGCCTCCCAAGACTCGCTGCTACAGGGCACAGAGGCAGGAGGATCCTGCTCCATGGTGGCTACAGAGGCATCAGCATTCTCCTTCTTTCGGTCTGCTGGGTCCAGGGCAGAAGAACTGTTCCTGCTGCTCACTGGCGACAGAGATGTCGGCCAGGCAAGGGTATTACGAGGCAACACCGTCGAGGATGACCTCCAAGTCAGTGAAGGAGAAGACCATTTCCCTTCGTTTGACTTCTGGAAGCCTTTCCAGCTGGCACAGGAAGACTCAGATCTTTGTTGGCTGGATGGATGTAGGAAGCCTTCGCAGGAGTATTCCTTCCATCCTTTCCGACCTGCCAGTTTGTGTAGCAGGTGACTTTGCCCCATAAGGCAAAAGTTCGGTGCCTTGTTGCACAACTGGAGGAGGAGGCAGGGACACTACCATGGCACTGGGTGATATCACAACTGCGGTGCTAAACTTGGGGTCATACATCTGTGTGGCCATGCCCATGGAGCAAGATGTGGCCAGAACAGTACTGTAGGTGCCAGATTGTGGAATGCAGGGTTTCTGACTAACCAACAACTTGCAAGCAACCGGGTAAGGCACTTTTACCTTCACCGGGATCTCCTGGACAGCCCACTTGTCGAGATACAGGAGACAATCTCGGGAGGCGGTGGCATGGTCACCATTGCTGTTGATACAGTAGGGAGAACGTGGAGAATCGTCCACGTGAGCATCCCTACCACAGGTTACATATTTGGCAGGGTGTTGAGAGGACTTTTGACTGTAGTTGTAACGATGACACTGGTAGCAGTGCATCAGGTTCGGAATGTAGGGTTGTACTGCAATAACTTCACAGCCTGCTTTGATCTTTGATAAAAGAACCACTCTTATCAGAAATCAGAAAAAGAGTATGTGTGGGGGCACTAACAATGCGTCTAGTTTTTTCATCACCTGATGGACTGCAGTGACAGCCTAATCACAGAGGTACGTTAGGACCATTGAGCAGCATAGTGTAAATATGATCGAAGGAAGAATTCAGCGTTCGATGGGCCTCAATACGAACAGGATAGCTGTGAAGGAGCGAAGCTGCAAGCAGTTGTTGTACTTGAGAATCAGAAGTAGTCCCCAAAGGCAAAGTGCCATTTCATAAAAGAGTAGGATTTCACAGGGCCAGCAATTGCATCAGCACCTTTCTGAATAATAAACAGATTTACCATAGCAAAGGACTGACTGTCTGAAGTACGTGAAACCCCAATGAACCATGGTGAATCATTAGCCTCATTCTGTTTACTTTTGATACACATTAACTGTGGAAAAGATAATTGACTCATTGTGAGAAAGTCCCCCCTGATCGCCAGCATCTCCGATGGCGAGCTCCTTCCAACTGGGGGGCCCCCCCTCAGAAGGGGGGCACACCTGCCTTAGGTGATTCTTCACATCTCAGGTCACACCTTCTGAACACCTGTCAGAGGGTCCAATAGACAATTTACAAAGGTAGCCGCTCAGGCAATCACACCTCTGTGGGCCTGGCCATTACTAGGAGGTCCGTGCGAAACCTACCTGTCAACCTGGGGCTGGAAATTGTACGTTACTCAGTCACCTGTTAGGTGTCAGATGTGTGGGGTGGGCTTCGGAAATGCACGAGTAGAAAGAAGAATAAGAAGATCCTCAAACACCAAAGCAGAGGAAGGATAAGAGATGGGGAATGAAAAAAAGAAAGAAGGAACGAAAGACAGAAGAAAGACTGTTCTGACGTTGGCGACTGAATATGCAGAACACATTTCCAAGAACATCCCAGACCAGACATGTTCCCCAAGGGGAAAGTGGGGGGAGGGGGGGGGGGGGAAGGAAAGAACAGCAATACAGCACGGAAGGTAAAGGAGGCTGCAAAGGCTGGGGCCTCTCGGTAGTCATGCACAAACCTGGGGATGACGACTGACAGCTGCGTCATACTCAGCCAATGGAATCCTCTGGATGCAGTATGGATGGGTGTGGGATCAGCACGCTGCTCTTCCGGCCATTATCGATTTAGCAGACAGACCTTTGAACCATAACCTTTAATTCAAAAGGTTCTTCAATTGGTATCATAAGGCTGAGAACTCTGATGCATTCCTCCCACAAAGGAAAAAAACTCCAGTAGTACCAGGAATTGAACACAGGTCTTACACACGGTAGCCATCTATGCTGACCACTCAGCTATACTTATAATTTTTTTATCGTAAAAATCAGGGTTTTTGCACATAGTGTTTTACATAGAAACCCAAGTCCAGAATTTCCATGTTACAAGGAAACACGAGCTACTCAATCGCGCACTAGATGTTTCTTATGCAGTTTGTCTGTTATGATAGGCTACATGATGTCACTTTATGTCCTCTGTTTCCATCTGCCCTTTTTTCATGCTTCCTAATGATGCATCAGTGGACATTACAGCGACTAGTATTGCAGTAACTGGATGCCTTAGTGCATGTTTGCAGAGTACACCGATACGTTGTTAATTTACAGTGAAGCTCACCATAATGGAAGAGAATCTCAATGCCTATACCAAGAGTACTTTCGAAATTGAGAGACTCTATCTCATCCCATGTTAGCCAGATTAGAACAACAGCTTTGGGAAATTCACAGACAATAGAGCAAACTGTGGTGCCCCTAGAAGCCGGAACACTGTTGTTAGAAGAAGAACTGTCTCATCAAGTTGAAGAGAATCTACCAACAAGCACTCAAGCCATTGCACATGACTTGCATGTATCTCACTTGTCCGTCTGGTGTGTTTTGCGTGAACAGAAACTCCCCTCTTGTCATCCTCAGAAGGTACATGACATGCTACCGGTTAATTTGGTGTCATGTATCAATTTCTGTATTTGTTTTTTACACAGTTGTGTGGAATTTCCTCAGTTTCCAAGGCAAATTTTGTTCACTGACAAAGAGCATTTTAACAGGGAAGGTGTTTTGAATGCTCAAAGTAGCCTCATTTTGGATCAAGAAAACCCCAAAGCCACATACACACAAAAATTTCAGCATTAATGTCTAGGTGGATACCTATACGATCGTGTGATTGAGCTGCACATCCTTCCTTCTCACCTAACGGTTGTCAGGCAGTTGGCATTCCCACAACAAGTGCTGTCGGAGTTTTTGGATGAAGTGTCACTGGATATTTGGCAAGGATTGTGGTCGCGCCATGATTGCACAGTGGTACATTTTGCAGTTTATGGTCCAAAACAATCTGTTTATGGGGACAGGCAGATTCGACAAGGTGTACCACATGTTTGGCCATCAAGATCCACAGATTTAACTCATGTGGACTTTTTCTTGTGATGTCACATGACGAGTCCTGTTTAAGAGACCCCTCTCCAATTGGAGGAAGCTCTACTTGTATGGATCATGGCTGCAGCAAAAGTGATTAACCATACACCACACATACTGGACAGATCCTATGTGAATTTACTGCACAGATACACTGTATGCGCCAAACTTGATGGCTCTCATATCAAATAGCTGTCATAGTATCACAGAAAATAGGAGTGAAATCTGTGCATCTCGTTTTCCATGTAACATGGAAACAAACCATTTCTGGACATGGGTTCCTCTGTAAAAGTTGATCTACAATATCCCTCAATAAGTGTGTAATATGAATTGTGAAACGTCCTGTACAGGGCTATTACAAATGATTGAAGCGATTTCATAAATTCACTGTAGCTCCATTCATTGACATATGGTCACGACACACTACAGATACATAGAAAAACTCAAAGTTTTGTTCGGCTGAAGCCGCACTTCAGGTTTCTGCCGCCAGAGCGCTCGAGAGCGCAGTGAGACAAAATGGCGACAGGAGCCGAGAAAGCGTATGTCGTGCTTGAAATGTACTCACATCAGTCAATCATAACAGTGCAACGATACTTCAGGACAAAGTTCAACAAAGATCCACCAACTGCTAACTCCATTCGGTGATGGTATGCGCAGTTTAAAGCTTCTGGATGCCTCTGTAAGGGGAAATCAACGGGTCGGCCTGCAGTGAGCGAAGAAACGGTTGAACGCGTGCGGGCAAGTTTCACGCGTAGCCCGTGGACGTCGACAAATAAAGCAAGCAGGAAGCTAAACGTACCACAGCCGACGGTTTGGAAAATCTTATGGAAAAGGCTAAAGCAGAAGCGTTTCTTAAACAGGAGATTGGAAAACCGATGGATCGGTCGTGGTGGAGATCATGATCAACAATTCATGTCATGGCCTCCACGCTCTCCCAACTTAACCCCATGCGATTTCTTTCTGTGGGGTTATGTGAAAGATTCAGTGTTTAAACCTCCTCTACCAAGAAACGTGCCAGAACTGCGAGCTCGAATCAACGATGCTTTCGAACTCATTGATGGGGACATGCTGCGCCGAGTGTGGGAGGAACTTGATTATCGGCTTGATGTCTGCCGAATCACTAAAGGGGCACATATCGAACATTTGTGAATGCCTAAAAAAACTTTTTGAGTTTTTGTATGTGTGTGCAAAGCATTGTGAAAATATCTCAAATAATAAAGTTATTGTAGAGCTGTGAAATCGCTTCTATCATTTGTAATAACCCTGTATATTAGCAGAATAGCAGCTAATTTATAAATACCACCAATCTTTATCTTAATGGTTTTAGCTACTGTTCCTGCATACTACTTGCAAATATTTTTTAAAATTTACTGATTTCAATGAACACTGTTAACTGTAATACTGGAAAAGTTACAACTTGAATGTTATTATTAACCAGAATTTATATCCTGAAATAATATTTTTATATGAGCTCTTCACCTACGGCTTGAAAGCCCATGGGGTACTGACCAACTACTGTGTCATTCTATGCCAAGTGCCATGATGTGGATGTGGTATGGCGCTGCATATGGTTAGCACACAACTCTCCTGGCTATTCTGCAGATCTTTCAGACCATACTGCAGCTACTACTCCATCAAGTAGCTCACCAATTGGCATATGAGGCTGAATGCATCCTGTACCAGTTCTCCCACAAAGGAAAAATCCTTGCCACTTCTGGGAATTTAACTCTGGTTTTCCACATGAGAGCCTATGAAGGTGTACTGTGACAAGTTATAGAAAGAATATTTCATAAGACACTCCTTTACTTTAATTTTGAATATCTAGCAGGTTCAAATTTGCTGCCCAATGCCTGCCACCAGCCGTCAGAAGCCTTTGCTTGGTGCTATGAAATTCCTTTTGTATCCTACACACAGATGGAAAAAATACACGGAAATTCATGTATTACAGTTCTGAATTTAAAATTTTACCATAATTCACACACAAGAAATACCATTAGGAAGCAGATTATTTGGTACTCGAGTCTAAAAAGAATCCTAGAGCATTGAAGAGGCTTTTGCAAAGTGTTCAGTTATTGGTTTCAATATAATACAGCACACTTTTATGACTAACCTTACATTACACCATGATGAGGTATTGAGTAAAATATCAAATGTACCCTAGCACCACCATATGTAGGTCAACAAAAGAGAAATTACTAAGTGCATATTAGGCAGAAACAAGCTTTTAGGTGAAATCGTCTATGCACTGGGCCACCTCTGTTTGTTGTTCTGTGAATGCATACGTATTTTACACACAGAGTTTCATTTAGTGTGTGCTACTTGATCTCTGGTTTTGGTACTTTTAACTTATTTTTATTTGCCTTGATTTGGACAGTTTGAATTTTATAAGAATAAGATTTAAGTTTGTTGCTGTGAACCTGTTTTAAGGTTGATCCATTATACTGCCAGTGTTTAGTATGGACATATTTCAGCCTTACATTGGTATGCTTGAATCATCAGCAAACATACAAAAAGTCCAACAGCCTCTTTGGTAGATAATTTATGTTGTACGAGACCAAGCACCAAACTTAGTGAGACAACATAATCAACATTTCACCACTCCACTGTAATAAGTAACACTATTCTGTTTATATAATTCCCACTATTCAAGGCGATCGTTTGTAACACTAGCAACATTTATAAAATACTATTGTTTTACCTTACAAAATATTTTGAGAATAAGGGAAGTGATCACTTGTGTATCTCCATTTTTATAAATAGGTATTAATACTGCATATTTCAGCCTTTAAGCACATACTTCTTCACACATATTAATTCAAGGAAGACACTATTAAATCAGTACACGATTTCATTATTTTGGCTGATACATCATCTTAGGCAAAGAAAGTAACTGTTTCCTGTTCATTAGTAGAATTCATGTCTAGGGAATGGGATTTAATTTCACTCTTGCATTCCTTATATTATGCCCACAGAAACTGAAGAAATAACATTAGCTTGTAGACACATCTGTTCAATCCAGGGCCACCTGCAGGTGTTAATGTCAGCAGAAGCAAAAACTTTTCTGCAGAATGTGATTTAGATGTTTTTAATGACACTTATCTGCTGATCATTTTCTCATATTGCTTTCTACAGTGTAGCTTCAGTACCTGGTCAGTGTTATAAACATAGAAATAGTTATTTTACATTCATAGATTTTACTTTTTTGTTTTTGTTCCTTCATAATACCTGTTCCCTCAATCAGATGTTGTCCTGGTATCAAAAATTTTACAAGGAAAACATTTTCCATGTTTGGAAGAGGAGGAGATTTTAGTGTTTAAAAGTCCCATTGACAACAATATTATTAGAGATGGAGCAGAAGCTCGGATTGGGGACAGATGGGGAAGGAAACCGCCCCTGCCCTGTCAAAAGAACTTTTCCGGCATTTGCCTGAAGCTATTTAGGGAAATTGCAGAAAACCTAAATCAGAACAGCCAGATGAAGGTTTGAACCGTTTTCCCGCTGAATGTGAATCCAGTGTGCTAACCACTGTGGCACCTCACTCAGTTCATATTTTGTGATTTGAGCCACTATAACAAGCTTCAACATCACTTTTCAAATTGATTTGTATGGAAACTACATCGTTTTCCCACTCATGCACAACTTGCAGGGCAAGAGTAATCAACATCTTTTACCAACCGCCCACTTATGTTCCTCTGCTGGAAGTAAAGTTTTCTGACCGCCCACCAGTTCATTTATAAAGTAGGGAAGTAACACTTCGCTTTACAAAATTTGTAAAGCAGAGTTATATAAAGTTAAAGCATATAATAATGCTTACATGTCAGATACTTCAGGGCAAGGGGTGTGTGTGTGTGTGTGTGTGTGTGTTTGTTTTTATGAAGGCCTCCTGCACAAGTGCTCAGTACAATGTATAATCATGGTTGTAAAAACTCTGTTTTTGTTATATTTTTCGTAAATTTGTGGTCCAAAAAGGAGAAAAAAGCCTTTAGATTTGCTGTTCCTATGATGTGGAGGGAGCCAAGAAATCATTCCTATGATTGCTACTTTTGCAGTGTTGACATTACTGGTCATAATTCGAAAAACAAGAAGGTAATAAGCTACCCTAACCTTCTGTCCGCCGTCCGATCAGTAGGGCATGGTGTAGATTTGCTGGTTCGTGAACCACCAAATGATATAAATTCTATTCCAGCAGAAGTATTTTCTGATGTACAATCTGATTTAGATTAACCAAATGATGATGAATTCCATTGTGATGAAGAGAGTCTAGAGCCCAAATTGTTTACTCAGAGCAAGCTTAACGAAAGAAAAAGCTAAATTTCTTGGCTTTAGATTAAAAGAAAAGAACTTATCGACAGTTGGAACCAGCATATACATGTATATGAAAGAGAGAGTAGCAGTTTTCCAAGTTTTTCAACATTCTGATGAACGAGTTACAATACAAAAAGGAAGACTGGAGGTTGTTTATTGATTCATCCAAAATTAGTGATGGAAAAACACTACCAAGGCCACTGGAACACCAACATGATGGGAGAATACTACTGGTCACTTCACCAAGAAGCTTCACATCTCACATAATGTATTTAATGTTCTCCTAATTTGAGATCTACTGATCATGAAATACATAGATAAATAGCTTACAACAAATTGAAGTTACAGTATGTGTGTGAGCTGCTAGGACAGTGGTCATCTGTTGTGGCACTGGAGAGAAAGGCAGATGTAGCATAAGGAAAATTCATCCAACAAAAAGCTATAAAATCATGAAAAGCATTATTAGTCAGTACTCATCAGAGGCAAAATATCAGTACTGCTGAGAGGCACATATAAAAATGTAACAGTATTCGAGCTTTTCTTAAAGTAGTAGTTCCTTTCTCAGAATGGAGCAATAGCTTACGGAAGCTCAAAAAGAAAGGGCCAGGCACTCAGATACCAGGATGAGGGGGACTCCACCTGTCTTTAGGACAAATCAAGACAAAGATGGATAAGGGTGAGGACATCTATTCTTCTCTTTTTTCCAAGGAAGGAACTACTAGTTTCTAAAGCTAGGGTAATATTTATTATTTGTGTCACTTGACAGTAATATATAAGGATTCTGGAACATTTGAAATTTCGTACAAATGGTGTGTTTGAGAGAAATGCGTTTGGCATCCCTACACACTCCTGTGTTTAATGTGTAACTGCCAGGAGTTTCATTGTTGTATGTCTGTTACTGTTCAGGGCTGTACTGAGTGGAATGTTGTGTCACACAGTTCGCAAATTTTGAGATGGTAAAGTTAGAGGAGCAATGCATCTGCATTTAATTTTCTGTGAAACTCCAGAAATCCTTCACTGAGACACGCCAAATGATGCTTGAGCCATACTCAGTGTTACAAGTGGTTCACACGGTTTAAAAAAGGCAGGACAAAAATTGAAGATGACTTGTTCAGGATGTTCAACATCTTCTGACAACACTCATGTCAGGAACATCGACTAAATTGTGCATACTAATCGAAGACTGACTGGCTGAGATATTGTAGAAGAATGTAACATTTCAGTTGGATCATGTCATGAAAACTGGACACAGCATCTTGGAATGCATATTGCCGCCAAGTTCGTCCCACAGCTCATGCGTTAAGACCAGGAAGCCCTTGACCTCGCAATCTGAATAGCTTTTGGATCGCACAAATTAGAACAGTATGTTCCTTGAGAGAATCATAACTGGTTATGAGACATGGCTCTATGATTATTATTCTCAGTCCAAGTTTCAATCTTCACAATGGGTCAGGAAAGGATCTAAAAGCCCCAAAAAAAAACTGCCAGCTCAGGTCAAATGTCAAAGCCATGCTGATAGTTTTTTCGACTTTGAAGGATTAGCTCATTATGAATTCGATCTAAAGGGCAACCTGTTAGCAATGGTGCTATCGGGACGTGCTGCGATGTCAGCAAGAAAATGTAAGACGCAAATGGCCCGAAATGTGTTGGGACAATTCATGGCTCTTGCATCATAACAGCATATCTGCACATTCATCTCCGTTGGTGTGTGACTATTGCGTAAAAAACGAAATCTCTGTGCTGCCCCATCCTCCACACTCTCCAACCTGGCCCCTATGTGGTTTTTTAATTGAAAACACCATTGAAAGGACGAAGATTTGCAATGATAGATGAGAGGATGTCGTTATCAAGAGAAAGAAAACTGGCATTCTACGGATCGGAGCGTGGAATGTCAGGTCCCTTAATCGGGCAGGTACGTTAGAAAATTTGAAAAGGGAAATGGATAGGTTAAAGTTAGATGTAGTGGGAATTAGTGAAGTTCGGTGGCAGGAGGAACAAGACTTCTGGTCAGGTGACTACAGGGTTATAAACACAAAGTCAAATAGGGGTAATGCAGGAGTAGGTTTAATAATGAATAGGAAAATAGGAACGCGGGTAAGCTACTACAAACAGCTTAGTGAATGCATTATTGTGGCCAAGATAGATACGAAGCCCACACCTACTACAGTAGTACAAGTTTATATGCCAACTAGCTCTGCAGATGATGAAGACATTGAAGAAATATATGATGAGATAAAAGAAATTATTCAGGTAGTGAAGGGAGACGAAAATTTAATAGTCATGGGTGACTGGAATTCGAGAGTAGGAAAAGGGAGAGAAGGAAACATAGTAGGTGAATATGGATTGGGGCTAAGAAATGAAAGAGGAAGCCACCTGGTAGAATTTTGCACAGAGCACAACTTAATCATAGCTAACACTTGGTTTAAGAATCATGATAGAAGGTTGTATACATGGAAGAACCCTGGAGATACTAAAAGGTATCAGATAGATTATATAATGGTAAGACAGAGATTTAGGAACCAGGTTTTAAACTGTAAGACATTTCCAGGGGCAGATGCGGACTCTGACCACAATCTATTGGTTATGACCTGTAGATTAAAACTGAAGAAACTGCAAAAAGATGGGAATTTAAAGAGATGGGACCTGGATAAACTGAAAGAACCAGAGGTTGTACAGAGTTTCAGGGAGAGCATAAGGGAACAATTGACAGGAATGGGGGAAAGAAATACAGTAGAAGAAGAATGGGTAGCTTTGAGGGGTGAAGTAGTGAACGCAGCAGAGGATCAAGTAGGTAAAAAGACGAGGGCTAGTAGAAATCCTTGGGTAACAGAAGAGATACTGAATTTAATTGATGAAAGGAGAAAACACAAAAATGCAGAAAGTGAAGCAGGCAAAAAGGAATACAAACGTCTCAAAAATGAGGACAGGAAGTGCAAAATGGCTAAGCAGGAATGGCTAGAGGACAAATGTAAGGATGTAGAGGATTGTCTCACTAGGGGTAAGATAGATACTGCCTACAGGAAAATTAAAGAGACCTTTGGAGATAAGAGAACCACTTGTATGAACATCAAGAGCTCAGATGGAAACCCAGTTCTAAGCAAAGAAGGGAAAGCAGAAAGGTGGAAGGAGTATATAGAGGGTCTATACAAGGGCGATGTACTTGAGGACAATATTATGGAAATGGAAGAGGATGTAGATGAAGATGAAATGGGAGATACGATACTGCATGAAGAGTTTGACAGAGCACTGAAAGACCTGAGTCGAAACAAGGCCCCTGGAGTAGACAACATTCCATTAGAACTACTGATGGCCTTGGGAGAGCCAGTCATGACAAAACTCTACCATCTGGTGAGCAAGATGTATGAGACAGGCGAAATACCCTCAGACTTCAAGAAGAATATAATAATTCAAATCCCAAAGAAAGCAGGTGTTGACAGGTGTGAAAATTACCGAACTATCAGTTTAATAAGTCACAGCTGCAAAATACTAACGCGAATTCTTTACAGACGAATGGAAAAACTGGTAGAAGCGGACCTCAGGGAAGATCAGTTTGGATTCCGTAGAAATGTTGGAACACGTGAGGTAATACTGACCTTACGACTTATCTTAGAAGAAAGATTAAGGAAAGGCAAACCGATGTTTCTAGTATTTGTAGACTTAGAGAATGTTGACTGGAATACTCTCTTTCAAATTCTAAAGGTGGCAGGGGTAAAATACAGGGAGCAAAAGGCTATTTACAATTTGTACAGAAACCAGGTGGCAGTTATAAGAGTTGAGGGACATGAAAGGGAAGCAGTGGTTGGGAAGGGAGTAAGACAGGGTTGTAGCCTCTCCCCGATGTTATTCAATCTGTATATTGAGCAAGTAGTAAAGGAAACAAAAGAAAAATTCGGAGTAGGTATTAAAATCCATGGAGAAGAAATAAAAATGTTGAGGTTCGCCGATGACATTGTAATTCTGTCAGAGACAGCAAAGGACTTGGAAGAGCAGTTGAACGGAATGGATGGTGTCTTGAAGGGAGGATATAAGATGAACATCAACAAAAGCAAAACGAAGATAATGGAATGTAGTCGAATTAAGTCGGGTGATGTTGAGGGTATTGGATTAGGAAATGAGACACTTAAAGTAGTAAAGGAGTTTTGCTATTTGGAGAGCAAAATAACTGATGATGGTCGAAGTAGAGAGGATATAAAATGTAGACTGGCAATGGCAAGGAAATCGTTTCTGAAGAAGAGAAATTTGTTAACGTCGAGTATAGATTTAAGTGTCAGGAAGTCATTTCTGAAAATATTTGTATGGAGTGTAGCCATGTATGGAAGTGAAACATGGACGGTAAATAGTTTGGACAAGAAGAGAATAGAAGCTTTTGAAATGTGGTGCTACAGAAGAATGCTGAAGATTAGATGGGTATATCATACAACTAATGAGGAGGTATTGAATAGGATTGGGGAGAAGAGAAGTTTGTGGCACAACTTGACTAGAAGAAGGGATCGGTTGGTAGGACATGTTCTGAGGCATCAAGGGATCACCAATTTAGTATTGGAGGGCAGCGTGGAGGGTAAAAATCGTAGGGGGAGACCAAGAGATGACTACACTAAGCAGATTCAGAAGGATGTAGGTTGCAGTAGGTACTGGGAGATAAAGAAGCTTGCACAGGATAGAGTAGCATGGAGAGCTGCATCAACCCAGCCTCAGGACTGAAGACCCCAACAACAACAGATGAGATAAAAGAAAATTCACAGGCAGTGCTTCACGAGATTCAGCAAGAGGCATACCAACACTGCTTTCAGAAGTGGAAACTGAATTGGGAGCAGTGTATCGATGGCTAAGAAGATTTCGGAGGAGATCATGCACACTGAGTAAAATGGAAGTGTAGAAAAATTTTGTGGACCAAGTCCCAGAATTTTTTAAACAGATCTCTCATTTTGCCTCTATGTGTCAGGCATGTGTTCTATTGTGGCCATGTGGCAGTGAACATGTTTATCGTCCAGATTTGGATTCATGACACCTAAAAACATTCACGAGACAGATCTTGTCACAATTTTACCATCAATAAATGTTTAACAAGGAAAATAAATTACCATGGATACTAATACTCGCTCTCAAACAATCTGTAGGGTCCACTATTTGATACAAAGTGGTAGCATTGCTAGAAGGCAGTCAACAGCTACAGCGAGACTTCAAAAAAAAAAAAAATATATATATAGTTATAATAGAGGGAATCATTCCACATAGGAAAAATATAACTAAAAACAAAGATGATGTGACTCACCAAATGAAAGTGCTGGCAGGTCGACAGACACACAAACAAACACAAACATACGCACAAAATTCAAGCTTTCGCAACAAACTGTTGCCTCATCAAGAAAGAGGGAAGGAGAGGGAAAGACGAAAGGATGTGGGTTTTAAGGGATAGGGTAAGGAGTCATTCCAATCCCGGGAGCGGAAAGACTTACCTTAGGGGGAAAAAAGGGCGGGTATACACTCGCCCACACACACATATCCATCCACACATATACAGACACAAGCAGACATATTCCCTTTAAATATGTCTGCTTGTGTGTGTGTGTGTGTGTGTGTGTGTGTGTGTGTGTGTGTGTGTGTGTGTATTTGGTCCAACAACAGCAGCAGCTCACTCACCATATGTAAAATGTAATGTGTGTTAGACACCCATAAGTGGAATATATTACAGATGTCCATTTGAAGCAATTTACTATATAGAAAGTATTTAAGGGTGATAGAAGCAAAGACCTGACTCCTTATAAACGAGATATTCCAAGATGTATTTACAGCAAGGCCTCTTATGAAAAAATGTCAATTCATCAATCAGAATTGTTAATCTAGTTTACCATTCAATAATGGCTCAAATTTCAGTGGGACATAATACTAGGAACGACATCTTGTTCAGCAGTGCCTAGCAAAATCAAGGGATGAAAATAACTGTTTAATGTTGAGATACCAAAAGGCCATAAGAGACTGTTCACAAGCTTTTTGAAGAAACCATTCTGATCTTTCTCTTAAGCAACTTTGAAAAAAATCATAGCCTACTAGATCTGAACCTCACTTCTTCCAAATGAGAGTAAAGTGTCTTAAACATTGCACTGTTTAAGTTTTTTTTTAAAGAACAAATTCATAATAATGGTGCCACTCTCCTTGTGCTTACACCAACTACATTTATAAGCAATTTCCAGTTGTTTTAATACCAAGTTGTGTGTGTAGAGAAACACTATGCGCAGTATAACAGTTTTTCAGTTGCATACCACCCAGAGCACAACCTTTTGTGTGTTTCATTGTTGTCATTTCCTAATTTTGTCACAAGCATAATTTGCCCACAAATAATAGTTCTTTGTTATTTAAGAAACTCATAATACAACAATGAAATACTGGGATACACATGCCATACAAAACAGAAAAATCTATCACTGGTAAACTGTTGGCAGTAAGACTCGTGTACATTGCTTAAACGCTACATAGAACACGAATTTTTTTTTATAATGTGAGAATTTCCCTACACATTTCAGAACTATGGAAAAATATTATTTGAACACACTTTCTGGATGCTACGAACTGAGAATAATACTGTGTGTGTTGAATGGCCTATGATGGTTAAGGCACTCTTTCCGCCAAACAGAAGTGTAAATGTACAAAACTATGAACTTTCTTAGCTGAATTGTCATCTGAAAAAAAAAAAAAAAAAAAAAAAACATCAAACAATGGAAAATCCAGGGTGGAATGTAACAATATTGAGAAGGGACTTTCATAATTTTCCTTCTCATAGTAATAAGAAAAACACTTTCTTTTAAAAATTAGTGTTTACACACAATAATGGCACAAAATTCGTAGTTTTTCCATTTCCTGTTACTTCTGTATAATTCAAATTGATCAAATTACATCAGTTATTTTGTTCAAAGCAAATCTTTATTTTATATACCATCATAAGTTTAAATGCCTGCAGCTATGCATCAGCACTTGCATTCAATCTGTGAAATTATACATCTTCAACTCTATTAACACAGACCTCCTTTGTAATCTATTAGGGTGAATATAAACAAAAGACCATTGGGTAGTGTAAAGAATTATAACCAAATTCAGAGAAATAATGAGTAATACATATACACATAACATTCTTCAAAAATTTGTTTTGTTGTAATCGTGAAGATGCCGTATGCTCTTTTCGTGGGGACCCCACTGCGGATAAGTACTACAGAGGTTCAAACACTTGCTCTAAAATGAATGTCAACATGCACAGGAATAAAACTACTTTCTAAAAGACATAAGTTATCCACAGAATCTTATCCTGCTTTCAGATTCATAAGAAGTTAAGGGAAAAACAACAGCTGCCACCAAACACAGATAATAGAAGTAACAGACGAGTGTGCCCATTCAGCAAATAAGAAGAAAGGATGGAAGGTTAGAGCTTAAGACATTAGAGAAGTTCAGATCAACAAAATCTGTTGTAGCCTTATCATTAGAACTATATAGGCATTTGTCTTAAGATATTTCGGGGGATCTACAGGAAACTTATCACAGGGTGGTCAATAAGGACTTAACTACCATCTTCCCAAATGTGGTGGCAACAAATGTGAGGTGCAGTCCATAACAAATATTTGCTCTACATAACCATCTTCTCTACATATTTGTTACCTTTAACTGAAAATTAGAAAATAATACACCAAAAGTAGGAGATGAGTTTTGTTACCCGAGTGGCAAAATAACTGTTGACCGAAGTAGAGAGGGCATAAAATGTATACTGGCATCGGCAGGAAAACAATGCGGGAAGAAGAGAAATTTGTTCACCATGAATATAAATTTAAGTGTTAGGAAGTCTTCACTACAGGTATTTGTCTGCTCTGTAGTCTTGTATGGAAGTGAAACATTGATGATAAATAGTATTGGAGGGAAAGGGAGGGAGGGGAGAGAGAGAGAGAGAGAGAGAGAGAGAGAGAGAGAGAGAGAGAGAGAGAGAGAGAGAGAGAGAGAGGGGGGGGGGTTGCTAAAATAATTCATAGAGGGAGACCAAGGAATGAATGCAGTAAGCAGTCAGAAGGATGTAGGTTGCATTATTTATTTGTAGATAAAGCTTCTTGCACAGCATCAAACTAGGCTCTGGACTGAAGATTCTGAGAACATTCAACCTGCTCCCTTCCCAGCTCTATCTTTCAGTAGCGGGAATGAGGTGGGGGGAGTATTTTCATACACATTACACAAACATTTTCTACTTGTGTTTACAGCTTTGTGTGTATGAACACATACAGAGTGTTTCACAATTCATGTTACACACTATATATAGGTTACAGAGAGGACTTAGTAGAGCAAGTTTTACATAAGAACCCACATCCAGAAACATCATCCAATGACACTACAGCGCATCAGAGTTAGAGAGTTATCGGCACCAGCATCCGTAAAATGTGTGTATATAAGGGGGATTCTGTGTAGAAGTTACAAACTTTCTAGGATGATAGAGAGTGTCTGACATTTCTTCCTTGGTTTGATCCATACTACTACCTTTGAAAGTTGCCTACCTTACTGTCTCAGCAACAACAGTACCACTTGCAGAGGTATCAGAATGGTTTTCGCTTGTAACTTCCGACTTGTTTCTGGTACAGGGACCCTCACCTCAAATTGATACATTTATCCTTTTCTGTCATCCTAGAAAGTTTGTATTATCATCATGGAATCATCCTGTATGTAATACATTTACAGGCACTGGTGCCTACAACTTTGACACTCTGTAGAGTCTTTGAATGTTTTCGAGCATGGGTTCCTATGTAAAACTTGATTTACTAAGTCCCCCCTATAACATATAGAAGTGTGCAACATGAATTTTGAAACAGCGTGTATATGAATAGCAATTCCTCTACTCAGAATAGTGCTGCAGTACTGTATACTAACTCTGCCAATTATTAATTATTTAAGCAACAAGAAAAAGCAATACTGACGATTACAGGATTTCACATTTAATGTTATCAAGGTTTAGATGCAATATTATAAACACAAGATGCATGTGTGCATATTCTATCCATAAGCATCTGTAGAAGTTTATCTGTTTGGAGGGGTGGGGGCAGACAAATTGCCATTTCTGATGCAAATGAGCTCAGCAATTTCAGGAGATGTAATGCCACAGAAAACCAAATCTTATAGATTGTATTAAAAAATCTCAGAACTGGTGGTTGGTTCAAACGGCTCTGAGCACTATGGGACTTAACAGCTGTGGTCATCAGTCCCCTAGAATTTAGAACTACTTAAACCTAACTATCCTAAAGACATCACACACATCCATGCGCGAGGCAGGATGCGAACCTGCGACCGTAGCAGTCGCGCGGTTCCGGACTGCGCGCCTAGAACCGCGAGACCACCGCGGCCGGGAGAACTGGTGGTAATCCACTAAATTGGGTGACAATACTGTGTGTGTGTGTGTGTGTGTGTGTGTGTGTGTGTGTGTGTGTGTGTGTGTGTGTGTGTGTGTAGCAGCAAGCTTCCCCTCCCTTTTGGCACCAACCTCAGACTTAGCCTATTCTAAATATGCCTACTATGCATAAAATTTTCATTAACCATCTAAATTTATAGTGTTATTTGTTCCTTTTGATGCAAAAATGTTTCTACTTGTATTTTGTCTCATTCCACCATATTTCCTACTGCCTGCTAATTTTTACAGGAAGGAATAGGATAGAGAAGTAAAAATCTGCCTTATATTTCTTAAAGAAATACTTGATCTGAGGTAGGCAAAAGTTACATATAGCACTCCCTTGCATTTTACAATACTTGCAGATGTTAACATTAAACTTCGCTACCAGTCTATTTGTTACCACAACCACATTTTCTGCTTTCATATTTGTTGGCTTTGCCAACTCTCAACCAAATTGTCCCCTTCCTACCTAATCTAGACCTTGGGCTGCATGCAGACCAGTCCCTCCCCACAACTAAGATTTCAAGGCAGTCCAATACACAACTTCGGTCACAAGTTATTTGAACAAACCTCAAAGGATCTACAGCTTAGTGACCAGACAGGGACTTGAATACAACACCACAATGTGAAACAGGTGATTTACGCACTACATTACCTACCTCGATGCTGTCTTTCAAAGAATACAATTACTGTCCATTTTACATAGAACTATCCACTCAGCCTAATTGGCACAGGCAAGAAACACACACCGTATAACACGAAGTCCTACCAAGATTGTTAAAAATTATGAGAAGATTGGGGCAATGGCAAAAGCAGACAATTATGGAAACTAGACAGTTTTACAGATTTTATACTACATTAAAACTGAGAAGGACCAGGATTTTAACCCATAATACCTACCTTCAATAGCATTCATCATGTTCTGCCTTCCCACACATATCTCTCTCAAACACTTTCACAGCTGTCTACCCCATACCCAATAGTCCAACCAACATTGGACTATGTTTACAAATACGCTGACAAAATTTAAGACTACTTGTCCACTTACTGGACAGTTTATAAGACCCAAACAGCATGTTCAAAACAATAGCCTTATCTACAACACAGAAAAATTTCAGTATGTGTGCAGTCACCTGTATCGTCATCCATTAATTTCAAACAGAAGAGTAAACTGACAACCAGCTCTGCGGTGCATTATATTATCACTTACCTTGCCATAATATAGAACCTTGTGTACCAAGTTGTACATGGTATCCTTTAATAAAGGCATGTTTACCAAACAACTAATACGCAAAGTATCAAGAAGCTACTGCAAACATCTCAACAGTCAGGTTCCCACTTTATAAATGCTATGCAATATATTTGAAGACATCTACATGATTTCACTTTACTTCAGTCTTACAGTGCAACCTACCTTTGCTACTATGTAACAGGTTGCTGTTTGCCTGACTAACAGGTAGTAATTGGGTCTCATTTAGAAACAGCGACTTCTACAGGCAATTTTGGTCAGGACATTTATTTGAAGACCATTACTTTCATACACAAACAAAATTTATAAGGAATGTGTGTAATTTACTGACATGTTTGATTGCTTCATGTTTGGCATAACATCTCGTGCAAAACTGTTCTCTGAATGATCCACAAAAGCCTAAACTGTCCAATGCTATAGAATTTAATTAAAATTATAGCAACAACACAAGTATGATCCAGCTAAAATCAATTGTTATGTGACGGTTTACACATTTTTATCCATTATGTATGATCACTAATACTACATAAAGTTAATCGCATTAAAAACATTTATCTCCTTTGTAATAATACTACAAAAGTCAGGGCACACTACACTTGGCCATTGGGATCACTACCATATAAAAGAACTCACAACAGAAAAAGAATTCTCTAGACAAAGACCTCTCTCGTCTCACTACAAAAATCAAGTAAATTATGATCAAAAGTTCATAGGATGTGCAGTATTGCTGATAACTGTCACGTCTGTAGAATAATAATATAAATCTACAATACTAGATATTAATACCACACTGGTCTCACAACATAAGCAAGCAACAGCCTAGATGTTATATGCTATAATATTATATAGAACCCAGAGTACATAAAACATTACTTACGGAGAAAAAAAAAGAAAACAACTGTTTCAGTAATGTCACTGAGATGCTTGTCAAATGATGGTTGTGTTGTAAAGTAAGCTTAAAATCATGAAGTGAACATTGTCTCTTCAAGAAGAATGGATTAATTACGTTCAGTTCATCTTCTATCTCTTGAATCCGAACGAGAGCGCCTTGGAGTGCGGCTGCGGGATCTTGAGCGGCTGTGAGAGCGTCTGCGTGGCGTCCGTGATCTTGAGCGCCTTCGGCCAGAGTTTACTGGTCGTCGACTACCGCCGGTGGACATTTCAACTCTCACACGTGTTCCACACATCCTCATGCCATCCAATCCTCTAACAGCATCCTCGGCGTCCCTCGCATCCTCGAACTCTACGAATGCAAAGCCTGGTGGATTTCTTGCAACCCACACGTCTCTCAAAGGGCCATACTTGCTGAACGCAGATTCAATTTCGTATTTAGAAGCACTGCTTCCTAAATTTCCAACATACACTTTGCATGAAGGATCCCATTCCCTGTAACGAGACATTACTTCTCACAATCCCTGTGCCGGTTCGACCTACCGTTTAACTGTAACCTCAGTTGAACCAGAGAAAATGGAGGCGTCCTTTTAAGTGCTTTGGACAGCAATATAAGTTGCAAGCTTGTTTCCGTGAAAGCAAATGCTTCTTTCTTTTGTTTTCCGGAACGGTGATCCTCAACTATGCTATAATAATTAATTACCTACAGAACTTAGTGTATCTTCTAACATTAATACTCGATTTAATACTTGTATAACACTAAAGTTAAAAGTTATTTTGAATTACATATTTCCAACGGAAGTACTGCATAGATAATTGCTGACAACTTCAAGGAAGCGGGTACTGAAGAGAAGGACCTGAAGTACGGTAAAATTCCGTAGACGAATTTTCTAATTTTGTAATGTGTGAGAGGTGAAAAGGTAATGGATAAGAATTATTAACTCTCAACAGAAGCCATAAAAATTGTTGATGATCAACATGTAGCCATATTTACATATGAATGCGTAAAGCTGCCCCCACACGCTCATTAACATTGCCAAACTGTCTATATTGACCGTCTGAGGTAGAGGATATTGCCATTCGAGCGGCATTAAATGACATTGACAGTTCCACTCTGTGAGCGTGGGTTCATTATATTTAATAATTCAGAAATAATCGTGGGGAAACTAAACTTTCTGTCTATTCACAAACACTTGCTATTACATAGGTTGTATATAATCTGATTCAGAAAAAAATCGTTTAAAAAACAATAATTATAAAATTAAGAAAATGTGATGTTCCTCGCAGTCAGTTTTAACATAAAACCAGTGAACGACAACAGCACAAACGTATTGGGTCATTTAAAATGAAAAGGATGAAGTATGTATCTCCATAAATGTAGGTATCCCTTCTTTTAATAATTTAAAATGGTGGACCCTCTTATATATTTAGCAGAAGACTGGACGAACACCAGAATCATATGCACACATCATCTTGGGGGTGGTCTCCAGGCTGGAAGCCGAGTTTTGCTAATCATCAATATCTCACACTATTCTACTGCTTCCCACAGGGTCTCTGCGTGCACTATCAGAAGAAACTTCGTGAAACTACTCTTTTAACTACGGATGACTATTTTTGTTTAAAAGTGAATGGCTAATGGCTTTGTCGTATAAGGGAGCGTTACATCGGTGTATGCCATGTAGCAAATACTCATCTGGAACTGCTTCTACCTGCTTCTTGTTGCCAGTATGACACAGATAGCATGGGAAGTGAACATTCTACTTGCACGAAATGAAATATTCCACTCAGTATTGTTGTAAAAGTGACCAAGGCGTATTTGCAGAGGCAAGGGTGATCTCAGCTTCGATCAAAAAAATGGGTGCTGTTGAGTTTCAAGAGATTTTTTATCGATTTTCGGTCAAATTATTAATCTTCAGACCAAATAGGGTAATGTACCGTCCTATCTTTTGTCAGAACTGACCAACATACTCACCAAAAAAAAAATCCTGTATCTGCCAATGGCTGTTGACGTGTTCAGATCGAACATATGAGCAAGTTTCCACGTGAAAGGTAGTAGAGATACAGATGTATGCATGAGATAAGCGAGGAAAAATCGTAAATAAAATATGGGGTTAAGAGAGGGTCAGAAGATGATAAAGCTAACATGTTTCCAAAAAAGTAAATTAAAAAAATGGATTACAAACAGTATCAACAGCAAAAGTACTTATTTCGATAGTAGCTGGTTTCGGTCAGTATTTGGCCATCCTCATATACATACTATGATGGCAGGCAGAGGCGGTGAATGGAGTGAGCGTTGTGACTCCACGAATGTCAACTGCTCTTTGTAATCCATTACACAGTGCTTTTAGCCAGAAAGTTGTTTCTCCAAGAGAAATGTTCCCAGAAATTAAAGTAAATTTTGCTCCTTTTGATTAATTATGGTATAATCGGAGCTATTTTAGCTTTACTCGATTTCCTTTAGTGTTTTTTTCCCCAAAATCCGAAAAGTTTTCGCATGTGTTATAAGAAAGGACGTGAGAATGGAGCCATCATCAAAATTCAGTGATTGTGTGTGTGACCTAGAACACTGCTGCTTGTAAGTATCCTTAATTGTTTATATTTTGACTCATTCTGTAAAACAAATCATGGGATTTGTTTTGCATATTTACTGCGAAAGTTGCATCTATATACATATATAGCCAATGATTTTACATCTGTAAGTGTTCAGATCATTCACAATTGACTTAAGATTTCTTTAATAGGATCAAATAGTACCATAGCTTTCGCTTCCTTTTCAATACTGCAGCTTTTTTCTATATGAGCTTAAATACATATCCAGTCTGTGATATGTATACATGACACATGCTCACAGGTGCTCAAAGGATATCTTATGGTCATCCCTTTGAAATAAGGGATCCAAATAAAACTTTGGTCGAGTAGCTTGAACGTCTGGCAGTTCACATCTTTTTCATATTTTTAGCGCCTTGAAATTTCTATAGTCCCTACATAATGCTAGTGATCATATGCTGCAGGCTATTTATTCTATTTTTATGATGCGAGATGGCAGTATATCCACACACTTTTCTAAGGAGTGCCTGATCCACACACTGCTCTAGTTTTGTGACCACCAGGGCATCTTATATGTATATCATTTCAATTGTGCTTATGAATCACAAATAATGACGTGAAAAAACTTCCTTTGAGTACCCTTGAATCATACAGTAAAATTAAATCTCTTGCCTCGTGTCTGTGAACAGGCAGAGGGTGTGAAATCCTTAAATTCATGATCAGTATAAGGAACCAATTTGTATAACGCTTTAAATGCCCTGCCATCCTGGTTCTGATCGGTAGATGTCGGAAAAAGACTTTAAATTCTTGCCGTTGCTATTTACGGATTTTCTATGAAAACTGATGGGAAGAAACGAAAAAAAACATCACATTTCCACACTTTTATAATCATTCATTCTTAAAGATTTTTTTTTCAGAATCACTTCACATAATAGCCAAAGAAATACCGTGTGTTTTTCAACTGACAAAACAGTTTAATGCCAGCACTATTATTTCTGAGTTATTAAATGTTATGGACCATCCTCTGTGCCAGGGCATGCACAGAGTGGAAATATCCATGTGATGCTATTGCCACTTGGGTGGGAATATCCACTGCCGCTGTCTGAGGGCCCATATTGAGGTATCGTCAATACTAGAAACACTGACAAGTAGTACTGATAGCCCTCAAAATATTCTCAGTATTGTTAATACATAGTGACATGTGATGTCAATTATTGATGATATGTGAAATGTGTGATGTGTTTTATTCATCTCATAATGTACACAATTTCAGAATATATGTCTGATGTACAGGAGACATGCAAAGCTTACAATTTGCTTATTTGAAATTTTGTCACACTTACAATAATACTTTATGGAGAATTTACTTATTTAAAATTTGTCAAACTAACAGTATTTACATCTACTATAACTATCATAAATTTTTATTCCATTTTAGGGATCCAGCTCAAATTATCACTTCGTCCTTCATCAAATCTTCCACAGAGTTGTAGCATTGTTGAATTAGAACATCGTGTAACATGCTTTTTAAAATATTTGTTTTGGTATTCATTATACCCCTGCCCCCCCTCCCCCATGAACCATGGACCTCGCTGTTGGGGGGGGAGGCTCACATGCCTCAGTGATACAGATAGCCATACCATCAGTGCAACTACAATTGAGGGATATCTGTTGAGAGGCCAGACAAACATGTGGTTCCTGAAGAGGGGCACCAGCCTTTTCCAGTAGTTGGAGGGGCAACAGTCTGGATGATTGACTGATCTGGCTTTGTAACACTAACCAAAACAGCCTTGCTGTGCTGGTACTGCATACGGCTGAAAGCAAGGGGAAACTACGGCCGTAATTTTTCCCAAGGGCATGCAGCTTTACTCTATGGTTAAATGATGATGGCGTCTTCATGGGTAAAATATTCCAGAGCTAAAATAGTCCCCCATTCGGATCTCCGGGTGAGGACTACTGAGGAGGGCGCTGTTATCAGGAGAAAGAAAACTGGTGTTCTCCGGATCGGAGGATGGAATGTCAGATCCCTTAATCGGGCAGGTTGGTTAGAAAATTTAAAAACGGAAATGGATAGGTTAAAGTTAGATATAGAGGGAATTAGTGAAGTTTGGTGGCAGGAGGAACAAGACTTCTGGTTAGATGAATACAGGGTTTAAATACAAAATCAAATAGAGGTAATGCAGGAGTAGATTTAATAATGAATAGGAAAATAGGAATGTGGATAAGCTACTACAAACAGCATAGCGAACGAATTATTGTGGCCAAGATAGATACGAAGCGCATGCCTACCAGAGTAGTACAAGTTTATATGCCAACAAGCTCTGCAGATGATGAAGAGATTGATGAAATGAGTCATGAGATAAAAGAAATTATTCAGATAGTGAAGGGACACGAAAATTTAATATTCATGGGTGAGTGGAACTCGATAATAGGAAAAGGAAGAGAAGGAAACGTAGTAGGTAAATATGGAATGGGAGTAAGGAATGAAAGAGAAAGCTACCTGGTAGAATTTTGCACAGATCATAACTTAATCATAGCCAACACTTGGTTCAAGAATCATGAAAGAAGGTTGTATACATGGGAGAATCCTGGAGATACTGGAAGGTCTCAGATAGATTATATAGTAGTAAGACAGAGATTCAGGAACCAGGTTTTAATTTGTAAGACATTTCCAGGGGCAGATGTGGACTCTGACCACATTCTATTGGTTATGAACTGTAGATTAAAACTGAAGAAACTGCAAAAAGGTGGGAATTTAAGGAGATGGGACCTGGATAAACCGAAAGAACCAGAGGTTATAGAGAGTTTCAGGGAGAGCATTAGCGAACGATTGTCAAGAATGGCGGAATGAAATACAGTAGAAGAAGAATGGGTAGCTTTGAGAGATGAAATAGTGAAGGCAGCAGAGAATGAAATAGGTAAAGAGACGAGGGCTAATAGAAATCCTTGGGTAACAGAAGAGATATGATGAAAGGAGAAAATACACAAACACAGTAAATGAAGCAGACAAAAAGGAATACAAACGTCTCAAAAATGAGATCGACAGGAAGTGCAAAATGGATAAGCAGAGATGGCTAGAGGACAAATGTAAGGATGTAGAGGCTTATCTCATTAGGGGCAAGATAGATAATGCCTACAGGATAATTAAAGAGACCTTTGGAGAAAAGAGAACCACAGGCATGAATATCAAGAGCTCAGATGGAAACCCAGTTCTAAGCAAAGAAGGGAAAGCAGAAAGGTGGAAGGAGTATATAGACAGTCTATACAAGGGCGATGTACTTGAGGACAATATTATGGAAATGGAAGAGGATTTAGATGAAGATGAAATATGAAATATGATACTGTGTGAAGAGTTTGACAGAACACAAGACCCCGGGAGTAGACAATATTCCGTTAGAACTACTGACAGCCTTGGGGGAGCCAGGCCTAACACAACTCTATCATCTAGTGAGCAAGATGTATGAGACAGTCGAATTACTCTCAGATGTTAAGAAGAATATAATAATTCCAATCCCAAAGAAGGCAGGTGTTGACAGATGTGAAAATTACCAAACTATCAGTTTAATAATCCATGGCTGCAAAGTACTAACACGAATTGTTTACAGACGAATGGAAAAACTGGTAGAAGCCGACCTCGGAGAAGATCAGTTTAGATTCCATAGAAACGCTGGAACACGTGAGGCAACACTGACCCTATGACTTCTCTTAGAAAATAGATTAAGGAAAGCCAAACCTACGTTTCTAGCATTTGTAGACTTAGAGAAAGCTTTTGACAATGTTGACTGGACCACTCTCTTTCAAATTCTGAAAGTGGCAGGGGTAAAATACAGGGAGCGAAAGGCTGTTTACAATTAGTACAGAAACCAGATAGCACTTATAAGAGTTGAGGGGCATGAAAGGGAAGCAGTTGTTGGGAAGGGAGTGAGACAGGGTTGTAGCCTATCCCTGATGCTATTCAATCCGTATATTGAGTAAGCAGTAAAGGAAACAAAAGAAAAATTCAGAGTAGGAGAAGAAATAAAAACTTTGAGGTTCGCCGATGACATTGTAATTCTGTCCGAGACAGCAAAGGAAATGGGAGAGGAGCTGAACGGAATGGACAGTGTCTTGAAAGGAGGATATAAGATGAACATCAACAAAAGCTAAACGAGGATAATGGCATGTAGTCGAATTAAATCAGGTGATGCTGAGGGTATTAGACTAGGAAATGACACACTTAAAGTAGTAAAGGAGTTTTACTATTTGGGGAGCAAAATAACTGATGATGGTCGATGTAGAGAGGATATAAAATGTAGACTGGCAATGGCAAGGAAAGCGTTCCTGAAGAAGAGAAACTTTTTAACTTCGAGTATAGATTTCAGAGTCAGGAAGTGCTTTCTGAAAGTATTTATAAGGTGCGTAGCCATGTATGAAAGTGAAACGGGGACGAGTAATAGTTTCGCCAAGAAGAGAATAGAAGCTTTCGAAATGTGGTGCTACAGAAGAATGCTGAAGATTAGATGGGTAGATCACATAACTAATAAGGAGGTATTAATAGAATTGGAGAGCAGCGAAATTTATAGCACAACTTGGCTAGAAGAAGGGATAGGTTGGTAGGGCATATTTTGAGGCATTAATGGATCACTAATTTAGTATTGAAGGGCAGCGTGGAGGGTAAAAATCGTGGAGGGAGACCAAGAGATGAATACACTAAACAGATTCTGATGGATGTAGGTTGCGGTAGGTACTGGGAGATGAAGAAGCTTGCACAGGAAAGAGTAGCATGGAGAGCTGCATCAAACCAGTCTCTGGACTGAAGACCACAATAACAACAACATTCATTATATGTCCATATTCATTTTACTGTGTTATGAATTTTCATGGCTATATACTGAGGAGTCTAAGCATGCAGTTTTAAGTGATGTGAGGTGAGCATAAAGTTTTCTTTATGTCTTGTGTCGTATGAGTGTTTAAAATGATTTTTTTAGTAGATCAGCTCTGCTGCGTAGAAAAAGAACCACCTCAAAGATGTATAAAGAGGGGATAGTTAATAATTTTAGTTCTTTAAGTAATGGTCGACGTGATGCCCTCGGCTTTCCATAGCACACATTGCGAATGATTCTTTTTGCAACTTTAAAATTGATTAATGTTTCCTGAGTTTCCTAAAAAATTATGCCATATCGAATAACAGATTCAAAGTAGCTATAGTATGCTATTTTCCTTGTTGTCATATCAGTGACACTGGCTGTAATTTCCATTGCAAATGGAAGGCTGTTTAATTTATTTGCTAGAAATTCTGTATGAGAATTCGAACTCAAAGTTCTGTCTAAGTTTATTCCCAAGAACCCGACTGAGTCAAGTTCTTCCATTTCTTGATTGTTGTGAGTGATACAGATGTCTTCAGTTTTTGACTGTTTGCTTTTAAAATGTATCATATGGGTTTCTGAAGTGTTTAGGCTTAATCCATCTACACTGAACCATGTTTCCAAGTTACTTAACGTATTCATGGTACTCTGTGGTATATTGTCAGAATTATCATTTTCAATTAGGGTATCTGCAAACAAAGTTAAATGAATATTTATATTAAAAGTAAATGTAAATATCGTGTGACTGGGGCCTCCCACTGGACAGACCGTTCGCCTGGTGCAAGCCTTTCGATTTGACGCCACTTTGGTGACTTGCGCGTGGATGAGGATGAAACGATGATGATTAGGACAACACAACACGCAGTCCCTGAGTGGAGAAAGTCTCCGACCCAGCCGGGCATCAAACCTAGGTCCTTAGTATAGACATTCTGTCATGCTGACCACACAGCTACCAGGAACGGATGGTATTTATATTGAGATGCAAGTCATTTACACAGAACAGGGATAAAATGGGTCAAAGGATTGAGCCTTGAGGGGCACAGTGTGGCACAGTTTTCCACTCTGAGAAGTGATCTACTCCATTTGATGTGATTACTACCCATTGTTTCCTCTCCAAGAGATATGATTCAAACCATTTCAATGCAATATCCCTTATTCCACACCTGTTCAGTTTCAAAAGCATCAGGGCATGGTTTACAGAGAGAGTCGAATGCTTTTGTAAGATCACAGAATATTCCTGCAGCCTTAGCTTTCCTATTTAATGATGAAGTACTTTTTTCAATAAACTCATTTATCACATCCACTGTGTTTTTGACTTGTTGGAAGCCAAATTGGTTATGTGAAATGATATAATTCTGTGTGATGATGCTTTGTAACTGTAAAGCAGCAATTTTTTCCTTCCTCAAAGAATTTGTTTATTAAGAGAGAGAGAGAGAGAGAGAGAGAGAGAGAGAGAGAGAGAGAGAGAGAGAGAGAGGGAGAGAGAGAGAGAGAGAGAGAGAGAGAGAGAGAGGATGAGCTTTAATGTTATAAATTTTTTAAAAATATTTTGATGGGTATCCCATCCCAGTTAGCAGATTTTATGTCTTTTAACGAGAGTATGACATTTTCAACATATTTTGCTGAGACTGTGTTGAATTTTTAAGACATTTGAAGGTATTACCTTTTAATCCAAAACTATTTACTTTCTGGTTATGATTTGCTATGTCTAAATCATATTTTGTTACACTTATAAGGTACTCATTGAAGCACTCAGATATTTGAGCTGGATTTACAACTGACATTTCCTTCTGTTTGATTTTTGAAATGTCTTGATTCTGATTTTGGACATCTAATTCAGACTTAACTACAGACTATACTGCCCTTGTTTTATTTTTCTGCCATAGAATGAATTTATTTGCCATTTGTTTCGAAGCTTTCACAACTTTTTTAAAAATAGTTTTATAGTTCCTAACATATTTTACAAAGTCAGGATCTTTGTTGTACTTCAGCTGATTGTGTAGCTTCCTTTTCCTCTCACTGGATATTTCTATTCCTGGTGTGATCCATCTTATCTTACTTAATGTTTTGTTGCAATATGATCTTGGTGGGGAAGTTTAGTTCAATACTTCAAGTAAACTGTTTAAGAATGTAGTAAAGTTTTCGTTTGTTGAATCAGCACCCCCAAAACACCACTTCACTTTACTTCATTTCTGGTTTGACAATGTTCTCCATTCAGATAATGATAGAGCTTCATGAACCAGGCATGCAGTGTTAGTGTGCACCATTTATGTTTTCAATTCTCCTTTGTGCATATCATAAGACTAAAATTTTCTAGTAGTATTTTAACATAAAACAATTTTAGCAGGCCTATGTAAAAGTAATCATCCAATTAGGGTGGTCAACAAATGATTATGTATCATACTACTTGCTTAATTAATTTAAAAATATAGTATAGGTTGTTGAATTACACAGTAGTTGAAAAAAAGCTTCGATTTCGAAAAATACGTCATAAATCTATACTGACCCATAAGAGGTCTAAACAGTGCATGTGAGTGTCACCAAATTATCACAAAACATACAGAAATGCTTTATACGAGGGCTATCCACAAAGTACATTACGTTTTGGAATTAAAAATAAAGTATTGGAAATTTTTTTTATTATATACAGATGAAAGCCACACTTAAATACTACTTTTCTACATAGTTGCCATTTAAATTAAGGCACTTATCGTAGCGATGGACGAGCTTGGAAATTCCTTCGTATTAAAATTCGGCCGCCTGCGCCTTCAACCACGTGGTTACCTCTTCTTGAAGCTGTGCGTCGTCATCAAAATGCTGCATAGCCAACCACTTCTTCATTGCTGGGAATAAGTGGAAGTCGCTCGGTGCCAGGTCGGGACTGTACAGCGGATGAGGAAACAACTCCCACTTAAAAGATTCGAGAACTTCACGAATGGCACTTTCCGTGTCGGCCCGGGCATTGTCGTGAATCAGCAAGATCTTTGAGCCCAACTTTCCCCTGCACTTGTTTTGTATTGCTCTTCTGAGGTTCTGCAGAGTTTGGAAATACCTTTGAGAGTTTATTATAGTGTCTCTTTCCAGAAAATCCACAACAATCACACCTTTTCTGTCCCAAAAGACAGTCGCCATCACCTTCCTTGCCGACATTGTCTGCATGCATTTCTTAGGTTTTTGGGGGGAATTTGTGTGCCCCCACTGCATTGACTGCAATTTTGTCTCGCAGTTCACATGCTTAACCCATGTTTCGTCACCAATAACGATGCGATTGAGTAATGAGTCGCTATCTTTCTCGTCAAGATTTTTGGTATCCATCTTGCACAAAACTTATGGTAACCAAGCTTTTCGGTAATGATTTCGTGCAACAATCTTCGTGAAATTTGTGGAAAACTCATAGAGAGTTCCGTTATTGTGAAATTACGGTTTTCACAGACCGCGGCATCGACTTTTTCGACAAGTTCGGCAGTAGCTATGCTGGTTCTTCCACTTCGCTCTTCGTCGTGAACGTTAGTTCGGCCATTTTTAAATTTTATGACCCATTGACGCACTCCACCTTCAGTGATTATGTTGTCCCCATAAACTTCGCAAAGCTGCCGATAGACTTCTATCGGTGTACAGTTTTTTGCAGTCAGAAACCTTATTACAACACACTCAATGGAGTACAGCACGAACCTCTCACTAGCACGGCAGGATGCCGACTCAGTGGCGGAATGCCATGACACAAAGATGGCCGCGATAGCCCCGCCCCTAACGGACACAAACGAAAACGTAATGTACTTTGTGGATAGCCCTCGTATTAATTGCCTGAAAACATCCTTACAAGGTAGCTATAATTACATCACTGGTTTCCATACAATTTTAGTAATATTGGTCGCCAATATTACAGAACTAAACGTCAAGCATTCGAATGACCTGCCTGTCTTCAGATGTCTAGAAGTTACTCCTACTCTGTTGTCGACAGCGACTGAACCCTCATTACTGTACTTTCTTCTCTATATTATTATCCATTAACATTAAAAATTTGTCATAAAATGCAGAAGTGATCTCAAGATAGTTTATGCAATCTTTTGGGAACATGATTCTGATTTCAGGCAGTAAATTAACATTTAACAAATCGGTCCTCTTTTCCACTAATTACCTGATCAGTTTCCTCTTGTTCATTGTTTTCTGTTGTAGCTAGTATAATAACGACACAGACGTTCTTTTGGGTGTTTGGCAGCTTAATATTGTAAAGTCGCGTTGGAAAATGGAAATATTGACAGTAATATTGATGGTGTGTGGGTTGCTTCAATATATTGAAGGTTTGAAAAAATTGTGTTGTCATTAAACATTGAATGTGTGCAGACCCATTAATATGAATGTAAAATGACTACTTCCACATCATTATGACCAATGATAGAAATGAGCCACAGAACGTGATGTCAACTAACTAACGAATTAAACGTTTATTTCAACAGCCTCGCCAAATACAACAATAAAATGTGAATAGAAAGACTACAAAAATAACAGTATAATCTTTTTTTTAGCCAAACTGCTTTTATAGATTTTATAATGGCTGCTCAGAAACTAAATCACACAGATGAAAAAAAAGTCACAACACAAAGAAGGTGCTATACGACATAAACGAAAGTTGGTAGATGTGTTTCAACAGTTTAAAGATGATATCTGTTCAAATTTCGCGTCTGTAGCTTAAGAGTAGCGGTAGTAGCGCCACTAGCAGGATGAAAATTAGGTTTGCCTTAAATACGCGCTGTAACAGTCATGAGAGTTGGTTACTTTTGACATTGGATGTGTTGAGTTGATGTTAGTCAAGAATGCCTTTAAGGTCACAAACACGCCATTATCAACATCTCACTGAGTTTGAATGAAGTCATGTAATAGGGCTATGAGAAGTTGGATGTTCCTTATGTGATATTGCTGGAAGGTTTGGCAGCAATGTAGCCACTGTACACGATTGCTTGCAGCGGTGGTAACGTGAATGTACTGTTGTGACAAGACTGGGCTCTGGATGGCCATGTGTCGCTACTGAGAGAGAGTGACATCGTGCTCTGCATATGGCTCACACACATTGTATTGCATCTGCAGCAGCAATTTGCGCAGCTGTATGCCCCGCAGTAACACAATGTACTGTTATAAATCAGTTACTATGAGGACAGCTCCAAGCCACATGTCTTGTGGCGTGCATTCCACTGACCCCAAATCACCACCATTTGTGACCTCAGTGGTGTCAAGCAGGAGCCCACTGGAAGGCAGGATGGAGGTCAGTTGTGTTTTCTGATGAAAGCTGGTTCTGCTTCAGTGCCAGTGACGGCCATGTGTTGGTTAGAAAGAGGCCAGTTGAGGACCCTAACCAACTTGTCCGTGTGCCAGAAACACTGGACCCACACCAGGAGTTACGGTGTGTGGTGCTATTTTGGATGACTGCAGGAGCACTCTTGTGGCTATCCCACACACCCTGACTACAAATTTGTATGCCAGTGAGCTAGAAGAATTCAGTTGTCTGCTGTTCACATTACCTGACGAACCTGAATTGACGCCTCGTCCAGTTGTTGTTGTGGTCTTCAGTCCTGAGACTGGTTTGATGCAGCTCTCCATGCTACTCTATCCTGTGCAAGCTTCTTCATCTCCCAGTACCTACTGCAACCTACATCCTTCTGAATCCGCTTAGTGTATTCATCTCTTGGTCTCCCTCAACGATTTTTACCCTCCATGCTGCCCTCCAATGCTAAATTTGTGATCCCTTGATGCCTCAAAACATGTCCTACCAACCGATCCCGTCTTCTAGTCAAGTTGTGCCACAAACTCCTCCCCAATTCTATTCAATACTTCCTCATTAGTTATGTGATCTACCCATCTAATCTTCAGCATTCTTCTGTAGCACCACATTTCAAAAGCTTCTATTCTCTTCTTGTCCAAACTAGTTATCGTCCATGTTTCACTTCCACACATGGCTACACTCCATACAAATACTTTCAGGAAGGACTTCCTGACACTTAAATCTATACTTGATGTTAACAAATTTCTCTTCTTCAGAAACGCTTTCCTTGCCATTGCCAGTCTATATTTTATATCCTCTCTACTTCGTCCATCGTCAGTTATTTTACTCCCTAAATAGCAAAACTCCTTTACTACTTTAAGTGTCTCATTTCCTAATTTAATTCCCTCAGCATCACCCGATTTAATTTGACTACATTCCATTATCCTCGTTTTGCTTTTGTTGATGTTCATCTTATATCCTCCTTTCAAGACACTGTCCATTCCGTTCAACTGCTCTTCCAAGTCCTTTGCTGTCTCTGACAGAATTACAATGTCATCGGCGAACCTCAAAGTTTTTACTTCTTCTCCATGAATTTTAATACCTACTCCGAATTTTTCTTTTGTTTCCTTCACTGCTTGCTCAATATACAGACTGAATAACATCGGGGAGAGGCTACAACCCTGTCTCACTCCTTTCCCAACCACTGCTTCCCTTTCATGCCCCTCGACTCTTATAACTGCCATCTGATTTCTGTACAAATTGTAAATAGCCTTTCGCTCCCTGTATTTTATACCTGCCACCTTCAGAATTTGAAAGACAGTATTCCAGTTAACATTGTCAAAAGCTTTCTCTAAGTCTACAAATGCTAGAAACGTAGGTTTGCCTTTTCTTAATCTTTCTTCTAAGATAAGTCGTAAGGTTAGTATTGCCTCACGTGTTCCAACATTTCTACGGAATCCAAACTGATCTTCCCTGAGGTCCGCTTCTACCAGTTTTTCCATTCGTCTGTAAAGAATTCGCGTTAGTATTTTGCAGCTGTGACTTATTAAACTGATAGTTCGGTAATTTTCACACCTGTCAACACCTGCTTTCTTTGGGATTTGAATTATTATATTCTTCTTGAAGTCTGAGGGTATTTCGCCTGTCTCATACATCTTGCTCACCAGATGGTAGAGTTTTGTCATGACTGGCTCTCCCAAGGCCATCAGTAGTTCTAATGGAATGTTGTCTACTCCCGGGGCCTTGTTTCGACTCAGGTCTTTCAGTGCTCTGTCAAACTCTTCACGCGGTATCTTATCTCCCATTTCGTCTTCATCTACATCCTCTTCCGTTTCCATAATATTGTCCTCAAGTACATCGCCCTTGTATAAACCCTCTATATACTCCTTCCACCTTTCTGCCTTCCCTTCTTTGCTTAGAACTGGGTTTCCATCTGAGCTCTTGATATTCATACCAGTGGTTCTCTTCTCTCCAAAGGTCTCTTTAATTTTCCTGTAGGCAGTATCTATCTTACCCCTAGTGAGACAAGCCACTACATCCTTACATTTGTCCTCTAGCCATTCCTGCTTAGCCATTTTGCACTTCCTGTCCTCATTTTTGAGACGTTTGTATTCCTTTTTGCCTGCTTCACTTGCTGCATTTTTGTGTTTTCTCCTTTCATCAATTAAATTCAGTATCTCTTCTGTTACCCAAGGATTTCTACTAGCCCTCGTCTTTTTACCTACTTGATCCTCTGCTGCCTTCACTACTTCACCCCTCAAAGCTACCCATTCTTCTTCTACTGTATTTCTTTCCCCCATTCCTGTCAATTGTTCCCTTGTGCTCTCCCTGAAACTCTGTACAACCTCTGGTTATTTCAGTTTATCCAGGTCCCATCTCCTTAGATTCCTACCTTTTTGCAGTTTCTTCAGTTTCAATCTGCAGTTCATAACCAATAGATTGTGGTCAGAATCCACATCTGCCCCTGGAAATGTCTTACAATTTAATACCTGGTTCCTAAATCTCTGTCTTACCATTATATAATCTATCTGATACCTTGTAGTATCTCCAGGGTTCTTCCATTTATACAACCTTCTATCATGATTCTTGAACCAAATGTTAGCTATGATTAAGTTGTGCTCTGTGTAAAATTCCACCAGGCGGCTTCCTCTTTCATTTCTTAGCCCCAATCC
The DNA here is from genome assembly GCF_021461385.2 of Schistocerca piceifrons. NCBI lineage: Eukaryota > Metazoa > Arthropoda > Insecta > Orthoptera > Acrididae > Schistocerca > Schistocerca piceifrons. Next base: position 559,928,283 of record NC_060141.1, read on the forward strand.
ATATTCACCTACTACGTTTCCTTCTCTCCCTTTTCCTACACTTGAATTCCAGTCACCCATGACTATTAAATTTTCGTCTCCCTTCACTATGTGAATAATTTCTTTTATTTCATCATACATTTCTTCAATTTCTTCGTCATCTCCAGAGCTAGTTGGCATATAAACTTGTACTACTGTAGTAGGCGTGGGCTTCATATCTATCTTGGCCACAATAATGCGTTCACTAAGCTGTTTGTAGTAGCTTACTTGCGTTCCTATTTTCCTATTCATTATGAAACCTACTCCTGCATTACCCCTATTTGATTTTCTATTTATAACCCTGTAATCACCTGACCAAAAGTCTTGTTCCTCCTGCCACCGAACTTCACTAATTCCCACTATATCTAACTTTAACCTATCCATTTCCCTTTTTAAATTTTCTAACCTACCTGCCCGATTAAGGGATCTGACATTCCACGCTCTGATCCGTAGAACGCCAGTTTTCTTTCTCCTGATAACGACGTCCTCTTGAGTAGTCCCCGCCCGGAGATCCAATGGGGGACTATTTTACCTCCGGAATATTTTACCCAAGAGGACGCCATCATCATTTAATCATACAGTAAAGCTGCATGTCCTTGGGAAAAATTACGGCTGTAGTTTCGATCTGGATCGACGTCACTTACCTGTTGCACCAGCCTTGGAATGTACACACGAAACTTGCCTTTCTTCAGAATGCGTAGCACACTACTAGCATTTACATTACTCTCACGTGCCACTTGCCTTGAAGATTTTTGAGGCGAAAGCTGAAACAGTTCCAAGACTGCAGTTGTGGAATCATCACTTGTAGCTGTACGAGGTCGCCCTGATCGACCTTTATGCACATCACACACTGTTCCATGAATTTCGAATTTGTCTCATAGACGTGTAATTCTTAACCTTGAAGGTGGTTCTGTACCATACTCACTTCTCCACTGTCTTCGAACCACAGCTACATTCTCAAACTTCCAGTACCACTTAATTATCTGCTTCCACGCTTAAAAGCTCAGACGCACATCTGCCATGTTGCTGTTATTTCCTTGCTACCTGCTGAAGAAACATAACATTACTTTCTCACAGATATTTAAGCTTGTAGATCGGGCAATAAATTGTCTATGACAGTTCAAAGTGTGCATACATTTTTTTGATGCACCCTATATATGCATACTGTGTGATTTACATCTGCTTTGCTTCTTCCAAAAGCGGTATTAATAAGTACATCGACTGCAGAGTCATTAAGGGTGGTTGGTCAGACATAGGAAGGAAGAAGGTTGGCAGAATGTGCAGTGGCGCAGGGCATTGTGGGTGGGCGCCAGCTCCGTGGGGCTCTGTGGTGCACCATCGATGGCCTAGCTGGGGCTGCTGTTGCCTCCATGTAGATCTATACAGGGTGATTCACAAAGATATTCAAATATTTTAATATGTTATTCTACAAGCAAAACTAAAGAAAAAAGTCCATATAAACATAGGTCCGTAAATATTTAGTTATGGAGTTAAGGCTAATTAAAGATTTTGTCTGAAATTTAGCAACTTCGCTAATATGAAGCCATTGCAAAACTGTACAAGGTTAAAGTAAAGTACGATTTCCATTTATATTGTTGTTATTGATTTGGTGAATCTACTAAAATATGTGCCAGATGTGTATCTGCAATAGTTTTCTGAAACATCCAGAGGAGCAAAGTCATAATTTCGTAAATTTTTTAATTTATTAACTACTTGGCCTAATTTGATTTTTAAACTCTAGACAGTTGCACAAAGTTTTCAACAGAAGTTGTAGAGAATTTAATTTTGGAATAATGATGGTAATAATGTTAACTGAAACTGTATGAATGTGTCAGATAATCTGCATTTATTAATACCATAGCGTAGGTGGATTCATGTTAGACAAAAAAAAAGATTGTACAGTGTACATAAATTTCACAATAACTGTTGAAAAATGTCTCCACCGAGTTTAATGCATTTAGCTGCACATGTATGAACAGATTTTGTTGCTCGTTTCAGTTTCACAGGTTTTTTTTCTTAAATACAATAACATATTGTACAATAACATATTAAAATATATGCGTATCTTCATGAATCACCCTGTTTAAAAAGGGGTCTAAGGAGTCCCTGAATTATCTTTCAATATCACCCTGATAGTCTTTTTTTGTATTTTAAATGTTTATTAGAAATTGTGGAATGCCCCCAAAATATTATTCCGTACATCAGTAGTGACTGCTTACTACAGTGGTACATTGTACATGGTGCTGAAGAGTAGCTTGTATTTTGCGTGAGAATCCTTACAGCATACATTAGTGTATTTACTTTTTTATTTACGTTGGTAAGGGGCATTTGTCATTTCAAATCCTGAATATGTATGGCCGAAAATTTTGTGTGACTGGCATCTGGGAAATTTTTTCCTTCAATGACGAAAACATGGTTTCCAGGATGTTTCCTGCAGAATTTCTTCACTATGTGATTTAATTGGAATACAAGTGTCATAGGCAAAGACCACTGTGGTTCTGTCATGTATTTTATCCACCAAATCATTTACAGACAGCAGAAATAAGACAGGTCCCAGCATTGACTTTTGTGGGACTCCATACCTGATTTTTTTTGTTGACTATTGCAAAATCTAGAAATTACTTATGTTTCACTGCCTTTCTATTTTATTTCTGTAATTTGTCGATGGTTATTGGGGCATGATTGTGTCCACCTTTCAGCCTGGCCTCTAATTTCATAATTACTTAACTTATGGTTAACTTCCAGTGTTAACAGGCAAAATCTCACCATCAAAAACTCCATGGTCAAAACTTTTTTCTGGAGATGCCATGTTGACATGACGTGACATTGATTGCATGTGTGGATGGCCACTATTCGATAGTATTGTTGAATGTTTTGATGTGAAGCAACTTGACATGACGATATGTGTGAATGGGCCTTAAATTCGTAAGAATGTGATTTGAACATAAATGCAACAAATGTGTTTAAAAGAGAGTGACATTAAATGTAAAGATTTGTGTGAATGGCAGCCAAGTTTAAACTTGAACAGTGAAACATAGTTTTTTGACATATGGAATTTCTTTACACAGACCATTTCTGTGAACTGCACTTGTGACACTTCCAGTTTGTGATCTATCTGAGACTTTATTCTTTTTGAGATCAATAATTTAAATTTGATTGTGTGATTATCAGTAAAAGTTAAGCAACATTTTGTTTTCAGATGTGTCCACAGCTTATTACAATAAAAAATGAATATTGAGTATGCCTCAGAACATCCTACTTCACGTCAAACTTCAGAAGCTAGATGGCTTCTCCATATGTCAAATTCCTGTAGATGGATCAAGAGTTTGAACCATGTGAGATCGAACTGATTAGGATGGGGTATGGGTCATGCTTGGGTAGCTCAGTAGATAGAGGATTTGCCTGCGAAAGGCAAAGGTCCCGAGTTCGAGTCTCGGTCCGGCACACAGTTTTAATCTGCCAGGAAGTTTCATATCAGCGCACACTCCGCTGCAGAGTGAAAATCTCATTCTGGAAACATCCCCCAGGCTGTGGCTAAGCCATGTCTCCGCAATACCCTTTCTTTCAGGAGTGCTAGTTCTGCAGGGTTCGCAGGAGAGCTTCTGTAAAGTTTGGAAGGTAGAAGACGAGATACTGGCAGAAGTAAAGCTGTGAGGACTGGGCGTGAGTCGTGCTTGGGCAGCTCATATGGTAGAGCACTTGCCCGCGAAAGGCAAAGTTCCCGAGTTCGAGTCTCGGTCTGGCACACAGTTTTAATCTGCCAGGAAGTTTCATATCAGTGCATACTCCGCTGCAGAGTGAAAATCTCATTCTGGAAACATCCCCCAGGCTGTGTATAAGCCACGTCTCCGCTATATCCTTTCTTTCAGGAGTGCTAGTTCTGCAGGATTCGCAGGAGAGCTTCTGTAAAGTTTGGAAGGTAGGAGACGAGATACTGGCAGAAGTAAAGCTGTGAGGACGGGGCGTGAGTCGTGCTTGGGTAGCTCAGTTGGGAGAGTACTTGCCCGTGAAAGGCAAAGTTCCCGAGTTCGAGTCTCGGTCTGACACACAGTTTTAATCTGCCAGGAAGTTCCACATCAGCTCATATTCCACTGCAGAGTGAAAATCTCATTCTGGTAATTATGAATACATTTACATGCACTGTGAAGAACATGGCAGATGATATTTCCCATTGTACTTGGTGGTTATAATTAAAGTGCAGCTACACGCAGAGGTCCAGTGTGGGCTGTAACTATTGTAGGGTAGCGAAACTTGATGGATATGCTAATGCATTAATGTGGAATTGATTTCAATTTTGGCCACCAGGTGCAAATATGGCGCTGTGAACGTAACAAAGGTGTATAGGAATATTTCCATATTGAATGGAGTTGGAAAGGACATGGGCAGGGAAAGGTCAAACAAATGAAGAAGCCAACATGCTGATTTTATTATTGACTACCACTTATACAAATTGTTTAATACGAGCACCAGAGACGTTGGCAAGATGCTGCATCCATAAAATAACATTGTCAACCGTTGTTTGCAGCAGTTCTGGTGGAATATGAGCAACATCTTTCTGTATATTGGTTTTCGAGATTAGGTAGGTAGAGGCCAAATGTGCCCCTGATAAACGTGTTCATTCAGATATCCCCAGAGTCAAAAGTCACATGGATTTATATCAGTTGTTCTTGCAGGCCATGTAATTGGAGAAACTCTCGAGGTAACATGTTCGTGGAAGTTTGCATTAAGCATATCTTTTACTGGGCGAGCAACATGAGATGTTGGCGCATCTTTCATGAAAACAATGATTTCCACACAACTGCACTCTTGCAAAGCAGAACACTTACTGTACAAGGAGGTTTCCATAACACACAAATGTCACACTACACCTGACAGATCATCTGCTTGTACTCTGTTTAAACGAGAATGGATCGAGAAGAAAGGTGCTTGTGAATCGACGCCAGGCGGTCACATACGGCGAGTGTAGTGGCTCTTCATGAAAAATATGCGGTTTAACAGTACTATAAATTCGGCAGTTCTGTGTATTTACTGTAACCTGTATTGTAAAATTTGTCTTGTCACATCACAGAATATTGCGTGGCGCCATGTCATCAATTTCGTTCCTTGCCAAAAATTGATGAGCAAATTCAGAATGCTGCTGTGCATCACAGGGTTAAGTTGCTGCATTGTATGAGTCTTGTATAGCTACCAGTGTGAAATAAACCATGAAATTTTACATATCGTTGACCATGGAACGGACGATTCTCAAGACACTACACAAGTACTAGCAATACCTGGAGCATGTCTGCATCGTCAGTTACAGCAACAGCAACTTTGTCAATAAATTCCACTGGGATAGGTCGCCTTCCTCTTCCAGGTGCCACACCAAGCTCTTGAATTTCATATAATCTTCATTAAATCATTTAATCACATTGGGCCTCTTCTCAGACGTTTCAGCCAGTGATACTCTCTCAATGCAGAACTGTAATTGCTGCTGTTCACATAAAACAGTGCATGGTCTCTCTTCTCGATAGCTATACTGCTCACTCTCATTATGGATTGCCAAACGACAGCGTGGATGTCATATCGTCAAACAGTGCACAGTGCTAGATTTTTTCCTGTTGGTCACAACTGGAACTACTTGGTTCTCTATTGACACATCAGTATATCTACCAAGTCTTGGTGCCGTACAATAATTACAGCCCACATTGTAGCTCCGTGAGTAGCTGCACTTTCATAATAACCACCCAAGCTGCACTTTAACTACAACCACCCAGTGCCACATTTTATGGTTTTTCCTATTCCATTTGTGTATGGAGTGCGAGAAGAACGATTGCTTAAATGCATCTGTACATTCTATAATTATGGTAGTCTAATCTTGTCTTCCTGTCCCAACTAGATCAACACATGTGGGGCAGTAGAATATTCCTAGGTTTCTCACTTACAAATGGACCTCGAAAATTTGTAAGAAGACATTCATGTTATAGTTGAAAACTATCTTTAGGGGTCTTCAAGTTAATATTTTTCAAAATTTCTGTAACAAACATGTGGTAATATATAATGCTTGTATTGGTTTAGATACTTGTAGACGCTGATTCATAGCCAATCTCACCTTACTCACTCACGTTTTAAAAGTGCATTTTGAATTATCTGGAGGCCACTTTTACTATTATTTCACTTTTCCTAGTTTGCTTCTCAAATTTTGTTAAGAATACCCATCAAAATGCTTCTGTGGCTATTATTAAACGTTGTCATTGCTAGTTCTTTAATTCTGATACTGTATTCAAACTTTAAAAATCACAAATGATGTTTCATAACCTCACTTTCATTATCAAGCTCTGGACTATGCAGAATGATGTAGTGTTGGATTCCATCAAGTGTGAACACCCATCATTTGATGGGGACAGCACCCACCAATCTGTTCCAGTCCATTGGCATCCACTGTGAATCTTCCTTAAGTTCTACAAGGTGCATTCAAGTTCTAAGGCCTTCGATTTTTTTTCTCGGGACTGGAAAGAGATAGAAACATGCGCATTGTTTTAAAATGAGGCCGCGTTCATTGTCAATACGTCCCAGAGATGGCAGCACCGTACGGCAGATGGAATTTTACGGCCAGCGGCGAGAATGAGAACTGTTTTAAATACTTAAAATGTCGACGTTTTCCTTACTTGAACAGCGTGCAGTCATTCGTTTTCTGAATTTGCGTGGTGTGAAACCAATTGAAATTCATCGACAGTTGAAGGAGACATGTGGTGATGGAGTTATGGATGTGTCGAAAGTGCGTTCGTGGGTGTGACAGTTTAATGAAGGCAGAACATCGTGTGACAACAAACCGAAACAACCTCAGGCTCGCACAAGCTGGTCTGACGACATGATCGAGAAAGTGGGGAGAATTGTTTTGGGGGATCGCCGAATGTCTGTTGGACAGATCGCCTCCAGAGTTGGCATTTCTGTGGGTTCTGTGCACACAATCCTGCATGACGACCTGAAAATGCGAAAAGTGTCATCCAGGTGGGTGCCAAGAATGGTGACGGACGATCACATGGCTGCCCGTGTGGCATGTTGCCAAGCAATGTTGACGCGCAACGACAGCATGAATGGGACTTTCTTTTCGTCAGTTGTGACAATGGATGAGACGTGGATGCCATTTTTCAATCCAGAAACAAAGCGCCAGTCAGCTCAATGGAAGCACACAGATTCACCGCCACCAAAAAAATTTCGGGTAACCGCCAGTGCTGAAAAAATGATGGTGTCCATGTTCTGGGCCAGCGAGGGCGTAATCCTTACCCATTGCGTTCCAAAGGGCACTATGGTAACAGGTGCATCCTACGAAAATGTTTTGAAGAACAAATTCCTTCATGCACTGCAACAAAAACGTCCGGGAAGGGCTGCGTGTGTGCTGTTTCACCAAGACAACGCACCCACACATCGAGCTAACGTTACGTAACAGTTTCTTCGTGATAACAACTTTGAAGTGATTCCTCATGCTCCCTACTCACCTGACCTGGCTCCTAGTGACTTTTGGCTTTTTCCAACAATGAAAGACACTCTCCGTGGCCGCACATTCACCAGCCGTGCTGCTATTACCTCAGCGATTTTCCAGTGGTCAAAACAGACTCCTAAAGAAGCCTTCGCCGCTGCCATGGAATCATGGGGTCAGCGTTGTGAAAAATGTGTACGTCTGCAGGGCGATTACGTCGAGAAGTAACGCCAGTTTCATCGATTTCGGGTGAGTAGTTAGTTAGGAAAATGATCGGAGGCCTTAGAACTTGAATGCACCTCGTACTTAATATGGATCCCAAAATATGAAACGTATTTTAGGACGATTCTGAAGACTTCCTCTGTATGAGAGTGCCCATTTTTCCCAATATATTACCAACATGCTTATGGGCTTACTACATGTGAGACAACTTCAGAAAGCTAAATATCTTCCTAAGGCACTGTGCTTATTCAAACATGAAGGTAAGGACCATTCTCCATTCTCATAGATTTTAGTAATAGTTTTCTCGCTAACCACAACCTTAGGATTGATAGAAGTTGTTTCAGTGCGACACAAACAGCTTACATAACCACAAGGGTGGCAAAGGATTGTGAAATCTTGATGAGCAACATTTCTGCAGACAGAAACGTAACTAGTATGTTGAGGGTACTGTACAGGAAAATTTTGGTTGTCTTTCTGCTCATTGTGTTCAGCTGTTCAGGATTAGTGTTCTTACTCTAGTAATTATGTAAACAAAACTCCTATAGATATTAATGAAGCACAAGTGAGAGCTTTTAAGTCATGACGGTATACATGCACAGATATATGCGTGGTGTCCATTCTGTCGGACATACCCAATAGAGCAGACACCACAATCAATGATATGGAACACAAATAAGTAAAATTCAAGTGTGTCTTAGACCAGTCTATGCTGAGCAAGACTGAGGGATGAGAAAGATTTGCAGTGGTTCAATAGTGATTTTAGAATGTTGCTATGAAAGCAATGACAGTATTATCACGTATTTAAATAAAGTCAAAGCCTTGACAAATAAAAGCTGAGTGCATCTAAAATGAACGAAAGGAAAGCAATGAAAGAAGCGTTTGATGAGTAAAACGTAATTGTCAGCCAGCTAATTAAAAATCCTTAGAACATCTGGTTTAACGCAACTTGAGTGCTTAGTGTTTGCACGCCCGGTGACCCACTGAGCGGCGCTGGTCCTTTTCCCCTCCCTCCCCTCTTTCCTCTCATGTAGTGGCTGTAGCAGCATATGAATGACAGAGACAGCGCTAGCTCTCCCATCCTCTTTGGTACCCTTAAATATTCATCCAGAATTTTATCAAGTGGGACACTGTTAATCTGTCTTGTGAACATTCAGAATGAGCAGAAAATGTTCAGATTTAGGTGTGCCATTTTTTGAAGTTCAGTGGGAAGATTCATATTTGTTTGTCAAGTCTTATATGGGAAAGCACTATGCATAATATGCCACTCTGCCATAAATATCAAATAATTGTCAGTGCACTGTGACTACGAAAATAAACAATCCTCAACACACAGAAGCGATCTGATTACTAAATTAAAATCACAATAGCTGCAATCTGAAGAGGTAAGCATTGTTTATACTGTTTATTACATAAGAAAAACAAAAATATACCTTTTTGTAATTGTACTTCTATCTATAGAAACTTGCACTATCTCTATATAGATATTGTTTTTAAACCAAATCATGAGATTGTTTTGTGTGGTGAGATTTTAAAGTTTATTATTGCTGTTGTTGTCCAACAGACATCTGTGGTGAATTGCACCTCGTAAACCGCAGTTCGAGCAAGTTACATTGTTGTACTGAAAACTGCAAAAAGTGGAAGACCTATTACAGATGGCCAGCTTGTAGAAGAGTGTTTAGTAGAGTACTCAGAGGTAATACACCCCTCTGTAGTGGCCTAATTTGAGGCATTAAGCTTATCTGAACATAAAATCTCTCTAACAATGTAAGAAATTGGTGTGGAATTAAAGGAGTCGTTGCGCAATATATGTCATAACTTTGTAGAGTACTCTACTGCCCTTGATGAGAGCACTGACAACCATAGCATAGCTCAACTTGCAGTTTTCGTAAGGGATTTCGAAAAAAATCTCACTGTTACCAAGGAATTGTTGGGTGTTATTTTTTGAAAAGAATCACGAGCAGCCAAAGTATTTTCCTGGCTGTAGAGGAGGAACTGGACGATATGCAGTTGTTAGTCGAGCGCCTGTACAGCATTGCAGCTGATGGGGCCTTGCAATGTTGTTGGAAGGGGTAGGTTTTGTAGTGCATGTGAAAAAAAGGTGCGCAAAGCTGGGCTTTTCCCAAATTTGACAATACACTACATTTTACATCAAGTACAGCTATGTGCAAAAGTTTTCAACAAGATCATGGATAAAGTTGGAGGATCTTGAATCAATGCACAAAGACATTTCTTTTTATTGCACTGCACAATGGCTAAGATGCTTAAAAGTACTCTCATTCATTTTGGATTTGAGACAAAAAATAGCTCTGTTCACTGATATGAAACGTTCTCCACAGTCAGACTTGGATGATAGAACAGATCGTTGGCCTCGCTTTCATTCAAGTCATCAGGGGCTATTTATCATTTAAACATCTCGTTGCTAAGTAAAAATAAATTAACCGTTAATACGTGTGACTGCACTGAAAGTTTCAAATTGTAGCTTTTGCTTTTTAAAAGTCAGCTTCAAGGAGGAAATTTGGAAAGTTTTGCCTCTCTAAAATCCTTGAATTTAGGTACTTATGAGCACACCAGAGAGTATACAAAAGTGTTAGAGTCATTGCATAAAGAATTGCAATATAAGTTTGAAGAAATAAAACAATTAAAATCTACACTAATAGTTTTTATGACGCCGTTTTTGGGACGCCCAGAGGATTTCCAATGAAGTCTTCAAGTTGATCTGACAAAACTACAGTACAATTCAGTTCTGACAGACCGCTGTTGCTATTACAATGGTAATTTGATTTCCTTTTATAAAGGCACTGATCAACAAGAATTCCCTCCCGACTTGTGCTGAAATGTATTGCTGTGTCCAGGACAACATTCTTTTGTGAACAGATGTTTTCAATTATGAATATTACATAAACAAAAACAAGGTCAAGTTCGTCTGATGCTTCGTTGGAAGGTATACTTCGAATTGCTACTTCCAAAACGTTTTTTTTTGAAATATCAGAAAATTAGTGGTTTCAAAGCGATCTCAAAGATAAACAATGTTTGCTGTAAATTAGTACAAAATAAGGAGTACACTTAAGCTATTCTTTCTGTTTCTACACAAAATCGGCATTATTATTGTTATTATTCAAATGTCTTTTATTCCAGTCTTTGATCACAATATTAATTCTTTTCATCATTACCATCCACAGATCTTTTCTACTCCCTATCCTAAAGTTATTAAATTATTACAATCGTATTGACCAACTAGGATCACATTAACAACTTCGGTTTCTCTTCTTCCTTTGTGTTGTTTCCTATTTTTCCAGTATTCATTCATTTTCTCCCTATGAAGTCTCTTCCTTTCTTCTGTCCATGTTGTTCCCGATTTTTCATTTCTTCTGCTTTGAAAGCTTTCCAAATCTAGTATTTTGTTTTTAAAATGGTTTCTTTCTGCTATTTCTTATTCTTTGGTTTTGTTTCTTTCTAGATCTTCCCTCACTTCCGTAATCCATGCTATTGTTGATTACTTTTTCCAGAAATATAGGAGTATTTGTTTTGTTAGTCCATTTCCATCCATTTGGTAAAGGTGTCCAAAAAAGGTTAATCTTCATTTGGCCATTACTTCAGATATTTTCTCTGTATTTTTGTAGATCTCCTCATTACTTCTTATTTTCCAACCATCTGCAGTTTTTATTGCACCCGTTACTTTTCTAATAATCCTTCTTCCCAGTACCTCTAATCTTTCCATCTTATAGTTCATCGTTTGGCATTCAAATCCATATAAACATTCTGGTCGTACCACTCTGGTGTAGTGTTTTAGTTTTGTTTTTCTAGATATACATTTGTGTTGTAAATATTTTTGGTCAAACCATATACTCTTTCCATTTTTTTTAAATTCTTACATCTATTGCAGATTTTTCAAGTCCATTCTGTTATATAGTCTCTCTAAGATATTTAAATTTATTTACCCACTCTATTTTACCTATTTGTGTTTCTATGAATTTTGACGCATTTTTTATATTTGTATTGAATTTTGTTTTTTCAGCTGAAATTTTGAGACCAGTTCTGTTTGCTGTTTTTTCCAGAAGGTTTATCTGAATAGGTGCTTCTGTCAGGTTTTCTGAAAGTATTACAAAATCGTCTGCAAAATCCAAGCAGTTTACCTTGATTCCATTTGTTTTCCTTCTCAGAGATATTGGTTCAATTTTGTGAGTTTTTAGCTCTGAATTCCAGATATTTACAATTTTTTCTAGAAAACAAAGAGTAAACGTGATAAACCATCACATTGTCTAACACTAGCTTTTATTTCAAATGGCTGAGATACTTCTTCCATAAATTTGACTTGATATTGTACCTGTTAGTATTTCATGAATTATATTTGCTAATTTTGATTTAATACCAAAATCTCTAATAAGCTTATCTATTATTTCTCTGTCTATATACTCAAATGCTTTCTTGAAATCAACAAATGACACTATTATTGCTTAGCTGGTTAACATTCTATGACGAATTATTGACTTTGTCTTAAAAATTTGTTCTGCACAGGATCTTCCCTTTCGAAAACCACCCTGATATTCTCCCTGTTGTTTGTCTAAAGTATCTACCACTCTGTTCAGGAGAAGTTTTGATAATATTTTGTATTCCACTGGCAGAAGTGACACTCCTCTGTAATTATTGTACATTTTGTTTGTCTCCCTTTTTATGTAGCGGGTGGGTTAATGCTGTTTTGCATTCAACTGGAATCTTTTCACTTTTCCAAATGTTCTCAAGAAGCAGTTGTAGTTTCTTTATGATTTTTGGTTGTGACCACTTCAATAATTCTGCTGTAATGAAGCCTTCGCCACTTGCTTTATTGTTTTTAAGTGTTTTGATGGCTTCATGAATTTCTATCTCTTTTGGTGGGAAATATGCCTCTAGAATTTGAAGTGTCACTGGAAATTCTAATTTATCTGTTGCAACTGGACAGTTTAAGAGCTTTTCAAAAATTTTTGCTAATATTTCACAATTTTCTTTGTTATTTAATCCCATTTTGCCATTTTCATCTTTGAAACAAATACTTGGTGCCTGATATTCTTTAAGAATGTGTTTAAAAGTTTTGTAGAAATTTCTAGTATTATTTTTGGTGAAATTTACTTCTATTTCAATACACTGGGAATTTTCAAAGTTTCTTTCGATTTTCTTGATTATTTTTTATGTTTCTTGTTGTCTGAATTGTTCAAGGTCTTCCTCTTTTTTCGAACATATCCATTTTCTCCATTTTTGAGCTCTTTGTATTAGTGCTTCTTCACACTCCTCATTCCACCATGTCTTCATTTTATTCTTGGCCAATCCTAAAGTTTTCTCTATTGCTTGAGCTATTTTCATATGGAGTTCACGCCAATCACCTTCTTTACTTGTCTCAATTTCTTCTCTAAATTTTTCTATGTTTTGTTTTGTAATATTAGCTCTAGTGGGGTTGTATCTGATCACTTTCTTGGTCACCTTTTTTGTTTTAGATGGGAGAAATTTTATTTTAATCTTAGAGAGATAATGATCTGAGTAGAATTCCTTATTTCTGATTATTTTAACATTCATAATAAACGTGATATACCTTTTAGATATGGCTATATGATCCAGTTGAAGTTCTGCTAAGTTTGGATTTGGATGTCTCCAAGTTTTGGCTTTTCTTGGTAGTTTTCGGAAACATGTGGACACGAGTTTTAGCTAGAACCTTTTTCCAAAAGTTGATCAGTCTTTCACCATTTCTATTTGTTCTTGAGTGTGCTGGGTATTCATCTACAATAGTCCTAAATTTATTTTCCCTCCCAATTTGCGCATTGAAGTCACCAAAAATTATTTTAATGTTCTTTTTAGGTATGATAGAGATTTCAGATTCTAAAATATCCCAGAATTGATGTACTTTCTCCAGATTTCTTCTGTTGTCTGCATTTATAGGTGCATGACAGTTTATGAAGGCGTAACTTTTATTCTTGCACTTTATTGTTAACATGGATATTCTTTCTGAATTCGATCTAAATTCTGTTACACTGTCTACGATTTTTTGTTTACATAAAATGCTGTTCCAAACATCGGCATGTTTTCCATTATTCTCACTGCTGGTTTCCATTTATAAATTCTATAATGTTGTGTATCAACTACATTCTCATCTAAGAATTATATTTCCTGGACTGCTATAATTTGTAAATTGTAATGAATAGGGAATCCAAAATCATCCCTGAATTCACAAAGTAAGATCAGGTTGTTAGCCTGGAATGTTACTTATTGAGCCGCCACTAACATGTGGAACAGACGCTGTTGGGGAATTGCCACTAACATGTGGAACCGTCATGCCCCTTGTTCACATTGGCCTTGGACAAGAGGCTGCCTCTTCCGCCAGCTCCGCCGCACTTAAGTCCTGAAGTCTACCTTCTCCACCTCTGCTGCTCTTGAGGTCTTCGCTGTATCCCTCACGAGGTACTATCACCCAGGCCAGGTGAACCAAGGTTTATTAACAAGGTGTTACTCCTCCCTTCCTCCTTTCTCATCCGGGCTTGGGACCGGCTATGGAGGAGTTTAATATTATTATTATTATTATTATCCGTTTTAATGCTAGTACGACACACGCTGACTTGCCCAGACCCATTCACCGAACAACAACATGGCTCTCGCCTCGCTGACTGCTGCCACAACACGTTCCTCTCCTACCACTGCCACAACAGTGCTGTGTCCACCTCCCTCGCCTTCCTCCACCCCACCATCGCTACAGTAGAGCGCAGGTGCTTTTGCTGGTGTCGGCAAGTGCTCGTGGAGCACCTGAGATGGCATGGTTTTGTCTAATGTAAGTTCAATAAAAGCATCACAGCCATCAGTCCTGTTACTCTGTGTTCATCCTCATACTCGAATGGTGGATGACAAAGAGGAGGACGAAATACTGATTTTTGCCATATCAAATTGTTTCACTGTGGAAGATTTCAATCATCTCACGAAGAGAAATGCAGGAAAAGGTAATCGACTAAAACCGCTCAGCAGTAGGAAGTCATCTGGGCGCTGTAATATTCTATAAAGATTATGTGAAAAACTTTCTCCCCTGAAACTAGCAGTTTATCATAGATCGCTGAATCAACAAGTGATACCAAACGATTGGAAAAAAGGTTAAGTCATTTGCATTTTTAAGTTGGATCCTCAGACAGATACACAGAATTAAATGCATAAATCACTGAGTTATGGAACACGCTTTTATCCATGCATTATGAGGATATGGAGAGCGAATATCTCCTTTATAAAAATCAATGTGGTATCTGAAAAAAGAACTTTTTGGAAAGGCAGCACTCTCTAATCATCTAGGAGAGTTAGAGTGCAGTAGACAGCAATGGCCAAGTTCATGCAGTTTCCCTTGACTTCCAGAAATCATTCAATATAGTTTCACACTATTGTTTAATTAAAAACATTCTAGCTTAATAAGCACTGGATCGGTATTTATTAGCAGCTGCAACTAAACACATCGTTCTTAAAACTTCGAAATAGGTGACCTATTTGTAGAGGATAACGTCGGATGTTTTATGAGGCTGTTCGCAGATGATGCTGTTACTTATAGTAAGTTGCAAAGCCAGAACACTGTACTAATATGCAGGAAAAGCTGAAGAGGAGCGACAGTTGATGCAGGGACTGGCAGCTGAACCTGAAAGCAAATAAATATGACGTATTGTGCACAAATAGGCGAAGAGATCGATTAATCACACTGGATGTCAGTGGAATGGACGGGAGCGGTAGTTGATGTCACCATCAAATGATGATGTTTTCATTTCCATTTTCATTTCAGCTGTTTGTCAAGTTACGTCACGGCAAATCGCTTAGCCCAATACTAAATGGTGATAGTGGGCTTATTAGTTAACGTAGACCTTTGTACTTTGTTTGTGTAAATTAAGGCCATTTCGCACTGGCCGTCACGGCACTATCATGTCATAGCACCATCATGTCGGGGTGTGTTTACACTGTTCGCCACAAGTCAATTCAACCGCGAAAAGCACGATGAAATTGATTATGGAGGATGAGAGCATGATTGAGTATTGGAAGGAAATGACTAATGAGCTTGGGGATCACGTGATGAATAATGGATGATGACGTCAGATATCAAATCATTGTTCGTGAGAAACCTTGACGGTACTGAGGAGCTAACAACGATAAATTTTAGTAATGGCTAAAGCAAATTTCACAAAGTATTTTCTTGATCTATTTTAAAACATCGGCATTTATGTGCTAGCGAAAATATATACATACAAACACTGGAAACTATATTTAAAAGGGAATAAATAGAGTTTGTTTACCTAATCCATTATGTTTCTCCTTACATAACTAATAACGTAAATAGAACTGACTTTTTCGCTGCTTTAAATTTTATATTACGAAAACCGCTTCATCAACTAAATTTCTTATTTATGTACAGCGTGACCGTCAGCTCTGTTCTGTTGCAGTAGAGCCTAAATAATT
Source organism: Schistocerca piceifrons (assembly GCF_021461385.2). Lineage (NCBI taxonomy): Eukaryota > Metazoa > Arthropoda > Insecta > Orthoptera > Acrididae > Schistocerca > Schistocerca piceifrons. The sequence continues at coordinate 559,944,418 of NC_060141.1, forward strand.
TTTCATTTTCAGATATCTGATTTCGCTTGCGGTAGAACACACAATGGATAAAATATCCAAGTCATCAAGGAACATTTACAGTTCGCCACGAAAACAAAGGACAATAATAAAATAGCAATTTATGACATAAATGTACTATTGGTACTACAAAATGTGTGTGCGCAGCGAAAATTGGTTCCGATGTTAGCCAACGTTTGCCGCTATCAAAACTTTCTTCACGAGCAACCTTGACATGACGTGATGGTCCTCTGATGGCCAGTGTGTTGCTGCCGTTTGAAATGCATTGAGGAATATTGTGATGTGACAATGTGGCTGGTGTCTTGGCCTTAATTCATCCAGGAAAGAACTTGCTTAGAAAACACTAATTTAATCAATTCTTGAGCAGCCTACTGCTAATCAGAATGGGACCTTTACCAGATAGGATTAATAGAGATCTAATTAAGACTGGTGTGTTTCATCAGAACCTCATTTAGCAAGCACGAGTGTGTTACAGAGACGATCGACAATCTCCAATGGATGACACCAAAGGAGTGGTCTCCAATGGGTGATGCCACATAAGAGGCATCGTACATACATGAAGAAAAGTTACTGTAAAAATTTAGAGAGCATACACTGAAGAACAGTCCAATATCATATTAATTCCTGCGATAAAAGTCTTGTGGAATGACTACCATCAGAATATCATACAAGTTAGGATTCATATAGCGTTCTACTGACAGTTATTCACAAACACCATTCATGAACTGAAAACTGAAAAGAATGGGGGAAGGGGGTAGATGATAGTAGAACCAGCAGTTCACACTGCCACACGCCTTGAATGGCTTATAAAGTGCAATTGTGGATGTATATACAAGAACCCTCCAGATACCTACTAGCATGTTGTCGTAGATGCACTATTTTTTCTCAGGGAATATTCACTCATACATTGAATTCCACCAACCTTATTGGCGTAATCTGTGTCTCTCCAGGCAGGAGGGTTACCTTCATAATCTCTGATGGTATTGAATTTAGCATATGTTAAAATTCAGGAATAAGCAAGAAACACGCATTTTTTTTTCTCCAAAAAAAAAAAATTCCTACTCAAAGACACAGGCCTCCAAAGATGACACCGCAAACACCATTTTGAAGATATGAATTTCAGATTTTTTTTTTCAGAAATGCCAGTCCAAAAAAGTTAGGTTTTTTCTGATGATTAGTACCATGTACTAACATTAATTTTCTGCGAAATAGTCCTTCCATTGGGAAATTTAAGAGGATGCTTTCTTCCTCAAATATGACGCTACTTCAGCTGGCACCTACTCATCACACGACTACCAGTCACACTTTCATAGATATATTTGCAACGAAATCTTCAAACAGAATAATCCGCACCTCTCAAATATCTGCACCTGGCATGTCTGCCCATGACATCATTTTCATGACGTATTCACTGGAATGTCCTAGAAAGAAACAAAAACTGTCTACATACCGAGACTTCAAACGCATAAATTTGCGTGAACTCGAAACTGAGGCACAAGAAATTGTTTGGGGGAAGACCTCTACTCCCCTCATGGACATAAACGACAAACTCCAAGATTTCACTAACAAAATTACTCAACTATATGACAAATACGCTCCAATAAAGACCAGAAAAGTAAAAAGGAAACCTGCACCTTGGCTGACTGATGAACTAAAACAGCTCATGAATCTCAGAGACGCTGCACATCGAGCATACAAGATACACCCTACACCTGAAAATCACGCTGTATACAAGCAGAAGCGAAACAAAGTCAGTCAAGCGGTGAGAAACGCTATGCTTAGGCATGCCCGTACATTAGCTGACAATAGATGTAGACCAGCTGTCCTCTGGAGAAATCTCCGTAGTCTCAGTTTAGGCAAAATAAAAGTTGCAGAAAATCCCATGGTCCCAGCTGAAGAACTAAACCGATTCTTCACATTACCTGCAACCACAGTTGGAAAAAAAAAAAAAAAAAAAAAAAAAAACAGAGAATCATTCACTACTTCATGGGGATGAACGACTGTAGCAAAGAAAAATTCTATCTACGGCACGTCACTTGCAATACTGTCAAGAAAGCAATAATGCGGATTAGATAAGCATCTACTGGACATGATGGCATCACTATCCTGATGGTAAAACTTATTATTGATCAACTACTACCCTCTGTAACAGACATTTTCAACGATTCATTAATCACAAGTGTTTTCCCTGAGGCCTGAAAACTGGGACAAATTAAGCCACTGCCTAAAAAGGACATCGCCACAGCACCCTCCGACTACCGCCCCATCTGCCTTCTTCCTGCGCTATAAAAAACCTTAGAATATATAGTCCATGATCAGCTCACCAACTACCTAACTACTAACAACCTACTAGACGAATACCAATCAGGTTTCCGTAAACATCGAAGCACAACATCCGCACTGATAAAGGTGACAGATGACCTGAAACTTGCCATGGACAGACAAGAAGCGACTATCATTTGCTTCTTAGATTTCAGCAAAGCATTTGATACTGTCGACTTCGACATCTTACTAGCCAAACTTAGCGGTCTAAATTTCTCACCAAGTGCAGTGCAACGGTTTCGCCCACACATGACGTCTCGTCAGCAACGTGTCCTGTCCGGGGATATAAAATCACAATGGCGGCAGGTAGTGTCAGGCGTTCCCCAAGGCTCAGTACTAGGTCCCATACTCTTCTCTCTGTATGTCAATGATGAGTCATCGGTTCTGACTTATTGCAAATATCATATGTATGCTGCTGACCTTCAGTTGTATCTAAGTGCAAAACCAAGCAATCTTAAGAAAGCTATTGAAAATTTCAATACTGATCTCGATGCACTATCAAAATGGGCACAGGACATAGGACTAAAACTATTCCCATCTAAAACCCAAGCGGTACTTGTTGGTCACTCTAAGCTCATTAGCCCAAAACATCGGGAATCTGTACCATCTCTTATCCTAAATGGAACAAATATTAACTTCTCTCCCTCAGCAAATAGTTTGCGAGTAATAATAGATGAAAAGCTAAATTGGACAGAGCATGTAACTAGTGTGCAAAAAAGCATCAGCATCCCTTCATGTCCTACAAAAATATAAAAAACTCTTCCGTTTCGATCTGAAAAAGAAATTAGTACAAACACTTATACTCCCAATCATTGACTACAGCAATATTATTCTACAAGGCCTCTCTCAGGAAAACTCGCGACATCTGGAACTGGTAATGAATGCCTGCGTCTGATATATCTGTGACGTTCGACTTTTTGATCACATTTCACCAGCATATGCAAAATTGTCCTGGCTGCGCGCAGACAAATGCAGAGATTTCCGTACACTCTGTCTCATCTACTGCCTTATAAATGTACACTGTCCCTCATATCTCTCCTTGTCCTTGACGCTTATGTCAAAACAACATGACAGAAACACACATTCCCATCATAACAAAATCCTCTCTGTTCCACTGCATCACTCAGTCACCTTCTCCAAGTCCTTTACAGTAGCAGGAACCCGACTCTGGAATAGCCTCCCTCGTTACGTTAGAGAACTTAAAAACATGTCCAGCTTCAAAAAACAGTTAATGACGTATCTACTTAAGCAGCAGTAATGCCTTCCTCTGTGCATGAATGCACTTCACGTCATGAATTCCCTCTTTCCCCCTCCTTAAATCTCCCTTCCCCAAAACTCGCTATACTAGTAAACATCTACTCTACACACCAAGATATTAATGTGCATCTGCACAAGTCTTCGTTACTATTGCCAATTTTTCTCCTGTTTATCATTATTATTATTTTTTTTTTTATTGTTACTATTATTGCTTTTACCATAATTTGTATGTATAGCACCTGTTGTAAAAATACTGCCAGTACTTACTTTATTAGGTCTTAGTCATTACTCTTTATTCATATTGTGACTAGAGTAATCTAATTTTCTTACTTAAATTATTATCATGATGTAACTCTGATATGTGAAATGCAGCATGTGTGAAACACTGGTCCGATGTAAGAGAGGGCCTGATGGCCCTAATCTGTTCAGGTTAAATAAATAAATAAAATAAATGTAGTACTATATTCTCTGTAAATGAGAGATTCCAATTTATTTATTTATTTATTTTTTTTTAAGTGTAATGCATGTCTTCACTGAAGTTGTTTCTTACTAATTTCTTAGTTACAATGCTTATTTCCATCATCCTTATTGCAGTTATTTCTTATCACTTTCTTTGTTGCAGTTATTTCTTTTCACTTTCATTGTTGCAGATACTTTGTTGTAGTTCCTTGTCAGTTTCTTTGTCATGGTTATCCATTGCGGATTTCTGTATTGTAGTCATTCAGTGCTAATTTCTTTACTGAAGAGGCTTCTAAGAAATCTGAGACCATCCAGTGAGTTCTGTATTTTTGTGAGAAATTTACCAGTTGACACAGTTGCAGTGTGTTTTGCGAAAAGCACTGTTTGAAATGTCTTCTGACTGGGGCCACAGGAGAGTGAAGTGTGCTATTTGCATAACAATAAAAGAGTGATACATATGGGGGAAAAAACCCAGACTTTGTTCAGGTTGGGAATAAGTGTTCTGATTTGAAGAATGTTTCAAAGTGAAGATGTTTCCTGTGACGACCTTTTGTGTTCTACATGTTTTGACTGAATAACAACAATGATAGTATCTGAATAAGGTGAAGCCTTCCATTGTGCAGATGATGCAGATTTTGCATCAATAGAGGAAGAAATATAATAATCTTCAGCAGAAAATGAACCAATGCACTTTTGCATCCCTTTCTAGGAATTTTTCATAAATATCAATTCAGCTGTTGAATATTGTGCATCCTACAGTGAAAAGGTGCAAGTTTTAACTATTATTCCAGAGACATTTTCAAAGAAAACGATTTCGAACCATGTTCCATCAGTATCAAAGTAAAGGGTAGACAAATCAAGAAATGTGTGGTCTGTAAAAGGAGTCTTTGGAAGACCAGATCCCTATTATGGTCATTCTGTAGAGGCAGCTCAAGTTCAAATAGTGCAGTCATTTTATCTGGAAGATAAATGGGATTGTTCTCGCCAGAGTGTCAACAAGAAAGACACTATAACTGTAACAGTTGAAGGTCAAAAAGTTGTGAAGGTGGAGAGGTACATGACTTGTAGTATTAAAGAAACTTTTGCAATTTATAATCGCAACTGTACAACCTACATATTGGAAGATCAAAATTTTATGCATTATGACCTAAGTGGGTAGTTCCAACCCATCTAGAGATGTCTATTTATGTTTGTACTGCACAAATTTTGAGCTTTGTGTGGTAACTTTGAAGAACTTACAGGAGCATGTGACATGTCACCTTGGTTGGATGTGTGAAGTCATTAGCAGTCTGTGACGTAAAGTGAGAGACTTGTTTGTTTCAAGAATGTGGTGACTGCCTGGAAAGGGAGGAAGGGAGGACTGTCTTTATAGACACTCGGCCTGGACAACGTAGCAGATAACTCTGCAGAAATTATGAGGGGGGTTTGAAAAGTTATGGGGGGAGGGGGAACTTACATCACTGAAACTTTTTTTACTTTTCAGTGTAGTCTCCTTGTAGATTAATGCTCTTGGTTCAATGATGTTACAGTGCCTTTATCCCATCTCAGGAATGAGTTTCCTCCAGGCCTGCAAAATAGTTGTCAACTCCAGCTATCAATTCTTCATTTGAAGTGAATCTTCATCCACCAAAAAAAAATTTAGTTTTGGGAAGAGATGGAAGTCCAACAGAGCCATATCAGGTGAATAAGGTGGTTGCAGCAACAATTGATACGTTAGTTCATGTAATTTTGCCATGGCGACTGTATATGTGTGCAGGTGCACGGCAAGTCGTGGCACTCATCTTGCAGATAATTTTATCATTTATAATTCTTCAGTTAAAATGTGATATACTCCTTTAGATGACATCTGGCAAGTGTGAGCAGTTTCACGGACTTTCAATCGGTGATCCTCCATGGCCATTTTGTGCACTTTTGCAATGATTTCTGGAGTGTGACACATCTTGGCCGACCACTGCATGGATCATCATCTAAGATCTCCCCACCAAATTTAAATTCATTTGTCCACTTGGAAACAGTTGAATAAGAAGGATCAGAGTCCCCCATTGTGTTCTGGAAACCAGCATGAATGTGCTTTGCTTTCATACCTTTCTTTACGAAGTACTTAATCACTGCTCGAATCTCAATTTTTTCAATCATCACAAATAACTATGTGGGAACAACAACAGAGCCATGTCACTGCCACAGCTCTCTTTCAAGAGTGCTGTTGTGGCACATGTTTATAGGCAACAGTCCAATGAATATCATGTGAACAATTTCTTGTGCTATTGCTGACCTCTCCTGGTGATTCCAAGAACTTTTCAAATCACCCTCATACATATGTGACATGGGAGGAAAATAAATGAATTAAGAAAACTGTTGCCTTTGACAGTTTCATTGACAAACTTGGTAAATGGTTAGTGAAAGCAGTAACACACCAGCATCTGCAGAAATTGCAACAACAACACAGTGCAGAAGTGAAAGGGTGTGTACAGGCTGAAGAACTAAGTTTAGTGGTTCATTGTGATTTTGCTGAGAACTGGCCTGTAATTCTCCCACAAGAACTACAGGGGTATCACTGGAGTAATGAACAGATTTAAATTTTTACAGGAGTGACACATTTTTAAAACAAGACAACAAGTGTTGCAGTTATAAGTGATGACACACGGTTTGCTAGCAATGCGTAAATTTTTTCTACTGCAAACAGGGGTAGAGAAGATCATCATTATTTCTGATGGTGCTCCTAGTCATTTTAAAAATCGATACCAGCTGTTTGAATGGAGCAAGTCGCTTGGCCAAGTGAGTGGGTATACAGTGCTACCGATCACGGCAAGGGCCTTGTGATGGTGTAGGAGACCTTCTGAAGCACCACGCTACAAAACAGTCTTTCCAGACCAATGCAGATGTCATTCAGAATGCCGAGGGTTTTACGAGAGTCAAGAAATCTTATACATCCGCAGCCCTCATTCTTTTGCCCAAAGAGGAAATAGAAGAATTCCATGAGCAGAAAAAAGAAGAATGGTCCAACCAAACTACTCCTGTGAAAGGAATTCAGAAGACACATTTTTGGACTCAAGAGTGATGGGTGAACTCATATTGCATGCACTTTAAAGAGGAAGAAAGAAGAAATTTCGTTTGTTTGGCCAACACCTCAGAAACAGCAGCATAATATTCAGATTCACAACCTGAGAAGCGGGATGTTTGTGGTGTGTGTGTATGATTGTGACTGGTGGATTGCAGAGATTATAGACACCAGTTATGAGTTAAACGAAATGGTAGTGAACTTGATGCTAACACATAGACCAGCTGCTGAATATAGGTTTCCAGCTGAAGGACAGCAACAACGCCATTAGTGCTCACTTCCTGTTCACAATGTTTTGAAGACTGTAAGTACTCAAGTTCCTATTGGTTCAACAGGAAGGCATTACCCTATATCAAAGGAAGATCCTGAAGCAGTGGAACACATTTTTAGTTCATTGACTGTCTAATTTCAGTACAAAACAGGTTGCACAGAAGTTGTATAAATTGAAAGCTTTAAGTCTTTGGACCTTTCACATACATTTAGGAACCATTTAAAATACTTGAAAAAATGAGTCTCTTACTCAGCTTTCAAACCAAAAATTATGTTAAATAAGGCTAGGTTTCGATTTTTATGAGCCTTTTATGTGATAATGTGGTAATAAAACAGGTTTTATGTCTGGCAAAAATTTCAGTTGTTTATAAAATCTGTTCAACCTAAAAGTGGAAGCTCTCCTTTTCAGGAAATGTAGAACTATATGGTGCTAATCAACAGAAAAAAAATAAAAAATTGTGGATTGGAATTTTTGAAAAAAAAAAATCCATAAATTATAAAAACAGTAATTCCAGATAGAGGAATTCTTTGTAATCAAAAGCAATTATCTTTCAAATAAAAAAACCAACAATATATCTAGAACTGTTACAGAGATACAGCATTTTAAATTTTTTTCCAAAATTTGCATCTTCAAAATAATATGTGCAGTGTCGTCTTTGGAGGGCTGTATCTCAGAGCAGAATTTTTTTTTAAGAAAAAAGTACTTGTTCCTTACTTAGTTCTTCACTTTAAGATATACTAAGTTCAGTAACATCTGAGACTATGAAGGTAAGATTTTTTTCCTCACCTGCCTGAATTGATATGGACTATGATATGGACAGCCCTCAGGGCTGTGGAACATATATTTACAGGCAGAAGCAGGCTAGTTATGTAAACTACACAGACAACCAGATACAACTTGTGCTAATCCATAAAGCTCCCATCCGCCCCCTCCCCCTCACCCTCTGTCCACAGATGGGCCAATTGGTCTGACTGTTGTGTCATCCTCAGCCATCACCTGGATGCAGTATGGATGGGTGTGGGGGCAGCACTCTGCTCTTGCGGCCATTGTTGGCTTTGCAGGCCTTGGAACCATAACTTTTGATTTAAGTAGTTCTCCAATTAGCATCATGAGACTGAATGGATCCTGGTCCAGTCCTCCCACCAAAGAAATAATCTCTGGCAGTACCAGGAATTGAGCCCAGGTCTCACACATGGCAGCCATCTGTGCTGACCACTCAGTTATACTTATAATTTTTTTATCATACAAATGAGTGTATTATGTACAATTCGTGTCACACACTTCTAGAAGTTGGAGAGGTGACCTGGTAGAGCAAGTGGTAAGCAGGAACACATGTCCAGAAACTGATCATTTTCATGTTACAAGGAAAGCACAAGCTATGAAGTTCGCCATAGATGTTTCTTATGCACTTCACCTGTTATGGTTGGCTATACAATGTCACTTGATGTCTGCTGTTTTCATCTGCTGTGGTTCCATGCTTCCTAATGATGCATCAGTTGACATTACGGTGACTAGTACATGTTCACAGAGTACACCAATATGTTGTTAATTTGCAGTGAAGCTCACCATAGTGGAAGAGAACCCAATGTCTGTACTATGAGTACTTTCCAAATTGTGTGACTCCATCTCATCCCATGTTTGCAAGAGTAGTACAACAGCTGTGGGAAAGTGGGAAATTCACAGACAATAAAGAAAAATGTGAAGCTCCTAGATGGTGGAGCATTGTCATATTGGAAGAGGAAGTGCATTATCATGCTGAAGAGAACCCATTGACAAGTACTCGACCCATTGCACATGACTTTCTTGTGACTCACTCATCTGTATGACGTGTTCTGTATGAACATCAATTCCACACATATCACACTCAGAAGGTACACACCAACCCCCGTGGGGTTTTTGTGCCACGTGTGAATTTCTGTACTTGATTTTTACACCATTGTGTGGATTTTCCTCAGTTTCCAAGGCAAATTTTGTTCACTGATGAAGTGTATACCCGAAGGGAAGATTTTTTGAATTCTTGAAATAGCTGTGTTTGGGATCAAGAAGGCCGCAAAGCCATGTGTATGTGAAGATTTCAGCACACCTTTTGCATCAGTGCCTGGGCAGGTATATGTGATGGTCATATGAGTGGTCCATTCATCCTTCCTCCTCAGCAAACTTGTGCCAAGTACTTGATATTCCTGCAATAAGTGCTGGCAGAGCTTTTGTAAGATGCGCCCTTGAACATTTGACACAAATTGTGCTTCCAGCATGATGTTGTGGCAGTAAATTTTGCAGTTTGCATCCAAAACTATCTAAAAGTAATCTGCAGGAACCACATGTGTAGCCATCAAGATTCGCAGATTTCACCCCTTTGGACTTTTTCTTGTAGGGTCTTGTTTACAAGACCCCTGTCCAGTCAGAGAATCAGAGAAAGATTTGGTTGCATGGATTATGGCTGCAGCAGAAGTGATTAACCATATGTCACACATGTTGGACAGAGTTTATGTGAACTTACTGTGCAGATACACTGTGTGCACCCAACTTGGTGGTCTTCATATCAAACTTGTACCACCAAAGAAAAATCTTTGCCAGTAAATAGGAGTGAAATCTGTACATTTTTTTCCCTTGTAACATGAAAACTAACTGTTTCTGGATATGGATTCCAAAGTAAAACTTGATCTAATATCCCCTCTACAACCTTTGGAAGTGTGTAACATGGATAGTGAAACACCCTCTATATTAGCAGAATAGCAACTAATTTAAAAATACTGCCAATCTGTCTCTTACAAGTTGTAGCTGCTGTTTGTATGCACTACATCTAAATATTTTTTAAATTAACTAATTTATATGAATGCTATTAACTGTATGTACTAGAAATCTACAATATGAACGTTATTGCTAACCAGAATTTATATCCTGAAGTCAAAATATTCTGATAAGTTACAAGAGCTCTTCGTCTAGGCCATGAAAGCCAAAGGGATTAGATTAGATTAGGTTTACTTTCATTCCAATTGATCCATAGTGATGAGGTCTTCCAGGATGTGGAACATGTCAGAAAAACAACAATACATGACAAATATTTACAACTCAAACAAATAAGCTAATGTACCATTCCACATGTTCCAAGTGGAATGATCGTCATTTTTTAAATGAAAACTATATGAAAGAATCATTTTACAAATACTAATGCACTGAATTTAAAATAAAAAAAAGTTTATTTATTTATTTATAAGGTAATAAATGTGTAATACAACTACTATAATACTTATTTACAATGAACACATTACTACACTGAAATTGTGCAGAAGTTATATTGTACTTTTGTTGGCCCCAGATCAGCAACAGCACACCATAACAGACATGGGGATCAACAATCTGACAAGCACACCACTCGTAGGTAATGTAAAAAATATAAACTGTGATTCAAAGTCAAACTGTATCCAGATAAACAAAAAGGGAGATAATATGCTGACATTACTTCAAGTTAATATTTGTTGTATTAGAAATAAGATGTTAGAATTGGAACATTTCTGTAAGATTAAGAATGTTGATGTAATATGTGTATGTGAGCATTGGTTAGTTGCAAATGAGGTAGATATGTTTGTACCTCAAGGATACATCACTGCAGACATAATGTGCAGAAAGCAGAGGCGAAATGGTGGGGCTGGGATCTTTATCAGAGATAATTTCAACTTTACAAAAATAGATGTATCATCTTACTGTACAGAGTTAGATGCAGAATTTAGTTGTATAAAAATGACTGATGAAAATCTAATAATTGTAAGCCTATACAGATCTCCCAATGGCAACATTGATACATTTTTTGAAAGATTTGAACTACTGGTTAGAAAAATACTAATGCATAAAACAAAGATTGCCATATGTGGTGATCTTAATATAGAAATGGTAAACACAAGTAATGAGCCCTAAAGAACTTTTCTTAATTTATTAAGGTCCCTTAATCTGTACTGTACCATCCAGTGTCCAACACGTAAAAATTCATGCATAGACAATATTATTGTGAATTTTCCCCGTGGCAGCTACACTGTTAGCCTTGCAAATGGGTGCTTTGCAGACCACGACCCATTGCTTCTCAATCTCTTTAGTAAGCAACCAAATTCCACTAGTGTGCACAATATGACATGGGTAAGAAGACAAAAAGAAGAATACATTATGTCATTTATTCGTATACTAGAGGATGCAAGTTGGGACTTTGTCTATAAGTGTTCATCTGAGAAGTCTGATGTTGAAACTACCTTTGAAAACTTCCTTAAAAATTATACAGAATTATGGTATTCATGCTCACCACTAATTAAAACCAACTCTTCTGGAACATATAAAAATAAAAAGCTGGAATGGTACACAGACGAACTGGTCCAGATAAGAAAAAACATGCTCGTACTATACACAGCATATAAAAATACATGTAAACAAAGATCAGAGCAGGAGGGCACCTTTTATGCAGCATACCAAAAATGTAAAAAATTCTACAAACTTAAGCTGATACAGACAAAAAAGGCTGCTTATGAAGGGTACATAGAAGGTGCAACAAACAAGTGCAAGGCAGCATGGCAGATTGTAGCACAAGAAAATCCCACACGTCACACACATGAAACTCAGCTCACTCCAAGGGAACTAAATGACTACTTCATTAGCTCAATTAAAGAAATTGAAAGTAAGATAGAAAAAACAGATACATCTGCAAGCGATTTACTTAATGCCCTTCCACCAGTAGATCATGTCTTTAACTGGTATAGTATCACACCTGCTCAGATTAAAAGAACAGTCACAAAATTTTCAAATTCTAAAAGTATGGACTGCTACTGGCTCTCCAATTACATAGTAAAAAAAAACTGTAGACTCGATCGCTAAACCATTGGCATTCATATTTAATAAATGTTTACAGTCAGGAGTGTTTCCCGACTCCCTCAAAATTTCCAAAGTTATTCCAGTGTTTAAAAAGGGTGACAAACATCTTCCTAAAAGTTATCGCCCAATCTCAATTGTGCCAATATTTTCTAAAGTATTTGAGTCACTTATGTACACTCAATTAAGTAGCTATTTTGAGACACACAACCTTTTGAGCAATAGTCAGTTCGGATTCCGACAGGGCAGAAATACCACTGCGGCCATCCTTGAAATTGTTGACCAGACATTAACAGCCTTTGAAGACCAGAATATGGTGTCACTTGTCTTGTGTGATCTGAGCAAAGCTTTTGACTGCATTCCCTTTGGCACCCTGGTTGCAAAACTAGAATTTTATGGTGTATGTAACCCAGCATTAGCAGTAATAGAGTCATATCTTCATAATAGAAGACAGTTTGTCTCAGTTAAAAATAATTACTCCCCTGTAGCAGCAGTTAGTACTGGTGTACCACAGGGCTCGGTTCTGGGACCCTTCTTCTTCATCATAGCCATCAATGACCTACCTCATCACATAAATAGTACTACCATATGCTATGCAGATGACACAACCCTCCTCACCTCACATCAGAACATCTCAGCTTTGGACAATAACACACAGGAATCACTCAAATCAGCCATCCACTGGTTCACATCCGATAAATTACTGTGTAACTCAGAGAAAACACAACAGCTTCTCTTAGGGTTACCCAAAACCATAGAAAACAAAACTGTAAAACTATTAGGAATGCATATTGATTCCAAACTTAATTGGGAAGAACACGTAAATCAGGTTTGCAAAAAGCTTTCAAGAGTCTCCTATCTCCTTTGGAAACTTAGGGACATGATTAGCATGAACTTTCTGAGAACAATGTACTGTGGACTCTTCCAGTCACATATTACATATGGCCTTCTCATATGGGGGCACAGCTCTCACAGTAACAAAATTTTGTTGATGCAGAAAAGAATGCTGCGCATAATGTGTAAAGTCGGTCCCACGGAGCACTGTCGTCCTCTCTTTATAAGGCTAAGACTGTTGACCATTGTAAACTTGTATATTTATATCTGTGTGTTACACATTAAAAACAATGGTATGGAAGGTGTTGTCAGGGAAGAAATTCATAACTACAACACTAGAAGGAAGGCAGATTATGATATACCAAGACACAGACTAACAAAAAGTAGTAACTCACACAAAGTGAATACCTTAAAAATATTCAACAAACTACCGCAATCTGCTCGGGACATGCCCACAAAAATTCTTAAACAAAATTTGTACAATTGGTTATCTGACAATCCATTTTATTCTATGCAAGAATATTATGATCTGAGTAGCACAGAGATAAACCTGTAATTGCATAATTAACTTAATTAACTACTATATATACTGTTACAAAATATTTCATATCTAATACCTTTGTATTTCAACTGTGTTAGGTAACTACTTTATTTGCCAGTGTTATGATGTGTTACGTAACTACTGTGTTTGCTACTACAATGTAACTCATTTTTGGTACCTTTGTATGTATCTGAAACAAGAATATGTATTAAGCATTGTAGTCACCTGCTTAAGGTTTAGGTTATTTGTAAGTTACTCATATGCTAATTATATCTATGCCTTATATATAGTGTCTGGAATATTAATATTATTTTATGTACTGACAAAGCCTATTTCATCTTGCATGATCAATGGCTAATAAAGAATCTTGAGATCTTGAGATCTACTTATATATACACACACACACACAAATCAGTTGGTTCTACTGAGAAACTCATCAATGGAGTGGAAGGAGTTGGCCACCAATAAATCCTTTAGGCTTCTCTTAAACTGAATTTCATTGGTTGTTAAGCTTTTTATGGCTGCTGGCAAGTTATTGAAAATGTGTGTTCCTGAATAATGCACACCTTTTTGTAGAAGACTAAGTGATTTTAAATCCTTGTGAAGATTATTCTTATTTCTAGTATTGATTCCATGAATTAAGCTGTTGGTTTGAAAAAGTGATATATTTTTAATGACAAATTTCATTAAAGAATAAATATATTGGGAAGCAGTAGTTAGTATCACTAGTTCCCTAAACAGGCTTCTACAGGATGTTCTTGAGTTCACACCACATATAACTCTTACTGCACATTTTTGTGCACAGAAAACTTTAGTGTGGCTTGATGAATTACCCCAATAAATTGTCCCATAAGACATTATGGAATGAAAGTAAGCATAGCATGCCAGCTTTTTCATTTTTATATCCCCTCTGTCTGACACAATTCGCATTGCAAATAGAGATTTGTTAAGACGTTTCAGCAGTTCTGTGGTGTGCTTTTCCCAGTTGTATTTATTATCAAGCTGTAATCCCAAGAATTTAACACTGTCCACTTCTTCTGTCTGCTTGTCATCATCTGTTAGGCATATACTCATGGGACACCCCTTACAAGTTTAGTGACAAGGAATTGGCTAGGAACCAGTGATTAATGCCCAAAAATATTTTATTAGCTGATCTTTGTAAGGCTACACTTGATTTGCTATTTATTGCAATGCTTGTATCATCAGCAAACAAAACAAACCTGGCATCTGGTAATGTTACTGATGAAAGGTCATTGATATACACAAGAAAAAGTAAGGGCCCTAAAATGGAATCTTGTGGGACCCCACATGTAATTAGTTCCCAGTTGGATGATGCCTGATAGTTTGATACATGTCTCTTTCCTAATAACACACTTTGTTTCCTGCCAGAGATATAAGATTTGAACCATTTTGCAGCATTTCCTGTTACACTATAATATTCTAATTTACTTAAAAGGATATTGTGATTTACACAGTCAAATGCCTTTGACAGATCACAAATGTTGACCAGTTGCCAAGTCATCCTATACCATGTGCCATGATGCGATCCTATACCATGTGCCATGATGTGGATGTGCTATGGAGCCACATGTAGTCAGCATACCACACTCCTAACCATTCTGCCAAATTTTCAGACCATAGAGCCACTACTTCTCCATAAAGTAGCTCCTCAGTTTGCATAACAAGGCTGAGTGCAGCATGTACCATGAAGGAAGAATCCTTGCCAATACCGGGAACTGAACTCAGGTCTTCCACATGACAGCCATCTGCACTGACCACTCAGTCATGAGGTAGACTCTGAAAAGTTATAGAAGGAATATTTTCTAACGTACTCCTTTACTTTAATTTTGAATGTCTAGTTTGCTGGCTGATGCCTGCCACCAACCATCAGAAGCCTTTGCTTTGCACTATGAATTCCATACAGATGTATAATATATACCTCAGTCTACATCTGTACTCTGCAAACCATTATGAAGTTCAGGGTAGAGGGTATGTCCCATTGTATCAATTATTATGGTTTCTGCCCATTCCATTCCTGTATGGAACATTGCAAGAATGATTGTTTGAATGCCTCTGTGTGTGCTGTAGTTATTCTAATCTTATCCTCACAATCCCTGTGTGAGTGATACATGGGCATCTGAAGCATATTCCTACAGTCATCATTTAAAGCCATTTCTTGGAACTGTGTTAGTAGACTTTCTTGGGATAGTTTACATCTATCTTCAAGAGTCTGCAGCTCAGTTTCCCCAGTACCTCTGTGACACTTTACCATGGGTCAAACCACCCTGTGACCATTCATGCCGCCCTTCTCTGTGATTTGTTCAATATCCCCTATTTGGTACAGGTCCCGCACACCTGAACAATATTCTAGAACTGGTCACATGAATGATTTGTAAGCAATCTCTCCTGTAAATTGGTTGCACTTCCCCAGTATTCTACCAGTAAACCAAAGTCTACTACTTAACTTTATTCACAATTAAGCCTATGAGATCACTCTATTTCATATCCCAGCAAAATATTACACTCAGATATTTGTATTAGTTGGCTGATTCCACCAGTGTCTCATTGATATTACAGTCATAGGATATTACATTTTTTCATTTTGTGAAGTGCACAGTTTTACATTTTTGATCATTTAAAGCAAGTTTCCAGTTTTTGCAGTACTTTGAAATCTTATCAAGATCTGACTGAATATTTAAGCAGCTTCTTTTGGACAGTACTACATTACAAATAACTGTATCATCTGTAAAAAACTGAGGTTACTGTTAATACTGTCTCCAAAGTCATTATTATAGAACATGAACAGCAGGGGTCCCAACACATTTGCCTGGGGTAGACCCAAAGTTACTTCCACATCTGACAAAGACTCTTCACCCAAGAAACATGCTGCATCCTTCCTACCAAAATGTTCTCAGTCCAGTCACAAATTTCACATGATACCCCATATGATCGCACTTTTGAAAATAAGCATAATTGTGGTACTGAGTCAAATGATTTTTAGAAATCAAGAAATGCTACATCTACCTGACTGCATTGATCCATGGCTTTCAGTATGTTGTATGAGGAAAGTGCAAGTTGGTTTTCACATGACTGATGTTTTTGGAATCTGTGCCAGTTGGCATTGAAGAGGTCATTCTGTTCAAGATACCTCAGTACATTTGAGCTCAGAATATGTTCTAAGATTCTACAACAAACAGATGTCAAGGATACTGGAAGGTAGTTTTGTGGATCACTTCTGCTACCCTTCTTGTAGACAGGTGTAATCTGTGCCTTTTTCCAGGAACAGATTTTTTATTCGCGGTACCTATGATAGACTATAGTTAGTAGCTAACTCAGTCACAAATTCAGTATGTCATCTGACAAGGATTTCATCAGGACCTGAAGCTTTGCTCAGTTTTAATGATTTCAGCTGTTTCTCAACAGCACTGACACTAATACTAATTTCATTCATCTTTTCTATGGTGCGTGGATTGAACTGGGGCAATTCTCCTGGGTTTTCATACGTAAAGGGACATTTTAAAATGGAGTCAGCTTTTGCTTTGGTACCCACAGGTTTAGTCCCTGTCTTGTTTGCTAGGGACTGGATGTTAACTGTGGTGCCACTAATCATCCTTTACATATGACCAAAATTTATTTGGGTTCTGTGAAAGATCATCAGCCAATATTCTGCTACAATAGTCACAGAAGGCATCATGCATTGTTCTCTTGACAGCCAAATCGCTTCATTCAGCATCTCTCTAGGACAGCCCTATGCTTTGTTTTACACCTATAATAAAACAGTAATCTCTGTTTCTGTAGAAGTGTCTTTACAGTGCCTGTGTACCATGGAAATTCCCTCCCATTGTGAACTGTTCTACTGGGCACATACAAGGTGACAATTATTGAACTACATGAGACAAAATTGTCATAACTTCGGAATGGTTTGCATTTGGATGTTCAAACTGGATGGTTGGCCATGGGGTATAATGGGAATTAGTACGCGCATTATGGTTTCATTTAGCGACAAAGCCCACTTTCCTTTGGATGGTTTCATTAATAAGCAAAATTGGTGCATTTGGGCGACAGAGAATCCACATTTCATGATCGAGAAGTCTCTTTAGCCTCAATGGGTGACTATGTGGTGCACAATGTTCAGTCCTGGAATAATCGATGGGATATTCCTTGATGGCATGGTGACTACTGAACGGTATGTGATGGTTTTGGAAGATTACATCATCCCTATTATCCGGAATGACCCAGATTTTGACAACATGTGGTTATGCAAGATGGAGCTCAAACCCATCAAAGCAGGAGAGTGTTTGATGTCCTGGAGGAGCAATTTGGAGACTGCATTCTGGCTCTCGGGTACCCAGAGGCCTTGATTGGCCGCCATATTCTCCAGATGTGAACACATGTGACTCCTTTTTGTGGGGCTATATTAAAGACAAAGTGTACAGCAATAACCTCAAAACCATTGCTAAACTGAAAACAGCCATTCAGAAGGTCATCGACAGCATGGATGTCCCAACACTTCAGTAGGTCATGCAGAATTTTGCTATTTGTCTGTGCCACATCATCGCTAATGATGGAAGGTATATCAAACACATCATAACTTAAATCTGAATATTTGTAGTGATGTGTACATATCAAATAAACTGTAGTTTTTCACTAATTTACATTTTTTTCATATAGTTCAATAATTGTCACTTTGTATCTCTCCAATGTGTTGTCGCCCATTCTTTTAAACTTGAATTGTAGTTCCTATACATGCTTCTGCCTATACTGAAAGATTAAAGTTTCTCATTAAGATGTGACACTACTGACTTTTCATCAAGTTTGTTGAACATATATATCTTTCTGCTCAGTTTAGTTGTCCTTTGAACTTTGGTATTTATTGTTGCCACAACCGCATCATGGTCACTGCTACCAGTTTCAACGTGGACATCCTCAAAGAGGTCAGTCTGTGCATAGAAATTATAGTATTATACTTGTGAATTACAAATTTTACCAAATTCACTCTTATTACTAACCACAAATACCATTAGGGGGTAAATTTATTGATGTTTGACTGTAAGAATCCTAAGGTCACTGAAAGGCTTCAGTGATATGTTCAGTTGGTGGTTTCACACAATATTCTTACAGCACACTTCCATTGAATAAATAGTCTTATGAATAACCTTACATTACATCATATTGAGTGAAGTAACAAAAGTATCTGGTAACACCATCTGTAGGTCAACAGAAGATAAATTACTAAGTGCAAATTAGGGTTGATCCACTATCCTTCTGTGTGTGTTTGGCATGGATGTGTTCCTGCACTAGATTGGCATACTTACATCAACAACAAACATTGCCGTTATTGAAAATTCTGCCAGTGTCTTTGGTAAATCATTTATGCTGGCTGAGATTAGGAGTGAGCCAAGAACCAAACTTACAGGGGGACCATAATTAATATTTCACCACTCAGAGTTTAATTTTATTTCCCTGGTAGTATGAGCCCCTCTATTCTGTTTATATGATTCCAACTATTCAAGACGATTATTTGTATCACCAGCAACATTTATAACATAGTGTTGTGGGGATAGATAATTAGCTTTACTTCAACATAAAAACTGAACTGTAACTCATATGACTCCATTAAATAGCACATTCAGCAAGAGAATAAAACATATATAATCATTAAAAATAGTTATCACTTGTGCGTAGCATTACACAGCACATAACACTACACTTTGCCACTCCCATGTAGTGTCAACGATATTTGCTGTTGAATTGGACATGTCATCCTGACTGGGTAACAAGGTGTCATGCTCATGCTGCTAATGGCACGTGAGAGGTTGCCTCTGATGGCCATTGCAGCTGATCTGCATCAGGCAGTGGAGAAGCTGGAGTGTTTGTCGAATGCGTGGTATGTGTAGAAGGGTCCATACCAATGTAGGGTGTGCACAGTCATCCGGGATGCTGGCAAAGAATTTGCCAGGCAGTTATATCAGCTGGCCATAAACAAGTTCTGCAGTTGTGGCTTTCAGGTCTTTTTTCTAGGTGGACATGTTCAAACCTATGGTTTGGAGGAAGAAATGTGCCAAGAGGTGTCCTAATTTGTTGGCTAATTTTATTTCATTGACAGGCCACACATTGTCATACATATTACTTGCAATCTTTGTCCACGTATGGCCAGATGAGAGCTTGTTTCAATAAATTTGTTGTGGCTTGTACACCAGGGTGTGACATATTGTGTAAAGAGGCAACTGCTTCTTGGCGAAAGTCAGTAGTCACAAATGATTGCAGTTTGTTAGTGGCGATGTCACAAAATAACAATGCAGTTGATAACTGCAACATAATACACTGGAGTTGTAGGCCTCATGGTTAAGCTAACAAATCTCATAGCTCACTATCTGACCATTGCACTGTGGAAAGAGCTTCAAAATCAACTGCATCAGAGATTGCTTTGATCTGAGAGAGAGTGTCAGAAAGCACATTCAGTTCTCCATCATCATGAAAAATATTGGCAGTGAACTGCCTGATATAGTTGAAGAGACGCAGCTGATGAGGTGATGCTTTCTCAGGACAATGACGGAAGGCATATGTTAACAGCTTGTGATCTGTGATGAGAGTGAACTGCTGTACCTCCAACATGTGATGAAATTTCTTGATAGCAGCGTAGGCAGCATACAATTTGTGATCATAGATAGACGAAAGATGGAGATAAATTATTACTGAAAAAGGCTAAGGGCTGCCGGTGCTCATCTATTTGCTGTTACAGTGCAGCACCAATTGCAGTGGCAGATGTGTTG
The DNA here is from genome assembly GCF_021461385.2 of Schistocerca piceifrons. Lineage (NCBI taxonomy): Eukaryota > Metazoa > Arthropoda > Insecta > Orthoptera > Acrididae > Schistocerca > Schistocerca piceifrons. Next base: position 559,964,799 of record NC_060141.1, read on the forward strand.
ACCATCAAAGTGTGAGGTGCCTGTGGAACTGGGTGAACTATGTGTGTGGCTTGTGTGATGGCAGTCTTCAGCTTGGTAATTGCCAACTCAGCCTCACCATTCCACTGTAGTTTGTCCTTTGACTTCAGTGAACCATGCAAGAACTTATTCAGTGACAGACAGGAGGATATGATTGTGAGCAAATTGACAGTAAAAGCTGGTTATGCCAAGAAATTGTTGTAATGTGGGCTGTGGGAAATTAAGTACAGTTTCTGCTTTGTCTTGAGGTGGTCATATGCCTTGTGCATTGTTAGTACAGTCTAAGAACTGCACTTCAGCTACTCTGAAGACACACTTCAGTGTGTTGATGAACAGGCAATGTGCACATAGATGAGTGAATATCTGTCATAACTGTGACAGGTGTTCTGCCTTTGAGTCTGACGTGACCAGGACTTTGTCGATATGCACATAACCAAAGTCTATGTCATGTGTGACTTCATCCATGAACCACTGAAATGTTTGGGCAGCATTATGAAGTCCAAAATGCATGTGGGTAAATTCAAATAGTCCAAATGTTTTGCAGATGACTGTCTTAGCAATGTCATCCAATGCCACAGGTATCTGGTAGAATGCACAAACTAAGTCCAATGTAGAAAAGAGGTGCTTACCATGGACACCAAATGCAAAATCTTCGATATGCTGTACTGAATATTGATCTGGAATGTTTCTGGCAGTGAGCTGTCAATAATCGCCACATGGACGCCATCCAGTAATCTTTTTTTGGGACCACATGTAGTGGAGATGACCAACTACTGCTTGGTTGGTGGCTGGTTGCTTGGTCAAGCATTGACAAGAATTAAACAGTGGGAAATCCAGGATGGAATGTTACAATATTATGAAAAGGAAAGTTGCCACCCGCCATATAGTGGAGATGCTGAGTCACAGATAGGCACAACAAAAAGACTGTCACACATAAAGCTTTCGGCCAGTAAGGCTTTGGTGAACAATAGAACACACACACTCTCTCTCTCTCTCTCTCTCTCTCACACACACACACACACACACACACACACACACACACACACACACACACTCACACACCCTGATGCAAACACAACTCACAGACAAGACTGCAGTCTCAGGCAATTGAAACCACATTGCGGGTAGCAGCAACAGTGCATGATGGGAGTGGTGACTGGGTGGGGGTAAAGGGGATGCTGAGGTGGGGAGGGGGAGTTATAGTATGGTAGGGGTGACAGACAGTGAAGTCCTACAGGTTAGATGAAGGGCAAGGAAGTGGCGGGGAGGGGGGGGATTATGAGAAAAGGAAGAGAAGCAAAAAGACTGGGTGTGATGGCGGAATGACGGCTTTGTAGTGCTGGAATGGGAAGAGGGAAGGGGCTGAAAGGGTGAGGACAGTGACCAGTGGAGGTTGAGGTCAAGAGTGTTATGGAAATGTAGGATATATTGCAGGGAAAGTTCCCACCTCTGCAATTCAGAAGAGCTGGTGTTGGTGGGAAGGATCCATATGGCACAGGCTTTGAAGCAGTTGTTGAAATGAAGGATGTCATGTTTGGCAGCGCACTCAGCAACAGGGTGGTCCAGTTGTTTCTCGGCCACAGTTTGTTGGTAGCCATTCATGCAGACAGACAGCTTATTGGTTGTCATGCCCTCATAGAATGCAGCACAAGTTGTAGTTTAGTGTGTAGATCACATGACTGGTTTCACAGGTAGCCTTGCCTTTGATGGAATAGGTGATGTTTGTGGCCTAATGTCCAGTCATAAACATCATCACTCCCATCATGAACTGGTGCTGCTGCTCACAGTGTGGTTTCAGTTGCCTGAAATTGCAGTCATGTTGTGAGTTGCAATTATGTGAGATTAGATTAGATTAGAGATTAGATTCAGTTTTCATTCCATTGACCCAAAAAATGAGATGATTCTTGTGGGTGTGGAACATGTCAGACTGTGTGTGAGTGTGCCTAAATGTTTTTTTTATTGTTGATGAAGGCCTTACTGGCCAAAAGCTTTATTTGTGACAGTCTTTTTGTTGTGTCTATCTGTGACACTATATGGTAAGTGGCAGCTTTCCATTACATTGACAAGAATTCCTGCTTATCCATCTTCAGTTACTGGGGCATGAAACGATGCAGTCTAGTATGAAGCGGAGGTCCATTCCGTCCTATGCCATCTTTTTCATGATTCATTGGAGGCAGCTTCCCTGGGATCCATAAGCCTTCAGCTCCTGGTTTGGTTCAGATACATTGATGAAGTCTTTGCTGCATGGACTAATGACGAGGCTGACCTGTTAAAATTCCTGGAATCTCTAAATACCTTCTCCCAGTTAAATTTCATATGGTCCTATTTCAAATTCCATACCTCTTTCCTTGACGTTGATCTCATCCTCACTGAATCCCAGCTACACACTTCTGTCCACATTAAGCCCTGGTATTTGAGGCGAACATATTTGTTCGGATGCAGACCTTTACAGCAGTACATCACTATTCTCACCCCACCTTTCACTAGACGTAATTACCCCACCAGCCTAGTTCAAAAGCAGATTTCCTGGGCCATCACATCCAACCCCAGTACTGTTAGTCCAGCCAAAAATCAACTTTGGAACACACCATTTGTCACTCAGTATTATTCTGGTCTGGAATGTATTAATGAACTAGTTCGACAAGCCATGTCTTCCTAAAATCATGCCCTGAAATGAGATCCATTCTGTCTGAGGTCTTGTCCATCACACCTAGAATAGCTTTTCGTCACACTCCTAATCTTTGCAATATCCGTGTCGGATCCTATGTCTCCTACTCCTGTGACCATCCCTGTTGCAAGACTTGCCCTATCCACCCTCCTACCACCACATATACCAGCCCTGTAACTGGTAAAATGTGTACTATGAAATGGAGAACCATCTGTTAAACTATGCATGTCATATACCAGCTGCTATGTGAACACTGCTCGGCCTTTTACATCAGCATGACTACCACCAAGTTACCAGTTTGGGTGAATGGGCATAGGCAGTGGGTGTATACCAGCAACACACGATATCCTGTTGCAGATCATTCTCTACAACATGACGGTCATGACCTTGGTGCCTGTTTCACCAAACGCACCATCTGGATTCTTCCCCCAGACACCAGTTTCTCAGAACTCCACAGGTGGGAACTAGTGCTACAATATGTCCTTGGTTCTTGCCACCATTTGGCCTAATTTATGTTAATTTCTTCTGTCTCAGCATTTCTTCACAGTTACCATTCCTTTCTTCATTCCACTTTAGTTTTCTTCATCTTTCATTTTCTGACATGTCTATTTTTTGTTGTCCCCCTCCCACCTCTGTTACATACAATGCATTTAGCTTTTCACTCTTATTAACTCACACATGATATTTCAGCAGTAATGTCTGTTTTGCATGTTACCCTATCTTTCACCTTTAAGCTCTCAGGTTTTATAATTTCATTGTATTAAAGGTAAGAAAATTATTTAAACAACTTTTCAAATGAATGACTGACCATAATGTCCATTTAGGCATTAAAAATAACATTAAAAGAAAAATTGTATGAATTCCAGAACCTGGGAATCAGAAACACTTCTGCCCTACTTCTTTCGCCAAGTCTTCTTTCGCCAAGTATTCAGTAATTCCATTGAGTAAGAGAGACAAGATCATAACATAGAGTATTTTCGTATTTAACAGTGAATCAATATTGTTACATTTTCTAGCCAGACACAGCAAAATAAAAAAAAAATTGGAGATGACCAACACTTTTTTTTGTCAACCTTTTGCACAGTTGTCAGCATAATTAGAGTATACAGTTACCAAAACAATGAGATTATCCATATATTAATTAAGCTGTGACTTATCAATTTCTTGGATCACATGGATAGTGGAAGATAATTAGTTTGTTCAGAAGAGTAAGAGAAAATGTGACATGAAAAAGAAAATAGTCACACCAGCTCGGAGCCTTGGGTTCGCCCCCCAAATTGCAAAAAGAGCTTGCAACCTCCTGAGGAAAAACATTTCTTGTGATGTTATATGAGTGATCAAGGCTGTCTGTATAATTTCAGCTGTGTAACATTCCTGAGTCCAAATAATCTATTTGACTTAGGATATACAAGTCTGTATGCATTTGGATGTGGGTTTTCATCAATTTCAAATGGTCCTGTATAAATACATATATAAAAAAATTCTTTATTTTTCTGTTTAGTGCTTTAGATTTGGTGTCACTTTTTGTCAAAACTAGATCTCCAACTTTGAATTCTGAGTTTTTTATTTGTTTGTAATGCCATTTCTTTCTTTTTTCATAATAATCTTTCATGATCCTTCTAACTACTTCCCCTCTTTCAGCTGCTGTTATATTTTTATGTGCTGGAAACACTGTAAGTTCTTTGATTAGGTAAGGTGGTTTTTGGTCAAACATGATCTCATAAGAGAGCATCCTGTGGTAATATGTTGTAGTCTATTCATAATGTCTTCAAATTCATTAATATAAATTATCCAATTTGTTTGATCTTTTTGACAGCAAATTCTACACAATCTTCCAATTTCCCTCATATACCATTCAGTTGGGTTGCATTTGGGTGAATATGATGATATTAAGGTATGTCTGATGTTATATTCTTCTACAAATTCCTTCCAAAATTTTGAAGTAAATTGACTCCCATTGTCAGATAAAATTGCTTTTGGTATACCAATTTAAATAAAGTAATCTTTCACAAATTTAGTAGGTATTTTCTTGCTAGTTGCTTTCTTTAAAGGATAAAATTTCACATATTTAAAAAATAAATCCACAATCACAAAAATATACCGAAATCCTCCCTTAGCTCTTGGAAGTTGACCATACAAATCTTTCCCTACCACATCCAACTCTTTATGTGGTACCACATTTTGTAAAAGTCCCTTGTTGGTTTTATTTCTAACTTTTGTTCTTTGATATCTATCACAGCAGGCAATTAAGGTCCTAACTCTTCTAGACATGTTATGAAAATGTATACATTTTTGTATCTTTTGAATACATTTCAATGCACCACAGTGTCCAAAGCTTTCATGTGTGTATTTTATCAAAGTATTTATGTGAGAATCTGGCCAGTAAACCTTCCAAGCATCCCTGTCTGGGTTGTGTCTGTAAAATAGAATACCTTTGAAGACCAGGTAGTACATTTGTACTTTCTCATGCCCTTTCTTTCCTAGATAACTCCTAACGAGCTTCCAATGATCATTGCCATTTTGATATCTTCTCAATTTATTAGATTTCCCAATTTCACTTTCCTCTTTGACACCTTTAAAATACATCGTTTTCACTATCATTTCCATTCCCCTCTGGCATTCTTGACAGGGCATCAGCAATTACATTTTCCTTTCCCTTTATAAAATGAACTGTATATTTGAACTACTGTAAGAAGATTGACCACCTGGTAATTCTTCCATAATACAATTTGCACTCTTGTAAGTAAGTTAATGCTTTATGATCTGTATAAACTTTGACTTCATGCCCATACAAACAATTTTTAAATTTTTTGAATCCCCTGTTGCATCGATAAGTCATATCGACCATAGACAACATTAATCTTTGGGACCCAGATTGCTCATCTGAGCCACCATGTTAATACAGTCTATTCTTATACCTTGTACTATGTGCAAGTGTATGATAATTGTCAAAATATATGTATGTGCAGATATTAGTGTGGACATTTTATTCCGTTTATCGCTATTAATATCCTGTTCCCATACTGGTGACCCCGACATGATCAGAACACGCAACCTTCTGATCTATTCATATCCTGTTCCCATACTGGTGACCCCGAAGTTTCTACATCTTCCGCGAGTTCCGTGTTGGGTGTTGTACACCAACAGCTTATGTGCACGCCGCCATGGCCACCTCACCTAACACTTTGTTCGAAGATTTGGAAGCCCAACTGTGACTGCCGGGCCCCTTCAATCCTTTGCCAACGGCCGGCTCTCCATCACTCCATAGTGATTTGCGATCTCCAACCATGCTAACCTCAATCTTTGTTGTTCTACAACAGTCGAGTGCTATGTGGTTAACTCAAACAATGGATTCAGGTTTCGTGTCGCCGGACTGTGCTCGCCAACGTGTGAAGTGGATAATATTCAGAACTGTGTACCCACCAATCAGTCATATAATGTTCAAAGCAACCTACATTTGCACACATACTTTGACTCTTAACGGCCGCAACAACAGTTATTGTCGTGTCGTGTGCAACGCCGCCATTTGTGCAAAATGCACCTGGCCACTGTCAATCGTGACCTGTTCTGGTTTTGCCTCATTTGCAGACCAACGATGGATATTTTTGTGTGAAAAATTCTCGTTTCTCATACCCCAGACCTGTTGCTCAACTTTTCAACTAAGTGGGCTCGGCTCGAATACATCTTTCAGCATTTTGCCATCTAGGGGCGTCTTACTACACCGCAGTGATCTTTCGCAAGTTCCACTGGTAATTTATAGTCTGACCCCATGGGGCGTGTTATCAACATGGGCGGAGAGCTCACACTTTTGTCACACGAGTTACCAAAACCCCCACCCTCCCTCCTCCCACCCCCCACACTTGCAGGGGCTCCTGATTCTGACCGCTCAGTCGCTTGCCTCTCCCACAGCTCCACCTGTGTCTGCCGTGCTGGCCTCCTGTGTTATTTCCGAGGTGGGCAAATTCAAATCATTAACTGTAGCCTACGGTCCAGTTTATGGGACCCCTACATGTATTGTGCAACTGCTCATTCCCACAGTACAGACCGTGCCACCTCAGCGTGTCAAGGACATTGCAACCCGCTGTTGCTACGGACGTTCTTGCCAGTAACACACCCATGCCTACTGTGCTGGCCTGCTGTACGGCCTCTCCTGCCATGGACCAGACAGTTTTCCAAGGGACACTGAAGCCGTCGTCATCCCCTCCCCCAGGTCATCTGACGAAACTGCCACCTTTATACGAAGACAGCCCTGTATCATGGTTTGCACTTGTCGAGCACCTTTTTGAGTCGCATTCCATGTCAGATGACAACTCTAAATTCCTGTGTCTCATCACGCACCTCCATGATCGCTCGGACTTAATTTGCGATCTACTCCTCTCACCACCACCTCCACCAAAGTATGGGTTTGTGAAGAAAACGATCATGGAATGACTCCCCTGCTCACCGCAAGAATTAATCATCAAGATCTTGTAAGAGGAACACCTGGGGGACTGAACTCTGGCACCGCCTTTGGTTACTTGTGAGTGAGCATACCATGCCGGACATCACTCTGTGGGTGGTGTGATCTGGCAAATTGCCTACCGACCTACAGATCCACCTGCTACTGCACTCCTTCGAGTCAATCGGCTCTCGTCTCCACATTGCAGACCAATTGTTTTCATTGCTACGACAACACCAACCAACTCACCACTCACCACTAGTTGACACAATTGCTCTTGCTTGCCAGCCGTCTGCTGGCAGTGGCAGGGCTCACTCCACCTCCGTGCCTTCTACATTGCCTGACAGTATTCACTCGCTCTCTCCACCATCTGAGCACTCCAGGATCGCCCACGCACCATACATGCATCAATGAGGACAAGCCCCCTCCACTGCGCAGTCACCACCACCACTGCATCCAGCTCATCCATACCGCTGGTACCACAAGATTTTCGGCAATAATGCCAAGAAGTGCCAGTTACCTTGCCAGCACCCAAACGCCAACCACAGGACCTAAAAGATGCTGAGTCCTGCAGGGAACCTCACAGGCATCCTCATACATTGAACTCCATCCACTTGTCCAGCACGCCGAGTGGTCATTTGTACGTGACTGACATTTCGTCACGGCTCGTTTTCCTAGTCGACACTGGTGTTGTCATGTCTATCGTACCTACATTGATGGCTCCCCCCCCATCTTTTCAGCGACAAAGTCACTTCTACAAGCTGTCAACACATCAATGTTACAAACCTCAGGCTCTGTCAAAGTTACAGTGCAACTATCTCCTTCTCTGTGTTTTCCGTGGACTTTCTACATTGCCAACATCGATGAACCAATTCTCGGTATGGACTTTTTGTCCCAATACAAACTCTCTCTGAATGTAGTTCACGGCTCAGTGCTACACCATCCCATACTGTGCTCTCGCACTTATGTTCCACATTCTGTTTCTCTCGTGGCTTGTGAGTTGGTACGCAAGTGCTCCACCCTCGCGGGCAGCATTGTGACCTGTGTCACTAACCTAATGTCAGAATACGACTCGCTGGCACAACTCCTCTGAGAAAACGATGAGCGGAAACAATGAATAGCACACACTTACAACGAGCTTGTCGTGGCTCGTACCTTGCTGATGAAACTGCAGTCCACAGTCCTGCCACCTAATCATGTTTCTCCAGCAGACACCAGCTCGGACACTCATCAGGTTAATCCATAAACATTAATTGCGTGTGACAATTTGCGTCCGGTATACTCTGCATCACTGACCCGCTCACCACATTCACTGCTATATGTGTCACACAGTGCTTCTAATAACAGTCGCACACATGATATGACCATGCCCACCGCATAGGCAGCCACCCTGCATGTTGATAAACATTCCCCCTCTCCCTCATGCACCAGCCATGTGACTTGGCGGCCATCGCTGTTCCATGTGTGATGCCAACGCTGCTCTCGCCTGTGCTGCGTACCAAGTGCTAGGTTGACAGCAGACAGTTGCCGCACATTCTGATCCACTCTGTGCTGTGTGCGCAGTTGCCCTCTCCAAACAAGCACACACCGCACTCATGTATTAGACATGTGACTTTCGTGCTACCTTTTCTCACTTGCACTAATGGCTGTGCTTTGTCGCGCCCTATCCATCCAAAGACTTCAGGTCAGGACATTGATCAGTCTCATGTGCAGTTCTCAGTTTCTTCCGTCACTGACAGAATGACACACAAGGTAGTTACCACTGCCAGCCCTCCTATTAGGCACAAGGTTAGACGCCTCAACCCTATTAAGTTGCGCGCAGCCCGGCAGCAAATTAACAAACTTTGGGATGTAGGTATCATGTAACCATCAGACAGCAACTGGTCTTCACCAATCCACCTCATCCTCAAACATGATGGTTCTTTGTGAATGTACGTCGACTACAGACATTGAAATGATTGTTCTGTCATGGACACTTGCCCTGTGCCTACCCTCATATGTTGTCGGGCACTACAATCTTCATTGTTATTGACTGTAAATGTGCCTACCACCAGATTCCTGTAGTGCCAGATGACATCCCTAAAACAGCTATTATCACACCACTTGGTTTGTTCCAATACAACTTCATGCCATCATTCGGCCTAAAAAACACGGTGCAAACGTGGCAGTGTTTCATCGACTCCATCTTATGACAGTTCAAGTTTTGCTGCACATATCTGGATGACATACTCATTTTCAGCAAGTCAGCTGAGGAACATGAAGATCATTTATTTATGGTCCCCCAGACCTTGAACTCCAACGGCATCGAGGTCAACGAAGAAAAATTCCAGTTGCATCAGCCTTCTGTCACTTTCTTGGGTTACGCTGTCTCCACCGACAGAATACAGCCTCCTAAATCTCATGTGCATGCCATCACTTCACTGCCACCCCTGGCTACTTACAAAGAACTCCAATGTTTTCTGGGCACAATAAATTACTACCGTCGTCACCTGCCTTCTGCCGCCGCCGTGCAGGCCCCACTGACAGACTCACTGTCGGCTAAACAGACTTCAGTACTCAAACCCGTTCACTGGACTGCACCTATGCTGGAGGCTTTCAATGCATTAGAGAATTCTTCAGCTCACACCGTGACACTCACCCACCCTGACCCCCCGACCGAGTTGTTCATCACTACGGACGCCAGTGACATCGCAGTGGGAGTGATACTACAGCAATGCAAGACAGACACAGTTTCCCCTCTTTATTTATTCTCTAAAAAACTATCAACAGCTCAGAAGAAATACTCTGTCCCGACTTGGATGGTTGCTTGTTCTTCATTCTCACAGGTCACAAACCACTCGCAGGCACTTTCTGCAACCCCCCCGAGGACCCACCCCCTCAGCATTTCTGTCTCTTTGATCTAGTCTCCCGATTCACAACTGATGTTTGCTACATAAAAGGCATGGACAACATCACTACAGATTTTTTTTGTGGATCTATACTATTCCACGCACATTGACTTATCCAACCTGGCCGCCCTACAAGCTTTCGATGAGGAATCTCTAGCTCTCCTCATGGACCCTCAAACATCCCTTGTGTTTACTAAAGCTAAATTCCCTGGTGTTGTGGATGATGTGTGGTGTGTCTCTTCTACTGGTACCTTACGCACATTAGTCCCAACCCCCTGTGCCGGCAGACCCTCGACACTCTGCATAATCTCACTCACCCTGGCATCCGTGCCACTACATAGCTCGTCTCCGAGTGTTTCATTTGGATAAATATGAAACGGGACTGTCAGACCTGGGCACTCAACTGCGTCCCCTGACAATGCAACAAAGTTGGCCACCACATCACCCCACCATTGGGCAAGTTTGACATCCCTCCAGGATGATTTCGTCATGTACATATCGATCTTATTGTTCCTCTTCCACCGTCAGAGGGCCACAGATACATTGTATCCACAATTGACCGCACGTCCCACTGGGTAGAGGCAGTCCCCTTACCTATCATCACTGCTGAGACCATGGCCATGGGTTTTATCTCCTCATGAATTGCTATGTTCGGTTGTCCGAACACCATCACCACTGACCAGGGTCGGCAGTTTGAGTCGTCCCTATTCACCATTTTATGTAACATCTGCAGCACAAAGAAAATTCACACCTCAGCCTACCACCCACAAAGCAACAAGTTAGTGGAACGGTGGCAACACACTCTAAAAATGGCACTCAGATGCCATGACTGCCTCTGGCCCGAAGCACTTCCATGGGTACTGCTCGGCCTCCGTTCAACTTTCAAGCTCGCCTTACAGGGAACTATCTCAGAATTCGTTTTCGGGGAGAACCTTGTCTTACCATGGGAACTCATTCAGCCTCAAGTACCTGAAGGCTTCCCCCCTCCCCAGATTTAATAAGTCGCATGCACACCCACTTCAAACATGCATGCCAGCAACCACCTACCAGCCACTCCCCGCCAGACACTTACACGCAAAACACTCTCAACACTTGCTCCCATGTAATGCTGAGAGACGATTTGGTCCGTCAACCTCTGCAACCACCTTATCTTGGCCACTTTAAAGTCCTCCAGTGGGGAATTCAACTTTTGACATTATCATCAAAGGCAGTCCGCAAACTATTTCATTACACCGACTCAAACCAGCATTCGTGGACCCCGATGTCCCTCTGCTGGCTCAGTCTGATTCTCCTAACGACTCTCCCACCAGTATCCCTCCTGGCATGGAGTCCGACAATGTTTCTCCTTGGGCCACAACACCGTTTTGTTCACCCAACGCCTTTGACAGGTTTCTCAGACATGTCACCCTCCACCCCATGTGCAGGTTCACTACTACCTCATCGACTGTAGAGACACCCTCTCCCATAGTCACCCTGCTCTGCAACATACCCCCACACCACGTGGACGACATTTCAATTGTCACTCTTGACGATCAAGTTCTCATTCTACTCACAGAAACAGTGGCCCCGCCACCCAACGACCAGTTAAACATCAGTGTTGTGCATAGCCTCACCCTCCCTTGTGAGTATGACCCGACGACAATTCGCACATTCATCTCACCAGATGGCTCGATTAGCATCCGGGTTTGCTACACCTACACCCCGCCATCCGCCATTCAACCCGCCTGCTCTTGGGCTGGCCGCCGCATCGTCGATCCTCACTGGCTCAACGACTTCGAGGTCGACTGGCCTTCTGTTGCTCCGCCCCACACCCCGCCCTGGTCGGGGTGGAGGTCTCAGTTGTGTGTCTACCAGCTCGTATCACCACCAACAACCAACAACATTGATGCCCACATGGTCTTTCCTCAAGACTCACATCATATGCGGTACTCTGTACTGCAGGGGGGGGGGGGGGGGGGGGCTGTGTGGCATCAATAGGTTACATCGGCCATAGACAACATTAATCTTTGGGACCCAGTCGCTCATCCGAGCCGCCATGTTTTTACAGTCTGTTCTTATACCTTGTACTGTGTGCACGTGTATGACAATTGTTGAAATATATGTATGTGCAGATATTAGTGGGGACAGTTTATTCCATATACCGCAAATTGTATCCTGTTCCCATACCCCATACAATTGCCAAAGGTTCCTTTTCAGTTATCATGTATTTTTCCTCATGTTTTTGTAAGGTTCTACTTGCAACTGCTATAGAATGATGTTATATTTCCCCATTAACTTCCTTTACTTGGAATAAATGTACCCCCAGCCCATAATCACAGCTGTCTGTCATCAAACAAAATGGTAATGATAAATCAGGTCAATAAAGGATTTCACTTTCTACCAACTCTTTCTTAATTTTGTCAAAGGCTGATTGGCATTCATCAGACCAATCCCACACTGCATTTTTTCTTAACAGGTTGTTCAAACATGGGGCATTAAGTGGGTGTGTTTTCACATATTTTTGATTGAAGTTTACTAATCCAAAATAAGTCTTTAAATCTTTTTTATTTCTAGGTTTTGATAATTTTGCGATGGGCTCTATCTTTTCTCCCGCAGGCAGAATCCCTTTTTCAATTATGCAATGGCCAAGAAATTTTAATTGTTTCATTGCAAATTTACATTTTTTTAAATTTCAAAGTCATACACCCTGTCTCACTTTCTCTCCAATTTCCTTTAAAATTCGATTATGTTCCTCCCAGGTCTTACTTGATACCAAAATGTCATCCACATAAATAATTAACTTTTATAAGAATTCTTTACCCAAAACAAAGTCCAATCCCCCAATAAATTCTGCCAAAGATACATTTAAACCGGATGGTGCAACACAGTATTGAAAACATTTCCCATTAAACAAGAATGCAGGGTACTTTCTAGAATCTCTTTCTAGTTCAGTCTGATGAAATCCAGAAGTTAAGTCAAGGCTAGTCATATATTTTACATTTTCAAACTTATTTAGCAGTGCATCTATACTTTCAGGATGGTCAGTTTCTCTCTCCAAATATTTATTCAGATGTCTAGAGTCGAGCACTAAATGAATACCCCCATCTCATTTCAAAACTACCACTAATGGGTTATTGTATGAACTACAACTTCTTTCTATTATTTTCCACCTTTCCATTTTCTGAAGTTCTCTTTCTATCTCCTTTCTTTTACAGATGGGGATAGCATACGGTTTTATGAAGAATGGGCAATGAACTTTTAATTTTAGTCTACGTTGATACCCTTTTACTCTTCCAGGTTTTACATCAAATATGTCATTATAATCCCACAAAAAATCTTCAAGCTCTCTCCTGTTCTCTACATTAAGGCTTTCAGTTTCAGACACATTTTTAGTTACCAATTCACTGTCATAATCAACACTATCATCATTAATACCAAATTCTTCCCCTTCCTCACAATAACCATTACCGTTAGTCTCTTGCATCCCTCTAATCAGACTACTTAGACCATGATATTCCATTACAATACTAGTTTCCCCAGGAATTACAGTTTTTGGTTCAACAAATGTTATTTTCATGACACCCCAGATAAAATTTACTTTAGCCTTAACAATCCAGTTCTTACCTAATATCAAGTTTTCATTCAAATCATCAATTACTAAGCATCCTTGCACAAATTGCACATCATTAATTTTAAATTCAAGTAAGACTAGTCTGGTAATCAGCTTTCTACGTTTTTCTGTTGTCCCTTTTATCCTTACCCCTCTCATTGGAAATTCTGTGAAATTTTTATTATTCTTGATCCTGTCTCTTAGCTTTTTTGATATTCCTGTGACTGGGCTAACTGTATGCAGGCAACAGTTTCCTATCCAATCATTAATCTGTACTACAATATATGGACTTCCAAGGTCTTTACCCATTCCATTGACCTCATTTTCAAATAACAAATCCTCCTCTATGTCCCGGAAATTCATCCCTTTATCACAATCACTACTTTCTACTACAGTTTTTACACATTCAATAATCATATTACTACCAGGAGACAGTCTCAAATTTTTCATAGCAGCTTCATTATATGAGTACACACTTTGACAAATTTCACTTAAGACTTTACACTTTTGATCACCATACTGACATTTGCTGCTATAGTCACTAACTACTCTTAATACTTTATTACTAATTAGATCTTCTTTCCCATTTTCACAAACACATTCAGACACAACATCACTAACATCAACTGGCAACATTAAACTATCAGGCACTTCTCTACTGGTTTCTAATTCATCACTCGAACATACATCAGAATTTCCAGAATCGTTCAGCATCAAATCATCAACTTTAATTTATACATATACCATCCCATCTAATTCTGTAAGCAACATATCATCATCAACATCATCATCATCATCATCATCATTATCATTGTAAACACCATCATCACAATTAGTACCATATTCAACACCAAATTCATTTCTCTCTTCACACATTTCTTCAACAACCTCAACACTGTGACCATTCTGTTATACCACATCCTCATTTTTCTGTCTATGTCTACTGCAATTTCATCTGGAATTACACTGTCATTTTCACTTTCATTGCCAAGTACATGATCACCAACTTCCAAACATACAACACCAGTATCAGCTTTTTCACTCATTCCACAATCACTCAACATTTTCACTAATCCATACTCATTAAATCTGTTTTCAACACTATCAGTAGCTACTACTGCATTAATACTGTCAAAGAAATTTGTCAAAATGTTTTCTTCCTATTCGAATTCAGATTTTCTTCTACTTTTTTGTTCACCTTTGTTTTCAGATAAAAATTTTTCCCCAAATGCTCTATCAAACTTCATTCTACTCACTTCAAGTTGTGTTCTGGGTACAAAATTTTGATATGTCCTATTTGTTCTACCCCTTCCCCTTCTGAAATTACCACATTGTGCCTGATTATAATCCCCATGTCTATTTGAGCCATTCTGCCAGGCTCCGAAAGAGGCAGGTGTTAGTTTACTGGGCCACTTCTTCTATTTTCAAAATTCTTACCATTATTTCCCTGATTTTGTCCCCACTGCTTATTTCTTGGTTCAGAATTCCTGTTCTCTGGTCTCTGCCTATCATTTCTCTCCCCATTCCTTCTGTCATCATTTCTGAATCTACTGTTGAAATGATCATTGAAAACTCTGTTATTGTTGTTCCTGCTATCATCTGGTCTGTCATTATATTTGTCATTTCTTTCCCAGGCTAATTCCAATTTATCTACATATCTAAGAAACTGTCCAGTTGTGTCATCAGGTCCATAGACAAGACTTCGCTGTGCCCTGTGTGGCAATCTACGTTTTAAGGCATCTATTTGGACCATTTCATCAAGTGGTTTATCAAGATCTACTAAAGTTCTTAACTGTTGCCCACAAAAGGTTTTCATGCGACCACTACCCTGCTTCAAATTTGGGCCATTCAAAAATTCTGACTTAATTCTGGATTGTCTAATTTCTGACCAAAATTTGTTCATGAAAGTACATTCTACCTCATTAAATGACATTTCAGGTTTGATTGCTTGGTTCACCCATGACAAAGCCTCCCCATCTAAAAACTTAAAAAAAAATTTGATTTTCAAATTATCGCTCATTTTACTGTCAAAATTGTCTTCTATTTGACACATGAGATCAACTGGATGTATATTCCCTTCCCCTGAAAATGTTTTAATATTGACATTGTTCCACAACGGTTTGTAATTACTGAAAGCTTTTGTAACAATGGAATCTTCCATTTCATGGAATTTTGATTTGAAATTTTATATCTGGCCAAAACAAGTACTTACATCTTCTTTTAATTCTGAAAAATTGTCATTCAGAATTTTGGTGAAATTTTGTATGTTATTCTCAGTTTCTGAAAATTTTTTTACGACATCCTTGCTAAATATTTTTAATTGTTGCACTTCTGCAGTTGCAAATTTTTCAAAACTATCCATGGACTCTAACCTCTCTTCAAATTTTTGGTGTTCCTGTTTTAAGGTAACAATTTCCCCTTCTATAGTCAACACATTTTGGTATTCTCGACTACTTTTTCCCAGCATCTTTCTAAACTCTCTCTTGTCTCATGAATTTGGTTTCCATGCTTGTCTAATTCTTTTATTGATTGAATCAAGAAAAGTTTTCTGTTCATCAACTTTTGTTCTTCCATTAACTGAACTAACCTATCTGAGGTAGATCCATTCGACTCAATTTCATGAAATGGAGAGCATAAACTACTGTTATTGTGATCACTATTCTCTCCCATGTTATTTATTTCCTGGTTCATTGCACTGATACTTGTACTGTTAACAGTAACATCTATACTATTTTGCATGTTTCCATTAACTTCACCATTATCGTCACCTTCTCTGTTACCCTCCATACTAATAATATAATTCCGAAGTTTCCAACAAGTCAAATATTAAGCAAACTTTGTACTCACAGTCTTTTCCCCTTTTTAGTTTGTCATGCTTCTAGTGTCCTTTGGTCCTTCCTTGTAGTCTTGTTCGCCTTCTGTTGTATTTCCAATTGTTCAGAGTTCAAAAATATTTTCTGAAATCAAATACGGGATTAGTTCACAGCATTACAATACATCTCAGCTGCTCCATAACATGTAAATTATCAATCTAATAATCTGTAACTACATAAATTTTTATAGAATGGGGTTTTGTGTACTCATCGTACAAATGTGCAGATCTGTCTTTGCTATCGTCCCGGGTTTCTCTGTATAAACTGCGAAATTTAACTTTTGAAAAATTTAAGTTAAATTAATGTCAAAATTGAAGTTGATTTCAGTAAGCTATTTATTAACATCTTGAAAAATATTGCAATAATTCACAACCTACTTACAATATACATGAAGCAGCTATGTGCTTACTACTCAAACACCAAAATGAGACTGCCTGCCTCTGCCAACATGGCTGACACTATATACACCTTTTAAACAATTCTGAACAATCCTCAGCATTGTTTAAAATGGTTTTTTAATTAAATAACAATTAAAATAAGCATTTCTAAACTGATAATAAATATATAACTGTATGTTTGCTCCTGTACAGCAAGTACATTACTGTATTAGTCTGTGTCCGTGATTTGATTCGAGTATAAGTTCTCGAATACATAATTACAATAATGTATTTACATATTTTATTAATTACTAGAGGCTCCCTTCATAGAAAATATTCCTATCATTTACAGTGCTTCTGTACTGGACTTATTTGGCTTGGCATTGATTGATAGAGTTGCTGGATGTCCTCCTGAGGGATATCATTCCAAATTCTGTTGAACTGGTGTGTTAGATTGTCAGAATCCCAATATGATTGGAGGGCCCTGCCCATAATGGGCCAAACATTCTCTGTCAGACAACCCTGCTGGTCAAGGAAGAGTCTGGCAAGTCTGAAGACAAACAGCAGAAACTCTCACCATTTGTGGGTGAGCATTCTCTTGTTGAAATGTAAACCCAGGATGGCCTGCCATGTCCTGTTAGCATTTCCAAAACATAGCAGCTGCAATAACTTTGTCGTTTCCTTCATAAACATCTTGTATTGTGCATGGGTTGTCCAGGAGGGGGCATACAAGTAGGTGGCTTGGATCTTATTTAGCCCCAAAGTCGCAAGAGGTGTCTACACTCACTAGAAGGATCCCACATTTCTTCAGGTTGGTCTTGCATCGGGGAACACCCACTCTTAGGCGGTTGAAGGGCCTCCCTACAGAGTGTAGTAGGTTTGTGCCAGGAGCTAGTTCTTCTTTTGGTGATACGTCTACGGAGAGTAAGCTCTTCCATGTTGCAATATGAATTGCCTCTAGTGCTCCCTCCATTGGCACAGTTGTAGCAAGGAATCTCCTGCAGGATTTGAGGTGGGATCTTGCTGCCTGATGTTCATACAAAGGATTCTCCTGCTTTGTTCTCTCACTGTCTGCAGCAATGGCCCTCTGGATATTGCGTGGGGCTATTTCAACAATCAGATACAATTTCTGCACTGGCATTGGCTTCAAGCATCCTGAGGTGATCCATGTAGTATCGACTTTCTTGGCAGGAGCTGAAGCATTCCACACGGCAGCAGCATACTCAGGGGCTGATACATAAAGTGCAAGTACAGGAGCCCTTAGGAGGTGTGGGTTGGCTCCCCAGCTGCTGCCAATCAGCTTCTTAAGCATCCCATTGCGAGCAATGACTTCCTGTTTCACATTTAGTCATTTCTACCTGTACGTTTGAGCCCTGTCCAGTGTGACACCTAGGTAGACTGGTGTTGGACAATGTTTCAATTGCTCTCCTCACCATGTGACGTCCAGCTTTTACTATGCTTCCCTGTTTCATAAGTGAAAGGCACTCACTTGAGTTTTACTGGGATAGGGTTTCAGGTGGTTGGCATCATAGTACTTGGAGAGTTCATCCATTTCTAGAGACAGTTTTTCCTCTACTTCTTTAAAGGTTGGCTGCTGAACAGCTACAGCTGTGTCATCGACATAGATGAAGAGCCTAGTACTTGCTGGTATTGGTTGATCATTTGTGTAGATATTGTACAGTGCTGGAGCAAGCACACTGTCTTGGGGGAGACTGTTCTTCTGCATTCACCATCTATTCCTTTTACCCTCTAATGAAACTTGGAATCTTCTGTTCTGAAGGAAGGTGCTAATAAGAGATGTCAGTTGGTAGTCCTTAGTAAGGTCATACATTTTCTTTAACAGTTTCCTATGATTCACAGTGTCATATGTGGCTGTCAGGTCAACAAAAGCAACTCCAGTAATCTCACCATGCTCAAAACAGTCCTTGATGTGCCGGGTTAGATTCAAGATCTGACTACAGCATGATTTGCCAGCATGAAAGCCTGCTTGTTGTGGGATACACTTCACTTTGAGGGTGGTGCTGATTCGCTTAAGTACCAGCCATTCTAATATCTTGAATGTGTGACATAAAAGGGAGATAAGTTGAAAAATTTTTGGATTGTTTGGTTCCTTCCCAGATTTAAGTACTGCAATGATGCGAGACTTCCACCACATTTTGGGGATGTGTAGTTTGGCAACATATGTGTTCAACGGGCTTCGTAGCTACTCCATCATTTTACAGCTGAAGTTCTTTATCTGTTCAACTCTAGGGTCATTGACACCTATAGCCTTATGCATCTTCAAACTGGAGATGGCAGCTTCGAGTTCAGCCATGGAGAAGGAATCCCTAAGAAAATAATGCTCTGTTTCTTGGTCATGCTGAAGAGCTTCTTTGGGCATCCTTCCTTTTATTTTGCTGTTCTGCAGGAGCTGGGTTGCCACTTTATCAGGAGTCAAACTCATAAAATTGTCTTGTGATTTTACAGGGTCGCTACTCAGGTTTTTAAGAAGTTTCCAGGCTTGTCGACTGTTCAGCTTCATGTCAAGGTTCTCTACCAGGTTACTCCACTTGGCCCTGCGAGTTGCTGAAATGGCTTGCAGCAATATTTTACCAGCTTCAATTGCTTCTTCTGCAAATGGATCCCTTTCATAGAGAGTTTGGTATCTTTCTAACAACAGTTTGTCATCACTGGACAAGCTTGGAACATACTGAGCTCTGCATCTTCTTGGAATATTTTCCCTTGAAACTTGTTGGACGCATTTGATGAAGGTTTCATACATTTCAGGTTGCAGTGGGATTTTTATCACTTTTGAGTCTAGCTCTTCACTGAACTTCTGCCAGTCAGCCTTTTTGAAGTTAAACTTCCTCTTGAATGGTACCTCTTCAGGCGCTGCTACAGGATTCACAGTGCATATGACAGGTCTGTACTCGGTACGGTGGATGGGCTCTCCTACAGTCTTCATGCACTGTACAACTACCTTTGAAGAAATAAAGATGTTGTCTGGGTTGTACCCTCTTTTCCACCTGCCACTGTTAAAAGAAGGTGGGAGCTTCGGATCATGGATCAGATGTAGGTCATGAGTCTCAGCCCATGTTTCTAGAGTCGTTCCATTTGTGTCGATATCTGGGTATCCTCATGATGTGCTTCTGCAATTGAAATCACCTATGACAAAATTCATATCCTGATCATTGTAGTTGGCTGGTGTTTTAATGCTGAAACACAGAAGAATGGAGGTCACACTGTGATGAGCTTGATGTTGTTGTCTTCAGTCAGTGAGGCTGATGTGATATTCATGTTAGGTCTGGCAAAGATCACACTGCCATATTTGTTGTGAGGCGTTTCCAGTATTAATTCCATACCAGCAATTCTTGGATGGTTTGTAGTACTTTCACTATGTGTTTCCTGGACTAACAGAATGACCTGGACTAATAGAATCTTCAGTGATGAGTCACACTTCGAACTGAGCACTGATGATCAGTGAAGATGTGTCTGGAGATGGCGCAGACTGCAGTGGGATACCAACCTGACTGTTGCCTGCCATATGGCCTGACAACAAGGACTGATGGTCTGGGGTGCCATTTATTTTCATAGCAGGACCCCTTTGGTTGTCATTTGCAGAACCCTTACAGCACAGCAGTAAGTCAACAATATTCTATGCCCTGTTTTGTTGTCTTTCATGGCAAGCCATCCTGGGCTTACATTTCAGTAGGATAACGTCCACCCACACATGGTTAGAGTTTTTACTGTTTGTCTTCAGGCTTGCCAAACACTATCTTAGCCAGCAAGGTTGTCTTTGCACAACTGGGAACATCTGGACTCTTATGGGCAGTGCCCTTCTTTCAGCTCAGGTTTTTGACAATCTAGTACACCAATTGGACAGAATTTGGCATGATATCCCTCAGGATGACATCCAATAACTCTATCAACCACTGACAAGCTGAATAACTAAATCTTGATACAAAATGTAGAAATTTTTGTTTTAGTTCCCATACAATGTATCAACTATAAGTTGGTTGATTTCAGAAGGGGCAGCATTCAGCAGAGGAAGCAAGCCCAGCCCTCACATAGACCACCATGGGGTGAGAAGTCATGCAGTGGGAACAAGCCACATCAGTTCCCTCCCTGCCCCACTGTAGGCTGTCTTTCTTGCTTCCAGGAAAGCAGAAGTCACACTCACACACACACACACACACACACTCACACACACACACACACACACACACACACACAAAAATTAAAAAAAGCCAGTGTAAATGTTGTTGCATTTTCGTTCATATATTGAATGGGTAACCATCAGTTCTTTGTGATATAATGTGTTTTTTTTATATTACCTATTCCATTTAGTTGTTATGGCATGATATGTCTTGAAACTGACCAAATCATTTGTATAACAAATGGGAACTCTAAAGTCTTGCCTCCACCCCGATCCCTGCCCCTTGGAAAAATTTCTGTGGATGCCTATGAGTATACCTAATACTTATGTTGGACCTATTTCCAAATGCCTAACAATAGCCATTGGCTGTGTCCTAGAGTAACTGATAAATCACCAAGCATATGTTTGTCTTGTTTACATGTGGTCACTTTGTATGTGCAATGGTGTGATTGGCTAACGTCAATGTCAGTTAACTCAGAAATGGTGCAATGTGTTGAATTTTTTCTTAACAATTATTTCTCAGTACAATGTACCCTGCAATATCCTTACAAGCTTTTCAGTCTCTTTCTGTGCACCCTATGTAATATTTTGCGTTTGATTCATGTTTGTTAAGACTGCAATTTTAATGATTCTCAGTGTGACTTGCATTAAGTGCTGTACCATCAAAGAGTAAAACAGGCGTTTTTGTTCAGTTGTTCTGTTACGCCTTTCAGTTTAATAAAAACCATCTAATAGTTATTAACTTTATGTGTGTTATTTTATTGTATGAAACTAAAATTACATCAGGTTATGGGGCAGGGTTTGTTTTAAATAAACAGAATCTGTGATAATTACCTGGCCCCAAGTGTACTCTCATGTAAAGTTAAGCCGAGTTGGCAACTGAAGCGGAAAAGTATTGTATTCCTTTATTTGACAGAATGAATTTCAACAACTGGAAATTCTCCTTCAGGAACTGGAACTATTACCATT
Organism: Schistocerca piceifrons; assembly: GCF_021461385.2. Classification (NCBI taxonomy): domain Eukaryota; kingdom Metazoa; phylum Arthropoda; class Insecta; order Orthoptera; family Acrididae; genus Schistocerca; species Schistocerca piceifrons. Next base: position 559,986,754 of record NC_060141.1, read on the forward strand.
TGTGGCAAGTGAATTATCTCACAAAGATGGAATTTGTCAATGGAGAGGAGAACACACAGCATGCCACAAAGGAAACACGGTTGGCTGAAATGGCTAAACAAGATCGTAAATATAAGTCTCATCTTGTTCAACACATTGCCGACAGTCACTTGGAATATGCAAAAGATAAGGCAACTTCTTTTGACTTATGAACCTCTCTGTGCAATACATTCGAGAAAAAAGGCATTGCTGGCCAACTTCTGTTGAGAAAACAATTGTTAACTATGATATTTAATGCAACAAATGATTTGCTAATTAACCACTTTCTGAAGTTTGATAAACTGATTCATGACTTATGTTCAACTGGAGCTACTGTTGAAGAAACGGACATAGTGTGCCATTTGCTTTTAACAATGCCTGCGAAATACAATGTAGTGGTCACTACAATCAAAATGCTCTCAATGAAAGACTTGAAGCTGAGCTTCATGAAAAATAGGCTACTGGATGAAGAGTCAAAGCGGAATGGAGTCATCAGTAAAAACAAAATTGATGAAACACTGTCTCCTATAGCTTTTCAGACTCAACAGTATCTAAAAAAGGGTTTGTCAGACACCAGTAAAACAAGAAGTCAACAAGGAACTTATTTCAACTTTACTTGTCACCATTGCAGGAAGCCTGGACACAGAAGGGCTAATTGTAGAGTTAAGGTACCAAACAAGAACTCAGGTATCAGCAACTCTGTGGTCGTAAGCTAACGTCAATGAGGAAGATGGGTTTTGTTTTGCAGCATCAAATGAAGATCGGTCAATGAACAGCATAAATTAGTTCTTGGACTCTGTAGTAACAGAACATCTGATTAACAGTAAGATACCTCTCACTAATTTAGGGAAACTGGGACAGCCAATTAAAGTCAGAGTAGCTAATTCAGGCATTTTTCTTGAGGCTAAAGTAAAAGGAGAAATTAAAGTCACTAGTGTGGTAAAAGGAAAGGAAATTCAGATAATGATTAAAGATGTTTTATCTTTGCCTGATCTTAATTATAATTTGCTGTCAGTTAGAAAACTGGAAATGAATGGTTTTAGTATCACATTTTAAAAGGCTCAAGGTTTAATTAAAAAAGGAAAAGAAACTGTTGCCATTGCAAAAAGGAATGGATCTCAGTTATATGTTCTAAATTTTTTCCAACGAAAAGCCTTGTGAGCTGCTTCAATTTCAACTAATGCGAAACTGTGGCACAGCAGATTAGGCCATTTGAGTTATGATAACATTAAATGCCTCCAGTCACAAGTTGATGGTATGGAACTGGACACTTCAACAATCCCCACGGAACAATTTTCAAATTGTGTCAAAGGAAAACAATCACAGCTGCGATAAAATCTCAATAGGAAATGTGCCACCAGACCTCTTCAGTTGATCCACAGTGATCTGTGTGGGCCAACTGCACCGGAATCATTCGACGGAAAGGTGTATGTGCTCACATTCATCTATGACTTAACGCATTCCACAGTGGCCTATGCAGTGGAATCAAAGTCAGAGGTAACTTGCTTTCTGAAGATGTTTCACGCCATGGCTACAGCTCATTTCAACTTTAAGATTAGCAGATTGCACTGTGACAGTGGTCGTGAATACATGTCAAATGAATTGAAAAAGTTTTTTGAAGAACAAGGAATACAGTTGAAGTTTACAATCAGATATACTCCTCAGCAAAATGGTATTTCAGAGTGAATGAACAGAACTATTATTGAGAAAGCTCAAAGCTTGGTACTTCAGTGTAAATTGTAAATTAGGTAAAATGTTCTGGTCAGAAGCTGTTCATACTGCCACGTACCTGCTTAATAAAAATCCTACTGTGGCTCTGGAAGGAAAAGTGCCTGCAGCTTTGTGATATAACGAGAAGCCTAATTTGAGTAAGCTGAGAATGTTCAAATGTACTGCTTATCTACTGGTACCAAAGGAATTGAGAACAGGGAAATTTGAAGGCAAGTCCTTAAAATGCTACAGGCTACAGGCTTTGGTGTCCAGAGGAAGGAAAAGTAGTCACAGGAAGGAAAATTGTTTTCTAAGATCTTTGAAAGTAAACCAGCTGAGGTCTGGATCCCAGAATCTGCACAGGAATCATCCAAGAAGGATGATAATGAAGAAGACATAGTCGAAGAAGATGCCAAACCAAGTGATTGGGGGTCATGAAAGAATTCCCATATCAGAACCGACCAGTGATGAAGAGGAAGCTGAAAATTTATCAGAAAAGAAAACTGTTCGATGTGCTACCAGGAAGAGGAACCCTCCTAAATACCTGAAAGACTATGCTGTTCTTGCACTCAGTGCTGATTTATTTGTGGATGATGTATCAAAAAGTTACAAGGAAATTGCAAATTGTAAAGATAAGGAACGCTGGTATAAAGCTGTACAGGATGAAAACTGACTCTATAAAAGAAAACAAGACTTAGATCTTTGTTAAATTACCACCTGGAAGGAAGACTATTGGCAGTAAGTGGGTGTTCAAATTAAAAAAGGACAAGGATGGATATATCATAAAACACAAGGCTAGACTTGTGGCAAAAGGATGTTCACGGAAAAGGTGATTTGACTACGATGAAACATACGTACCAGTGGCTCGACTAGAATAATGTTAGTTATTGCAATCCAACTAGGACTGGTTCTGGAACAATTTGATGTCACCAATGCTTTTCTTCAGGGATTACTAAAGGAGGAATTATACATGACTATTCCTGAAGGAATGGGCATTCCAGAAGAACTGGTTTGGTTTGCAGGTTACAGAAATCTTTATATGGCTTAAAGCAATCACCACTAGCATGGAATCACTCTATTCATACCTTTCTTATATCTATACTATTCACTCAGTCAGAAGCAGATAAATGTCTTTACTATATGATTTTAAAGGAAGTTTTCATTTATATTGTACTCAGTGTTGATGACATTTTGATGGCAGCAAGTAATAGAGATGAAATGGACAGAGTGAAATGTAAGTTAAAGCAGAAGTTCAAAATAAAGGAACTGGGAGAACCACAATCATACTTGGGAATCGAGATTTCTATGAACATGGAGAAATGTATCTGAGCCAAACATCATATTTGAAGAATTTGCTACAACATTTCAACATGCAAGATTGTAATCCAGTCAAGACGACTATGGAAGTTAAACTGGAAATCAAGGAAGGAAAAATGATCGATAAGCCCTGCAGAGAGTTGATTGGATGTTTGATGTATGCAATGACAACAACAAGACCTGATTTGTGTGCTGTGGTCAACTTCTTGAGCAGATATCAAAACAATCCATCAGAACAACTCTGGAAAAGCTTAAAAAGAGTTTTGAGATATATCAAAGGAACCATCAATATGAGACTACATTATCGAAAGGGGAATCAAGAAGTTCTTCTGGCCTATGCTGATGCAAACTGGAAAAAAAAAGATGATGCAAGGTCTACCTATGGTTATCTATTAAAATGTTTTGGAAACACTTTCTGTTGGGCAACAAAGAAACAGATTAGTGCTGCTTTGTCTTCTACAGAGGCAGAATATGTAGCTCTGGTGACAGTGGCAGCTGAGTTACTCTGGGTGAAATATTTGCTGGGCAATATTCAAATTCCACTCCAGCTACCAATTTGTATATTTGAGAATAATCAGTCTTGTAAACAGTCACTGAAAACATGGGAATATCAATGGTTGAAAAACGTCAGTGTTAAATATAGTTTTGTGCATCAACTTCACCACCACAGGATCATCACGGCTGAGCATGTACGTTCGGAGAACCAGATTGCAGATATTCTTACCAAAGGCTTACCAGCTCCTAGATTTGTTGCTTTGAGGAGCTTGTTAGGATTATTTTAATTTTTGTCAGCATTAAATGTAAAATCATTAAATTGAGGAGGGGGTGTTAAGATTGCAGTTTTAACGATTCTCTGTGTAACTTGCATTAAGTGCTGTACCATCAAAGAGTAAAACAAGTGTTTTTGTTCAGTTGTTCTGTTACGCCTTTCAGTTTGATAAAAACCATCTAATATTTTTTAACTTTACGTGTGTTATTTTATCGTAAGAAACTAAAATTACATCAATATTTCATTTGCATAATAGTTCCACAGAGCTGCCAATCCTTTCCTGATATTTCATATCTGCAAATTAGGTCTTAAAACATACAGTTTTGAGAGTGTTTTCAAATTATGTTCATTTGGAAAACAGTAAGAATTGATAACGTGGTGAAGGAAACTGAAAACTGTCGTATATGGCAACATCACATAAATCCATTATGGTGGATGTGTTTTTCTGCCATAAGCCAATACCAGTATGGCTCAATCAGTTGAATGTTACAGGAGAAAATTTCCTGCCATGCTGCAACATTTGCAGCTCATGTTACAATCTGACCACCTGCTGTGACGAAAAAGACACTAGGAAGTAACGAGGTTTCATGAAAGCACATCACAATGATGTTCATGTTGACATGTGATGCTTATTTGTAGCTATAAATATGAAATGAAATTAAAGCCACAGCTCAAGGTTAAACTGTATGTATTGACTGGTGAAGTGCTACTTAGTGTCAGTTTGTGTAGATTAGCAAGCATGGTGGTAAGTGTCACAAAAACATCTGAATGCTATTAATGAATTCTGAGCAATACTAGGCACTGCTTCAAGAAAAGTTGGACATGCTTTATGCTACAGTCATGTTATGCAAATGCAGTGGCCCTTAGCATGCAAAGTCAGAAACTGCAAGGCTATATGAGGCAAATATTTATGTGTGATGTGGATTAATTGCTTGGATCACTACTACATGAATGTAATAGGAAAGGAAATGGTATATTACATGTCCACTACTTTCACTTAGATAGGAAAGTTGTTTGATTTTAAATAAAAAACCAATGAGTTACATAATGAATAGCAATCACTATTTTTAATTTAAACCCTAAAAACTTCAAAATAGATATGTAAGTCATAGAAACGCCAATCACACTCTTCAGTTTATGTGATTGAGCTACTCAACCAATAAAAAACTAAGATCTACTGACTGCCATACAAATACCTTCAGAGTTAATAGCTATCTTCTTGCAATGAATAAAAAATTGTGATGGTATGCTTTTGTTGGATAGGTCTATCTTATGGAGTATTATCAAAGTCAGTTTCCAGAATTTTTAAATGTTTTATTTTATGTAATTTCTCACTTTTCAGATTACATATTAGAAAGCACGTTTTCTATAAAATCACTTTTCTTAGACTACTTTCATTTGTATACTTCAACACATAGTATTTATGATTAATTTAGGCCTCCAGTGTCACAACATTCCAACATTGAACATTTAACATGTTTATTGTTGCTTTTTTGAAACTATCATGGAGTCAATAGCTCAAAAAGACCTTCAAAACCATCAGTTAAACCATTTTTCAAAGTAAAGTGGCTAAACTGGAATCACCCAATGAGCAGGTTAAAGAAAGTGGTGAAATATGTTAGAAATACATGAATCTAGCTCTAGGTTCACTACTTGCTCTTAGCCTGATGTAGTCAGTTCAGAAGACATGGATAACTATGTTAACGTTTCTCCATTTCCCACTCCAGTTGTAAAAAAATATATTTCTTCATTTGTCAACAGAAGTAATTTAAGCGATGCTGACAGATTTGAAATATTAAGCAATATATATTGTAACTATGCTGAGAAATAAAGCATTTGAAGCAGACTGATGCATAGCATGCAGTTTACGGGTGCTAAATACTCGCTGGATTCCATCATGGTCAGACAGAGGTTCTGAAATCAGATATTGGATTGTAAGGTGTACACAGGAGCAGCTAGAGACTGAGTTTTCAATTTGATAATAATGAAGAGTAGACTGACATTTAAAAGAATCATATGGAAGAATCAGTGTGGAAGGAAGTGGGATACTGAAGTGATAAGCAATGCCACAGTAGGCAATTTAGTTGAAGAGAAGTGAACATCTCTAAAAAGAGCAACTGCAGATGCTGGAAAGACAAACATATGTAATAGGAAGGTAACTGCAAAGGACGTACTGTAAAAGAAGAAATACATAAGTTGATTTGCAAAATAAGGAAGTACAAAAATGTTCAGAGAAAGACAATAAAAGAAATCCATGAGGAATTAAATAAATATGACGTACAGGGCAGCCAAGGCAAAAGAGCTGCAGAAAAGATGTGAAAAAGAAAAGAAAAAAAGAAGATGGCGTTTTGGGAGGAATGACTCAGCATATGGACCTACCAAAACACCATACTTCTGGAAAAAATATTGCCCACACAATTCCAAAGGTAGCGAGGATAAAGAAGAGCTGAAACTATCACACAATCAGCTTAACAGCTCATGCATTCAAGCTTCTGACAAGGATAATATACAGAAGAAAGAAAAAGAAAATTCAGGACATGTTGGATATTGATAAGTTTTACTTTGGGAAAGGTAAAAAGCATGAGAGGGGCAGTTCTGATGTACTTGATAATGAAAGCAAGACCTAAGAAAAACCAAGATATGCTTATAGGACTTGTTGACCTAGAAAAATGTTAAACAATGCTAAATGGTGCTACCTGTTTGTAATTTTGAGGAAAATATGAGTAGGCTACAATAAAGAAAATTAAAGAATTTCATAAATTCAAGGTAGATCTTAAACAATTTTTACTAACACATAGTTTTTATAACATTGAAGCATATCTGAATATGGAAAAGTAATATTATTTATATATACTGATATAAAATATTTGTATTTATTATCCAAGTTTTTGAAACAAAGTAAATATAAGAAATTATATTGTAATTGGCTACATCCATACAATTGTTAATGGATGAATAAAGAGATTGATTGATTGAGAAAGATGGGTAATATACAATATGTACAGGAACCAAGAGGGAATGGTAATATTGGAAGCCTAAAACTGAAGTGCTCAGATTAGAAAGGTGTAAGTCAGAAATGTCGCCTTTTGCCCCTACTGTTCAGTCTGTACATCAAAGAAGCAATGATGGAAATAAAAGACATATTCAATATTGGAATTAATATTCAGGGTGAAAGGATATCAATGATGGTTCACTGCTGACATTCCTAACCTCATTGAAAGTAAAGAAGAATTACAAGATCTGTTGGACAGAATGAACAGTCTAATGAGTATAGAATGTAGATTGAGAATAAATTGGAAAAAGACCAAAGTAATGAGATGAAGCAGAAATGAGAATAGCAAGAAGCTTGATATCAAAAATGGTGATCACAAAGTACGAGGGTCACTCCAAAAGATATACACACTATTTTTTTTAAATCCATCTTTTATTCTACATGTTTGGAAGTTTTACAGTGTAGATCCATCCTTTAGGAACAATATTTTCATTTCTCCACATAATTTTCATCCCTCTCAACTGCCTTATGTCATTTTGGAACCAGCGCCTGTATACCCTCACGGTAATATTCTGGACCAACCTGTTGGAGCTACTGTTTGGCAGCATGCACAAGGGAGTCATCATCTTCAAATCTTGTTCCACGAAGAGAGTCTTTCAATTTCCCAAAGAGATGATAGTCACATGGAGCCAGGTCAGGACTGCAAGGCAAGTGCTTCAGTGTTGTCTATCCGAGTTTTGCGATCGCTTCCATGGTTTTTTGACTGACATGTGGCCGTGCATTGTCATGCAACAGCAAAACATCCTGCTTTTGCCAATGTGGTTGAACATGACTCAATCGAGCTTCAAGTTTCTTCAGTGTCGTCACATATACATCAGAATTTATGGTGGTTCCACTTGGCATGATGTCCACAAGCAAGTGTCCTTCAGAATCGAAAAACACTTTAGCCATAACTTTTCCAGCAGAAGTTGTGATTTTGAATTTTTTTTTTTTTCTTGGGTGAATTTGCATGATGCCACTCCATTGATTGCCTCTTCATCTCTGGTGAAAAATGATGGAGCCCTGTTTCATCACCTGTCACAATTCTTCCAAGAAATTTATCTCCACTGTTCTTGTACTGTTCCAAAAGTTCATTGTATACTATTTTTCTTGCTTCTTTGAGAGCCACTGTCAACATCCTGGGAAACCACCTGGCACAAACCTGTTTTAACGCCAACACTTTCAGTATTCATTCACTGTGATGCTTCTGTCAGCAGTCACCAATTCATTAACTCTCTGCACATTGTCTGGAGTGTGTACAGTACGAGGCCTGCCACTGCAAGGACAATCCTCAATATTGCCGTGCCCGCTTTCATCATGTAACCTGCTTGCCCATCAATTAACTGTACTGCGATTGACAGCAGCATCTCCATACACCTTTTTAAACCTCTTGCGGCTGTTCCCCACTGTCTGGTTTTCACAGCACAGGAATTCTATGACAGCACGTTGCTTCTGACGAATGTCAAGTGTAGCAGCCAACTTGAAGACATGCTGTGATGGCACCACTCAGGGGAACTGGTTGAACTAAGTTTGAAAACAAGCGGGAAGGATGTATCTACACATTGTAAAACTTTCACACATGTACAATGAAAACTGTATTTTTACAAAAATAGTGTGCATTTATTTTGGAGTGACCCTCGTAGATGAAGTTAAGGAATTTTGCTATCTTGAAAGCTAAATAACCCATGATACATGAAGCAAGGAAGACATAAAAAGCAGAATAGCACAGGGGCATTCCTGACCAAGAGAAGTTCACTGTTTGAGAGTGAAATTTCTGAGAATGTATGCTTGGAGTACAGCATTGTATTGTACTGGATCATGGACAGTGGGACAACCATGACAAAAAAGAATCAAAGCATTTGAGATGTGGTGCTACAGAAAAATATTGAAAATTAGGTGGACTGATAAGATAAGGAATGAGCAGGTCCTCCACAGAATTGGCAAAGAAAGAAACATATGGAAAACATTGAGAAGAACAAGGGACAGAATGATGAGACATGTATTAAAATGTCAGGGAATAACTTCCATGGTACTAGAGTGGGCTGTGGAGGGTAAAAACTGTAGGGGAAGACAGAGATTTGAATACGTCCAACAAATAACTTAGCGTATAGGGTGCAAGTGCTATTCCGAAATGAAGATGTTAGCACAGGGGAGGCATTCATGGTGGGCTGCATCAAACCAGGCAGAAGACCGATGGGAAAAAAACTTGTGAATTACATTAACATCAATAAGTGTACAATTTTTCTACTACAGTTCTTTCATTTCCGTTTACTTGTTTCAGAGTTTTTAAGTATATGCAACTTGTTGATGAAGGTTTCTTAGGTCTCCAGCTGAGTGGTAGCACTGACATCTCGCAATGTTTCAAGAAGTGTCGTACTACCCATCTTCTGGAGACTTCTCCAGATGATGGGTAGTATGACACTTCCCAAAACGTCACAAGATATCTATGCTACCATCCGGCTGGACACCCAAGAAACCTTCATCAACAGTTTAAGCCGGGAAAGCCTACAGTCACATATATATGCAACTTGTGTTCAAATTCTAAACAATGAAACAGTTTATGACAGTTTGGCTGCTTATATTTTGGGATACTGACCTGAATCAACATCTTATACGTGAAAGGAACTAAACCCCACCCCAGAAGAAAAAAATATCTACGCCCCTGGAAGCAGTGTAGGCCTGCTTGGGAGATGCTTACTGCAAAATGGGTAATATCACTTGAAACAAACGTAAGGACTTGCCCCACACGGTGTAATTGTAGAACATTGTTGTTAGGTACATTCAACAAAGCTTTCACTGCAACGAAAATAAATTTGACCACAGAGTTAAATGTTATTATCTGTTTTTCCAAAATGCTTATATCCACAATTTTTAGAGTTTTTACACAAAATAAGCATTTGCATTTTATGCCATTGTCTTAATCCTGTACAGATACTGAAACAGTATATACCATAATATAATATAAGAAAATGTAGATTATAGAGAAAGTTCATGTAATGAGTTAGATATTGATGTTCTGTCATCTTAAAACCTTAGTCTTTCATCAAATTTTACATCAGAGAACCAACAAGCATCCCAACATTGAAGTCTTAGAAATATCTCTGCAAGTATTGCGAAGTAGTTCACCTTTACAACAGAGTTTGCCTAATCTGCAGGGTGCAAAACAAGACTTCTCTGTGCATATATGAAGGTTATTACTTCTGCTTCTAGTAAAAGGACAAAATTTTGTTTGTAACAAAATCACATCAAGAAGGTGAACCTTCAGGGATGTGGAATGAGCCAAGATTTACATTAACAAAAGCAAGCAAACTGTAGACCTTAATCTGTATTAACATTAATCTACTGTAGACCTTAATCAGTATTAACATCAATCTATGTACCACTTATGCTTAGCATAAGGGGCAGCCAACTGGAAATGAGACTGATAGAGAAAAAGTAAGTAAACTATTTACTATTTCAAAAGTAATCACTTTAAGTCTTGATGCAATTGTCTGACTGTCAACACCATCATGGAAAAATGTTTGCAGTTGTCTACAGAACCATGATTGCACCCAGGTGTGCGCTTCTTCATCCAAAAGCAAACTGATGGCCACAAATGTCTTTCTTCAGATCCCCAAAAATATGGAAATTTCACAAGGAGAGACTGAGACTGTGTGGTTTATGTATGAGCGCTTTCCAGTGAAACTTCTGCAGTGTACTCAAAACATTGACAACATGTGGGTGGGCATTACCCTGCTACAAAATGATGCTGAGAATCAACATTCCTGCATGTTTAGACTTGATGGGGCACTTCAATTTTTATAAAGTGACCATGTGCCACTGTCATTAACAGGGCCCTTGTGATCGAAGAAAAAGGTTATTGTGACTTTCCCAGAGTCTGGCATGCATGGCTTTGGATTTTTTCTGTAGGAGTGAATCCATGTTTTTCCATTGTTGGCTTTGACACTTGTTCTTGGGCTCAGTATGATCACAGCATGTTTCAGCTACTGTGACAATGCGGGACAGGAAACGATTTTCTTCATCATGATACCATTCTAGGTGTTGCAGTGATGCTGACATTCTGTTCAACTTCTGCTCCTTCATCATGCAGTGGTGAACCCACTGTGCACAGATTTTCCAGAACTTCAGATACTGTGTCACAATGGTGTGTGCAGTGCCATGACTGATGTCCAACATGAACTGAATCTATTCCACTGTCAGTCGTTTCTGATGACAGCATCGATTTCAATGACAGAAGGGATAATGACATGATGAACCTGTCTTGGCGACTGCTGTCTGACACCCAATCTTCTCAAAGTCATTTATTTGGCACAAACATGTACAAATTTGGCACTGTGTTAGCAGTGTACACAACAGGCATAAATTTCATTTCATGACACTCCTTCCATTGTAAAAAACCACACTACATCTCAGTGTTCCTCTTTCCCGGGCTCCATAGTGAAGTCAGATGCACAAATAGTTACTGATGTCACCTTGAGCTAATGGAATGATGAATGCTCAAGCTGGTCCTTCCTGATTCCAAAAGAGCACTTTTATATGTATACCTACCCGCATTACCAATGTCCAGGCCATCATGGTCATTATATAGTCTGCCTCATTTTCAAGTGATTGCTCCTTATAAATCTGATCATGAAAATCTTCATTATATGATGAGCTGTAGAAAAGTTGCTATTTCAGCAGCAAGACAACTGTTGGCAATTGAAGTAGCAAAGAGATAGAATTCAGTTTGGCCATAAGAGACATGTTTTAATATCTAATATAAATGTAAGTGCGAGAAGGTATTTTCTGAATGTATTTGCTTGGATTAAAACCTTACATACAAGTGAATTATGCATGATAAGCAATACAAACAATAAAATAATACAAGATTTTGAAATGTGGTTGCGCAGGATTATGAGGGGTAAGCAGATAGACTGAATAACAAATGAGAAGGTGTTGAGGTGAACTGAGCAGAAAATGAGCTCGATAGCAGAACTTAACTGAAAGAAAGGATACATGCCAAAATGAAAAGTGGGAAATGGGAAAGTAGTGCATGCCAAGTAGTCCACAGCAGTTGAGTTGAGGCTACCAAACTGTACAGTCATCCAATCGAGTGCTAGCCATCAGCCAGTGAAAGTTGTATTGGTGCTGCGGTTGCAAGAAGAATATAACTTGATATCAATGGTGGTATATTGAAAGATACTGAAGTAGAAAAAAAAGTGCTGTGCAGGAGCTATAAATTCAAAGATGCATAATGAAACTGGTATTCAACCTACATTGTTCTGATGTCTCACAACCTTCAGATAATGTACTAACTAATCAGTGTTTAATGTACAATGCATAATCAGCAGTATTTTTAATTGTTGTTGAAGCATCCACCAATTCATGTCATGTCATCAGGGATACATTCCTGATGCAGTAGCCACCAGAAAGATTCCTGATGCAGTAGCCACCAGACAGATCGCGGGAGGCGCACATTGGCATGGCGCGTCACAGACGGTAGTTGCCGCAAGTAGAGTCCCGTCCACCAGAGGGCACGCGAGAATTCGGCCATGAACTCTGCCAGTGGAATAACAACAACAACTCAGGCAGCACGGGCCGTGCCCAGCCATTTCACATTGGGCATGCCTAGAAGACAGTTCCCGGTCTATGCTATGTGAAGTGCGATGGAAAACGTGAACCGTGTTACTACACAATTGGCGACGAGTAGGGTCGTTCTTTCATGTGTTGCGTCGTTGTTCCGGTTTCGCAGCTTATCCACGGCATGGAGGATTTAGTGTGGGTTTTGGTTGAGCAGCAGATGGAGCTCGTGGCCACCATGAAACAAATGCTTCCGGCGTTGCTCTCCACGCAGTCTGCTCCTGCGCCATTCCCTCCTCCCTTTCCCCCGTATGACGAGACAGTGGAGGATTTGGACGCATATGAACATCGCCTTCGGCAGCATTTCCAGGTGTTTCATGTTGCCGGTGCGAAGGTATGTTGTGCTCTTTTCTTGTCTTGGATATCTCCCTCGCTGTATCAAGTTTTGCGGCAGCTCGCGCCGTTGCAGGAACCCTCTTCCTTGTCTTTTGACGCATTGTGTTCATTGCTGTCTTCATATTATCGCCGCCGCACGCATGTTGTGGCAGTTAGGGTCGAGTTCTATCAATGCAAGAAGCAGCCCCATCAGTCTTACCGGGCGTGGGCCGCTACCCTGCACGGTCTTAGTCGCAAGTGTCATTTTGTCACGGAGCAGTCGCGCGAGTCGTATACCCACATTATGGTGCGCGACGTCATTGTTCGTTTCGCCCCTGATAGAGAGGTCTGGCAATGGGCCCTGCAGTTAGAAGACCCTTCCCTTGAGGAAGTCCTGTCCATTGCTCAATCGTATAAAGTCTCTCACGATGCAGGTCAACAGTTGGAAGCGTGGTGCGACGTCGCGGCGGTTCAGTGCAGCGCGGCCGCGTCCACTGCGTCCGGGTTGGACGACGTGCGAGTGGTACAATCTGGCCGTTATGGCCGCCCCCGCACGGCGCATAGAGTTCCGGCCGCTGGCCCCTGTTACCGTCCTGTGCGTCGTGCTATATACATCATGATCGGTCAGAGTGCCCCCAGCATTGGGCCGTTTGTCGCAAATGTAATAAAAAAGGACACATTGCTTAAGTTTGCCGCTCAACCTCAAAAGAATCAAAGGAGGCAGGTACAGAGGACATGGACGTTGACATTCAGGAAGTTTCATCGGGCCAGGCTCCCGACGCATCGGCACACAAACTCTTTATCGAGGTGTCGGTTCGGCTGCGCCGATTACAACTGCAAGTAATACGGGCGCGGCAGTTTCTTTATTGAATGCACAATCTTACTCCGACCTTGGGTCGCCCCCATTGGCGCCAGTTTACCAACATCTACGCGGTTATGGTAAACAGTTCATTTCCTTACTGGGTCAATTCGCTACCGACGTGACTTACAAATCAGTCACTCGGCCTATTAGTTTTATTGTTGTCAGTGATGCGAGCTCCGCTAACCTTTTTGGCTTGGATGCCTTTCAAGCTTTCAGTTTTTCTATCGCTGACACCATACAGTTGGTCTCCGAAGACGTTCCCTATCAATTATTGGAATCTTTGATCTGACTTTCCGGATATCTTTGAGGAGGGCCTGGGGTGTGTTTCAGACTTTGAAGCTCACTTAACATTGAAGGTGTCGGCTCGCCTGCATTTTCTACGTGTGAGGCAGATCCCCTTGGCTCTCCGTCCTAAGGTAAAAGAAGAGCTAGACCGGCTGACAGCCCTAGGGGTCGATCTTCCCATTTCTTCTAGTGAGTGGGCTTCGGCCCTCGTTATTGTCAGGAAACCCTCGGGAAAATTACGTCTTTGTGGCGATTTCAAGGCCACCATTAATTCCCAATTGGTGGTGGACACCTATCCTTTGCCTCGTGCTGATGAATTGTTCTCCGCCAGGGCGGGAGGCCAATATTTTTCGAAAATTGATCTTTCGGAGGCTTATCATCAGATACCACTTGATGAGGACTCCAAACGGCTGGCGGTCGTCAACACCCCGTTTGGCCTTTACCAATACCAGCGGTTGGCCTTCGGAATATCCAGTGCCCCGGCGATATTCCAGCGTTATCTTGAGCACATCACGTCAACAATCCCTCATTGTATTAATTACCTGGACGACATAATTGTCACAGGCTGCAGCATGAAGGAACACTTGCACAACCTTCACACCCTCTTTCTCAAATTCAGGTCCGTGGGCTTGCATTGCAGCCTGCGTAAGTCAAACTTCTTCCAACCGTCCAGTGAGTGTGTGGACTACACCATCTCTTGGCACGGCGTCCAGCCGCTAGGAAGTTTGGTCCAAGGTATCGTCAACCTTCTGCGGCCCGCTTCGCTAAAGGAGTTACAAGCTTTTTTAGGCAAGATTGCCTATTACCACCGGTTCATTCCCAGGGCTTCCACCATAGCCTGCCCCCTGTACTGCCTTCTGCACAAGGGTGTTCCTTTTGCTTGGTCGCCGGCATGTGAGTGAGCGTTCACCTCATTGAAGGGCCTCCTCACGTCAGCGCCTTGTTTGGCTACTTTTGACCCCCATAAGCCGTTGGTCCTGGCTACAGATGCTTCGCAGTATGGGGTGGGGGCGGTCCTGGCCCATCGCGACACAGATGGTTCCGAGCAGCACTGGCGTTTGCGTCTAAAACTCTTAGTCCCATGCAGGCCCATTACTCCCAGGTGGAAAAAGAGGCTTTGGCCATTGTCTTCGCTGTTACCAAGTTTCACCCTTTCTTGTATGGCACGAAGTTTCAGTTAATCACTGACCATAAGCCGTTAGTATCGTTATTTGGCACCTCCTCTCAGATTCCGGATAGGGCGGCACACAGACTATAGCGCTGGGCCTTGTTCCTCTCTAAGTACCATTATGACATTCATTTTCACCCTACCAGACAGCATGCCAAAGCAGACGCTCTTTCCCATTTTCCAGTGGGCCCGGATCCTAAGTTCGATTGGGAGGAGATTGTGTTTTCATTTGGATGTGGCTTCCCGATCACTAGTTCTAGAGTCGCCAGGGAAACGGCAGCTGACCCAGTTCTCCGGCAAGTAGTTCACCTCATTCAGCAGGGGTGGTCATCCCGACCTCCAGCCTGGGCCTCGCACCCTCTTTGTAATTATTTTGTTCTATGAGACTGCCTCTCCATCTTGGAAGGAGTTCTCCTTTTGGCTACCGATGATACAGCTCCTCGTGTGGTGGTTCCAGCAAGTTTGCGAATTGAAGTCCTCACGTTATTACATGAGGGACAGTGGGGTGTTTCCCATACTAAAACCTTGGCTCACAGACATGTGTACTGGCCCGGTATTGACAGAGAAATTGAGCGCTTGGTGGCCGCCTGTTCCCAGTGTGTGAGCCAACAGGAATCTCCCAGGTCAGCGTTCTCTTCATGGATGCCTGCAACCCAGGCATGGGAATGTGTTCACATCGATTTTGCGGGCCCGTTTCTCAATGGCTTTTGGCTCATTGTCATTGATGCTTATTCCCGATTCCCATATGTGGTTCGCTGCTCCTCAACCACTTCAGAAGTTGCAATCCAGGCACTTGCAAAAATCTTTTCTGTGGGAGGTCTGCCAGTCACCCTGGTCTCGGACAATGGACCTCAGTTTATTTCGCAGACCTTCCAGGATTTTTGTAGGTGCTTTGGTATTCGGCACGTTTGCTCTCCCCCTTTCATCCACAATCGAATGGGGAAGCCGAGCGCATGGTGTGCACGTTTAAGACGCAGACGAATTTCCTGCAGAGCAGGTGTTGACGTTTTTCCTGATGGCATACCGGACCACACCAATGGGAGAACACAGCCCCGCAGAGCTCCTCCACGGGCGCCAACCTAGGACTCTGCTGCACCTCCTCCTGCCTGGTCCTCGCCAGTCTTCACAAAATGGAGCATCCGGCTTTCCACCGGGCATGTTTGTCTGGGCACGTGGGTTTGGTCAGAATCCACGTTGGATACCAGTGGCGGTCCTGCGGTGAAATGGCTGCCGGCTCTATACCTTGCAGGTGGGGGACCGGGAGGTACGTCGTCACCAAAATCAGCTACGTCCACATTTGGGCACCCACCCTCCAACCCTTCGGGCACCGGCTTCCCCATTGCCGGCACCCGGGTTGGTTTCTCAGGGGACGCTACCACCCCTCCCCCCTGTGACTCCGCCGCACTGCAATGGTTCTCTGCCTTGGCAGCCTCCAGTAGCTCCAGCACTGGCATCACCATCGTTAGAGATGCCCCAGCGAGAGCCGGCCGCCCTCGCAGGCCTGGTTTCTCAGGAGGCTGATTCACCTGTGGTCGTCCCTTCCCCATTGTCCCCACCACTGGGTCTTGCCCGTCCTGCGGTGGACCAGGATCCAGAGTTTGATGGCTTGTCTCCCGTTCTGTCCCGGGCTCTGGTGGTGGGATGACGGGGGCCTCTTCATGTGGGTCACTTCCAGCCATATTCGAAGGTTCTGGCTCGAGGGTTGGCAGATCCCCTCAACTCCAGCCTTCCGATGGACGTGGAGGTCATCGCTCCTGCATGACGCTCCATCTTCCGATGCAGTGGATCACAGTGGCTTCACCCCCTGAAGGAGGAGGAGTGCAGTAGCCACTAGAAAGATCACGGGAGGCGCACATCGGCACGGCGCATCACGGACGGTAGTTGCCACAAGTAGAGTCCATTCCACCAGAGGGCACGCGAGAATTCGGTCACGACCTCTGCTGACGGAACAACAACAACAACAACAACTCAGGCAGCACGGGCCTTGCCCAGCCGTTTCACATTGGGCATGCCTAGGAGACAGTTCCCGGTCTACGCTATGTGAAGTGAGATGGAAAACATGAACTGTGTTACTACACCTGATGCACATTCTCAGATATGAACTTAAGCATCATAACAGAAGATTTATAAGTTGCATAAAGATAATTATTAAAGTGCCACATTAAATTTTTGTAGTTGTTGTATTGAGGGATTTTCTCTGACAACTTAAGAATAATGCAGTAAAGTAAATGATTTTCTGCATGCCAGTAGTATGAACCAAAAATGGATACATTCAGTTTCTTGGTAACTGAGAATAAGTAATTGACATAAAAACTCTGTGAAAAGTGTTTTATAATTGCACTTAAAATCTATTTGATATAAAAGAATGTAGAGTATATCCCTTGTGAGTATTACAATAGGAATAAGTATCTAAAAAGTGGTATATGAGTGATATCTGTTTCAAGCTTATTATGTGCAGTGTGTACTCAATGGTATTGCTAACTGCATTGCTGCTAATGTTGCATTCCTTCATTTCTGAATACTTTTATGCATAACTGCAAAGAGCTGGATGGAAACATCTACATCTATACTCTGCAGACCAACATGAGGTGTGTGGCAGAGGGTATGCCCCATTGTACCAATTATTAGGGTTTCTTCCTGTTCCATTCACATATGGAGTGCAGGAAGAATGATTGTTTGAATGCTTCTGTGAATTTAGTAATTATTCTTACCTTATCCTCATGATGTCTGTGTGAGCGATATGTAAGGGGTTGTAGTATCCCCCTAGAGTAACCATTGAAATATGGGTCTTAAAATTTTGTTAGTAGACTTTCTCGGAATAGTTTACATCTGTCTTCAAGAGTCTGTCATTTCAGTTCCTTCAGTATGGGTTAAACAAACCTGTGACCATTTACGCTGCCCTTCTCTGTATACATTAAAATTTCCCTGTTAGTCCTATCTGGTATGAGTCCCACACACTTGACCAATATTCTGGGATGGGTCATACGAGTGATTTGCAGGAAATTTCTTTAGTAGACTGATTGCACTTCTCCCATATTCTACCAATAAACTAAAGTCTACCACCTATTTTACCCACAGCTGAACCTATGTGATCATTCCATTTTATAGCCCTAGAAAGTGTTACACCAAGGTATTTGTATGAGTTGGCCGATTCCAATAGTGACTCATTGACATTATAGCCATAGGAATCTGCATTTTTTTCATTTTGTGAGGTGCACAGTTGTACATTTCTGAACATTTAGAGCAAGTTGCCAATCCCTGAACCTTGTTGAAATCTTATCAAAATCTGACTTAATATATATGCAGCTCCTCTCAGATGGTACTTCATTATAGATAACAACTGCAAAAAGCCCGATTTTACTATTAATATTGTCTGCAAGGTAATTAATATACAACACAAACAGAGAGGGTGCCAGTACACTTCCCTTGGTCATACCCGAAGTTACTTCTACATCTGAGAATGACTATCCATCCAAGATAATGTGCTGTGTCCTCCCTACCAAAAAGTCCTTAATGCAGTCACAAATTTCACTTGATACACCATAGATTCATACTTTTGACAATAAGTGTAGGTGTGGTACTGAGTGAAATGATTTTCAGAAATCAAGACACACTGCAACTTCCTGGTTGCCTTGATTCAAAGCTTTCAGTATGTCATGTGAGAAAAGTGGACGTTGGGTCTCACGTGACTGATTTTTTCGAAAACCATGCTGGTTGGCACTGAGGAGGTCATTCTGTTCAAGGTACCTCATTATGTCAGAGCTCAGAATATATTCTAAGATTCTACAATAAATGGATGTCAAGGACATAAAAACCAAAGCATTGTGTACAGATCAAACATGCAGACTGTACCAATAGGAGTACCTCAGGGCACCTGTCTAGGACCTCTCTTATTTCTTATATATATTAATGATATCAAGATCCCAATCAGTCGCACACACATGACTTTGTTTGCTGATGACACAAATATTATTGTAAGAGACAAAAATGGGGTATTGCCAACATCTGCAGCCAGAGTTTTGGAATACGTACAAAACTGGTTTGAACAGAACAGGCTAACCTTAAATACTTCAAAAACTAATTATATACATTACAGGAAAACAAAGTCTCATCATGATTTGAACCTCAAAATTCAAAATAAACAAATTGAAAGGTTGGCTGCCACAAAATTCTTAGGTGTGCAAATTGATGAAAATTTAGACTGGAAAGCCCACATCCTCTACCTCACTAACAAGTTAAGCTCTGCTTGCTTTGCATTATGCATAATTAGTACTGTGTGTAGTAGAGAGTGTAGCCGAACTATCTACTCTGCTTACATCCATTCTGCAATCACCTATGGCCTAACCCTCTGGGGTCATAATAAGGCAAACATGAAAACCATCTTCACTGTAAAAATGAGGTGTTAGAATAATTTCAAACAGTACAAGGCTAACACCTTTCAAACAGTTATTTCAACACCCAAATATTCTACCCTTACCAGGCTTCTATATAAAAAAGTGTTGTTAATATAAAAATGCACATTGATAATTATAAAACCAACTCAGAGCTTCATTCATACAATACAAGAATGTGCACTGACATCCACATAAAAAGAGTAAACAAGTCTTTAACACAAAAACAAACCAACATTTAGGGTACTATTTTGGACAACAAACTTCCAACTCAGCTAAAAGAAATAAAAACATTGTCTACATTCAAGGAAGCAATATTTAAACTGCTATTATGGTATAGATGAATATCTGCAGTAATCTTGTAGCAAGTAACTACATTCATTTACTATATGTTAATAGTACCATAAATCAAATACTTTCCACAGTCTCAATGTTAATTTTTCTGAACAAAAGTGTTAAATAAATTATATACTTGTAATGTATTTAATGTAAAAGGCCCCAAACAAAAGTGTTAAATCAACTATTTACTTGTAATGTATTTCATGTAAAAGATCATTCTCACACTTTCATATTATTACAGTAATCAAAGTTGTATTGCCCTAAAATATTGTGATGGGTACAATGAACCATTGTATTATGTAGGAAACTGTACACCCTTATCTTATTTTTGTTATACTATGTTCTTTGATGAAATCCGTACAATGTACATTGTCAATGGATGAATAAACTACTACTACTACTACTACTACTACTATTGCCTGAGTTGGCTACCACTCATTATTTCTTTCCTGCACACATCTCAAAAGTCACAATAAATTTCAATCGGTTTACCATTTTTTGCCAAGAAAAACCTAATTACAGAACCCATCTCACAAGTGGCAAGATTTTCTATTGCAGTGCACATTTTAACTCTTCACATAAAGCAAAGCAACAGAGACACATACTACAAGCTACCATTGTTGGATGCTTACTGAGTGTAGGGACATTATGGCACCAAGATGGCAGCTGTAGCCATGCCCACTGCCACAACAGACCAAAACATCTGTTACTATCTGGATAGCTCTCGTACATTATTACACCACGGCGTGTGCGCTGGTACCATCATTATGCTTATAAGATGCTTCATCTTTCTGTAAAGTAGTTCACATGCATAAGTTAGAAATATTTGGGTATGAGATCCTTGGCATGCTTATGATAATTATCCACATTAAAAACCTGTTACTTATGACTTAGCCTCCATAAAGTAAAAACTTGATGTGCATAAATAGTCTATAAGTGTACAGCTCTAACTGTGACAGATTATTCTCATCATGACCTAGGCCTCTGCCTACAAGTCATCCTCCATTAAAAGCATTTCTACCTGGCCCTGGGGCTAAACTTCACACAAGCCACATTTTTGTTTTTAACCATTTCAAACAACATAATATTTGTGACTTCTGAAATATATGCATAATATATGCACATAATATACATTATGTGGGCCATTTAATTTATGCAATAAGAATCTGGTAGTATGTGATTCAAAACTGGTTCTCATGTCACAGGCATGGGTCTTAAGGCTTTACTATGCCAATGGTGAGAACCCTGCTATGTACATAACTTCAATAATCATCTTGCTGTATTACTACAATATGTTATTCTGTATGTCTCTTGGGCACATTTATCTATGCTTATGAAGAGCAATCTCACAACAAGGACCTTGATTCCACCTATATGCCCCCCACCCCTCCATTTCCACTTTTTCTCTTATTATGGTTCAAGTGTATATATATATATATATATAAAAAAAATAGAGGGAAACATTCCACGCGGGAAAAATATATTTGAAAACAAAGATGATGTGACTTACCATACGAAAGCGCTGGCAGGTCGATAGAAACACAAACAAACACATACATACACACAAAATTCTAGCTTTCGCAACCAACGGTTGCTTCGTCAGGAAAGAGGGAAGGAGAGGGAAAGACGAAAGGATGTGGGTTTTAAAGGAGAGGGTAAGGAGTCATTCCAATCCCGGGAGCGGAAAGACTTACCTTAGGGGGAAAAAAGGACAGGTATACACTCGCACACACACACACACACATCCATCCACACATATACAGACACAAGCAGACATATTAAAAGACAAAGAGTTTGGGCAGAGATGTCAGTCGAGGCGGAAATGCAGAGGCAAAGATGTTGTTGGATGGCAGGTGAGGTATGAGTGGCGGCAACTTGAAATTAGCGGAGATTGAGGGCTGGTGGATAACGGGAAGAGAGGATATATTGAAGAGCAAGTTCCCATCTCCGGAGTTCGGATAGGTTGGTGTTGGTGGGAAGTATCCAGATAACCCGAACGGTGTAACACTGTGCCAAGATGTGCTGGCCGTGCACCAAGGCATGTTTTGCCACAGGGTGATCCTCATTACCAACAAACACTGTCTGTCTGTGTCCATTCATGCGAATGGACAGTTTGTTGCTGGTCATTCCCACATAGATTGCGTCACAGTGTAGGCAGGTCAGTTGGTAAATCACGTGGGTGCTTTCACACGTGGCTCTGCCTTTGATCGCGTACACCTTCCGGGTTACAGGACTGGAGTAGGTGGTGGTGGGAGGGTGCATGGGACAGGTTTTACACCGGGGGCGGTTACAAGGGTAGGAGCCCGAGGGTAGGGAAGAAGGTTTGGGGATTTCATAGGGATGAACTAAGAGGTTACGAAGGTTAGGTGGACGGCGGAAAGACACTCTTGGTGGAGTGGGGAGGATTTCATGAAGGATGGATCTCATTTCAGGGCAGGATTTGAGGAAGTCGTATCCCTGCTGGAGAGCCACATTCAGAGTCTGATCCAGTCCCGGAAAGTATCCTGTCACAAGTGGGGCACTTTTGTGGTTCTTCTGTGGAAGTTTCTGGGCTTGAGAGGATGAGGAAGTGGCACTGGTTATTTGCTTCTGTACCACGTCGGGAGGGTAGTTACGGGATGCGAAAGCTGTTGTCAGGTTGTTGGTGTAATGGTTCAGGGATTCCGGACTGGAGCAAATTCGTTTGCCACGAAGACCTAGGCTGTAGGGAAGGGACCGTTTGATGTGGAATGGGTGGCAGCTGTCATAATGGAGGTACTGTTGCTTGTTGGTGGGTTTGATGTGGACGGACGTGTGAAGCTGGCCATTGGACAGGTGGAGGTCAACATCAAGGAAAGTGGCATGGCATTTGAAGTAGGACCAGGTGAATCTGATGGAACCAAAGGAGTTGAGGTTGGAGAGGAAATTCTGGAGTTCTTCTTCACTGTGAGTCCAGATCATGAAGATGTCATCAATAAATCTGTACCAAACTTTGGTTTGGCAGGCCTGGTGTCACGAACCAGCTCTACTGTGCAGGAAAAGTTAACTCCATAAGGACCCCGTTACGGTGTGGCTAATGGCTGTAAAGTAATTTAGTAGAGCTGGCCATGATGTCTCCTTTGTTGATGCTGCTGTGTCTGCGTTGTCCTTGTGGCTTCTTGTTGTCCAGGCGATGATTCCTTGGCTGCTTTGGGTCCAAGAAAAAGGTGCGGGTTTTTTAATTATTACTGGACTATCGAAAAATGACGCAGTATTCCACGGTTTCTTTGTATCAAACACATTTATTGCAAGAACTATATGCACAACTACACTCAACCGCGGCCAACACACAAGTGGCCGAAAGCCCGTAGTAGACCAAAGATCACGGTCATAAGCTACAAAGAACATACAATTCCAATATCGATTATTGATCGCAACACCTAACTTAGTATTATCTTAAAGCAAAAGCTTTTATAACACGACTTTAGTGAATAATAAAATAAATTGACGTCTATTAGTGTATCATAAAATAAAATGACGTCTATTCGTCAGTTCCATTACAATAGCCCCCCAAGAATTTTGTAAGTATGAACATGCGAACAAAATTCTGACAACAGAATAATGGAACTGCCAAGAATATGTTTTTAAATAAATTACAATTTTTAATAGGACTGTTTCCTTTGAGTTATGCTAACACTGAAATTGTTATACTTAGTAAAGGAAAACATACAATTTTTTTTTAACCTTAGGGTAAATGAAATACGAAAGAAGATTCACAATTTTCACTTAGAAGAGTCCATAGTGTTTTAGCACTTCACATGAAACCATTGAAGAACTGTAACTTTTAACTGCAGGCTTGTTTTATTTTCTTTAAGTGCCCACTTTTCACACTACTCACAGTCTGTCCCACATTGTCCATTTGCACATAGGTGACGTCCGTTAAAAGGTCTGATTCTTGCTTGTCCTGCAGTGCGTCTGTTTTCAAAGCTTAGCTGTTTGTATTGCTTTGTTGTCTATAATGCCATGTTATCTAACAATCACATATAGAGATTACCTTTTGGTTACATAATGTTTATATGTAAGTACATGGTTAGGATACATAGTTAACCTTCTGCTAATGTTTATCTAGTGGGAGAAGTTTACAGTATCTGTCTGAGTAATACTACACAGATATGAACTGGTCAAAAAAGATTCTTTAAATACTAATAAATTCTATAAACATGTAATACAAATGCATTAACATATTGGGTGTAAAATATCTAATCACAGAGACATTACTCCAAGGATAAAAAGGTTCAATTGTTTGTTCCGCGGGTTCATATTCACAGTAAAAGTGCAAGGGTAGAATCATGGATGAAAGTTTTGGAATGGTATGTATATATCAAAATTAAAAAATATTACTGCCTTTGCATTTGCAGTGGTTGAGAGAGAAATATACAGTAATTCATGTGGTTTACTGAAAATGATTATCTCCTTGTAGAGTTGAACATTTCAAGCACTTAAGTGTGTGGTAATTAGGACTCTGCCCTTAAGAGTAACAAATTTAAAAAAACTTAATTGTTGCAAGACAGAATTAGTGCAGATTAGTGGCTTGCATTTTAAATGACATCTCAACAAGTGTGGTGTGAGAGTTACACAAACTAAAAGTACACAAATTATTAAACTTCAATCAAATTGCATAAACATACAGAAATATCAAAAACTAACATGGCTAGCATATTACACAGATAATTCATTGCAAACACTTCATACAGTGAATACATATTAGACAAATAATAAACATTTTCAAGGGCACAAAACTGTGTCAAACTCAGACAATTTTTTTTTATATACAAAATTTCTAGTGAAAAACTTTTGTTTGCGGCACCTTTTAACTTTCTCAGACTAGTCTTATCCCTTTTTGACACAACTACCAGTGGGTTATTATAAGCACTGATACTCCTTTCAATAATGCCACACACTTCCATCTTACGTAATTCTTTCTCAACTGCTGTACGTTTCGCTATGGGCACACCATATGGTTTTATGAAAAATGGGTCATGTGGTCTTACTAGCAAAGTACATTCGTAACCCCTAACTTTCCCTGGAATATTGCTAAAGACATCACTGTATTCCCATAACAAAGACTCTAGTTCCTGTTTTTGCTCCTCATTTAGACTGCTAGCTTCTGAAATCTTAGTGTTTACCAGAGTGTTGAAATCTACTTCACTTAAATCTAGCTCCGTTATGGGTTTGTCAACATATCTTTTCTCCTTTACAAGATTTATAGTGTTAAATTTATCATTACACAAAACTGTATTTGATCTGACAAATTTGGTGGAGATACACCCCCCCCTTTGGTGTTGTTATGATAAGTTTTTGTCCTCCCCAGTCAAATCTTGCATCTACACTCCGAATCCATGACATCCCGAGAATACAGTCCTCACCGAGGCCTGGTATAATTAGGCATCCATGTGTAAATGTGACTCCCTCAATTGTAAAAGATAACAAAGTTAGTCTTTTCACAGTTTTGCTACGTTTTCCTGTAGCCCCTCTTATTTTCACCCCAATGACTGGCATTTCAATGTAATCTTTCTCGCACTTCAGCTTTTCGCTTAGAATTTCAGATATTCCTGACACCTGACTCCCTGTGTCTATAAGGCACTTGCCTTCCCAGGTACCAACTTTTGCTCTAATGAACGGACTACCTATGTCACCACCTTTTTCAGGCTGAACGTATTCATACAATAAATCACTGAAACAATGACTTTCTGACTTACAAGTACCTATATTACTGTCACCTTTATTATCTACGGTCATTACATTAACACACACATCATTAGCACTGTCACTTGCATTTATAATTTCCTCAATCCAAATATTTTCACCCATATAAGATTGTTCACCACTAAGGTATTTATCCTTCAGTTGCTCAACAATAATATGTTTAGTGTTTTTCCACCAATCAGGATATAAAATTTGAGACATATTAAGAATCATTTTTCTAAAATTGCTATCATTTTTAATTGCATCACTATTTAGCCACATACACTCCTGGAAATGGAAAAAAGAACACATTGACACCGGTGTGTCAGACCCACCATACTTGCTCCGGACACTGCGAGAGGGCTGTACAAGCAATGATCACACGCACGGCACAGTGGACACACCAGGAACCGCGGTGTTGGCCGTCAATGGCGCTAGCTGCGCAGCATTTGTGCACCGCCGCCGTCAGTGTCAGCCAGTTTGCCATGGCATACGGAGCTCCATCGCAGTCTTTAACACTGGTAGCATGCCGCGACAGCGTGGACGTGAACCGTATGTGCAGTTGACGGACTTTGAGCGAGGGCGTATAGTGGGCATGCGGGAGGCCGGGTGGACGTACCGCCGAATTGCTCAACACGTGGGGCGTGAGGTCTCCACAGTACATCGATGTTGTCGCCAGTGGTCGGCGGAAGGTGCACGTGCCCGTCGACCTGGGACCGGACCGCAGCGACGCACGGATGCACGCCAAGACCGTAGGATCCTACGCAGTGCCGTAGGGGACCGCACCGCCACTTCCCAGCAAATTAGGGACACTGTTGCTCCTGGGGTATCGGCGAGGACCATTCGCAACCGTCTCCATGAAGCTGGGCTACGGTCCCTCACACTGTTAGGCCGTCTTCCGCTCACGCCCCAACATCGTGCAGCCCGCCTCCAGTGGTGTCGCGACAGGCGTGAATGGAGGGATGAATGGAGACGTGTCGTCTTCAGCGATGAGAGTCGCTTCTGCCTTGGTGCCAATGATGGTCGTATGCGTGTTTGGCGCCGTGCAGGTGAGTGCCACAATCAGGACTGCATACGACCGAGGCACACAGGGCCAACACCCGGCATCATGGTGTGGGGAGCGATCTCCTACACTGGGCGTGCACCACTGGTGATCGTCGAGGGGACACTGAATAGTGCACGGTACATCCAAACCGTCATCGAACCCATCGTTCTACCATTCCTAGACCGGCAAGGGAACTTGCTGTTCCAACAGGACAATGCACGTCCGCATGTATCCCGTGCCACCCAACGTGCTCTAGAAGGTGTAAGTCAACTACCCTGGCCAGCAAGATCTCCGGATCTGTCCCCCATTGAGCATGTTTGGGACTGGATGAAGCGTCGTCTCACGCGGTCTGCACGTCCAGCACGAACGCTGGTCCAACTGAGGCGCCAGGTGGAAATGGCATGGCAAGCCGTTCCACAGGACTACATCCAGCATCTCTACGATCGTCTCCATGGGAGAATAGCAGCCTGCATTGCTGCGAAAGGTGGATATACACTGTACTAGTGCCGACATTGTGCATGCTCTGTTGCCTGTGTCTATGTGCCTGTGGTTCTGTCAGTGTGATCGTGTGATGTATCTGACCACAGGAATGTGTCAATAAAGTTTCCCCTTCCTGGGACAATGAATTCACGGTGTTCTTATTTCAATTTCCAGGAGTGTATTATAAAGAAATAATTCACCTTTGTTCATTGTACATGGTAGCCTACTTGCACAGTCAGTTTCACTGTTCAGGGAATCTTTATCAACTGCCCAGGTTCCTTCATAAGATGTTGGATTACTGAGCCTATTGGTTGTGACACTGGCATTAACACCACTTAAACTGTTAATAACACTTTTGGGTACGTCTAAAACATGCAT
This sequence comes from Schistocerca piceifrons, assembly GCF_021461385.2. NCBI lineage: Eukaryota > Metazoa > Arthropoda > Insecta > Orthoptera > Acrididae > Schistocerca > Schistocerca piceifrons. The sequence goes on from NC_060141.1 coordinate 560,014,184, forward strand.
ATCAGTATCTCCCACAACACCTAATGCCTCCATTTCCTCTTTCAAGCAAAGAAAATATTTTTCACCATCATCATGAATCATTAAATCTTCATTTCCCCACATACTACAATCATCAACCTCTCTCTCCCGAAAACTTGAAACATTGCTTTCACATCCAGGTGTTTTTAATTCTTTGCCCGTTAAATCAGTGTCGACAATTTGCTCACTTGGTTCCCTCATCAGTGCATCAATTCCTAGGTTATTTAAATCGTTAATCTGCAGGTCCTCTGACAAACTACAAGCTTCTGCCCATTCATAAAATTCAACTAAGTTAAATATCTTCTCTGGCTCTTTATTACAATCAATGTGTTCATTCTTAACAGGTACTGTGTTTAGAGGGTAGTACACATTCATAGGATAACTACTCATTACTTGAGATGTATCTCTTGGTGCAATGTAGTCACTGTTATTGGTCCTTCTATTACCTATGCTTTTCGCCCCTACCTTGTGGACCGACAATGGAGCGTACACTAGTTTTTTGCTTCAGGACTTCTCATAGCATTTTGACCCCTGGTGTCACCATGTTCACGCCAATTCCTGTTTTCAGAATCCCTGTAATTACTTCTGTTCCAATTGTTCCCAGATTGTCCTCTCGAATGGAAATTATAGTTTTCCCTTGCATGGAAATTGTTATTAATATTGTGACTATTTTGTTCCCTATGATGAAAACTATGGTTGTTGGGCCTACTGTTTTCCCTTCTGTTAAAATTAGTGTTTCCCCAACTATGATCCCCACCTCTTTGTGCGTGATTGAAATAGTTTTTTGGTTTCCCCACTTTGTCTATAATCCTGTCAAGCTTGTCCACATAGTTAAGAAATTGTTCAATGTTGTCATCTGGTCCATACACTAGGTCCCATTGCACATCTGTTGGCAACCTTCTCTTCAAATAGATAGCTGCGTGAGCTCATCGAAGGGTTTACTCAAATGTACAAGTTTCTTCAGTTGATTCTTACAAAACTGTTTCATAGTCCCCTGTGTTTCTCTATAATTTGGCCCATTTAGGAACTCGCTCTTTATCCTGGCTTGTTCAGTTTCAGACCAGAACCGTTTTAAGAACTCAATTTCAAATTCTGCATAAGACATGTCCATAGAAAAATTTTGATTGGCCCATGACAAAGATTCTCCCTCCAAAAATTTTTTAACAAACTTAATTTTGAAACTTTCACTCATTTTGGGCAAAAAGTTGTCTCTACAACTCCGCAGAAAGTCAACAGGATGCAAACTACACTCATTAGAAAAGTTTTTAACTGGAATATTGGATAATAAGGTACATGTGTTCATAGAAAAATTTTTGTTAGCTACATCATTGCTAAATATTTCAAACTTTTGGTTTAACTCTGATACTGTACTTTTTAATTCACTAACATCTGTCTTAGTTTCAATCTCGTGGAGTTTTACTGTGTTACTGACTGTTTCCACTTTATCATTCACAACATTTAGTTTAGAGTCTACTCTACTTTCAAGATCTACTGCCATAGCTTTTACATTTACACAAACTGTATCTATTTGATTATTAACATTAACAAAACATTTTGCATTTTCCTCTCTGTCTGTGACCAGTTCATTTTTTACAGACTGAATTTTGTTACTCAGACTAGAATTTACTTCTCCCACTTTAGATTCTACCACTAAAATCTTTGTTTCTGCCTTGCTAAGTTTCTTGTCTATCTTTAAAATATCGTTGCGAAGTTTATTACCCCAAACTAAGACATTATCAAATTTTTTGTTCATAGTTCCCTCTAGATGTGACACTTTCTGATTTATAACCCGAAAATTGTCCGCGACCGACTGATTCATGCTTTGCAATTGTTCTTCATTAGCTTGTAAGCGAGCTGCAACAGTCTGATTCATGCTTTGCAATTGTTCTTCATTAGCTTGTAAGAGGGCTGCAACAGTCTGATTAAAAACTAACGACTGATTCATCATTTGTAACAGTAATTTAATGTCCGACGTCTCACGTTCTGAGGAATTAAGGCTCTGATCCGTTTCATTGACTGACTCGTCTTCCGTTTTTATCGGTATGTCTATGTCCCCAAAGACTAACAAATTTTCACACTCCTGTTCAGATTCCGCACCACATTTCTCTTTCACAATGGTCATCTTCGTGAAATTTCACACACACAAAATAATAAAAGGAGAAAAAAAAACAGCACTAAACAAATGTACTTATCTTTTCAGTCTTGGTCCTCACGCGTGTGGTCAGTCCACTTTATTGCTTCGTACCACGTGGTCATTAGACTTCTGCACAACAGATTTCGTCAATCCAGTAGATATAAATGTCTAGATCCCGGACGAGTCCCCAGTTGTCACGAACCGGCTCTACTGTGCAGGAAAAGTTAACTCCATAAGGACCCCGTTACGGTGTGGCTAATGGCTGTAAAGTAATTTAGTAGAGCTGGCCATGATGTCTCCTTTGTTGATGCTGCTGTGTCTGCATTGTCCTTGTGGCTTCTTGTTGTCTAGGCGATGATTCCTTGGCTGCTTTGGGTCCAAGAAAAAGGTGCGGGTTTTTTAATTATTACTGGACTATCGAAAAATGACGCAGTATTCCACGGTTTCTTTGTATCAAACACATTTATTGCAAGAACTATATGCACAACTACACTCAACCGCGGCCAACACACAAGTGGCCGAAAGCCCGTAGTAGACCAAAGATCACGGTCATAAGCTACAAAGAACATACAATTCCAATATCGATTATTGATCGCAACACCTAACTTAGTATTATCTTAAGCAAAAGCTTTTATAACACGACTTTAGTGAATAATAAAATAAAGTGACGTCTATTAGTGTATCATAAAATAAAATGACGTCTATTCGTCAGTTCCATTACACTGGGTAACCAAGAAGGCTTCCTCTAAGCGACCCATGAATAGGTTGGCATACGAGGGGGCCATCCTGGTATCCATGGCTGTTCTCTTTAATTGTTGGTATGTCTGGCCTTCAAAAGTGAAGAAGTTGTGGGTCAGGATGAAGCTGGCTAAGGTAATGAGGAAAGAGGTTTTAGGAAGGGTGGCAGGTGATCGGCGTGAAAGGAAGTGCTCCATCACAGTGAGGCCCTGGGTGTGCGGAATATTTGTGTATAAGGAAGTGGCATCAATGGTTACAAGGATGGTATCTGGGGGTAATAGATTGGGTAAGGATTCCAGGCGTTCGAGGAAGTGGTTGGTGTCTTTGATGGAGGATGGGAGACTGCATGTAATGGGTTGAAGGTGTTGATCTATGTAGGCAGAGATACGTTCTGTGGGGGCTTGGTAACCAGCTACAATGGGGCGGCCGGGATGATTGGGTTTGTGAATTTTAGGAAGAAGGTGGAAGGTAGCGGTGCGGGGTGTTGGTGGGGTCAGGAGGTAGATGGAGTCAGGTGAAAGGTTTTGTAGGGGGCCTAAGGTTCTGAGGATTCCTTGAAGCTCCGCCTGGACATCAGGAATGGGATTACCTTGGCAAACTTTGTATGTGGTGTTGTCTGAAAGCTGACGCAGTCCCTCAGCCCTTGTCCGCCGGAAGAATGACGATGGATCGGTCAGCCTTCAGATCACGGATAGCTTGGGCTTCAGCAGTGATGATGTTGAGATTAGGATTAAGGTTTTTTAAGAAGGATTGAGAAGCAAGGCTGGAAGTCAGAAATTCCTGGAAGGTTTGGAGAGTGTGATTTTGAGGAAGAGGAGGTGGGTCCCGCTGTGATTGAGGATGGAACTGTTCCAGGCAGGGTTGAATTTGGATAGTGTCTTGGGGAGTTGGATCATTAGGAGTAGGATTAGGATCATTTTTCTTCGTGGCAAAGTGATATTTCCAGCAGAGAGTACGAGTGTAGGACAGTAAATCTTTGACGAGGGCTGTTTGGTTGAATCTGGGAGTGGGGCTGAAGATGAGGCCTTTGGATAGGACAGAGATTTCGGATTGGGAGAGAGGTTTGGAGGAAAGGTTAACTACTGAATTGGGGTGTTGTGGTTCCAGATTGCGTTGATTGGAATTTTGAGGTTTTGGAGGGAGTGGAGCTGGAAGTGGGAGATTGAGTAGATGGGAGAGACTGGGTTTGTGTGCAATGAGAGGAGGTTGAGGTTTGCTGGAAAGCTTGTGAAGGGTGAATGAGTTGCCTTTCCGGAGGTGGGAAACCAGGAGATTGGATAATTTTTTGAGGTGGAGGGTGGCATGCTGTTCTAATTTGTGGTTGGCCTGTAGGCGGATGCTTTGAACAGCCGGCATGGATGCGGGAGAGGAAAGATTGAGGACTTTTATTAAGGATAGGAGTTGACGGGTGTGTTCATTGGCTGAGTTGATGTGTAGGTGAAGGATTAGGTGGGTGAGGGCAATGGATTGTTCAGTTTGTAACTGGTATAGGGACTGATGGAAAGAAGGGTTGCAGCCAGGGATGGGAACTTTAAGTGTGAGGCCTTTGGGGGTAATGCCAAATGTTAGACAAGCCTGAGAAAATAAAATATGGGAGTGTAATCTGGCTAGGGCGAAGGCATGTTTGCGGAGGGGATGTAAATAAAACTTAATGGGGTCGTTGTGGGGGTGTTGTGAGGGTGACATGGTATTAGAATGTGGAAAGTGTAACATGAGGCTGAAATGAAAATGAAAAAAAATATATATATGGGGAGAGATAAAGGTGAACTAGAAAGCAACTGGAGATCTGGTATGAAAAAAGGCGAAAAAGTGTTGGTTAAAGCTGGGCTGTGTTGATCTTGTGGTGAACTTGGGATGGTAGACAACGATGCGCATAAAGGTTAGATGGTTGTGTTGCCGCCAAAACACGTTAAAGGGTGGAGAAATTCGGGAAAATTGCGAAAAAACTACGTGTAAAAGTATTAAAAGGAGTGGTTTTGTGGTGGCAGATTATGAGAATGAGGCTAACAATTGTCTGACGAAGAAATAATGACGTTAAGACCTGTGGGAAGCGGCTAAAAATGATCAATGATGTGTGAAAAAACGGAAATGAAAATAAAGCGAAAGTTATTAGAACTAGCCGGAATGGTTGTTTAATAGGTGAAAGGAACTGTTTGTGAACTAGAAACGGTGGATTTTATAACGGCGGTAGTGTTGAAAGCGGAAAAAAAAAATTTTTTTGGTTATGGTTTGGAAGTGGGTTACATATTATTACGTATTACGAATTATTGAGTATATATCGGCGGCATAAAATTGTATAGTAGATTACGGTATAAAGGAGAAGGTGAATACAAAGTGAAACTACTGGCAAAAAACAGAAAGAGAAAATAAGACGACAGAAAAGATTTCGAAATGCAACAGTGACAATAACAAACGTAATTGTTGGGTTCAAATTAATGATATGAATATAATAGGGAAACATTCCATGCGGGAAAAATATATTTAAAAACAAAGATGATGTGACTTACCATATGAAAGCTCTGGCAGGTCGATAGAAACACAAATATATATATATAACTTCACCTATTTGCAGATTACATAGACAGTGTATTATGAATAAACTGTGTATTTGCCACTTACAATGTTTCAAGCTGATTGTAACAGCATGTCACAGACTGTATTAAATAGTACAGGTGTATTCTGTGTAAATCAGTAGCCCTTGGGTGGCAGGTGTAGATCACAGTTGTGTTCTGTGTATATCATACCTGTCAATAAGCATGAGTTCTGTCTGTAATGTACTGTTATGCAGTTAATGTATGTAGACACACTGTAAATGTTTGTGTAAGTGTAAAACAGTGTTCATCGAGAACAAAAATGAGCCATCTCCCTAAAAGCCCCTTGCTGTCACCTGTGTAGTCCACTTCATTTCTTGGTTTCAGTTATGGAATCTTGTGAAATATTTTTGTGATGGTTTGACAAATTTTGAGTGATTTGGATTGTCTGGTTTTAAATGTTGTGCCTGTTGCAGCTGAGTGACATCGCAACTTCCTACCTCTTAATAAAAAACTGTATTGAATTGTTTTAAAATTTTACATAAAATATTAATTGTAGATTGCCTTCATTGCGCATATTATACAAACACAGAAAATATGTATGTATCCTACATTATCACACAGGGAACTGCTGCCATCTGGTGGTACTCTATAATACAATACAGCCCATTTGATTATTACTCGCCAGTGTGCTGTCAGCTGTCAACATAGACACCTTATGAACCAGATGCATTTCATCAGTAACTTTTGTGAATGTTTACCACAATTACGTTTTTATTACTTGATATATGAAGCTACACTGATTTGTCTGTTCCAGTGAGGTATGTGCATCTGTGACATGTTTTATTATAATCTTGATCATGTGTTTATCCGTAATTGCTTTTATCTACATTACAGCTGAGCTGCTACATGTTCATGAGTAGATGACAGTGCACTGCATAGTGTGGCACAGCTATTTATGTATGTAGATGGTATGTAACATACACATTTAAAAAAATGTTCTTCATAATGAATATAAAATATTAGACTGTAAAATACTGTTGTAAAAATTTCTTTCACGACGGCAATTAAAATTTGCCGAAATTAATCATCTATATAAGTAATTACTACGATATGGACAAATAAAACTTTCACAGCATTGCAAGTATAAAAAAAAGACTGCAGTCTGTAGTTCACATACATTAGGAACAATATTTTACAACAGACTATCATCTGAACTCAAGACAGCTGATTGAAACACCTTAAGGAACATACTTAAGCACTTATTAATAGAGAAAAGTTGTTATCAGTAGAAGATTTCAAGTTGTAATATCCCTTTATAAAACAGTTTATATAGCTCAAGTTTGTTTTTTGCAACAAAAAAAGAAGATAATTTCTGATCATACATTATACCAATGGATGTATTTATATTTCAAGTTGTGATGTCTCTCTGTAAAACAGTGTGTATACATAAGTCTGTTTTTGCAACAAAAAATGATAATTTCTAACATTGATTATTTATATCACTGTGTGCACTCATACATGTTAGCTAAACATTTGTATATGTGAATCAAAATCTGTAATAATGTCTGAAAACAGATTGTTACATGGACAGAAAACAAACAAATAATCAAACAAACAAACTCAAATCTAATCAGATCATATTTAAAGAGCCTGATGGTCGAAAATGGACTAAATCTAAATTTTGACCAATGCAGAGGGCTTACAGCAACTGCTTCAACATAATTTGATAATATTATAAGAAGTTATAATTAGAGTGTAAAGAAAAAATTTACTCTGGATTTAGGAATACCAGTCCATGCAGCACTACTTGTATCACAATCAAAATTAGAATAAAGCTACATGGCAGAAAGATGTAGGAACTGCCATCAAGAAAATTTGGAGGTATTTCTTTAAAAAAAACTAAGCCTCACCATTCAGATGGTCAGCAAACACACTTCAAGAAATGACAACTACAATAACTTTTTAACCAAATTTATTAATGAATTCGATGAATGCTACACTTTTCGTGACTGTATGGAGTGAGTCTCATAAACATAGGCCCTGAGAAACAAAAAGTATTAGTGTGTCTAGCATTAAGAAGACAGATCTGCATATGGAGGCAAAAGTTAATCAAAGCCCTGAATTTCTTAAATATGTAAGCACATAAAAAAAAAGTTGACAAAGTAGTTAAACTAGCAAAGTGTACTGCAAATTGCAACACATTCTAAATGCTAAAAACAACTCAAAAGCTGTTTCATATGTTGTAAGAAATGGAGTTTACATTGAAATGAAGAGAAAATGTCCTTCTGAACTAATGATAAATGGTAGAGGTGTTACAGATTTCAGTGCCGTACATGAATCCTTCAATCACTTCTTCGTAAATTGCCAAAATTTGTGACTGCTTATCACCAAGTACAAATATAAGTTTGGCAGAAAGAAACTACTTAGGTTTTAAGTTTTACCATGTTTCAAAGCCTGATTTTATGAAAATCATAATGTCCCGCAAAAATTTAAACTTATTTGGTTGGTATGAGGTTCCCATTAGAACAATAAAAATAGTCTGTCATAGTTTTCACATCCACTCTACTCAATAATCAACCAGTCTTTTGATGAGGGATGTTTTCCCAGTTGGTTAACTCATAAAAGGGAAAAAAACAAGATGAAATAGTGAGGTGTAACACATTGCTTTGGCTTAAAGCAATGTGTTACAGGGCAGTGGACAATGATATTATAGTATGTTGCAGGGACTTGCCACAGTGAGTGGTTATCCCATGCCACTTACATCCCACCTTGGAAATATGCTCCCATCCATGGAACACTCATTTAGTTGGAGACTTGGTTGTTGACATCGCTAGAAGATAAGTTGGTCATTGGTTGACAGCTAGGATATACAAGAGATGATGTACAAGGTTAATGTTGTATAACTTGGAGTGTAACCAACTGTAAAAATATCATGTACACATTGTAATGGAAAGTGAACACATATATTGCACAGATGAAGAGTTCAAAATCATTCAGCGACAGCTGCTCTCTTAAGTAACTTTCTAGGCTGAAACAGACAATTTAAAAGAGTAAAAGAAGTCTGAAGCCACTATACATGGGCCACGGTACTTCTGTAACTACTTCCTAGTGTAAGAAAGTGTGTAATATATGACAACTGTAAAATATATGCACAAATGGATCATTACAGATGCATGATACACTGCATATCTGGTGCCTGCACAAGGGCAGTCAGATGTGTCTACGTAAGCAAGTAATAACATTTTATTGGGATCGATCCTTGGCCCCTTTCTCTTCTTGGTTCATGTCAATGACATGACACAACCTTTCAACTCACATCTAGTAACCTTTGCTGATGATACCTCCCTCTTGTTCTATGAAAAAGACTTTAAGAATTACACTCAGTTGCAACTAAGGGGGTGATGGAAGTAACCACATATTTTCTACATCAGGGTCTAAACATCATCAGTAAATCCCAGCTACTGACATTTAAGACAACTTGTTCTCATGAGGCTAAAATAAACAATATTTGTGGTGTTACATCAGCAGAAACAGATAACATTAAATTTCTTGGTGTCCATCTGGGTAAAAATCACTGTTGGGAAAACCACATTACTTCTGTGTTAGAAAATCAGCAGTAGCTTGTATCTTATGAGTCAGTTGGCAAAAATGGTGACAATCCAAACACTTAAAATTGTTTATTATGGAACAGTTTATCCATTTCTTAATTATGGTATTGAACTGTGGGGTTGTGCTGCAGACCTGTACCTGAACAGAGTATTAGTGTTATAGAAAAGAGCCAGTAGGTTACTGCAGGGGCTAAAGTCCACACAGTCCTGTTGTGAAACATTTGTCCAACATGAATATCTAACAGTGTATTCCTTGTATTTGTATAACTTATTATATTTTTTCTAAATAGTAAAAACAAACTAAATAAGTGCAGTGATACATACAATTATGATGTCAGAAGTAAGGGGAACTACTTCAGGCAGAGGACAAAATTAAGAATAACTGACAATAAACCTTATATTAATAGGCAGATATAGTCAACAAGCTGCCACAAGCTATGAAAACTTGTGATCCAAAACTGTTCCAAAGGAAGTTAAAAGCCTTCTTATTAAATAAAGGTTTATATTCACTCAGTGAATTCTAATCTACTTGCCCTCTCTTGTACATTTAATATACACTCCTGGAAATGGAAAAAAGAACACATTGACACCGGTGTGTCAGACCCACCATACTTGCTCCGGACACTGCGAGAGGGCTGTACAAGCAATGATCACACGCACGGCACAGCGGACACACCAGGAACCGCGGTGTTGGCCGTCGAATGGCGCTAGCTGCGCAGCATTTGTGCACCGCCGCCGTCAGTGTCAGCCAGTTTGCCGTGGCATACGGTGCTCCATCGCAGTCTTTAACACTGGTAGCATGCCGCGACAGCGTGGACGTGAACCGTATGTGCAGTTGACGGACTTTGAGCGAGGGCGTACAGTGGGCATGCGGGAGGCCGGGTGGACGTACCGCCGAATTGCTCAACACGTGGATCGTGAGGTCTCCACAGTACATCGATGTTGTCGCCAGTGGTCGGCGGAAGGTGCACGTGCCCGTCGACCTGGGACCGGACCGCAGCGATGCATGGATGCACGCCAAGACCGTAGGATCCTACGCAGTGCCGTAGGGGACCGCACCGCCACTTCCCGGCAAATTAGGGACACTGTTGCTCCTGGGGTATCGGCGAGGACCATTCGCAACCGTCTCCATGAAGCTGGGCTACGGTCCCGCACACCGTTAAGCCGTCTTCCGCTCACGCCCCAACATCGTGCAGCCCGCCTCCAGTGGTGTCGCGACAGGCGTGAATGGAGGGACAAATGGAGACGCGTCGTCTTCAGCGATGAGAGTCGCTTCTGCCTTGGTGCCAATGATGGTCGTATGCGTGTTTGGCGCCGCGCAGGTGAGCGCCACAATCAGGACTGCATACGACCGAGGCACACAGGGCCAACACCCGGCATCATGGTGTGGGGAGCGATCTCCTACACTGGCCGTACACCACTGGTGATCATCGAGGGGACACTGAATAGTGCACGGTACATCCAAACCGTCATCGAACCCATCGTTCTACCATTCCTAGACCGGCAAGGGAACTTGCTGTTCCAACAGGACAATGCACGTCCGCATGTAACCCGTGCCACCCAACGTGCTCTACAAGGTGTAAGTCAACTACCCTGGCCAGCAAGATCTCCGGATCTGTCCCCCATTGAGCATGTTTGGGACTGGATGAAGCGTTGTCTCACGCGGTCTGCACGTCCAGCACGAACGCTGGTCCAACTGAGGCGCCAGGTGGAAATGGCATGGCAAGCCGTTCCACAGGACTACATCCAGCATCTCTACGATCGTCTCCATGGGAGAATAGCAGCCTGCATTGCTGCGAAAGGTGGATATACACTGTACTAGTGCCGACATTGTGCATGCTCTGTTGCCTGTGTCTATGTGCCTGTGGTTCTGTCAGTGTGATCATGTGATGTATCTGACCCCAGGAATGTGTCAATAAAGTTTCCCCTTCCTGGGACAATGAATTCACGATGTTCTTATTTCAATTTCCAGGAGTGTAATTAGAATACTAAGACAAATGTATGTACCATTACTATATGTAAATGCTATCCATAGTCATCTACTCAACCTATGTATGATGTTTGCAGAAGGCATCAGCTGGATGGCTTACATGCAAAACATATAAATAAGTAGATTGAGAAGAGGAGGAGGAGGCCAAATTAAAAGGGATTGTTGCCTTTTGAAGAAAATTTTCACAATAATTTGCCACTGTTGTCCACAGCAACTAGTCAACAACTCTTGAGTATTTGGTGATTGTGCTATTACTAGCACTGCAGCTGAAGTGGAGAGTTCATGAGGAGTCAAATGGTTGAAGAGTAAATATTAATTCCAGCAACAATAATTGAGAATCAGAAGATAATATTAAGTCAATGGTTTGGAAGTTTGGCACTCCTGTGTTGGCAGTTTCATGTTGACCTATGGCAGCTGGTTATTGTTTGGTCAGCTGTTCATTACTATAAGTGACAACAGTGGCATTAACAGCAGCATAAGAGTTCAACAACCATGCCACACTATGGTGTTAGTAGTGACACTATACAGTGCAGTTGTCATGGCCCTGTGGTGAGCTGTGTTTGACTCAAACTTATTTCTTTTGCCTAATTGCAGTGTTATGGTGTATGGGTGAGATAATCAGAAGATAGCTAGTTTGGTGCAGTACAAATTCAATCCTGAGACAGCTGGCTGCAGTGAAGGCTTGGCAGTAGATTAGTTATTGTTTAGTTTTTGCCTGTAGTCACCTGAAGTATGTCACAGCTCACAGTAGGGATATTAGGAGAGTTTATGGAGCAGCTGGCTGTGAAATTCGATAAGGCAATCAATGTGTTAAATACAAACAGGGTAGACCTTAAAACAGAATTGTTTACTAAACTAGACACTAATATGATAGCTATTAGAACAGAATTATGTGCAATGAATGAAAATTTAGGGAAACATATAAAGGAATTTAGAGATGGGAAATAGGACATGCATGCTTTGATTTCTAACTTACAGACAGCACTAACTAGGTTAATTGAGGAGTTATGGCCAGAAGTAATTAAACCATGCAGTGTTGTGGGAAACAGAGTTAATGAATAATTCAAGAGGTTAATAAAGATATAAAGCAATTAAAAGAGATTAACAAATGTCAATAGACACAAGTGCAAAACTGGACCTGTTAGAACAAAATAAGGGCCTAGAGGTGACAACTATCACAGGACGTGATTTTGCTAACTTGGAGAAGAAAGCATGTGAGATAATTGATCGAAAGATGGAAGAGAAAGTAGATTTGACAGTCAGCACACCCCATTCTGCTGAATACTTGGACAGGCATGAAGGGGAATTTCAAAAAAATTGAGAGGAACTCGAAAGGATGAAAAAGGTATTAAACAGAAAGAAAGTTAGTGCAGGTAATGGACTGTCAGCATAATTGCTTGAGGAACTACTGATAGGAAATGGGATAAGTTTATCCAAACAATTCCTGTAGTTTAAACCAGAGTATAAGGTGCACCCCACTTGCTTCCTAAGGGTACTCCCTAGGTCCCTCCCTAAATGATGGGAGGATTTGAAAAAGGTAGTTTTTTGTGCTCAGTTATTTGAAGGGAGTGCAGTTGAATGGTGAACAGCACACTTCAAGGAATTAACTTCTTGGGATGACTTTCAAGAAAAATTTAAAGGAAATTACTGGTCTCTGAGTACTCAGAACATACTAACAGTAGATCATTTTGATCCCAAGTATTTCAGTAGTACATGGGGGAGCTATAAGAAATAGAAAGATTGGCAACTTACAAAATTAAAATATGTCTGCTTGTGTCTGTTATGTGCGGATGGATATGTGTGTGTGTGCGAGTGTATACCTTTCCCCTTTTCCCCCCGAGGTAAGTCTTTCCGCTCCCGGGATTGGAATGACTCCTTATCCTCTCCCTTAAAACCCACATCCTTTCATCTTTCCCTCTCCTTCCCTCTTTCCTGATGAAGCAACTGTGAGTTGCAAAAGCTTGAAATTTGTGTGTGTGTTTGTGTTTGTTATTGTTTCTATCAACGTACCAACGCTTTGGTTTGGTAAGTTACAGAATCTTTGTTTTTTAGATATATTTAGACAATCAGTTAGACAAAGACAATCTAGTTAAGATATTAATACAAAGATTACTTTATCATTTGAGAAAAGAAATTTGGTATAGGGAATGGTCTACAGCTAGCAATTTATTGACATTTATTGAAGGATTAGACACATTCTACAAGGAAAGGGAATAATGTACACCCAGTGAAAGCCACCAAGATGAAAATAATGAAAGCAAATTGTTACCCACAAAGGTACCAACAGAGAATTGAAAGTAAATTCTGCATAAGTTGAATAATGCTGGAGGCAATAATCAAACAAATAATTGCTCTTGAATAATTATACTTAGTGATTTAAATAATGGAGAGATCCAGGTATCTACAGATAGCTCTTTTCACAATCAAAAGTTGGGAAATATACAAATTTCTTGGGCTGGAGCTATGCTCCAGGATGTGACAATGCAGTTACAGACCTGTGTATAAAAAGATCAGTAGCATTTACACATAAAATGCCAATCAGGGAGTGGTTACTGGAAGAGGAATGGATAGAAAAGGATGGCCACAGTAAACTGATGATTGATGGTAAGATATTTGGAGTGGACATAAGTATTCATCTCAATTCAGGAAGTGACATATCAGTAATATCACAAGAGCTGATGGCGACAATTAGACATAAATATGTTCTATACTCACAGTGACAGGAGTATATGCTGGGAATATAATGAAAACTAAAGGAAAACTAGTAAAAGAGAGACTATGTTACTTACTGTGACAGGTAATCTACAGTTAAGCAGACCTTTTTAATAGTGCCAAATTTACACTTAGATATATTGCCTGGTTTGGATTGTTACTGCCCTATAACGCATCTTTAGATTTCAGCAACAATACAGTAAGATGGATGGAAAAAGACACCAGGTATTTACTACAATTTGAAAATGGGTCAAAGACATTTAAACTGAATTCCCCAGGTAAACATACTTGGGTAATCACTGCTGCTAAGATAGTACCTAGAAAAATTGTATTTTCAGAGGGAAATGAACTACTTGAGTGTATAAAAATAAAGTCCTATGAATCAGGTATCATAAGAAGAGAACAGAAGAAGGAATTGTTTGACATCTTGCTTAAATACAAAGAGGTATTTTCTGACAAGTCAGGGGTAATAGGCAAGAATGCATGCAGTTTTAAGATAAAGGATAAAACACCAATCTTCTGTAAACCTTACCCTATTCCTATAAGTTTACATAGGCAGTAGAGAAGGAATATGCTAAGTAATGGAATTATCAAGCAAAGCCTGAGTGCATACGAAAATCCATTCATAGTTGTTAGAAAACCCGCTAGGGGTGTATGTTTAGTTGTCAATGTTTAGGTACTTAATAAACATGTAGAAACAGAAAGGAAAGGACCAGTAAGCACTGAATAACTATTGTCAAAGTTTGAGCAAGCTTGATTTTTCAGTTCCATGGACTTGACACATAGGTATTGACAGATAGCTTTACATAAAGAATCAAGACCATACACTGCATTCTTATTTGCAAGAAAAACCTATCAATTTAGTGTGCTGCCATTTGAGCTACACCTTTCTGTCAGTGTTTGACAAAGAATTGAGGGATCATCTAGTCCAAGAGCTTACTATTTTTGTAGATGACATTGTAGATGAAGGAGGACACTGCGTAGCACCAATTAAACAGTCTGTAATTCCAAATGTTTTATTATCGCAATGTGCCACAGCTTCGTACAGAAACTGGCAGCTTGGCAGTGGCATTCGGTGGCCTCCTGCAGTTGCTGCCCTTGCAATGCTGACACAGCATGGCATTGACCAAGCAGTGGTCTGTGACGGAACTGCTTCCATCAATGGCAAATCCAGCACTGGGTGACCTCAGCTAGCTGTGACCATGTGCACTGTGGTGCTTAGTTTTGCCCCATCTGTACTATCCAGAAGGTGGCAAGCTGATGACGTAATGACAGTGACCCACTGCCCCTGTGTTGATGGTTGGCGAACTGCTTACCAAGGCCTGTGCTGGCCTGTTATGGCAGCAGCTTCATGTTTTGTGGTCTGAGGGTGGACTACCCTGAAACAGAGTCAGACTGTGGTCCACAAACAGCGTTTCAGATGGTGGCCAAGCAGCACAACCCCATGGTGACAGAGCTGGGATCTAACAGAGGGCTAGGTATTTGTACACTGTGGCAACTGTTTTCACAACCTACAAGCTGGTTCACCTCACGACATTGTGATTACTGTGTTACATACTGTAAAGTGATGTGTTATGTTGCTCTCTCCTCTCATAAGACACAGGCCCTTGAGCTGCATTAAACTAGAGTATCCTTTGGCAAACTAGAGTTACAGGTTGCCTGGTGGCCCAGGTGCCTCTAGTTCACTCTTTTACTCAAAAACTGCTCTTACCATTATGTTTCTTTATGCAATCCTTACCTTAAGCTCTGACAGTTCTTTTTTAGCTTCAATTAACTTACATCTACATTTCTCTCTGCTGCCTCATATGCTCTGGGAATCCAGTCCACTAGGATTTGAACAGTGGCTGAGTCCAAGCTTTGTCTTATGTTCCACTTCTTGTACATGTAAACAAGGACTACACCCTGTGGGATAAATGTTGCTGTGGTACTTGATATGACAAGGCCAATGTTGATCCTTTCTGGCACTGGTTTTCCCTGTACTGATCCACATGCTGGATTAGTGACTCCACAGAGATTTGCCCTTCGTGCTTGTTAACAAGTTTGTCTGTGGACTGGTTTCACTCAGATCCTAACGTGGTTCAAAGCAGTCACATTCATTTGTGGATGGTAACACTTCCATAGTTTCCTCTGGCAACGCAACTGAGGCTGCAAAATGCTCAGACATGTTAATCTCAAAGATGTAGCAGGCAGACAGAAAGTAGGTTCCTCTATTTTGCGTGATGCCTCAATTATTAGCAGTCCATTCCCATCCAGTTCCATACTTTTTGCTTGTGTGAGCTTCCCCTGTCCATACTGACTGGCTACTTATATCACTACATCATATGCAGAGTGCAACTAATGTAACTCAACCTGCTAGAAGTACAACTCAGACCTAATCACTTCTTCCATGCAATGCTTTCTTATTTCCTGACCTGGTAGTAATTTCACTGCGCAGTTCTGACCCTATCTCAGTACTCTTTTTGGACAAATTACAACTTCATCTCTGTAATACTTCTGTAACTCACTTTCTCCATTTCCACATGCTCACTATTGTCCTTTGCAATTAGCAACAGCTGCTGCGCCCATACCCTGGCCAACTTCTTCAGCATCCCCCACTTGATGGGATAAGCAAGAGCCACGTAACATTGGTACCATGCTTGCTTTCCTACTACTGGGAAGGAGACTGAAATCTGCACCTTTGCTCCATCTGTTCCTAATTCCACTTTGTCTTTCTATTTCAACCTAACCATGGTGCATAAGTAAACACAGTGGGAAGAGCAATTTTGAGTAAAAGAGTGGACTAGAGTCAATTGTTCCAGCCACAAGGGAATTTGTCAATGTAGTTTCCATAAGGATAATCTAGTTTAACGTGACCTGAGAGTCTTTTCACACCAGCAGCCACCAAAATTTTTATTATACATGCCACAAGGCATACCAAAGCCCAAATTAATCCTCCACCAAGCCTTCACTGCAAGCAACTGCCTCAGTGTTGACCTTACACTGCACCAAACTAACAAACTATATTGGACACATGCACTCCCAATTATCTCACCCTTGCACCATAAAACTGCAATTAGGAAAAAGAAATAAGTTTGAGTAAAACAGAGCTCACCAAAGGGTCACAATGATCACGCCGAGTAGCACCATTACTGACATGCTAGTGCAATGTGGTGGTTGAACTCTTACGCTGCTGTTAATGCCACTGTTGTCACTTATAACGGTGAACAGCAGTCCAGACCACAGCCAGCTGCCATAGGTCAACATGAAACTGCAGACATGCGAGTGTGGAACTTCCAGAGCATTGACTTAACATTCCCTTCTGATTCTCAGTTATTGTTTTGGTTATTAATATTTAGTCTTCAACCATTTGACTCCTCATGAACTCTCTATTTCAGCTGCAATGCTAGTAATAACACAAGCACCAAGTACTCGAATTTGTTGACTAGTTGTCTCAAACATCAACTGCAAATTCTGAAGAAAAATTTCTTCAAGAGCAACGATTTCCTTTTAATTTTGTCTCCTCCTCATCTTCTGAATCAAATGTTATTACTTGCTGACATAGACACAGCCTATTGCCCTTGTGCCAGCACCAGACATGCAATGTATCATGCATCTCCAGTGGTCCATTTGTGTGTATATTTTACAGCTGACACAGATTACATACCTTTTACACTAGGAAGTAGCTGCAGAAATACTGTGGCCCATGTATTGTGGTTTCAGACACCTTTTACTCTGTTAAATTGACTGTTTCAGCCTAGAAAGTTACTTACGAGACCAGCTATTGCTGAATTATTTTGGTCTCTGCTTATTTGCAATATGTGTATACATTTTCCATTCAATGAGTACTCCACATTATACAACATTAACCACGTACATCATCTCTTATGTATCCTAGCAGTCAACCAATGACCAACTTATTTTTCAAGTCTCCCAACTCCCTGGGTGTTCCACAGATGGGAGCATATTTCATAGGTGAGATGTGGCATGGAATAATCACTAACTGTAGCAAGTGCTGTAACATATCATCATATCACCATCCACTTTCCTGTTTCACACTAACACGTGGTATATGTACAAACAAAACAAAAATTATTCACACTGAAGGTGAGGCACAAAGTCTAATATACTAAAAAAGGAAATTCCTTTTTAAAAGTCATGGACATCATTCACTGAAATGAAAGGATAAGATATAACACATTACTTTAAGCCAAAATGATCTGTTACAGCTCACCATTTCATCTTATTTTTCCTTTTTATGAATTAGCTGATTGGGAAATGTCCCTTATCAAAAACTGGTTGATTGTGAAACAGAGAGGATGTGAATTACTGTGACAGACCATTTTTATCATTCTCATGGGAACCTCATACTGACCAAGTCAGTTTAAATTTTTTAGGAACATTATGATTTTCATAAAATCAGGCTTTGAAAATGTAAACTTAAAACCCAAGCAGTTTCTCTCTGTCATACTAATATTTGTACTTGGTGACAAGCAGTCATGAATTTTGTTAACAATTTATACAAAAGTGATTGAAGGATTCAGATATGGCACTGGGATCTGCAACAGCTCTACTATTTATCATTAGTTTGGACAGGCATTTTCTCGCTATTTCCCTGCAACTCCATTTCTTGTAACAGACTAAACAGCCTTTGCTTTGTTTATAGCATTTGGAATGAACCTAATGTTTGCAGTACATTTTGGTAGTTTAACTACTCTGTCAGTTGCTGTTTGAATGCTTACATATTTTAGAAATTCAGGGCTTTGATTAGTTTTTGCCTCCATATGCAGTTTATCTTCTTTATGCTGGACAACTAATTCTTTTTGTTACCCAGGACCTACTTTTATGAGACTCAGTCCATACTGTCACAAAAGAGAAACATTCATTGGGTATACTCATGAATTAGGTTAAAAATTTATGCAGTTGTCACTTCTTGAGGTGTGTTTGCTGGCCAACCAAATGGTGGGGCTTCATTCTTTTAATAAATGCTTTAAAATTTTCTCAGATTTTCTCAGTGTAAGTTCCTATACCATGCCTCTTTCTTATGACACTCAACTGTCTTCTAAAATTTGTGGCACTGTTCTGCTTCCTATACATTTTAACTAAGCCCCTTTTAAATTCTTCTGATGTTTCAACTCCCATGAGGGTCCCATATATCCCACATAGGTTTTTGTTTATCCAGTTAATCTTGATTTTGCTACCCTCCAAAGTTCCACATCAGATCATCCTTCCATCTCTGACATATTCCTAAGATCCTCAAAAAAATGCTTGATGATCCTCAGTTGACTTACCATGGAAAGGATAAATTAAACTCGCTGTTGAAACTTATGAAATTTGCTGTGGTAACTGTACTTCTAATAGACCATGCAACTCCCTGCTAACTGCCGTTAATTGTGCTACCCTTTCCAGCAAGATACATACTGTCTCTGACTCTGATACCCCTTGAGTCTCTGTCTCCTCTGGGGCTTAGCCCTTCTTGGTACTCGATTTGGAACAGCAACAATTACAACACACACAAAATAAAACTTACAAACTTAATTCTTATGTCTAATTATCAGCCATTTCAATTTCTGACACTGTCTAGCCATGTGCATGTAATGCTTGCTTGTGAAACACAGTAGTGCTACTGATTCTGTTCATGTTGCTGAATAACATTCCAATTTACACTGTGTACATCTGACAGGTACTAGCCAGTTGTGAGTTCCATGACCTCTAAAGTGTGACAGATCTATTGTCTCCCTACTTTTAACAAAATTCACCTTACAAATAGCCCATCTTCTTTTCCTTGACAAAGACACTTTGCCAACAACATTTAAATTTCTTGACTCATATGTACTGTAAGCCATAATTCAGACATTGCACTGAAAAGGTAACATCAGTACTCTGACACCAGTTGTACACTGCTAGTGGAGATGGGTTTGTGGGACACAGAGTGACACCAATTAAACAGCCTGCAGTTCCAAATGCTTTATTACGGCACCTGATTTTGCTCAGTACAGGAAGTTGCAGCTTCGCAGTGGCATTTAGTGGACTTCTCCTTGCTGTTGCCCTGCAACAGAGTGCAGCATTGGCTGGGCAGTGCCCTGAGACACAACTGCTTCCATTAGTGGCAACTCCAGCTCCGGCATCCTGGGCTAGCTGGGACCACATGTGTTACTGTGTGGTTTGTGCACCTCATGCTGTCCAGGAGGCAGCAGACTGGTGATGTAATGACAGTGACCTGCTGCGCCTGAGTCAATGGCTGGTGTGCTGTTTCCCAGAGCTGATGTTGGCCCTTTATGGTGGCAGCTTCAGGTCCCATAGTCTCAAGGCAGACTATCCTGATGCAGAGACAAACTGTGGCCCATGAGCACCATTCCAGACAGTGGCCAAGTGACACAGCCCCATGGATATGCATTTTAACTTTCATGTATGGGCAGCCCAACTAATTACCAATTTCCTTCCCCTCAGAAATGTCACACAATAAATCATTTTCAATATCTTTAAAATTTCCACAATTATTTTCGTCAGTTTTCACTAAATTAATAGAGGCATCAAAATCTTTATTACTTGCCTTAATTTTTAACACTGTTTCAATAAAAACAATTTATTATTAGTCATACATTTCTCACTTAGTCCCTTTTTCATTTTATCCCACCAGTTTCAATATAAGGCCTATTTGCTAAATAATAACAAAATGTTTCCCTGTCACCATTGCTACCAAAAAGATTCTATAATAACCTTAAAAATTTCCCTCCCTTACTTTCCAGACTTCTACACAAATTTCGGTGATGCAGAACATTTTCATCCTCATCTCTACATTCTTTAATGACTGTACACTGATCAACATGGATGGGCAACAACTGTTTTTCAGATGCAGTTTCATCAGCCACTACATTTCCCTAATTTCACCAACAAAAACATCATCCGCATCCAGCTTCAAAATTTAATTTTTGTTTACTTGAATATAAATTTTGTATTCATATACTCACCTTCAGAATTCTCATAATCTCTTTCTCCAACTGCAGAATTCACATCACTATATTCATTAAATTTACTTTTAACATCACTGCTTTCCCATTGTCACCTCCTCTGCCACCACCATCTTCCCTACAGCTTTATGCAGCCCAGCACTATCATTCACTAAGTCATCTTCCTTTTCTTCAAATGATCTCCCTAATTCAGTACTAAGGTGCACTTCACTTTCCTTATTATTATCTTGATTTCACTCTCAGCCCAGTTGTAAAAATCAGGTATAGGCTCCATATCAAGTCTGGAATTTCAACTCATTTTCTAATATACCTATTCCTTAATGGAATATCTTCTATCTCTGTGCTTTGATACTGTTTATTATGATTATTCTATCTATTTGTATTTCAGCAAAAGTCATAGGTCCTATTGTTTTTTAATCTTTTTGCCTCAAAACTATGGATTCACACTGAGGTGATACAATGTTTACTGAATGGTTTCTGCCAATAATCTTGTCACCAATATGTTTGCATTCTATCTCCCCATTCCGTCTTCTGTTTCTGTTATTAACATTTCTTTCACAGTCTCTGTCTCTTCCAATTCCATTGTAATCTCTTGCCCTGCCATCCAGATGATCATATCTAAGCTTCCCATGATCCCTTCTTCTACAGTTCTTGCCACTGAACCCACAATACCAATCCCCTGATTTGATTTGATTTGACTTATTTTGTGTTCCATAGGTCCAGCTGTGTTGGATACACAAGGACGTGGAACGAGTCAGTTTTTTACAAATACATCTGATTATCTTATAGCATATACAGAAATTTGAGTACATAATTATATAAAGATTAATACACAGCAATACAGAAAAAGGAAATACATATTTTCTTAGAATCATTAAAACACTACAGAAAACAGATACAGACCACACAGATACAGAGCTCAGGTTAAGTAACATTCTTAGTGGCATTATGTCAACTTGTATTATATAATATTAAAATATTACAATTTATTTAATTAAAAATTCATCCAGACTGTAAAAAGCTTTTTCTAGCAGAAATATTTTTAGTGCTTTCTTAAACTTACTCTTGTTACAAATCTCTGTCTTTATTTCAGAAGGAAGAGCATTGAAGAGTTTTGCTCCAGTGTAGTGGACACCCTTTTGCGCCAAGCTCAAATTTCTGAGCTCGCTGTGTATGTCATTCTTCCTCCATGTGTTATGCTCATGATAAATAGTGTTTGGTTGAAATATCTCTATATTTTTACAAACAAAACACATGAGAGAAAAAATATATTGGCATGTAGTTGTGTATATTTTAAGTTTATGAAAACTATTTCTACATGAATCTCTTGGGCACAATCCACATATAATTCTTAAAGCTCACTTCTGTGCAATGAACACTTTCCTGGCTAATGACTGGTTGCCCCAAAAAATAATTCTGTACTCAATGAGAGAATGAAAATAGCCATAGTATGCCACTTTTGCAGTGTTAGGTTCAACACATGTAGTGACAACCCGTAAAGCATATGAAGCAGAGCTATGCATCTTACAGAGATCAATACTATGTGAAGACCAGTTCATTTTCTTGTCAATGTGCACTCCAAGAAATTTTGTTGTTTCCATTCTTTCTATTGGTTGATTACCACATGTCACACTTATCTCTCTCTCTTTTTCTGTTTTTGTACAGAATTGAATAAAGCTGGTCTTACTGGAATTTAATGAGAGACCATTCACCTTGAACCAATTAACCACATCTGAGAGTATGTGATTAATGAGTTCTTGTTGTTTATTCTACTGCTCATAAAAATTGTGGTATCATCAGCAAATAATATAAATTTACATGGCAGGCTTGTACATGATGCTAGATCATTTATAAAAATCAGGAATAATAGTGTCTCAAGAATTGAGCCCTGAGGCACTCCACATGTAATGGAACTCCATTCAGAATCTGAGGAAGCGTCACATACTCAACCCAAGCCATTCAAGACAACTTTTTGTTTTCTGTCTTGGAGGTAGGACTGTAGTCAATTGCCTGCAACCCCACTTATTCCTACTAATTTTGCTTTTTGCAAGAGAATCTGGTTATCAACACAGTCAAACGCTTTAGATAAATCACAGAAGACACCAAGTGCCAGCATTTTTTCATTAAGGGTTTCTAGGACTTCATTTGCAAGTGCATAGACTGAGTCTTCTGTTGAGCAGCCCTTTTGAAAGCCAATTGCTGAGAACTCCATTCTTCATGAGATGATCAGTAATTCTTACATGTATTAGCTTTTCTAGAATTTTGGAGAAAGTGAAAGTAAATCACTGCTTTTGCTGCATTACCAGCGACATTATTTCTAGACACTAACCAAAGCAGAGGTGACATTAGATCTTGTGAATGGTCACCATGCAAATGTGGGTAAGGAGGGGCTCCACATAATATTTACAAAAATATGAACTTATGCTTCAGTTTAGAATAGTGTTTTCCCTCCGGCACTTGGCATTTCCCCTACATCATCTGCCCACAACCCCCACCACTACCACTCCCTCCGCATGTGCCCTGCTGATTGCACATCTACTGATCACATTATTCTGCATGCATTCTACTTTTCAGCCATTATTGTATGGAGTTTTAAGGGAGTTAAAGCCTAGAACCTGTATCATTTATTTACATGATATATTAGTTAAAAAAAATACTAGAATTTGTGAGGTGATTGGAGGATGTTTTTGCTAGATTATGGTCAACAGGTTTGACACTGAGCATGGACAAGTACCATTTTTCTGAAACTCATTCACCATTTGGCACACATAATTAGTGAACGTGGTGTGCAAACCAATTCTTGTCTTATAGAAGCAATTCATCATTTTCTGACACCACAAACAATTTGGGCAGCAAAACAACTGATGATGGTCGAAGTAAAGAGGATATAAAATGTAGATTGGCAATGGCAAGAAAAGCGTTTCTGAAGAAGAGAAATTTGTTAGCATCGAGTATAGATTTAAGTGTCAGGAAGTCGTTTCTGAAAGTATTTGTATGGAGTGTAGCCATGTATGGAAGTGAAACATGGATGATAAATAATTTGGACAAGAAGAGAATAGAAGCTTTCAAAATGTGATGCTACAGAAGAATGCTGAAGATTAGATGGGTAGATCACATAACTAATGAGGAGGTGTTGAATAGAATTGGGGAGAAGAGAAGTTTGTCGCACAACTTGACTAGAAGAAGGGATCGGTTGGTAGGACATGTTCTGAAGCATCCAGGGATCACCAATTTAGTATTGGAGAGCAGGGTGGAGGGTAAAAATCGTAGAGGGAGACCAAGAGATGAATACACCAAGCAGATTCAGAAGGATGTAGGTTGCAGTAGGTACTGGGAGATGAAGCAGCTTGCACAGGATAGAGTTGCATGGAGAGCTGCATCAAACCAGTCTCATGACTGAAGACCACAACAACAACACAAACAATTAAACAGATACAGTCATTCATTGGTTTATATAACTAGTACCATAAATTGATAAAAGATTTCACAAAAACAGTCAAAGCTTTGAACAAATTACTGAAAAAGGTTGTAAAGTTTAATGGAAATAAGAGTGTCAGCTACTATTTGCAAAAGTGAAGGACACATTGATTGGTTTTTCTTAATTTTGGAAAAGAGGTCATCCTATTGTGTAACACTTCTAATTAAGCAGTTAGCTGTATTTTGGGTCAGAATGTTAATGGACAGGAGCATCCAGTGGTGTATGCTTCCAGGAAATCAAATAAAGCAGAGTGTAATTAAACAACTGGAAAGAAAGTGTTAGTGGTCATATATGTTATTGCGTATTCCTGTTGTTTCCTGTATGGTAGAAGATTTAAAGTTATGATGGATCATGTATCATTGAAATGGTTGCTCGGTCTGAAAAACACATCTAGTTGTCTAATGTGTTGGCTGTCAGGCTCAGTGAATTTGATTAAGAGGTAATCCATAAGCAAGGTAGGAAACACATGAACAAGATCACATTAAGACACAAAGTAGCCATGTTAGGTACACTGGGCAAGTGTGTGTTAGAATGGTGGCAAGCACAGGTAGAGGATGAAGATTATCAGGGTTTTAAGTCACAACTGTAGTTTATCATACATGAGGATTTGTTGTGCAGAGCCATGAGATGCAGACCACATGTTGTGGTCCCATCAGCTTTCCAAACTGAAGTGTTACAACAGGCTCATGACCTTGTGTTTTCCAGTCATGGCTGGCCAATGAGCAACAGATAGACATATTGTGGAACAATTTTGGTGGAGAAATAGAAGTGCAACATAGAACAGTATGTTAAGGACTGTGTACCATGCACACAGAGAGAGGATATTTTGCATCAGAAAATCCCTTTGCATATGTAACCGGATGTGTCAAAGTCATTTCAAATGCTTGGGTTCAACATTCTCGCATATTTCAATGGAATACCTGTGTAGATATATATGTATCATTGACTATTTTTCACAGTTAATAGTAAAGATAACAATTCCAGACCAGCAGGTTGGTACTGTAGCACTGACATTAGTTAACAGTTCGATATTGAAATTCTGAGTACCTGATATCCTAGTCATGGATCATTATACGAACTCTGTTTCAGAGCTTATTAAACAGCTATACCATGTGTTATGTATTCAGAAGTTATGTACAAGTCCATTCCACCTTCAAAACAACACAAGAACAGAGCACATTGGTAAGACCATTTCGAAAATGCTAAGCTTCTATGTGAATGCCAGAGATGATGAGTTGGACATCTTTCTTCCATATGTGGTTTGCATGTACAACACAAAGGTTCATATGGAACCGGCATGTCGTCATTGAAGGTGGTATACAGGAGGAAGATGCCATCCTACTTTGATGTTTTAACTCCTAAGTTCTGACAGGAGTTTGAATCGATAAAGACATTTGCAAGAAGAATATAGGAAGTATGGAAAAACTTGGAAAAAGCAAACACAAAGGCTCTGGAATGCTAAGAACAGTCAAATAGGTGCATGCGCAAACTACCATAATGTCATATAGAGTGGTAGGTCTTGATCACTAATCTCTATATATCAAGGGAAAAGACTAAGAATTCTTGACCCTATATCATGGAGGGACCAGCACAAGGAGATGATGTAACCAGTTCATGTAGTAAAACCTTTTAAAGGTATGGTGGATGTGGTACCGGAGTTATCTGTGACTGACCTGATACACAAAGGGGCTGCAAACAGAAAGAAAAAAAGAAACTCTACCAGTTAGACAGCACAGAGCACATGACATGTGTTATGTTTTAAGCTACATTATTAATTATTAGATTCTTTGCACTGTCTTGTATAGTGTTATATTATATTTGTGATATTTGCAATTTATGGATGTGTTTTACACTATGTTGTGATTGGATGGATTTTGTGTTGTTTTGTTATATCATTGCCACATGTATTTTTCTTATATTATTTTCTTGCTTTCTACTTGTCATTAGTTATTCCTTCAAAAGGAGAGAGAGGATGAAGGTTGATTCATTTCGTGAGGTGCCAAGTTTGTGGGGCATCCTGGGTGATGAGAATGGTTCTGGTTTGGCCATACTTCAGCAGAAGTAAAGCAGAATGCTGAATTGTCATTCAGCCATTGGAGTCAGATGTGCTGTTCTCTAAGCAATTGGATGTGGATGTTAAAATCAACAATAGAAATTTTGGAAATTATGAATGAAAATCAGAGATTGGTAGATAATTTTTCAGAATTATATTAAGAGCCACAAGGAAATGCAAGGGGAGTACCTTAAGTTACAATTTACCTATGGTAGTTAAGGGCATAGTTGTCACAGCTGGTGGATAATGTACCAATGGCTGTAACTCAGAGGAAGAGATGGTGGTTGAATGCAGGAGGAAAATTACTAAAAAAGTTGTTCAGGACAGTGGATGAGAAGGATGTTCCGAAATTAAATCATACATTTAGACAGGTCCAGCAAAAGGCAGGCTCTATGAAAGGCATCATGGAATGTCACACATTGTATAATTTGGAGGAGGGAGTACTGAACAATATGAGGTTATTATAAGAGTCAGCAATGGACTTACGTCATATATCAGTGATAGAAAGAAGGTGTTGGAAAGCAGTATGAAGAAGATGCAGAGGCAATTAAATTCACAAGATAACAAATTGGCCATGGCAGGATTACATTGTGCATTGGCAGATCAGCTTGGTAATGCAAGGAATATAGTGATGGTAGTGCAGGAAGCAGTCTGTCATGGGGTAAACAGACTGCTCAGGCCAGTGTTGACTCCACCGTGGAAGTTTATATTAAGATTATGCCTCATGCACCAGAAACAGTTCCCAGCAGAATTGAGAAGTATATCAGAAGTGACAGTAAGTAATTTAACATTGTTTTTCCTTGTATCTAGAGTAAGAGTAAGGACAAATGGAACAAGGGTACATATAATGGTTTATTTGCTTATAGGAGGGGTTAGTGTGAAATTTCAGTGTTACACCACTCACCCATAGCTTGTGAAATGGGGGGAGGAGATAAGGAAAGGAATATATATATATATATATATATATATATATATATATATATATATACACTTCCTTATACACAAATATTCCGCACGTCCAGGGCCTCGCTGCGATGGAGCATTTCCTTTCATTCCGATCACCTGCCACCCTACCTAAAACCTCTTTCCTCATTACCTTAGCCAGCTTCATCCTGACCCACAACTTCTTCACTTTTGAATGCCAGACATACCAACAATTAAAGGGAACAGCCATGGGTACCAGGATGGCCCCCTCGTACGCCAACCTATTCATGGGTCGCCTAGAGGAAGCCTTCTTGGTTACACAGGCCTGCCAACCCAAAGTTTGGTACAGATTTATTGATGACATCTTCATGATCTGGACTCACAGTGAAGAAGAACTCCAGAATTTCCTCTCCAACCTCAACTCCTTTGGTTCCATCAGATTCACCTGGTCCTACTCCAAATCCCACGCCACTTTCCTTGACGTTGACCTCCATCCGTCCAATGGCCAGCTTCACACGTCCGTCCACATCAAACCCACCAACAAGCAACAGTACCTGCATTATGACAGCTGCCACCCATTCCACATCAAACGGTCCCTTCCCTACAGCCTAGGTCTTCGTGGCAAACGAATCTGCTCCAGTCCGGAATCCCTGAACCATTACACCAACAACCTGACAACAGCTTTCGCATCCCGTAACTATCCTCCCGACCTGGTACAGAAGCAAATAACCAGAGCCACTTCCTCATCACCTCAAACCCAGAACCTCCCACAGAAGAACCACAAAAGTGCCCCACTTGTGACAGGATACTTTCCGGGACTGGACCAGACTCTGAATGTGGCTCTCCAGCAGGGATACGACTTCCTCAAATCCTGCCCTGAAATGAGATCCATCCTTCATGAAATCCTCCCCACTCCACCAAGAGTGTCTTTCCGCTGTCCACCTAACCTTCATAACCTGTTAGTTCACCCCTATGAAATCCCCAAACCACCTTCCCTACCCTCTGGCTCCTATCCTTGTAACCACCCCCGGTGTAAAACCTGTCCCATGCACCCTCCCACCACCACCTACTCCAGTCCTGTAACCCGGAAGGTGTACACGATCAAAGGCAGAGCCACATGTGAAAGCACCCACGTGATTTACCAACTGACCTGCCTACACTGTGACGCAATCTATGTGGGAATGACCAGCAACAAACTGTCCATTCGCATGAATGGACACAGGCAGACAGTGTTTGTTGGTAATGAGGATCACCCTGTGGCAAAACATGCCTTGGTGCACGGCCAGCACATCTTGGCACAGTGTTACACCGTCCGGGTTATCTGGATACTTCCCACCAACACCAACCTATCCGAACTCTGGAGATGGGAACTTGCTCTTCAATATATCCTCTCTTCCCTTTACCCACCAGGCCTCAATCTCTGCTAATTTCAAGTTGCCGCCACTCATACCTCACCTGTCATTCAACAACATCTTTGCCTCTGCACGTCCGCCTCAACTGACATCTCTGCCCAAACTCTTTGTCTTTAAATATGTCTGTTTGTGTCTGTATATGTGTGGATGGATATGTGTGTGTGTGCGAGTTTATACCCGTCCTTTTTTCCCCCTAAGGTAAGTCTTTCCGCTCCCGGGATTGGAATGACTCCTTACCCTCTCCCTTAAAACCCACATCCTTTCGTCTTTCCCTCTCCTTCCCTCTTTCCTGATGAGGCAACAGTTTGTTGCGAAAGCTTGAATTTTGTGTGTATGTTTGTGTTTGTTTGTGTGTCTTTCGACCTACCAACACTTTCGTTTGGTAAGTCACATCATCTTTGTTTTTTGATATATATATATATGTAAGAAACTTCTGTAGGCATGGATATTCAAATACAGAAATATGTAGATAGGCAGAATATGGCACTGCGGTTGGCAACACCTATGTAACACAACAAGTGTCTGGTGCTGTTGTTAGATCAGTTACTACTGATACAAAGGCAGGTTATCAAGATTTAGGTAAGTCTTAATATAATATTATAGTCACCGCATGAGCGGCAGGACACAGCATCTCTGAGGTAGCGATGAAGTGGGGATTTTCTCATACGCCCATTTGATGAGTGTACTGTGAACATCAGGAATCCGATAAAACATCAAATTTCCATCACTGAAGCCAGAAAAAGATCCTGCAAGAACTGGAGCAACGATGGCTGAAGAGAATCACTCAGTGTGACAGAAGTGAAACCCTTCTGCAAATTACTGCAAATTTCAATGTTGTGCCATCAACAAGCATCAGTGTGCAAACTGTTCAGTGAAACACCATCGATACAGGCTTTCGAGGCCGACTGCACAACACAAAGCTTTGTACCCTGCCTGGATCTGTCAACACCAACATTGGACTGTTGATGGGTGGAAACATTTTGCCTGGTTGGACAAGTCTCATTACAAATTGTATTAAGTGGAAGGACATGTACAGATATGGAGACAACCTCTTGAATCCATGGACCCTGAATATCAGAAGCTGGTGAAGGCTCTGTAAAGGTGTGGGGCATGTGCAGTTGGAGTGATATGGGATACCTCATACATCTACATCTACATCTACATCTACATCTACATCTACATTTACATCCATACTCTGCAAGCCACCCAACGGTGTGTGGCGGAGGGTACTTTGAGTACCTCTACCGGTTCTCCCTTCTGCTACTCTGGCAGGTGGTACAGATGTAAGCATCCTCTCTGATCCAAAAACTAGCTAAATTAAACTCCGTCTGAACAGGTCTCGGAAGGTCCAACGGTACCTATGGGCCGCCGTGTCGTTCTCAGCCCACAGGCGTCACTGGATGCGGATATGGAGGGGCATGTGGTGAGCACACCACAGTTTATGAGACCAGAGCCACCACTTCTCAATCAAGTAGTTTCTCAGTTTGTCTCACAAGGGCTGAGTGCACCCCGCTTTCCAATAACACTCAGCAGACTGGATGGTCACCCATCCACGTGCTAGCCTGGCCCAACAGCACTTAACTTTGGTGATCCGACAGGAACTGGTGTTACCATTGTGGCAAGGCCGTTGGGTATCCTGTCTGATCAACTGCATCCATTCATGTCCATTGTGCATTCCAACGGACTTGGGCAATTCCAGCAGGGCAACGCGACACCCCATACGTCCAGAATTGCTACAGAGTGGCTCAAGGAACACTCTTGTGAGTTTAAACCCTTCCGCTGGCCAGCAAAGTCGCCAGACATGAACGTTACTGAGCATATCTGGGATGCCTTGCAATGTGTTGCTCGGAAGAGATCTCCACCCCCTCGTACTCTCACGGATTTATGGAGAGCCCAGCAGGACTCATGGTGTTAATTCCTTCCAGCATTAGTCAAGCCCATGCCCCCCCCCCCCCACATATACCCCCCCCCCCCCCCACACACACATATATATATATACCGTTGGGTGGCTTGCGGAGTATGGATGTAAATGTAGATGTAGATGTAGATGTAGATGTAGATGTATGAGGTATCCCATATCACTCCAACTGCACATGCCCCACACCTTTACAGAGCCTTCACCAGCTTCTGATATTCAGGGTCCATGGATTCAAGAGGTTGTCTCCATATCTGTACATGTCCTTCCACTTAATACAATTTGTAATGAGACTTGTCCAATCAGGCAAAATGTTTCCAGCCATATATATATATATATATATATATATATATATATATATATATATATATATATGGCTGGAAACATATATATATATATATATATATATATATATATATATATATATATATATATGACGCATGAGGTATAATTGACTTCAGATAGTACAGAAGTTCATGTAATTATGTCATTAGTGGGTTTACAGAAATGCACTCATGGAATTATTGTTGCGCCAGTACAGATTGATGAGTGGACATGTAGAGAAAATGGATAAGACAGGTTGCGAAAAGGAAATTTGCCCACGCAATCTTACTTCCAAAAGGTAGGGATGAATTGCCAAAAACTCACACTTCGCAAATGTGACTGCACCTAGGAAGCCATGCTTGGTGCAGAGCAAGGAGCGAACCAGGAAAAGCTGACGAGACAAGTAATGTGGAACAAACCACTCGTCCCTTCCCTCCCCCCCCCCCCACCCCCCTTAGGACTGTTTCAGAAGCTTAGCAATAAGTGTATAAATAATCAAGTCTAGAGACTCAAGATATTTAATCATGTCATCTTTCTGTCTGTGTCATGAACCAGAGAGAATGATGGTCTGTTATATTTTAGAGAAACTGTGTCTATCAATTTGCTGGTCTGAGGCGCGCCACACCTGTGGCGTACCAGCTGCTGGAAACCTCACAGATGCAAGAAACTGGTGTGCTTCCATCCTCCGCCCTCTGAGGGACTTCAGCTGAAGGACGGCAGGCTGTCTACAATCCGGCGTGGGGAGGAACGGCCTCGCGGCCTCCTAGCCACCCAAGATCTCATCGGCCACTGTCCTGGTCGACTCCTGATGGGTGACTGAGACCAGGGCTATTCGGCATTGAACATCTGGTGCCAGCTATCGCGTCCAAGTGCACGATATGGGGCCACGCGTCAGCACGTTAGTGCATAGCCGGCCAAACTCCGGAGACCCTAAGCAGGTCACGTCCGTTTTTTCGCCTGCTTGCGGGTCACACGGAGCCACTGTAGCACTCGCCCACGACCAGGGCGACAGACGTCACGGGGACCACTGGGTCATCAGCGTATCTGCAACAGGCGGTGCTCGCACGCGCGCTCGAGTGCTGTTTGTTAATACAACCTTTTTTTTAAATTTTTATTTATTTATTTATTTATTTTTTTTGCCATCAGTGTTCTTATCGTCCTGTGCCAACCTTTTCATCTCAGAGCACCACGTGCAGCCCGTGTCCTAAAATTATTTGCTGAGTGTATTCCAATTTCTATTTTCCTCTACAGGTTTTACCCTCCACAGCTCCCTGTAGTACCATGAAAGTTCTTC
Source organism: Schistocerca piceifrons (assembly GCF_021461385.2). NCBI lineage: Eukaryota > Metazoa > Arthropoda > Insecta > Orthoptera > Acrididae > Schistocerca > Schistocerca piceifrons. The sequence continues at coordinate 560,046,265 of NC_060141.1, forward strand.
TCTGATGTCTTAACAGGTTCCTAGCATCGTGCCCCTTTCGCTTGTCGATGTTTTCCACGTATTCGTTTCCTCACTGATTCTCTTCTGTAGCACCACAGCTCAAATGCTCCGTTCTCTTCTTTTCTGGTTTCCCCACAGTCCATGTTTCACTACCATACAATGCTATGCTGTACATTCTCAGAAATTTCTTCCTCAAATTAAGGTCTATGTTTGACACTAATAGACTTCTCTTGGTCTGGAATGCCCTTTTTGCCAGTGCTGGTGTGCTTTTGATGTCCTACTTGGTTCGTCCATCATGGATTATTTTCTGCCTAGGTAGTGGAATTCCTTGACTTCATCTACTTCGTGATCATCAAATCTCATACTAAGTTTCTTGCTAATCTCATTTTTGCTATTTCTCATTACTGTCGTCTTTCTTCGATTTACTCACAATCCGTATTCTGTATTCAGTTGACTGTTCATTCAGTCCAAAAGAACCAGTAATTCTTCTTCAGTTTCACTGAAGATGGCAGTGTAATCAGCGAATCTTATCATTGATATCCTTTCACACTGAATTTGAATCCCACTCTTGAACCTTTCTTTTATTTCCGTCATTACTTCTTCGGTGTACAGATTGAACAGTAGGGGCAAAAGACTACATCCCTGTGTTACAACATTTTAATCCGAGCACTTCGTTCTGGTCTTCCAGTCTTATTGTTCCCTCTTGGCTCTTGTATATATTGTGTATTGCCCGTCTATCCCTATAGCTTACCCCTATTTTTCTCAGAATACTGAACATCTTACACCATTTGACACTGCCGAACCCTTTTCCCAGGTCGACAAATGCTATGAAAGTGTCTTGATTTTTCTTTAGTCCTGCTTTTATTGTCAATCACAACGTCAGAATTGCCTATCTGGTGCCTTTAACTTTCCTAAAGCGAAACCATGGTCATCTAACACATCTTCACTTTTCTTTTCCATTCTTCTGTACATCTACTATTCTTATCAGCAACTTGGATGCATGAGCTGTTAAGCCGATTGTGCGATAATTCCCGCACTTGGCGGCTCTTGCAGTCTTCAGAATTGTGTGGATGACTTTCTCCGAAAGACATATGGTATTTCACCAGGCTCATACATTCTACACACCAACGTGAAATGGCGTTTTGTTGCCACTTCCTCCAATGATTTTAGAAATTCTGATGGAATGTTATCTATCCCTTCTGCCTTATTCGATTTTAAGACTTCCAAAGCTCTTTTAAATTATGATTCTAATACTAGATTCCCTATCTCCTCTATATCGACTCCTGTCTCTTCTTCTGCCACGTCATCAGGTAAGTCTTCCACCTCATAGAGGCTTTCAGTTTACTTTTTCCACATATCCGCTCTCTCTTCTGCATTTTAACAGTAGTAGCCCAATTGCACTCTTAATGTTACTCCTCTTGCTTTCAGTTTCAGCGAAGATTGTTTTGACTTCCCTATATGCTGAATCACTCCTTCCGACAATCATTTCGTTTTCGATTTCTTCACATTTTTCATGCAGCCATTCGTCTTACCTTCCCTGCACTTCCTGTTTGTTTTATTTCTAAGTAACTTGTATTTCTGTATTCCTGACTTTCCCTGAACACTTTTGTACTTTCTTCCTTCATCGATCAACTGAAGTATTCCTTTTGTTACCCATGGCTTCTTCGCAGTTACCTTCTTTGTATCGAACGTTTTCAGCTTGTGCGATTGCCCTTTTTAGAGATGCCCATTTCTCATCAACTGTACTGCCTACTGAGCTATTCCTTATCACTGTATCTATAGCCTCACAGAACTTCAAGCGTACCTCTTCATTCCTTAGTACTTCCGTATCCCACTTCTATGTGCTTTGATTCTTCCTGACTAGTCTCTTAAACTTCAGCCTACTCTTCTTCAGTACTAAATAAATTGTGATCTGAATCTGAATCTGCTCATGGGTAGGCCTCACAATCCAATATCTGATTTCGGAATCCCTGTCTGACCATGAGGTAATCTAAGTGAAATGTTCCCGTATCTCCTGGCGTTTTTCAACTATACATCCTCCTCTTGTGATTCTTGAACAGAGTATTCGCTATTAGTGGCTGAAATTTATTGCAGAACTCTATTAATGTTTCTCTTCTCTCATTTCTTGTCCCAAGCCCACATTCTTCCGTAAATCTTTCTTCTACTCCTTCACCTACAACCGCATTCCAATCCACCATGACTATTAGCTTTAAGTCTCCCTTTACATACTGAATTACCCGCTCAATATCCTCATATAGGTTCTTTATCTCTTCATTTTCTTCTTGCGACGCCGGCACGTATACCTGAACTATCGTTTTCGGTGTTGGTTTGCTGTCGATTTTGATGAGGACAACCCTATCGTTGAACTGTTCACGGTAATTCACTCTCTGTCCTACCTTCCTATTCATAACGAATCTTACTCCAGTTACACAATTTTCTGCTGCTGATATTACGCTGTACTCATCTGATCAGATCTTTATCTTATATCCATTTCACTTCACTGACCCCCGCTACGTCGAAATTGAGGTTTAGAATTTCACTTTTCAGATTTTCTAGCTTCTCTACCACGTTTAAACTCCTGACATTCCATACCCCGACTCGTAGAACGTTATCGTTTATTTGGTTACGCAGTCTTTTTCTCATGCCCCCCCCCCCCCCTTGGCTATCCAATGAAAGGGTACCAGTGTAAAATAGACCACAGACCTTTTCGTACTGCTGACCATGCACCAACCGGAGCAAGCGCTGTAAGGTCAGTTACAGCAACAGCAAGCACGTGAGTAACTTTCACCGAGATAGGATGCCTTATTCTCCGAGGTGCCACACCACCAAGCTCACCCTCGATTTCTAATTTCCTTATCATCTCCTTTAAGCCATTTAATGACATGAGGACTCTCCTCAGACCTTTCAGTCAGCATTGTTATTGCTTACCTTCACATAAAACAGATTTTCACGGTCTGTCTTCTCGATAGCCATACTGTTCACTCACTTTATGGCTTGTCAAATGACAGCATTGACGTCACACCGTTATAACCAACATTGTACAGCGCAGATTTGTACCTGGTGGCCACAAATGAAGCTAGTGTGTTTTCCAGCATAAATCTCCAGGGATTTTCCAAAATTACCTGATCTGAATCCATGTGACTTTTGGGCTCTGTGGATATCTAAAAGAATGCGTTTACTAGGGACGCGTTCGGTCTCTACCTGAGTTGGGGGTTAGTATACAGTGACACGTTGCTTAGATTCCGTCGGAACTGCTCCAAGCAACTGCTGATCACGTCGTTTTACAGGTGCAGAATCTTGTCGATGTCTCCGGTGGTCATACTGAACAAGCAGCAGTTAGTAACAAAAGCAACAGTATGCTTTTCTCACTTATTTGGCATTTTGTGCCCACGTCCCGTTCCTAATCTATTACATATGGGAACATTTATATACGTCTTCCTTGCATTCACTTTGTTAGATTTGCACCTCGTGGCCAAGACTGGAACTCTCTCTCTCTCTCTCTCTGTCTCTCTCTCTCTCTGTCTCTCTCTCTCTCTCATTTTTTTTTTCCAGTGTAACTCAGTTCCACATTAACACATCAGAATAATTATCAAGTTTCGTTGCCATACTATAATTAAAGCCCACACTGGACCTCTACGAGTAGCTGTATTTTAATTATAACCACTTGGTACAAGGTGACATTGGTTTGGTTGCCAGTTGTCATCACTGCGCGTATTTTATTATTCTACTAACTCCAGTGAAGCTTTTGTTGTTTCTGCAAGAAAAAGAACTACATGAATTATGTCTGAACATCACGGTTTTACTTAGAATGCACCTGTCAACGGCGGTGTCTCATTGATCAGCGGAGACGTCGTTTTCTGTTCAAAATGAGTTAAAAACTATCTCCTGACTTCTGCTTTGCAAGGAAATCATTTTCCATTAGCTGTATTGCAAAGTGAACTTGAAACTTCGAACGGGATTAATTGTCATGGCATAATTGCTGACTATCGGAAAGAAGGCTCGAATACTACATTTCTAAGTGTAATGACAACTTTCTAGGTAATGGTAACCTTACTTCTTCTGATTTCTTTCCCTGAATAAACCACGTCGGTCTGATTTGTTTCGTTGTTATTCTAAGGTGAAAATGGTATTGTGTTTCTCTCTTCTGTCTCCACTTGCCATCCTATAGGCGACGCCACAGTAGTCGAGCTTGTTCATTCCCTCGACCGAATATGGGCTTCCTTTTCACAGCACTAAGATAACTGTACGCAGATAAATAACCTCTATGTGTGACGCCTACTTGTTTTCTTTTCTTTTTTTTTTAAATAACTCCGTTATTGAGTACAGTTTTTGTTTGTAGGGCAAAAGAAACACGTATAAAACTAAAAAAGTCAGCAGTCGATAACAAACGAATGGTGTGAGTTGGGAGAGAGGGGAGGTAGGGTGCCAAAAGCCAAAAATTATCCAGCCTCTGGCGCCGCCGACTATAAAGCCAGCCATCGCCACAGCCAGCCATCGCCACTATGAGAGAAATCTGAGAAATTATATATCACCAACAAACCCCCCACCCCCGATTCTTTAAAAAATAGATCTCCCATATGTAAAAGAGCTTCAAACGTCTGATTAAGCTACAAATAAGTTAATGCGTGAAATATTTTCGGTTAAGCATGGAAGCGAGAAGAAGTTTAGGAAATGCTTGAAATTTTGTTTAAAGATTGCGAGAAGTCGCTAAGAGCTTTCATTATCGAAGACTGGTTGTGTATTGTCTGGGTAATTTGCGCTCCGTTTTAAGAAAAAGTTACATTTTGACGCATCTCAATGTTTGTGACGTCACATTTCCAGAACCATGTATCGCACAATGATATAATTTTGCAGGTATATCTATCTATGTGGATACTGTCTGCAAAAAGTGTTGCGAACAGAATTAGTAGTAAGGAAGTAATAAACTAAAGTGTCATGTCTGATGCTGTAATTTTACTTCATGAACAGCGAAAATGTAATAAGAGCTAACCCTTTTTCCTTTCATCATTTTGTGGGGGGGAGGGGTGGGGGGGAAGGTGTGTTGTCAGCGTGTCAGCGAGAAGAACATTCGTCAAGATTAGAAATTATATGTAAAGTTTGGTGTAAGTCAGTAACTGCTGTCATTTTAGAGTACTGGATGAATATAGTCTGCATCAAGAGATATAGACAGTTTATAAATGTACTATTTCACTTACTGCGTTAAGCCTTTACCATAAGATTGTAGCTTTTAAAGAGCAGATGATGACAGAATTTTAAATTATTGTATTAGGCCAATAACTGAATGAAATATTGAAAATCAAAATTTTATGTTGCTTTGTAATTGGATAGGCAACCTGCAATTGGGACCGTGGTCCGGGCTACCAATTTATTAACACAGAATGGAGGCTTACCGAAATGCAACATTCCTCCCCACTCCATAGCACCTGGGCCACCAAAACGATCATACCCGTCAATGTTCCTGGGTGCGTTAAGTGTTCCCATGTGTCTTCATATGAGGGTACGTGCAGCATTGTCGAACGCGATCGTTTTGGTGGTTCAAATGGCTCTGAGCACTATGGGACTTAACATTTGAGGTCATCAGTCCCCTAGAACTTAGAACTACTTAAATCTAACTAACCTAAGGACATCACACAGGATTCAAAACTGCGACCGTAGCGGTCTCGCGGTTCCAGACTGAAGCACCTAGAACCGCTCGGCCACTCCGGCTCACCCTTTTGGTGGTCCAGGTGCTATGGTGCAGGGAGGAATAATGTTGCATAACTTCAGAATCTTCCAACATCTCACACTCAGTTGTCAACGACGTTATGGTACTGTAATCCTTCTCCATGTGCGCCTTTACAGGTGTGCATACGGTTCTGCTTCGTTGGTCTGGATGACAGCGCGCTACCGCATCGAACAATGTAGGTGGAACTGCTCTTGGAATGAGAGGGCATTCAGCCAACGGACTGACCTGCTCGTTCCTTAGACTTAAATCCGGTAGAGCACTTGTGGGATGCGTTGGGGAGACGAACTGTAACACGTTCATGTGCTCCAACGACCACAGAGCAGCTGTCAACCGCACTGGTGAAGGAATGGAATGCCCTACCACAAGCACTCCTTAATTCTTGTGGCCAGCGTGGGGAAACGGTGCAGAGTAAGTATCATGAATTGCGGTGATTCCAGTGTCATTGTTGTCTTTGAATAATGCTGTTATTTCTGTTCGTCTCTTTTCCGGCGTAACGACAAGCGCCAGCACGAAGATCAAGAACGATACAGCAGAGAGGGCAGGCGCCTAACCTCGGCGCACTAGAAGATGAACAGTGACTTATGAACTTACGTGACCTGTTATCAATTGCTTACATGGAAGTTGTATATAGCGAAGGACATTGATTGTTTGCATGTCGCCAATTGCTTGCGACACCATTGTAACCCCACTAACCTAAGTATTGTCAATTCAATTACTGTAATAAACTCCATTAATATGATTTCCTTGTATGTTATTTAGCTATGCGAGAACACAGCTTCCAAGGCACCCTACGTTACACGAGTGGGAAGGATTCCACAGTGTTATTATGTATTCCGTCCAGTTACCTTCTCTAGTATAGTAAAGCAATTCTCTCTATGTATGGACCAGGTTTCATCGAGCTATGTTATTTGGTAGTGACACGTTATGCGAGAGTTAGTTGCACAGCAATGAGAATATGGAGGCTTACCGGCAGTTCGTCTTACCACTTGAACATTCAATAATGGGGGAGGAAAGGGGGCAAACTGTAGTGGAAGTGGAAGTACACATTGAATGGTGGCCTATGGAATACAGATAGAGATGAAGAAAATAAGCTCTACACATGATGTGTCTCTACAAGAGTGTTCGTATTTTTGAAAAATGTCATATTGCCACCTTGAGCTGCTGGTAAAATACTTTATTTAAACAACCAGTTTCAGTTGTCTGACCGTCATTAAGTTTCCATATACCAAACAAAGTAATACATAAGAAACATTACAGGCTTAAACTGCCATGACCCTGCTAACTGACGCAAATGTTAACAAAAACACACACGTCACATACACAGAAGCATCATGTTTGGCGGAGTATAAAATTAATATCATCAGGTGATCAAGCCGTGAATTATACATTGAAAATGCAAGTATACCGCAAACAGCGATGTGGCACACTACAAAACCCACATACCATAAAAATAGAAATGTTTCACATTTGTAGAGAGAGATCTATTACATCGTAATATAAATTGTATTGTCAATCTATAGAAACTGTGACAGGCAGAATATTCATTTATGTTAAAACTGTATTCGGTGTTAACGTTGTGAGCAGACTCATACCACAGTTTTTATAGATTAGTGATGTTATGTTAAGATATGATAGCTCTGTACAAATGTGCACCATTTACGCTTTTATGATATCTGGTTTTCGTTACGCGTCACGTCACTGCTTTATTGTATACTTTTATTTTCAATGTATAGTTCATGGTTTTATTGCCAGACAATGACGATTTTATATTTCACCTAACGTGGTGTTGCAATACTTTTATATGAGTAGGTGAGATTTCATTACATATTAGTTGCTGTTAACATATACATCAGTTAACAGATTCGTTGCAGTTTAAGTGTCTAAAGTTACTTATGCAATTATTTTATTTGATATGTAGGAACCTGACGGTGGTCAGACAACTGAAAATGATTGTGTAAATAAAATATTTTACTAGCAGCTCAAGACGACATATGACATTTTTCAATAGATAGGATGTAATGGATACAAGTGCAGATATTTTTATATTGCTGCCTTAATTTGTGGGCACTCAGTGGGTTGGTAGTTTTTTCCCTGTGTCGAACTGTCTTCCCACAAAACACAATTCATAAACTATATGACCTGATGTTTTCAGCACAGTCACAACTGCATCCTTAAGTGGACTATGCCTGTCAGTACAGAGTAACAGTTTTGCATCCACACCTCCACCCTTCAACACCTGACCTGCTGCCCAGGGGAAAATAAGGATTAATATACTGTTGTTGCCACACATACTTGGAGGAACTACCCATCCTAAGAACAAAAGACTCATAATAATAAGGATTAATATACTGTTGTTGCCACACATACTTGGAGGAACTACCCATCCTAAGAACATAAGACTCATAATAGCTTTGCTGAGCTTGACAAGTTCGTGCAACAGGGTTACGAGAAGCTGGATGTTTCTTCTGTGATATTGCAGAAGGACTTGGCGGGAATTTAGCCACAGTACGTGATTGCTGCCAGCGGTGCTAGCGAGAATGTACAGTAGCAAGAAGACCGAGCTCCGGACAGTGATTTGGCACAACCGGGAGAGAAAAACCATCGGAGTCCACTTATAGTTCTGGTGTATTGTACTGCATCTGCAATTTGAGCAGCAATTGGCACCACAGTGACACAACGAATAGTTGCAAATGGGTTACTTCAAGGGCGGCACCAAGCCAGACGCTCTGTTGCGTACAATCCCCTGATTCCAAACCACCATCATCTGGGACTTGAGTGGTCTCAAGCGAGAACTCATTGGAGCGAAGTGATGCCAGTAATGGCACTTTGCTGGTGAGGATTAGGCCAATTGAGGACCTGCACCCAACCTGTTTGTGTGTTAAATATACTAACCCTACGCATGGGATTATGGTCTGTGGTGCGATTTCACGATTTCGTGATTTTCCCAAGCATCCTGACTGCAAAGTTGTACGTTAGTCTGGTGATTTGGCCTATTGTGCTGCCGTTTATGAACAGCATTCCAGGGGATGTTTTCCAACAGCAACATGATAATGCTCGTCCACACACCGGTGTTGCAACCCAACATGCTCTGCAGAGCGTTGACATGTTGTCTTGACCTGCTCGATCACAAGATCTGTCTCCAATCGAGCACAATGGAACATCATCAGACGACAAATGCAGCAGCATCCACAAACTGCATAACTGTTCCTCTATTCACCGACCATGTGTAACAAGCATGGAACTACAAACCGTAAACTGACATCCGATACCTGTACAACACAATGCATGCGCTTTTGCATGCTTGCATGCAACAGTCTGGTCGGTACACCAGTTATTAATGTACCAGGATTTCACATTTGCAACGGTTCATCTCGCATTTACATTAACCTATAGTCTTGCGATTTGAATCACATCGTATGTGAATTTCGTTGAAATTTGAGATTTTCTGTTTTCTACTCCATAATGTACTTTGGACTTTCCTGAACATTTTGGTGTATAATACATTAAAATCAGACAATTGTGAGATCTTCAAATAATATTTTGAATGTTGACAATTTCACAGCTACGCATATACTGCCACAGTTGAGCAGTTGGGAACTACACAGTCTAAAAGGCTGTGAATTGCTTTGTTTTGTGCCTACTGCTACGTCTCAGAAGTCGGCATTACGAATGGGTCACAAAATTCGATAATTTAACATTGGAAATGGAAGAGGATGAAACGAGAGATATGATACGGCGTGAAGAGTTTGACAGAGCACTGAAAGCACTAAGTCGGAACAAGGCCCCGGGAGTAGACAACATTCCATTAGAAGTACTGACAGCCTTGGGAGAGTCAGTCCTGACAAAACTCTACCATCTGGTGAGCAAGATGTATGACACAGGCGAAATACCATCAGACTTCAAGAAGAATATAATAATTTCAATCCCAAAGAAAGCAGGTGTTGATAGATGTGAAAATTACCGAACTATCAGTTTAATAAGTCACGGCTGCCAAGTACTAACGCGAATTCTTTACAGACGAATGGAAAAACTGGTAGAAGCCGACCTCGGGGAAGATCAGTTTGGATTCCATAGAAGTATTGGAGCACGTGAGGCAATACTGACCTACGACTTATCTTAGAAACTAGATTAAGAAAAGGCAAACCTACGTTTCTAGCATTTGTAGACTTAGAGAAAGTTTTTGACAATGTTGGCTGGAATACTCTCTTTCAAATTCTGAAGGTGGCAGGGGTAAAATACAGGGAGCGAAAGGCTATTTACAATTTGTACAGAAACCAGATGGCAGTTATAAGAGTCGAGGGATATGAAATGGAAGCAGTGATTGGGAAGGGAGTGAGGCAGGGTTGTAGCCTCTCCCCAATGTTATTCAATCTGTATATTGAACAAGCAATGAAAGAAAGAAAAGAAAAATTCGGAGTAGGTATTAAAATCCATGGAGAAGAAATAAAAACTTTAAGGTTCGCCGATGACATTGTAATTCTGTCAGAGACAGCAATGGACTTAGAAGAGCAGCTGAACGGAATGGACTGTGTCTTGAAAGGAGGATATAAGATGAACATCAACCAAAGCAAGACGAGGATAATGGAATGTAGTCGAATTAAATCGGGTGATGCTGAGGGAATTAGATTAGAAAATGAGACACTTAAAGTAGTAAAGGAGTTTTGCTATTTGGGGAGCAAAATAACTGATGATGGTCGAAGTAGAGAGGATATAAAATGTAGACTGGCAATGGCAAGGACAGCGTTTCTGAAGAAGAGAAATTTTTTAACATCGAGTATAGATTTAAGTGTCAGGAAGTCATTTCTGAAAGTATTTGTATGGAGTGTAGCCATGTATGGAAATGAAACATGGACGATAAATAGTTTGGACAAGAAGAGAATAGAAGCTTTCGAAATGTGGTGCTACAGAAGAATGCTGAAGATTAGATGGGTAGAAGACATAACTAATGAGGAGGTATTGAATAGAATTGGGAGAAGAGGAGCTTGTGGCCTAGATGAAGGGATCGGTTGGTAGGACATGTTCTGAGGCATTAAGGGATCACCAATTTAGTATTGGAGGGCAGCTTGGAGGTTAAAACTCGTAGAGGGAGACCAAGAGATGAATACACTAAGCAGATTCAGAAGGATGTAGGCTGCAGTAGGTACTGGGATATGAAGCAGCTTCCATAGGGTAGAGTAGCATGGAGAGCTGCACCAAACCAGTCTCAGGACTGAAAACCATAACAACAACAACAACATTGGCGGCAGTGGACATACAATGTCCCCTTAAATACGTTATCTGGACAAATATATTCCCGAAATATCGTTATTTTTTGGTGTTCAGATCAGTGTACTAAGTTTGTGTTTTGCCTGGCCGCTGCAAGGTGGTCGCTCTGTTGCTACCTGCTGCAAATGTTACTTGGGCGTGTCCGGCCCGGCAGTGCAGGAGGAGACGGGCTATTGCGTCGGCCGGCAGCTGGCTGGTGCGGTGAATGGCGGAAGAGCGGTCTGCCGACACCGGCACACGGCTTTCTCCTGGTGAGCGCGGATTCCAGGCAAGGCCGCCAGAGGACGCAGACTGCGCTGCCACCGCCGCCGCTCGCCTGGACAGGTTTTTCTGCAGCGCAATTGCCGCCGGCTGCCAGATTCTTTGGGCACGAAGGACGGTCTTGTGCGAGCAACCGCAATAGCGGGGCATTTCTTTCCCCGTTGCTAGCGCCCTCACGCTACTATCTTGCGCAAGCCTCTGCGAATACACAGGTGGAAATGGAAAGTGTTACACCATAAACTACCTGTCCGGTAATTATGAAACTTTGTAGAGATATTCACCACATAACGGGAATCAAATGATTAAGTTTTCAATCCATTCCGAAAGAAAGATTAGGGTCTGACGTAGAGGTCATTACAGACGGAGTGCAAGCTCGGAATGTTTCAAGAGTAGAGGAGGTAATTGGCCGTACTCTTTTCAAAGTAACCATCCTGGCATTTTCCTGGAGCGATTTAGGGAAATCGCGGGAAACCTTAATCGGGGTGGACGGACGTGGGTTTCAACCGTCGACCTACCGAATACAAGTCAGCGTGTTGGACACTGTGCCATCTCGCTCAGTCATTCCATTTGGAAAAAATGGCTCTGAGCACTATGGGACTTAACTGCTGTGGTCATCAGTCCCCTAGAACTTAGAACTACTTAAACCTGACTAACCTAAGGACATCACACACATCCATGCCCGAGGCAGGACTCGAACCTGCGACCGTAGCGGTCAAGCGGCTCCAGACTGTAGCGCCTAGAACCGCTTGGCCACACCGGCCGGCATTCCATTTGGAACTGATGTCAGTTATCAACATCGGTATTCAGTGTTGCCCCCACGGCCACGATTTCATGTTCTTATTTGTTGTGGCATGGAAACAAACAGCCTCCGAATGTCATACTGAGGAACTTCCTGTCATGGCTGAAACGAATGCTGTGCCATTTCATTAAAGTTGCAGGGCTGGAGGCTTTCCATCGCGTCACGCCCTATGGATGATAAACCAGGAGACCAGTCAGGTCAGAGGACAGTCCGTACAATGTTCAAGGTGTCTGTGATGTGAACTCCAATGTGGAGTCTTACATTTTCCTGCTAGAATATGTCATTTCATACACTACATCTAAATCTGTATCTACACCAGTACTCTGCAATACACATGCAACTGCTGCGCAGAGGGTTTGCAAAATCACTTTCAAACCGATTTTCGATCGTCCCACTGCTGAATAGCATGCGGGAAAAACGGACACCTAAATATTTACATGTGAGCTCCGATTTCTCTTGATACGATGCTCATTTCTTCCTACATAGATGGAAGTCAACAAAATATTTTCACAATCGGACTGGGATGAAGATCTGTGAAATGATATCGCCGTAACGAGCAACTTCTTTGTTTTGATGATTGCCATCCAAGCTCGCGCATCATATGCGTGGCACTTTCTGCCCTATTTCGCGATAATACTAAACATGCTATCCTTCTTTGAACTTTTTCGATGTCCTCCGTCAATCCTATCCCATATCGCGCAGCAGTGCTCTAACAGAGAACGGGAAAGTGTATCGTAGGCAAGATCGTAAATTTGTTGCATAGTCAAAGTGTTTCCCAATAAAACGCAGTCTTTGATTCTCCCTTCCATTTGAAGTTGTTCGTAATTGTACCAAAGTATTTAGCTGACTCGACAAATTTTTAATTTGTATTATTTACCGTGTAATCGAAATGTAACGGATTCTTTTGAGTACTCATGTGGAGGACCTCATACTTTTTATTGTTTGCAACATACAGATGTCTCGCGTAAATTATTTTGTAATTCGTTTTGATGTGATGACGTTGCTAGACGGTAAATGTTGGATCACCTGGAAACAATCTAAAGGTTGTTCACATTGTCTCCCAAATCCTTTATGCAGATCAGAAACAGCAGAGGGCCTATGGAACTTTCTCGGGGAGTGTTAGATGTCACCTCTGTTCCACTTGTTGACTTTCCGTCAGTTACCTGTCTCCTTCCTCACACAAAATCACGAACCCAGCCGCACAGCTAACGAGATACTCCATAGGCACGCAATTCGATTGGAAGCCGCTTATGAGGAACGATATCAGAATCCTTCTGGAAATCGAGACATGTGGAATCATTGTGAAATCCCTTGTCGTTAGCACTCATTACTTTTTGTAAATAACCGGCCAGTTGTGTTTCACAAGAACGATATTTTCTAAATCTGGCTGACTGTGTCTCAATAGACAGTTTTCTTCCAGGTATTTAATAATGTTCGAACACATTATACACTCCTGGAAATTGAAATAAGAACACCGTGAATTCATTGTCCCAGGAAGGGGAAACTTTATTGACACATTCCTGGGGTCAGATACATCACATGATCACACTGACAGAACCACAGGCACATAGACACAGGCAACAGAGCATGCACAATGTCGGCACTAGTACAGTGTATATCCACCTTTCGCAGCAATGCAGGCTGCTATTCTCCCATGGAGACGATCGTAGAGATGCTGGATGTAGTCCTGTGGAACGGCTTGCCATGGCATTTCCATCTGGCGCCTCAGTTGGACCAGCGTTCGTGCTGGACGTGCAGACCGCGTGAGACGACGCTTCATCCAGTCCCAAACATGCTCAATGGGGGACAGATCTGGAGATCTTGCTGGCCAGGGTAGTTGACTTACACCTTCTAGAGCACGTTGGGTGGCACGGGATACATGCGGACGTGCATTGTCCTGTTGGAACAGCAAGTTCCCTTGCCGGTCTAGGAATGGTAGAACGATGGGTTCGATGACGGTTTGGATGTACCGTGCACTATTCAGTGTCCCCTCGACGATCACCAGTGGTGTACGGCCAGTGTAGGAGATCGCTTCCCACACCATGATGCCGGGTGTTGGCCCTGTGTGCCTCGGTCGTATGCAGTCCTGATTGTGGCGCTCACCTGCACGGCGCCAAACACGCATACGACCATCATTGGCACCAAGGCAGAAGCGACTCTCATCGCTGAAGACGACACGTCTCCATTCGTCCCTCCATTCACGCCTGTCGCGACACCACTGGAGGCGGGCTGCACAATGTTGGGGCGTGAGCGGAAGACGGCCTAACGGTGTGCGGGACTGTAGCCCAGCTTCATGGAGACGGTTGCGAATGGTCCTCGCCGATACCCCAGGAGCAACAGTGTCCCTAATTTGCTGGGAAGTGGCGGTGCGGTCCCCTACGGCACTGCGTAGGATCCTACAGTCTTGGCGTGCATCCGTGCGTCGCTGCGGTCCGGTCCCAGGTCGACGGGCACGTGCACCTTCCGCCGACCACTGGCGACAACATCGATGTACTGTGGAGACCTCACGCCCCACGTGTTGAGCAATTCGGCGGTATGTCCACCCGGCCTCCCGCATGCCCACTATACGCCCTCGCTCAAAGTCCGTCAACTGCACATACGGTTCACGTCCACGCTGTCGCGGCATGCTACCAGTGTTAAAGACTGCGATGGAGCTCCGTATGCCATGGTTCAAAAAATGGCTCTGAGCACTATGGGACTCAACTGCTGAGGTTATTAGTCCCCTAGAACTTAGAACTAGTTAAACCTAACTAACCTAAGGACATCACAAACATCCATGCCCGAGGCAGGATTCGAACCTGCGACCGTAGCGGTCTTGCGGTTCCAGACTGCAGCGCCTTTAACCGCACGGCCACTTCGGCCGGCTCCGTATGTCATGGCAAACTGGCTGACACTGACGGCGGCGGTGCACAAATGCTGCGCAGCTAGCGCCATTCGACGGCCAACACCGCGGTTCCTGGTGTGTCCGCTGTGCCGTGCGTGTGATCATTGCTTGTACAGCCCTCTCGCAGTGTCCGGAGCAAGTATGGTGGGTCTGACACACCGGTGTCAATGTGTTCTTTTTTCCGTTTCCAGAAGTGTATGTTCCAAAATCTCAACATAAATTGATGACAGTGATATAGGCCTG
The DNA here is from genome assembly GCF_021461385.2 of Schistocerca piceifrons. Lineage (NCBI taxonomy): Eukaryota > Metazoa > Arthropoda > Insecta > Orthoptera > Acrididae > Schistocerca > Schistocerca piceifrons. The sequence goes on from NC_060141.1 coordinate 560,061,442, forward strand.
TAATCCAGCGGATTACTTCTGTTTCCTTTCTTGTGCATTGTTCTGACCTATACAACGTTCCAGACCTTACGTGCAGATACTGGTGACAAAAGGGTTTCCCCATTCTTGTCATATACTGGCTGGCATTCAGCCACTCTTCGACAATACGCAAATCAGTGCTGTCGTCATATCCAATTGTGCCCCAAGCCTTGATCTAGGAGTTTGGAGGTATGGGTGTAGAGAAGCGCCGCTTCCTGTAATTTTCACAAGGTCGTACACAGAGACATTGGCATCGATTGAACTGCCACAAACAGAAATGAGGTTCATCGCTAAACACAAAGGAATGCCTCTCAATGTCGCTGTTGACTTTGGCTCTGCAGTACTTGAGTCTCTGTTGTCTGCAGTATGGCGTTAACGATAAACGACGCCTGGTAACACATGATATCAAACCATCTTTCAGCAACCTGTTCCCGAGTGTTTGCCTGTAAGTTCTGGCTGGGTTTCAGCTGTGGTCATCCTCCAGAGCCATTCTTGCGATGTTGACGGAGTGTAGACCTCTTAACCACGTAGCAGTCCTGACTCCATATCAAATCTTCTGCAGTCATTACACTAGTGACAACCGTCTGAGCGATCGGCCGGCTGATGATCCCACGTACGTGTACAGTCCATGAGAGAAGCATGAAACATCAAAGGTATACCTGGCTCACACGGCTGAATAAAGTGAATGTAGCAGAGCATTGGATCGACACTGGCAAACTTAGGACAAGGTAACCTTGGATAATTTCTTGTCTCGCTTAATTTCGTAATATTCCTTCGTTTGATAAGTGCGAAGTTATGCGAGCTGCGAACTTGATTCCTTTTCTCCCACATAGATGGCAGGAACTGTACTTGTGGTGTAGTTATAATTACGCCAGCAGCGCCTTTTCCGTGACGTTAGGGAACTTCTAAGGAAAGTGAACGGTTATTATCGGAACTTTCTCTTGAAAAAATCTCGTCTGCAGTTGATGAAGCTTTTTATGTTGAATTTGGTTGAACTTTCAAATTGTGCGGAATTATAAGGTAAGGAGGAAGTTCAGTTCAAATTCTGTGTACGAAATTTTATGTTAAATCTGAGCATTTTCCATCAGTCACTTAAATTAGAAGCATCTTTCTTTGACACATTTCCGTACTTTCGACATGGAAATTCCATTCAACCTAAGGTCTCCTGTTTCAGTTCGACTACTGGCAAAAGAAAAGAAGAAAAACATTAGAATGTGGTTCCGTGTATAATGCCACATGGTGACAAAACTTGAAAGAAGAGTAGTGTCTTATCCAAAATTACGTGTAAGCTGGGTTGCATACATAGGTGGGATTTTTTTCCATTTTAGGTGCCTGGTGATACTAGAGTTACTTACGGAACAAAATATTCTCCCACAGACATGAAAAATGCTATTTATGTGTTCTGGAGAAAGGATGGGCTACATACGAGGCATGTAAAACTCATAGGGTGCCTTACATGACACCTCAAGAGCGACTGAAGGTACGTACACCTTCTGCAGCAGAAATGACACAAATAAAAAAGGGAGACCATTTATTCTTTCGGTAGAACAAGAGATTAAACTGGCAAGTTACACCACAAGAATACAAGAACTTGGTTTTGTGGCGCCGGCCGCGGTGGTCTCGCGGTTCTAGGCGCGCAGTCCGGAACCGTGTGACTGCTACGGTCGCAGGTTCGAATCCTGCCTCGGGCATGGATGTGTGTGATGTCCTTTGGTTAGTTAGGTTTAAGTAGTTCTCAGTTCTAGGGGACTGATGACCACAGCAGTTGAGTCCCATAGTGCTCAGAGCCATTTGAACCATTTTTTTGGTTTTGTGTTGACTGCCACAGATGTGCGAAAAGACGCATTTAAATTGTCAACCTTAAATACCGATAAGAAGAGTTATTTCAACTCAGATAAGGGTAATGCCGGATGGGTTTGATAGGTTGGTTACAAGAAAAGATACAGGCTTGTAATGCGGCAAACTGAAAACGTATCTATGAATAGGGATACTGCATCCACAAGAGAAAATATGAATGGTTTTTACGGCAGTTTGAGCAGGGACTACAGAAGACAGGACTACGAAACAATCCAGAAACAATTTGGAATCCACATGAAACTGGGTTCAATTTTGTTCCAAACGCCTCAAAAGTGGTTAGTCCCAAAGATGCAAGCTGGTTAATGCAACCGAAGATTGCTGACCGAGTTGAGACAACAGCAGTTATTCTCACCATAAATGATGCTGGAGAAAGTGGACCAAATCTGGTTATTTTTAAGGGGAAGCGTCTTGCAGCTCATATTCCGAAAAGTGATCCACCTAATTGTCTCGTAACGTCTCCAAAAGCGGGTGGATTAATTCTGAGGTTTTCAGGAAGTTCCTCCGGCATTGTCTGTCACTTTTCCCTTCTGCGAGACCCATAATGTTGATTATGGAATCTCACCATAGTCATCTATCTGCTGAAGCACTTCAATTCAACAAGGTAAATGGAATTTGTTTTGTTACTTTCCCCAGTCATACTACTCACTTGCTACGTTGGAATGTTTGGACCACTGAAGGGCTCATCGAGGCCAAAAGCTATACGTCACCTCAAGACGAGGGGCTGAAAACCAATGCGATAGGACTTCCTTCCTCTCCTCAAGGAAATTTTAACTGAAACCTTGTCTCCCTCGAATGCACCTCTGCTTTCGCCAAGCCTGGTATTCATCCTTTGAACAGGATCACTATGCCAGACAGTGCTTTCAAACTTAGTGAGGTCAGTAACGTAAGAAATAGAGTACTCCCAGCGCCAGCTGCCAATGAAGGACTTCTCCCAACAGTGTCTGCTCCAGCCCCGGTTGTCAATTCTAAAATTCCTGCAACAAATTCAGCTACAATTCCAGACGTAAATGCAGGAGTTCCTGCCCCAGCTCACTCTTTCTGTCGGATGCGGAAAGGGAGAAGTGATGCACAAAGAACACGGCTGTTCTGCAACGAGAACTCCAGGGCCCCCCTCGCTATTGGGGGACAAGAAAACAAGCTACAACTACCGAGGGACCCAATAAGGAAACGAATGGAAAAGAGTGACTACACAGGCATCCACTTCAGGGACAAGACCAAAGCCTCGTCAGAGGAGACCAACGAGTGATTTGTGCATTTCTTGCTCTGGACATTTTAAGGACAATGTTCCGGGAGAAAACTGGATAAAATGCCTACAATGTGACAACTGGTTTCATTTCAAGCGCCAAAACTTGGTAAAACATGAATGGGACTTCAAATACTTAGGGTGTAACGCAGAGAGCTACCAAAATATCCACCCATGTCTTTTGTGATGCATCACGAAATCATACGAGTGGTATCACGAAGTTATTCGAGTTCACTCCGCATTGTAGGAAAAAAAAAAAAGAAAACGTATTTGCATTCCCATCTCACTAATTCTAAAATAATAATTTGTTTGAAATTATTGATTTATTGGAGTATTACAGTCCCTCATCTTTCACCTTCCTTAGCTTAAATACTGTATCTTACTTCTCTGGTATCGTTAAAGCCATTACACCTTAGTATCACGAAATCAGGCAAGTTCGTCTTATAAGAAAACGTCGAAATTCTAGCGTCGACTTTATCATTCTAGTAGTGGAAATGCGTTTAGCGCAGGATTTAATTAATAGACATAGTGATTTCGGCTTGGACAAAGTTTTGAAGCAGGCGCATTCTTTGACCAGTTCGCAGATACGTAACTAGAGTGCACCTTCTGTTCATGCATCAGTGTCCCACCATGGATCAAGCATCTGATACAGAACCAAGTTCATACTAGTATCTCTGACGCAGAACCAGCCTCTGGCCTTTGAATATACTGTGGCTGCAAATGCAATGACTCGGCTCTCGTGTTTAAATTAAAGTACGCGAGTGTTTTAGCTTCAGTCTGTGACCTCAATCGGAAAATGGCAGAGACGTATACGGCCGAAATATCTAATAAAATGGAGTTCTCGCAGCTACACCGCCGAAATACAAGGGCGTGATGAGAAGTAATGCCTCCGAATTTTTTATGTGAAATTTCTTAAAGGTTCATAAATAAAACAATCATTATTGACATTCTACATATGTATTCTTTATGTCTACATATATACAGCCTTCTGGCGCTAGAGAGCACCGAATTGTAGCGGCGTGCAGCATGGCGGTGTATAATGTAACTACGTCGGTGCGTGAGAAATAGTGTGCTGTAATCGAATTTCGAATTCGAAGAGTTCGTTCACACATGGATAACCCTGTCAATAGCTTGACAGTGCTAGGCCACACACGAACGCGGCGACATCTGCAACAAATCGATGCCTAGGATTGATTGTCATAGATCATCCTCCATACACTTGGTCCCATCCGAATTTCATCTGTTTCCAAAAATTAAAACTCACCTTCGAGCACTTCACTTTGGTAGTGATGAAACGATGCCAGTAGAGGTGAGGTTGTGGCTCCGTCAACAAAGTGAAACATTCTACAGTGACGGTATCAGTAAACAAGTCTCTCGTTGGGAGATATGTGTTCGTCACCGGGGAGACTGTGTTGAGAAACACATATGAAAACATGAAGAATAAAGATGCAGAATGTTAATGACATTTGTTCTGCTTAAAAAGCTTGAAGAGTTCCGCATGAAAAATTGCGGTAAAGTCAACTCTCACACATCGACAACATCACATGGAATAATACACACAAAAAACACACCTGAAAATGGGAAACATTTGCCGAAACGCGTCGTGTGAAAAGTAAATAAAGAAAATCTTGACAGATAGCAGTAGATTTATTTTCAAACGAACCTATAGTTTTGAATGTTATCTTGGAATGTAGAGTTCCAAGCGTCTTCCACCTGTTGTCACTACACTTCCAGTGATTTTACCGGTATTGTAAACCGGACTAGACGCCGTAGCGTCACGTCTCACGAGGATGACAAGTCCCATATTCGTGCGGGTCGGTAGATATCACTGAACACTTTCAAGACATCGCAATGGAACGCGACTGATGTCTATACGGGAATTTTCCTGTTGGAACAGCACATCTTCCTGGCGTTGTAAGATCGGCAGCTCACAGAGCAGAATATGTTCTGAATGTACGCAACACTGTTCACTACTGTGAAACCATTGGAAGCCAGAAATTGCCCCAGAGCAGAGAATCACGTCATTACTAAAATATATAGGAGAGTTTAGACACCGAAAATAGTAGAAGCATCCTGGACTAAGAACAACATAAAAGATTCTTAAAAAATTGAACAGCTGGCAAATGAGACTGTTTCTGATGGATAATTTCTTGGTATTAAGATTCCATATAAAGAATTTTACATCTGTCGCTCATCGGGAAATGGTACCGAATGGCGAGAACAACGGAATACGTCAAATGTAGTTTGAAGATGGGACTTTATAGAGATGCAACCAAAAACCCCTGGCGAGACCTGGTTTAAAGATCGTGGTTTCTCAGAACCAGCCCCACTGCTATTTGTAGGATGATATTTGGACGTGGATTTTTCCATCTCACCTGTGCAGAATCAACATTTTTGTGACTGTGACAATGAGTCGGCCAGGGATCTAAACAATGCTTTGTTCTCTTACTATGTCCTGTTGCAAAAAAATTATACAGCATGTCCAGGTCCCTCAGAACATTATTTCACTTTTGAATGAGAACAATCTGCAAATTCATACAGCAGTAATTGAATTCAAATTGAAAAGCAATTCTACTATGAATTTGAGAGAAATTAATTTACAGGTATATCTTTTTGTGTAATGGTTTGTGTTTCATATGATCCGCGTTTTAACATGAGTTGATGCCCCTTCAGCAGTGTTGCTGGTTCAGTGAAAGAGATTTGTTCTAAAGACTTGAACTTACGGGGAGACGGACGGCAAATGGGCTTCAAAAATTCGATTTTTATATTTTAGCATATTTGAAATGCCTGGTCTTTCCTGCGTGAAACAGTTCTTGTTTTATATAAATACGACAATTTTTTCGTGAGATATGATGGTTTTCCTGACGCTCTGTGCAATCTGGGGACGGTGACAGCAGGGCTTGTTACCGGGTATATGCAGAACAACCCTCTGGTCCTAATGTCACAATTTCTAAATTAGAGTGTATTGGACATGTCCAGAAGAGAATGGAGTCCAGGCTGAGAAGATTATTGAAAGAAAAATCAAAAATAGTATTGGAATATGGTAAGAAGATAGGTGGTAAAGGTCGCCTGACAAATGTTGAAATAGATAGATTACAGAATTATTATGGCTTGGCAAATAAGAAGAAATGTAGGGAATTTAGAAAACATGAAAAAAGCTGTATGGGCTATCTTTTTCCATTAGCTTTCCACAAATGAAAATCCAGTGCACGGTCTTTGCCCGAATGATCCCGACACTTGGTGCAAGTACAGGAGAAGTGCCAGATATGACCACAAACATTCTTTACCTGCATCTGTAATGAATGAAATTAAACCCATATTTAGAGACCTTTGTAAACATACCTTGTTGAATAAATGTCTTCATGGGAAAACCCAAAATTTAAATGAATGTGTGAATTCTGTCGTTTGGAACCAGTTACCGAAAACTGTATTTGTACAGATTACAACCTTCAAATTTGGAGTTTATGATGCTATTTTATGCTTCAGTGATGGTGTAATTAGAAAACTGGATGTTTTGGAAGTATTGGGCATAAAATCTAGTGGAAATACTGCAAAAGCCTTGGTGCAAATAGATAAAAAGAGAATCGGCGAAGCAGATGTTGCTAATCTAAAATGCACAAAAGAAGTCAGACGGAAAAGAAGAGGGACCAAGAGAAGAAAAGAAGATCAGTATGATTCAGATGATGCTCAGTATGGTGCAGGAAAATATTAGTGGTAAGTAATTTTCATCAATAACTATACTAGAATTGGAATATTAAACTTTAAATGGATTTTTCTCAAAACTACATTTCTTTACTTTCAGGTACCATTATTTGATAAACTAATGGGGTTAGAAACATGAAAGTTGATCATTTTGTACTGCAGATGGTAATAAGTTATCACAAGTAAATTGAGAACCACCAAACAATCAGAAACTGTTTTATAATAATTAATGTACACAAAAAGTTAAATTTTACTAGTGAAAGAATAAATTTTTTTCTTAAGAATCATAAGATATATTATGTTCATTTTACTTGTAATTTGAGGCATATATGTTATATATACATGCAGTAAAAATTTCGTTGTTTTATCAATTATAGTTTTTTTGAAAAGTGTACCTATTCAAAGGCTAAAATAGCATTGGCAGAACGGGGATAAAAATTGCCTCCCGTCTCCCCTTAAAAATGTTATCTGAGCAAAATTATCCGGACACTTATTAATGCACAGTAATATGAGGTGTGACCATCCTTCCCCTTTATGAAGGCTTGAACTCTTAGGGGACATTTTCAGTGAGGCGCCCGAATGTCTGTGGAGGAATGGCAGCCAGTTCTTCCTCAAGAGCCGAAACCGGAGAATATAGTGATTTTGGACGCTGGGGTCTGGAGCGAAGGGGACCTTCTAACTCTTTATAAAGGCGTTCCATTGTGCTCAGGTCGGGATTCTGGGCAGCCCAGTCCATTTCAGAAACGTTATTGTACACAAACCATTGTCTCACAGATACTGTTTTATGACAGGGTGCATTGTCATGGTATTATAATCATCGTCTCCGAACTGTTCCTCTACTGCACGCAGCACACATGCTGTAAAATGAGTTCACTTCCTTCCGCATTTAGCTTCTTTATGTGCAATAAGGTGACGACACCATAACCACAGAAGCAGCCCCGTAACATGTCACATTATCTGCACTTCACTGTTGGCACTGCACATGATGGCAGATAACGTTCATCAGGTATTCCCCAAATCGAAACGCTTCCGTCGGATGCTCACTGAGTATAGTATAATTCATCACTCCAAACATTCGTTTCCAATCGACCACTGTCGAGTGACGTCGCTCTTTAAACCACCTCAAACGTCGCATAGCATGGGCTTCAACGACGTGTAGCTTGTGGGGAGCTGCTCTGCCATTGTATCCTACTCTGTTCAACAGCCTACGCACACTCATTGTGCTAGCTGGACTTCTGGTAGCACTTTGAAACTCATGAATGATTCCTTTCATTGACTTCTTGCAACTTTTTACAGTCGTCTTTTGGAATGTTCGATAGTACTTGTCCGTCAGAAATGGGTATCTATCTGGTCTTGGTTTAGCTGTGGTAGTTCTTCCACGTTTTCACTTCACAATTACATCACCAGTAGTCGACTTGAACGGTTGAAATGTCCCTAATGGATTTGTTACTCAGTTGACCTCTAATGATTAGTCGACTTCGAAGTCTCTGAGCTCTCCTGATGACCAATTTTGTTGTTATTGCTTCTCTACTGACAACATAATGTTCCCTGTCTCATTTTATACTGACGGATCCGCTCTTGTAGATTCTGGTCGTCAATTTCATATTAAATAGTGGTGTCTGGATACCGCATCGTTCAATACTTTTCAAACACAAGTACGATGATTGTAATGTGCAGCTCTTAATAACGGAATAGGATGACTGCAAGCCCTGGTAGAAGCCTTCCTCAGGGAAGATCAGTTTGGATTCCGTAGAAATGTAGGAACACGCGAGGTAATAGTGACCCTACGACTTATCTTAGAAGAGAGGTTAAGGAAAGGCAAACCTACATGTTTAGCATTTGTAGACGTAGAGAAAGCGTTTGACAATGTTGACTGGAATATTCTCTTTCAAATACTGAAGGTGCAGGGGTAACATACGGGGAGCGAAAGACTATTTTCAATTTATACAGAAACAGGATTGTCACGATAGGGATGAAGTCGCCGGCCGCGGTGGTCTCGCGGTTAAGGCGCTCAGTCCGGAACCGCGCGACTGCTACGGTCGCAGGTTCGAATCCTGCCTCGGGCATGGATGTGTGTGATGTCCTTAGGTTAGTTAGGTTCAATTAGTTCTAAGTTCTAGGGGACTGATGACCACAGGAGTTAAGTCCCATAGTGCTCAGTGCCATTTAGACAGGGATGAAGTGGTTGGGAAGGGAGTGAGACAGCGTTGTAGCCTATCACCGACGTTATTCAATCTGTATATTGAGCACGCAGTAAAGGAAAGAAAAGAAAAATTTTGAGTAGGATTTAAAATCCGGGGAGAAGAAATAAAAACCTTGACGTTTGCCGATGACATTGGAAGACTTTGAAGAGCAGTTGAACAGAATGGACGGTGTCTTGAAAGGAGGATATAAGATGAAAATCAACAAAAGCAAAACGAGGATAATGGAATGTAGATGAATGAAATCATGTGATGCTGAGGGAATTACATTAGGAAATGAGACAAAGTAGTAGATGACTTTTGCTATTTGGGCAGCACAATAACTGATGATAGTCGAAGTAGAGGGGATATAAAATGTGGACTGGCGACGGCAAGGGAAGCATTTCTGAAGAAGAGGAATTTGTTAACAACGAATATAGATTTATGTGTCAGGAGTCTTTTCTGAAAGTATTTGTATGGAGTGTAACCATGTATGGAAGTGAAACATGGACAATAAACAGTTTAGACAAGAAGAGAACAGAAGCTTTCGAAACGTGGTGCTACAGAAGAATGCTCAAGACTAGATGGGTAGATCACGTAACTAATGAGGAGGTATTGATTAGAATTGGGTAGAACAGGAATTCGTGGCACAACTTGACTAGAAGAAGGGATCGGTTGATAGGACACACTCTGAGGCATCAAGGGATCACCAATTTAATATTGGAGGGAAGCGTGGAGTGTAAAAATGGTAGAGGGAGACCACGAGATGAATAAAACAAACAGATTCAGAAGGATATAGATTGCAGTGATTACTCGGAGATGAAGAGGCTTGCACAGGATAGATAACATCAAACAAGTCTTTGGACTGAAGACCACAACAACAACAACAAGCCCTTATGGATCAAATCGTTTGCTCGCCATGACTGTGTGCTCATCCTGTGCGCTTTTGTGGACGCCAGGGCCGGTTTCCAGTAGCCTTGGCTATGGGATCGTTCTCTAGTCCTTCTTAATGGTTGGCGGTCTCGGCATACTAGCATGACTCCAGAGGTGGGTAATTTCCCCACGACTGCAGGTGTTTTCCAGCACATGGCGGAAATAAACTTCTGAAGATGTCGACAGGAAGCAGCATGTTCTAGACAAGTTCTGTTAGCAAAATCAGGTGTTGACCGATGAATCTCTCTGAATGCTGATACTAATTCTGATTGGCTGAAAGACAGGGATGTTAAAACAGTTTCGTAGAGAGGTTTTGGAGTTTGCAATAGCGGGAGGTCGAATGGCAGCCGTCCTGTGTGTCGGAGATGTGGGCTCTCGGGATTTGAGATGCTGATTCGAGAGAGTTGGTGATTTTACGTGCTGCATGCTGGCTTTTGCCTCAGGATCTTCGGCAGACGTGTGCAACAATTTTTCTGACTATTCGCCAGCGCGAGGGGCTGGTATTTGCGAAATCTTGACCCTGCATTGCTGGTGGCCGACTGTACCAGCAATGGAGGTTGAACCTTTGACAATGTCAGCTCTCTACTTCGGCCATTACCATTTATTTTGCTGTCCGAATAACAAAACTGACTTATTACTTTTTGTGTCTCATTTCCTAATCTATTTTTCTCAACTTCGCCTGTTTTAGTTCTACTCCATTCCATTACCCTCGTTTTACTTCTTCTCATTTCGTCTTAGAAATAATAATCAGGACACTAGTCATTCCACTCAACTGCTTTTCCAAGTCCTTTGGTGTCTCTGACAGAATTACATCGCCATCAGTATGCCCCAAAAGTTTTTATTTCTTCTCCTTCAACTTCAGTTCTTTCCCCAAATTTCTTGGTTTCCTTCAAAGCTTGGCGATCGAATAACTCCGTTCCCAACCACTACATCCCTCCCATTTCCATCGACTCGAATAACTGCAGCCTCCTTTCTGTACAAGCTGTGAATAACATTTTACTCCCTGTGTTTTATACCCGCTTCCTTAAGAGTATTGGAGAGTGTAGACCAGTCAACATTCTCAAAACCTTCCTGTAAATCTTCAAATGATGAAGACGTAGATCTGCTTTTGTCAGTTTATATTCTAAGATAAGTCGTATTGGCACTACTGTCTCGCGTGTTCCTATATTTCCCCGGAACGCAAACTGATTTTCCCCAGTTTTTCCGTTCTTTTGTGAATAATTCCTGTCAGAATTTGGAACCACGACTTACTGAACTGGTGTTTTGGTAATATTCACACCTGTCACCACGTGCGTACTTTGAAATATGAATTATTACATTCCACTTAGCCATTTTACGCTTTCTGTCAATCTCACTTTTTAGACATCTGTCTTCCCTTTGCCTGGTTCATTTTCTGTACATTTTTGAACTGTCCAGTCACATTAAGGGGAGGTTTATTATCTTTGACTCGAAAAAAAGCATGTTCTTTGAGAATATTTTTCTCGAAATGTGTTATAGATATCAACGTCAAATTTGGTCAAAATGTTTATTGATATTTCCTCTACAAACTGGAATTTTTTCGACCGGAGATGTCGAAGAGCAAAGGCGGAAGTGCCGTCGGAACGAAACAAAACTTCAATGTAGATCTCCACGCGCGGTATGTCATAGGTCAGCCGGCTCGTCTGAAATCAAAATTGAGTTGACGTTAGCGATGTATATAAGATTCTTTGGGATTTATTCCTCGCTTAAGTTATTTGGACCATAGGAAACAAAATGGCGGCCATTTAAAAAAAAGGGTATTTTCCATCGATTTTTCGACTTCGTCGGCCAAGTAAAATTATTTATAGTTGATGGATCGGATTAAAAGTGGTACAACTCCTAGACAATTTAGTTAGCTTCATCGGAAACAAAGATCATGCCAATCGGTTCAGTAGACTTGAAGTTGCCATACCGCGCGATAAAAGAAAGTCATTTCGAGAAAAACACGTTTGACGTTTTGACTACATATAAATGCAATGTTATGTAACTTACGTTCAATCTGCTATTCTGAGTCCATAAATTAGTCCTTCCTCTTCCTCATAGAGGAATCCGGTGGTCGTCCGAATGCTTGGCGAACTGCGTCGAATAGAGTCCCAGGGTGACGTCCATCGTTGTCATGGTCTTCAGAATTGCTGAATACCCTTCGTTGAAGCTGGTCACTGCCAGGAAAGTCGCATCTCCACGCTCTTCGCACCAGAATTCAATTGCTTGGGGGCTAACTTCCAAACACAGGCGTTCAAACTTTCATTTGAATTTTGTGTGTTTCCTCCCAAGCATCGGTACAATAACTCGTCCTACGAAAGAAAAAAAAACTGGTGCGTGAAAGAGGCCGATTTCAGGCAGCTGCATTTTTTTTTTGTTCAACCGCGAATAACAAACTTTTCCTTTCTGTGTTCGGAAAAACCGTTTCAGGGGGGATTCTAAACACTTTTATGCGTCCAAAAAATGCAATTTAAAAAAAATCGATTGTTTGAATAAAAGATAGTAAACCTCCCCTTAATGTGACCAACTGTCAAAAACCTGAATAACCACCCTTTGCAGTGCGGACCTCTGGGAGACGTGCAGGAATAGCGTCGGTGAGGTTGTATAAGGTACCGACAGGGATGTGAAGCCGTGCCAAATCCAGTGCCGTGTCTAGGTTCCTCGGTTATGGATCCATGGCGCGAACAGCCCGAGAGGTTCCCACAGATTCTAGATTGGGTTTAAATCTGGGGAGTTTGGTGGCCTGGGGAGTACGGTAAACGCATCCTAGTGCTCTTCGAGCCACACGTGTTGATTGCAAACTATGGGTCGCGTTGTATTGTGCTGAGTAAAAACCAACTGCACGTTGGGGTGGATGTGGTGCCCAAGGACACATGCATATTTGTGTTTATCCATGTTGCCTTCCAGAAAAGAAAAAAAATGGTTCAAATGGCTCTGAGCACTATGGGACTTAACATCTGTGGTCATCAGTCCCCTAGAACTTAGAACTACTTAAACCTAACTAACTTAAGGACATCACACACATCCATGCCCGACGCAGTATTCGAACCTGTGACCGTAGCGGCCACGCGGTTCCAAACTGAAGCGCCTAGAACCGCTCGGCCACACCGGCCGGCTTGCCTTTCAGAATGACGAAATTGCACAGGGAGTGCCACGAAAACATTCCCCAGGCCACAACGTTCCCTCCTCCAGCCTGGACCCTTCCGACGATTGTTGTAGGGTGTTTGCTTTCAGACGTTGTAGGCAGCAGCAAAACGCGCAGTAAGTTCTGTGCTACCTCGCTCCTTCCACAGTCCAAACGAATGCATATCACTCGTTGCAAAGGAAGGGCGGTTGAAATTAAAATACATACATGACTGGTAAAAGTGGACTGTATTTGTAGACTACATTGAGAAACAGGGTTACAGAAGCTTGCGCTCTGGTTGGCGGTCACGGCCCATCTCCCCTTGTCCCTTTCAGTTCGGCCGTGCATTGTGCGGACGGGCGGGCAGAAAAAATCCTTACCTGCAGCGAGCGTTCGGTCACTGCTGCACCGTTGTAGCACGTTGCACCATACAGGACAGACGCTTCACGCCGTACGCGTTGATGGCCATCTGTCATCTGGAGAGGCCACCTGTCGCCACACGCTGAACCTAAGGCGCTTCAGTCATGGACTGTGCGGCTGGTCCTGGCGGAGGTTCGAGTCCTCCCTCGGGCATGGGCGTGTGTGTGTTTGTCCTTAGGATAATTTAGGGACTGATGACCTTAGCAGTTAAGACCCATAAGAGTTCACACACATTTGAACATTTTTGAACACACTGAACGTCCAGTTGCTGTATTGGCGTGCAAATTCCAGTCTATGTCGCCGATGGACAGCAGTCAGCACGGGTGAATGAACCAGGCGCTTGCCGCGGAGGCCCATAAGCATCAAAGTTTGCTGAACGGTCTTTAAGGAGACTCCTTGGTTCATCTGGGCGTTCAGTTGCTGAAAAATTATACGTCTATCGCCCATACACAGCTCCGCTGACGTCGTTTACCCCAGTCATCTATGGTCCGTGGTGCAGAACAGTTGCCCCGGCGCCAGTGTTAGATGGCGCCATTTTTCCATGCACGCAATATTTTAACCATGGCGGCACGCGAACAGCTTACAAATTTAGCCGCTCCGGAAATGTTTCCAGCTTTTGCCCGAAAGCCAGTAATAATGCCCTTGTAGGAGTGAGATGAATCTCTCCGTTTCCGTACTACGACAATGAGACTGCACTCGTTCCCCGTGACTTCCCCTCCCCCCTCCCCTCCTCCCTGGACAGCTGTGTGTACCATCCCCTACCAGTGCTTCCACCTGACGTCTGTGAGTAGTTTTGCACATTCATGTCGAACATAGGCAGTGGTCACATTAATGAGACTGGACCGTGAATTTCCTCCTTCATCAGTTGCATGCAAAAATGTTCAAATCTGTGTGTGAATTCCTGAGGGACCATACTGCTTTGGTCATCGGTCCCTATACTTACACATTACTTAAGCTAACTTAAACTAACCTATGCTAAGAACAACACACACACCCATGTCCGAGGGAGGACTCGAACCTCCGGCGGGAGGAGCCGCGCAGTCCGTGACATGGCGCCTCAAACCGAGCGGCCACTCCGCCAGTGCACAATGTCATGTGTTATCCTTGTCGCTCTGCGTATTTTATCCTTGCTGCTTTCATTATTTCGTCTCGCAAAGCTACGTTTTCGTTTTTTATTGTATTCTTTGCCCCAGTTTCAGTGAACTGTTGGCCAATGCTTCCTTTGAAACTATCAACAACCACTGGTTGCTTTAATTTACCGCATCGAATCTTCTTAACTTCCTAACCTTCTGCAGTTTGAATCCGCAATTCATAAACAAGCATCAGCTCCTGGAAATGTTTAGCAGTTTAAAAGCTGGTTTCGAAAAGCTGGTCTAAGCATTATACGAATATAACCTATCTTAAACTTTCCAGTGCCTCTAGGTCTCTTCATGTATACATTATCCGTTAGTATTATGATAACTATAATTAGACCTTCGTGCTACTTACCTATGAAAAATAACTTTCCCTTCTTCTACATTTTTCGATCTGCATTTGTAGCAGGAATAATTTAGCACCATTGCAGTTACTAATAAAGAAATATTTGATAACAGCGTTAATATGTGTAATATTAAAGTTTCGTTCTTTGCTCAGATTGTAAAAAATGGCGTCAACCTACATCAAGTAACTATTTCCCTTCGATGTTGCCGGCGTGCGATATACACGGTCCATGGAGGTAAAAAAAAGAAGGTAGATGGCATTACGCCACAAGCTTGAAGCCGATGTCCGCCATCTTAACTAGTCCAAAACATTAGGTTCCCCGCTTTCATACCCCCATCACTGCGGTGGCACTTCCCCGTGACGTCACTCTGACTGTGTCGTACTACTAGATCAAATACGCATTCAAGAACAGAAAAACGTTCTAAACTGACTTCTTGATACACTTTACGCATCTAAACTCTATAATTTTTAGTATTTAAAACAGGTGTTATGCGAACACGGCAGAGATCATGAACAAGAAGCACCCGTAAGCAGTAGTCTGCTAATGTTTTGGGCTACTTAAAATGGCAGCAGGCCCCGCCCACTCTGCCTTCAAAACAACGTGTAGCATAAGTCTGTAGTGCCACCTCCCTTTTTTTTACCTCCATGCCACTATCACAATGCATAGATATTCCTACCCTTCGTTTTAATGAAGGAAACGTTTTCCACAATAAAAAATCTTGCTTTGGACGGAGCTATCCAAGTAAACAAAGCAAATTTTTGTTTAAACACAAAAGCTACATTTTTTACTAGTTTGGCAGGTTCAGTAAACACAATACTGTTTTCCTACAGCCAGTTCATAATTTTAATTTATGTATGGGCTGTGTTTCCCCCGAGAGCGGGCTCTGTGTCTTCTACTAATAAGTATACAGCGCTGACCGATTTCTGTATCTTTTAAAACAACAAATTGGAAGAAAAGTATCTGGCAGCCTTTTGGTTGGCATTTTCCTGAAGAGGAGCAGCAGCCTTTTCAGTAGTTGCAAGGGCAACAGTCTGGATGATTGACTGATCTGGCCTTGTAACAATAACCAAAACGGCCTTGCTGTGCTGGTACTGCGAACGGCTGAAAGCAAGGGGAAACTACAGCCGTAATTTTTCCCGAGGGCATGCAGCTTTACTGTATGATTACATGATGATGGCGTCCTCTTGGGTAAAATATTCCGGAGGTAAAATAGTCCCCCATTCGGATCTCCGGGCGGGGACTACTCAAGAGGATGTCGTTATCAGGAGAAAGAAAACTGGCGTTCTACGGATCGGAGCGTGGAATGTCAGATCCCTTAATCGGGCAGGTAGGTTAGAAAATTTAAAAAGGGAAATGGATAGGTTGAAGTTAGACATAGTGGGAATTAGTGAAGTTCGGTGGCAGGAGGAACAAGACTTCTGGTCAGGTGACTACAGGGTTATAAACACAAAATCAAATAGGGGTAATGCAGGAGTAGGTTTAATAATGAATAGGAAAATAGGAATGCGGGTAAGCTACTACAAACAGCATAGTGAACGCATTATTGTGGCCAAGATAGATACGAAGCCCACGCCTACTACAGTAGTACAAGTTTATATGCCAACTAGCTCTGCAGATGACGAAGAAATTGAAGAAATGTATGATGAAATAAAAGAAATTATTCAGATTGTGAAGGGAGACGAAAATTTAATAGTCATGGGTGACTGGAATTCGAGTGTAGGAAAAGGGAGAGAAGGAAACATAGTAGGTGAATATGGATTGGGGGACAGAAATGAAAGAGGAAGCCGCCTGGTCGAATTTTGCACAGAGCACAACATAATCATAACTAACACTTGGTTTAAGAATCATGAAAGAAGGTTGTATACATGGAAGAACCCTGGCGATACTAAAAGGTATCAGATAGATTATATAATGGTAAGACAGAGATTTAGGAACCAGGTTTTAAATTGTAAGACATTTCCAGGGGCAGATGTGGACTCTGACCACAATCTATTGGTTATGACCTGTAGATTAAAACTGAAGAAACTGCAAAAAGGTGGGAATTTAAGGAGATGGGACCTGGATAAACTAAAAGAACCAGAGGTTGTACAGAGATTCAGGGAGAGCATAAGGGAGCAACTGACAGGAATGGGGGAAATAAATACAGTAGATGAAGAATGGGTAGCTTTGAGGGATGAAGTAGTGAAGGCAGCAGAGGATCAAGTAGGTAAAAAGACGAGGGCTAGTAGAAATCCTTGGGTAACAGAAGAAATATTGAATTTAATTGATGAAAGGAGAAAATATAAAAATGCAGTAAGTGAAACAGGCAAAAAGGAATACAAACGTCTCAAAAATGAGATCGACAGGAAGTGCAAAATGGCTAAGCAGGGATGGCTAGAGGACAAATGTAAGGATGTAGAGGCCTATCTCACTAGGGGTAAGATAGATACCGCCTACAGGAAAATTAAAGAGACCTTTGGAGATAAGAGAACGACTTGTATGAATATCAAGAGCTCAGATGGAAACCCAGTTCTAAGCAAAGAAGGGAAAGCAGAAAGGTGGAAGGAGTATATAGAGGGTCTATACAAGGGCGATGTACTTGAGGAAAATATTATGGAAATGGAAGAGGATGTAGGTGAAGATGAAATGGGAGATACGATACTGCGTGAAGAGTTTGACAGAGCACTGAAAGACCTGAGTCGAAACAACGCTCCCGGAGTAGACAATATTCCATTGGAACTACTGACGGCCGTGGGAGAGCCAGTCCTGACAAAACTCTACCATCTGGTGAGCAAGATGTATGAAACAGGCGAAATACCCTCAGACTTCAAGAAGAATATAATAATTCCAATCCCAAAGAAAGCAGGTGTTGACAGATGTGAAAATTACCGAACTATCAGCTTAATAAGTCACAGCTGCAAAATACTAACACGAATTCTTTACAGACGAATGGAAAAACTAGTAGAAGCCAACCTCGGGGAAGATCAGTTTGGATTCCGTAGAAACACTGGAACACGTGAGGCAATACTGACCTTACGACTTATCTTAGAAGAAAGATTAAGGAAAGGCAAACCTACGTTTCTAGCATTTGTAGACTTAGAGAAAGCTTTTGACAATGTTGACTGGAATACTCTCTTTCAAATTCTAAAGGTGGCAGGGGTAAAATACAGGGAGCGAAAGGCTATTTACAATTTGTACAGAAACCAGATGGCAGTTATAAGAGTCGAGGGACATGAAAGGGAAGCAGTGGTTGGGAAGGGAGTAAGACAGGGTTGTAGCCTCTCCCCGATGTTGTTCAATCTGTATATTGAGCAAGCAGTAAAGGAAACAAAAGAAAAATTCGGAGTAGGTATTAAAATTCATGGAGAAGAAATAAAAACTTTGAGGTTCGCCGATGACATTGTAATTCTGTCAGAGACAGCAAAGGACTTGGAAGAGCAGTTGAATGGAATGGACAGTGTCTTGAAAGGAGGATATAAGATGAACATCAACAAAAGCAAAACAAGGATAATGGAATGTAGTCTAATTAAGTCGGGTGATGCTGAGGGAATTAGATTAGGAAATGAGGCACTTAAAGTAGTAAAGGAGTTTTGTTATTTGGGGAGCAAAATAACTGATGATGGTCGAAGTAGAGAGGATATAAAATGTAGGCTGGCAATGGCAAGGAAAGCGTTTCTGAAGAAGAGAAATTTGTTAACATCCAGTATAGATTTAAGTGTCAGGAAGTCATTTCTGAAAGTATTCGTATGGAGTGTAGCCATGTATGGAAGTGAAACATGGACGATAAATAGTTTGGACAAGAAGAGAATAGAAGCTTTCGAAATGTGGTGCTACAGAAGAATGCTGAAGATTAGATGGGTAGATCACATAACTAATGAGGAAGTATTGAATAGGATTGGGGAGAAGAGAAGTTTGTGGCACAACTTGACCAGAAGAAGGGATCGGTTGGTAGGACATGTTCTGAGGCATCAAGGGATCACCAATTTAGTATTGGAGGGCAGCGTGGAGGGTAAAAATCGTAGAGGGAGACCAAGAGATGAATACACTAAGCAGATTCAGAAGGATGTAGGTTGCAGTAGGTACTGGGAGATGAAAAAGCTTGCACAGGATAGAGTAGCATGGAGAGCTGCATCAAACCAGTCTCAGAACTGAAGACCACAGCACAGTTATGCATTGAAGAGTGTCCATCCACACGTTGTTTGAATGCTATAATCTGGAAGTTTGAACACAGTTGCCTGTAAAGATGCAGGTGCGACTGCAGTCGGCTTTTTTGCCGACGACGGGTAAGGTCGTCCAGCTTTGTGCTGCCATCTACAGAGCGCAGGTAGAAGTACTTCGGGCTTCTGCTGCCGGAAGGTAACATATGGCAACGAAAGTATCCAGAGAAACAAGCAGCAAATGCGCACGGAAGGATCGTCTTCACCGTAAACAGTCACTACGACTCCAAGTTTTGTTTCGGAGAACATTCGTACGCTTTATACAATTGACATCATGGCTATCTCTGCGCATAAACACAAAAAACGTTCTTCAACTTAGAACCCTGATGTGACGTCTCTGTCTGTAGGTATGGACTCCATTGTTTACCTAATCAGCTTTCAAACATTTTTTTCTCTGTACTTCATGCACCGTTGCGGCACCGGCGAAAATTAGACCTAAGAACACGAAAGCGAATTTTTCGAACGAAGTATGCTAATTAAAAACTATTTATGCGATAATGTGAAAATTAGCTTCCCAAATCCCAACCAAAAGGCTGCCAGATACTTTTCTTCCAATTTGTTGTTTTAAAAGATACAGAAATCGGTCAGCGCTGTATACTTATTAGTAGAAGACACAGAGCCCGCTCTCGCGGGAAACACGGCCCATACATAAATTAAAATTATGAACTGGCTGTTCATTATATATATATATATATATATATATATATATATATATATATATATATATATGTGTGTGTGTGTGTGTGTGTGTGTGCTATCAGCAAACAGACAGCACTCAATGAAAACTTGCAAAAGTTGTAACCTCCCCCTCCCCCATATTACCCCCCCCCCCCCCGGCCCCATTTACTTGTGCGTACTTTAAGCGCATGGGCTACCGGGTGTAAATGGCTCGCAAATAAAGTTCTCAGGTCCTAGCAATTGATTCTGTCTCTTGGACGGACATTCGCAATCTGCCAGGAATTGTAATGGAGATGTGCCGGCTGTTGTGGCCGAGCGGTTCTAGGCGCGCTGCTGCTACGGTCGCAGGTTTGAATCCTGCCTCGGGCATGGATGTGTGTGATGTCCTTAGTTTAGTTGGGTTTAAGTAGTTCGAAGGCTAGGGGACTGATGACCTCAGATATTAAGTCCCATAGTGCTCAGAGCCATTTGAACCATTTTTTAATGGAGATGTAACTCAGTCTTGACCGTGGAAGGCTGTCAACATCCTAAACTTGCATTTTCATTTATATTTGTGCCATAAAACCATTGTTAATCGTTTAATGTTGTTATATTGTTCTTCCATCTTTTGCTTTAAATTGCGAAAACCTGTTGTTCGTATCTTACATGCATGCCAGTCAACAGCAGGCTAGTAAGTGATTTAAACTTGTATCTGTATGCTCTCGTATTATGTCATAAATTTGTATTGTGTGCTGTATGTTAATCACCTTTTAGCTAGCTATGTGGCCGTTAGTTTCGAAGGCGAACTAAAGAATAAGAAAACATTGTTTCTGCTTGCAGGGAATCCCGTTCCATTAGGAGACTGAGGAAATTGCACAGGAGGTACAAGTCGAATCAAAACAGATGAATGTTAAAGAGCTCGATACGTTTTTCTACAATTTGGAAACATATAGCTGAGAGCAGCGTTCACTGACGGGATTAACTACTTTCGTTGAGAGATAGTAGCCAGTGAATGTAGAAATCACTACACATAATTATGAAAAGAATTTAAACGACCCCTGTAGCTTAAAGCTCGTTGAATTCATGTGAGAAGCCTAACACATTACAGAGAGAGCCGAACACATGAGGTGGCGATCGCGGTGACGGAAAGGGGGTGGCTGCGACGATGGCTTACCACATGGCGGAGTGTGTCGTCTCGCCATAAGAGCGCGACGCATTCACGCTCGCCGAATGTAAACGGTGATGCCTGTACGAGGTAATGAGTAGGCAAACATTACACTGACTCAAGACGGCAAGTGCCGAGAGAATATCAGGTGCGCATTGGAGTCGTCTTGTTGCAACTCTTGATCCGAAGAGAAGCCGGCAAACGAAGACTAGGGCGACTGTGCTATGAAGTTTTAAGACTTACGAACGTTCGTACATTGGTGCGCTCCCTATATCAAAAACATAGGTCTAGTTCCCACTTCTATGTCAACGACTGCCTGCTGGGATTTAGAAAACAGACATCTTTTGTCCATAGAGGTTTCTTCTCCCGCCTTGTCTGCAACCAGCGAAACATAGTCGTTATTGTAGCACTGCGCCTCCTCTACGCAGAAGAAGAAAGAGAACAGTTTGAATTTTTGTCTGAATTTAACGGTTGCCACCATCTTGAGCAAATAATAAAATCCTTTCAAAACTATCGCGTCTGAATTTAGATTGCGGAATACTGTTTCTCAGTATGTCAGTAATCTATCCCCTTTGACCTTTCTTCTTTCTAAATATTTGATCGGGGGGGGGGGGGGGGTAAATTTACATTTAATATTTGTGAAACGTCGAAATAAATTAAAGACATGATGACCGCC
This sequence comes from Schistocerca piceifrons, assembly GCF_021461385.2. Lineage (NCBI taxonomy): Eukaryota > Metazoa > Arthropoda > Insecta > Orthoptera > Acrididae > Schistocerca > Schistocerca piceifrons. The sequence goes on from NC_060141.1 coordinate 560,083,093, forward strand.
ACAACAGCTGAATGGTCAGCGTGACGGAGTGCCGTCCTACGGGCCCGGGTTCAAATCCCGGCTGGGTCGGAGATTTTCTCCCTTCAGCACCAAGGCGGCCGGACCTGCCCCGCAAGGGGCCTCCCGGCTAATGTTGCCAAACGCTCATTTCCATTTCCAATGACATTATAGCAAGATCACTAGTGAGTCACTCATCAAAAATGGGTCCGGAATCTGCAATGATGTATATCGATTTTTAATTATCTGGGGCTTCTTTCTTTGTTAATGGCGTCTCACGAACGCACACGTGGGTGTCCCAGTGCGTGACAAGAGCTTTGGCAGAATTGCAGCATTACAAACTGAAACTGTTTGATAAAATAATTTCCTGTACAAAAGTCTGTGATGCCCCAGTTCGGCGCTAGCGGCCGTGCGAAGCGGAGGTCCGATACTTCCGCCTGTGCGGCGCGTGCGAGTGTTTGTTTACTTGTGGACTTAGTCTGCGCGCGAGCTAGTAACAACGATCATGGCGAACAAGTACAGGAAAACTACCTTACGGTTCAATTTCTGCAAAGACTACGAACGACCAAAGGCTTTAGCAGTGGAACGATTCATTCGAGAGGACGTCAAGATACCGCCAAACGATATTGTTGGAATTCACCTGTCCATCGTTAGTCCCACGGTGTATGTTAAGATGGTAAATGACGCGGCGTGTGAGAGAATTCTACAGGCGACAAAAGCAGGTCTCCGATTTTGCCATAGTGACGGGAATGTCGGCACGGTAACTGTAGAACATGCTGGTCTGGGTGTACGGACAATACGTGTGTTTGAGCTGCCATTTGAGCTCCCGGCTGACGAAGTTATCGAGGCTTTTAAGCCCTACGGCACGGTACATGGTCACACAGCAGAACGCTGGACACAATTCGCCACGTACCCTGTTCTTAACGGAGTGCGACAGATCACTATTGATCTTCAGAAACATGTACCGTCCTATCTGACAATTGGTGGTTGTCGGGCGGTGGTGATTTACGATGGTCAACCACGTACATGTTCTGGCTGTGGCCAGGAGGGACACCTCAGGTCGAACTGTATGCAACGGCGGATTACGCAACTGCCTTCAGGTTGAAAGGTGGCTACACTGTGCCACTGCGCCAGAGATTGCGCCAAAGAGTACTATTAAGCCGCCTTCACAGTGCTTGTTGAGAGATCATGGGAGTCAGTGATTGTCGGGAGTTCGTAGAAGTCAGTGCGTGTTAAGAGTTCGTAGTAGTCAGTGATTGTCGAGAATTCATAGCAGTCAGTGCCTGTCGAGAGCTCGTAGAGGACAGTATGTGTTAAGAGTTCGTACCGAGATGTGCTAGTGGGCACTGCTTGTCGTGAAATCGGAGGGATATGTTGTAGTAAAGAGTGTTGTTCCATGTTGTATGCAGTTATTTGATGGGAGAGATAGCAGATGTTATTGTAATGAGTGCATTTCGTCAATATATATGAAGGTAAAAACTACAATGTTCTTTTATTAATTGTGTGTCTGAAATAATGCGTCACTACAGGTTCAGTCAACAAAGCATCTGGCTTGTGTTCTTGTATTAGAGTGAATTCTGGTTTTCTTGCGTAATTATAGTTTTTCTAAATTTCCTTTGTCACGTCAGTATAGTTGGTATTTAAAAATTCTTGTCTTGTTGGAAAAGAACCGTGCCAGATGTGGACGTTGAGTCACACTCCCACATACAGAACAGTGACTCTTGTGCTTATTGGTTTTGTAGGTTTTATAGTTGCTGGGGACTTAATTAATTAGCTGTGTTTACGAAAATTTTCTTCCATTGTTTGTTGCAGTCAGATTGCGTAATAATACTAGTCAGGGCCAACCGATTACGAGACACAGCGTAATCGGACATACAGCTACTAAAACTAAAAGTATTTTCAAATTTATTTAATAAAGCCCCCATGCACGTGGCGACCGCTGCTTCGGATCGTCCCTTGGATTCTTCTGATTGTGAAAATTGTAGACTGTAGTATTGTTGTAGTAATTTGTAGTTTAGTAATTGTAGGTTATATTGCATGTGTAGATTTGGTAATTGGCATTCTTCTAATGGTACTTTTCAAAATTTAATTTTTATTGCCTTGTATACGCGTTTGACAATTTTGTGCAATTATTTCAATTGTTCGTTAATCGTGTTTGAGGGAAACATCTAGTGTGAATAGTATTGTTGGAGATAAGGAGTCATTGTGTGTGATTTTCGAACAGTGACGAATTTTTTTTTATGTTTTGCAAATGATTACGCGGTCAATGCAACAGGCAAAAATGATGAATAGTCAGAATAACGAAATTGTTAACATGGCGAACTCGCCAACAGAGGAAAACAGTGTCATGAATAATGTAGTGGAAAACAATTTAATAAGCAGGGAAAATAGTCCGGTAACAGTCCAAAATGTTTCACAATCGAAAAATTCTCAGATTGCGTGGTTAACGACAGAAGAAATAGAGCAGTTGATGAGTGCAATATTAAATTTGGGATCTGCATTAAAAACAGAGATAAAAACATTTAGAACTGAGATGAAAGCAATGACAACACGGTTTTGCTCAAAAATAGGAACAATTGAAAAAGAAATAGGAACAACTAAAACCGAGATGAAAGCAGTGGGATCACAGTTACGATCTGAATTAGAAACTGATAGGGGAACAATGGAAACTCAGTTAGGCTCACGAACAGGGACATTTTTCAAATACACGAATGACGAATCAAATAAAGAAATTAGAGAAGAAGTACAACCGATTTTGAAGGCTCACAATAATAGCTTAATTTCAACAGAAATCAGACAAGAGGAACAGGACAGAGAACGGGAAGGAAAAGATCGCGTGATAGTACAAAAATTTTCAGAGTTAAATTTACAACGTGCAAAGGATAAGGATGAAATATTTGAGAGAATCGAAGGATCCGTACCAAATGACAGATTAAATAACCTAACACAACAATATGAACAGCTAGCTACCAAATGTGACAATACTGAAACCCGAGTCGCGACACTTACGGAAGACGTAAATGAACAGAAAGAACAATTTGGTGACTTATCGGAAAGAGTTGAGGAAATTTCAGATAGATTGACAAATCTTAGTTTACATGGGGACAGAGATTCGGATGATACAGCTCCATTACCATTTGCAGAAACCGAAGAGTATCAGAACATAAATAAGCATGTTGAAAATCAGGGAAAATTTAATGAACGCGTGAAAAAGGAATTTGAGGCATTACGAAAGCAAGTCAAGCAGATCGAAGGCGAAATTGTAGGAAAGGACAGTAGAAGGAACTTAGAATCACAGATAGCAGAGGGGTGTGAAGAAAGTAATTTGTTTCATTTACGAGAAGCAACAAGAGAGCGCCAGGCGCGTGAACTTGACAATAATCGACATTCGGACTGGGACAGACGCGGTAGGTCTTTGTCGCCACGAGGCGAAAACTTTGACTATAAACACTTTTTGACTGTTCGGAAATTTAAGATCTTCCGCAACTCTAAGAATGACATACATCCATGTTCATGGTTAGATCAATTTACGTAAGCACTTCCGCCAGATTTGCCACAAAGTCACAAACTAGAAATTATGTGCAGTTATTAAGGTCCTCAGGGGATTCACTACTCTAAGTGAATATGTGCCGTAGCGAGCATAGGGCCCCGAGCTGTAGTGGTGCTATTTCTCTTTTAGTTTTCTGTACCGCTACCTACTCTTTTACTATTCTTTGCATCTGTCAAAACAACTCTTCGACTATCAATCTATCTAGACAGTAGATAAACAATAACCGGATATGACGATTTTACCCAAATGTGATTTCGGAAATTACCGTTTGGACTTTATACTGTATCTTCAGCAGCATTCATTCGTAGTTTAAACGAAATGTTACCTGTTTATCTTCGTGACAACATTACTTCATATGTTGACGACATTCTTATTGCTAAACGTTCTTGGAGTGAGCACAACAAAATTTTGGATTCATTGTTACGTATCTTTGCAAGAGTTGGCATTACTGTGAACTTGGAAAAATCTGAAGTTGGTCGTTCTCAGGTGAAATTTCTCGGTCACATTATTGCTACAGAAGGTATTCTTCCTGATCCAGAGAAACTAGATGCTATTTAGTCCGCAATGACATTCTTTTTAAACGAAAATCGGTCGACAACTCCGTTTGGTTAGTTTGTATTCCTGATGAGTGGGTCAATAAATTGATTTGGTATACGCATTTCAGTTATGCACACTTTGGTCCCAGAAAATGCTTTCATAAATTACGAGAAAATTGTTATTTCAGCAATATGGAAAAACGTATTCGATCTGTTCTGGCCAAATGCAAATTATGTCAAATGGCTAAGCCTCCAACGATTTCTCACAGAGCACCGTTGTTTCCTGTCATTCCAGCGAAATTAAAGGAGATGGCTGCAGTCGATTTGTTCGGTCCAGTGGTTCGTTCTGCTAATGGTTTTGCGTACATTTTCGTAGCAGTGGAGTTGACGTCAAAATATGTGTGTTTTACACCTTTACGCAAAGCAACAGCTCGTTCAGTATCTAATGCTTTCATCAAACATTTTCTTAAAGAAGTTGGTCATGTTGATAAGGTTATATCAGATAATGGATCACAGTTTCGTTCTAAAGCTTGGCTTCGTACTCTACAGCGTCGTAAAATTAAACCAATCTTCATTTCACTTTTTCACCCTCAATCTAATGCTTCAGAGAGATGGATGAAGGAAATCAATAAATTGTGTCGTCTTTATTGTCATCAGAATCACAGAACTTGGGATCAGTATCTTCATATTTTTCAAAATATTCTGAATGAACTCCCTAATGATTCAACTTCTTTACCACCCCTACTGGTATTAAAAAATAAAGTACCAACAAATCGCATTTCTGAAATCGTTCCTTTTCCGCCTTCACGGAAACTGCGGCATTCTGAAGTTGTGAACATGGCTCTGCAAAATATTGCATCTGCGGCTGCTAGAAGAGAGAAATCAGCTAAGCGTCCTGGTCGTTTAAAAATTTTGTCAGTTGGTCAAAAAGTGTTAATTAAGTCTCATCGTTTGTCGCACAAAGGAAAAGGCTTGTGTCGCAAATTTTTTCTGCTTTATAACGGTCCATATAGAATTCGCAAAATTATACATGATAACACTGTTGAAGTAGAAACTCTTAAATCTCGACGCTCTAAAGGAATACATCATATATCAAACGTTAAAATTTTTGTGGAATAACATACTTTAGAGAAACTAACAGCTACATGTAAACATGCAGAGAGTACAAGGATACCGCGCTGTGTTTTGGCGGCGGCACATACTCAAAGCAACAGTCAAGTCTGCGCGCCGCACAAGGCAGTCGTTGACCGCGAACAATAGCTTCCGACGTCACGCGCCCACAGCTGATCGAGCGCTCAGTGCGAATGCACTGACAGCCGTAAACAAACACACAGTCTAATTTCTCCGACTAAATTCAGTATAAAGCTATAGTGACTTGATGAATTCTGTTATTAACATTCAGTATTTTTCAGGATACGGTTCTATAAAATATTTAAGAACTTCAGGTAAATTCTGTGCGTGTCCGACGTTAAGACGACTTGCTATCGAGAAAATTTCAGGAAGAATGTAATTTCGAAGAAGAAAGTAATAAACTAAAAAAAGGTAACTATTAATTGAGTTCATTTTTCAGGTAACATATTTCCACTTAGGTACGTACTTTAGACGTAATTTGCTGCTCGCGATTACGTGATTCATACTTTGTGCTAATTTCATGTTCTATGAATTTACTTGTGAAGCGGCGTGCTTGCGTACATTGACTGATTTTGACAATTATTGATTAATGAACAGGGTTGTTATTTGTATATATTATGCATCGCTTGGCTGCACTGCTTTTTCACTGATGTCATATTTTTCTATTATGTGCCTGCTGTGCTTATTTATTTAAATTATAATTGTTATCTGATTAATTGTGCTGACTGTGATTATGTATGTATGTTGTACTTTGTGATTTATCTGCTTGCGCCTTCATGTTTACTTATTAAGATGACATATGAACATTTATTTGATTAGGCTGATATGATGCTAATGACTTGTTTATTATGTAAGATATATGTTTGCTGCTTTTTGTATGGATTACATATTTACACATTTCTGTTTTGTTGCCATAACTGCTCTTTAATTTGGTATATAGAAATGCTGATATAAGGTGTACAAACATAGAGTTTAGGTCACACTATGGTATTAATTATAGATTGTTCGCTTGGCAGAGCCTCGTTGTAGGAATTGTGCTGCATCCACTTGTTGACATTCTGTTCTCTACTGGTATATTTACTCGCTATTGCTTGTTTTGCTTACGCTCAGTGCCTTATATTTTTAAGATAGGAAAATGAACTGCTATGATTCGACGAACGACATTGGTACAAAGAACTTCGTTGAAGTCACATGAGCTGAGGTTTTATGGAAGTTGTATAAATTTATGCTAATAGGAAGGAAGCTAACGACATGACATACCAATACTAGGTTTAGACCATTAACAGTTATTACACTGCATTTTTCGTGAGCAATTGAAATAGGAAGTGACACTTGACACAAGAAATACTTCACATGTTTGCTTCTGCCATAATTCTTGAAGTGGTGTACACACTGTGAAACATTATGATTATTCACACTCCGTAATCGTACTTAATTACTGAGAGTTATTCGAACTAAGTCTGTTAGAGGTCAGGTATGCATTTCTTTTATTTAATGATGGACAAGGAACCAAAATGTATCTTATAATTTATAATGAGTAGAAAATTTGGGTCAGATGGATTACACAGAGGTGGACACTGTGTCTTCGGATTGTATGGGATGCTGAATTGAAGTTGCATTAGGATTTTATCTGTACTTGTTCGAGGAGACTGACTAGAGGAAAGAGTTGTTATGGAAGTGTAATGATATTGGTGCTGAGGTTTATATGTATTGACGTATTATTGAGGTATAGAGATTATATGAAGTTGATGATTATTGGAGTTTTTGTGGACAAGAGGTAAGGTAAATGATATTGATGATAAGACGTATTGAAGAGGTATTATTAAGGTATTATTGAGATTGTGTGAAGCTGATGATTGTTGGAGTTTTGGTGTATAAGAGGTAAAGTAAGTGAGGAGCATATTTTTTTTTGTTGGTCTTATGGAACAAGGAGGATGAAGATACCAGACTAGAACACTAAAATAGAAGGAAGATAGTCTATACACACACTTTGTTAAATCACTAAGCAGTATATACTTTTTTTTGGAGAGAGGAAGTAATTGCATATCTTGGCTCACTGACAGTTGTTCAACAACAGTACATTTTGATCTGGCTTGGCAAACATTGGTCTTGACATGATGACTATGACGTTGACTAACTATTATTGACTGTTATACATTGCTGCCAGTACTACTTGATACACATGATGAACATCAGATTTTGACAGAATTACATTTACACAGTTAACACTATTCAATTACACAGTAGTATTTAATGTGCATGAAAGATGAGTGAGTGTGTTTTGTGTGTTTTCCTTTCCTAATCCTACCCACCTATCTCGTAAATATTATTTTATTTGTTGGTAGTGGCTTGCACTGACACCCATAAATATTATAGGTTTACTGGTATTTGTGTATTGTAATAGTTAATAGGACAATTATCTGATATCATTTGTGTGTTTGTTATGATTTGTATGTTACTGTAAAAGCATTTGTATGTGTATTCAAACTATTGTTCATGTCTGAACTGTCTGATTAGTGAAGATAAATATTCTGAACTGTTACCTGCACTTTTCAACATGATATGTGACATTTGGTCGTGTTTAATTTCTGCTGATGAACTGTGTGATCGGTGATTGTAAAAAAATCATGGACTGTTACCTGTACCTTTTCTACATGATTGGTGCCACTAGGACATGTTTAATTTGTGCTCATAAACTCTGATGAACAGTGTGATCAGTGCTAGTGAGTTTGATGGAACTGCTTCTGTTGAGAGATGTCACTTGTTGCTGTCTGCACCTACTCAACATTGCTGGGTGCAACTGATTGACTGCTTCTACTGAAATGATGTCACTTGTTGCTGTCTGCACCAACTCAACATTGCTGGGTGCAACTGATGAACTGTTTCTACTGAAATGAAGTCACTTGTTGCTGTCTGCACCTACTCAACATTGCTGGGTGCCACTGATGAACTGCTTCTACTGAATTAATGTGACTTGTTGCTGGGTGTACCTGCTAAACTTTACTGGGTGCCACTGATGGACTGCTTTTACTGAAAAGATGTTACCTGTTGGTGTCCTTTTTTTGTATAAACTAATCATTGAAAACATTTTATGTGAACATTTGTATAAACTGATTTTTTTGTATATTGTGTAAACTATTATGTAAAGCCACATGCATGAAAAGAAGTTGTATTGCTTACTGTATTTCATACATTAGGTTAGTAAAAGGTCAGTGCAAAGCCAAAATTTTTAACTAATTATGTGATATTTAGGTATTAATATTATCTTTTATTTTTGTCTGTATTTTTCTGGACGAATTTGGTGGTATTTTCACCACCAATGCTGGCAAAAATACCATCAAATTCTGGCCTGTGGAGGAGGGGCATATGAAAGGTGGCTACACTGTGCCACTGCGCCAGAGATTGCGCCAAAGAGTACTATTAAGCCGCCTTCACAGTGCTTGTTGAGAGATCATGGGAGTCAGTGATTGTCGGGAGTTCGTAGAAGTCAGTGCGTGTTAAGAGTTCGTAGTAGTCAGTGATTGTCGAGAATTCATAGCAGTCAGTGCCTGTCGAGAGCTCGTAGAGGACAGTATGTGTTAAGAGTTCGTACCGAGATGTGCTAGTGGGCACTGCTTGTCGTGAAATCGGAGGGATATGTTGTAGTAAAGAGTGTTGTTCCATGTTGTATGCAGTTATTTGATGGGAGAGATAGCAGATGTTATTGTAATGAGTGCATTTCGTCAATATATATGAAGGTAAAAACTACAATGTTCTTTTATTAATTGTGTGTCTGAAATAATGCGTCACTACAGGTTCAGTCAACAAAGCATCTGGCTTGTGTTCTTGTATTAGAGTGAATTCTGGTTTTCTTGCGTAATTATAGTTTTTCTAAATTTCCTTTGTCACGTCAGTATAGTTGGTATTTAAAAATTCTTGTCTTGTTGGAAAAGAACCGTGCCAGATGTGGACGTTGAGTCACACTCCCACATACAGAACAGTGACTCTTGTGCTTATTGGTTTTGTAGGTTTTATAGTTGCTGGGGACTTAATTAATTAGCTGTGTTTACGAAAATTTTCTTCCATTGTTTGTTGCAGTCAGATTGCGTAATAATACTAGTCAGGGCCAACCGATTACGAGACACTGCGTAATCGGACTTACAGCTATTAAAAACTAAATATCATTTTCAATCTTGCATTTAATTAAGCCCCCATGCAAGGTGTGCGGGAGCCGTCGCGAGCGATGACAGTCCTACCGATCACCTATGCCAAGGCCCTCACTGCGTCCGCTGATGACCGAAAGGACACAGCCCCGGTGGAAGATCAAGATGGCACTCTCCGAAACCTTGTAGCAGACGTCGGGATGACAGAGGATGCTGCTCCATCGAGCTTACACTCTACGGCGACAACATCAGATGAGACCGAACTCCCACCAAGCCCACTGATAGTAAACGAAGCAGTTCCAGCCACTACGGATGCTGTTCCGTCTGGAACGCACTCTGAGACGACAGCATCAGTTTCGACCGAACTCCCGCCGAGTACAACGATGGGACTCGAAACACTTCCTGTTCCTACGGATGCTTTTCTGTCGGGCAGCCGTGATTCCTTACAATCTGAGGACACGGAAGGAAGATCACGCAAACAACGTTCCCCGAAAAGGAGGAAACGGCGTCGTCGCACGACATCTCCTAGGGATGACTCCCCTTGCCCCGACGACGATGTGCCTGTGGACCAAGACGACACAACAGCCTCTACGAAACAGGATGAGGCAATGGAAACTGTTCGATCAGACCCGCAGCGGTCTGTCACATTGCCGGTACCGGGACGTGGTGATGCTGAAGAGGAAGCACAACCAGTTGGCGCTCCAGACGCAGATGATGTGGCAATGGACACGAATATATCACTGCCTGCAAAGATGTGGTATGACGATATTGAGGAGGCGCCGGACGTCATACAGAGGCAGCCGGCACTCACGAAGACAGCCTAATAATTGCTGAAGATGAAGGGATAGGGGCGAGAGAACGTCTTCTAACTCAGCCCCCAGCGCCGATGCAGGGAGATGTTTTTGCGCGTCGACAGAGTGGGATTCAACGCCATGCGAACCGTATTGCGACATTAAATATAAATGACGTGCGCTCACCGGCCAAAATACACCTACTGAAGGAAACGATTTGGGCATCTGATGTGGATATTGCTTTGCTGCAGGAAGTCCACATGGCTGCACTCCCATACATCGCAGGCTACCAATCCTGTTCGTCACATGGAGATCACAATGGGAGTGGGGTGGCAGTTTACGTGCGAGATGGCTTCCCAGTGGAAAACGTGTGTTACCTTCCGTCGGCCAGGGGAATGGCTTTCACGATGTTTGGGACACGCATCATCAATCTTTATGCACCGTCGGGAAACAATCGGCGGCGGGAAAGGGCACGATTTTATGCAGAAGACATTGCCCCACTTTTCCATGGACGTTATGAATGTGTAATAATTGGTGGAGATTTCAACTGTGTTCTCAGTCAGAAAGACCAATGGCCGCAAGCAAACATCAGCCAGGAGTTGCGAATCGTTGTCAACGACCTTGTACTCAGTGACACGTGGGAATTACGACATGGAGATGCACCGGGATACATCTATGTGACCAGTCATTCGGCGAGCAGGTTAGATCGCATTTATATCTCGCGGGCTTATGCAAATGATGTCCAGGACGCGGAACGCTGGCCATTGGCATTTTCAGATCACAGCGCTTACATCTGTACGGTGCTTCTTCCCCGTAGAGAGGTGTGGAACAGTAAGGCCCCGTGGAAATTAAACATTCAACATCTACATGATCCTGAATGCCGTCACCGGATCCTTGAGACATGGACGATGTGCGAGCGAAGGGTTGGAAGGTATGCGACGAAGCTTGATTGATGGCTGACTTGTGCTAAACCGGCGCTTCGCCGTACGTTCATCTCATATAGCAGGGAGATGGCAGAATGGCGCCGCCGTACGACCGACTTTTATTTTGCAGCACTGCGCGATCTGGACGATGGTCCACCGGGACAGGACGTCTGGATCGAACGCAAAAGGATAAAAGCTAAACTAGTGGCTTTAGCTCGGAAACATCTTCAGGGAACCATGGTGCGCGCCAGATGTCACGATACGATAATGCACGAGATTCCTTCAATGCACCACGTCGTGAATGAACGAAAACACCGACGACGCGTTTTGGTACAGGAATTAATTACCCGCGAAGACCGAAGAGTGACGCGTCAAGCGGACATTGTCTCTGCATTCGTCGACCATTACCAACACATCTATCGGGAAGAAGCAGCCCCTGTCGATGACCTCGACCGTATAGCCACGTACGTCTCCCGTACACTGACGGTGGAAGCCGCGGGAACCTTACTGGAAGCCATTAGCTGTGAGGAAGTACATGATGCGATCGCAAAGGGTGCGTTGAATCGGTCCCCAGGCATTGATGGACTTCCTGCTGAATTTTATCGAGAATTTCGCAACGAAATGGCACCGCGATGGACGGAAATGTACAACGAGATGTTAAATTCCGATGCGCCTATTCCACCGGCTTTTATGGAAGGCCTCTTGGTGCCAGTACATAAACCGAAGCCAGGAATTACGGTCACACATTATCGCCCCATCACCCTGCTTAATGCCGACTATAAGATCTTTGCACGGTTGCTAGCGTCCCGATGTCGTATGTTAATTCGTAGCGTTCTCTCTCCAGAACAGACGACACCGGGTGGATCGGTGAATGTGCAAACAGCTACTGCCGAATGCCGTGATGTGATAGCGCTAGCGGAGGAGTGCCGGCTTAAAGCGGCGATGGTGGCGGTTGATTTTGACAGTGCTTTTGATAAGGTGCGCCACAACTATCTGTACGCTGTACTGGAACAAATGGGATTTCCAGACCGTTTTACTGGTCTCATTCGAAGGATTTATGGGGGCGCACAATCCTTGGTACAGGTTAATGGGCGTATAGCAGGGCCCATTCAAATTCGACGATCCATTCGCCAGGGCTGCCCTCTTTCGATGCTGCTGTTCGCGATAGCGTTGGAACCATTAATTGGGAGGCTAACAAATTCTCTTTCTGGGATGGAACTGCGGGGCTACACCTTCAAATGTCGTGCCTATGCGGACGACCTCCTGCTGCTCGTTCGTTCTGAGGAAGAGGTGAAGACGGTCCTTGAACTGTTGTTGGACCACAGTGTGACGGCGGGTAGTGCAGTGAACATGAACAAATCGGCAGCAATGCCGGTTGGAAGGGGCCTTACGCCGGAAGAAATCAGTCCGTTTCCTTATGTGCAACGATTCCGCTATCTCGGCATAGACTTTACCTCATCTGTAAAACATACTGCGGCAGTTAACTACCGACATATTTTACAGACAACACGTACCATGGTCCGACAACATCTCCTACGGCGCCTTGATCTTTTGCAGCGAGTCGAATATCTGAACACATATGTGGTTTCTCGAATGGTGCATATTTCGCAGATCCTGCCCCTACCACTCACGCTCGGACGTCGACTTCAATCAGCACTAGGCTATTTTGTGATGATTGGATCGCCCCTCAAGGTGCGATACGCAACTCTCACGCTCCCTCCGGACAAGGGGGGACTCGGACTTACAAATGTTCACTGCCGAGCGACGGCGCTCCTTCTAGCGCCGATGTACAAGCAATGGCGCAGCGGGCGTGATTCCCTTACATCCTGCCTACTGGATCTCCTAGTTCCAGCGTCCCTCACACCTCCGGTGGCGGTGGGCAACATTACGTCACATTTTGCGCATGTATCAACATTTATCGTGGAACTTAGTTATATCAGAGACGAGCTTCCGTGCACGAGACCACCATGCGCGAAGGATTTTTATGTTTGGCTGCTACGACGGATAAGTAATAATGTCATTGAACTCAAACACCCCAAGTTGCATTGGCCGAAGATTTGGAGACATGTGCACCAAAAATTCCTTCCTACCTTCGTTCGGGCACTGTGGTTCTCTGTCACCTGTGGAAAGTTCAACACCAACCAACGACTCCATGCAATTGGACTAGTGGACACTCCACTATGCCCGAAATGTCGCCAAGTGGATGACGACCATCACCGCTTAACTTGTATCGCGGTGGAGGAGGTATGGCTCCTAGGAAGACAGATGGTGGCTTGCTACCTCCGTGTGACCCCGCAACATATTACACCTGCTTCCTTCTTACATCCGGAGAGTGACTACTTTCCGGCGACTAAATCACGCTCGATCATCTGGGTCAAAGGTTGGACGATCGCGTACCTCTATGGGGATGCTGCCAAGTCGCGACTCGACTTTTGGTATTTCTTGCAGCAAGCCCACAATGAGGTTCATAGATGGTCTCACTATCGGAAAACCTTTGCCAATTATCCTCAGGCAGTCTTCCTCGACCCCCCACACAGTTGGGAGGTGCCGGGTGCAGTCGGTGTGCACATTTGACAGCTGATAATGAACCTCACGTTTCTCTCACCGCTCCATATATAATGCACAAACTATACCATGAAATGATCTACATGTTCCTTTTAACAGAGTGATCTTTATGAAAAATAAATAAATAAATACATAAAAATAACATCCCTGTATCCCTGTTCCTTTACATTTGTGATTTGTTTTACAATGATTTTTTATTTATTTTTTTGTTTTTGCAGAGGATGCATTTCATTTAGTGTTTGTAAAAAAAATTAATTTCTTATATATAAAAAAAGTGGTCAGCGTGACATTACATAAAAATAATAATAATAAAAAAAGTGGTTAGCGTTCAAGCCCCGTCATCGCAAAAAAAAAAAAAAAAAAAAAAAAATGGTCAGCGTGACGGAGTGCCGTCCTACGGGCCCGGGTTCAAATCCCGGCTGGGTCGGAGATTTTCTCCCTTCAGCACCAAGGCGGCCGGACCTGCCCCGCAAGGGGCCTCCCGGCCAATGTTGCCAAACGCTCATTTCCATTTCCAATGACATTATAGCAAGATCACTAGTGAGTCACTCATCAAAAATGGGTCCGGAATCTGCAATGATGTATATCGATTTTTAATTATCTGGGGCTTCTTTCTTTGTTAATGGCGTCTCACGAACGCACACGTGGGTGTCCCAGTGCGTGACAAGAGCTTTGGCAGAATTGCAGCATTACAAACTGAAACTGTTTGATAAAATAATTTCCTGTACAAAAGTCTGTGATGCCCAAATGACTCATTGGCTAAGCGATCACCACTATTATCAATAAAATGTGAAAGTGTATTATTTATAGCAGTTGTATGTATTTCTTGGTACTGGGTGAAAGATTACGAATCGATAGAGCAAACTTTAAAAAGAAAGTAGCACCTCATCATTGAAATTGGGATTGTAAGCTAGACATTTATCACTGGCATATCATACCTGACATATTACACCACTCGCCATTAAAATTGCTACACCACGAAGATGACGTGCTACAGAAGCGAAATTTAACCGACAGGAGGAAGATGCTGTAATATGCAAATGATAAGCTTTTCAGAGCATTCACAAGGTTGGCGCCGGTGGCGACACCTATAACGTGCTGACATGAGGAAAGTTTCCAACCGATTTCTCATACACAAACAGCAGTTGACCGGTGTTGCCTGGTGAAACGTTGTTGTGATGCCTCGTGTAAGGAGGAGAAATGCGTACCATCACGTTTCCAACTTTGATAAAGGTCGGACTGTAGCCTATCGCGATTGCGGTTTATCGTATCGCGACATTGCTGCTAGCGTTGGTCGAGATCCAATGACTGTTAGCAGAATATGGGATCGGTGGGTTCAGGAGGGTAATACGGAACGCCGTGCTGGATCCCAACGGCCTCGTATCACTAGCAGTCGGGATGACAGGCATCTTATCCGCATGGCTGTAACGGATCGTACAGCCACGTCTCGATCCCTGAGTCAACAGATGGGGGACGTTTGCAAAGCAACAACCATCTGCACGAACAGTTCGACGACGTTTGCAGCAGTATGGACTATCAGCTCTGAGACCATGGCTGCGGTCACCCTTTACGCTGCATCACAGACAGGAGCGCCTGCAATGGTGCACTCAACGACAAACCTGGGTGCACGAATGGCAAAACGTCATTTTTTCGGATAAATCCAGGTTCTGTTTACAGCATCACGATGGTCGCATCCGTGTTTGGCGACATCGCGGTGAACGCACATTGGAAGCATGTATTCGTCATCGCCATATTGGCGTATCATCCGGCGTGATGGTATGGGGTGCCATTGATTACACGTCTTGGTGACCTCTTGTTCGCATTGACGGCACTTTGAACAGTGGACGTTACATTTCAGATGTGCTACGACCCGTGGCTCTACCCTTCATTCGATCCCTGCGAAACCCTACATTTCAGCAGGATAATGCACGACCGCATGTTGCAGGTTCTGTACGGGCCTTTTTCGATACAGAAAATGTTCGACTGCTGTCCTGGCCAACACATTCTCCAGATCCCTCACCAATTGGAAACGTCTGGGCAATGGTGGCCGAGCAACTGGCTCGTCACAATACGCCATGAACTATGGTATCGTGTTGAAGCTGCATGGGCAGCTGTACCTGTACACGCCATCCAAGCTCTGTTTGACTCAATGTCGTTATTACGGCCAGAGGTGGTTGTTCTGGGTACTGATTTCTCAGGATCTATGCACCCAAATTGCGTGAAAATGTAATCACATGTCAGTTCAAGTATAATATATTTGTTCAATGAATACCCGTTTATCATCTGCATTTAATGGCCAATAATGTATAAGATATAAATTTGTACATCCACACTTGAGTCGCTTATGTTGAGCTGATATGAATAAGATCTGCGCATAGGTATTTTCAGAAATAAGAAGCAACCGCATATGTAACGTTGTCACGATTTCTTTAGGTAGTCATGTAAGAGAAAACAATCAGAAAATACAGTAAAATCTCCTTGTCTCTTAAAACATTATCTCTAAAATGGCTGTGATTTTTAGCTGTGGGATAAGTTCAAGGGTCAGGTGCAGTCAAACAGTCCCCACAGGGCCGGGGGGCTGCAGCAGAAGACTGCAAACACAGAGTTTGATGAATTGCGCACAACGTTACGTCGACGTTAATTGCGGCCATTTCCAGCGTCTCTTGTAAGGAGCAGTTGTTCCGTTCGTTTACGGAGGTAACTTAACTCGTGTTAAACTTTTATTTTACCCACCTTGCTGGGCCAGTTTTATTTTGTGTTCCCGGTATACGAATTTCGTCCGCCTCCGTTGTTGATTGGTCATTGCAGATGGCTGCCACGCGAGGGAGCCAGGTTCGGGTCACAATAATGCCAAGCATTTTTTCTTGGGCGGAGGACTGATACGGGTGTACTCAGCCTCGTGATGCCAATTGAGGAGCTGCTTGGTCGAGTAGTAACGGCACCATGGTCTAGACAGTCTGCAAAACGGCCAGGAGAGCGGTATGCGACCACATGTCCCTTCATACAGCATCCGCATGACGCCGCAAGGCAAGGGATGACGCGGCGGTCGGTAGACTCCCCTTGGGCCTTCACAGCCTGGAGGAGGAGCTCGTATATGCATTTAATTAAGTATATCTAATTAACATCTCGTTTGGCCATCCCAAGTTTACACAAGAACCACAAAACTGATCGCAGAATAATTGGCTATCCATCGTCGGGCAAGGTCTATTATCTGCTAGGTGAAAAGGGTGATTTGAGTGAGTTGTTAACATCAGTTTAGTATGCTTCTCGATTGTACGAGAACAACAAACACTGTGTAAGCTCATCGCTGTGGTTCATAGATCCGTTGGTTTGCGTTTAATTGTTTCCTGCAAAAGTGCTGCGGTAACAAGAAGATACGAAGTAATTTTATTTTAGCGAGTTACTCACGGTTTTTCGAGTTTTCACTGCTTTGTGGAAAGAAGTGTCTTATGTTCTGTGCTTAATAGGCGAATTTTACCAATACGTGCTTGTGAATTGTGATGATTTCCACAGTTCATTCAGATCAAATTCTCGGACAAACGATAACCCTTGGGGCGTATGCCGATAAATGAATTTCGGTCAGAGAATAATGAGCCTAAAAAGTAGTCTGTGCATTGTGGTTGCGTCGGATAAAAACTTGAGTTTTTCGACGATTACTTCCATTTAAATTGCGGGAACTAAGTGAAGGCATAACGAAGCGCGCCCAATTCTATTTAAGTCTCAAGAAGGTTTAAAGCGTAACACTGGATTTGAAAGAAGCCGCTTAATTAGGCTTCTCGCCGTCGCTTATGACTTCCCCATACCGAGATACCACACTGACGGAAAAAATCGCAACACCAACAAATAATTAATGTCCGGACTGGTTTGATGCAGCTCTCCGTGCTACTCTATCCTGTGCAAGCTTCCTCATCTCCCACTACCTACTGCAACCTACATCTTTCTGAATCTGCTTAGTGTATTCATCTCTTGGTCTCCTTCTACGCTTTTTACCTTCCACGCTGCCTTCCAATGCTAAATTTGTGATCCCATGATGCCTCAGAACATGTCCTACTAACCGGTCCCTTCTTTTCGTCAAGTTGTGCCACATACTCCTATTCTCCCCAATTCTATTCAATACTTAATCATTAGTTATGTGATCTACCCATCTAATCCTCAGAATTCTTCTGTAGCACCATATTTCGAATGCTTCTATTCTCTTCTTGTCCAAACTATTTATCGTCCATGTTTCACTTTCATACATGGCTACACTCCATACAAATACTTTCAGAAACGACTTCCTAACGCTTAAATCTATGCTCGATGTTATCAAATTTCTCTTCTTCAGAAACGCTTTCCTTGTCATGCCAGTCTACATTTTATATCCTCTCTACTTCGACCATCATCAGTTATTTTGCTCCCGAAATAGCAAAACTCCTTTACTACTTCAAGTGTCTCATTTCCTAATCTAAATTCCGCAGCATCACCCGACTTAATTCTACTACATTCCATTTCCCTCGATTTGCTTTTGTTGATATTCATCTTTTATCCTCCTTTCAAGGCAATGTCCATTCCGTTCAACTGCTCTTCCAAGTCCTTTGCTGTCTGACAGAATTACAATGTCATCGGCGAACCTCAAAGTTTTTATTTCCTCTCCATGGATTTTAATACCTAATCCGAATTCTTCTTTTGTTTTCTTTACTGCTTGCTCAATATACAGATTGAATAACATCGGGGATAGGCTACAACCCTGTCTCGCTCCCTTCCCAAACACTGCTTCCCTTTCATGTCCCTCGACTCTTATAACTGCCATCTGGTTTCTGTACAAATTGTAAATAGCTTTTCGCTCCCTGTATTTTACCCCTGCCACCTTCAGAATTAATGTAGAGTATTGAAATTCCGGGAATACATTTGTGTACGTGACATATTTAAGTGATAACCGGTGTTACCGCCAGAATGTTGAATAAAAGCATGCAAACGTGCATGCACTGTGTTGTACAGGTGCCGGATGTCAATTTGTGCCATGGAGTTCCATGCCTGTTGCACTTGGTCAGTCAATACAGGGCTGGTTAATGCTGTTTGTGGATGATGCTGAAGTTGTCGCCCGATGATGTCCCATGTGTCCTAGATTGGAGACAGATCTGGTGATCGAGCAGTCCAAAGTAACATGTTGACACTCTGTAGAGCATTTTGGGTACAAAAAAAAAAAAAAAAAAAATGGTTCAAATGGCTCTGAGCACTATGGGACTTAACTTCTGAGGTCATCAGTTCCCTAGAACTTAGAACTACTTAAACCTAACTAACCTAAGGACGTCATACACATCCATGCCCGAGGCAGGATTCGAACCTGCGACCGTATCGGTCGCGCGGTTCCAGACTGTAGCGCCTAGAACCGCTCGGCCACCCAGGCCGGCTTTTGGGTACAACAGCGGTATGTGGGAACATTATCTTTTTGGAAAACACCGCCTGGAATTCGATTCATGAAGGTCGAATCACTACAGATTTACGGTCAGAGTGCGTGGGGTAACTGCGAGAGGGCTCCTGCTGTCATACAAAATCGCACCCCGGACCAAGTCCAAGTGTGGATCCAGAGCGTCAAGCACGCAGATTGATTGCAGGCCCTAAACAGGTCTCCTTCTAATCAACACACGGCCATCACTGGCACGGAGGCAGAAACAGCTTTCATAAGAAACAACAGCAGACCTCCACCTTCCCGCCCAGTGCGCTCGCGCTTGACATCACTGAAGTCGCAAATGGCGGTACTTTGGAGTCAGTAGCCCGCCGCTGTGGCCGAGTGGTTCTAGGCGCTTCCGTTCGGAACCGCGCTGCTGCTACGGTCGCAGGTTCGAATCCTGCCTCGGGCATGGATGTGTGTGATGTCTTTAGGTTAGTTAGGTTTAAGTAGTTCTAAGTCTAGGGGACTTACGACTTCAGATGGTAAGTCCCATTGTGCTTAGAACCATTTTTGGAGTCAGTATCATGCAAGCTAGAGGGCTTCAGCTCGGCGCTGTCCCTGAAGTAACAGTTTGTAACTGTTCGCTGTGTCACTGTGGTGCCAATTACTAGTCAGATTGCTGCTGCAGATGGCGTACGGTGTGCCACAGTCATACGCTGAACACGACGGTCTTCCTTCTCGGTAGCGCTACTTGGCTGGCCGAACCCCGTTCTTCTTGTGACCGTACATTCTCATGATCATCGCCGCCATAATTCGTGTACAGTGGCTAGGTTCCTGCCAAGTCTTTCTGCAGTAGTATTACAGAAGGAACACCCTGCTTCTCGTAGCCCTATTACACGTCTCGTTCAAACTCAGTGTGTTGATAACGGAGTCTAGTCGCCTTAAAGGCATTCTTCACTACAGTTCAATTCTTTTATCTTGGCGGCTCGCGCATGCCCGCCCAGACGCGGGAGATTGCTGCGTTGCGAAGTTGCACGCGCCAAGAGAAGCAGCGCCATAGTATAGTATAGTATAGTTAGGGGGGAGCGCGCAGTTTATGAAGTAAAGCCATCACGGTCGCATTAACCCTTTCGCTGCTTCAGATACGTGCTTCCCGCATTCCGCGCTGTGCGTGATTTTGTCATCACTGCACTGCTCGCCTGTGCAGACACATGGTGTTCCGACTGCTTTGATACACTTATCATTCGATTTCACAAAAACTATTTGGCCCAAAAATTTGATTTTTACACATCTTTTTGACTGATACCTTCCTCTCATAAATGACTTAATTTTATTTCGATGTTCGACGCAGTTATTTTGCAACATTAAATGTGGTAAACCGTTGCGCGAAATTTTGAAGAGTTTGCAGAAGTAAAAGTCCACAGCGCATACTTTCCGTATGGTCGATTTTAGTTGCCACTAGAAATTCAAAAAATTACATTCAAATGAATAAAATTCATGAAGTAAGACACTTCGATATTGTTTTTAAATAAAGAAAATATTAAGCACCTAACAAGGTTTGCATTCAGAACCCTTTGCCTATCAGCCAAACACCTTAACCATTACGCTAACGCATTCATTGTATTACTAGAGGACTTTAAAGTGCCACGCAAAATACCGACAAACACTGTTGGTATGACTATGAGTTACTCACGTTTCGTCGAAGTACAATAGGAAATAAACAATTACCGCTGTTCTTTATTGCGAAAAAGCGGCAAGTGAGAATGAATTTCCTTGCTATTGCCTGAATTAGGAGGCTTATTGCTTGTTTGGTTTAATTAATTAATAGAATATGAAGCAATTGGTATAAAGAATGCTTTTTCCAAACTTTCTTTTATAGAAAGTCTGCTATCAAGACGCTGCTTTTGTTCAATTACTTTATTTATGACTGAACGTTTCTAAAACTGAAGACACTCGTCCGTGCTCTGCACTGCAGTCGAGCTCTGGCAACGTCGTTCTCTGTTCATTGGCTGATTGTGTTTTGTGACGTCAGATGCGCAGAACGAATCTAAACTCGGCCGCCTTCGTAAATGACGCGCACTTTAACATAGCTCACCACGTCCAATCTCAAAGGTAACTAAAGCTCCCTGCGGTTACAACATGTATTGAAAGCCAACCAGATTTGCATCCTGATAGTGGGACTACTAGCGCCGCTCTTATGCGACTGGCGCGAAATTTGAGTAGACGTCTTTCACGTGTAGGAACACACCTAACAACTTTCGTTTATGTCACACAACTGCCTCTTCATCCTGCGATTGTTTTTTTTTTTTTTCGCCAGTGTATGTTACTTCCTCTGGTGCAGCGCTTCAGTAAAATGTATAACACAAGCAGGAGTTCCAATGCTGCTCGTATGAACCGCAGACAAAGTGCTAAGCTTTTGTGAAAGTTGCTGGTGGCGAGCGCGCAGTGCAATTTCTTTTTACGGCCCTCCCTGCTCTGCTCTTCCCCGGTGGGAAGTCAGGAGGCCGGCGATATGGAGTACAGTAGATTAGCTGCCGCCTCGCTGTCGAAACCGCAGAGGGGCGTGCGCCGGCTCGCGGGCCTCTGCTCGCCGCTTTCTAACCTACGAGTAACTCTCCAGAGCGAAGAAGTGCAGACGACGTTTGCCGAAATCCGTCGAACTTTGCAATGAGTTTATGTGGGCGTTAACTTTAGTCTGCGAATTACGCCTTGACCTTTCTGATATAGGAATTGTGTAGTGGTTTTACTGTTCCTCTTTTTTTTGAGGTTCCGAAACTTGTTGGCCCTTCTACCAACCGAGAAGAAAAACGCATCCTCTCATTTCTAAGAAGATTTTCAGCACTGCCTGGAAAACGTGTTCCTGAAGGAAGGAGGTTTAGGGTTCGACGTCCCACTGACATCGCAGTCATTAGAGACAGAGCACAACATCGGGCGATTCAAGGGTGGGGAAGTAAATCGGCCGTGTCCTTTTAAAGGAATCATCCCAACATTTGCCTGGAGCGATTGAGGAAATTGATGGAAAACCTAAGGCAGGATATCCGGTCCCGGATTTGGACCACTGTCCTCCGAATGCGAGTCCAGTATGCACACCACTGTGCCACCTCGCCCAATAAAATCCTGTTAGCAGTGCTGGCGTTTGCGACAAAAGAGTTTATGAATGAGGAGCCTTTTGTGTCGTCTCGTTGTCACTGTAGACTTGTACCATGGGAAGCAAAGAGAGGATATTGTTTGGTGGCTGCATATATTAACAGGGTTCTTTATTCATAACCGAGCGAGGTGGCGCAGTGGTTAGACACTGGACTCGCGTTCGGAAGGACGACGGTTCAATCCCGCGTCCGGCCATCCTGATTTAGGTTTTCCGTCATTTCCCTAAATCGCTCCAGGCAAATGCCGGGATGGTTCCTTTCAAGGGGCACGGCCGACTTCCTTCCCCGTCCTTCCCTATTACGATGAGACCGATGACCTCGCTGTCTGGTCTCCTTCCCCAAAACAACCAACCAACCAACCTTTATTCATAAGAAGAAGAAAGCTACTTAAGCTAGTTGTTGTGGTACAAACTCTTCCTTAATGATCCACGTTAGCCCCACAGCTGGTGAAGTACACATCCCACTATATACACTACTCTGGTTTGCCAGTTACTGACTAACTTTGAGCTAGAGGCTGACCTAACTGCGTCTGCGACTCCCACTGGGCTGCGACTGGTGACTTGACTCGACGACTCACTGGATGACTCACTGGGTGGTCCCTCTGGTCCGCGGCGGCGATCTAATGTCGGTCGAGAGGACGTTGTCGGCGCGTTTCTTGCGAGTTTGTCTTTGATCTCTCTCTTGATAGGCTCACGTACTCCGGTGTCTATTATCGATCTTCTCGCAGCTTCTTTGTTGATTGGAGTGCTGGTGACAGCTTACGCCGGCACAGAGCGCAACCTTATTAGAGCCACTGATTGTCTTTTCGAGGGAATCGGAGCCAGTTATTCGCTTCTTATGTGCAAAGGGGGCAGTCTGATGTCATTTTGTATAATTAAACACAGCCAGGTATTGCAACTGCCATAATTAATGACATGATTCCTAAATACCATGCACAGGCGCAACCGAGTGCATGTGTGTGTTTCGCGATCCTCAACAGTATAACGACATGGGCCTAGGCACAGGGCTCGATACTGTAAAGTGACCCACATAAGACAATACATGGACCCAGCTTTGTGTCCCAATGCTGACTGTGTGGCACCGTCCACCTGCTGGTAAATACCTGAATTACTGCTGAAACTTCTTTATTTATTTGTGTGAATCTGTACTTAAATTGCTCAGTGACTGAAAAGATGAAACTTCTATGTTATTTGAGTCTGAAACAGCTGAGTAAAACTGAACGTACTGAGCCGACTTTCTCTTTACTTTTTCTTATCATGTCAACACTGACCCACAATATTCTAGCGCAACGCAATCTGACTGCTCAAAAAAATTACAACCTGACTTCAAATAACTAATTCAAAAGAATGGCCCTGACTAAAAAGAAATCTTAACAATAACCTATACATTTCATTAAGCACTTACCTCACAAAAATCTTCATTACGCGAACTATTGAAATACAGCGAGCGTCAATACTGCCAGCTAAATAAAACATTCTAACAACTAAAGCCACTAACTACTAATAGGCATGTGGTTAGCAAAGGAAAGATTTTGTTGCAAACCAAATAATGTATTTTTATACCTTAATAATGTGACATCCAGTTCAGACACGAAGGTATAAATCGTCATTGACATCTAGTACAAAGGTATATAATCATTAAAAATATTCAGCCTCCAAGTCGAACATGTACAGATCGTTAGCCTACGGTAACACTTCATACCTCTACCCTCCACGCTAACTTCTGACATCTAACATCCATTACTGCTGGCTGTTCACCTCCAACTGCCAGACAGTACTTCCATCACTGCTGGCGACTAACTTCCAACTGCTCAACACTACTGGCGATCAACTTCCAACAACGAGTCCGACCAGCCACAGAGTCTCTTACAAAGAAAGCGCAGTCAGAGATCCAATGCAAAGCGCCACACAGCGCTGCCAATCACAGAAGCAGCCCACTTACGCTGTCACACCTATGGACATTTTGACACACGCCATATATGACTTCTGCAGCAACAGCACCACAAGGAACCCATTTTAGTTCAAATAAAGACTGGCTGTCCGGCCAGGCTGGGCATGCGTCAAAGTAGCGAGTCATCGAGTAGCCAACCGTCAGAGAGTCCGCCTACGCCCTGCGGTCGCCGCCGCTGCCACTCTGCCGTGATCTGTGCAGGATCCCGCAAAAGCGGGGTCGAGCCGCCAGCTAATGGGATGAGGGTCGACCTGAGGCTTACCTATAGTCGAGACGGTGCAAGAAGATCCCTAAAGCCGTCGGCACACGGACCGTGCATCCGAACGTTCAGCGTTGAGCGTGCCGAGTTTCTGACGTCATAGAGTGGAATAGCACGTTCGGGAGTCTTTCCGAACATGCAGAGCAATATATGGCATGCCAGATATTCTGAGCTTGCGTCTGAGCGTTGACCAATGAGATGGCACAACGCCACCTACGTCACACGCACGCCGTCTCCCTTCAGAACAAAGTTGTGAGACGCCATATTGGCATTCATTTCAAGCCTATATGTATATATGCCGTTTCTGAGCACCAGCAAATTGAGAATCACCGGAAAACCGTTGTTAGTTGTGTGATTCGTACCAATAAAATGATGAGAAACATTATATCCGTGGCAAAAGAATTATAGTAACTTGCGTATTATGAGAGTAGACTATTTGAAGGCAGTGACACACTGAAGATCCACCCAAAACGCATTATTCTTGGTACAATTTGCTAAAATTAAATTTCAATTAGTAACATAATTATCTACAATTAACGTTTTTAGCAACGCGTAATACAATTTTATTATGTATAAGATATGTGTTGGTTTAGCATAATGAGCAGCGTCTCTGTCTACTCGTGAGTTTTTGTTGGGGCGGTGGTTCGCGTCTAAACACTTTCTTTTTTTTCCTAACATTCGCGTTTTTAGTGGGTTCTGATACTTTATTATTAGTTTAATATAAGTATATGCTATAATAATATAAGTTCACTTTTTATTGAGGGGTGACTTTGTTCTATTGGCTTAATCTACAGGATAGCTTGTGCTACTTGTATAAAGATATTTTGCCCCTTTTTCTCTTACACTTCGTAGTTCACATGCTGCAAAGATTCTGCTACTGGGTAGGAACAGTGATCAAGTAAGACTAATCTCGGGGTTTTACTAAAATGTGGGAATGATGAATTAATGTTTATCTTATGCGAAGAAGTATTCCAAATTTGTACCTCACTGTTTGTAATGGAACTTCTATAAGTCTCTGTCCTTATTGATTGGACATGGTACTTCCATTTTCGTGGACGATGGAGGAAATGTGCGTTTTAATAGAGCTAACGTGGGAATTTTACGCACGCCCATTGAGTAAACAGTGTGATTTACGAAGTAGAAACATCCCTCAACTGCCGCTGGAGTGCGTTTCGATCGCGTATACCACGTTGGGGCCCACGTACCGTATGCACAAGTAGCATCGTTCCTGAGCGTTCAGCAACACGTTGAACTTCGCACGCTCAACGTTAACGTTCGACAGCTATCAACTGCGAAGCGTTGACGGCTGCAGGCGAAAACGGTAGTCGTCTATGTGGTGTCACGACACCTGCTAGGTTGTAGGCTTCAAATCGGCCGTGGTCCGTCAGTACACATCGGACCTGCGAGTCGTCACTGTCGACGCTAGCAGACCGAGCGCCGCTACTCGGCTGGTCTTAGGAGACAAGCTAGCGCACTGCCCAGTTCTAGAGCCGACTTTAATAGGAATGGTTCACTCGTTATAGCTTCAGAGATATCATTTCCAGAGACGCTAGTTAGCGTAGCCTTCAGCTAAGTCAGTAGCTACGTCCTAGCCAGGCGCCACATACAATTTATGCACTGACAAGTGATCTATATGTGTGAAGCAATCAGAATTGTAAAGAAGTATTTGCAGTTCAGTCTATAACTGCACTTGTACATATTATTGTACGAAGTCAAGATCGACGTTAACCGCTGATGCTGAATTAAAGCAACGTATGTAATTGTATTCCTGTCTACTGACTTTCTAATCACCTAAGATGTTCCAGATACATCCTGTCAAGTATAGTTCATTGATCCTCACGTCAGCCTACGTGATCAACGTGTGCAGTTAATGGCCACACCTCGTGATCAAAGTAAGAGTCAAATTGCGTGACTCAGTCGGGTCACCCGTTTTCCATGAGGCCCATAGTTCCACCTCACACGTAACAGTCTGTGACAACACTGAGGCATTGCCAAGGAGGCATTGCCAAGGAGGCGTTTACAAAATCACATTGCGCTATTGCTTGAGGGTCCAGCCCACTGCAACGGTGAAGGATCATCTTACGTCGACTCAGTTATAGCCATCGAGTCACTGGGGTGCTCGCCAGCACCAGTCGCGGGCAGAAAACCGCCGATCTGTGGTTTACTCACTCGATGTCTGTGCCCGTCATCTGCCACGGTCAGACGGGACTCACAAGGAACCGCTTGAATGCGAAGTCGCAAAAGGTCAACGATGTTCACGGCTTTCGAAGGCCCCCAAATAGTCTACAATGCAACCGCAATATGGGACGGATAATGACAACAGGGGGCGCGACTGGAGGTGTCCAATGGTGAGCACAACATGAGACTACGGAGTGTAGTTCCGCTGCTTAGGCGACGAGTCACTCACAACGGTGCTACCGTGCTAGTGATTTTGATATAAAGCAGAGCAATGGCAACGATAAACAAAGCGAACATTGCATTGCTTGTGCAACAACAACTACCGAAGTTGACATTTCGTCAGAAAGGAAAACAAGGAATTTCGCAGAGTGAGAAAGGGAAGTGGAAATTTGTGGTAAGATCTTACGGGACCAAACTGCTGAGGTCGCCGGTCCCTAAGCTTACACACTACTTAATCTAACTTAAACTAACTTACGCTAAAGACAACACACACGTCCATGCCCGAGGGAGGACTCGAACCTCCGACGGGGCGAGCCGCGCGGACCGTGCAGGGCGCCCCAGACCTCGCGGCTACCCCGCGCGGCGAGTGAGAAAGAATTGGCAGATGAAATGTTAGCGTTTCTGCAAGATGAGTCAGTGGAGTGTGCGGGAAATGTACATGAGGAGTACAATGATGACGATACGTGCTTAACAAGTGAAAGTAATATTGAAAGAGGTATCGAGCGCCGGCCATTGTGGCCGAGCGGTTCTAGGCGTTTCAGTCTGGAACCGCGCGACCGCTACGGTCGCAGGTTTGAATCCTGCCTCGGGCATGGATGTGTGTCATGTCCTTAGGTTAGTTAGGTTTAAGTCGTTCTAAGTTCTAGGGAACTGATGACCTCAGATGTTAAGTCCCATAGTGCTCAGAGCAATTTTTTTTTTTGGGTATCGAGCAATGTAGTTCATCATCCTTGTTGGACAGGGAGTCACAAAACCCGTCTCCAGTGAAACGCAGTAAAGGACAATCATTGTTCAAAGAGTGGGATTAAACATAATTACATACATGGAAGATTATCCGCAGCAAAACAAAAAAAAAAAATTATAAACAGATTTCGAACAAATCCGTAGCAATATGATGGTGAGTGCATGAGAAAAACTACGGATATTTAGATTAGCAAAAGGCGCGCTTGTTACAAAAACTGGTGTTTGCGCGTTTCAAGGATGCTCGATACAATTTACAGGATGTGTGTGATAGTTACCTACTACGCTATGCTCATCAGATTGCACGCGGCGTAGATTACAGTGATTCCAAGGGAAGCTGTGGATGGTTGCAATAACTTCAAACAGCGCTACAGAATTAGAAGACGTAAGATAATGAAATTTCAAACAAAGCATCAACTTGACAATTCACTGCAAACTGCAGAATCTGTCCGAAAATTTGTACATGAGATAAACAAACTCATCGTTCAGTGACAAATTAAAGGTACCAAGAGAGTTGTATCACGATCAGCTAATATCAATGCCTTAACGCATTCATATGCAACCATGTCGACTGTTAATCCGGATGGTAAACTGGCAGGAAAGTTGTTTATTGTGCTCATAGAAGTGGAAGGTGCTCTGTCCCCTACGATTCTTTCTTCTGCGCGAGATATTGCAAGAGCGGTAGGGGGTAGACACGTCATAGCAAGCAAGAGTGGGAAAGTAGGCATAAGAGAACTACAGCTGTGGTATGAGCACTGGTTTTGGCCAATAGCTGCTCAAAATAACTTACTTTTGCTTGATTCCTGGTCTGCGTATAAAAATCGTATTCCTTTTAGCAAACTGTCCATCCTGAAAAGCGTCTGCCTCTGCAGTTCATACCATCTGAACCACTGGACAAATTCAGCCTCTAGATATTTGTTTTTCTGTGCATACAAAACATATTATCACAAACTGCAGCGACGCCTTAAAGCACAACTAGTTTCACCATAATCTCCACGATAGACTGTTTCGCATTTAGTTGCTTGCCATGACATTCCATCAGTTCTCATTTCCCCGTTACATCAATATGATTCTATATGCATTATTAAGAGTGGACAACTGGCTGAACTCCTGCACGGTTTGATGGTGCGGTCGTTTGTGATCACTGTGGCGCACAGTTTTTCATTCGTCGTTCATGGTGCAAGTTAAAGGTTTATTTTGAACATCTCTTGAATGACAGCGATGTCCATTCTGTGAAGCGTAATACATACACCCCATACAAGGTTGGTCTCTGCACCTCCCAGGCACTCATTTTCTGTCGCCCTCCTCATGCACATGGTGAGTCATTAGCAGGTAATATTTTTCCTGTCAGAATTGTTAACATAACACTTTCATGTGAACCTTACTAAAGATTGAACTTGCAACCTAGCACTCGAGGGGTCCCTTGTCAGCGTTCCACACTCAGCGGGTCGTGTCACCCTTCATCCACACGTTGGTGACAACGCTGGCGTCAACATTGGCAAATACTTATGGGACTGCGCCCACAGCTGGAGCGAACATTCAGTTGAATTCGTAGAAAGCTAGTATAAGACGGACGGATCGCTGTGGTTGCAATTGCGGTTTTGAACGTGAATAATTATATTTTGTCACTGCAAAACTGAAAAAGAAAACATGTAAAACTAGGTGGCAGTGGCTGTAACACTTATAAATACTCGTCTCAGACGATATTTTACGTGACATTAAGAAATAAGACATAATCTAGAAAATTTAAGTGAGAATCAGTCTTCGTGAGGTTTAATGCACCCTTTACTGTACATAAGATACATTCAATGCAGAAAAATTCGAGAATCAGTTGGAGGTATGTGTATCCCACAAGTTTAGGAGAAAAGAGTTAGGAGTTAATCGTTTCAAAAAGTTTACACAAATAGTTATGTAGTATATCGTTAAATTTGTATTTTAGTTTGGGATAAACAGCGTGTTATGTGGATCAAATACGGAAACTCTGATTCACGGATCAGATACATTACGACCTAACCCACCCAGCCAGTCTAATATACAACGTAGTTGATGGGTGATCGTAAGTTTATGAAATTAATACTTAAGACGTAGAACCAAACTCTGCAAAATGACTATCTATATACAAAGAGATATCAAGATTGTGTCTGAGACAGTAATTTGCACTTCTTTCCTAAATGTACAAAGGTCTCCTAGTACAATTTAAAGCTATAAAATGGTTCAATTGACTGCGAGCACTATGGGACTTATCATCTGAGGTCGTCAGTCCCCTAGAACTTAGATCCACGTAAACATAACTAACCTAAGGACATCACACACATCCATGCCCGAGGCAGGATACGAACCTGCGACCGTAGCGGTCGCGCAGTTCCAGACTGAAGCGCCTAGAACCGCTCGCCCACAACGGCCGGCTTTATAATTTAAAACAAGTATCTATCTGCTCATAAGAATTAACAGGCCTTTCTGTATAACCTATAATTTCTAATGTAAAAACTTACTTCATTCAAATTTCCAGAAAAAAGAAACTTAGTGGAGTAATGCCTGTTGTAATAACCCTGGGTTCGGTGCGGGCGGCGGTAGGATGGGTGGACTGCTGTGGCCTGTTGTGGGGTTGTGAACCACTGAGGGCTACGGCGGGACGAAGCCTCTCCGTCGTTTCTAAGTCCCCGGTTTAATACACAATACACAATGCCTATTTTAACTTAACAAAAACCGTATGACTTACTTTGTAATACGCATAGAAAAATGGCGCAATTCATCATACCCTTTATCCAGATACTAAATTTCAGTCACAACAAAAACTAACGATCTTAAGCTCCTGACGTTTCAGAAATATTAAAGTATACTGCAAGACTTTGTCACGATTCTCCATCGTTACAGAATTCTCGGAACATCGTATAGCTCAAGTATATGGCACCAACTTAAATGAAACAAGGTTTATTGCACAAGTAAACAAATTCATCGATGTACAGAAAACACAGCACAACAAATGGTTCAAATGGCTCTGAGCACTATGCGACTTAACTTCTGAGGTCATCAGTCGCCTAGAACTTAGAACTAATTAAACCTAACTAACCTAAGGACATCACACACATCCATGCCCGAGGCAGGATTCGAACCTGCGACCGTAGCGGTCGCTCGGCTCCAGACTGTAGCGCCTAGAACCGCACGGCCACTCCGGCCGGCAGCACAGTTACAGAGCATATCTAAATATATATACATCAATAATAATCAATCTGTTATGAGATACGTGCATTTATTTATACCCTGAGCAAGTACGATTCCTAAAAGAGATTCATCAACTGTGCGGCTCTCTGGGTGCCATGCGTCCTCAGTGACACTGGAGTTTTTTGGTTATTTCTAGCAGGATTCTACAAAATGTATTTCTTGACGGTAAAGTTCCAAAACTAAAGAACATGCATGTACTCCACTGTTCCTGAGACACTGTGCTTTCAAATATCCAACCTCGAAGTATACGGCGTGATCAAAAAGTTTTGTCTGAGGGCGCTGCTGTAGCATATATGCAACGTAGGGCGACTCCGATGCGGTTACATAAGCACCGACATGTAGGCAAGGGATTGCTGTGGTATTCGTGCCTTTCCAACACGCGTGCGGTAAATGTGGAAACGTGGACTATGGCGACGTTGTTACCAAATACTTCCAAATAGGACCATCGAGCGATTGTTCTTTTCTTGGCTGCCGAAGGAAAAACACTGGTATACATCCATCGGAGAATGAAGAATATGCATGGAAAAGCATGTCTGTCAGAAACCATCTTTGTGTAATGCTACGACAAGGGGGTGCTGCTCCTTCATGATAATGCACGCCCGATGTCGCAAATGTAATGCAGAAGTTACGCACAACTCAAGTTGGAGACACTCGAGCACCTTCTATTTAGTCCTGATCTCTCCACATACGATTATTACACATTCAATCCCTTAAAAAAGGCCGTGAAGCCTAGACGATCTCCGTCAGACGAGGATGTGGGGCAGGCAGTTACAGACTTTTTCGCATAGCATGACACGGCGTTTTACCATACGGGCATCTTCAACAAGGAGCGTCATTGGGATGATTGCCTCTATGTTCAAGGTGATTTTGCCTGATTGGCATATCGACCCTGGACTATGTAGGCTTCCAACGAAACTTTCTCTTTGCCCTTTGTGCAAGCGGTAAACAAAATCGTGTTTCGAAACGACAACCAAAAGTATGTTGGCGCCAATGTGCGGTCGACAAATCGGCACTGGCTCCAACGCCCTTTGTTGTGTTGCCGAAATATCGACTAGTGGCGGAGCCATACCGATATTGGAGCCAATGGAGGTTCCAGTGATATTTCATCTATCCACAAATTGGGCCAACACTGTTGGCATCAACTTGGCCCCAGTGTGTGGCCGTGGCTTCGTAGCGTGACGGGCACTGCTGACTACTACTACACAAGGTTGCGCCAAACCTGGGCCGCGCTAAGCATCGCAGTGGCTACAGTCCTACTACAATGCTTCGCTGCTGTGGTCCATTGGTCGAGGCCTGCCTTCAAAAACCGCCTGATGTGGACCTGAATAGTTCCACGAACTGCGCCGTGCAACAAAAGGATTACACATTTCCTTAGCGGCTTCTGGCTCACCCCGAACCAGCATCCTCCACCATAGCATACCCACTCGTTTACGACATGCTATCTACTTAGTGACAAACCTACACCTACATTTTAATGCTCGCTTGTGCGATGAGACTCGGTGGTATTCTTTTACAGTCCTGTTAATAGAAGAAATTTTCACGGTCAGTGTTTTTATAACAACAGGAGGAGGAGACATGGTTGCATTCCCGATTCCACACTTTACCCCAATTCCCTAGATTATATTCCAAACCACTCCGTCTTACGTGGAGAATTGGTATGTAATACTGTTCCCTCGATGGGGACGTTAATCTCGATGTCCTCTTGGTGCTGTTGGACGGGAGTAGAGGCTATGAGCTATCTCCCTCTTCGCTCTTATTCAATGTCACCAACAACATAAACAGCTCAGTTCACGAACTCAGTACTAGCAATAAAGAATAATCTCCATAAAGATTTGCAGTCACTTACGTTGGCCCAGAGAGGTGTCTGTTCTTCAGGAAAACACATTTTCAATAACTTGCTAGCACGTACCAAGCGTAACTAAAAATAAATTTCCTTTATCAGGAACTCGAAGGACTTATACATGACCAACTCCTTCCACTCCATTAACGAATTTCTTCATAGAACCAACATTATTAATAATATTTTACCATGTGAATCCTACGGAAAATCTGACATCTGCATGCCTTCAGTTCAGTAATATGATGAATGTAAATAAGTGTTGTAAACTGATTTTTTGTTTGATGATGCGTAGCTTCATATGTTTAAGATTAATCATCACTGCATTGCAAAATACATTTACATATTTTGTAGCATGTCCGTTATTACCTCTTCAAAGAAAAGTCCTTTTTGACTTATTGTACATTCATGATGACCATTTAACACAGGATCTGTGGAAGTAACGCTAGTACATCTTGAGAAGCGTCAAACTATTCTCAGCCTGACACATTTCGTTTTTTAAATATTCCTATCAAATCTGACACCTATTAAAGAGCTGGGATTCCCCAGACACGTCTTCGGCCGAGAATCTCATTGACTGGAGTAGAATTGTCTTCACTGATGAGTCCCGCTTCGAAGTGAGCCCAGATGAGCAGACAGAGGTGGCATAGCAACCAGATTGTCCCGGGCCTTACAGCCCGACAGCTAGGACTGATGATCTGAGGCGCCATTTCTTTTCACTGCAGGACACGTTTCGTTGTCATCCATGGCACTCTCACAGTACCGTGGTATGTCGACGATATTCTACCCTCCGTTTCGTTGCCCTTCGTGGTAAGCCATCTGTGGCTTACATTTCAGCAAGATAATTCCCGCTCACATACGGCGAGAGTTTCTTCTGTTTGTTTTTGTGCATGCCAAACCCTACGTTGTCTAGCAAGGCCGCCGGATCCCTCCCCAATTCAGAACGTTTGGAGTGTTATGGGCAAGCTCCATCAACTAGCTTGGCATTCTGATGATATAACGCGGCAATTGGACGGGACTTGGTATGATATCCGTCAGGAGATTACATAAGGGTAAGAGATGGACCAACACGTTATTGAACTGCTCAATTTGTGAAGCTCTTTCTCTTGAATAAATCATCCATTTTTTCTGAAATTACAATTGTTTGCTTGTCTATATATGCACATTAGATCTACTGATTTCCGTCGGATAATTCCTCCACGTTGCATCTTTTTATTTTGTCTTAGAGTTTATATTAAGAACAACAAGGGATCCCAAACTGAACCCTGTGGGACCCCATTCTCGAAGAATCTGCTGATTTTTGCGCGAACTGTTTACTTCAACCTTCTGCATTCTTCCTGCTAAATATGAATTAAACCATTGGTGCACTGTCCCACTCATACC
The DNA here is from genome assembly GCF_021461385.2 of Schistocerca piceifrons. NCBI lineage: Eukaryota > Metazoa > Arthropoda > Insecta > Orthoptera > Acrididae > Schistocerca > Schistocerca piceifrons. Next base: position 560,117,034 of record NC_060141.1, read on the forward strand.
ACAATACTTAAGCTTGTTTAGGAGAATTCCATGATTTATGCTGTGTATTTCTTCCTGTGGGTTGCGACTCCCTGGGGGCTCGCAAAGCCTTGTTTAGGGGATTGCGGCCGCAGGAGAAAGCAGTTGCAGCATGGCTGGTAACGTATGTTTCATGAGAATCATCTGCTATGGTATAAATGTCACACAGATGTCGCAATGTTTTGTGAAAGCACCTTGAAAATTCGCTCACGTTCATATCTGGTACTTATTTATAATGGTGAATACGAATTTAATTTAAATCTGTTGAAGAGTTCAAAGACCCAAACACTTGCAACAGTGAGAAGCAACACGATGTCTATTGATCTCTTTCCACTTCTGTGGAATGGTACTAGGGCAGCGAGAGTCACTAAGTCTTGTACTGATAGTATTTACCTCTGAGAGGTTTGCCGACAGAGGGAAAGGACCACATCAACTTCCCAGCTCGAACGGCGGTGCAGTGGCAACGTCTTGTGTATTACTGACAACTTAGTTTACGTGTCAATCATCTGTTGTGATAAAAATATCGCACTGAACGAGAAAAGTTTATGAAAGCGCATTTAAAAGATGTTCACGCTCAAATGTGATACAAATTGGCTGCAAAAATAAACACACACAGCTCACGTGCAAGATTTGGCACCACGGTTACTAGAATGCATTTCAGTAACTAGCTTCGAACCAAACAATAGATCACTAGAATTGTCAGCAGTGAGACAAGGTACGAATTACAGCAATTTCCACCAAGCGGATATAGGATGTCTGAGCTGTCAGACTTTAATTCACACACTGCATGTTGACGTTGTTTCTATTTTCCTAGTTCTTGGCTTCATCGGGGTTACCACTTAATCATCATTGCTGGTCACCTGGTTAATTTCTTATTTCTTTCTTGTAGTTAATTGTAGTGATTGCCTTGAAGTGAATCACTGTTTTTTTTATATTGCTTCATAAAAGAGTTGAAAAATATAGTACAAAAAACTAGTATCATCATTTGTAAAAGTATATACTACACAGTCTCGGAATTAACTGAAAAGAAATGTTGTCTTCTTTTGAAACTGAATAAAAGTAAATGAAGTAACCATCCTGCTATATGTCTCAAAACTTAGGCCTGTGGAAAATGGTATTTATTTTTTATTAAAATTACGTAGTTCCTTGAACATTAATTCTGAATTGAGCATAATGTAGATTGTTTATAATAAATACACCGTGTTAAGAATAAATAAACGCAAAACTGGAAAACTGTAATCAGGAATCGATCGATAACTAAACGAAGAGGATCCAATCAGTAACTGTGAGAAATTCGAAAAAAGATCTTCTTGTTTACAAATTGACTACACATTGGAACCTCGTTTAGCGAGGATAATTCACTGCTGAGTCTTAACTGCATTGCGAAACACTCTTTATGCGAAACTTATTTTTCTGTTACAATTTTCCTTCATTTTGATCGTAGTATAGTCTTTCTGTGCTCTTGGTTACCCTGTTTCCCTTTCAATAGTACTCCAAATTATTAAATTTTATTATCAGATGTGCTCATCTCCGGCATAATACACATGCTTCTGCAATTTCTAATAACTTTCCTACTTAAGTACAGTAGTTTTTTAAAATATTTGACTGTTTCTGGTCATTACTCTTCCTTGCTCTTAGATACGTTTCCTTTTCTCGTACAAGATGTTGTATCTCTTTAGTAATCCAAGCGTTTTTACATGGTTTCTTACAACTATATTTCACTATTTGCTTAGGAAAAACGTTTTCATCAAATAAGTTAAATTAACATTAGGTTTCTAGTACACCTTATCCCAATCTAAGTGCTGCAAGCTTTCCTTAAAATTTGCAGTTCTTAAATCATTAGCTGAAAGCACGATTTTGGAGGATTGTTTTGCATTACTGTATGGAGCTGTCTTATACACACATCAAAAAAAGTTTTTCATCAGCCCAGTTCCCAGAACTCCTGAAGACAGACGTTGACTGTGGATATGGTATCACAAACATAGTCCCTTCGACTGTTCAGAGTTGTCACTAAACCAGCCCCAAGATGTAAACAATCATGCATGAGCAGCGCTTATTAAACGGAGGGGGTCCAACAGCTGAACAGTTCCAGTCATTCCACCAGGAAGGAGGTACACAACTCGTGTTGTCTGTAGTTCAACCATGGCTAGACGGTCAACACTGCGGTTGGATCGCGTCCACATTGTTACTTTGTGCCAGGAATGGCTCTCAACAAAGAAAGTGTCCAGGCGTCTCGTAGTGAACCAAAGCGATGTTGTTCGGACATGGAGGAGATGCAGAGAGACAGGAACTGTCGATGACATGTCTCGCTTAGGCCACCCAATGGCTACTACTGCAGTGGATGACCGCTACCTGTGGATTATGGCTCGGAGGAACTCTGACAGGAACGCCACCACGTTGAGTAATTCCTTTTCGTGCAGCCACAGGACGTCGTACTACGATTCAAACTGTCTGCAATAGGCTGCATGATGTGTAACTTCACTTCCGACGTCCATGACGAGGTCCATCTTTGCAACCACGACACCATGCAGCGTGGTACAGATGGGCGCAACAATATGCCGAATGGACCGCTCAGGATTGGCATCACGTTCTCTTCGCCGATGATTGTCGCATATGCCTTCAACCCGACAATCGTCAGAGACGTGTTCAGGGGCAACCCGGTCAGAATGCCTTAGATACACTGTCCAGCGAGTGCAGCAAGGTGGAGATTCCCTGCTGTTTTGGGGTGGCATGATGTGGATCCGACGCACGCCTCTTGTCGTCATGGAAGGCGCCGTAACGGTTGTACGATACGTAATGCCATCCTCTGACCGATAGTGCAACCATATCGGCAGCATCTTCTTCATGGACGTCAATTCGTGCCCCCATCGTGCACGTCTTGTGAATGACTTCCTTCAGGATAACGACATCGCTCGACTAGAGTGGCCAGCATGTTCTCCAGTAATGAACCATATCGCACATGCCTGGGATGGATTGAAAAGGGCTATTTATGGACTACGCGACCCACCAACCATTCTGAGGGATCTACGCCGAATCGCCGTTGAGGACTGGGATAATCTGCACCAACAGTGCCTTGATGAACTTGTGGATGGTATGCCACGACAAATGCAAGATGACGTGCTAGTGAATATTAGAGGTATCGGTGTGTACAGCAATCTGGACCTTCACCTCTGTATGGTGGTACAACATGCAATGTGTGGTATTCATGAGCAACAAAAAGGGCGGAAATGATGTTTATGTTGATCTCTATTCCATTTTCTGTACATGTTCCGGCACTCTCGGGACCGAGGTGATGCAAAGGTTTTGTTGATGTGCTCTCAGAAAGACCATTCTTAACAAGATAAACGTTTATTTAATTAAATTTATGTTGGTCTTTGACAATATTATCTATTAGCGTCCAGAGTCAAAATTTGAGAATAGGGCGATGATTGTGGTGGATATGTATTCCATACAAGAAAGCTGATAACATTATCACACAGTGCAGTAAATTACAAAAGAGGTTCAAAGTTTTGATCTAAAGCTTGACTCCTGAGTCTACTTCGACATTGTAGATACTGAAATATGTCCAGGTGCGCTCTCAGAATTTCCATCATAGCGTAGATTCAATTGATAAGGTCATCTTGTGTTGTTACAGGATTACTATAGCTCACAGTCTTCACGGAACTCCACGAAAACTAATCTTGAGTTGGAATATCTGGCAGTTCGCCCTAGCCACAGGACAGACATTTCTCTCTGCATTTGAGCATGCTGCGTCCAGGTGGCGCCGCACGTTTGTAGTACAGTGAGCTAGAAGAATTCAGTTGTCTGCTGTTCACATTACCTGACGAACCTGTAGTGACGTATCGTCCAGTTGTTGTTGTGGTCTTCAGTCCTGAGACTGGTTTGATGCAGCTCTCCATGCTACTCTATCCTGTGCAAGCTTCTTAATCTCCCAGTACTTACTGCAACCTACATCCTTCTGAATCTGCTTAGTGTATTCATCTCTTGGTCTCCCTCCACGATTGTTACCCTCCACGCTGCCCTCCAATGCTAAATTTGTGATCTCTTGATGCCTCAGAACGTGTCCTACCAACCGGTCCCTTCTTCTTGTCAAGTTGTGCCACAAACTCCTCTTCTCCCCGATTCTATTCAATACCTCCTCATTAGTTATGTGATCTACCCATCCAATCTTCAGCATTCTTCTGTAGCACCACATTTCGAAAGCTTCTATTCTCTTCTTGTCCAAACTATTTATCGCCCATGTTTTGTAAGTAGGCTGTTTAGGTTTTTATGTCGGTAACGGCACGTTGCGCTCTGTATGAAAATCAGTGGCTGTGCTGTGTGGAGTCTGTGGCTGGTTGGCATTGTTGGAATATTCGCTATTGTAGTGTTGGGCAGTTGGATGTGAACAGCGCGTAGCGTTGCGCAGTTGGAGGTGAGCCGCCAGCAGTGGTGGATGTGGGGAGAGAGATGGCGGAGTTTTGAGAGCGGATGATCTGGACGTGTGTCCAACAGAGACAGTAAACTTGTAAAACTCTATGTCATGAACTGGTATATATATACATTGTTTGTTCTCTATCAAAATCTTTCATTTGCTAAGTATCCCTATCAGTAGTTAGTGCCTTCAGTAGTTAGAATCCTTTATTTAGCTGGCAGTACTGGCGCTCGCTGTATTGCAGTGTTCGAGTAACGAAGATTTTTGTGAGGTAAGTGATTCATGAAAGGTATAGGTTATTGTTAGTCAGCGCCATTCTTCTGTTGAGATTATTGGAAGTCAGATTGCGTTGCGCTAAAAATATTGTGTGTCAGTTTAGTGTTGATCAGAATAGGTAAAGAGCGAAATGTCTGAGTACGTTCAGTTCTGCTCAGCTGTTTGAAAATCAAATAATGTAAGAGGTTTATCAGCACAGTAATTCATAAATTTTTCTAAGGGGACGTTTCAGTTTCACTTCCATACATGGCTACACTCCATACAAATACTTTCAGAAACGACTTCAAAAAATGGTTCAAATGGCTCTGAGCACTATGGGACTTAACATCTATGGTCATCAGTCCCCTAGAACTTAGAACTACTTAAACCTAACTAACCTAAGGACATCACACAACACCCAGTCATCACGAGGCAGAGAAAATCCCTCACCTCGCCTGGAATCGAACCCGGGCGCGGGAAGCGAGAACGCTACCGCACGACCACGAGCTGCGTACATAACGACATCGTTCGACTAGTGTGGCCAGCATGTTTTCCAGACCTGAACCTTATTACACATGGCTGGGATGGATTGAAAAGGGCTGTTTATGGATGGCATGATCCACCAATCACTCTGAGGGATCCATGCCGAATCGCCATTGAGAAGTGGAACAATCTGGACCAACAGTGCCTTGATGAACTTGTGGATAGTATGCCACGACGAATACAGGCATACATCAACACAAGAGGGCGTGCTACTGGGTATTAGAGGTACCGGTGTCTTCAACAATCTGGACGACCAACTCTGAAGGTCTCGCTGTATGGTGGCACGACATGCAATGTGTGGTTTTCATGAGCATTAAAAAAGGTGGAAATGATGTTTATGTTAATCTCTATTCCAATTTTCTATACAGATTCCGGAACTCTCGTAACCGAGGCGATGCAAAACTTCTTTAGATGTGTTTATAAATGTTTGAAATGAATACTAAATATTTGTGCTATGACGGTGCCAGACTCTAATTTGGTGTCGAGATAGTAAGTTTGCTGCATCACAAGTTCCCAGGTCGACTCATCTCGTGTTGTCATATCAATACTTGTTCAGCTCTACCCTGTAATTTAATACCTAATGATTCTGAACCTTAAATTATACTTTTATGAGATTAGACCAAAGTCCGGTTGAACTTAAGGGAGGGAATGTGACACACGTTCTGCAAATTGATTGGATAAGTGTGTGAAAACATGCCGGTATATTTCACGGGCAGTAGAACAGTCACACGCCACATTTTATTTTTCTACGTTTATAACTCGTGATATGTTAAGGAAAAAGGTGTATTCGCAATTTTTTTTTTTACGTAGATTAATCTGATTTGGAAAATTACCACATCTGGTGTACTTACTTACAATCCCTCGAATTAATGGGAGAACTGATACATGAACTATGTTTGCATTAGTGAGTTTGTATTGCCTGCTTACTGCTTTTGGAATACAACCAAAAATTAATCTCGTAGGAATGGATAAAGAAACTCATCTGTGCTCCGATCTCTTTGGAGACATGAGGATACTGTCCTGGCGATGATTACAGTCTGTTGCAACAACTAGCTCTCCAGAGAAATAAATCTCATTGCCATCGTCTGTGAAACTGATCGCGTAATGCAATTACAGTCAGCCAGACAGCCGTTCGAAACGACGCTGGGGATGTGTGGCGCAAGCAGAATCTTTAAAGCTCGCTAATAACGTGTCATTAGTAGCGTGATTAACGGCCTTGGCGAATAAACATGTGATTATCTTTGGATTAGAACAGCTGCAGAGGGATATTTTCCTCAGATCGCCGAACCGTAATCTGGAGTACACTACAGCATTCATTTTTTCATTCGAAGCGCTGTGTATCGACAGTTTCGTCGTAGAATGAATTGCTGTAACTTAATCAGTTAATTATATTTCCTTTCCGTCAGCTTACTGAATTCCTCTCGCAGTTTTACATTTTAAACTTTTTTTCGTTGTTGTTCATCTTATTTTATTCCGCCAAGGGCCACTTCATCTCCGTCGTGACCTTTCGTCCTGTCATTGCTCAGTCCTTAAAGGTCGCATAATAAAGTCTCTCATAGATGCATTGTGATTATGTTTTTTGCCTGATTTATTATAAGAACTTTTTAAAAATATGACTTTATTAATTTATTTGTTACTCTGTTCTGTTTATTCTTTTCAAACTGATTCTGGTTTATCGGGTTTATGCAGTTTGTAGTTCTGACCTCGTCCCGTTTACGTAAAGGAAGTCGCCAATACACTGAAGCAAAGAGAGCTTCATCACACATTTAAGCGAAGTCAGAGCCTAGCTGACAAACAAAAGTCGAACGAAGCGAAAATGAGTATAAGGAGAGCAATGAGAAAAACGGTCTATCAGTTTGAGAGTAAATTATTTCCAATCTATCTGACTAGAAACCCCAAGAAGTTTTGGTCTTATGTAAAATCAACAAGCAGGTTGAAATCGTCTATTCAGTCGCTCGGTGACTGGAATGCTATCGAGACGGAAATTAATAAAGAGGTGGGCGAAATACTGAATTCGCTCTTCCAAACTTTTTCACCGTGGAAGATCGTATTACTATCCTCCCTTTCAGTCACCGGAAGAGCACCGGAACGGTAGATATTGGAATAACTGATTTGGGATACCTGTAAGATTCCCCAGAGATTATGTGAAACAGCTTTCTCTCTTAGCAGGAACTTATCGTAGGTCGCTGTAGGTCGCTGTAGGTCGCTGGAGTAACGAAGCGTACATATACATAAACGACCTACTAGAAAGCGTCGGAATCAACTTTAAGACCGATCGCAGAGGATACGGTTGCCAATAAGAAAGTAGCAGCGCCGGAGAAAGTACTGTTTTGCAAAATGACCTACAGCGAATTGATGAATAGTACAGGCTCTGGCAATTTATTCTGAACGTAAATACAAGTAAGGAAGGAATTGAGTATACATGGGAGAAGAAATCAACTATTGTTCAATTACATTTGCGACAACGGTGGAAACTGTGACTACCGTAAATTACCTAGGAGTAAGCATCCGAAGCGACCTAAAGCGGCAGGACCACATAAAACAAATAGTAGGAAAATAAGAGGCCAGAACTGAGATTCATAGAAATAATCTCAGGGAAATGAAGTTCATCGAAGGAAGACGTGGCTTACAAAAAATTTGTTCGACCGTTTCTTGAGTACTGCTCATCAGTCTGGGACCCTTACCAGGTTTGAGATAGACAAGATCCAAGGGATCGAATAGTCAGCCCGAGAGTGTTACGGAACTGATCAACAACTTTCAGTGGCAGATGCAACGAGAGAACCGTTGTGCATCAAGATGAGGTTTGCTAACAAAATCTCGAGAGATGACGTTCAGGGAAGAGTCGAGAAACATATTACTTACTCTCAAACACGTCTAGGGAAATAATCACAGTGAAAAACTCCAAACAATTAGAGGTAATAGGGTGGTTTAATGACAATCATTCTTACCACACGCCATTCGCAGATGGAACAGGGTAAGGAAGGATCAGATTGTGGCACCAAAGTATTCTTCGTCACACATCGTTAGGTGGCTTGCATGGTATAGAAGTAGATTCAAATGTAATGAATTCATGTATGATAAATGAACTTAAACGCTTGTGGAAGTATGAGCCGTGAACAGCATTGCTGAATCACCCTGTATACACTATTTCAGCCAGCTACACATTCGATTTTCTACACGTCTAGAAATCTCAAAAGCCCAGTGACAGCAACCGCTATTTTTTCATGCAACAGAGTACACTATCTTTTTCACACCCGAAAAGCTCTACCGTTCTCATCCACGCTGAAATGAATGAATTTTGGTGAGAATCTGTTAATAGCCGTGGCTCTCTGGTACACAATGCCGCTCTTCCTAGAGGCTGCAAACACGCCAGCGTGAATGGGATAAGTGGTTAAATGTGTAGCTACAGAGCCCTCATATTGCCACAACAGGCAGCCACATTATGGCACAGAAAACTGGCCACACAGTTCCCCATTAGTACAGGATATAGCAGAAATATAGTCAATATAAATATGATTCTAACAATGCTGATAGGCTGCTGAAATGAAGGAATCAGATGGTAGTCAATCCTTCAGTGTACTGACGCGTTTAGGGCAAAGCCCGTCATCAGAACGCCTAGTAAAAATACAAAAAAAAAATACAATTAATACTACGTTGTACTGTATTGCGTTGGGTGGAACTCGGGACCTAGAAACGACGGAGAGGCTTCGTCCTTGACGTAGCTCTCAGTGGTTCACAACTCCACATCAGGCCTCAGCAGTCCACTCACCCCACCGCCGCCCCACACCGAATCCAGTGTTACTGTGCAGTTCGGCCCTCAGTGGACCACCCGGGAACGTCTCACACCAGACGAGTGTAACCCCAATGTTTGCGTGGTAAAGTAATTATGGTATACGCGTACGTGGAGCAAGTGTTTGCGCAGCAATCGCCGACATAATGTAACTGAGGTGGAATAAGGGGAACCATCCCGCATTCGCCGAGGCAGATGGAAAACCACTTTAAAAACCATCCACAGAGTGGCCGGCACATCGGACCTCGACACTAATCCGCCGGGTGGATTCGTGCCGGGAAACGGCAAGCCTTCCCGCCCGGAAAGCAGTGCGTTAGACCGCACTACATTCAATGACATAGCGTTTCAACATATTGAAAACGAGTAGGGCAACTAAAGAAAAGGAAGTACATACCACATATCACAAAGTTAAAGTGGACGCGTAATGACGTCTATACAAAATTGACAGACAACATTTGTCGTCGAATATAGTAAGTGACGTAGATAAGTCGGAACCAAAACGTGACGTGAGACTGGTTCACTACAGAGCCATAATGAAAGCACAGAGTACATAAGCTGAGCTACCTCTACATCGTATGATGCGTCATAAGTTTAAGAAATGAAATCAATGAAAACAATTTTTATGTTTTGCCATGTTTCATTAAAATTATGAAAATAACAACATGTAAAAAGAGCCACCTGAAACTTTCTAGTTTTTCTTGAAACAAATATGCCACAGTTCTCTTAGTTGGTCCCGTAATGTACTACCATTAGTGGCGTGGCATATCCATGCTCACATCTGACCTGAGAATCCCTCAAATGGTTCAAATGGCTCTATGGGACTTAACATCGGAGGTCATCAGTCCCCTAGACTTAGAACTACTTAAACCTAACTATCCTAAGGACATCACACACATCCACGCCCGAGGCAGGGTTCGAACCTGCGACCGTAGCAGCAGCGCGGTTCCGGACTGATGCGCCTAGAACCGCTCGGTCACAGCTGCTGGCTGAGAATCCCTCCCAGTGTATTGTTTCGCACACGAGCCACAGTTGATTTTGTAGACCCCCACTATGCTGAACCTATTAATCGCTGACTCCAAGCTGTGTCGCAGTATTTTGACCAATATATTGTTTATACGGAAACATACTGTAACGTTAACTTTACGAAACGCATTATCAATTTTATCTGACACAGAACCGTAATAGGAGAGCGAGATATACTTTTTCAACTTCGGCTCTCCACTAACCCAAGATTCCTTTCCAACTTTCTTAAATACCGCTTTTCCAGTTTTTCATATTGCTGCTTTAGTGAAACCATTTGCTATACCTAATTTAACAATATACAGAATAATGGAAGAGAAAACTGAGGACCAGCTAGAAGACGATCAGTTTGGTTTTAGGTAGGGCACCAGAGAGGCAGTTCTCATGTTGCACTTGACTATAGGAGGAGAGCTGAAGAGAGGTCAACACACGCTCATGGGATTCGCCGACCTAGAAAAAGCTTCGACAATGTAAGATGGTGCAAGATGTTCGAAATTCTGAGAGAAATAGGAGGAAGCTAAACAATATGTACGATATGTACAAGAACAAGAGAGAACAATAATTTTGGAAGACCGAAAACGAAGTGCTCGGATTAAAAAGGGGGCAAGACAGGGATGTAGTCTTTCGCCCGTACTGTTCAGACTATTCATCGAAGAAGCAGTGAAGGAAATAGAAAAAAAGATTCAAGAGTGGGATTAAAATTCATGCTGAAAGGATAGCAATGATAAGATTCGATGATGACATCACTATCCTCAGTGAATGTAAAGAAAAATTACAGGATTTGTTGGATGGGATGAATAGTTTGAGTACAGAATACGAGGAGAATGAGAATAGCTAGCGAACTTAACATCATAATTAGGGATCACGAAGTAGATGAAGTTAAGGAATTCTGCTACCTCGGAGGCAAAGTTACCTATGACGAACGAAGCAAGGAGGACACGAAAAGCGAACTAGCGCTGCCAAAGATGGCATTCTAGGCCAAGAGAAGACTACTGTTATCAAACATAGACCTCAATTTGAGGAAGAAATTGCAGAGAATGTACGTTTGCAGCATACCATTATATGATAAGCAGCTATGAAATATATAAATAAACATCGTAACAGAAAGAATCGAAACGTTTAAGATGTGGTGCTACAGAAGAGTGCTGAAAATCAGGTGGACTGGTAAGATAGAGAATGAGGAGTTTCTCCTCAGAATTGGCGAAGAAATAAATTTATGGAAAAAAACTGACAAGAAGAGGGGAAGGATGATAGGCGTGTTTTACGACATCAGGGAATAACCTCTTCGGTGCTAGAGGGAGCTGTAGAGAGTAAGAACCACAGGGGAAGACGAAAATTAGAATACACCCAGAAAACAACTGAGGACATACACTACTGGCCATTAAAATTGCTACACCACGAAGATGACGTGCTACAGACGCGAAATTTAACGGTCAGGAAGAAGATGCTGTGATATGCAAATGATTAGCGTTTCAGAGCATTCACACAAGTTTGGCGCCTGTGGCGACACCTACAACGTGATGACATGAGGAAAGTTTACAACCGATTTCCCATACACAAACAGCAGTTGGCCGGCTTTGCCTGGTGAAACGTTGTGAAGCCTCGTGTAAGGAGGAGAAATGCGTACCATCACGTTTCCGACTTTGATAAATGTCGGATTGTAGCCTATCGCGATTCCGGTTTATCGTATGGCGACATTGTTCCTCGCGTTGGTCGAGATCCAATGACTGTTAGCAGAATATGGAATCCGTGGGTTCAGGAGGGTAATACGGAACGCCGTGCTAGATCCCAACGGCCTCGTATCACTAGTAGTCGAGATGACAGGCATCTTATCCGCATGGCTGTAACGGATCGTGCAGCCACGTCTCGATCCCTGAGTCAACAGATGGGGACGTTTGCAAGACATCAACCATCTGCACGAACAGTTAGACGACGTTTGCAGCAGCATGGACTATCAGCTCGGAGACCATGGCTGCAGTTACCCTTGCCGCTGCATCACAGACAGGAGCGCCTGCGATGGTGTACTCAATGACGAACCTGAGTGCACGAATGGTAAAACGTCATTTTTTCGGATGAATCCAGGTTCTGTTTACAGCATCATGATGGTCGCGTCCGTGTTTGGCGACATCGTGGTGAACGCACACTGGGAGCGTTTATTCGTCAACGCCATACTGGCGTATCACCCGGCGTGATGGTATGGGATGCCATTGGTTACACGTCTCGGTCACCTCTTGTTCGCATCGACGGCACTTTGAACAGTGGATGTTACATTTCAGATGTGTTACGACCTGTGGCTATACCCTTCATTCGATCCCTGCGAAACCCTACATTTCAGCAGGATAATGCACGCCGGCCAGGGTCGCCGTGCGGTTCTAGGCGCTACAGTCTGGATCCGCTCGACCTCTAAGGTCGCGGTTTCGAATCCTGCCTCTGGCATGGATGTGTGTGATGTCCTTATGTTAGTTTGGTTTAAGTAGTTCTAAGTTCTAGGGGACTGATGACCTCAGAAGTTGATTCCCATAGTGCTCAGACCCATTTGAGCCATTTGATAATGCACGACCGCTTGTTGCAGGTCCTGTACGGGCCTTTCTGGATACGAAAATGTTCGACTGCTGCCTTGGCCAGTTCTCTCACCAATTGAAAACGTCTGGTCAATGGTGGCAGAGCAACTGGCTCGTCACAATACGCCAGTCACTACTCTTGATGAACTGTGGTATCGTGTTGAAGCTGCATGGGCAGCTGTACCTGTACATGCCATCCAAGCTCTGTTTGACTCAATGCCCAGGCGTATCAAGACCTTTATTACGGCCAGAGGTGGTTGTTCTGGGTACTAATTTCTCAGGATCTATGCACCGAAATTGTGTGGAAATGTAATCGCATGTCAGTTGTAGTATAATACACTCCTGGAAATGGAAAAAAGAACACATTGACACCGGTGTGTCAGACCCACCATACTTGCTCCGGACACTGCGAGAGGGCTGTACAAGCAATGATCACACGCACGGCACAGCGGACACACCAGGAACCGCGGTGTTGGCCGTCGAATGGCGCTAGCTGCGCAGCATTTGTGCACCGCCGCCGTCAGTGTCAGCCAGTTTGCCGTGGCATACGGAGCTCCATCGCAGTCTTTAACACTGGTAGCATGCCGCGACAGCGTGGACGTGAACCGTATGTGCAGTTGACGGACTTTGAGCGAGGGCGTATAGTGGGCATGCGGGAGGCCGGGTGGATGTACCGCCGAATTGCTCAACACGTGGGGCGTGAGGTCTCCACAGTACATCGATGTTGTCGCCAGTGGTCGGCGGAAGGTGCACGTGCCCGTCGACCTGGGACCGAACCGCAGCGACGCACGGATGCACGCCAAGACCGTAGGATCCTACGCAGTGCCGTAGGGGACCGCACCGCCACTTCCCAGCAAATTAGGGACACTGTTGCTCCTGGGGTATCTGCGAGGACCATTCGCAACCGTCTCCATGAAGCAGGACTACGGTCCCGCACACCGTTAGGCCGTCTTCCGCTCACGCCCCAACATCGTGCAGCCCGCCTCCAGTGGTGTCGCGACAGGCGTGAATGGAGGGACGAATGGAGACGTGTCGTCTTCAGCGATGAGAGTCGCTTCTGCCTTGGTGCCAATGATGGTCGTATGCGTGTTTGGCGCCGTGCAGGTGAGCGCCACAATCAGGACTGCATACGACCGAGGCACACAGGGCCAACACCCGGCATCATGGTGTGGGGAGCGATCTCCTACACTGGCCGTACACCAGTGGTGATCGTCGAGGGGACACTGAATAGTGCACGGTACATCCAAACCGTCATCGAACCCATCGTTCTACCATTCCTAGACCGGCAAGGGAACTTGCTGTTCCAACAGGACAATGCACGTCCGCATGTATCCCGTGCCACCCAACGTGCTCTAGAAGGAGTAAGTCAACTACCCTGGCCAGCAAGATCTCCGGATCTGTCCCCCATTGAGCATGTTTGGGACTGGATGAAGCGTCGTCTCACGCGGTCTGCACGTCCAGCACGAACGCTGGTCCAACTGAGGCGCCAGGTGGAAATGGCATGGCAAGCTGCATCTCTACGATCGTCTCCATGGGAGAATAGCAGCCTGCATTGCTGCGAAAGGTGGATATACACTGTACTAGTGCCGACATTGTGCATGCTCTGTTGCCTGTGTCTATGTGCCTGTGGTTCTGTCAGTGTGATCATGTGATGTATCTGACCCCAGGAATGTGTCAATAAAGTTTCCCCTTCCTGGGACAATGAATTCACCGTGTTCTTATTTCAATTTCCAGGAGTGTATATTTGTCCAATGAATACCCGTTTATCATGGTGTAGCAATTTTAATGGCCAGTAGTGTATTATGCACGTATTACTTTGGGATGAATAGATTAGCGCAGGAGAGAAATTTGTGGCGGGCGGCATCAAAGCAGTCAGAAGACTGATGACTTACAAGCGGTGCAGAGGCGAATGTGGAATGATTCTGGTGGCGATAGGAGCCACAAATGGGGAAATACAATAACATAAACGTCTTTGACAAGGGACAGATTGATATGGAACGATGTCAGGAAATGAGCATCCTGACAACGGCGAAGCTGGTCGCCTGTTTGCATGGCAAATTGTTGGACATCCTCGTCACATCGCAGAACATGGAGGTCGGAGCTTGACCGTACCATGAAGCACAATAGGTGCCGATCTGCGGCATGTATGACGACAGAGTACAAAGTTGGTGGGAGTACAAGTTTTTCGGGGCACACTCGCATCACAATTTGCTGAATGTAGTACTTAGTACCATACAGCTCCTATCTGTTCGCACACCGACCATGCTATGTCGGCGTCCTTAGTCGATACTCTTTGACATCCGCTGCCAAAGACTTTACTTGCGGCCGATAAGAGACGCCACCGAACAGTCACAAGAACCTGGCCTCCGATGTCATTCAGGAAATAAAACCGGCCACCTCGCCAGTATGAACTCATATCATACTATTCTCTGGTATCTCCTTCGCAGACGCTGTATTTACGTGAACGCGATGCTTATTGGATTTCACTTGGACAGCTCTTTGGATTGCGAATACATGGATTCTGACAGACTTGGTTCACGACGGATTATTTGAATTGTTCTCTTGGTGTGTATCTACAACTGTGCGATGACCCGGCACGGAATTGTTTTGTGAACTTTCAAATCTGTATCCATCTTACCATATAATAAATAAATGGTCGTTGTTCTTTAACAGGTTTAATATTGGCGATGAGGGCTCGTAGCGTGTGCATTACGACAACAGACTAAGTTCGGTGATCATCGATCTATAGTACGTGGATCTGTGGCGCTAACAGCTGAAATTTCAAATGCAACAGCTGGTACAACAAGAACAACAACGAAGGCAGCAAGGGCCAATTATAGAACAGCAGGAGCTTATCAAGCCAGAGCAGCTTGTCAAGCCAGAGCAACATCCGCCACCATCATTCGCTCTGGGACTCATACTACAGACATCTGCAGCTCCATTCCTGGGGGGGTATCATAACCACCAATTAATGTTTCTTACTTCCTCTTGCACA
The DNA here is from genome assembly GCF_021461385.2 of Schistocerca piceifrons. NCBI lineage: Eukaryota > Metazoa > Arthropoda > Insecta > Orthoptera > Acrididae > Schistocerca > Schistocerca piceifrons. The sequence continues at coordinate 560,132,630 of NC_060141.1, forward strand.
ACCCGAGAGCTGAAAATTGCCAGAAATCGATACTTTGTTCTACATCTACATATATACTCCGCTAGCCACCAAGCGGTGTGTGGCGGAGGGCACAATTCGCGCCAAAGTCATATTTTACCCCCTCTGTGCCACTCGCGGATCGCGCGAGGGACAAACGACTGTCTGAACGTCTCAGTACGAACTCTTACTTCCCTTATCTTTGAATGATGATCATTACGCGATTTGAAAGTTGGTGGTAATAATATATGCTCTACATACTCGGCGAAGATTGGATTTCGGAATTTAGTGAGCAACCCCCTTCTGTTTAGCGCGTCATCTATCTGCAAGTGTGTCCCACTTCAAACTTTCTATGAGATTTGTAACGCTCTCACGATGGCTAAATGTGCCAGTCACGAATCTTGCCGCTCTCCTTTGGACCTACTCAATCACTTGAATCAGACCCAACTGGTAAGGGTCCCATACAGATGAACATCACTCTAAGACTGTACGAACTAACGTATTGTAAGCTATTTCCTTTGTTGAAGGACTGCATCGCTTCAGGATTCTACCAACAAACCGCAATCTAGAGTTCGCCTTACCCGTGACTGTGTAATCTGATCATTCCATTTGAGATCATTTCGAATACTCACACCCAGATACTTGACTGATGTTACCGCTTCCAGAGACTGATCATTTGTTTTGTACTCATACATTAATGGGGATTTTCACCATGTCATACGCAGTAGGTTACACTTACTAATATTGAGAGATAACTGCCATTCATTACACCACGCATTTATTTTCTGCAAATCCTCATTGATTTGTTCACAACTTTCGTGTGAAACTACTTTCTACATCTACATCCATACTCCGCAAGCCACCTGACGGTGTGTGGCGGAGGGTACCTTGAGAACCACTATCGGTTCTCCCTTCTATTCCAGTCTCATATTGTTCGTGGAAAGAAGGATTGTCGGTATGCTTCTGTGTGGGCTCTAATCTCTCTGATTTTATCCTCATGGTCTCTTCGCGAGATATACGTAGGAGGGAGCAATATACTGCTTGACTCTTCGGTGAAGGTATGTTCTCGAAACTTTAACAAAAGCCCGTATCGAGCTACTGAGCGTCTCTCCTGCAGAGTCTTCCACTGGAGTTTATCTATCATCTCCGTAACGCTTTCGCGATTACTTAATGATCCTGTAACGAAGCGCGCTGCTCTCCGTTGGATCTTCTCTATCTCTTCTGTCAACCCTGTCTGGTACGATTTACGAGCTAAGAATTACGAGCAGCAAACGCATGTTGGAGCAGCTACACTCAGACGTTTTCGTTGTCGCGACTTGTTGTATCAGTCATATGCTGCACGGGCAGTTGGTATTAAAGAGCTGACCTGAAAATATCGAATTTTGTAAGCAAATAAAAGTAATAAACAATGATACGCTGACTCGTTTGTGCGTGGTGTGCCAGTATAGTCTTCTGCAGGATCTCGATACTTTAGAGCTAGACCAGCGCCAGTAGCACTGCGAGGTGACCTCAAGACGGAATTAGATCGTTTGGTGCAACACGAAATACAAATAAAGGGGGAAGGAATGCTGCTATATCTGTGTCCGCAGCCGGCGAGATCGATAGTCAGCTATTTACGTTGTAAAGACATCATCTGCTGCCGATAAGAGGCGTCTGCGAGCAGTCACATAGTCCTGCCCTCAGGTGTCATGCAACAAAATAAAACTGGCCATCTTTCCATTACGAACTCACTTCGTATCGTGCTACGCCCTTGTATCTACCTCGCTGATGCTGTGAACACATGACTGGGCTGTTTACTGGATCTCGCTTGGACTTTGTATTGTGGGTACAGACATACTGACGGACTTACTTGACCATAGACTATCTCTATTATTCTCTTAGTCGTGTGTCTACACCTTTATGAAAGACTAGCGTGGAATGGTTTTATGATAACTGTTTATCATTTCTTGCTGTGTAATAAAAAGTGGTTGTTGCGCTTTAACAGGTTTAAAACTTACAGCATCGTCAGTTGCGATTGTAGTGGTCAAGAATAATTGAAACTGGACGAGAAATCAAAAAGCTGGTGGGATGAATCATGTTTCTTGTCACACCACTGATAGTCACGTGTGTGTGGCTGTCCAGAAGCATAGTCTATTACTGTAAGTAGTGATGATCAAGTCCTGATAGTTTCGAGATATGCAACCCGTATAATTCTAAGCATAGAGAAACAACTTTGATGCGCGATCTGACTCGTAAACTGCATAGAAAATAGCCACACAATATACGCACTTTCATAAATGCAGCGCAACTAAAGCAAAAGACCTGCGTGTCTAATACATGTACAATGTACAGTGAGTGTGTTGATTCATAAGGGCAATGGCCACAATGGACATGCATAAGCCTTCTACGTACAATGCCAGCTGTGCAACGAGGCTGTCTGCTCATTTGTGTAAACATAATTTGGTATGCCAAAACAATTATGTAAAACAAGCAAACACTATCCAACAGGCATTGAAGGTCCAACGGTACCGACCGACCGCCTTGTCATCCTCAGCCCTTAGGCGTCATCGGATGCGGATACCATGGACCATGTGGTCAGCGCACTGCCCTCCCTTGTGTTGTCGGTTTTCGTGACGGGTGCCGTTGCTACTCAGTCAAGTAGCTTCCCAATTGGCCTCACAAGGGCTGAGTGTACCCTGCTTGCCACCAGCACTCAGAAGATCTGGACGGTGGCCCATCCAAGTGCTAGCCAAACCCGACAGCGCTTAACTTAGGTGATGTGACGGGAACCGCGGTTACCTCTGCTGCAAGGCCAATGACAAAACAATTATATATATGAATAATTATAATAGAACGATAATAGTGAACAGAACTACGTAGCACAAAGCATTACAAACAGCAGTCGGCAAAGCAGCATCTGTCGATCTGCCTTTATGAGCATCTGAAATCTAATAGCATGCAGAGAAGAACTACTTATTATTAATATTTCTTAGTGGTAGTTCTGTAGGTGTTGCCTATCTATCAGAGTAGGCGAAGAAAAAACAAGATGGCTGCCATGCGAAGTGGCTCTGATCCCAAGCATTAACAAAAAGTGGCAAGACATTTTGATATAAATCTGAAAGAAGTATATTAACAACGGTGTATATTACCTTAGCACACAAGTAAGCAAATTTACAAGCCAGCTTAGATGTTCAACCACAAATAAGAAAGTCTTATTCTTGACAAACAAACGGAACAGCACGTCCGCATCTCATAATTCTTTAACAAGCAAAAAACTATTTTCTACTTCAGGATATGGTCGGGCTCTTGAGGTTACAACAGAACGAGGAGTTTAGATAATTTTCTATGCCATAATCAGCTTCCATTCGCCTGAATATGGGTAATCTAAGAACATCCATTGTACTGTGAATAAGAACATGGCCTCATGTCTGCTCACAGAATAATCACATCTAAGGATTGCTATTCTAGCCTCGCCATTCGCAATAAGTTTCACCACGGTATATAAATTGAAACAGTTTCACGCAGTCCTTTGTTCATTGTAGTATCAGTACAACGCCGTGGACCAGACAAAGGTAGTCTTATTGTCAGCATCTGAACAGAAAGAATCATTGACTTCAGAACTCAGTACAGACCAGAATTCGAATCGGGACCAGAATATCGAAATCTTTTGCAAACGAGGTGAGTCACATTGTCCGACACCCGAGAACGAACCCTACTGGTCGGAAAACAAACTGAATCGTCAAAGACGTAGAATCGCTACAGTAGCTATGCAGAGGTCACTGCACTGTTCATATAGATTAGTCGAAACTGATTATAGCAAACCCCCATGAAAAGAAGAACGATAGTTATCGCGAACTGTTAAAAAGATATAAAGGGATGAAACGAAAGAGCCATATGAGCAGGCAACTTTCACCACGCCGATTTTCGTACCCATATATGTCGTCATTAGGCAAACGGCTGCTGGGACAATATATCACATCACCTACGCTTACCGATGGGGCAGTGTTATGCTGTGGGGGATACCGGTAGCGATCGAAGGCATGAGTCATAAACGAAGGCACCGTCGTAGCTGGGGGCTATGTGAACATTACTGTGGAGCACCTGTATTCCTTCGTCCATGTCTTCTCTCATGGCGACGGTATTTTCAAGCAGGATAGCTCTCTGCGTCACAAGGAAGGAAATTAGGGTTTATTGTTCCGCCGACAACGAGGTCATTAGGGACGAAGCACGAGCTCGGATTACAGAAAGATGGAGAAAAAAATCAACTGCTCCCTTTTCGAAGGAACCATCCTGGCCTTAAGCGATTTAGGAAAATCACGGAAAACAAAATTGTGAGTCACCGGATGGGGATTGGAACAGTCGTCTTTCAGAACGCGAATCCTCTATGGCACCTCATTCGGTATCCGTGTCTCAAGGACAGACTCGAGCTACAGTAGTTTCAGGACACTGATAGCAAAAATCGTTAATATCCTGGCCACTGAATTAGCCCTGATCTGTACTCGAAAATGGAACACATCTGACATGGTATCCGATGCCAGCTGCGCACCTGCAAACGATTGGCCCATAATTTGTCAGTGATGTTCAGAAAGACCAAATAGAGGAAAGTTTTGTAGAAGCTTTTTTGACAAGCTTTCTACATGCTTTCGAGGGTGCTGAATCCGAACTGTCGAAGTTCCACCAAAATTTTGGGCCGGAAATGCGTAAAAAAAAAGAACACACACAAGAACAATGGGATTTATTTGGATATTTTTGCTTATAAATATGAAACAACACAACTTTCGGCAAAGCTGATTATTTACGAAAATAAAGAGGATAAAATTTCCCAGAAAATAGGTCTGACTGATGTCCTCGTCAGGTCAACCGTATGCTGTCAGCTCGTGTTGAAATTAGCGCGATTTCAAAGCTGAGGAGTTTGCCATCTCAGAACCTTCTGCTCCGTGCCCCTACCACACTGTTTTGCACATCCGTTGCCCAGATCCATCCTCCAGAGTATCTGATGTTACTGGAGTGGTTGGTGGTTGATGATTGCCGTGGCGGAGGGTTAACGCGTATGTAATATGGCACTGACATCCCCATCTTGATGGGAGATACCTGTTGCATCGAGTTGCCTGGCGCAGTGTCAGTCATTTTCATGTAACTATGGCAGCCACGTTTCCTTCACTCAGTCGAAGCAAGGAAGGAAGGAAGGAAGATTGGGTTTAACGTCCTGTCGACATCGAGGTCATTACAGACGGAGCACAAGCTCGGAATGTCTCAAGGATGGCGATGGATATCGGCCGTGCCCTTTCAAACGAACCATCGCGGCATTTGCGTAGAAATGTAGGGAAATCACGGAAAACCTAACTCTGTATGGGTGGACGCGGGTTTGATCCGTCGTCCTCCCGAATGCGAGTCCAGTGTGCTAACCACCGCGCCACCTCGCTCGCTTCATTCACTCGAAGTACAACTCATGTAGAGTTTGTTGTAGAGTTTGATGGTTACCCTGCAAGTTTGACACCAGCACCAAATAACACGAGCGAGCGAGCAGTTCCCACAAACACAGCTCTGTAGAAATAACCTTCAACGAAACGATGGTAACAAGTGTCACTCAAGAAAAATTGCTCGCTAATTGGAAGAACAAGGACCGCTAAATATCACTGTTAATGTTCAAATTGTTCAAAGCAGGCATAGCTTCGAAGAAAACTGTGGAAAATGCTGATACCGTAATTATCTCCCCCCCCCCCCCTGCCACCGCTCACATTCAGCCGTTATAGTTGCTATGGAAGACGTGAATCTTTTCTTCATTCTAACAGGCTTGAATGAGCAAAGTAATGTATTGCCGAAGAAACCAGGGAGAGGGAAAATCCTGCAGCAGCTTTACCCTCGTCTGTAAATTGGTCAGCGTGCTCGAAAGAATATCCTTGCTGTCTTTAGCTGTGGCACTACTTCTGCTCTTTGTAAACAGGTCGAAGTGAATTGCATCACTGCACTGAAGAAATTCCCTGAATGACGACAGGACATACAAATATTGAAAGATACGAACGAGGGCTAGGAGGTCGTAGTGGAGTGTTGTAAGCGAGTCCTCATTTGAACCGCCTCAGATACAGAAGGTATGTCAAACGGGCATTCACAACAACCGCCAACATCGTTTCTCTGCCACGAACTGCGGGTGCTGCTTGCCATCATATTCTCCAAGTGTACCATCAGCTATAACAGTGGCTGGGCGAAAATAAAAATCTAGTAGTTGGACGAGGTGAAAGAATCACTTTGCTCCAACCACTGTGCTTCAGCTGACCGCACCTGATGTTATTTTGACATGTATCGCGTGCAAAGGCAAAACTGGTCGGCATGGCTACTGTTGTAACTGTCGAATAACAGGCCTAAACTGCTTGAAACTGTGCATCAACTGCGATACTGTTTGCGAGAATGTCAGCGCTCTCGATTCGCAAGACTCAGAAGAAGCTGTGTTGCAATTGAAGGACGAACAGGGGACGGAAACGAGGATTGATGCAGGCGAAGGTAAGCCATATTGCACATTGTTATTATTCTAATTTGCCTTTGTGAAATCTCATCACGTTATAGAAAGAAACAGTGTACATTGGTTTCAGCTCTAATTTATTATATTTATAACAGGAATTCGTAATCTGTTATCTTACTTATCTGTAACATACCCTCATTCTGCTAATGAATCAAGTGCAGACGAGAGAAGTGAGTAGGAAATGCGAAGAGCATGAATCATTTTTTAAGTTTCTGTAAGACTGTTATATTAATAAGAAAATGTTATGATTATTACTATTCCGAAATTCCAAATAAAGAATAATTATTACGGCTTTTGCATAAGTTATTTTAACGCCTTTAAATTGCAGGACTGACGAAAGCTTTCATATAGAAATTTGAAAGAACATCGTCGCATATTACGAGATGAGAGGTTGTGTTTTGGTGGTGGCGCCTGATATTACGCTAACTTCAACATACGCTACATGCCACACGATTGATCTGACGAAAACAGTTACTGAGACCTATTTTGGAAGACATTTTATCTTCTTTATTTCCACAGTCAACGCAGAAAATTGCTTTGTTTCCGAGCTATAAGCGAGAAACCCAAAAAAAGCCCCTTCTTTCGTGTTTTTTCTTTCATTTTTTACCTATTTCCGGGCCAAAATTCTGATTCAGTCCCCTCGAAAAGATATAGAGAACGTATCAACAAAACTTCTATAATATTTTCCACTAAGAATTACCATTTGATTGGACTAATATATCTGTCCTGTGCGTAGATATCTAGTGGCACATGCTTCTCGAAATCTACCAAGGACGCGTCGAATCCATGCCTCGCAGAATCGCTGCCGCATTGCATTCCAAAGGTGGACCAACACACCACTAAGCAGATGGTCATAATGTTTTGCCTTGTTGGCAAAAATTTATTTTCACATTAAAATCTGTGTGTTTGCTATAACCAATACACAATAGCAAGTTGTAGAAAAGAAATTATAACGAAAAAAAATCCTATAACCAATGCACAATAACCAGTTGTAGTAAAGGAAGTCTAAAGGTAAAAGAAATCCTACAACCAATGCACAATAGCAAGTTGTGGAAAAGCAATTCTAACGGAAAAGGAAATCCTACAGGAGACCGTATAACATCTTTTGTTCATTTATGAGTGAGAAATGAGTTGTCAAACTTTGACCGTAGCTTTTAGCTACTCTTAGTATAATTGGGGAAATGTGTAGCAAGTTTGTGGTTACTTGTTTTGATAGTATCAAGAAACCCTAAAATAAACAAAATAGTAAACAGAAGTGTCGAAAGTGACGAAAAAATTCTACAAACTTGTAAAGAATGATGTTTTATATGTAGTTTACATTAAAACGGATAACGTAATTGTGATTTTCTTAAATCCGTACGGTAACATGAAGTAGAATGGGACATATACAATTGTAATGAGTGTTTCTAAATTATCACTACAAATTTTGAGGTATGTTATGGAGTCACTGTAAGTGCATCTTGAAAACAAATTCAAGTCAGCAAACGTAATGTTTTCAAACCAAATGAACAAGCCCGTAAAATAATGTGTTCCACTCTGCAATGTCTTTGGTGGAAGAACGACAGTGATTCACTGTAACTTTCGTTATTATTAAACGTGTAACCGATCAGCTAATCTACAGTATGACAAGCGTGCACTGTATGTTTAGTTTGTCTATTAACATTGTGCATCGTTACAGCGTTAGATAGTTCATTAAAGATGTAATAAATACCAGATCAGGAGTCACTAAAGCCGGCCGGGATGGCCGAGTGGTTCTAGGCGCTTGAATCTGGAACCGCGCGACCGCTACGGTCGCAGGTTCCCATCCTGCCTCGGGCATGGATGTTTGTGATGTCCTTAGGTTAGTTAGGTTTAAGTAGTTCTAAGTTCTAGGGGACTGATGACCTCAGAAGTTAAGTCCCATAGTGCTCAGAGCCATTTGAACTATTTTTTTTTAGAAGTCACTAAACAGCTTCCTTTCGATCAGCAGACGTGGAAGCTGGAATATGTTGTGTTAAATGTTTCGTTATGTAACAGACAAACAATCACACCGCATCTTACTCTTCATGAGACACTGCGAGGAGGTTTGTAATTTAATCTCGGACATTAGGGCAAAGCCTGGTGATCAGGAACTCTACTCCACGTAACGAGCCAGACATGGCAGACGTTACGGGGAAAATTGTCCCCTCAACTCATTACTGAAATAATTTATAGACCGATGTACGGATTAAAAAATTTAGTCAATGTGAAAAATTTGGTCGTATTTATAATTTGTTGTGAATGTGAGACTGTAGAAAAGCGTGAGGTTTCGAAAGGGTGCGATTACTTTCGTTGTAGCGAGTGTTCTAGCCAAGCAGCATCCTGCCCGGCAAAGATTGTATTTAAGGCTGCAGCTAGCTGCTGGCTGAAGTCATGTTGGCACACAACGACAATTTGAAATTGTTAAAAGTGCTAATAACGCTGCTCGTTTATTGTTTCTTTTGTTTTTTATTTCTTTAGTGGCTGTAATGGTTTCAATGGTCAGTACAGTTTTGAATAGGGAAGGGCTTGGGTCGTTTCGGTGATAGATTATCTGAACGTTCTCGACATTCATGGGGGTAAGTCAACGAGTGTGCTGAAAGTTCATCGTGGCGGATGAGGTATTGTCCGCTAATTTTACAGAGAGTAGCTTGGGTTCCGAATGTAACGTTGTGTTGTTCATTTTCGATTTCCAATAGGTATTTAACAATAGATGAGATCTTACACAGTTACGTAGCTTTGGGATTTCGTCATGTATTGGCTGTACACTAACGAATTAATTGTTGTTTTTGTGGTTTTGGATTAATGGCATTATATACTCAGTGGGAAGTCCGATTTAGTATTCTGATTTTATGGAATAGCGATATGGCCCAGGACCCTCTCGTAGTGAAAAATATCTGCTTAAATTGTGGAGATTGGTTGCCTGGAGGTTTAGTGAGTGCGTAGTGACGACTCATTCGCATATTGTGGTAAAAGCCCGCATACTCATTACCGTGGCGGAACAATATATGCAGAGTCAGCATAACAGGTCAGAAATTATGTAAAGATCATCTGATTTAATAATATTGTTCGAAATAGTATAGGAACCATTAAGGCGAGCCACGAATAGTGCTACTAACCACTTTAAAAAAATCTGTGGTGAGTGTCCGAAATGATGAACAGGGCATGGGATCCTGAGCCAGTCAGGAGTCAATGCTTGTAGAAGCTGAGAACTTGCTTACTAATGCTAAATATGGGTTCAGAGTTTCGATGATGACATTTTGTGGTTAGTTAGAGTTTGATTAGTCCTTTTCGGGGCGCGCGGACACACCTGCAGGTAGGCAAAATAGTCGACCTGGCACCTTAGAAATAACTTGTTATTTATAAAAAATAAAATCCAAGGTCGCGCTCTCGTCATTTTACCCCGTAAAATGTTTAAAGAACAATTTCATGATCTGCAGTTGAATACCCATGCAAGCAGAGAGAGGAGATTATAAATGGAAAAGAAAAGAAAAAATAATTAAAAGTATATGACTAATAGTCTCAACTGCAGTTAATAATAAATAAATATTATTAATCTTTATTGCGAGAATATGAAAAATAATGCTGTGAAAGTTTTCAACTCTACTGTTGAGTTGTTGGTTTTGGGTAAGAATGGTTATAATTACGTTAACGAAAAGGGACCGATTTAGATAACATAAGAGCAATTCCAGTTCTGAGAAATAAGTGTATGTGACACACAAGTTACCAATCAGACAAACTATCGACAGAAATATTATGCACAATTAACCTTAATAAAGTATCAGAAGAAGCGTAAATATTATATCGCTTACTGTGAAATAAAATACACTGATAAGCCAAAATACACTCCTGGAAATTGAAATAAGAACACCGTGAATTCATTGTCCCAGGAAGGGGAAACTTTATTGACACATTCCTGGGGTCAGATACATCACATGATCACACTGACAGAACCACAGGCACATAGACACAGGCAACAGAGCATGCACAATGTCGGCACTAGTACAGTGTATATCCACCTTTCGCAGCAATACAGGCTGCTATTCTCCCATGGAGACGATCGTAGAGATGCTGGATGTAGTCCTGTGGAACGGCTTGCCATGCCATTTCCACCTGGCGCCTCAGTTGGACCAGCGTTCGTGCTGGACGTGCAGACCGCGTGAGACGACGCTTCATCCAGTCCCAAACATGCTCAATGGGGGACAGATCCGGAGATCTTGCTGGCCAGGGTAGTTGACTTACACCTTCTAGAGCACGTTGGGTGGCACGGGATACATGCGGACGTGCATTGTCCTGTTGGAACAGCAAGTTCCCTTGCCGGTCTAGGAATGGTAGAACGATGGGTTCGATGACGGTTTGGATGTACCGTGCACTATTCAGTGTCCCCTCGACGATCACCACTGGTGTACGGCCAGTGTAGGAGATCGCTCCCCACACCATGATGCCGGGTGTTGGCCCTGTGTGCCTCGGTCGTATGCAGTCCTGATTGTGGCGCTCACCTACACGGCCCCAAACACGCATACGACCATCATTGGCACCAAGGCAGAAGCGACTCTCATCGCTGAAGACGACACGTCTCCATTCGTCCCTCCATTCACGCCTGTCGCGACACCACTGGAGGCGGGCTGCACGATGTTGGGGCGTGAGCGGAAGACGGCCTAACGGTGTGCGGGACCGTAGCCCAGCTTCATGGAGACGGTTGCGAATGGTCCCCGCCGATACCCCAGGAGCAACAGTGTCCCTAATTTGTTGGGAAGTGGCGGTGCGGTCCCCTACGGCACTGCGTAAGATCCTACGGTCTTGGCGTGCATCCGTGCGTCGCTGCGGTCCGGTCCCAGGTCGACGGGCACGTGCACCTTCCGCCGACCACTGGCGACAACATCGATGTACTGTGGAGACCTCACGCCCCACGTGTTGAGCAATTCGGCGGTACGTCCACCCGGCCTCCCGCATGCCCACTATACGCCCTCGCTCAAAGTCCGTCAACTGCATATACGGTTCACGTCCACGCTGTCGCGGCATGCTACCAGTGTTGAAGACTGCGATGGAGCTCCGTATGCCACGGCAAACTGGCTGACACAGACGGCGGCGGTGCACAAATGCTGCGCAGCTAGCGCCATTCGACGGCCAACACCGCGGTTCCTGGTGTGTCCGCTGTGCCGTGCGTGTGATCATTGCTTGTACAGCCCTCTCGCAGTGTCCGGAGCAAGTATGGTGGGTCTGACACACCGGTGTCAATGTGTTCTTTTTCCATTTCCAGGAGTGTATTATGACCATTGCTCACCGCGAATTTGAGAGCACAACGAACTGTTACAATCGGTTACTTCAAGGATAGCTCCGAGCGAGAGGCCTTGTAGCGTGCATTCCACTGTCCCTAAACAAGCACCTTTTGCGATACCAGTGGTGTCAAGTGAGAGCTCATTGGAGGGCAGGGTCAAGACCTGTTGTGTTTTCTTATGAAAGCTGGTTCTGCCTCAGTGCCAGCGATGACCATGTTTTAGTTAGAAGGATGCCAGATGAGTGTCTGCAACCAACCTATCTACGTGTGCGACGCACTGGACCCACACCTGGAGTATGGTCTGGGGTGCTGTGTCGTATGACAGCAGGAGCACTCTCGTGCTTATCCCAGGTACCCTGAATGCAAATGGCCTTGTCGCAGTGGATACACCAGTTCCCGTGAGATTACCGAAGTTAAGCGCTGTCGGGAGTGGTCGGCACTTGGATGGGTGACCATCCAGGCCGCCATGCGCTGTTGCCATTTTTCGGGGTACACTCAGCCTCTTGATTCCAATTGAGGTGCTACTCGACCGAACAGTAGCGGCTTCGGTCAAGAATACCGTCATAACGACCGGGAGAGCGGTGTGCTGCCCCTCTTATCCACATCCTCAACTGAGGATGACACGGCGGTCGGATGGAACCGGTAGGCCACTCGTGGCCTGAAGACGGAGTGCTGAATGCAAATGTGTAAGTTGGTCTTCGATACGACTTGTTGTGCTGCCGTTCATTAACAGCATTCCAGAGGGTGTTTTTCAACAGGATAACGCTCGCCCACATACCGCTATTGTAACCCAACATGCTCTGTAGGGCCTTGGCCTGATCAATTACCAGATCTGTTTCCAATAGAGCACATATGGGACATCATCGAACGACAACACCAGCGTCATCCAGAAACAGCATTATCCGTCCCAGTATTGACCGACCAAGTGCTACAGGGGTGGAACTATATCCCACACTCTGACATTCAGCTCCTGTACAATACAATGCATACACGTTTTCATGCTTGCTTTCAACATTCTGGCGGTTACGCCGATTATTAACGTACCAGATTTTCACATCTGCAATGTCCTATCTCACATTTACATTATTTTTTGATATTGCAATGTTAATCTCTTAAATATGGTACATACACACGTGTATCCCGAAATTGTATTATTCTACATTAATTACTTGTTGGTGTGAGACTTTTTTCCGTTTTTTTTGAACACTGTGACCTCTTGCAGGAAGGTCTGTCACATTTTTTAAACGTTCCGTATTTGAAAGATCCTTGCTGGGACACGATAATGTGAGATCGATGAAGCTGTGTGGCTCTGTGGCGCTGAATGGTGTTGTGCGGAGATGTAAACTCGGGTGTAAAAACGATTGAAAGGAAACCATAGTAGTGGGAGCAAGGTTAACTGGATGGAGGTGGAATCGTAGTTTTAGCGGGGAAAAAGGTGGAGGAATGGAAGGGTGTAGTATCTTGACGTGGGAGTGTGTGAAGTTGGGATGTGGTGGTTTTGACAGGAAGGATAAATTTCGGGTAAAATATGTAGTCTGGGAATGGAAGTCTATAAAAATTTCTTCGTAAGTCTGCAATTATATGGAAGTCTGTAAAAATTTCTTTGTAAGAATATAATTATATGGAGTCTAGCTGCGGGAATTAGATTAGGAAATGAGACGCTTAAAGTAGTAAATGAGTTTTACTATTTGGGGAGCAAAATAACTAATGATGGTCGAAGTAGAAAGGATATAAAATGTAGACTGGCAATGGCAAGGAAAGCGTTTCTGAAGAAGAGAAATTTGTTAACATCAAGTATAGATTTATGTGTCAGGAGTCTTTTCTGAAAGTATTTGTATGGAGTGTAGCCATGTATGGAAGTGAAACATGGAAGATAAACAGTTTGGATGAGAAGAGAATAGAAGCTTTCGAAATGTGGTGCTACAGAAGAATGCTGATGATTAGATGGGTAGATCACATAACTAATGAGGAGGTATTGAATAGAATTGGGGAGAAGAGGAGCTTGTGGCACAACTTGACTAGAAGAAGGGATCGGTTGTAGGGCATATTCTAAGGCATCAAGGGATCACCAATTTAGTACTGGAGGGCAACGTGGAGGATAAAAATCGTGGAGGGAGACGAAGAGATGAATACACTAAACAGATTCAGAAGAATGTGGGTTGCAGTAGGTACTGGGAGATGAAGAAGCTTCCGCAGGATAGAGTAGCATGGAGAGCTGCATCAAACCAGTCTCAGGACTGAAGACCACAACAACAACAACAACAGTTCCTGGGATGTATGTGATCTATATAGGCGTTCATTGAGGGCGGGGGATGGCAAATTTATGAACTGACAGAGGATACATCTTGGGAAGGGTAAAACAAGCAAGATGCTGTGAATTGCAGTCACAGAGTTGGGGAGAAATTTTTCGTGCAAGGGAAATTTGGGCAACGTTGAACAGAAGAATATGAGTCAGAGCGAATATTTGTAGAAGTGAAAACTGCTGGAGGGATGAAAACTTCTGCCCGCACAGTTAGTAGTTTCTATAATATAGGCACTGCTTTTATTTTACCACTCGCTCTGCCGCCACTGTGGATTCAGGAAGTACGCGCTGTACTTGTGAAGAAAGCGCATTGGAAGAGAGTCATAACTCGGGTTTTACTGGCGATGCAATTACACCGGCAGCTGTCTGCCGGCAGTAAACGCTGACACTGTGGTTTATAGCACTCTTTTCACCACTTGTAGACCTGTTGCAGAGGTGGCGCCAGCGGGCGGAAGCGGCCAGCGCAGTGACTCGTCTGGCGGCCGTGACGCTGCGCCGCCGTCCGGAAGTCGACGCCCGGCAGGGTCACTGCCTTCGTTACGTCTGACTGCCGGCGCGCTGCGCTGCGTTCGACAGGAATTTCCTGCTCACCTGTAAATGTGGCGGCGCGCCGTGTAAAGCGCAGCTCACACCACCTTCCATATGTGTACTTGATTTCGTTTCGTAGTGACCCTCTGAGGTATGGTAGCACCTACTTCTGCCTAATAATCCGCAAAAAACTCATCTATCTCAGTAATTACCTAAATATCCGAGTCTAATTTCGATCAAAAACTGAGGTTTCAGAGAAAAAAGTGGAGTGGCCATTACCTGAAATAATCAGCTACACTTATGTTCCTTCGTAATAGATATCGATATAATTCGTGCGTCTGTGAAATGATCGATGCGCGAAGCATGCAACTACCACTGTCACACCTTCACAAAAGGCCTTGTCCAGAACTGGAGAAAAAGATGGTCCTACGTAGAATCGCTAAGCGGATCGAAGGCTTCTATCCAGTCACTCGTTGACTAGCCTGGTATGACAATTGAAGACATCAAAAATAAATATGAAGTTTTAAATTTAGCGTTTAAGAAACCATTCATGCAGGAGGATGGTACAAACATGCTGTTGTTTTAACGTCGCACTCACCCCGTATGGAGGACATAGTGATGGATATCTCTGGCGTAGAAAAGCAACTGAAATATTTGAAAACAAATAAGTTGCGGGGTCAGGATGGGAACTCAGTTCGGTTTTAAAGACAGGACTCTGCCACATTGGGGCCTTACTTGGCTTTATTTATCGCCAATTATCTGTCCTACTATACAAAATGTAAGCTAACACATAACTCAGATTTAATTCTAGTGTTTACCTCTGCTCTTGAAGCACGTCAGTCTAGGTTGTGCTGTTGTAGCAATCAGACGACTTGCTTATAAAGATATTGAGATACAGTATCACAACGAATACTACAATCGAAAAAGTACATATCGTTTATTGCGAACGTCGCCACACTGTTTGAATAGCGGTGCGGTTGTACGCTGATAAGTAACCAAATCGCGCTAAACACTCACAGTCCATCTTTGAAAAGATAATAAAAAAAGTTCTGTCAACAGAAAGTGTGGAGAATTAAAAGACGGCAAGGAAAAAATAAGAGCAACTAATGAAAGACATGAAACGCACATTTAAGCAGCAATAACACAAATTGCAAATGTCACTAGGAGGCGTTTAAGAAGTACGAGAGATATCAGTCAAACGAGTATCCTGCGAACACTACAGTCCATAGCGTTTCATCCGCTTCACATTTCGCTGCATCTACAGCTTCATGACACTGACTTCCAAAATTGTTTACAGTTCTCCGAATGTTATCTACTAAAAATACAAACAGATGCAGCAAATCTATGCAAAATTTTGTTTAATAAATTAGCATGGATGGGCAGGTAAATCTTCAGAATACGCACTAATCGTTAGCTGACAATCTACACTGACTCAAAGAAGTCGATAAAAACAATGCTCTTGGTCTGTCAGTGTTGGGAGCATGTTTTCCAAGACCAGTATCATTAGTCCCTGTTTCATTGATGGGAATCTAAATACACTCAAATCTCTTGAATTCGTAGATATTCTGCTGCCACAGTTATCGGGCGACATCCCACTGGACATATGGCAATCACTGTGGTACCAATATGACGGACGCTCCTTCCATTGCGGGTATGTGATGAGAGACCCCTTAAGAGAACATTTGGGGAGCATTAGAATGGTCGTTCAGGGAACTCAAAATGGTCTACACGCTCACAAAACTTAACGTATCTATACTTTTAATCTGGCGGAAATTAAAACTAGAGGTCCATTCTGAAACACCGACACCTCCCGAAGGCATTAAATGTCTTGCAACATGGGCCTGCCGCGCGGGATTAGCCGAGCAGTCTAGGGCGCTGCAGTCATGGACTGTGCGGCTGGTCCCGGCAGAGGTTCGAGTCCTCCTTTGGGCATGGGTGCGTGTGTTTGTCCTTAGCATAATTTAGGTTAAGTAGTGTGTAAGCTTAGGGACTGATGACCTTAGCAGTTAAGTCTCATAAGATTTCACACACATTTGAACATTTTTTGAACACGGGCCTGTGCTACCACTAACTTCAGATGAAATTCAACGCGCACTTCATAGCTTCTAGCAATGCTCAGTGTCAACATTTTTAGCACTTGGTATGACAGTCATAATAGTAGACACAGAACAGCACCTGAGTTACGTGCTTCCTCACATTTGGTATAATAGGACAGACGTTTGTGGAACCTCTTCTTCTGCCGACGGGACGGTGCTTTGCGGCGCTTTTATCTTGATACTGTTTGATCAGGTCCCTTACATGTTATGTTGTAGAAGTTCTGTTAGAAGCTTCTTTCAAACGCCACAAAAAAGTGTGTAGTTCATTTATCGAGGTCAGATCTCTAGCTTTACAGAATCTCAGTTTTGTACTTTGTACGGGAGTGATATATACTAAGCTATACCAAAACGTATATTCCGCACTGAACCATAGATATGGCTTTCATATTGAAATTCATGACAGGCCGTACTAATGTGTTGAAGGCATACTTAGTAAAACACTATGGACCGATGAACCTGTACAAATCGGATGCTTTAATCACGTACAAGGACCACTATACTTGATAAGCGGTACTCTTTTATTGCCTTCCCACGGTTCTGGTCGTTGTGTAATACACTCTAAGAAAAAATAGGCACATCATGAATGAATTATGCGAATGGGATGGAAATCGGTAGATGTGATATACATGGACAGACAAACGAGTAATCATAATTTCAGAAAAATTGAATGATCCGTTCAAGAGAGCTTCACAAACTGAGTGATTCAATAACATGTTGATCTATCTTTGACCCTTAAGCAAGTAGTTATTCGGCTTGGCTTTGATAGAATTGTTGGTTGTCCTCCTGTGTGATACCGTACCAATTCTGTCCAGTTGACGCTTTAGATCGTCAAAATCCCGAGCTTGTTGGATGGCCCGACCTATAATGGACCAAATGTTCTCAGCTAGGGAGAGATCTGGAGACCTTGCTGGCCAAGATAGAGTGCGGCAAGCACAAAGACAAGCAGAAGAAATTATCGCCGTATGTGGGCTGGCATTATCTTGCTGAAATGTAAGCCTATGATGGATTGTCATCAAGGGCAACAAAACGAGCCGTAGCATATCGTCGGCGTACCGCTGTGTTTTAAGGGTGCCGTGGCTGACAGCCAAGGGGATCCTGCTATCAAATGAAATGACACCCCGGACCATCACTTCTGGTTGTCCGGCCATATGGAGGGCAACAGTCAGATGCTATCCCACTGATATCCAGAAATTCAGACTCGTCATAGCTAGTCATCGGGGCTCAGTTCGAATCGGAATGCCTCACTGAATGCAGTTCTACTCCAGTCAGTGAGATTCCAGCTCGAATGTGCCCGACACCACTGCAAAGGGGATTGTTGGTGTACAGAGGTCGATACTAGTCGGCACAAGGGGTGCCGTGAGCTCAGCCCCCTATCTGTGAGACGCCCATTAACGGTCCTTGTGCTCACTGCACCGCCAGTTGCACGCCAGATTGATGATGGTGATTGGCCCTCATGGTCACTGAAGTACCACTTGCACGTCGGATCGATGATAATGAATGATGAATCCGAGGCTCTAAATGCCTCTCGGACGATTGCTTGGTCGTCACATTCTCTCGTTTCATTGAGTCGACCGCCCTTTTTTGACGCTGTGTTTGGCCATGGTTCACGCACTGCTGCCAACATCGTCAAACAGTGGCATCTCTCCTATTGAAATGTCGAGCGGCTCACCAATTACTCTAACCGGCTTCTTTGAGCGTAACTAAATGTCCTCTCTCGAATGCTGACATCTGCGTATGTTATCCAGGCGCCTTTCTGCGAGGCATAGTTACTGTCCAAATGAGTACACGGAATGAAATTCGCAATTCGTATCGTGGCGGGACGTTTTTTTTCCGTCTTGTATGTTAACTGGGGGCCTAGAAACGATGAGAGGCTCCGTCCCCGCCGCAGCCAGAGTGGTCCACAAACCCACGACGACTACCGCAGTCCACTTCACTCTTCACCCCTCCGCCGCCCCACACCGAACACAGGGTTATTGTGCGCTTCGGCCCCCGGTGGACGCCCCCCCCCCCTCCCCCCCCAGGGAACGTCTCACACCAGACGCCAGACGAGTGTAACCCCCATGATTGCGTGGTAGAGTAATGGTGGTGTAAGCGTGCGTGGACAACTTGTTTGCGCAGCAATCGATGACATAGTGTAGCTCAGGCGGTGTAAGGGGAACCAGTCCGCATTCGCCGTGGCAGATGGAAAACCACCTAAAAACCATCCACAGACTGGCCGGCTCACCAGACCCCAACACAAGTCCGCCGGGCGGATTCGTGCCGGGGACCAGGCGCTCCTTCCCGCCCGGAAAGTCGTGCGTTAGACCGCACGGCCAACCGGGGTGGCTTTTTCTGTCTTATAGTGTACTTACTTCAGCAGTGATATGTTTACGTAACTACGGTTTTAACATCCGTTTTCAATTTTGTTGTTCACCGCACTGGCTTAATAGCACTTGCTAACTTCACAACTTTTCATAAAGAGGAATTTTGGTTACCCCTTCTTGGTATGGTAGACAGTCAGGGAAGCAATTAAATATCCGGACACCTCACAAATTATGGTCTTGTCGAATAATTTGCTAATAAGTAACAGCAGTTCTTGATCCGCGTAGAGGCAGCAAATCTGAAAACAGATATTCTGGGCGAGTGCCCTGGAATAAAGTTGTCACCTATGACAATCCATTGAAACACTAAAAACACTTTATACGAATCTAAATAGTCGCTCCCGTGACTAGAAACATACACTGTCTGAAGTATTCGAACCCACGCCTCTACTGCAGAAGTGACCAGAAGATGTCGTGAGGGGTGCCTCTGCGAGCATAAAAGGAGGCGGGAAATATCGTGGTGCCAGTAAAGCAGCTGTAACAAGAGAGTGAGTCAATCAGGAGAGCCCACTGACTTCGTACATGGACTGGTGGTTGGATGCAACATACGCATCAAAGACATTTAAACTCTTCTATAGCTGCCAAAGACGACTGTTGGCGATGTGTCTGGGAAGTGGGAACGCGAAGAAGCAACCACAAGCAAACCAGAAGCAGACACACTTCATGTACTGAAGCAACTGTCGAGTATTGCGCAGGCTGTAAAAGGTTGCGTGAAATCAAAGGAAGGGTTCACTCGTGATTTCAAAAGTGCTAATTTGCAGTCCATCTAACACAACGACTGTGCGTATAGAAATAAAAATAACCAGGTCTAATGGTGCAGCAACTCCTCATAAGCCGTCCGCCTGCTTAGCTGGGTAGTAACGTCCTTGCCTCCCATGCACTGGGTTCGATTCCCGACGGGTTCGGAGATTTCCTCCGCTCGTGGACTGGGTGTTGTGTTGTTCTCATCATCCTTTCATCCTCATCATCGGTCGCAAGTCGCCCAATGTGGCTCCGAATGACATATGACTTGCACTTGGCGGCCCAACCCAATCGGGACAGCTGGCCGGAGTGGCCGAGCGGTTCTAGGCTCTTCAGTTTGGAACCGCGCGACCGCTACGGTCGCAGGTTCGAATCCCGCCTCGGGCATGGATGTGTGTGATGTCCTTAGGTTAGTTAGGTTTAAGTAGTTCTAAGTTCTAGGGGACTGATGGCCTCAGAAGTTAAGTCCCATAGCGCTCAGAGCCATTTTTGTTTGAACCGAATGGGACATCCCGGCCAACAATGCCATACAATCATTTAATGTTCCTCATAAGCCACACACTTCTGGAGCCAATATTTGGCAATGAGTGTGACACCACTGGATAGTGTATGACTTGAAGCGAGTGATTTGGAATGACGAATGCAATGCGATGGAAGGGTCTGGGTTTGCCGAACGCCTGGATAACATTACCTGCCGTAATGTGTAGTGCCAACATTAAAGTACGAGGAAGGTGATGTTACAGTATGAGAGTGTTTTTCGCGTTTAGAGTGTGGTCCCCTTATTGGGCTTAAGAAAACGCCAAATGCAAGAATACATGAATTTTTCCACCATTGTGTACTGCGTGCAGTAGAGGAACAGTTCGGAGGTGATGAGAGTGCATCCTGTTGTAAAGCAGCTTTATGAGACAATGGTTTGTCGACAATAACATTCCTAAAATGGACTGGGCTGTGCAGAGTCCCTACCTGAACCCACTTAAACACCTTTGGGATGTGCCAAGTCGTCGACTTCGGTCTATAGCCACGCGCCAAATATCACTCCAGGCTCTTGAGGAAGAATGGGCTGCTATTCGCCCACATACATACAGACACTTCGTTTAAGGTGTCCCCAAGAGAGAACATGGGTTCATATAGGCGAAGGTTCGACACATATTAGTGTCCAATAATAGGCCTCCGGGTACTTTTGACGAGATAGTGTACTTACTATACTTAAGAAATTTGTTATATACATCTCCATCTGTTTACTTGCCTCTCTCTCTATCTCTCTCTGTTTGTATCTAACGAAGTTCCACTTGCCTGGATGGCGTAATATCAAAATAACAGCCGTTAGGGCTAGCGCTACATCGCAAACCTATAAGATTTGCCAGAGCCTTGGCGAATTCGCGAATTGCTCCGCCGTTCCGCTACAACACGCAGCCAATGAGCGTTGCCCCGGGGAATTCTTTCAAGGTTGCGACTCCAAGGACAGAGCGGGTTGTATCGTCCTGGCCGCCTAAAACTGAATCCAGGACTCGCTGGAGCACTTAATAATAATGCACCTGCTTAATGTTTCGACAATGTAGTAGGCACTTAGGAATGAAACTGTAATGACAAAAGCTATTCTCATTTTTTCAGCTTTACATACGAGGGCTTTTCGGAAATTAAGGTAGGTCCGATCGGTCGCGAAATGGAAATCACTGTGAAAATCAAAGTTTTTTTTTTTTTTTTTTGCGACAGCTACACTACTGGCCATTAAAATTGCTACACCATGAAGAAATGCAGATGATAAACGGGTATTCATTGGACAAATACGTTACACTAGAACTGAGATGTGATTACATTTTCACGCAATTTGGATGCATAGATCCTGAGAAAACAGTACCCAGAACAACCACCTCTGGCCGTAATAACGGCCTTGATACGCCTGCGCATTGACTCAAACAGAGTTTGGATGGCGTGTACTGGTACAACTGCCCATGCAGCTTCAACATGATATCACAGTTCATCAAGAGTAGTGACTGGCGTATTGTGACGAGCCAGTTGCTCGGCCACCATTGACCAGACGTTTTAAGTTGGTGAGAGATCTGGAGAATGTGCTGGCCAGGGCAGCAGTCGAACATTTTCTGTATCCACAAAGCCCCGTACAGGACCTGCAACATGCGGTCGTGCATTATCCTGCTGAAATGTAGGGTTTCGCAGGGATCGAATGAAGGGTAGAGCCACGGGTCGTAACACATCTGAAATATAACGTCCACTGTTCAAAGTGCGGTCAATGCGAACAAGAGGTGACCGAGACGTGTAACCAATGGCACCCCATATCATCACGCCAGGTGAAACGCCAGTATGGCGATGACGAATACACGCTTCCAATGTGCGTTCACCGCGATCTCGCCAAACATGGATGCGACCATCATGATGTTGTAAACACTACCTGGATTCATCCGAAAAAATGACCCTTTGCCATTCGTGCACTCAGGTTCGTCGTTGAGTACACCATCGCAGGCGCTCCTGTCTGTGATGCAGCGTCAAGTGTAACCGCAGCCATGGTCTCCGAGCTGATAGTCCAAGCTGCTGCAAACGTCGTCGAACTGTTCGTGCAGATGATTGTTGTCTTACAAAGTCCCCATCTGTTGACTTAGGGATCCGTTACAGCCATGCGTATAAGATGCCCGTCATCTCGACTGCTAGTGATACGAGGCCGTTGGGATCCAGCACGGCGTTCCGTATTACCCTCCTGAACCCACCGATTCCATATTCTGCTAACAGTCATTGGATCTCGACCAACGCGAGCAGCAATGTCGCGATATGATAAACCGCAATCGCAGTAGGCTACAATCCGACCTTTATCAAAGTCGAAAACGTGATGGTACGCATTTTTCCTCCTTACACGAGGCATCACAACAACGTTTCACCAGGCAACGCTGGTCAACTGCTGTTTGTGTATGAGAAATCGGTTGGAAACTTTCCTCATGTCTGCACGTTGTAGGTGTCGCCACCGGCGCCAACCTTGTGTGAATGCTCTGAAAAGCTAATCATTTGCAAATCACAGCATATTCTTCCTGTCTGTTAAATTTCGCATCTGTAGCACGTCATATTCGTCGTGTAGCAATTTCAATGGCCAGTAGTGTAACAATACCTTCCAGCTACTTCTCAACGTAGTCGCCGCTTCGGCTTAAAAATTTGTTGTAGCGTTGTACCAATTTTTCGAATATCCTCGTCATAGAAGGCAGCCGCCTATACTATCCGCCAATTCTCTACGCTGGTCTACAGCTCGATGTCTGTGTCAAAATGTTTTCTTCATAGCCAGCGGTTCATGTGAGCAGAGATGAAACTCAGGGGGAGCCAATTAAGGGCTGTATTGTGGGTGATCAAACATTTCCGATGAAAGCGCTGCAAGAACATCTTCATTGCCTCTTTAGAGTGCGGCGGAGAATTGCCATGCAGAAGTAAACGCATGACAATTATGTTATGTGGGAGGCATGACAGCAGGCGAAATCTCTCATCAGGGCTTCATATTTGGCGGCAGACACTATTGTACTAGTCACCATTACGTGCTCCTTGTTCACTCATAACTGAAAAGAGCGACGTGACGCGATCGACGGGCATACTAGAGACACTTCGCAACATGTCCGTGCAAAGCTTCATCGGATTTTCACTATCGTTTCCACTTCGGGCTCCGTCTACGTTGCTTTTCGATCAGCCCTCACAAATAGCCAAGGTACTCTCACGAAAATAAAAATGTCCGTTAATATTATCAGTTACTTTGTTTTGTATAAACTAGAGAGTAAGTAATGTACAAAACAATTCAGTGACATTACCAGATCGTGACGAAGCGTAAAATGGATTTGCTTTCGCAGGATTCGTAGTGAACTTGTGGTCTGGCGTTGTTGGCACCCATGACATCTGCAGAAAGTGCTAGCTATAGCTTCTGTTGTTTTGGACCTGTATTGCATTGAGCCAAAATGGGTGTGGAGTGCAGCATGGCCGATCATCGCTTTCCTGCCTATGTGAGTTTTCTCAGATGAAGTCTGCTTCACCGGAGACGGAATGATGAAAAGTTGCAATGGTCGTGAATGTGCTATTGAGAATCCAGATATTCAGTGAGCTTTTGGGCAGGCATACTTAGTGATTTGTTAATAAGTTCCTATGTCATGTGATTCTTGCAATTTTACTCACGTAAGTAAGATTCCATAAAGTTTCGAGGTTACAGCCGCATGACGTCGACATCCTGCCATGAAATTTCGACTAACAACTATTCAGCCGTCTTCAGGTCAAAGTTTTACACTAGAGGTCGCTGTTACACGTAGCTGAATTCGTAGCAAGAATTGGTGCTGGGTGCATGAGCGCCCAGTGACCTTTCCTTTTTCTTTTTTACTCTCATAAATTTTTTGTAATAATTTCTCCGTCTTTCGGCATCTGCTACATGTTCAGGAGAGGTTTCTGACATCGATTCGGGAGCGGTGTGTTCGTTATTCCCAGCACTTTATCGAGGAACGAGTTTTTTCTGTTCTTTGCATTAATTACCTAACATAACTTCTTCTGATTATATCGTAAGTTTTCCGCCCTGAAATCGTCGAAGTCTAACGAATATTGTTGTGAAATACGAATGCATTTGAAATGGATCCTGGATGGAGTCAGATGCGGAGCCATGAACGATTGATGGTAGCAACTGTTAACAGCTCTCTCTAAACAAAAGCTACAGTCTTTACCCTGAAACAAACTAACAAACTAACCACAATCCCTAGCGGACTACCACAGCAGAGCGCAGAATCTACCATATCACTGAAATTTTATTTCGGTAATGAATTCATCTGACATTCGCTTCCTCATCACCTTATTGTTTAATACGTGAGCTTTAATTTATTTCACTACTTCCTTCTTCTGCAAACTGTTAATCCTGGCAAAAGGGCGACTGTAACACCTATCATGCTCCTACTTAACTGAGAAGTAGCGGCTCCGGTCTCGGAAACTGACATACGTCTGGGAGAGCTGTGTGCTGATCACTTGCCCCTCCATATCCGCATCCAGTGACGCCTATGGGCTGAGGATGAGACGGCGGCCGGTCGGTACCGTTGGGCCTTCATGGCCTGTTCGGGAGGAGTTTAGTTTAGTTCAGTTTTGGTATTTCTAGAGTTGCGTTCAGATTATTTCCTGTGTACTGTTGGAATAACAAAACACAGTGAAGGTATGTATCTTTGCTCGCGTAGTCGTTCTACCATTTCGAGTTTAACTGATACTGTCTTCACGTTCTAATTTACTTCGCAAAAATATCTTTGTTACTGTCTCCTGCAATCCATCAACTGCGGATATTGAGTATTATCAAATTGTCTTTCTAAGTCGGTAATGAAGAACGTGGAGTAATTTTCAGGCTACACAACTCTTAATGAAAATATCTGGCGTAAACACTGCTTCTCTTTTAGCGGAAGAAATATTGTAACACCATCATCTAAATGTGATATACGTATCCGAAATTTGTCAAACTGTCACAAGAGGAACGTCAGGTAAATTCAGTTACACTTGTATAATAATAACTGATAAAATACTGTAGAAGACTGTGCATAACAATGGTCACGACTCTCCTTGTGGTCATTTGTTATAATTATTTCGCCATCATCAGATTCCTTTTCCGAGATCTTACAATATCTCTTTTCCTATTCGGCTTTTAGTTCAGAATCTTCTGGGGAATTCTATGACCTGGTTCTCTTATAGGTGTTGTCTCCAATTTTGCGGATACTTTTGAATTTTCATTCACGTAGAAAATATTTAATACTGTTCTAAAATTCAAACAGCAGAGATGAGGTTCCTGAGGAGGACACAGAGCTGCGCAAGAAGAGGCATAATTATCACCTGTCCTAAAATAATTGACTGCATCTTCTTCAACACTGTAAGTTATACAAAAATGCAAAACACTCTCCAATGTTAGTCAATAAGCATCTGCTCGTCGTTATAATCGTGTTAGATGAACTGTACAACAAAGTTCACCCGCTAGCCGCTGAGTGGCTCTTTACTCTTCGGTTATGGCAGGTTTTGTGATGTTACATCAATTCGCTTTGCTCTGTTGCGGAGAAAACATGGCTGCGTATGAACTGGCATCTACCTACCCCTTCCTGTTAACCAGTGCGGCTTCCACCCAACGAGGTCCCTTTATACTCCTGCCTTTCATCCATCTACCATCCCACTATCTTAAAAACAGTAAATCATCCATTTTGTGTCCCTTGACCCGAAAAATCTACAACGTATGACATTCTCCCAGTGGCACCTCGTCCAAAATTTTAGCAATGTGCTACAACATCACAAAAACAAACAGAAAACAAATTCACAAAAAATATATTAAAATAAATTGTAGTACTCGATCAGTGACTGAAAATGTAGTCCATACGTCCCATTTTCCTGCTGTGGAATTTATGTGTAACTTTGGGGTTGAAACCCTCAGCATTGGTTATCACATTCTTCTCAATTCTTCTGCCTAACAACATCCTGTGTATTTACCACATATTTGGATAACACGGACAAAAAGGATCCCACAGTATGTTACAAACGCCAAGAAGGAAAAAGAATATTAGCATACAACAGGTTTCCAGTCTACCTCTTTTAGTTCCGTAAGAACCACATGGCCACAAGAAACACACACCACATTTAACAATATTATTGCCTATGTTAGGATCTACTGAAGGCTTTTACCGCCGATGTGTCATTAATTGCCACTTAAATATAAGAAATCGTACAAAGAGTGGCGTGTTTGTGATAAATCTTCAAAGAGCCAAAAATAACATTAGTAATATTCACTTTCACACCGGTGAAACATGGCTCTTTTGAATTGGCGTTCCTCTTCTGACATTTCATTGGTCGCTTGGTTAGAGCTCAGATAGCTTGGAGAAGTTATTGCTAACTCAATATTCTCTCTGTTCTGAGGATTGAAGAACTGTTAGTGCCAGTAGAGTTGAGGTCACATAAGAGAATGCACAGGCCAAATCAGACAGCTGCGTCCCTTCTCTGAGTGGATCATAGTGGTCTGAAATCGTTTCAGAACTTGACACTGTGATTTCTAGGCATCACGAAGGCGACGCTATAAAACATGTTTTCGTTCATTTTCTTTGCAAACCAACGCGCATTTGAGGGGAAATGGCGTAACTGTAGTGCAATTTTCAGCTTGCACTCGAAGGAAATAGCATAATTGTAGTGAAATATTTATAGTGCGTTGTAGCTTATTGGCACAGGATCGCCGGCCGCCACTGCACGCTGGTCTCCAGTTTACACTCCATAGATATGTACTTTCAGTTAATTATGTCCACTTCATTGGTTTCTTTCTATCCAACTACCCATCTTTCCTCATCATTAACAATACCAAACCCAGTACATTCGATCCCACTGCAGATACGTAGCAAGGCTATTCCCCACTCCTGTATATTCTCCGCACCTTCAATATGCCCAGACCACTTCCTTCTGTACGCCATGTAACTTTCTTGACCTTTTACCCTATGGACCATTCAATTTCATCTTAAGCAGTTTATGTCCTGATAAACAAGTGGATTCAATAAATATTGTTGTATTGAGACGTCAGTCTTCTGACTGGTTTGAGGCAGCCCGCCAACTATACCTCTCCTGTGCCAACCCTTTCATCTCAGGGTAGCACTTGCAACCTACATCCTCAATTATTTGCTGGGTGTATTCCAATGTATGTCTCCCTCTACAGTTTTTACGCCCTATGGCTCCCTCTTGTACCGTAGTTCCTGATTTTTCAGCAGACGTCATATCATCCTGTCTCTTCTCCTTGTCTATCTTTTCCATATATTCCTTCCCTCTCCGATTCTACGGAGAACCTCCTCATTCCCTACCTCATCAGTCCAGCTATTTTTCAATATTATTCTGCAGCACCACATTTCAAATGATTCTATTCTCTTCTGTTCCGGTTTTCCCACAGTTCTTGTTTCACGATCATACTACGCTGTGCTCCAAACGTATATTCACGGAAATTTCCTCCAGAAATTAAGACCTATGTTTGATACTAAGACACTTGACCAGGAACGTCCTTTTCGCCAGTACTACTTTGCTTTTTATGTCCTCCTTCCTCCGTCCATCATGTGTTATTTTGCTGCCTAGGTAGCAGAATTCCTTAACTTCATCTACTTCGTGACCATCAATCCTGATGTTAAGTTTTTCGTTTTTCTCATTTCTGTTGTTTCTCATTACTTTCGTCTTTCTTCGATTTACTCTCCGTCCATATTCTGTTCTCATTAGATTGTTCATTCCATTCAGCATATCATGTAATTCTTCTTCACTTTCACCCAGTATAGCAACTTCATCATTCTGAATTTTAACTCCACTCCTGAACTTTTATTTTATCTCCATAATTGCTTCTTCGATGTATAGATTGAACAGTAGGGGCGAAAGACTACATCCGTGTCTTCCTTTTTAATCCGTGCACTTCGGTCTTGATCTTCGGCTCTTGTACATACTGTATATTACCCGTCTTTCCCTGCACCTTACCTCTATTTTGCTCAGGATTTTTAACATTTTGCAAAATTTTACATTCTCGAAAGCTTAATCCAGGTTGACAAATTCTGTGAACGTGTCTTGACTTTTTTTTTAGTCTTGCTTCGATTATCAACCCCCAACGTCAGAACTGCCTCTCTCGTGCCTTTACCCTTCCTAAAGCTGGAGTGATTGTCATCTAACAGATCCTCAATTTTCTTTTCTATTCTTCTGAATTCATCCTTGTCAGCAACTTGGATGCAGGAGCTGTTAAGCAGACGGTGTGATAATTCTCTTACTTGTCGGCTCCTACAATCTTGGGAATTGTGTGGATGATGTTTTTTAGAAAGTCTGATGGTATATCGCCAGTCTCATACATTCTACACACCATCACGAATAATCTTTTTGTTGCCACTTTCACCAATGAGTTTAGAAATTCCGATCGTATGTTATCTATCACTTTTGCCTTATTTAATTTTAAGTCTACCAAAGCTCTTTTAAATTCTGATTCTAATACAGGATCCCCTATCTTTTCCCTATCGACTCCTGTTTCTTCTTCTGTTGCGTCATCAGATAGACCCGTAATGTACTCTTTCCACCTATCCGCTCTGTTCTCTTCCTTTAACGTGGAATTCCCATTGCACTCTTAATGTTAACGCCGTCGCTTTAAAACTTCACCGAAGGTTGTGTGTGTGTGAAATCTTATGGGACTTAACTGCTAGGGTCATCAGCCCCTAAGCTTACACACTACTTAACCTAAATTATCCTAAGGACAAACACACCCACCCATACCCGAGGGAGGACTCGAACCTCCGCCGAGACCAGCCGCACAGTCCATAACTGCAGCGCCTTAAACCGCTCGGCTAATCCCGCGCGGCTCACCGAAGGTTGTTTTGACTTTCCTGTATGCTGAGTCAGACCTTCTGACAATAATTACTTACTCGATTTCTTCACATTTTTTTTTCTCTTAGCATACCGCTCCAAAACGTAGCCAATAGTCATACGACAAAGCACTGGTGGCTTCCACTGCCATGACATCCACTAAACCACTTTTGACTGTCCTATCCAATGATTGGTCACATTAAAATACTTGGCTAAACCATGAACAGTAAACTGACATAGAAACATAGTCTAAAAATCATCCAAAAGAAAGCAAAGAGTGGACTAAAACTATGGCTGAGGGCCTGAATTCTTCCACCATTCCCACAGTACAGAGGATGTCAACGTTATCTGGATATCCGTTACGTGCACATTCTGTTAGTCCATTCGGGTACGTGAACGCGTTGTACCCCATTTCGTTATCACATCTAATTACCCTCCTGTACTCCAATCCCTTACTAATACATCAAATTTGCCTCCCGCTTCATCCTCATTGCACGTCATGATACATCTCAAACATCCTGCAAGCTCGACACCAACAACTCCACTGTTTTTCTCCTAGTTAATCGTTACATAGTGCCGATGCAATAAGGATACATCTAACTGAACCTGCACCTATACAGCCTCCACATCCCCTCTCAGAGCAGTTTCAACGAATTGTGTATTGACATTTAATGTTCCTATTTAATCCACTCCTCTCAACCTTTTCTCCCATCAGAGTTCCCTCCTCCTTTCCCATCTGATTATTTTCTACCATCTCTGTAACTATGGCCTAACCTCTATCCTAGTTAACCCGATCCCAAATCCCATTTTTCCTCCCTCTCGCTCTCACACAATACGTATTACCATATGCCAACTCATCAACTCAGCTGGTGAATGATTAGTCCAACGCACATGAGAATCTGATGAAATGAGCAACCAGACCAAGCAACCAAAGAAGCCTGGAGAATGGAAATAAAATTATGTGTTAGGAGTTGACACATGTTCAGCGAGTGGATAAAAGCAAGGAAATATCACAGACACAGCACACAAGCGTGCCTAATACGGTGTAGGACAACCGTTGACATTCAAAACAGCTTCCAGCCGCCTTGGAATGGGTAAATGTAGGTCCCGTACGGTTTTTAAGGAATATTGTAGCATTATTCCTGCAAAATAGTGCCATATTCAGCTAATGATGATGGGATGGGTAGCGGTCATGCACACTTCTCTCCAAAGTTGACTACATTGTCTCAGAAACATTATCTGGTGAGTACGGTGGCCAGGGGAGATGCGAAAATTCATCTTCCTGCTCACAAAACCAGCACTGGATGATGCGAGCTGTGTGAACAGCAGCCCTTTTATCTTGGAAAACAGCATCGCCATTGGGGAACAGACGTTGTGCCACGGGACGGACCTAATCAGGCAAAATGGTCACTTAATCCTTGGCAGTAATGCGACATTTCAGAGCGACCATGGAGCCCATGGACTGTCACGGTACGGCTGCACAAACCATCACCGAAACCACGCCATGTTTCACTCTTGAGACGTACAATCGGCCAGAAGTTGGAAACGGTGTGAATAGACACTCGTCAGAACAAATGGCACTCTTCAGTTCCCCCATAGCCCAATTCAATTGGCTCTTAGCACTATGGGACTCAACTACCGAGGTCATTAGTCCCCTAGAACTTAGAACTAGTTAAACCTAACTAACCTAAGGACATCACAAACATCCATGCCCGAGGCAGGATTCGAACCTGCGACCGTAGCGGCCTTGCGGTTCCAGACTGCAGCGCCTTTAACCGCACGGCCACTTCGGCCGGCCCCCATAGTCCAGCTTTTACCGCTTCAGCACCACGTTTTCCTGTTACCGACATTTGCATCATTCACGAGTGGGTTTGGAATTGAAAGACGCCCTGCAATTACCTGCGTCTGGGGGCCCCTTCGTATTGTTTTGATGCTGACCAACGGTTAAGACAATTAAGGCTTGGTATGACGAGTTTCCAACCTCTCGGAATGTAAACAGACATTCCACTGAGCATCAAGAGAGTTGACATGCCTTTCTTAACAGGTCGCAAGATGCTGTATGAAGGACTTCGCTTGCATGCGAAAGCTCAAGCATTGTAGAGAAACGACTTGACCCTTCGCCACAAATCTGATACCGAGATGTTGGACGTACAGGATAAAACCCCAACTATGTGGGAAATATTTTCTCTGATGAAATGACCTTCTGCATATGTAGGAAGTACTTGTTTTGCAAATCAAACTGCCTTTTCCTGCTGCTAGTTATTTTAACTAGTTATTTAAAGCAGTAAAAGAAACAAAAGAAAAGTTCGGAGTAGGTATTAAAATCCGTGGAGAAGAAATAAAAACTTTGAGGTTCGCCGATGACGTTGTAATTCTGTCAGAGACAGCAAAGGACTTGGAAGAGCAGTTGAACGGAATGGACAGTGTCTTGAAAGGAGGATACAAGATGAATATCAACAAAAGCAAAACGAGGATAATGGAATGTAGTCGAATTAAGTCGGGTGATGCTGAAGGAATTAGATTAGGAAATGAGACATTTAAAGTAGTAAAGGAGTTTTGCTATTTGGGGAGCAAAATAACTGATGACGGTCGAAGTAGAGAAATTATAAAATGTAGACTGGCAATGGCAAGGAAAGCGTTTCTGAAGAAGAGAAATTTGTTAACATCCAGTATAGATTTAAGTGACAGGAAGTCGTTTCT
Organism: Schistocerca piceifrons; assembly: GCF_021461385.2. Taxonomy (NCBI): domain Eukaryota; kingdom Metazoa; phylum Arthropoda; class Insecta; order Orthoptera; family Acrididae; genus Schistocerca; species Schistocerca piceifrons. The sequence goes on from NC_060141.1 coordinate 560,164,455, forward strand.
GAAAGTATTCGTATGGAGTGTAGCCATGTATAGAAGTGAAACATGGACGATAAATAGTTTGGACAGGAAGAGAATAGAAGCTTTCGAAATGTGGTGCTACAGAAGAATGCTGAAGATTAGATGGTTAGATCACATAACTAATGAGGAGGTATTGAATAGAATTGGGGAGAAGAGGAGTTTGTGGCACAACTTGACGGGAAGAAGGGACTGGTTGGTAGGACATGTTCTGAGGCACCAAGGGATCACAAATTTAGCATTGGAGGGCAGCGTGGAGGGTCAAAATCGTAGAGGGAGACCAAGAGATGAATACACTAAGCAGATTCAGAAGGATGTAGGTTGCAGTAGGTACTGGGAGATGAAGAAACTTGCACAGGACAGGGTAGCACGGAGAGCTGCATCAAACCAGTCTCAGGACTGAAGACCACAACAACAACAGTTATTTTATTTATCCCATACGCGTTTCGCCTTCCCCTGTTCTCAGGCATCATCAGTGGCATATATAATGATACAGTTTTGTTAGTTATAGATTATCAAACAGTTCACTTCGTGATGTTTCGTAAAAATGTAATTACTTACGATTTGCTGATCTGCGTTTCCTCACATCTGGTCTGGAGGTCGCACTATCACTTTTATCACTGTTCTATATTCACATCTTTGTGTTTTCGCCTTCCACACACTGTTCACCATGTTTCTCACTCGTTTTTGTAGTGGACTATCATTCTTCTGTCACTCTATACAACTATATCGTCGTGCACTTCTTTTCATAATGTAAATATTGCTATTGCATTACGTGTTTCATCGTCTTTTGTATGTCACCTATTTGTTGCCAACCTAACGAAGTATATGTTCGTTACTAACTTCTGTTTATGATGTTTATACCGTGTGTGTGCGTATGAGTAAGATAGAGATGGGAGGATAGAGCGTTTTTTTTGGAGGGGGGTGGGGGGGGGGGGGGCAAGGGGGCGTGTTGGTTGTACTAGCTGTTAGCGAGTGGCTGAAAACTTTGGTGACAGCTGTTTTGACTTTTCGTTTCAATATTCTGGGGAGAGGTCATGGATGAGTGAGTTTAAAGATGTTGGGTTCTGTTATTGTTACATTGGACAGCATTATTATATTTATCATTTTAGCGAACATTATTCTATTATTTTATCTATTAATGTAAATAATGAATTGCTTGGCATGTGTAATTGGTCATTAAACAGGATTTTCCCCTCTGCTTTGGTTTTATGTATGTGGTAATTTTCTTGCATGGTCAGAAGGTGCTTTTTATTGTTGATTGTAATTAGTCTCATGTCATCTTCTCTAGTAGTTGGTTTGTGGTCATTTTCTCTCAGGTGTTCTGCAAATGTGGAGTAGTTTGTCCCATATTTCCATGCTCTCATGCGATCCTTGTATCTGACATCAAATGTTCTCCCTGTTTGCCCTATGTATGTGCCTTCACAAATGTTACACTGTAACTCGTATATACCCGCTTTCTGGTATATGTCTCTGATTTTGTCAGTTTTGGGGTGTATTTTTGTATAGAATTGTCTGTTGTGTATGCTATGTTTATTCCCTGTCTTTTGAAAATGTTGGTGATTTTGTGGGTGAGTTTGTGTTTGTATGTCACTGTGTACCATCTTTTGTTTTCTTTCATCTTTTTCTGATTATCCTGTATATGTCTCTGATTTTGTCAGTTTTGGGGTGTATTTTTGTATAGAATTGTCTGTTGTGTATGCTATGTTTATTCCCTGTCTTTTGAAAATGTTGGTGATTTTGTGGGTGAGTTTGTGTTTGTATGTCACTGTGTACCATCTTTTGTTTTCTTTCATCTTTTTCTGATTATCCTGTGTAGTAGTTATGGGACTGCGTGTTTGTGTTTGGTTCTGTTGTGTTGTTATCTGTGGTTTGGAGCTTTCTGCTTTTATTTTACTTTTAATTTTGTTGTTTAGCTTTGTGACTGTGTTATTATTGTAACCATTATTTTGTGCTATCTACATTATTATGTCCATTTCTTTTTGGTAGCTTTCTTTGGTGAGTGGTACAGTGCTGAGTCTATGGAGTATTTGTCGAAGTGCTGCTTGCTTTTGTGCGTGTGGGTGGTTCGAGGATTGGGGAATGATAATGTCCGTTGCTGTGGGTTTACAGTAAATTTCAAACATATGCTTATTGTTTTATTTTTTGATTGTTATAGCTCCAAAGGAACATACATAGGGCAAACAGGGAGAACATTTGATGTCAGGAACACACGAGAGCATGGAAATATGGGACAAACTACTCCACATTTGCAGAACACCTAAGAGAAAATGACCACAAACCAACCACTAGAGAAGACGACATGAGACTAATTAGAATCAACAATAAATAGCACCTTCTGACCATGCAAGAAAATTACTACATACATAAAACCAAAGCAGAGGGGAAAAACCTGTTTAATGACCAATTACACATGCCAAGCAATTCATTATTTACATTAATAGATAAAATAATAGAATAATGTTCGCTAAAATGATAAATATAATAATGCTGTCCAATGTAATAATAACAGAACCCAACATCTTTAAACCCACTCATCCATGACCTCTCCCCAGAATACTGAAACGAAAAGTCAAAACAGCTGTCACCAAAGTTTTCAGCCACTCGCTAACAACTATAGTCTGGGAGACGAGTCTTTGGTATTGACAGCTCGGTAGCGTCTTTCCGTTGCCTAGCGACCGCAGGCAGGCAGCCAATGACGGCCTGACTTTGAGCGGGTAGCAAGGGCCACGTTGCCGCTCTGAAACCCGGTCGCGCGCACTTACGAAACTTACCAGTGTCTCGTGTGCAGGCGGTGCGGTCGTTCGTCGTTTGTCTGAAGTTGAATTCGCAGTTTATTTCGTTTTTGTTGTTTTTAGTGTTTCTTTGTTTGTTTCGTTGTAAACAATGTCTAGTGCGGCGGGTAGTACCAGCCCAACACAAGAAGTGAAACGGAGGAAGAAAAGTGTGCTACACACCCAGGCCCGTGAATTCGTGTGCTCTGTGAGGGATTACTTTGAGAAAGAAAAGGACAATGGTGGGCCCTTAATTCTGTTGTTCAGGTTGTGAAGAGAACTGCAGCAGCATTGAAAATAAGTAAGAACACTGTTGTAAAGATAGGGAAAGAACAGTATAGTGTAGATTGTGACGAGAGTGGCACAACAAAGCTGCACACACCAGGAAAGAAGCGACCGAGAAATAAGCAGGTGACAGCTTTGGACGATTTTCAGAAAGACGCTATTCGTCGTCGTCATATATACAGCTATTATAAGAGAAGGGAACATCCCACTCTATCTAAATTACAGGTGTCGCTTCAGAAAGACGATCTTTTTAAAGGGAGCAAATTTTCATTGCGTACAGTGTTGAAAGACATAGGTTTAACGGACGCAAAATATTAATGGAAAGGACAGATGTAGTTGCATGACGGTGCAGATTTCTGCGCAGGATCATGGGTGTGGAATTCGAAAGTATAGTGTGGTTAGATGAAACTTGGGTCAATGCCATTCTTTACGTGGAGGCTGGAATGATGGAACGCCCGAGGGGACAATGGCAGTGCCTGTTGGCAAAGGAGGGAGTATTATTGTCTTACATGCAGGAATATCGAAAGGTTTTGTGCCAAACTGCTTGAAAATGTTTCGGTCAAAAAAGACGGGAGATTACCATGAAGAAATGAACAGTGTAGTATTTCAAGAATGGTTCGAGACATCGCTTATGACGAATCTGACAAGTCCATCAGTGATAGTTATGGACAATGCGCCTTATCATTCCGTTGTTCACGATAAGGCACCAACCTTGGCAACAAAAAAAGACGATTACATTCAGTGGTTGAAACGGCGAAAAGTAGATTTCAGAGAAGATTTAAGGAAGGCGGAACTGCTCGAAATTGTGGCACAAAAGAAACCCCAATTTCCAACATATGAATTGACGAGTTTGCTAAAAGGCACGGGCATGAAATCGTTCGACTTCCTCCATACCACTGTCACTTCAATGCAATTGAAGGAGTGTGGGCGCAGATAAAAAATTACATTGCTGCAAAAAATAAAAAATTCACGATCTCTGAAGTGGAAATTCTCCTTCCAGCAGCTATCAATAAAGTGACAAGCGAGACGTGGGCTAAAATTGTAAACAGCACTGCAAGTGCCATCATAGAGGCGGCCAAAACCGAAGGGGTTGTGGAAGAATGCATCGAAAATTTAATTATACATCTGGGAGAGAGCAGTGATAGTTCGAGTAGTGCTGAGGAAGACAATGTCAAATCAGATTCTGACAGTGATGTGAATGGTGTTTTTCCATTACGGTAACTACAACGTATTCAGGAATGTAAGGAGGGAGTTTGCTATCGATCTACAACCAGATCATCATATTGTGAGTACTTTCTTCAGATTATAACTCTTAATACACTGACAAATTATTCTGTAGCTTGTAGTAGAACAAATTAATAATGCTAATACTTAACAATGGAAACCAAAACTGCTAATGTTCAACAACTTGCGAAAATAGCTTTCATTTCAGTTGTGAAGTTTAACAAATAACTTTATTATGTTTCAGCATCTTAGATACTTGTACTAAATAGCTCTTATCAGTTTTCGAGTTAATATATTTCAAGCATCAACTTTAAATAAATAAATTCACGCGTACCAATACGACTTGTATTTTGTCTCGCTTTTATTTCTGCTGCTAGAGAATGCGTGTAGCAGACAGGGCGCCGCGTGCTGTGAGCCACGTTCGGCAACAGCGCCGTCTGTCCGCCGGAACTGTCAGTACCAATCACTCGTCTCACGGACTATAGTACGAGTACAACCAACACGCCCCCTCCCCCCCCCCCCTCCAAAAAAAGCTCTATCCTCCCATCTCTATCTCACTCATACGCACACACACGGTATAAACATCATAAACAGAAGTTAGTAACGAACATATACTTCGTTAGGTTGGCAACAAATAGGTAACATACAAAAGACGATGAAACACGTAATGGAGTCGCAATATTTACACTGTGAAAAGAAGTGCACGACGAAATAGTTGTATAGAGTGACAGAAGAATGATAGTCCACTACAAAAACGAGTGAGAAACATGGTGAACAGTGTGTGGATGGCGAAAAAACAAAGATGTGAATATAGAACAGTGATAAAAGTGATAGTACGACCTCCAGACCAGATGTGAGGAAACGCAGATCATCAAATCGTAAGTAATTACTTTTTTTTTACAAAAATTGCGAAGTGAACTGTTTGATAACCTAAAACTAACAAAACTGTATCGTCACAGATCCCACTGATGATGCCTTAGAACAGGAGAAGGCGAAACGCGTATTTGATAAATAAAATAAATAGCAGCAGGAGAAGGCAGTTTGATTTGCAAAACAAGTATTTATATGCTAGCTGCGGAGGATGGCCACACAAACAAACTTGTTATATGTAGGAAAGTTAATCGACTGAGCTGTCGCATTTGGGGTTCGGAAAACCGCCATTGTCTTAGGGAAGATGTCAGAGAGAGAGAAAAAGTGAACGTGTGGTGCGCTCTGATGAAAGACAGCATAGTTGGACAGTTTCTCTTCATCGAGCAGACGGTAACAGGAGCCGTCTATCTGGACATGGTTAAGCAGTGTGCTGTCTTCAACCTCTTCCACTTTAGTCAAATATGACTTCGAATAGGATGGTGCATCATCGCATTGAAATTTACGTATTCGTGACTTCCTGGACCGAACATTTCCACAGCGATGAATAGAACGTGATGGACCAACGAAGAGGCCCCCGAGATCTCCGGGTTCAAACTCTGTGGATTCCTACCTGTGAGCTCATGAGAAAGACACGGTATATCTTACCTGTTCGTGGGCTTTACGATCTCCACAGAATAACTATTGATGCAAAAGTCACTCCAGACATGCTTGTACACGCATGGGTTGAGGTACAATATCGTCTAGACACTTTACGGGCTACGAGAGTATCCCATGCAGAACTGTTGTTTTACTTTTGTTGTGCAAAACTTCTTGAGATACTTTACGTCGTGCGACAAACCGCAAGCATTTACGTCTCATAGTCTTTTTTTAAATTGAATATGGAAATCAGGAAGGTCTGATGCGGACACCTTGTATTATGGTGGTAATAAATAATTAATTATCAGTTTGTGTACAAGTAAACCACAGAATGAATGGAACAGACGACGCAATTCTGCATTTGTGTTGAAACCATTCGGGCGGGGAGTGATTTATATTCGAGATTATATCCCGAGGCACGTTTACTACATGTGTATAGATCTATGATCTGAGCTACAATGATTAATTGGCAAGTAATGTGTTGTGCGATTTATGCTCTTTGCGAACTTATTATCGTGATATATCAAGTTGAATTGAGTGGTTAGCCGGCCGGTGTGGCCGTGCGGTTAAAGGCGCTGCAGTCTGGAACCGCGTGACCGCTACGGTCGCAGGTTCGAATCCTGCCTCGGGCATGGATGTGTGTGTTGTCCTTAGGTTAGTTAGGTTTAATTAGTTCTAAGTTCTAGGCGACTGATGACCTCAGATGTTAAGTCGCATAGTGCTCAGAGCCATTTGAACCAGCCAATTGAGTGGTTATGGCGAAGGATAAAATATCGTCATGCTCTAGTCGCTAGCATATGATATTAGTGCGTGAACAGTGCAGCCAAGTGAAGTAGCATTTCATTATAGAAATCAAATTCCACTACAACCATTGAATGTTGTCTGCTGTCAGACACATTTCATGCCATATATTCATGCGGGTCGGTGAGTAGTTGTCTGTCTGAAAGAACCTTATTCACTTACACGTCTGCTAGAGCAGCTTATCTTTGGGTTGGGCTGCAAGGCATGTCTATAGCTAGCAAGTCGCCTAAATTCTTGGTGAACCGGGAGATAGAAATGCTTGGCGGAGAGAATCATTTAGCAAAGACCTTATGGACGGTAGACAAAGGCGAGACAAATTCTTCCGTTCGATGCTATGGCGTCGTGCCGATATGTGAAATGTGTCCCGATCAGAATGGGAAGATTTTGAAATTTGGACTGAAATGGTGGTATATTCATCATTTTGATTTGCAGCTCCTTGTGTTGGCTGTGTTTGCAGTTAAAATTGTTGGATGTGAGGTCCGCCAGTACCCAAACATGTTTCGGCACCACTGTGCCATCATCAGTGGGTTTTAGTTTTTATTTTTCTGCAATGTGAACATTGTCATTAAATGATTATAAAATTATGTGCATCTTTATTTCAAACAACAGTCGTTTCATTTTGTAAATACCTTTACATTTGGTGTGCATGATTTTTATGGATCACTTGCGTGTTAATTACTAAAGGCAGCTTGTCCTCTGCAACCAAACGATGATGATGAGAAAGTTTTTTGCTGGGAGTTAACCTGCCTTCTAGAATGTAATTTAGTTTGTCGCGATGTTTTCGCGCCGATATTCGTTTTTACCACGTTTTCGTGTGGCAAGCACTTCCGTTCTCCGCATCATGCTGAGGTGTTGTCATGCACACGTAACTATAACAAGTATTTTCTACAAATAATGTAGTAAAACGATTTTCACTTCACCAAAACATTGTGATTGTGGTTGTCGTGTGTCCCAGCCCAGTCAGTGTTCATTTGTACACTAGATACAATAGATACACTAAAATCTGCAAAGACGCACCATTTACACACAAAAGTAATACCATATAAAAAACGACATACACGGCTAAGAAGCGCACAGGAAACACACACAGACGCACGCACTCACGCACACGCACACGCACACACACACACACACACACACACACACACACACACACACACACACACAAGATAAAATGCAAACAAAATTCAAATTAGGCGCCGAACTCTCTGGTGAACATAAAAGCTGTACATCAGATATTGGTACATAAACTAGTAACAACAAGAATCAGCAGTGGGCGAATGATTCAATGTCTTTCTGAGATAGTCCCCTCACTGGACTACCGTAGCGGGAACCTCAGATCATCTCTAAAATTCCCTATCATCTTTAAACTTCCATAAATTTTAACAGTTTACTAATAATCTTGCCTTGTACTCTCGGTTTCCGTTAATTATTTTATTTCCTTTGTAAATTATTATGATTACTTCAGTTTTTTTCCTGAATAGAACGTTTGCTTTGAATAATGGAACAATTTATGTCACTATATGAAAAAATTCTAAAGCGTACGACGTGTTTTAAACTACTAGTAAGCAGGTCTGTAAATATGCTCTAAATGAAATGAAAAAAAAAGTTTTGCATCATCCTGGTTCCCAGAACTCCGGGAGATTAACGTCGACTTTGGATATTGTATCACACACACAGTTCCTTTGACTGTTCAGAGATGTCACTAAACTTGCCCAAAGATGTAAACAACCATGCATGAGAAGCGCCTATTAGACGGAGGGGGTCCAACAGACGATCAGTTCCAGTCATTCCACCAGGAAGGAGGTACACGGCTCGTGTTGTGTCTAGTTCCACCATGCCTAGGCGGTCAACACCGCGGTTCGATCGCGTACGCATTGTCACTTAGTGCCAGGAAGGGCTCTCAACAAGGGAAGTGTCCAGCCGTCTCGGAGTGAACCAAAGCGATGTTGTTCGGACATGAAAGAGATACAGAGAGAGACAGGAACTGTCGATGACATGCCTCACTCAGGCCGCCCAATGGCTAATACTATAGTTGATGACCGCTACCTACAGGTTATTGCTCAGAGGAACCCTGACAGCAACGCCACCATGTTGAATAATGCTTTCGGTGCAGCCACAGTACGTCGTGTGACGACTCAAACTGTGTGCAATAGGCTGCATGATGCGCAACATTACTGCCGACGTCCATGGCGAGGTCGATCTCTGCAACCACAGCACCATACAGCGCGGTACAGATGGGCCCAACAACATGCCGCTCAGGATTGGCATCACGTTCTCTTCGCCGATGAGTGTCGTATATGCCTTCAACCAGACAGTCGTCGGAGATGTGTTTGGAGGTAACCCGGTCAGGCTGAACGCCTTAGACACGCTGTCCAGCGAGAGCAGCAAGGTGGAGGTTCTCTGCTGTTTTGGGGTGGCATTGTGAGGGGCCGACGTACACGGCTGGTGGTCATGGAAGGCGCCGTAACGCCTGTACAATACGTGAATGCCATCCTCCGACCGATAGTGCAACCATATCGGTAGCATATCGGCGAGGCATTGGTCTTCATGGACGACAGTTCGTGGCCCCGTCGTGCACATCTTGACAATGACTTCCTTCAGGATAACGACATCGCTCGAATAGAGTGGCCAGCAACCCTATCGAACATGCCTGGGACAGACTGAGAAGGGCTGTTTTTGGAGGACGTGACCCACCAGCCACTCTCAGTGATCTACACCGAATCGACATCAATGAGTGGGACAATGCGGACTAACAGTGCCTTGATGAACTTGTGGATAGTATGCCACGACGAATACAGGCATGCGTCAACGCAGGAGGACTTTCTACTGTGTATTAGAGGTACCGGTGTGTATAGCAATCTGGACCACCATCTCTGAAGGTCTCGCTGTATGATGGTACAACATGCAATGTGTGGTTTTCATGAGCAATAAAAAGGGCGGAAACGATGTTTATGTTGATCTCTATTCCAATTTTCTGTACAGGTCCCGGAAATTTCAAAACCGAGCTGATGCAAAACATTTTTTGATGTGTGTATCATGTTGGCATCAAATTTCACCATAATTCTTTTGGTGCGTCTGCGACGGGGACTTGGACCGCTACACCCAGTGCTACAATCGCACGGTTTTCTTGCAGGTGACCGACGAAAACACTTAAGACACAATGCCGTTCAGAATCGACACGAAACGTCCTCAGGATGGGTACCATAAAGGGCAATGGTTCCCACACGTTTGCACTCGAAATCGACAGTTCGCAGTTCGATGAGCAACAAGAGGGCGTTCTTGACAGCATTCAACCTTTCTTTAGGGGCATCGTGAGCCTGCAGCCCCACTGAATGCAATTTCACCTCCTTGGTGTATATGCGCTGTACTGGCAGAAGTAAAGCTGTGAAGACGGGGCGTGAGTCGTGCTTGGGTAGCTCAGTTGGCAGAGCACTTGTCCGCGAAAGGCAAAGGTCCCGAGTTCGAGGCTCGGCCTGGCACAGAGTTTTAATCTGCCAGGAAGTTTCATATCAGCGCACACTCCGCTACAGAGTGAAAATCTCATTCTGGAAACATCCCACAGGCTGTGGCTAAGCCATGTCTCCGCAATTCCTTTCTTTCAGGAGTGCTAGTTCTGCAGGGTTCACAGGAGAGCTCCTGTAAAGTTTGGAAGGTAGGAGACGAGGTACTGGCAGAAGTAAAGCTGTGAGGACGGGGTGTGAGTCGTGCTTGGGTAGCTCAGTTGGCAGAGCACTTGCCTGCGAAAGGCAAAGGTCCCCAGTTCGAGTCTCGGTCCGGCACACAGTTTTAATCTGCCAGGAAGTTTCATATCAGCGCACATTCCACTACAGAGTGAAAATCTCATTCTGGAAACATCCCCCAGGCTGTGGCTAAGCCATGTTTCCGCAATATCCTTTCTTTCAGGAATGCTAGTTCTGCAGGGTTCGCAGGGGAGCTTCTGTAAAGTTTGGAAGGTGGGAGACGAGGTACTGGCAGAAGTAAAGCTGTGAGGACGGGGCGTGAGTCGTGCTTGGGTAGCTCAGTTGGCAGAGCACTTGCGCGCGAAAGGCAAAGGTCCCCAGTTCGAGTCTCGGTCCGGCACACAGTTTTAATCTGCCAGGAAGTTTCATATCAGTGCACACTCCGCTACAGAGTGAAAATCTCATTCTGGAAACTGCATGCAGTTATTAACTGGGTTCTTTATTCATAAACAAAGAGCTACTTAACTTAAGCTGCCATGTACTGTGGTACAAACTCTCTGATCTTGTCCACTTTAGCCTCACTGCAGGTGAATTTCAAAGTCCGCTGTGTATTCTATTCTGTTCGCTGTGTGCTGCCTGACTGTGTGCTAGCAGCTGTGACTGTGGCTCCAATTCAGTGACATGCTGGGACTCACTAGGTGCAACTAACTCGAACTAACTGGCCCTCCAGTCCTCCGTGGCTATCTAAATACTGTTAGCAGAGAGGGTGTTTCCAGCGAGTCTGTCGTTGGTCTGAATCGATCTTCTTGTAACCTACATGCCACATGGTGTGCTGGCGCCAGCTTATGCCAGCACATTATGCACACTGGTTTCTACATCACTACAAATGCAATTATTCAAAACTGACCTGCAAAGAGTTATGAGAGAAATTATTTAATTGGCAAACTTAACTGACCAATCACGAAAGTGTGTCATGTGCGTGCTACAAGAAAAGAGTTAGGCTATCCCATCCCAGTCTAGTACTGCCATCAAGACTGTGTGCAAACATAAATCACGAGTGCAATTCTCACTTGAAGAACAAATTTGAAGTTTTATGTGACTAGTGGGATGATTAGAATTGAAAAAAACTACAACATGGGAACAGACACCATGTATTGTTTTGTTAATATTATGGTGCTCGGAAGGTTGAGATCAGACTCTGCGATCGTTACTGTGTTCAAAGATTTCAGATTGTCTACCAGACATTGTTGATTGTGATAATTCATTTTTCTCATTTCGGTTTGAGTTAATAAATGAGGTCGCATCCCATGTACTGAGACTGTATTGTAGCATCGTAGAAGTCTTTCTGAGAGCCACTTCAAAATTCACTTTAGATACCATGTTAGGAGTCACGATCTGGGAGAAGGAATTCAATGGAGACATCGAGACAGTTTTAGACGGAACGAGGTAAGCAAGCCTCCACCTTATGACTGAGGGAAGAATCAGGTGAAACTTGTTCCTTCGCGGTCGACGTCCAACCTTTCGCAAACTACAATTGCTTAGTTAGCGTCGCGGCGGGAACATTTCTTCTCTGTCATTTATTGGACGGCAGAGGAAATGCTACAAGTTGTCCATAATGTGTGATTTACGTAACACACAATTTTTCGGGCTACATTATCCCATTACCAAGTTCTATAATAAAATGAAAACACAAATGATTACTTCGCGCTACTAATGTACACGTAACAGAAATTTGTCTATACTGATATGTAGTATTACTTTACCGAGTATTGGACCAGATTTGCGACTGCATTCAGAACTTCCTTGCAGACAAAATCTACAGAAATAAAGGTAATTTCTGGAGTACCCGAAGGATGTGTGATGAGACTGTTATTGTTTACAGGTAAATGGTCTAGTAGAAAGCATCGGAAGCTCTTTAAGACTGTTGCAGATGACACGGTTGTCTATAAAAAAAGTAGCAATGTGGAAGGACAGTATCGATTTACGGATTGTCCTGCAGAAGATTGACGAACGGTGCAGGCTCTGGCAGTTGACCCTGAACGTAAGTAAATGTAACATACTTTGCATAGACAGGAAAAGAAATCGACTGCTGTATAACTGAACTGCACTATCGGTGATAAATTTCTAGAACCAGTATCCACCGTAAAATATATAGGAGTAACCATCCACAGCGATCCTAAGTGGAATGACCATACGAAACAAATAGCAGGAATAGCAGATGCCAGACAGATCTTAAGGAAATGTAACTCATCCATAAAGGAAGTGGCTTACAAGGCGCTTACTCGACGAACTCTTGAGTATTGTTCTTCAATCTGGGATCCTTATCGCATAGGACTGACAGCAGAGACAGAGAAGATCCATCGAAAAGGGGCGCGTTTCGTCACGGGATGATTTAGTCTGGGCGACAGTGTTACAGAGAGTCTCAAGAAACTCCATTGGCAGACGTTAGAAGAGAGGCGTCCATCATACAGAGGTTTGATATTGAAATTTCGAGAGAGCACTTTCGGGGAACTGTCGGAGAACATATTACTTCCACTACATACATCTCGCGAAATGACCACAGCGAGAAAATTCGAGAAATTAGAGATAATACAGAGGCTTACCGGCAATCATTGTTCACAAGTGCTATTCGCTAGAGGAACGGGGAAGGAGGGACCAGTTAGTGGTACCAGAAGCGGCCTCTGCCACAGGCCGTTACGTGGATTGCAGATTGTGATGTAGATGTACAGTGAAAAATAATAGTCAAGCAGAAAACATGCATTGTCAAACATCTTAAGACTTTTCCTTTTACACCTCATGATACAACGCTCGTAATAATCAGTGGCGCGTAACACTGTCGCAGAGCTCTATTAACGAAGGTCGCCATCTATTCCGCTGTCGAATACTTGAAAGTTAATTTGTCGTGGCATAGCAAATCCTAAAAACAATCTCTCGTGTGTTACAGCGTTTGAACCTATTGAGAAAAGGGATAACATAATGTACACTAATACATCTTCCCACACAGGCAACCCGTGGCAACCAATCGAAACTCGTAGCTAACACTTGCTCCACATTCCAAAAACTGCATCCTACGCACACTATAAATCTATAAGCTACAAGCAGGAAACATTAAAACTTAACGATTACAAAGGACATCACATCGGTAGCTGCTTTTCACGAGATTATCGCTGTAAGTCTACGATTATGGCCTTTGAACTTGTGAATCAGTAAAAGAGGAGCCTTTTATTGGTTAAAAAAGACAGTTAAATGAAAGTCCGATAGCTAGTTGAAACTGAGGCCATTACGGGAAAGTTCACACAAGATTGCAAATGTGGTAAAATGTAAGAACGCTGCCGACACATGCAGGAGAATATATTAATTTCTCCCTAACACCAGGAAGAGATTAAAAATGACATTTATTAACCCGTCGAGGACACTGCTACATTAACTGGGCGCTCATTGGCCCGTATGCGACGTACACTTGTAAAATAAAAAGAGAGATGAATGATAGTTGTACTTGCGACAGTGTGGCCGATTCAGAGCATATGTTGAGCCGCAGTATCCAGGAAGACCAAAGACGACTTCACGAGGAATTCAGCCACACGTCAGCATGCTTCCATCCCGGTTAGACAATACACGCTGCGAATGGAGAGAAGGTAAGTCAGCTCAGCGACTTATATGGATATGGTGTCTGTTCTTTCGGACATGTCGGCTAGCACACTGGACTCGCATTCGGGACGACGACGGTTCAATCCCGCGTCCGGTCATCCTGATTTAGGTTTTCCGTGATTTCCCTAAATCGCTCCAGGCAAATGACGGGATGGTTCCTTTGAAAGGGCACGGCCAACTTCCTTCCCCGTCCTTCCCTAACCCGATGAGACCGATGACCTCGCTGTCTGGTCCCCTCCCCCCAAACAATCCCATCCAATCCTTTCGGACATGTCCGAAAAATAATGGTTCAAATGGGTCTGAGCACTATGGGACTTAACATCTATGGTCATCAGTCCCCTAGAACTTAGAACTACTTAAACCTAACTAACCTAAGGACATCACACAACACCCAGTCATCACGGACATGTCCGAAAGAACAGACCCCACATCCTTATAAGTATATAGTTCTGGCAACATCGGCCATGACCTTTTTCTGTGCGGACACACACATATTCGCCGAACTCTTACAGGACTTGGTAAGAATGTCTTCCACGAGTAATGAATTTGTTGGGTAGGGACACTACGAATGTAGTGTGTGGACATATAAGGTGAGAATGTGGCTCTCGCGGGAGGCGTGCGCAGTCGCACTATCCTCTGTGCCCTCGGTGGCTCAGATACATAGAACGTCTGCCATGTAAGCAGGAGATGCCCTGTTCGAGTTCCTGTTGGGGCACACATTTTCACCTATCCTCGTTGATATATATTAACGTCCGTCATTTAGGGGAGACCAGGGCACATTTACGCGGATTTATTTTCGATTTTGTTTAAAATTTTTTTTTAGTGAAATGGTTTTCAAGACGTATCGTAATGTTGGTGCGAGTGACCACCCAAATGTGGATTCTAAGAGGACTGTTGTAGGGGTTTGTTTATTTTAAGGTACACGTCCCCAGTGCTGATACAGACTTAATCACCGTGCCTCATTAACATAGCACGCCAATAGGGGAATAAAAACAAAAACCTTCAACCAAATAAAAAGTTAATTACGTAACTTTTTCATTCGATGTGATAATTAAAGGGCTGGCCAGAGTGGCCCAGCGGTTCTAGGCGCTTCAGTCTGGAACCGAGCGACCGATACGGTAGCGGGTTCGAATCCTGCCTCGGGTATGGATGTGTGTAATTTCCTTAGGTTAGTTAGGTTTAAGTAGTTCTATGTTATAGGGGACTGATGACCTCAGATGTTAAGTCCCATAGTGCTCAGAGCCATTTTTGATAATTAAAGCTTTAGTACTGCTGCTCATATGTAGATGTGTGGAGGGGAAGAAGAAGAAGAAGAAGAAGAAGAAGAAGAAGTAGACATCTGTAATGCAACACTCTTCATACGTTATTTTCTAATGTATATCAAATTATTCAGTCATCACATATTACAAATACTTCTTTACAGTAAAAGAGAAACATCACATGTAAAAATGGTGTGTATTAATGTCTGTAATCCCATTGTTCCTATTACATGTTCCATCACACATTCGCGTTCGCTTTCCTGTGGTAGACAGGAGCAGACATGGAAAAGGCGAGATGCTTTACATGGACTTAGGCAAGCGCACAAGAAGAAAACGATCGTTGTTTTTACGTAAGGGAACCTTCCCAGCAGTAACATACGATGATTTATGAAGTTACCGAAGACATAAAATGCTGTCCAGATTGAAATTTCCAAGTGTTACATCTACTACTTCACCCATCGTTCGATTGCCGTGCTTTAAGCCGGCGGTGAGGCGTGATAACTATGGACGCAGGCTAACATTGTGGGAATACGAAGGGGACTGAAGGTCCTGTAGCGCAACTCGAACATTTAGGGGAGACCAGGGCACATTTACGCGGATTTATTTTCGATTTTGCTTAAATTTTTTTAGTTATATTTAGTCTTAAAATGTGATTATTAAAGCTAGCTTAGTATATATACTTTTAACTCAACATTACTTTTAAGAGCGTAAAATAATTTTGTATAGCTCAAGTCGAGTGTGTGTGACACACTTATGATGGCACGCGTATGCATATCATAGAACACAGTAATGAGCAAACAAAACACTGTAGCAAACTTTTCACACTAGGTTTTGTTGGCAGTAAATAATACTGCTGTCTTATTTACTTCAATTAACATGGTAAAACAACAATTTTAGTAATAGTAAACTAATTTTTGGGGTAACTACCACCTGTTAGCATAATATAACCTAGTTGAATGCTAATTAAAGACCTATTCTACATCTACATCCACATTCATACTCCGCAAGCCAACTGACGGTGTGTGGCGGAGGGTACCCTGAGTACCTCTATCGGTTCTTCCTTCTACTCCAGTCTCGTATTGTTCGTGGAAAGAAGGGTTGTCGGTATGCCTCTGCGTGGGCTCTAATCTCTCTGATTTTATCCTCGTGGTCTCTTCGCGAGATATACGTAGGAGGGAGCAATATACTGCTTGACTCCTCGGTGAAGGTATGTTCTCGAAACTTTAACAAAAGCCCGTACAGAGTTACTGAGCGACTCTCCTGCAGAGTCTTCCACTGGAGTTTATCTATCATCTCCGTAACGCTTTCGCGATTACTAAATGATCCTGTAATGAAGCGTGCTGCTCTCCTTTGGATCCTCTCTATCTCTTCTATCAACCCTATCTGGTACGGATCCCACACTGCTGAGCAGTATTCAAGCAGTGGGCGGACAAGCGTACTGTAACCTACTTCGTTTGTTTTCGGATTGCATTTCCGTAGGACTCTTCCAATGAATCTCAGTCTGGCTTCTGCTTTACCGACGATCAACTTTATATGATCATTCCATTTTAAATTAGTCCTAATGCGTACACCCAGATAATTTATGGAATTAACTGCTTCCAGTTGCTGACCTGCTATATTGTAGCTAAATAATAAGGGATCTTTCTTTCTATGTATTCGCAGCACATTACACTTGTCTACATTGAGATTCAATTGCCATTCCCTGCACCATGCGTCAATTCGCTGCAGATCCTCCAGCATTTCAGTACAATTTTCCATTGTTACGACTTCTCGATACACCACAGCATCATCCGCAAAAAGCCCCCGTGAACTTCCGATGTCATCCACAAAGTCATTTATGTATATTGTGAATAGAAACGGTCCTACGACACTCCCCTGCGGCACACCTGAAATCACTCTTACGTCGGAAGACTTCTCTCCATTGAGAATGACATGCTGCGTTCTGTTACCTAGGAACTCTTCAATCCAATCACAAAACTAGCCTGATAGTCCATATGCTCTTACTTTGTCCATTAAACGACTGTGGGGAACTGTATCGAACGCCTTGCGGAAGTCAAGAAACACGGCATCTACCTGGGAACCCGTGTCTATGGCCCTCTGAGTCTCGTGGACGAATAACGCGAGCTGGGTTTCACACGATCGTCTTTTTCGAAACCCATGCTGATTCCTACAGAGTAGATTTCTAGTCTCCAGAAAAGTCATTATACTCGAACATAATACGTGTTCCAAAATTCTACAACTGATAGAGGTTAGAGATATAGGTCTATAGTTCTGCACATCTGTTCGACGTCCCTTCTTGAAAACAGGGATGACCTGTGCCCTTTTCCAATCCTTTGGAACGCTACGCTCTTCTAGAGACCTACGGTACACCGCTGCAAGAAGGGAGGCAAGTTCCTTCGCGTACTCTGTGTAAAATCAAACTGGTATCCCATCAGGTCCAGCGGCCTTTCCTCTTTTGAGCGATTTTGTTTCTCTATCCCTTTGTCGTCTATTTCGGTATCTACCATTTTGTCATCTGTGCGACAATCTAGAGAAGGAAATACAGTGCAATCTTCCTCTGTGAAACAGCTTTGGAAAAAGACATTTGGTATTTCGGCCTTTAGTCTGTCATCCTCTGTTTCAGTACCATTTTGGTCACAGAGTGTCTGGACATTTTGTTTTGGTTCACCTACCGGTTTGACATAAGACCAGAATTTCTTAGGATTTTCTGGCAAGTCAGTACATAGAACATTACTTCCGAATTCATCGAATGCCTCTCGCATAGCCCTCCTCACACTACATGACTGTTCAATATGAAATTAATGCACACAGACAATAATGTATTTCATGTGCCAGAATCGTCGTGAGCACACCTTTTACATCTAAGGCATTAGACTCATTCATGATATGTTTTTGATTAGTTGTATCATTTTAGACAATAAATTCAAAGGCAATTTTAATTCTGTTTACCAGACTAATGCAGGTTATAAGAGAAAGGAAGAAGAACTGGATGATACATTCGTCGAGACGGGAGTGCTTGCTAACAAACGCGTTCGAAGGACTAGTTTGTGAGAGGAGGTAGAAGGAAGGAGGAGATACAAGATGATAGATGACATAAAGGGAAACTGAAATTATGCAGACCCGAATAAGATGACAGAAGACAGGAATGCATGAAGAGTTTCCATATGAAAATTTTTCATTGAGCAGAACACTAATTATGATATCATAGATCTAGCTCCATTTTTCCTTGTTCTCGCTTTTAGCAGTTTATTGCTCGCAACAGTCCTCATTGAATTAATTCTTTCTCCTTGACATTCAATACGTTCAAATAGCTTTTTTAGCAATTTCTCTTATTTGTCTGTGCCACCATTTTTTTACATTGTGTTACCAGCTGCTATTGGACTGCAGTATCAGTTAGGATGACAGTGTAAAATAGTGCGTAAACATGCCCAAACAGAACAGTGTAAACGTGTCCCATTGCCATATTTCAATTAGTTTTTAAACTACAGTAGCAACTTTCATGCTTTCAAATTATACAACTATATCTGGTGAAGTAAAATAATCTCCTGTAAACGAATATACATTCATCTATTTTCAATTCTAAAAGGTATGCTACCTCGGAGCTTCGCTACCTCAGTAACAAAATTTAGTCACCTTGCACAAGGACAAAAATACGTTCTTCGCTTTCAGACGGTAGACCTACTCAAGGGCCATTCGTCTTCCAAAATATTGAAAGTATACCATACCTCCTGGTCTAGGCCTAACCCCCCCCCCCCCCTCCCGAGTCCCTCCTACAAACTACGGTACGCGAGCCCTTGGTTCAAGTGGTGTAAAGCTTCTAAGAGCTCACAGCAGATGGCAGTAGTAATTTTCCATTGTCGGTAGCGCTCAAGCAAAAATGGTTCCCGACAAATGTGCCCTGCGCAAACGCTCCACGGTCTCCCCTACATGCTGGGCTACGGAACATAGCGTATTTCACTCAGGAAAACGTGAGGTCAGTCGTAGACATGCCCACCGCGTCCTCTGCAGAATTACGGCAATAGGACGGGTTGACAAGGATGCTGCCCTCGATGGCAAAAGCGGCGGAAGACGTAAACAGAACCACAGACGAGGACGCGTGCTCAGGTTGTGTAAATGCGGGAGAGGCGGCGGCGGGTTGCGAAGTGCGAATTGGATTGCCCATCAGGCGCGGAGATCTTATCTCCGGTCGGCCGCTTATAGCGCCAGGCTGCTAGAGATGCGGGGCACGGCCTTCCTTACCCTCAACGAGCGGCTCTCGTCTTGCGTGGCACTGCCGCATGTCGCCATCGTCTGAGATCGACGGAGGAGCTCCGAACACCGTGTGCTGCAGAGTGTGGGAATCTGTAGGCGGTCCGCGCTCTTACAAACGGCGTTGTACACTGAGGAGACAAAAGCCGTGGGACAGCGATACGCACACATACATATGGCGGTAGTACCGTGTACACAAGATATAAAAGAGCATTGGCGGAGCTGTCATTTGTACTCAGATGATTAATGTAAAAAGGTTTCCAACGTGATTATGGCCACAGGACGGGAGTTAACAGACTTTGAACGCGAAACGGTAGTTGGAGCTAGACGCATGGAAATCGTTAGGGAACTCAGTATTCCAAGATCCACAGTGTCAAGAGTGTGATGAGAATATCCAGTTTCAGGCATTGCCTCTCACGACAGACAACACAGTGGCCGACGGCTTCACTTAACGACCGAGAGCAACGGTATTTACATAGTCACTGCTAACAAACGAGCAACACTGCGTGAAATAACCGCAGATATCAGTGTCGGACGTGCAACAAATGTATCCATTAGGACAGTGTGGCGAAATTTTGCGTTAATATCCCCTGGCAGCAGACGGCCGACACTAGTGCCCTTGCTCACAGCACATCACCTGCAGCTCGAGACCGTATCGGTTGGATCCTAGATGGCGGGCAAACCGTGGCCTTGTCGGATGCGTCCCGGCTTCAGCTGGTAAGAGCTGATGGTAGGATTCGAGTGTCGCGCAGACCACACGCAACCATGAACCCAGCTTGTCAACAAGGCACTCTGCAAGTTGGTGGTGGCTCCGTAATGATGTGAGCTGTGTTTACGTGGAGTGGACAGGGTCCTCTGTTCTAACTGAACCGATCATTGACTGGAAATGGTTACGCTCCGCTACTTGAGGACCATTTGGAGCCGTTCATGGACTCCATGTTCCCAAACAACGATCGAATTTTTAGGTCACTGGTCCGCATTGACTTGAAGAACATGGTGGACAATAAGAGCGAATGATTTAGCTGCCCAGATCGCCCGACACGAATCCCATAGACAATTTATGGGACATAATCGAGAGGCTATTTCTTGCACAAAATCCTGCACTGACAACACTTTCGAAATTATGGACGGCTATACAGGCAGTATGGAACAACATTTCTGCAGGGGACTTCAAGGGACTTGTTCAGTCCACGCCAAGTCGAGTTGCTGCACTACTCTCAGGATAAAATTAAAACCATATGGTCAGGCGTAAAGGAAGTGGCTAGTCTGCAGAGACAGGTCGAGGATATAGACTCAGTGTGTAGTGGGAATGTCCGTGTTACTGATAAGTCGCATATATGTACAGTATTTAATAATCGCTTTCTGAATATAGCAGGTGAACTAAATAGAAACCTAGTCCCAACAGGGAATCATATAGCGCTCTTAGAAAAAGGTGTTCCGAGACTGTTACCTGAAATGCTCCTCCATGATACTGACAAGAGGGAGATTGAGTTAATAATTAAATCACTAAAGACCAAGAACTCTCATGACTATGACGGGGTATCTAGCAGAATACTGAACTATTGTTCTATGTATGTTAGCCCAGTACTTAGCCATATCTGTAACTTTTCCTTTAGGAGTGGTTGGTTTCCTGACCGATTAAAGTACTCGGTAGTGAAGCCACTTTATAAAAAAGGGAGACAGGGATAATGTTGACAATTTTAGACTTATTTCTATGCCATCGGTGTTTGCTAAAGTTATCGAGAAGGTTGTATATACAAGGTTATTGGAGCATTTAAATTCACATAATTTGCTGTCAAATGTGCATTTTGGTTTTAGAAATGGTCTAACAACTGAAAATGCTATATTCTCTTTTCTCTGTGAGGTTTTGGACGGATTAAATAAAAGGTTGCGAACGCTAGGTGTTTTCTCTGATTTAACGAAGGCTTTTGACTGTGTTGACCACAAAATATTACTGCAAAAGTTGGACCATTATGGAGTAAGGGGAGTAGCTTACAATTGGTTCGCCTCTTACCTTAAGAACAGAAATCAAAAGGTAATTCTCCGCAGTATTGAGAGTGGTATTGATGTTCAGTCCCAATGGGGCACTGTTAAGTGGGGCGTTCCCCAAGGGTCGGTGCTGGGGCCATTGCTGTTTCTTATTTATATAAATAATATGCCTTCTAGTATTACAGGTGATTCAAAAATATTTCTGTTTGCTGACGACACCAGCTTGGTAGTGAAGGATCTTGTGTGTAATATTGAAACAGTATCAAATAATGTAGTTCATGAAATAAGTTCGTGGCTTGTGGAAAATAATTTGATGCTAAATCACAGTAAGACTCAGTTTTTACAGTTTCTAATTTACAATTCAACAAGAAGCGATATTTTGATCAGACAGAATGGGCATATTATAAGCGAGACGCGTGCGGTTCTAGGCGCTCCAGTCCGGAGCCGCGCTGCTGCTACGGTCGCTGGTTCGAATCCTGCCTCGGGCATGGGTGTGTGTGATGTCCTTAGGTTAGTTAGGCTTAAGTAGTTCTAAGTTCTAGGGGACTAATGACCAGAGCAGTTGAGTCCCATAGTGCTCAGAGCCATTTGAACCATTTTTTAAGCGAGACGGAACAGTTCAAGTTCTTAGGCTTTCGGATAGATGGTAAGCTATTGTGGAAAGCCCATGTCCAGGATCTTGTTCAGAAACTAAATGCTGCTTTATTTATCATTAGAACAGTATCTGAAATAAGTGACAGTTTAACACGAAAAGTAGTCTACTTCGCATATATTCATACGCTTATGTCGTATGGTATTATTTTTTGGGGTAATTCTTCTGATTCAAAAAGGGTATTTTTGGCTCAAAAACGGGCTGTTCGAGCTACATGTGGTGTAAGTTCGAGAACCTCTTGTCGACCCCTATTCAATAGTCTGGGAATTCTGACATTGCCCTTACAGTATATATTTTCTTCAATGTCGTTTGTTGTTAGCAATATTAGCCTATTCCCAAGAGTTAGCAGCTTTCACTCAGTTAATACTAGGCAGAAATCAAATCTGCATGTGGAATGCACTTCCTTGACTCTTGTGCAGAATGGAGTGCAGTATTCTGCTGCATCCATTTTCAATAAGCTACCACAAGAACTCAAAAATCTTAGCAGTACCCCAAACACTTTTAAGTCTAAACTGAAGAGTTTCCTCATGGCTCACTCCTTCTATTCTGTCGAGGAGCTCCTGGAAGAGCTAAAAAATTAAGCAAATTCCAGTGTTACATTGTTAATTTTCTTTATTTAAACTTAGGACTTGTCGCCTGAATATGTTTTTTATATTTCATTTTATCTGTTTCTACTATCGTGTTGTAATTTCATGTATTGACTCGTTCCATGACCATGGAGACTTCTCCTTAATTTGGTCCCATGGAACAATAAATAAATAAAAAATAAAAAAACGATATTAGCAGGTATCCCACGACTTTTGTCACCTGAGTGTAAATGCAAGATTAATAATGTTCTCACTCTGCACTGCACAAGTGGGCGACGGCAACGCTCGGTGGCCCGTGGCCTAGGTCCCAAACGAGTACTAGTAGTTTTATGGTGGAATACTTTTTCCTCCGTCGTTGCAGTGCTCATGAGATAGTATAATGAAAACGATACAAATAAAAAAAAGTAAGCTGTTCATTATAACCATAAGTAATTTTAATGACCGTTAATACACTTATCTCACTGGGAGACAAGACGGACGGCGCCTTCATGGAAAAATGTCTGCGGTTGCCCACAGAAACATGATTGCATGAGTGCAACTTTTCCTCCGGGACAAGTCGACGGCCACGAATGTCTTTCTTCAGGGCTCCAAAAGGAAGGAAATCGCATGGGGACAAATCGAGGCTACAAGGAGGACATGTAGCGGCTTCCCAGCGAAACGTCTACAGCATAGTTGAAACAATATTGCCAACATAAGCTTAGACTTTATCCCGCAACAGAATGAAACCGTCTGTAAACACTCCTGGGCGTTTGGGCTTGATGGTGCGCTTCAATTTTTGCGAAGTTCAAAAAATGGTTCAAATGGCTCTGAGCACTATGGGACTTAACATCTATGGTCATCAGTCTTAGAACTACTTAAACCTAACTAACCTAAGGACATCACACAACACCCAGTCATCACGAGGCAGAGAAAATCCCTGACCCCGCCGGGAATCGAACCCGGGAACCCGGGTGGTTTGCGAAGTGCCCACGTACCGCTGTGCGTTGATTATGGCGCCGTGATGAAGAAAGTCAATGAGCAGTGGGGCCTTGCAAGGCAAAGAAAATGGTTATCATGACTTTCCCGTAGCTGCCGGTGGGTGGACTCCGGGTACATCCAGTGCTGGCTGGCTCTGACCCTTGCTCTCCGGCTCAAAATGATGACACCATGTTTCATCTCCCGCTACAGTATGGGACAAAAAACAATCTTCTTCATCGCGATACCGTTCTATGCACTGCAGGGAAATCGACATTCTGTTTAACTTCCTCTCCTCCGTCAGGCTGCGGGGAACCTACTGCGAGCAGATTTTGCGGAACTCCAGATGCTGTGTCACGATGTGTGAGAGGGGCCGTGACTGACGTGCAACATGAGCCATGAGCCGAATTTCTTCCACCGTACGCAGTCGGTCATTTCTGACGGCAGCATCCACCGCGGCAACGACACAACGGGTCTATCCCGGCCGGCTGCTGTCTTTCAATAACAGCCGACCTTCTCGAAACGGTTTATTCCACGCACGCACATGTGACGTACTGTCTTCGCCATACACAGCAGAGATTCAGGTAAGAATTTCAACTGGTTCAAATGGCTCTGAGCACTATGGGACTTAACATCTGAGGTCATCAGTCCCCTAGAACTTAGAACTAGTTAAACCTAACTAACCTAAGGACATCACACACATCCATGCCCGAGGCAGGATTCGAACCTGCGACCGTAACAGTCGCGCGGTTCCGGACTGTAGCGCCTAGAACCGCACGGCTACCATAGCCGACCGAGAATTTCACTTCTTGACACTCCATCAGTAGTCAAAAACCACAAAACACCTCGCTGTCCCTCTTTCCCGGCCTCCACAGTGAAGTCGGACGCACACACGACTCGTTGACCTCACGTCGAGCATGTCCAACAGACTAATGGGACAGCAGTGAGCGTCGCTCTGTTTCTTCCTGATTTCCAGTCGGGGGCACTTCTATGCACACCAAGCTGTGTTACTAAAACCCGCGTCACGCTTGATATATAGCCTGCCCGTTTTCATTTTATACGTGGTAACAGTTTAACACGGAGGGAATGGGTGCTATTATACACTGAAGCGTCAAAGAAACTGGTATAGGCATGCGTATTCAAATCCAGAGATATGTAAATAGGCAGAATACGGAGCTGCAGTCGGCAACGCCTATATAAGACAAGAAGTGTCTGATGCAGTTGTTAGATCGGTTACTGCTGCCAGTATGGTAGGTTATCAAGATTTAAGTGAGTTTGAACATGGTGTTATAGTCGGCGCACGAGCGATGGGACACAGCATCTCCGAGGAAGCGATGAAGCGGGGATTTTCCCGTACGACTATTTCACGAGCGTACCGTGAATATCAGGAATCCGCTATAACATCGAATCTCCGACATCGCCGAACCCGAAAAAAGATCCTGCAAGAATGGGACCAACGACGACTGAAGGGAATCATTCAACGTAACAGAAGCGCAACCCTTCCGCTAATTGCTGCAGATTTCAGTGCTGGACAATCAACAAGTGTCAGCGTGCGAACCATTCAACGAAACATCATAGATACGGGCTTTTGGAACCGAAGGTCCACTCGTGTACCCCTGATGACGGCACGACACAAAGCTTTACGTCTCACCTGGGCCCGTCAGCGCAGACATTGGACTGTCGATGACTGGAAATACGTTGCCTGGAAGTTCGAGTCTGGTTTTAAATTGTATGAGGGGGAGCCGGTTGGACGTGTACGGGTATGGAGACATGAATCCATGGACCTTGCTTGTCAGCAGGGGACTGTTGAAGCTTGTGGAGACTCTATAATGGTGTGGGGCGTGCAATGTAGACTGGTGATGTCATCTGCTTGTTTCCAAGGGAAGAGGAAGAGGGAAATGATAGTGGTACCACAAATACCCTCCAGCCACACATTGTAGAGCCGTTCTCCCATGAGACGTGAAAACACACGTGAACGAGGAGCTGGTGACGTCACAGCGTGGAATTCTACGTTGTGCTATTCTGTGGAGCGGAAAATGAAGAATCTGGCGTGTCAGACTTTTGCTTCGTGGAGAGGGACTTGGCCAATGAGAAGAGACATCGTTTTCCGTCACAAGCAGAACGTAAGAGTCGCCATACTGAGTGGCATTAAACATCCTATTAGGTTTTTCTCTCCTACGGATTACGTGGTAGGTCTGAATATAAGCTGTTTCAAAGTATCAGCAAATTGAGGATCTCTCGAAAACGCGTCGTTTTAGCTATGATTTGTTATAATAAAATAACAGTAAAGTACATATCTGTATGTAAAGGCTTCTTGTGGTTGTCGTTTTAGTGCCACAGCTTGTGTGCAAGGGTAGTACGAGGTCCGTTCAAAAAATTCCGAAACGTTGTCCACAGAATGTTTCTACGCTTATCTTTTACTTATTGTGCATGGCCTCCTTCAAAATATTGTCCTCCACAATTGATATACCGCTCCCAATGCCGTTTACAATTCCGGAAGCAGTCTTGATACGCCTCTTGCTGGAGAAGCGCCGTCTGTGATTTTTCTGTTATTTCGTCTATCGCTGCAAATCTTCGTCCATTCAACGGGATTTTCACCTTTGGAAATAAAGAAAAGTCCGCAGGGGCCAATTGCGGAGAGTACGGAGGATGAAGCAGCACACTGATTTCGTTTTCACCGGCCGCTGTGGCCGAGTGGTTCTAGGCGCTTCAGTCCGGAACTGCCCGACTGCTACGGTCGCAGGTTCGAATTCTGCCTCGGGCATGGATGCGTGTGATGTCCTTAGGTTAGTTGGGTATAAGTAATTCTTAGTTGTAGGGGACTGATGACCTCAGAAGTTAAGTCCCATAGTGCTCAGAGCCATTTGAACATTTCGTTTTCTGTGTGAATGTGCATGTGCGCTATCGTGATGCAAGAGCCATGAATTGTCTCGCCACATTTCAGGCCGTTTCCTTCTTACATTTTCACGGGCGTCGCAGCACATTCCGATAGTACCGTGGATGAACACTTTGTTCCTGTGGCACGAATTCATGATGAACTAATCCTTCAGTCAAAGAAAACTATCAGCATGGCTTTGACATTTGACCTGACCTGTCTAACTTCTTTTTGGTCTTGGAGAAAATTCCCTGATCCATTGTGAAGATTGAACCTTGGTCTCAGCATCGTAACCGCAGACGCACGTGTCATCACCAGTTGTGATTGTCTTAAGCAACATCTCATTAGCGCGATCCAAAGGCTCTTCACAGGTTGTGAGGCGAAGGTCTTTCTGGTCTTGACTCGTGAGCCGTGGAATGAACTTGGCGGCAACACGATGCATTCAAAGAGGCTATGTCTGGATTTCATGACGTGATTCAACTGAAATGTTGCATTCTTCTTCAGTCTCTCAGACAGTCAGTCTTCGTTTGGCGACGCACAATTTCGTTGACATTCTTGACATGAATGACGTCGGTAGACGCCGAAGGGCTTCCTGAAGGAGGATCATCTTTAACTTGAGTCCGCCATTTTTAAGTAGAGTGTACCATTCGTAACACCAAGTACGACCGAAGCACTCATCACCGTAGGCATTATTTGATGCGTCTCTGTAAAGATTTTCTTGAGTTTCACGCAAAATTTAATGCAGACATGTTGCTCCTCTAACTCTGCCACCTCGAAACTGGCAAACTTTGCGACAGAACGTTCCACTCAATATGGCACTGAACAATAACTAACAGATATACTACAATGAAACTTGCGGCAGTGTAGGGATGTCAACCGCATTTCAGTCCAACGCACCATTGACGTGAAATTACGAATGTTACGGAAGTTTTTGAACAGACCTCGTATACTGTTTCAGTGCTAGAGCACAATCATGATGCATCAGAAGCACGTGCACTTTGCATTTAAATATCAAATACTGATGTTTGTAGATGCAGTCTATAGACACTGTGCACCATATACGGAGAGCTCGTTTCCATGTCGAAGCTGCAGCGCAATTGATAGCATTGTGAGCCTATGACCAGGTTTTCGTCCACCTCCTTCCAGTTTCTTTCACATTTTGTTTTTTAAAAGATTGTGGGTCTTTCTTATTTATTTAATAGAAGTATTGTCTCAAAAGTCGATGTTATTTAATATAAATAATGTGTCTGTTGCAATTCATGGTGCCAAGTCCAACGACTGGAGAATTTCTCCCGTGGCTAAAAATTTTAAAGTGAGTGCCATTCTGTGTCTGAAAGTAAACAGGAGCTACGCACTGAAAGTTTTTCTGTTGTGAAACTTTCTGTAATATATATTACAGAAGATGTATATGTATATACAAAACTCACGTAAAAATTTTTAGACACCGACGGAAATTTTCCAGTCGTTGTAAACCCTCTACTTTTCTTTTCACAACTCATGAGTTCACAACGCTATGAATATCTTTATCAGTGATAGAGGGTCGCTTCGAAAAAATTCTTCTCTTCCATTACGAAGCGAATTCCGAACTTGAAATCTATGTGATGAAGTACGTAATTTCAGAGTGGTGGTAGTCAATGCAGTATTGAGAATATAGGTATTTAGCATGCGCAAACTGACGTTATATGTTATACCTTTATTGCATTCAATTTGAAACCAAAAATGGGATGAAAATTAACGAATAACTTCTATTAAAATGTATCTCAGAGTGTTGTAAAGCATTATGTAGTATTCCTCTACCTTCATGTCACTATTCAAATCATCGACGAATCCAGAATCTTCTTCGCGATTTTCTCCGCCCTTCTTCGACCATCACTAACAGAGTTAACGCAGCTATTCTAGGCGGGTCCATTTCGGTAAAGTAAATGTGTGGTTTGCGAGCCGAATAAAACCGACAGACGCCGCTGGAGAGTGAAAAGTCACGTTAACTAGCTCGTCCAATATGCCGTCGGTGGTGGCTCTCGTGAGATCTCATGTTCCGTCCACGTCCACGTAAACGTTAGCTACATCGTCCCCTGTGAGGGCGGCTTAAAGCGTCGGCACATGGGACGAGGGAGTTAATACTGACTCGCATATCCAGCGTCACGAGACACAGCGCCGTTGGCACACAGCATGAGTTGGCTAACACAATTCTGCGCTCTCAGCTGTCTCAAGCGGCAGTTGCCGGTTTTATTTGGCTAACAAATCATACAGTTTGTCCACGAAAATGGACATGCGTTGAATTAAAACACACATGTCCTTCTTTGACGATATGCCAGTAATGTTGTTCTGTCTGTGGTATACACAAATAAGAACTTCGAAAACCACGAATGTGTAATAAGACAAAAATGGAAGATACATCTCCACACAGTAAGGATATCAGATTATAAAAGTTTATCAAATGAAACAAATGTACTCCTGACTGAGAATGTACTGAAACGGAAGAGCCAAAGAAACTGGTATACCTGCCTAATGTCGTGTAGGACCCCCGCCAGTTCGCAGAAGTGCCGCAACACGACGTGTCACGGACTACACTAATATCTGAAGTAGTGCTGGACGGAATTGACACCATGGATCCTGAAGAGCTGTCCATAAATCAGTAAGAGCACGAGGGATTGTAGATCTCTTCTGAACAGCACGTTACAAAGCATCCCAGATTTGCTCAATAATGTTCATGTCTGGGGGGTTTGGTGGCCACCGGAAGTGCTTAAACTCAGAAAAGTCTTCCTGCAGCTACTCTGTAGCATTTCTGGAAGGCTGGGGAGTCGCATTTTCCTACTGGAATTGCCCAAGTCCGTCGGAATGCACAACGGACATGGATGGATACAGGTAAACAGATAGGATGCTTACGTACGTGTCACCTCTCAGAGTCGTACCTAGACGTATCAGGGGTCCCAACTGCACACGCCCCACACCATTACAGAGCCTCCACCAGTTTGAACAGTCCCCTGCTGACATGCAAGATCCATGGATTCACGTTCATCCGCTCGATACAATTATAACGAGACTCGTCCGACCAGGCAAAATGCTTCCAATTATCAACAGTCCAACGTCGGTGTGAACGGGCGCAGGCGAAGCAAAAGCTCTGTATCGGGCAGTCAACAATTGTTACGCGTGCCTATTATGGTTTCTTTGGCGCTGCAGTGTATATAACATTAAATTTTATAGAAATTATTTCTAATAATTTCATAGGCAAGTTCCACAACCTTTTAGAAAATGCGAAGATGAAATAAAAGTTATACATAGTGAAACTAACTCATTAATTACCTTTTTTTTACTAAACACTGACCTACAGAATTTTCCCTGACAAAGACAACTCACACTTAACCTATTCATTTGTGACCCACAGGATAGAAGCCCAACGCAATCTGACCGTATACATCGACAACATGACTTCTAGTAATTAACACAAAAGAATGGCCCTGAACTTCAAGAAATCCTAACAATAATACAAATCCAAAAAATATGCAATTAAAGAAATATGAAACTACCTTCAACTCTGTTAACTGCCTAAACTCATTTCAATCACGAATCCCGATAGTGGAAACCCAATTCTTTTTCATAAGTCACTTACCTCACAGAAAATCTTTATAATACGAACTACAGCAATTACAGCAAGCAGCAACAACAGCCAGCTAAATATAAAGATTCTAACTGCTACAGACTCTAACTACTAGGAGGCATATGGCTAGCGAAAGAAAGATTTTGTTGAAGAGCAAACAATGTATTTAGAAAATTTTACCTTATTCATGTGACTTCCAGTTCCAAAAATTATATAGTTTTCAATAATTCCACTATCCAAACACTATCAACAACATTTATCCTCATACATTTCCTTGCATGTTTTCTGATAAACACATCATTTCATCTCAGTTTACATTGCGTGTCCTACCAACACGGAGTCTCCACTAAGAGAAACATGTCCATACACTTCTCTATCCACTCGCTAACTGCTAGTCCGTCCAGCCAGAGAAACTCTTGCCGAGGGCGCAGAGCACTGTCAGCGATATTAACACAGTCTAAAGCGCTGCAAACATACAAACAGACAACTTACAATAGCAAGACGCGAACCCTCTAGCGATCCACACTCCGTTCTACACTACTGGCCATTAAAATGGCTACACCACGAAGATGACGTGCTACAGACGCGAAATTTAACCGACAGGAAGAAGACGCTGTGATATGCAAATGATTAGCTTTTCAGAGCATTCACACAAAGTTGGCGCCGGTGGCAACACCTACAACGTGCTGACATGAGGAAAGTTTCCAACCGATTTCTCATACACAAACAGCAGTTGACCGGCGTTGCCTGGTGAAACGTTGTTGCGATGCCTCGTGTAAGGAGGAGAAATACGTACCACCACGTTTCCGACTTTGATAAAGGTCTGATTGTAGCCTACCGTGATTGCGGTTTATCGTATCGCGACATTTCTGCTCGCGTTGGTCGAGATCCAACGACTGTTAGCAGAATATGGAATCGGTGGGTTCTGGAGGGTAATACGGAACGCCGTGCTGGATCCCAACGGCATCGTATCACTATCAGTCGAGATGACAGACATCTTATCCGCATGGCTTTAACGGATCGTGCAGCAGCGTCTCGATTCCTGAGTGAAGAGATGGGAACGTTCGCAAAACAACAACCATCTGCACGAACAGTTCGATGAGTTTGCAGCAGCACTGACTATCAGCTCGGAGACCACGGCTGCGGTTACCCTTGACGCTGCATCACAGACAGGAGCGCCTGCGATGGTGTACTTAACGACGAACCTGGGTGCACAGATGGCAAAACGTCATTTTTTCGGATGAATCCAGGTTCTGTTTACAGCAACATGATGGTCGCATCCGTGTTTGGCGACATTGCGGTGAACGCACATTGGAAACGTGTATTCGTCATCGCCATACTGGCGTGTCACCCGGCGTGATGGTATGGGGTGCCATTGTTAACACGTCTCGGCCACCTCTTGTTCGCATCGACGGCGCTTTGAACAGTGGACGTTACATTTCAGATATGTTACGACCCGTGGCTCTACCCTTCATTCGATCCCTGCGAAACCCTACATTTCAGCAGGATAATGCACGACCGCATGTTGCAGGTCCCGTACGGGCCTTTCTGTATACAGAAAATGTTCGACTGCTGCCCTGGCCAGCACATTCTCCAGATCTCTCACCAACTGAAAACGTCTGGTCAATTGTGGCCGAGCAACTGGCTCGTCACATTACGCCAGTCACTACTCTTGATGAACTGTGGTATCGTGTTGAAGCTGCATGGGCAGCTGTACCTGTACACGCCATCAAAGCTCTGTTTGACTCAATGCCCAGGCGTATCAAGGCCATTATTAAGGCCGGAGGTGGCTGTTCTGCGTACTGATTTCTCAGGATCTATGCACTCAAATTGCGTGAAAATGTAATCTCATGTCAGATCTAGTATAATATATTTGTCCAATGAATACCCGTGTATCATCTGCATTTCTTCTTGGTGTAGCAATTTTAATGGCCAGTAGCCGGCCGCGGTGGCCGTGCGGTTCTAGGCCTTTACAGTCTGGAGCTGAGTGACCGCTGCGGTCGCAGGTTCGAATCCTGCCTTGGGTATGGATGTGTGTGATGTCCTTAGGTTAGTTAGGTTTAAGTAGTTCTAAGTTCTAGGGGACTGATGACCTAAGATGTTGAGTCCCATAGTGCTCAGAGCCATTTGAACCATTTTTTTTAATGGCCAGTAGCGTATAGTGTGGCGCCACAACCAATTAAACTATGCTTTAACTTTCTAGCTTGCGACCTTATATTTTATTTTATAGTCTTATAAAGGCTTTAGTCGCCGAAATTTTATTAGCTGACTTTTAATTTAACAAATCCTGATAAGAACAACACAGTTTCCTGAATCTTCGATGGATCGTTGCTTTAAAACGGCTTACTCTCATTAACAAGCGAGCTGTAACGAGAAAATAAGCAAATACAAAAATTATTTAACCGCCAAAATGACGTTTCCCGTCATTTTATTAGAAAATATCGTACTAAATACGATTCACTCTCGAAACATTGTTGAAACAGCATATATTCATAGGATGTAACGTATAACATAAAATTGACGTAGGGAGCTTTCTTACTAGTACTGGTTCTACTTTACGTTGCCGAAATATCGTAGCCTCATTTTGTGTTTCACGTGAGGAACTGGTTCTTCAAACGAAAGGAGGTGGCGCAGTGTGCACAATGGACTCGCATCCGGGAGGAGGACGGTTCAAACCGCGCCCATTCATCCAGATTTAGGTCTTCCGTTATTTCCCTAAATCGCTCTAGGCAAATGCCGGGATGGTTCCCTTGAAAAGGTACGGCGTACGGTCGATTTTCTTCCTCATCCTTGACACAGTCTGAGCGTGTGCTCAGTCTGTAATGACCTCAATGTCGATTGAACGTCAAACAAAATCTTTTTTTTATTTTGTTTTTTGTTTTTTGCTCCTCCACGTGAAATGGCAGGAAGTGGCGTCACAAAACTCATAGAGAGCTACGTGAACGGTAACCGTGTGCCGATGGTTTCAAGGTGTCTCACGCAGTACAGAAGTAGACGCAGAACTCTTTTTGAGACCGGCCAGCAGGTAGCAAGTAGACGGTAGCAGGGGGCTGGTAGCGACCCAGGTACCGCAATGTGCGGGGCCCGTCCTCGGCCTCCCCAGCTGCCAGTGGTCGGCCTTCCCGGCGGGCGTTCCGGCCGCGAACAAAGCCCGGGCGACGCTCCTGCCGGCAGGCGGCCTTGCCGCTTTCACCGCCCCCGCCGCCCCCGCCCCGCCCCCCAACAGCCTTGCCGCCAGCCGCCCTTCTCCTTTCCCCGCGGCCGCACCGCCGTGAAGCGTTGTGTCGCAGGTTTACATCGCCACGCTCCACTGCGGACTGCCGCGCGCTCTCGAGTAATTGCGCCGCGGTGACTGTCAGTACCGATGGTGCGTGTCGAGGGGGTCTCCGTTCTTTTTATTATACTACTTGAGCATGCTGAAAACTAATGCCTCCGCATTTTTATGTGAAACTTCTTTAAGCTTTTTAAATACAATAACGTTATTAACATTCTACATCTTTATTCGTCAAACATACGTATTTACACTACACCAAGAAGAAATGCAGATGATAAGCGGGTATTCATTGGACAAATGTATTATACTAGAACTGACATGTGATAACAATCTCATGCAATTTGGCTGCATAGATCCTGAGAAATCAGTACCCAGAACAACCACCTCTAACCGTAATAACGACCTTGATACGCCTGGGCATTGAGTCAAACAGAGCTTTGATGGTGTGTACAGGTACAGCTGCCCATGCAGCATCAACACTATACCACAGTCGAACATTTTCTGTATCCAGAAAGGCCTGTACGGGACCTGCAACATGCGGTCGTGCGTTATCCTGCTGAAATGTAGGGTTTCGCAGGCATCGAATGAAGGGTAGAGCCACGGGTCGTAACATATCTGAAATGTAACGTCCACTGTTCAAAGTGCCGTCAATGTGAACAAGAGGTGACCGAGACGTGTAAACAATGGCACCCTATACCATCACGCCGGGTGATACGCCAGTATGGCGATGACGAATAAACCCTTCCAATGTGCGTTCACCGCGATGTCGCCAAACACGGACGTGACCATCATCATGCTGTAAACAGGACCTGGATTCATCGGAAAAATTGACGTTTTGTCATTCGTGCACCCAGGTTCGTCGTTGAGTACACCATCGCAGGCGCTCCTGTCTGTGATGCAGCGTCAAGGGTAGCCGCAGCCGTGGTCTCCGAGCTGATAGTCCGTGCTGCTACAAACGTCGTCGAACAGTTGGTGCAAATGGTTGTTGTCTTGCAAACGTCCCCATCTGTTCACTCAGGGATCGAGATGTGGCTGCACGATCCGTTACAGCCATGCGGATAAGATGCCTGTCATCTCGACTGCTAGCGATACGAGGCCGTTGGGATCCAGCACGGCGTTCCGTATTACCCTCCAGAACCCACCGATTCCATATTCTGCTAACAGTCATTGGATCTCGACCAACGCGAGCAGCAATGTCGCGATACGATAAACCGCAATCTCCATGGGCTACAATCCGACCTTTATCAAAGTCAGAAACGCGATGGCACGCATTGCTTCTCCTTACACGAGGCATCACAACAACGTTTCACCAGGCAACGCCGGTCAACTGCTGTTTGAGAAATCGGTCGGAAAATTTCCTCATGTCAGCACGTTGTAGGTGTCGCCACCGGCGCCAACCTCGTGTGAATGATCTGAAAAGCTAATCATTTGCATATCACAGCATCTTCTTCTTGTCGGTTAAATTTCGCTTCTGTAGCACGTCATCTTCGTGGTGTAGCCATTTTAATGGCCAGTAGTGTACTTCTGAACATGGTCACCAGCGGTTAGCACACTGAACTTGCATTCGGGAGAACTACGGTTCAAACGCGCGTCCTGCCATCCTGATTTAGGTTTTCCGTCATTTCCCTAAATCGCTTCGGGCAAATGCTGGGATGTTACTTTAAATCCGTCTTGATTGCAAATTTTTTTTTTTTTATTATTCATATGACCGGTTTCGGTTCATTCAGAACCATCTTCAGATCTGATATTTAAGTTACAGGAGTAACCCGTCCAATTCAGCAACTTTCACATGCTACGTCACGTAGCACGTGACGTAGCATGTGAAAGTTGCTGAATTGGACGGGTTACTCCTGTAACTTAAATATCAGATCTGAAGATGGTTCTGAATGAACCGAAACCGGTCATATGAATAATAAAAAAAAAATTTGCAATCAAGACGGATTTAAAGTAACATAAAATCACTGATTGCTGTTATCCCAATAGACATTATGTCTGTTTTTGCAAATGCTGGGATGGTTCCTCTGAAAGGGCACGGCCGACTTCCTTCCCCATCCTTCCCTAATTCGATGGGACCGATGACCTCGCTGTTTGGTCCCCTTCCTCAAATCAACCAACCAACATGGTCACCCTGGCGACGAACACAATTCTACCGTCGCTGTAGAATTTGTTGATGGAGCCACGACCTCACCCTTTCTTGCCGCCGGTCATCACTATCAAAGTGAAGTCCTCGATGTTGTTCTTTGCGTTTTGGAAAGAGATGAAAATCGGATGGGGTCGAGTCGGGACTGTATGGAGGATGATCGATGATAGGACCCCAATGTTCGTGTCTGGTCTGGTATTACGCTGGAGGAGTGGGTGCTCCGTGTGTGGACGAACTCTTCGAATTCGTGCTTTCAATTTTCTGAGAGTCTCGCAGTACGCGTACTGAATGACATAACCGACAATGTAATATGTACCTTACCAGAAATATACAAATAAGAACAATCACATACACTAACAAGGGTACCACACAAACATGTGAACAGGATAATTGGAACTCAGATGCTGAAAAGATACTGGTCTGTACCTAGATGTAAGAAAAGATTAGATTAAGGAACACTGAAATAGACGTACTGTCATAAATACTTTCATATATGTACATACTTCTTGTGTAATGTGTGTAATTTAAATTATGTAATTGTTTATTTGGCTTAGGTAAATTCTTGTGATGAGAATGTTATAATTGGCCGTTAAGATTAGATAAAGTTTTCCTTACCGACAACACAAACACCATGCACATAACACGCACAAATAAGGAAGACAAAGATGTACAAGCAGGGTACCGATTACCCCCTGTCTAAAGCACATATTAACTGTAACAAATGTAATGTAACAGTAAAGCGCATACGCATATGCATATACAGATTTATCAAATAAATATTAAAGATACATTTTGTATGCTATTTCGAATGTTACTGGCTTGATAATTTGCCGATCCCAAACATCTGAGACATCTAGGTGGGGTCTCTAATACAAATCTACTTACTATCCTCTCATCTTTTATTTCTCCTTCTTAATTGCAATAATGTTTCTACTAGTTTAGAACTTTTTCCGAATGTAATACGTCATAAAGCAATAACATGTCATAACCTCTTCTCTACCTTCCTCAGTTTTTATTTTCTATACGCAAATCGTTAATTTTAAGAGTTTCCGTTTCGTAATTCCTTATAAGCCTATACGTATTTACAGCTACAACATTGTTAAACCTTATAAAAAAAATTTCTTAAGTTCTTCATTCTGTATATACACAATTTCATACTGTGAGAATACAACCTGTATTACTAACAAACTGACAGGTCATTTGTGAATAGTAGCAAAGAAAAAAAAAGTACCTCGCAATGTTTATGGTGGTGTCTTTAGGCATGAATTCCAAATGCACCACACCTCTAACAACACCCACAACACTGTGAGCATGGCTTTACTCTCTGATGATACGGTTTTGAACGTTTTCGGCCTCGATTGTTGTTTGTGGCATAATTACATTGATGCTCTCTTGTTTTCGGTGCCAAAATTGTGAACCCAGCTTGCAAAAACCGTCGCAATGTTGATAACAAACCCATCACTCTCATGCTCAATACACAAAAGAAATTGTAGAAACATGTACAATCTCATGTCAGGAGTGAGAATTCGAGGCACCCAAACTGCACACACTTTTTTGTAGCGCAGTTCTGCAGTGATATACTGTAGACACTCCCGTGATATGCCACTCTTACCTGAGAACTGTCTTTGTGTCACCCAAAGATTTTCTTTGATGAGTTGATGAACCCGACTTCGTCACGTCGGTTGACCTTCGCGGTCGTCCACTCTGAGATCTGCCACACACGTTGAGGTTAGCACCACCGTTTCCTTCATTACGACCACGAATAACCCAAAGCTGCATGTTGCCGATACAATCATTGTTATACACAGCTTTCATTTTTCTGTAGAATTCAATTGGAGGCGCATTTTCCACTGTAAGAAACTCTGTTACAGCACGCTGTTTCTCCCGCACCTGCATAGTTAATGTAACACACCACCATGTTGCACGCTATAATTCGGAGTCCTCTAGCGGCCGATGGTTGCAACTTGCGTCAGCAGAGTGGGAAAGTGGACCTAGTAATATGAATGACAAGTAAAACCTAAACGATATTGAGAACAGAATAAGAAGTTCGGAGGCATCACTTTTCAGCACGTTCCTCGTATATTGAACCACGCCATCTGTTAGAGCTGGTAGTAAGACAGGGCGCTGCCATTTCCATAAAAAGTGAAAGCCGTCATGAACTCGAAGATGGGGAGTGAACACTAAGAGCTTTGAAAAAGCAGTTTTTGGCGGTGATCTTCTGGGATGAATGTTTCTGGGATTGCTTGTCGC
Source organism: Schistocerca piceifrons (assembly GCF_021461385.2). NCBI lineage: Eukaryota > Metazoa > Arthropoda > Insecta > Orthoptera > Acrididae > Schistocerca > Schistocerca piceifrons. The sequence continues at coordinate 560,202,217 of NC_060141.1, forward strand.
ATCATATTTACTTGTAAACTCAACCTTTCAGCGACTTTGTCTTTGGTCGTCGTCTGGAGTTATCTGTTAAAGTAAGAGTCTGTATTTTGTCAACCAGACTGTGCCAGGGAGACATCACAAAGACAAAGAAGTTGGATATTCTATGTTAGTAAGCGGGTAACACGGAGCACGGTCGCAGTTACAGGTTGCCTATCTAACTACATACAGGGGCAACACTATGTGGATTTTCAATCTTTCTTACAATTATTGAGTAAATTTACTTACTTTTAAGGATTTCGCCACTTTTCATCAGTTGCCCTGTGTTCCCATTCGCCGTCTTTCACGTTCGTAGCAGTGTTCCTCTTTCGGGTCTCTCTTCCTCATCATTCCAATTACTCTCGCTCTTCATGTCAATCTCGGCTGTCCACGCATCCTCATTCCTGGCGGCGATCATTCCAGGAGTGCTTTTGGCCATCGTCCTTGTTCCATTCCCCCTATATAGCCATACCATTGATGAGTTCTACTCTCAGTTCTTTGCATGAATGATTGTTACGAATCCACTATCTCCCTAATTTCCTCATTTCTTCTCCTCTCAGGGTTTAATACCCTGGCTGCCCTCCTTACTCCATCCAACTCTACTGCCTGTATTCTTCTTCTCTGCCGCTCCCCCAGGGTCCACCCTTTTCCTCCATTGGTTAGTAAGCTTCCAACTAGTATTCGAAGAATCCTCTTCTTTGTTTCTTATGATATTGCCCTATTCCAAAGAACTCCACATCTTAATTGCTTCCCTTGCCTGAAGGATCTGCTTCACAGCTTTCAGAGGAATGGACAATGGATACAAGTATTTAAATTGATTTACAGCTTTAATAGTTTCTTCCGACTCTTCTACATGCCTTCCATCTCCTCTCATTACTAGTATTCTGTTCCGCTGATAAACTGAAGACCGAATGAACTGGTGCACCCGCCTAATATCGCGCAGGGCCCCGCAAGCACGCGGTAGTACCCATCACGATGCGGCATGGATTCGACTAATGTCTGAAGTAGTATTGCAGGGAATTAACACCATGAATCCTGCAGGGCTGTCCTTAAATCCGTAAGAGTACGGGGAGGGGGGAAGATCTCTTCTGAACAGCGCGTTTCAAGGCATCTCAGATATTCTCAATAATGTTCATGTCTGGAGAGTTTGGTGAGTAGAGCAAGTGTTCAAACTCAGAAGAAAGTTCCTGGAGCCACTCTGAAGCAATTCTGGATGTGTGGGGTGTCGCATTGTCCTGCTGGAATTGCCCGTCGGAATGCACAATGGATATGAATCGATGTAGATGATCAGATAGGAAGGTTACATACGTGTCACTTGTCAGAGTCGTATCTAGACGTATCAGGGGTTCCACACCACTCCAATTGAACGCGCTCCACACCATTACAGAGCCTCCACCAGTTTGAACAGTCCCCTGTTGACATGCAGGGTCCATGGATTCATGAAGTTGTCTCCATACCCGTACACGTCCATCCACTCGATACAATTTGACACGAGATTCGTCCGACCAGGCAACTTCTTTCCAGCCATCAACATTCCAATGTCGGTGATGACGGGCCCAGGCGAGGCCTGAAGTTTTGTGTCGTGCAGTCATCAAGGGTACACGAGTGGACCTTCGGCTCCGAAAGCCCATATGAATGATGTTTCGTTGAATGGTTCGCACGCTGACGCTTGTTGATGGTCCAGAACTGAAATCTGCAGCAATCTGCGGAAGGGTTGCACTTCTGTCATACTGAACGATTCTCTTCAGTTATTGTTGGTCCCATTCTTGCAGGATCTTTTTCCGGCCGCAGCGATGTCGGAGATTTGACCTTTTACGGGATTCCTGATATTCACAGTACACTCGTGAAATGGTCGTACGGGAAAATTCCCACTTCATCACTACCTCGGACATGCTGTGTCCCATCACTCGTGCGCCGTTTATAACACGACTTTCAGACTCACTTAAATCTTAATAACTTGCCACTGTAGCAACAGTAAACGATCGAACAACTGCGCCAGACACTTTTGTCTTGTATAGGCGTATTCTGCCTGTTTACATATCTCTATATTTGAATACGCATGCCTATACCAGTTTCTTTGGCGCTTCAGTGTACTTTATCTAAGCCTACCTCGTTCAAAAGCTTCCATAGACTTCTTTATCATAAAATTCATATTATTCCCACTTTGTGCTATCAATACTTGATCACTGGCAAATAATACTGAGTCGATAGTACCATGCTGGAAAGGAATTCCCATACCTCCGTACGACTGATTCCACTGTCGTAATATATACTGCGCACATTTTTTAAACAGGGTGGCTGACACACTGCAGCCCTGTCTAAGGCCTTTGGATGTTTGGAATGGCTCATTCAAATTTATCCCTAGTTTAATTACTGCGTAAGATTGCCGACCAAATTTAAGAGTGTGAAATTAGAGCTAAAATCTATGTCAACGGTTTAACACAAAAGTTAAATTATTAAAAGTGAGGAACGGTGTAAATGTCTTGAGGTAGAGTAACTCGTGATCTGCAAATTATCCACACTACATTCATTCAGTATTTGAGAATGAGAGCATTCGCCGGCTTCCAACGAACTTTACATATAATTTCAAGTCTTCTCACTCACACCCTCACGCAAAATAATGAAAGCAGAAGAAGTAGAACTTTCACTACCTTTCCGCTGTTCGTACAGTGAAACGTCAGCTCAGGGGTGACGTTTTAATTTATTACTTCTTTACTACCAACTTTCTTCTCAACATACTTTGTAGGCAGTATCCACATCTACATTGAATATACTAGGAAAATTATATCATTGTACGACGGTTACTTCGGTAAATATGGTGTGTTATACATCGTATTTGCATTTTTTTTAAAAATCGAGAGTGAGGTGCTTACTGGTGCAGCCAGAAATTGTTTCTATGTCTGCGATGGAGAAGCATTAGTAGTGATTCTGCTACCTTTATGTGGTGGATAACTTAACTTGTCCTCGCTAGCCTTTCAGTATCTACCGGCCATTTCCATGCACCACTGAAGGAATCTTTAATGAAACAGAAGTCTCATCCAATGCATCTAACTACTGTGATTGTGAAATCAAAGAAGCTGTTGCCATCAAAAAACTGTATACCATCTTTAACTGGTACAGTGGCTACATCCTTAGCGGTGCACAGCGCCGCACGGGAGAGAAGGTGGGACAGGACCCTCCCAAGGACGCACGCACAGAGAGGTCGCAAAAAACTGACCGGAAAAATACATAAAAAACGAGAGACGAATTAACAGTTAACTGGGAGAGGTAAGTCCATTGCCCTTCCCCTTCTGTTCCTTCCCTCTGCCTACGAGAAGAAGCGTTTCTCTCGATCCGCGACTGTAGATGCACACTGTTGTCACGGCGTCATTTCGACACCGTAGCGTCACAAATAAACAGCTACTATTGTACGGGCGTCTGTAGCTAACACGATTTATGTGACAAGAGTCGGCTTGATTCACACAGCTCCGGCTTCAAAGTTCGTTCATGATCAACAATGGCGTTCTCGCTTCTATTTCTCGACGGTACTGTAGGATCTCAAGGGTCGCTCAGCGACTACTGAAATAAAGTGTGCTTTTTCATGGAAAGCTTTCGATTTGAACTAGAGTTCTTCGAACTATTTGATAGAATAATAACAGAAATGAGGAACAGAATCCACATATAACGATCCATTTCACCTGAATTTAATTTCCCATCAAAAAACGCTTTGCAACGCAGACCTCTATTCTATCTTCCAAAATGTGCAGCTGATTTTGGTGCCAGATATAGCAGAGACATTGATACAGCGGAGATAGCTACTTTCAAGTTCCAGGTGAAAGAGTTGATGAAGAGCATTGATACGGCTTGCCTTTTGGATTTGCAGAAGATTTCTTTTTCACAAAGTTTAGGTTAAGTGGTTCCTATCCAAGAATTTAAATAGTTTTGAGGATTCCAGTAACTCTGACATCTTGAGAACACAGTTGCAGCACATTAAAGATGAAAAACAGCTACGTCAGATCGAATACGGCTGAAAGAAAACTGACAAATTCAACTACCTTGTCGACAGGTTATGACATACATACTGAATAAAAAATAAAATTATAATAAAAACATAATTTCTGGAAAGGAATATTTCCTCAGTGCTTAATTATAGACCCTTCTCTTTTATTTCTAATTAATAATGTATACGCTGTTAATGATAATTGAAAATACCGTAGTTTACGGACTATAAAACACACTTTTTTCTTAGGAAAATTGTCTTCAATATTCAAGTGCGTCTTATACTCGAAAATAATATAAAAATACCCAGTGTTCAATTTAAAATTCCAGGCCAGTCTTAAAAAAGGTGATATATTCGATGCTACGGGAAGCCTATCTCTATCTGGCAACATTGGATTCAACTGGTAGCAGCAGTGCACCGATGGGACGAACATGAGCTACGGGCTATCACAAGCTTGCTAACACTGTCTCCCTTTAGCTCCGCCATCACAAACCCAGAACACTGTATAGCCTATGTTGACAGTGAACTACACACATCAAAAAATGTTTTGCATCACCTCGGCTCCGAAAGATCTGGAACCAATACAAAAAATTGGAACAGATATCAACATAAACATCGTTTCCGCCCTTTTTATCACTCATGAAAACCAAACATTGCATGCTGTACCACCATACAGCGAGATCTTCAGAGGTGGTGGTCTAGACTGCTGTACGAACCGGTACCTCTAACATCCAGTAGCACGTGCTCTTGTATTGATGCATGCCTGTATTCGTCGTGTCATACTATCCACAAGTTCATCAAGGCACTGTTGGTCCGGATTGTCCCACTCCTCAACGGCGATTCGCCGTAGATGCCTCAGGGTGGTTAGTGGGTCACGCCGTCCATAAAAAGCCTTTTTCAATCTATCCCAGGCATGTGCGATAGGGTTCACGTCTGGAGAACATGGTGGCCACTCTAGTCGAGCGATGTCGTTATCCTGAAGGAAGTCATTTACAAGATGTGCACGATGGGGGCGCGAATTGTCTTCCATGAAGACGAATGCCTCGCCAATATGTTGCAGATATCTTTCGTCGAAAGATGGCATTCACGTATCGTACAACCGTTGCGGCGCCTTACATGACCACCAGTGGCGTACGTCGTCCCTACATAATGCCATTCCAAAACATCATGGAATCATGGAACCTCCACCTTGCTGCAATCGCTGGACAGTATGTCTAAGGCGTTCAGCCTGACTAGGTTGCCTCCAAACAAGTCTTTGACGATTGTCTGGTTGAAGGCATATGCCACACTCATCGGTGAAGAGAACATGATTCCAATCCTGAGCGGTCCATTCGGCATGTTGTTGGACCCATCTGTACCGCGCTGCATGTTGTGTGGTTGCAGAGATGGACCTCGCCATGGACGTCTTGAGTGAAGCTGCGCATCATGGAGCCTATTGCGCACAGTATGAGTCGTCACAAGACGTCCTGTGGCTGCACGAAAAGCATTATTGAACATGGTAGCTTTGCTGTCAGGGTTCCTCCGAGCCATAATCTGTAGGTAGCATTCATCCACTGCAGTAGTAGCCCTTGGGCGGCCTGAGCGAGACATGTCGTAGACAGTTTCTGTCTCTTTGTATCTCCTTCATGTCAGAACAACATCGCTTTGGTTCACTCCGAGTCGCCTGGACACTTCCCTTGTTGAGACCCCTTTCTGGCGCTGAGTAACAACGCAGACGCGATCGAACAGCGGTATTGACCGTCTAGGCATGGATGAACTACAGACAACACGAGCCGTGTACCTCCTTCCTGGTGGAATGACTGGAAGTGATAGGTTGTTGGCCCCCTCCGTCTAATCGGTGCTGCTCATCCATAGTTGTTTACATCTTTGGGTGGGTTTAGTGACGTCTCTGGACAGTCAAAGGAACTGTGTGTGTGATACAATATCCACAGTCAATGTCTATCTTCAGGAGTTCTGGGAACCGGGGTGATACAAAACTTTTTTTGATGTGTGTAGAATTGAAGGTGATTTGTGGTATCGGTAGCAGAACAATATTTTTGTTAGTAGCTAATTTAGTAATGGTAAAAAAATTAAAGGACTCATGTGATGAGGGCTATAAATTGAAAGTAATAACATATGCAGAAGAACATGGAAACAGAGCAGCTGAGCGGCATTTAGGCCCTCCACCTACAGAAAAAAAGCAATTTGCGTTTGGTGGGCTAATAAAGAATGACAGAAAAAAATGAGGAAGACTAAATGTGCAAATAGAGGAGTGAGTGCAAGGCCAAAGCTAGAAGATGACCTACAGAAGTGGATTCAAAGACACCGTTAAAATGGCACTGGAATTAATACAAAAATTATTCAAATACACGCTCATAAACTAGCGCTACGGTGGAACATAACAGACTTTAAGGGTGGAGTTGGACGGTGCTACAAGTTTAAGAAGCGTCATGGACTTAGCCTGCATACCAAAAACCAAAATATCTTACAAAATGCCACAAGAGTATGAAGAGAAAATATTGTCTTTCCATTGCTTTATTATTCAACATCCAAAGAAAACCAGTGTGGAACTAAGCCAAATATCGAATATGGACGAAACTCCTTTGACATCTGATGTGTTGAGTACAGTAACAGATGTGTTGCTATGAAAGGTGTTTTAACTGTAACTATAAAAGCAAGTGGACATGAAAAAATGCACTACACTGTTGTCCTTTCACGCTTTGCTGACGGTACTAAACTTAACCCAAGGATCATTTTCAAGCGCAAAACAATGCCAAAACCTGAAATACCAACAGGTATTACATACAGGGGCTGGATAGACGAGGATGGTATGAAATTAGGGATTAACAGAGTGTGGGAGGTAAGGAAAAGTGCTTTATTGAGTAATAGTTTTCTTCTTGTGATAGATCAGTCTAGTAGTCATCTGGAAAATTCTGTGAAAGTGAAACGGAAACGAAGAAATTCAGAGCTTGCTGTTATTCCGGGAGGAATTACTTCAGAACTGCAACCTCTTGATGTCTCGGTAGATACTCAATTTTAAGTGTATATGAGAGAGGAACGTAACAAATGGATGACGGATGTAACCCAGCATGAATTCACGACGAAGGGGGCTTTAAAACGACCTACAGTCAAACAGGTGTGTCAGTGGATAAAACAGTCGTGATCTAGAATGAGAGAAGAGATTATAGTTACATATTTCAAGAAGTGAGGCATAAGTAATGCTCTCGATAGTAGTGAAGAGAACGACGATGACGACAAAGAGGAAGAAGGAGAAGATGGAAGTTCAGATACGATTTTCAAGGTGTTTAAAGGTCAGTTCGGTTTTATAGACTAACAATATTTTTTAGTCCCACTTTGCAGTCTAACAATAAAACGGAAAAACCCGCTTAAAATTAAGGTGCGTCTTATTGTCTGTAGCGTCTTATACTCCGTGAAATACTATATGTAAAAATCTGTTTTTAACACTTTGAAATAAGTGTATTTTCAGTGTAATTCGTCGACATTTTAGTTTTCTTATAACAACATATAAAGGAAAAGAATATGTAATTAAATAAAATCCAAACGCTAGTCATTACATGCAGTTCTCTCCACAATGCTCGTTCACAAACTGGTTGAGACGGACCAGCATTCTCTGGCAGCAGCAATTCCTGACAGGTGTGAAACCGACTGACCTTGACAGCAAGTGACACTCATCTCCCATACCTGTCAGTTATGGTCTCTTTATGGCCACCGTTCTTACGACGTGTTACGTGGCTGCCAGTGGGACACTACATAGGGCACGTTGGACAGGTAGCAATTATGCAGTGACAAATCGAGTAAGTTCACACCTGGTGTGGTCATAAACACATCCAAATACAGTGAGATGACGAAAGTCGTGGGACAGCGACTTACACATGTACGGATGGCGGTAGTATCGCGTACACAAGGGCAGTGAAATGGCGGAGCTGTCATTTGTACTCAGCTGATTTAAGTGAAAACGTTTCCGAAGTGATTATGGCTATAAGACGGGAAATGACAGATGCCGAACGCGGAATGGTAGTTGGAGCTAGACGCGTGGGACATTACATTTCGGAAATCGTTAGGGAATTCAGTATTCCGAGATCCACAGTGTGAAGAACGTGCTGAGAATACAAATTCAGGCACTGACTCTCACCACTGGCAACGCAGTGACCGACGATCTTCACTTAATCACCGAGAGCAGCGGCGGTTGAGTAGAATTGTAAGAATTAACACTCAAGTAGATTTGCTCCCGTAGTCTAGGGATAGCGTATTTGATTAGTAATCAAAATATCTTCCGTCCTGGGTTCGAATCCCGCCACCGCATGACTTTTGATTAATAATCGGCATTGGCGGCAGAAGACTTCCGGCATAAGAAGTCACCCTCATTCTGCCAACGGCCTTGTCAAAGAGGGTGGAGGAGCGGACAGAAGTCCTATGGGTGGGAAACTGCCCTTAAAGGCCGAAGAATCAGCAATGATTAACGGCATGGGGATGCATAAGACAATGGAAACAATTGCAATAAAGACACGTAACGTTTATCCACAGAGCAGATGGCCTGTAATTGAAAAAGTGTCATTTAGATCTTTCCATTGGCAAAAGATTCCGGAATAGTCCCCCCTTCGGATCTCAGGGACGAGACTGCCATGGGGGAGGTAGCCATGAGAAAAAGATTCAATAACTAGCGAAAGGATATCGTTCTACGAATCGAGGAGTGAAATGTCAGAAGCTTCAACGTGGTAGGGAAGCAGGAAAATCTAAAAGGGAAATGCAAAGCCTCAATCTAGATAGGAGTGAAATTGAAAGAAGACAAGGATTTCTGGTCAGATGAATATGGGGTAATATAAACAGCAGCAGAAAATGATATAGCAGGAGTAGGATTCGTTGTGATCAGGAAGGTACTGCAGGGAGTGTGTTACTCTGAACAGTTCAGTGATAGGGTTATTCTTATGAGAATCGACAACAAACCAACAGCGACAACGATAGTTCAGGTATACATGCCGACGTACCTGAAAATGAAGAGATAGAGAAATTATATGAGGATATTGAAAGGGTAATACAGTACGTAATTGGAGATGAAAATCTAATAGTCATGGGGGACTGGAATGCAGTTGTATGAGAAGGCGTAGAAGAAAAGGTTACGGGAGAATATGGGCTTGGGACAAGGAATGAGAGAGGAGAAAGACTAATTGAGTTGTGCAATAAATTTCAGGTAGTATTATTGAATACTCTGTTGAAAAATCACTAGAGGAGGATATATACTTGGAAAATGTCGAGCGATACATGAAGATTTCAGTTAGATTTCATCATCGTCAGACAGAGATTCCGAAATCAGATACTTGAATGTAAGGCGTACTCAGCAGCAGGTATTGACTCAGATCACAATATAGTAGTGAAAAAAAGTAGGCCGAAGCAAGAGCTGACAAGTGCGAGAATTACCGCACAATCGGCTTAACAGCTTATGCATCCAAGTTGCTGACAAGAATAATACAGAAGAATGGAAAACAAAATTGAGGATGTGCTAGATGACGATCAGTTTGGCTTTAGGAAAGGTAAAGGCATGAGAGGCAATTCTGACAATAGTCGGGAAAAATCAATACGCAAAGAGGTGGGGGATACGGAAGTACTAAGGAATGACGAGATACGTTTGAAGTTCTCAAAGGCTATAGGTACAGCAATAAGGAATAGCTCAGTAGGCAGTACAGTTGAAGTGGAATGGACATCTCTAAAAAGGCCCATCACAGATGTTAGAAAGAAAAACAGAGGTACAAAGAAGGTAACAGAAGAAATACTTCAATTGATCGATGAAAGGAGGAAGTACAAAAATGTTCCGGGAAACTCAGGAATACAAAAATACAAGTCGCTCAGGAATGAGCTCAGTAGGAAATGCAGGGAAGCTAAGACGAAATGACTGTAGGAAAAATGTGAAGACATCGAAAAAGAAATGATTGTCAGAAGGACAGACTCAGCATACAGGAAAGTCAAAACAACCGCCGGTGACATCAAAAACAGGGCTGGTAACATTAGGGTGCAACGGGAATTCCGCTGATAAATGCAGAGGAGAGTGCGGATAGATGGAAAGAATACATTGAAAGCCTGTATGAGGAGGAAGATTTGTCTGATGTAGTAGACGAAGAAACAGGAGTCTATTTAGAAGTGATAGGGGGTCCAGTATTAGAATCAGAATTTAAAAGAGCTTTAGAGGACTTACGATCAAGGCAGAAGCGATGGATAACATTCCATCACAATTTGTGTAATCATTAGGCGAAGTGGCAACAAAACGACTATTCACGTTTGTGTGTAGAATGTATGCGTCTGGCGACGTACCATCTGACTTTCGGAAAAGCATCATCCATACAAGCGAGAGCTGACAAGTGCGAGAATTACCGCACAATCGGATTAACAGCTTATGCATCCAAGTTGCTGACAAGAATAATACAGAAGAATGGAAAACAAAATTGAGGATGTGCTAGATGACGATAAGTTTGGCTTTAGGAAAGGTAAAGACATGAGAGGCAATTCTGACATTGCGGTTAGTAATGGAAGCAAGACTAAAGAAAAATCAAGACACGTTTTAGGATTTGTCGACCTAAAAAAGCGTTCGACAATGTAAAATGATGCAAGATGTTCGAAATCCCGAAAAAAGTAGGGGTAAGCTATAGGGAGAGACGGTTAATATACAATTCGTACAACAACCAAGTAGGAATAATGAGAGTTGACGACCAAGAACGAACTTCTCGGATTACGCCCCTACTTTTCAATCTGGGCATCGAACAAGCAGTGATGGAAATAAGATGAAGGTTTAGGAGTGGAATTAAAATTCAAGGTGAAAGGCTATCAATGATGCGATTCGCTAATGACATTGTTATCTTGAATGAAAGTGAAGAAGGTTTACATGATCTGCTGAGTGGAGTCAACAATCTAATAAGTTCAGAACATGGACTGAGAGTAAATCGAAGAAAGACGATAGTAATGAGAAGTAGCAGAAATGAGAATAGCGAGAAACTTAACATCAGGATTGATGGTCACGAAGTAGATGAAGTTAAGGAATTCTGATACCTGCGCAGTAAAATAATCAATGACGGACAGAGCAAGGAGGACATCAAAAGCAGACTAGTAATGGAAAAAAGGACATTCTGGCCAATAGAAATCTACTTGTATTAAACATTGCCTTAATTTGAGGAAGAAATTTCTGAGAATGCATCTCTGGAGTACAGCATTGTGTGGTAGTGAAACATGGACTGTGGGAAAACCGAAACAGAAGCGAATTGAAGCATTTGAGATGTGATACTACACACGAATGTTGAAAATTAGGTGGACTGATAAGGTAAGGAATGAGGAGGTTCTGCACAGAATCGGAGAGGAAAGGTATATGTGGAAAACACTATTCAGGTTCTGTAGATGCCGCTATGGAATATATCAGACCATTCATTTCAAGTAACTTCCATAATATGAATTTGACCCTCACTACCCCAACAGAAATAATTTCCATCATAAAATCTTTAAAATCAAAAACATCTAGTGGGTATGATGAAACATCAACAAAGTTAATTAAAGAATGTGATTCTGAGTTAAGTAACATTTTAAGCTATCTGTGTAACCAGTCGTTTATCAGTGGATTATTTCCTGAATGGCAGTATGCTGAAGTTAAGCCACTGTTTATGAAAGGAGATAAAGAAATAGCATCAAATTTCGGTCCAATTTCACTCTTTCCATCATTCACAAAAATTTTAGAAAAAGTAACGTACGATCGGCTTTATAACCATCTTATCTCAAGTAACATATTGTCAAAGTCGCTGTTCGGATTCCTAATGGGTTCTGATATTGAGAAGGCTATCTACACTTACAGTGAAAATGTGCTTAATTCATTAGACAAAAACTGCAGGCAACTGGTATATTTTGTGATTTGTCAAAGGCATTTGACTGTGTAAATCACAATATCCTTTTACGTAAATTAGAATATTATGGTGTAACAGGAAATGCTGCAAAATGGTTCCAATCTTACATCTCTGGCAGGAATCAAAAGGTGTTATTAGAAAAGAGACATGTATTAAGCTACCAGGCATCATCCAACTGGGAACTAATTACATGTGGGGTCCCACAAGGTTCCATTTTAGGGCCCTTACTTTTTCTTGTGTATATCAATGACCTTTCATCAGTAACGTTACCAGATGCCAAGTTCGTTTTGTTTGCCGATGATACAAACATTGCAATAAATAGCAAATCAAGTGTAATCTTAGAAAGATTGGCTGATAAAATATTTGTAGACATTAATCAGTAGTTCCTAGCCAATTCTTTGTCACTAACGTTTGAAAAAACACACTACAAGCAATTCAGAACTTGTAAGGGGTGTCCCACGAGTATATGCCTAACATACGATAACAAGCAGATAGAAGAAATGGACAGTGTTAAATTCTTGGGATTACAGCTCGATAATAAATTCAACCGGGAGAAGCTCACCACAGAACTGCTGAAGCAATCTGCAATGCGAATTGTGTCAGACATAGGGGATATAAAAATGAAAAAGCTGGCATACTATGCTTACTTTCATTCCATAATGTCATATGGGATTATTTTTTCGGATGATTCATCAAGCCAAGCTAACGTCTTCCAGGCACAAAAACGTGCAGTAAGAGTTATATGTCGTGTCAACTCAAGAACATCCTGCAGAAGCCTTTTTAGGGAACTAGGAATACTAACTACTGCTTCCCAATATATTTATTCCTTAATGAAATTTGTAATTAAAAATGTATCACTTTTTCAAACCAACAGCTCAATTCATGGAATCAGTACTAGAAATAAGAATAATCCTCACAAGGATTTAAAGTCACTTACTCTTGTACAAAAAGGTGTGCACTATTCAGGAACTCAAATTTTCAATAACTTGCCAGCAGCCACAAAAAGCTTAACAACCAACGAAATTCAGTTTAAGAGAAGCCTAAAGGATTTATTGGTGGCCATCTTCTTCTACTCCATTGATGAATTTCTCAGTAGAAACAAACGAATGCAGTAATGTGTTCATTGTAAATAAGTGTGTGTGTTCAAAAATGGCTCTGAGCACTATGGGACTCAACTGCTGAGGTCATTAGTCCCCTAGAACTTAGAACTAGTTAAACCTAACTAACGTAACGACATCACAAACATCCATGCCCGAGGCAGGATTCGAACCTGCGACCGTAGCGGTCTTGCGGTTCCAGACTGCAGCACCTTTAACCGCACGGCCACTTCGGCCGGCTAAGTGTGCGTGTGTGTGTGTGTGTGTGTGTGTGTGTGTGTGTGTGTGTGTGTGTGTATGTACTATGTAACTTACGCACCATTTCAGTGCAGTAATGTGTTCATAGTAAATAAGTATTTTAGTAGTTCTATTACATATTTATTAGCTTATAAATTATACATTTTTTTTATTATACCTTAAATTCAGTGCATTAGTGTTTGGAAAATGATTCTTTCATACAGTGTTTATTAAAAAAAATGACGGATCATTCCACTTGGGACCTGTGGAAGGTACATTAGCTTATTTGTTTCAGTTGTAAATATTTGTCATGTATTACTGTTTTTCTGACATGTTATACATCCTGGAGGACCTCCTCACTACGGATCAATTGAAATGAAAGCAAATCTAATCTAAACTAATGTAACTGATAAGGAGAAGGGACACGATGATAGGACATCCGTTACGACGTGAGGGAATGACTTCCTTGGTACTAGAGGGAGCTGCAGAAGGAAAAAACTGTAGGGGAAGACAGAGATTGGAATACATCCTGCAAATAATTGGGGACGTAGGTTGCAAGGACTACTCTGTGATGAAGAGGTTGGCTCAAGAGAGGAATTCGCGGCGGGCCGCATCATACCAGTCAGAAGAATGTCAACCGGACGTACGATGAACATATGTGGTGGGACAGTGAGGCAAAATTTGGCGTTATGGGTACGGCAGCAAGCGAGTGATTCGAGTCAGTTGCTAATAGCACGACATCGTCTCATCGCCTGCAGCGCCTCTCCTGGGCTCTTGATCATATCGGTCGGACTGTAGACGACTGGAGAACCGTGACCTGGTCAGATGAGTCCCGATTTCAGTCGGTAAGAGCTGATGGTAGGATTCGAGTGTGGTGCAGACTCCAAGAGGCCATGGACTCAAGTTCTCAACAAGGCTCTGGTGGTGGCTCCATAATAGTGTGGGCTGTGTTTACATGGAATGGTTCAAATGGCTCTGAGCACTATGGGCCTTAACATCTGAGGTCTTTAGTCCCCTAGAACGACCGTAGCGGTCGCGCGGTTCCACACTGAAGCGCCTAGAACCGCTGGGCCACATCGGCTGGCTTACGTGGAATGGACTGGGTTCTCCGGCCCAACTGACCTGATCTCTGAATGTAAATGTTTATGTTCGACTACTTGGAGACTATTTAGAGGCGTTCATGAACTTCAAGTTCCCAAACAACAACGGAATTTTATACGTACGACAATGCGCCGATGCACTGGGCCACAGATGTTTGCGACTGATTTGAAGTATAAATGGTTCAAATGGCTGTGAGCACTATGGGACTTAACTTCTGAGGTCATAAGTCCCCTAGAACTTAGAACTACTTAAACCTAACTAACCTAAGGACATCACACACATCCATGCCCGAGGTAGGATTCGAACCTGCGACCGTAGCGGTCGCGCGATTCCAGACTGTAGCGCCTAGAACCGCTCGGCCAACCCGGCCGGCAATTTGAAGTATATTCCGGACAATTCGAGTGAATGGTTTGCTCACCCAGATCACCCAGCATGAATCATGAATCCCATCGAGCATTTATGCGACATAATCGAGAGATCATTTCGTGCACAAAATCCTGCACCGGCAACACTTTCACAATTATGGACTGCTGTAGAGGCAGCATGGCCCAATACTTCTGCAGGAGACTTCCAACGTCTTGTTGAGACCATGCCACGCCGGGTTGCTGTACTACGCTGGGCAAAAGGAGGTCCGACGACACCATCTCAGGGGCTCTCCCATGAATTTTGTCACGTCAGTGTAAGATAGCTCCTTTCTGAAGTACTGCACTGACTCCATGTAACCTACAGGAGCGCGTGAAACCACTTCACTGCCATGAGTTGAGTTAACGGTTGCAGGCACACATTAAGGCCAGGTACCAGCTCTACGTCATCTACAGCGCTCCAAAGCGACCGGTGTGTTCTTTTAAGGGGGTGACTACTACTTTGCGCTGTGAGCTTGTCTATGAATGTAATTGTAAACTGTGGAAGCTGCATTGGTAAAGTACCGGAACTTCAAGCGCTGACAGAACGCACCGAAGCTGAAATCGTTATAGGTACGGAAAGCTGGCTGAAGCCAGAAATAAATTCTGCCGAAATTTTTACAAAGGCACAGACGGTGTTTCGAAAGGATAGATTGCATACAACCGGTGGTGGCGTGTTTGTCGCTGTTAGTAGTAGTTTATCCTGTAGTGAAGTAGAAGTGGATGTTGTTGTTGTGGTCTTCAGTCCTGAGACAGGTTTGATGCAGCTCTCCATGCTACTCTATCTTGTGCAAGCTTCTTCATCTCCCAGTACTTACTGCAACCTACGTCCTTCTGAATCTGCTTAGTGTATTCATCTCTTGGTCTCCCTCTATGATTTCGACCCTCGACACTGCTCTCCAATGCTAAATTTGTGATCCCTTGATGCCTCAGAACATGTCGTACCAACCGGTCCCTTCTTCTTGTCAAGTTGTGCCACAAACTCCTCTTCTCCCCAATTCTAATCAATACCTCCTCATTAGTTATGTGATCTACCCATCTAATCTTCAGCATTATTCTGCAGCGCCTCTTTTCGAAAGCTTCTGTTCTCTTCTTGTCCAAACTATTTATCGTCCATGTTTCACTTCCATACAGGGCTACACTCCATACAAATACTTTCAGAAACGACTTCCTGACACTTAAATCAATACTTGATGTTAACAAATTTCTCTTCTTCAGAAACGCTTTTCTTGCCATTGCCAGTCTACATTTTATATCCTCTCTACTTCGACCATCATCAGTTATTTTGCTCCCCAAATAGCAAAACTCTGACAGAATTACAATGTCATCGGCGAACCTCAAAGTTTTTATTTCTTCTCCATGGATTTTAATACCTATTCCGAATTTTTCTTTTGTTTCCTTTACTGCTTGCTCAATATACAGATTGAATAACACCGGGGATAGGCTACAACCCTGTATCACTCCCTTCCCAACTGCTGCTTCCCTTTCATGTCCCTCAACTCTCATAACTGCCATCTGGCTTCTGTACAAAATGTAAATAGCCCTTCGCTCCCTGTATTTTACCCCTGCCACCTTTAGAATTTGAAAGCGAGTATTCCAGTCAACATTGTGAAAAGCTTTCTCTAAGTCTACAAATGCTAGAAACGTAGGTTTGCCTTTCCTTAATCTTTCTTCTAAGATAAGTCGTAAGGTCAGTATTGCCTCACGTGTTCCAGTATTTCTACGGAATCCAAACTGATCTTCCGCAAGGTTGGCTTCTACTAGTTTTTCCATTCGTCGGTAAAGAATTCGCGTTAGTATTTTGCAGCTGTGGCTTATTAAACTGGTTGTTCGGTAATTTTCACGTCTGTAACACCTGCTTTCTTTGCGATTGGAATAATTATATTCGTCTTGAAGTCTGAGGGTATTTCGCCTGTCTCATACATCTTGCTCACCAGATGGTAGAGTTTTGTCAGGACTGGCTCTCCCAAGGCCGTCAGTAGTTCTAATGGAATGTTGTCTACTCCCGGGGCCTTGTTTCGACTCAGGTCTTTCAGTGCTCTGTAAAACTCTTCAGGCAGTATTGTATCTCCCAATTCTTCTTCATCTACATTCTCTTCCATTTCCAGAATATTGTCCTCAAGTACGTTGCCCTTGTATAGACCCTGTATATACTCCTTCCACCTTTCTGCTTTCCCTTCTTTGCTTAGAACTGGGTTTCCATCTGAGGTCTTGATATTCATATGAGTGGTTCTCTTTTCTCCAAAGGTCTCTTTAATTTTCCTGTAGGCGGTATCTGTCTTAGCCCTCATGAGAAAAGCCTCTACATCCTTACAGTTGTCCTCTAGCCATCCCTGCTTAGCCATTTTTGAGACATTTGTATTCCTTTTTGCCTTCTTCATTTACCGCATTTTTATATTTTCTCCTTTCATCAATTAAATTCAATATTTCTTCTGTTACCCAAGGATTTCTACTAGCCCTCGTCTTTTTACCTACTAGATCCTCTGCTGCCTTCACTACTTCATCCCTCAGAGTTACCCATTCTTCTTCTACTGTATTTCTTTTCCCCATTTGTGACAATTGTTCCCTTATGCTCTCCCTGAAACTCTGTACAACCTCTGGTTTAATCAGTTTGTCCAGATCCCATCTCCTTAAATTCCCACCTTTTTGCAGTTCCTTCAGTTTTAATCTACAGCTCATAAGCAATAGATTGTGGTCAGAGTCCACATCTGCCCCTGGAAATGTCTTACAATTTAATACCTGGTTCCTAAATCTCTGTCTTACCATTATATAATCTATCTGATACCTTCTAGTATTTCCAGGATTCTTCCATGTGTACAACCTTCTTCTATGATTCTTGAACCAAGTGTTAGCTATGATTAAGTTATGCTCTGTGCAAAATTCTACCAAACGGCTTCCTCTTTCATTTCTTTCTCCCAATCCATATTCTCCTACTATGTTTCCTTCTCTCCCTTTTCCTACTCTCGAATTCCAGTCACCCATCACTATTAAATTTTCGTCTCCCTTCACTACCTGAATAATTTCTTTTATCTCATCATACATTTCATCAATTTCTTCATCATCTGCATAGGTAGTTGGCATATAAACTTGTACTACTGTAGTAGGCGTGGGCTTCGTGTCTATCTTGGCCACAACAATGCGTTCACTATGCTGTTCGTAGTAGCTTACCCGCACTCCTATTTTTTTTATTCATTATTACACCTACTCCTGCATTACCCCTATTTGATTTTGTATTTATAACCCTGTATTCACCTGACCTAAAGTGGATAGTTCCTGTGAATTATTATGGGTGGAGGTTACACTCAACAACAGAGCTAGGTTAATAATTGGCTCCTTTTGCCGACCTCCCGACTCAGTAGCATTAGCGGCAGAACAACTGAGACAAAATTTGGAATACATTTCACATAAATTTTCTCAGCATGTTATAGTCTTAGGTGGAGATTTCAGTTTACCAGATATAGACTGGGACACTCAGATGTTTAGGACGGGTGGTAGGGACAGAGCATCGAGTGACATTATACTGAATGCACTATCCGAAAATTACCTCGAGCAATTAAACAGAGAACCGACTCATGGAGATAACATCTTGGACCTACTGATAACAAACAGACCCGAACTTTCCGACTCTGTAAGAGCAGAACAGGGAATTAGTGATCATAAGGCCGTTGCAGCATCCCTGAATATGGAAGTTAATAGGAATATAAAAAAAAGGGAGGAAGGTTTATCTGTTTAGCAAGAGTAATAGAAGGCAGATTTCAGACTACCTAACAGATCAAAACGAAAATTTCTGTTCCGACACTGACAATGTTGAGTGTTTATGGAAAAAGTTCAAGGCAATCGTAAAATGCGTTTTAGACAGGTACGTGCCGAGTAAAATTGTGAGGGACGGGAAAAACCCACCGTGGTACAACAACAAAGATAGGAAACTACTGCGAAAGCAAAGAGAGCTCCACTCCAAGTTTAAACGCAGCCAAAACCTCTCAGACAAACAGAAGCTAAACGATGTCAAAGTAGCGTAAGGAGGGCTATGCGTGAAGCGTTCAGTGAAATCGAAAGTAAAATTCTATGTACCGACTTGACAGAAAATCCTAGGAAGTTCTGGTCTTACGTTAAATCAGTAAGTGGGTCGAAACAGCATATCCAGACACTCCGGGATGATGATGGCATTGAATCAGAGGATGACACGCGTAAAGCTGAAATACTAAACACCTTTTTCCAAAGCTGTTTCACAGAGGAAGACCGCACTGCAGTTCCTTCTCTAAATCCTCCCACAAACGAAAAAATGGCTGACATCGAAATAAGTGTCCAAGGAATAGAAAAGCAAATGGAATCACTCAACAGAGGAAAGTCCACTGGACCTGACGGGATACCAATTCGATTCTACACAGAGTACGCGAAAGAACTTGCTCCCCTTCTAACAGCCGTGTACCGCAAGTCTCTAGAGGAACGGAAGGTTCCAAATGATTGGAAAAGAGCCCAGGTAGTCCCAGTCTTCAAGAAGGTTCGTCGAGCAGATGCGCAAAACTATAGACCTATATCTCTGACGTCGATCTGTTGTAGAATTTTAGAACATGTTTTTTGCTCGCGTATCATTTCGTTTCTGGAAACCCAGAATCTACTCTGTAGGAATCAACATGGATTCCGGAAACAGCGATCGTGTAAGACCCAACTCGCTTTATTTGTTCATGAGACCCAGAAAATATTAGATACAGGCTCCCAGGTAGATGCTGTTTTCCTTGACTTCCGGAAGGCATTCGATACAGTTCCGCACTGCCGCCTGATACACAAAGTAAGAGCCTACGGAATATCAGACCAGCTGTGTGGCTGGATTAAAGAGTTTTTAGCAAACAGAACACAGCATGTTGTTATCAATGGAGAGACGTCTACAGACGTTAAAGTAACCTCTGGCGTGCCACAGAGGAGTGTTAGGGGACCATTGCTTTTCACGATATATGTATAAATGACCTAGTAGATAGTGTCGGAAGTTCCATGCGGCTCTTCGCGGATGATGCTGTAGTATACAGAGAAGTTGCAGCATTAGAAAATTGTAGCAAAATGCAGGAAGATCTGCAGCGGATAGGCACTTGGTGCAGGGAGTGGCAGCTGACCCTTAACATAGACAAATGTAATGTATGGCGAATCCACAGAACGAAGGATCCTTTATCGTATGATTATATGATAGCGGAACAAACACTGGTAGCAGTTACTTCTGTAAAATATCTGGGAGTATGCGTACGGAACGATTTGAAGTGGAATGATCATATAAAATTAATTGTTGGTAAGGCGGGTACCAGGCTGAGATTCATTGGGAGAGTCCTTAGAAAATGTAGTCCATCAACAAAAGAGGTGGCTTACAAAACACTCGTTCGACCTATACTTGAGTATTGCTCATCAGTGTGGGATCCATACCATATCGGGTTGACGGAGGAGATTGAGAAGATCCAAAGAAGAGCGGCGCGTTTCGTCACAGGGTTATTTGATAAGCGGGATAGCGTTACGGAGATGTTTAGCAAACTCAAGTGGCAGACTCTGCAAGAGAGGCGCTCTGCATCGCGGTGTAGCTTGCTGTCCAGGTTTCGAGAGGGTGCGTTTCTGGATGAGGTATCGAATGTATTACTTCCCCCTACTTATACCTGCCGAGGAGATCACGAATGTAAAATTAGAGAGATTCGAGCGCCCACGGAGGCTTTCCGACAGTCGTTCTTCCCGCGAACCATACGCGACTGGAACAGAAAAGGGAGGTAATGACAGTGGCACGTAAAGTGCCCTCCGCCACACACCGTTGGATGGCTTGCGGATTATACATGTAGATGTAGATGTAGATGTAGATTAGAAGTGGTAGCTGAGTGGTCAGCGCGACAGACTGTCAATCCTAAGGGCCCGGGTTCGATTCCCGGCTGTGTCGGATATTTTCTCCGCTTAGGGACTGGGTGTTGTGTTGTCCTAATCATCATAATTTCATCCCCATCGACGCGCAAGTCGCCGAAGTGGCGTCAAATCGAAAGACTTGCACCAGGCGAGCGGTCAACCCGACGGGAGGCCCTCGTCACACGCCATAATAGTAACAGAAAGAACTGGCAGTGGGAGTCCGCGGTCTCGGGGCGGTATGAATTAATAAAATTTCTTTCGGGCTTCTGGCCGAATCACTTGTTTAAATTTTACAAGCTTCCGGCCTACTACTTCTCTGCCATTACCAAGTATTGTCTGTCTTGTCCTTAGTGAATCGTGCTGGCGGCTGTGACGTCAATTCTGCTAAGTACTTTGTCGTAGATGCAATGTTCAAATCCAAACGTCGGTTGCTGCCGTTTCACCTTCGGATCGGCGGCCTGCGATTTTAGCTTATGGACCCTTTGGAAGATGAGAGATTTTTACTATCAACATCTGGCAAATTTAACAGGCAACATGTCGAAGAGACTCGGCAACATTTTACTACAGCGATGACCTGAGCTAAGATTGCCATTGCCTCACATATCAGCTGTAGCCAAAATTTATCTACAGAAGAAATATCTACTGACGATCTGGTGCAAGTGGACTGAAAGTGTAATCACCTTGCAGCACAAAGAGAAGAAACATCGTTCTGTGTAATTCTATCCCACCAGAATCTACAAATAATTATGATGAAGTGTCTATATGTAGGCGCGACTCTTGTCCACGGGAAATCAACCATTTTTTACAGCCTTACAAGACAAGAAATAGTGTCACAATGTGTGACACCACAATAGATGACTCTTTGTGTTGTAACATTCAAGAATAAAAAGGCTTCTCTTCTCGCAGATAATTAGGCAAATTTTTCGCGTGTGATTTATGATAATTAGCGACAGCTGACAGCATTCACCAGCAAAGCAAGCTAATGAGATAATAACGTCGTGGCCGTAAACTTTAGCGCCAGAAAGCCATGTGGGAAATTGCGGTCATCATTGCGAAGCTTGTCATTTGAATGCCACTGGGCGTTTTCTGTTTAATATGCATCTGATGTCTGCAGTAGCGCCTTATTATCGCAACATAAAGGGAAAAATGAGTGAGTTTAACAACAATGAGAGAGCCAACAGCTTCACGGAATGGAGAGCGGTAACGATATTTTGGAGCTGATGAAAACAAGAAACGAACATGATGGAGTGAATGCAAACAGGCAGCAGGAACACCCTGTAGTAAAAGGCAAGAAAATCGACAAAAGTAGCTGGTAGGGCTCGATTTTATTTTCATTGTGAATATCGCGAAGAGCGTTTATACAAATTTCACACAGCTGCTTAATTTGACTATTTTCTAATAAAATAAAAAAAGGCGATTGATAGACTTGTCGTAATAAGTTTATTGTTTCCCTGCTCACTCTTCCGGAAAGTCTTTGGACAGTGTGTGGTACCATGCCGTCACGGCGCACTGGTGTTCATCTTTGAAGCGCAACATCAATCTCCCGATCACTTTGCATCTATGGGAAAATATGACGCTTGGTATTACATCTGGTCTGCAGGATAGATGATCCATGACCTCAAACTTGAATCACTATGGAAGTTATCGAGTTAAAGAAGCAGCAGGTGGTCAGGCAGGAGAACGATACCAGACGGCAATCTGCCTCTTCTTTCGACGACTGGTGTAGAATTCGCAGTGTGTCACAACACGCGTCTTTACCACCGGTACGAAGCCAACAACTTTCTGTTTCCGAAAGAACATAGCCGTAACGGTTATGCCGATGAAAGTTCGTTTGAACTCTTGCGACAGGTGAATATTAATGTACTCACGGCGTATTAACTGACGCACAAAGTTGCGGGAATTCTGCCATAACCATAATTTGTCTGCTAATAATATTTCGACTGTAAACTGTGCCGCCATCTTCGAGCGACTCGACAAGCTGACATTAAAGCTTTTTTTCCTTATTGTTAATTACGATCCAAACAGGTACTGCGGCGACTACAGCTGTTATGAAATACATTAAAGGAATTCTCAGTTGCGAATAAGGACAAGAATGAGGTGAAGAATGGAATGACGACAATGTAAATTATGCTGCACAGGGAATCGAACCCGGATTTCCCGCTTATCTCGAGCGGTCGCCTTACCATTTGGCTGCCCGTGCACGACTCACAGCCAGACCCAAAAGCATGGTTGACGACGGTGTAGTGTATTCTCCGCCCTGTGAAATTTCCACCCTGTGAAATTTCCGCCCATAAAAGGTCGAGGAAGGGCCCGCTAATTCCTCGTGTATTCTCCGCCCTGTGAATTTTCCGCCCTGTGAAATTTCGGCCCAGAAAAGGTCCAGGAAGGGCCCACTAATCCCCTGGGGTCACGAGCTAGCATGCTCAAGCCGTACGGTACTAGCCACACTATACGTTACATGTAACAATTTCAGTGTTATTAGTGCTGATATGTGCATGTTTTTACTGATTAAAAGTAAAAAAAAAATGATTCTATTAATTTAAGCAGAAATTTGGTTTAGAACACACAAACAGCGGCGTTTCCCAAGTGGAGCACAAAATAAGTGAATAAATAAATAAACAAGTAAATTGCGGTCAGGTTTTTGAAGGGCCATTTGTTGGTTGGTTCAATGCTGAATTTGTTAAACTTACGTCAGAGAAGCACTCGACCCAAAGGACATGAAAGAAGGCACAAAAACATTATAGCTCAAGAGTGTATTTGTAGATGATCAAAAAATTGACGAGTAACAAAAATTAACAACCTATTAAGGAGGTGGTACTCGATAAAACTGAAGGACTTAAAGAAAACGTAGAAAATCTTGCACACAAGTGTCGTGCAAAAGAAGAAAATGTATTAGTTGAAGAAAAAGCAAAGGAAGAAGAATCCAATGAAAGTAGTAGTAATATTTGCTTTTTTGACATCTGTCAGTGGCCTTTGACTGTCTTGGAAATCTAACAGTTGAATCAACAAAATGGGAAGTGACAAAAAATTTAAAAACAAACATTACTCATTCGTTTTTGTTTAACAGACAATGAGATAAAAAAAGCATTAACTAACAGTTAATGTCTGACTCGTTCTGTATCAGCCACAGCGTGAGAATGTTTCTAGACCTTGGATGGCACACATTCAACTAAAAATCACAGCTTGTACTATTCTTGTTGTAGTCTCTTTACGACAGGCACAAGTTCGAACAACGCATATAATTATGTTCAAAGTTTTCAAGCATGGTTGAATTTTTAAACCTTAAAACCTTATGAACAAGTGTAACTGTAAACAGAAATACCTTACCTAGACCGCACCTCAAACGGAAGAATGGTCCTATCGGAATTAGTAAATAAATATATGATTTTGTGAGGATGGTAATTGGTGAGGATGACAGAAGTCCGCGTTGGATTCCAAAATACATAGCTAAAACACTGCGTAAACGTCAGTCTGAAGCAGAACAAAATATTCGAGGTGTAGGTAACAAAACAGGAAATTTATACAGTTATGTGTGAGCTCGAAATTGATCGTGGAAACTATAGCCAAGTCATTCAATAACTTAATATTTAAATAGCTCCGGTGTCTCATCTTTGCATCATTAGTGCGCGTCTTTCTAAGGTGAATGGGAACTCACAAAAAGCAAGATTACATTCCAAAGATATGCTTCATTTTAGCTCAATATATGATTATTCATCATCACAACCTAGAGAAAGCCAATTTTGCGTTTGGTGTTTCATGTCACGTCCACAGTTGTGGTCATTAGAGATTTAGATTTCGCTCGGATTGTTGGTTACGGGAGAGGTGGGGGGGGGGGGGGAGGGAGGGGAGGAAGCTACCACGACCTCTTTAAGGAACCTTCACAGCATTTGCTTAAACAAGGAAAACAAAATAGACTATGGACGGCCAGATGATTGAGCCCTGGTTAGCCACTGCGCTAACCTCGCTTGGTACGATTAAGACAGTAGATAGAGCAACTTAAGACTTCACATAGATTTTAGAATATTTCAGTAGATAAAGAAGATTCAGTTCTTTTACAGCAACAGACAGCAGTCATTGTCAATAGACATATTTTCATAAAAGTGCACTTATTAAATACACCGAAATATTAAGTGCCATTATGTTCACACATGTGTAGTGTAGCTTAATTTTAACTGTTAATTTGTAAACACTACTGAGGCATGGGACTAGTGGCACTTTGGGTTTAGAAGCGTTAGAAATCACATACCTACACTTTTAAAAATAATCTGATTCCCATCGCACTTTACCCAGGCTTTGGACTGGCTAAATGGCAAAAGTAATTTTATTGTTGTTTAGGTGTGTCTAAAATCAGCTTATAGGCTTCGTCAAATTTTTTTATCTCGTTTTAGTTTTTTGTATTTTTTTAAAAGATTGCTATTCACATTTCATATATTTTTTGTTTATATACATATTCTGACACATTATTTAGTCCAGTTTTTGAAGGTAGGAGATAGTCTTCAAGCAAGCCCTTATCTCACCATCCTCCTCGTCCTATTTCAATATTTTCTCCAGTCTTTTACCCCGTTTCATGTACACTGTTTTCTTTCTTTTACCTTCTATATTCAGCTCTATTCTCATTAACGCGCACGTTGAATTTTCTGCTTCTGTTTTCATGCAAGTAATTACATCACTAATTTTAGGATTTGGTTTGGAAAGCATATTATTAATTCTGTTATGCCAGCCCTCTACGGAGTTAGTTCTTCGATGGAGCCGTTTGTAGCAGCTCCAAAGGCTGACAGGGTTTTCTTCAATTTCCAACCATCTCTCTACAAAACAGTCGAAAAAGTCAGAAAGCCTAGGAACATCCGGTACCTGCGAATGTATCTCCAGCCAGCCATCACATACATCTTCAGGCCGTAGAAACACCAGCGCAACGCACAAGCGAATTTCTTGTCTCGCTTCTTCATTTTCTTTACATTTACGAGTGAGTCCAAGATCCTGTACTTTGCTCCAGAGAGACTTTCTCATGTGGAAATAGCATCCATGCACTCAGTAAGTTGGTGACATATGTATAATTGCAGAAATCGCTGCTGACTCAAAATCTACAGTCACACTTGCAGTGTTCCATTCTGGAATATTTTCCAGCACATTTCTGAAAAGTCGCATGCATTTCTCTTTCCCTTTATTCGGTAATAATGCAAATGCAACTGGGTAGATATTAGTCTCATTTTTATTACTTCCAAAATCTGTAGGAATTGTATATATCTGTGAAAACTGTTCGCTACAGCACTTGATCGTACCATCCATAAAAAAGTCTCGTTTACTTCTTAGAGCCTCTCTCCCTGCTCTTCTTGATTTATCATCGCTTAACAGGAAACTGCTGCCATCATTCATAGCACTGCCTTAAGTTCAATCTCCTCTTTTGTCTCTGCATGCCTCTCACTTCCCTGCGACTTTGCACTTTGCTTGTATAACGTCCTCTTCGTTGTTCGCTGCTCTGGCATTTCTATCACAAAGTCGTACCCTCGATTACGCAAGCTACCTAGCTGCTCTGAATACATTTTGGAAATAGACGTATTTTCCTCTCGTGCCCTCTTATTTGCCTGGTTCGGAGACCTATGTACTCCCAACCTTGCATCATCCGGAGCTCCACATTGATGCTCGTGCGAAAAGAGCACTGTAGAATCCTTGGTTTTAAGCTTTCCTCTGCAATGATTCTCTTTCTGTTTTGAACAGCGCCAAATCACACTCCCATCTACCTTCGTTTTCTTCACTGTGTAGGAATAACCTTCATAGTGGCAACTAGACTTACCACGAATTGTCGTTGAAACTTCCATATCACAACTACTGAGATGGTAATATCCAAGTGGCACGATCTAAAGCCTACGAAAACCAGAACGACGCTAACAGACGGGACTGTGCGGGCGGAGTTCGGCCAAGTCCAGGGAACAGGTAGAGCAAGGTGATAAGCACGGTCCGGCTGCAGGTAGGACGGGACACAATGGACGAAGGTACGAGGCGGGGAGTTCGCAGATTTCTAGTGGGACGGAAAGTTCGCAGGGCGGAGAATTCATACATTCTTTGACGACATATGGAGGTTTGGGTGTGGCCGTGAGTCATGCACGAACAGCCAATTGGTAAGGCGACCGCTCGCGATAAGCGGCAAACCCGGGTTCGAGTCCCCGTCCGGCACAAATTTTCATTGTCGTCATTCCATTTCATTCGGAATTGCGAATTCATTTAATTATTGTTAATTAGTCGACTTCATCCGATATGGGAGGGTTGGGGGGGGGGGGGGGGGCGGGGACTATCAGCGGTGTAGTCAATCTGTTCTTCAGCCAAGGGACGTGTAATATACACAAAGACGAAAAACCAATCAATTAAAAGGGATATATTTGCAAGTGATTTTAAAATTTGTAAAGATGAGTTACATGAACGTTTTATAAAAAAAATTAAAACAAGGTTACTGAAAGGTGCACATAAAACAATAAGAATACATTTGAAACATTATGCAGAAAACTGTGATCTTGAAAATGAAGCACTAAACTGGATCAACCACGAGGAAAATCTTCTATTGTCGAAGAGCAAAAAGGTTAGGCAATCAGTAGGGTAGATGGTGTCAAATGGTTCAAATGGCTCTGAGCACTATGGGACTTAACTTCTGTGGTTATCAGTCCCCTAGAACTTAGAACTAATTAAACCTAACTAACCTAGGACATCATACACATCCATGCCCGAGGCAGGATTCGAACTTGCGACCGTAGCGGTCGCGCGGTTCCCGTAGTAGATGGTGTCGTTATACGTTAGAAGGACTGGTGGGTAGTATTGACGGAGAAGGTATGGTTGTTAGGGAGACAAGAAAGGTGGAGTAGTTGTAAGTGTCGGTAAGGCAATAATATGAAAGGGAAAAATGGGTAAGGGAGTAAAGGAGAAAAGTGATAGGGACAAATGAGGAGGGAAAGAAAAGAGGACAATGAATTTTTTTTTCTTTATTGTTGTTTCACTTTCTGCCAAGGGGTGGAAGGGCAGGCAGAGGAAGAACCGCTCTTCAGCCAAAAGTTTAGTTGTTAGCGTCGCGGTCTCTAGGTCAAGGGCTCTCCGGTTTCTATTCCCGGGCGGATCGGAGATTTTATTTAGTTGGGGGTTGAGTGTTTGCGTTGTCCTAATTATTTCATCTCATATTCATCGACACGCAAGTTGCCGAAGTGGCGTCAACTAGGAAGACCTCCATCAAGCGGCCGAACTACCCCCGAACAGGATCTCCCGGCGACTGCTGTAATACTCGTGTGGAAAGGGGCAGGAAAAAAGAAAAATGTCTCTCATATTTTTGTGGTGGATGCGGGAAATGAATCTCCGATTGCTGAGAAGACTGGTACTCTACATCTACATTTACATCCATACTCCGCAAGCGGAGGGTACTTTGAGTACCTCAATCGGTTCTCCCTTCTATTCCAGTCTCGTATTGTTCGTGGAAAGAAAGATTGTCGGTATGCCTCTATGTGGGCTCTAATCTCTCTGATTTTATCCCCATAGTCTCTTCGCGAGATATACGTAGGAGGGAGCAATATACTGCTTGACTCCTTGGTGAATGTATGTTCTCGAAACTTCAACAAAAGCCCGTACCGAGCTACTGAGCGTCTCTCCTGCAGAGTCTTCCACTGGAGTTTATCTATCATCTCCGTAATGTTTTCGCGAGTACTAAATGATCCCGCAACGAAGCGCGCTGCTCTCCGTTGGATCTTCTGTATCTCTTCTATCAACCCTATCTGGTACGGATCCCACACTAGTGAGCACTCTGAGAGGAGTCAAACCACTCTCAAGTTTTTTGGACTTCCCGACGTCCTTCCTCGCAGGAGATGTATGTCTCAGAGGGGAAAGAAAGAAGGAAAGAAAGGATCCCGTGAGAACGAGCTCCGTCGTACATTCCGGCCCCATTTACGGCAGAGTGGAAGGTCTCGCGAGAATAAAAGCGGTTACCGCAGTGTCAGCTGCGGTTTCACGACTGACGCCTTGCGAAACTGGCGCGCCGGGGACTAATCAAATGCTGTGAACTCTTGGCGGCATCTGGCGGACCGAGCTCGGGCAGGTGTGTCCGGAGACAGTGGCGGCTCGGTTCGTTAACGGGCGCCCGCCGCTTTCCTTATGGGCGCAAAGCGCAGGCGGCCCGATTCCTGGCCGTTGCGCAACGTTCGTTGCGTCCGAAACTTCCACTGCAATTGCAGCAGCCAATTACTGCTGCAGCGTTCCCCGGTGCAGCAGTGATCGGAGGTGTGCATGTGCGCGTGTGCGTGCTTGCAGGTGCGTGCGCTGGCCGCTGCCCCTACAAGGGCATATCGCGGCTCTGGGGCGGCAGGTCTCGCGAGCTGCGCGCTCCGTTTACTCCAAAACTGGACGCGGCGGCGGCCTCAATGGCCACTCCGCCTCACTGTGCAGCTGCAGGGTAGAAACACTGTTTCTGCGGGTCCATTGATGGGCGAGCGTGTCTGTCTGTAACACTTTGCCTGCGTCGCGGTTGCGCGTCGGTTGTGACCACTAACAGCGTCCAGCGCTTACTAAGGAAGACTTAACAAAACTGGGAGGCTGGTCCCGGCAGAGGTTCGAGCCCTCCCTCGGGCATGGGTGTGTGTGTTTGTCCTTAGTTTAATATTTCTTAAATTTAAAGAACCTCTCTCACACCGGCCTGATTTTGCTTCACTGATCAGGATAGTAAAAACATGCGTATATTAAGGGAATTTTCATTGACAAAGCAGGCTTATCACATTCACACAGTTCAATACTGTTCTGTCCTGATTAAATTAAGCTTAACTTAAATTCCATAAGGCAGTGAAGCAATTTCGAAGTCTCGGTGCGACGAAAATTGTGAGTCGATCTCCTGGAAACATTTGTAATAATTATTAACTTTCGGTGATCACATGGGGAAGACCGGAGATCTGCTGGTAAGACCGTGTTAGCCTATTTATTTGAAGTAACTGGGTATCTTGAGCATTCAAAACGGCAGGTTTGTCCAGTGTAAATCAGACGTTCCCCACTGATCCCGTGCAACACAACGTAGTAAGCAGACACTGTCAATAATAATAATCCGTTAAATAATACGCGAACGCACTTACTTTAGTTTAGTTCATGTATTAAATTCCTTCTCATACAGAATCTCATCAAGATGGCGACTCGCTCAACAATACATACATATAGATCCTTCTTTTACGACTAATCGGCAAGAAGTTTTTATTCTTTTCATAAGAGAAAACATAGATAGCAGAGAAGCTATTCCATGGAGTAAATGGACGCTCCAAGGAATAATTGGGCTTGAAACTACTTTGCATTGATAATCGGTAAGATAAGAAGAGATATTTCGAGATATGTACTGAGTTATATAATTTCTAAAATTTCTGAAAATATCGTGGAGAGACCGCTGCAAGAGACATTACATCAGGATAATTTAGGTTAAGTAGTGTGTAAGCTTAGGGACTGATGACCTTAGCAGTTAAGTACCATAAGATTTCACACACATTTGAACTTTTTTTTTTTTTGAACTTAACAAAATAGATTTGGCATTAGTTCTGTAAAATTTATTGAAATATTCATTCATTTTACGAGAGCGTCCTAATACGTAATGTCTCTGAATTTTTTTATATAAAAACTAAAGTTCTTAAGTAAACCAAATGTTATTAGACTTCTACACTTTTATTGTTCATGTTGACGTATTCATTTCTCGCCTTAGTCACCATGGAAACGAACACTTTTCTCCCAACGAGAGGCCAGTTTGTTGATACCATCACTGTAGGATGTTTCACTTTGTTGACAGAGCGAAAACCTCGCCTCTGCTTGCTCTGCTTCATCATTATCAAAGTGAAGTCGACGAAGGTGTCCTTTAAGTTTTGGAAACAGACGAAACTCTGGATGGAGCCAAGTAGGGGCTGAATGGAGGATGCTCGATGACCCAAGGCGTCGGCTTGTTGTAGATGTCGCAGCGCTCGTGTGTGGTCCGGCACTGTCATGCTGAAGGATGCACTCTTCGACGTAGAAAGTAGATTACAGCAACTCACGCATCGACTTAATAACGCCACACACCGCCACGTTATATGCTATGATTCGGAGCTGAAAACAGTTGTCAACCGCGTTTACTAGAGTTGGTTTTCACTGTGAAGTTACCTCTCGAGTTTTTTGAAAGGGAGCCGAGCTGAGACGGAAGACAGTCTTGAAAACAATGTCACCTGAACCGGAACGTGCTGATTGGTCCCCGACTAAAAGGAATAGCGCAATAAAACTCGGTCAAGAAGGTTGTACTTACTGAGTGGAGTCGCTACAAATTCTTGTGCGTGTAAAGTCTGCAAGCATTATGAAGAAACTGGGTCAACCAAAACTGCTCCAAGGAATGGCCGAAAACTATACTGACTGATCAAGACTATCGTAGAATCTGCCGTCTTTCTCTGCTAGATCGTCTTCGTATCACAAAGGTGTAAATACCGTGTTGAAAACTTGACGGTCTGAAGTTTCTGAGCGGACAGTCAGACAAAAATTAGGTGAAAATACGAGCGAGAACTCCAAGAAAGAAGCTTTTTCTGAACGAAGTTTGCTCGTCGTCGACTAGGCTAAGACATATTGCCTGAATGGGCCACTGCCATTGCGAAGCATCCCACTAGTGTCGTGGTGTAGGGATGCATGGTGAGATATAGCATTTGTCGTCTGCAAGCATTACAGGTAACAATAAGACCAAGGAGTACCAAGAAGAAGTCTTAGAGCTGAAATTCTGCTCTTTTCCTTATTTATTGCAGTGATCAGTGTATCTTATAAAAAGACTGTGCCCCATGTCACAACGCTAGAATAACTAGGAAACGGTTCACTGACCACGATATTAGGTGTGCTGACTTGGTCTGGCAACAGTCCCAATCTCAATCCGATTGAATACTTGTGGTCAAGACTGAAAATTATGGTTTCGCGACGGAATCGCAGTAACTAGTGGGGGCTGCTACAGGCCATCGACAGTTCATGGTTCAGAATGATCAAAGCAGAAGATCTCCAACATTAGGTACGGTATTTTACGGACTATAAGAGGCACTTTTTTCTTCGAAAAATTTTCATCAGAATTCAGGTGCGTCGTATACGCGAGGTGGCCCAGTGGTTAGCACACTGGACTCTAATTCGGGAGGACGGCGGTGCAATCTCGTCTCCGGCCATCCTGATTTAGGTTTTCCGTGATCTTCGTAAATCGTTTTAGGCAAATGCCGGGATGGTTCCTTTGAAAGGACACGGCCGATTTCCTTCCCCATCCCTTCCTAACCCGAGCTTGTGCTCCAATGACCCCGTTGTCGACGGGACGTTGAACACTAATCTCCTCCTCCTCCATCGTTTGATTTGAAATTCCCGCGTCTTAAAAATGGCCATATATTCGATGCCACGGGAAACCTGTCTCTATCTGGCAACACTGGATTCAACTGGCAGGAGCATTGCACCGATGCGACGAACATGAGTTGCGAGGATTCACAAGCTTGCTAACTCTGTCTCCTTCCCGGCCCGCCGTCACAAACCCAGAACACTGTCCAACCTATGAAGCGCTACTGCAGTCTACGATACCAGTGAATTTTATTTGAGTTATTGTTAACAGCACAATATTTTTGTTAGCAGCTAGTTTCGTAATGAAAAATAAAGGTATTTATATGATGCGGACTATAAATTGAAAGTAACAGCACATGCAGAAAAGTGGAACAGAGAAGCTGTGTAGCATTTCGGCCCTCCACCAACAAAAAAAAACAATTCGCTATTGGAGAGCTAGTAAGGGCGAACTGAAAAAAAATGAGGAAGACGAAATGTGCGAATACAGGATTGAATGGAAAATGACTAAAACTAGAAGATGACGAAATGAAATAGATTCAAGAACATCGCCAAAATGGCATTGGAATTAATAGAAAAATGATTAAAATACACGCGCTCATAAGCTAACGCTACAGTGGAACCCAACAGACTTTGAGGTTGAAGCTGGTTGGTGCTACAGATTTATGAAGCGTCTTGGACTTGGCATGCGAACAAAACCAAAAATCTCAGAAAATACCATAAGAGAACGAAGAGAAAATATTATCTTTCCATCGCTTTATTATTCAACATCGATATAAAACCAGTGTGGGACCATGCCAAATAGCGCATATGGACGAAACTCCTCTGACATTTTATGTGGCTCGTAAGTAACGCTCCCGATGGCAGTGAAGGCTATCTTATACAAGAAGAGGACAACGATGACGACCAAGAGGAAGAAAAACAAGCAGAAGAAAGTTCAGATGACGATTTTCAGGGACTTTAAGGGTCAGTCCGGTTTTATAAACTAATTGTTTTTAGTCTGGCTTTGCAGTCTAATAACAAAAATGATGAAAATTTTATTTATTTAAAAAAATTACTTAAAAAGTAAGGTGCGATTTATAGTCCGTAGCGTCTTATACTCCGTAAAATATTGTATTCGATGGCGCGCAGAATGGAGGTAGTGATAATTCCATTACGTATTGAGAAACATTGCAATAAGTTTCATATCAAATACTTTTTAACTTTCTGAAATTGTTGGTTTGTTAGTATTTTGTTTTATTTTTAATGAAACTTGTTTGACTTTTTATATTTCAACTCAAATTTCCAGGCAGCAGGCATTAGGGCAAGTTTCCTGAAAATTTGTAATAAATTATAATATAAATTTAAACTGAAACATAATCCTGAATGCAATATTCAAAGGCTTTCTACAACGTGTTCATAACTACTGTAGTTAATTAACATAGAACTCAAGTACAGGTTCGAACTGTAGAAGAGATGAAGAACTAAACAACAGCAATCATGATTTGATTGCGTACATAATTAATGAGCTAGTAAATTGGGTAGAAAAAATTTCCCCCACAAAACTAAATTTCTCCGCTATCCGAATCGACCTATGTGACGCCAACGAAAAGGAGCATAGGATGAGAAGGTTCATATAATTTTTATATTTCTGGAAACCAGTTTAGTAAAACAGATGGAGTGTTCAGTGAAAGAGGGAGTTCGTGGCCATTGCATGAAACATTGCTTCGCCTCCGCGCCACGAGACCTTTTTGGAGCGTGGGTGTTGGGCTGACGCTGCCGCAGAATGGCCAGGCAGTTCCCCCACCACTCAGACTGAGGCGGCATAGGATGGTCGGCGATACTTCCCCGGTCACGCTGGCTGCAAGCAACCACTGTTTATCGCTGGAGTCACTCCAAGGGTCTGCTCTGAGGAAATAAAACCGAAGGAGCCACGCGTCCAACTCTGGAGCAGTATCTAGTCGCCATCGGTTAGTTTCGGCACGTAGGATTATTGGCGTGAAAATCTGCCACCATCTTATTTGAAACATATACCGCACTTCGTTCTATTGAAGTCAGATATGTACAGGAAACTCGAGATAGAAATTCGATTCCATCTTATGACGACAATCAGAATTTTTCTTGTTTTTTGTGTTGGTAGATTACTTTTATTGACTGTAATGAATTAATTATGCTTTGAGCCAATAATGACAAAGAAAGGAGTCTTAGTTATAAAATATGAATCCACAGTGTTACTACAGTTCATACAGCACGACTCATCAGCATTTCGTTACAAAACGTGTTAATAACACATAAAGGGTGACATTAGTATAAATGAAAGACCATAACAAAATGTTTGGACAAAAAATAAATGATTATTTTCACTTAAAACTTTGTTTTTTAAAATAGGAACCCCCATTTTTTATTACATGCTCGTGTAGTACGTAAAGAAATATGAATGCTTTAGTTGGACCACTTTTTTCGCTTTGTGATAGATGCCGCTGTAATAGTCATAAACATATAGCTCACAATTTTAGACGAACAGTTGGTAACAGATAGGTTTTTTAAAATTAAAATACAGAATGTAGGTTCGTTTAAACATTTTATTTCGGTTGTTCCAATGTGATACATGTACCTTTGTGAACTTATCATTTCTGAGAACGCATGCTGTTACAGCGTGATTACCTGTAAATAACACATTAATGCAATAAATGCTCAAAATGATGTCCGTCGACCTCAATGCTTTTGGCAATAGGTGTAACGACATTCCTCTCAACAACGAGTAGTTCGCCTTCCGTAATGTTCGCACATGCCTTGATAATGCGCTGACTCATGTTATCAGGCGTTGTCGGTGGATCACGATAGCAAATATCCTTCAATGTCCCTACAGAAAGTAATCCGGGGACGTCAGATCCGGTGAACGTGCGGGCCGTGGTATGGTGCTTCGACGACCAATTCACCTGTCATGAAATATGCTATTCAATACCTCTTCAACCGCTCGCGAGCTATGTGCCGGACATCCAACATGTTGGAAGTACATCGCCATTGTGTCATGCCGTGAAGCATCTTGTAGTAACATCGGTAGAACATTACGTAGGAAATCGGCATATATTGCACCATTTAGATTGCCATCGATAAAATGAGGGCCAATTCTGCTTCCTCCCGTAATGCCGCACCATACATTAAGCCGACAAGGTCACTGTTGTTCCACTTGTCGCAGCCATTGTGGATTTTCCGTTGCCCAATAGTGCATATTATGCCGGTTTACGTTACCGCTGTTGGTGAATGACGCTTCGTCGCTAAATAGAACGCGTGCAAAAAATCTGTCATCTTCCCGTAATTTCTCTTGTGCCCAGTGGCAGAACTGTACACGACGTTCAAAGTCGTCGCCATGCAATAACTGGTGCATAGAAATACGGTACGGGTGTAATCGAAGTTGATGTAGCATTCTCAACACCCACGATTTTGAGATTCCCGATTATCGCGCAATTTGTCTGCTACTGATGTGCGGGTTAGCTGCGACAGCAGCTAAAACACATACTTGGGCATCATCATTTGTTGCAGGTCGTGGTTGACGTTTCACACATGGCTGAACACTTCCTGTTTCCTTAAATAACTTAACTATCCGGCGAACGGTCCGGACACTTGGATGATGTCGTCTAGGATACCGAGCAGCATACATAGTACACGCCCGTTGGGCATTTTGATCACAATAACCATACATCAACACGATATCGAACTTTTCCGAAACTGGTAAACGGTCCATTTTAACACCGGTGACGTATCACGAAGCAAATACCGTCCGCACTGGCGGAATTTTGGGTGATACCAGGTACTTATACGTTTGCGACTATTACAGCGCCATCTATCACAAAGCGAAAAAAGTGGTCCAACTAAAACATTCATATTTCTTTACGTACTACGCGAATATGTAATAAAAAATGGGGGTTCCTATTTAAAAAAACGCAGATCATATCCGTTTGACCTATGGCAGGGCCTTCAAGCGGGCCAATCATAGCGCTATCTGGTTTCTCCCTTCAAGCTAGACGAGTTTCGTTCTTTGTAGTTTTTTCGTTAGATGCTTATTTCGTGAGATATTTGGCCCGGTCACTATGAATGGACCACCCTGTATATATTCATTTTGAATCATTGTAGCGCAGAAAATTGTGAAGTATCTTTTTTGTTTCCTTGTCGTCGTATTTCAGGCGTTAGATATGAATGGTTTTCTCTCTAACTTCACCCTCTTCCGACTAGCACTTGCTATCCGCATTTTGAACAACCATCAGATCATCTCTAATACATGTTTTATACAGTAAGCAGAATCATCACTGAAAATCGAGAGCCGGCCGGGGTGGCCGAGCGGTTCTAGGCGCTACAGTCTGGAACCGCGCGACCGCTACGGTCGCAGGTTCGAATCCTGCCTCGGGCATGGATGTGTGTGATGTCCTTAGGTTAGTTCGGTTTAAGTAGTTCTAAGTTCTAGGGGCTGATGACCTCAGAAGTTGAGTCCCTTAGTGCTCAGAGCCATTTGAACCATTTTTGAAAATCGAGATCCTGTGCACCTACCAACCTGAAAACGTCTATTATAGTGCAACGCCAACTAAAGCAAGGTTTTGGAACTCTCGTTTCTGTTAGCTTAGTGTGTTTCAGCGAAATATAAACCCAGTTTTAACTATTTTGATTACTTTTTCCGGGATTTGTATTGCGGGATCGCTGAATTTAGAGACCGGAATAGTTAATTCTAAATTCCTCAAATGCATTTCAGCAGACGCGAAGTTCGTTTTTCATATTGTGCTAATCTAAAAAGTACATGTCCGGAAGAAGGAGCTTTTCTTTCATATTAAGTTTTCTTCGCACTATGCTTGTAGGGTGTCAGGCAAATCCAACACCTTCCATGATAACCCTGACATGATAAGTAAATCCAGTAGTATGTCACATAGCTCCGAATAAATCGTGACATTAAATTAACCAAAGTAATACGAGTAACGAGTGAACAAATGGAATACCACAGACTAACACAAGAATGCCTAAATGCATGTCATACCTTCCCACCGTGGGACAGACGCAGTTCCGAAGGGAGAAGCGAGAACAGAAGCCGAGAGCAGAACCGTGTTAAGCTGGAAGGCCCTACGATAAGGGACGGACGGACACCCACGTCGCCAGCTAACCGCTAGGACGACACCACCCGCAAGTTTTTAGCGTGAGACTTTTTCGCGTCTCTGTTACGTTAGGAGCACCCCCCAGTCCATGTAAAAAACCTAGAGCCCTCCAGAAGAACAGTATAGATCTTCCGATAACACAAAAAGGGCCACAGCACCCGCAAGTTTTAGCGTGAGACTTTTTCGCGTCTCTGTTACATCAGGATCACCCCCCAGCCCATGTTAAAAGATAGAGCCCTCCAGAAGAACAGTATAGATCTTACGATAACGCTAAAAGGACAACACCAGCTGCAAGTTTTAGTGTGAGACTTTTTCGCGTCTCTGTTACGTTGCAAACTTTAAAAAACATTGCCCCACCACGAAAAGTATAACGTTTCTCAATGGATAGACAGAATTTTTGTAGGTGGAGCTTAAGGTTAACATTGAGACCCTGATTGGTCAGATGAAAACACAGCCAGATAGTTTTTTTTAAACCAACTTCGGTAAATTGTAGTAAGGAGAAGTTAGGACAGAGTTGCTTCCGAGACGGAGAGGTGAGCGGAGCTGTGCTGTCCGCCGCCCCCTGACGAACACCGACAAGGTAATGAACGCACGCGATGCCGCATTTTGAGCGCATAAGGCTTCACTCAGAACTGCAGAAGTCTCATCTGTTACATCCCCTTTTTGCGTAATACTAGTGTCGATCGTCAATTAAAGCTCATGGTGTTCACATTTGCCACTTGAAGTAAAAATCTGAAATGCGATGATTTTTCTGTTATATAGTTATTGAGAAGCCACATCAGCCACTGTAATTTACGACAAGTTAGATAAGTCATTAAAGATAATTGAGGGTCACTGTAGACCATTTTGATAATATGCTTTTTTGTGAAACTTAATTTAAACCTAGATTATAGATGTGATATGGCATAGGTCATCCTTCAATCCATTGTAGAACTTGGAAACCTATTCAGGGAATATTCGTTCGCATTTTTGTTGAACGAAGTTGATTTTTACCATCCTGTATTAAAACATTTCCATTTATCAATAGTGCAATTTATAAACAATGTTTTGTGAGTAGAATAAAATTTCCAATGGTAAACTTAACTGCTTTTTCGACGTTATTTTACCAGCTAACTAAAAATAGGAAAGTCTTGAACCCCTTCCACTAAATTTAGTTAGTATTAAGATTCTTTTACAGGGAGTGCAGTGGAGCTGACGCTGAAATCATGAAGTATTTGATTATATCATCGCTAGTCTCACTGACTCTTCTGAATTCTACATGTCATGTGTGGTCTGGCGTCTCCTTACCAGCAACAGGTCCCAGGTTCAAACTAGTCAATTCCCTAAAAAACACGCTCAGAGCGTCGTTGCGCGGAAGTGGTAGGGAGACACGATATAGAACAAACAGAAACCATGCAGAATGTTTAGACGCTGCATACCTGCAGGACGTAGTTTTCAATATCAATTGAGCTGTATATTTTTCCTATTTCAATCAATGTTTGCCCTAAATTTGCAAAAACTATGTATTACTAAATTTCCTCATGTCCGTAGCACACATTTCCACACATTTGTCAGGCACTAAGCCTTTGTCCCCTTTCAAAAAGGTTATGACTTGAGGAAACTGATGGTCAACTTTACAGACATGCCGTCACATACTAGAGGTTCCCAAGGGAGTGTTTAGTAACTTTTTGCACAATTTGCGTTGAGAGACATGCACCGATTTATTTGAAGTTGGCACATTAACACACGAAAACTTTTCGCATGCTAGACTGAGGCTCAGCTGAGCTGCAGTGTAACTACCTATGCAAACATATACCTGGCTATTCTGCAGTCACGTTGGATTGATAGTGCAACCTGTTGTCACGTGTGAACAGGCTGAACGGATCTCGTGAAGTTTGCGGGGCTTACGGAAACACAATTTAGCCTCCTTTAAGGGGAGAAACCACAATAGGATGCTGTTTGACACTGATATTTTGGGATTATTTTTGGGTGGGAAGGATTAATTAAAATTTAATAAAACTTTGACATCATTTCATTCACATTTCGAACAGTTTTTTTGAATTTTTTTTGAAAATTTCAGCCAAAAATAACAAAGTTACGCTGCGATGTCAACTGCAGGTTGAGAGTATAGTTCTCCTGCGTGCAGTGTAACCATTCCGATTTTCATCTGAAATCAAAAAGGTTTTGATTTTGCATTAATAACTTATTTTCTAAGAATATGAACCTCGATGCAGGTAAAAATATTGAAAATCAAAAATTTTGCAGGCGTTGGAACAATTTACTTCGATATTCACGATTTTTTCTCTAATTAGGAAAAGAAAAATACCCTTAAAATCAGGTTATCTCACGAGTTGGTTCATATAATTCGTAATTATATAAAGAATCATACTATCAATTTTCATAATGATCGGTTCTATACGTTTTGAGTTAGACTGCACGAAAATGGGAAATCAGTCATTTCGAGATAAGCGCGTTTGAAAGATAAATTTTCAGAATCTAGAATTCAAGGAAGTAACAATAATGTAAAAGGTTTATCGATTAATCTGCAATTCCAGCGCCATATAGTAATCCTTCTTCTTCCTCATAGGCTTCGTTCTGCTCTTGCAGCAGTGCTTTCCGAGCTTTCCTTCCTTTGATTCCAATGAACTACGTCGATTCTGCCGGCTCACGCACTGCTTATCCATTTGTTCGGCATAATTGGAACTTTGCATGCCTACTACAATTCCTGCCTCGTTCATGCCCACCAGAAGGGATGAATCTCCTTCATTGAATAAGCCCACTGCTAAATACGACGCCAATTCAACGACTTTTAGTCCGTAGTGCAAGTGCTTAGGAGCTAATCGCCAAGTCGTATTAAAACTTTCATTCGCATTTTGTGTGTGGCCACCTAAACATCTCTCCAGTAATTCATCCCTTTATAAATCATATATTGTAAGAATTTCCTTCTGTACGTCGGGGTGCAACGGAGTAGGGCGCAGTTCATGTTTCATTCCAAGAGGTGTTCGTTTCTGCCACTCGCACTAGCTGTCTTCTTCCTCTGGGCAGTACTCGTGTCGAAGATTTTCAACCGTGGAAATTGTACGATAGTATGTCGCCATAATAACTTTTTTCATGATTTGGACTCGGTTCTATGCTC
Organism: Schistocerca piceifrons; assembly: GCF_021461385.2. NCBI lineage: Eukaryota > Metazoa > Arthropoda > Insecta > Orthoptera > Acrididae > Schistocerca > Schistocerca piceifrons. The sequence goes on from NC_060141.1 coordinate 560,242,328, forward strand.
ATAAAATCCAAACGAATGCGAATTTCGTTTTGAAATGCTGATAGCGTATTCTTGGATAGATAAGCTAACGATTTGTGCAATAAAAACATCGGATTTTTGAACCTCCTAATGTGGTTTCCCCCCTTAACCACTGCGCGTCAGTACACATGCATTCTTGTGCCTCCCATGTGCCCGGCTTAGCTGCGTTAAAGGTTGCGGCGGAGATAGGGGCAGGCATGCTGGAAGAAGAGTTATATGAAGATGGTATCTGTCCATTCGGACATGTCCGAAAGGACAGATACCATCGGTGTCCATGCAGATCTCTTGGAATGAAATGATTATTAAATCAAGACTCTAAGCTTTCCACTGGCGTTGATATACATTAACGGGGACAGTTGAAAATGTGTGCGCCGAACGGGAGTCGAACCCAGGATCTCCTGCTTACATGGCAGACGCACTATTCATCTGAGCCACCGAGGGCACAGAGGATAGTGCGACTGCAGGGATTTATCCCTTGCACGCTCCCCGTGAAACCCACATGTCCAGCTTAATGTCCACAAACTACATTCGTAGTGCCCCTGGCCATTACACTCATTACTCGCGGCAGACAATCTTACCATGTCCCGTAAGAGTTCAGGCAATACCTGTGCATCCGGCACAGAAGAAGAAGGTCAATGGACGGTTAGCCTTAACTATATGAATTGATATCTGTTCTTTCGGACACTGACCTTCTTCGTCTGTGCTGGATGCACACGTATTGCCCGAACTCTTACGGTACTAGGTAAGATTGTCTGATGCGAGTAATGAGTGTAATGGGCAGGGGCACTACGAATGTAGTGTGTGGACATTAAGTTGGGAATGTGGGTCTCACGGGGAGCGTGCAAGGGATAAATCCATGCAGTCGCACTATCATCTGTGCCCTCGGTGGCTCAGATGGATAGAGCGTCTGCCATGTAAGCAGGAGATCCTGGGTTCGAGTTCCGTTCGGAGCACACATTTTCAACTGTCCCCGTTGATGGATATCAACGCCTGTCGACAGCTTAGGGTCTTGATTTAATAATCATTTCAGGAAGAAGAATTGTAGTCCTCTGGTAACAACACACGCTCGCTTCCAGTTCTACAAGCAGCCGACCATCCGTCCACTGATCCTTTCGTGGTAAGCTATGAGCCCATGCAGCTCCCTGTATGGTATTGTATAGTGGTGTGCAAGGTGTGTGAGTGTTTGTGTGTGTGTGTGTGTGTGTGTGTGTGTGTGTGCGCGCGTGGGTGAGAGCGCGCGAGCGCCTCTGAGCTTCGCAGATGGGTGGATTTCCTAGTACATCTGGTACGTTTTCATGGCAAGAAAACGGTAAAGACTTCCGATAAATATTCATGGCTGTCTTGTAATTTTACTGGCGTTTGTTCCCCGTGTAATTTACGACATATCCCGTTATCTCGATGTATCATCCGCCGGAAACGGCAGCAGTGAAACGCCTGCCATTTCGCTAAACGTCCTGCTAACATATGCACATTCGTTGTAATGACAGCTAATGGCGACAAATCAAGCTTTGCGTGTACTCTAAAGGATAGGGCGCAGGAGACGTGTGTGATTAACGACGGCTCTAACATTTTATGCCAAACATATCCACTCAGCATGAGTGTCGTAACGTCAATTCTGATGGGACTTTCTGCAGTTAGCAAATTGCAGTCCGTACCTACGAAGCTTCAGAGCAATAATTGCGATTATTACGAAAAATGACGTCAACTGTCTTATGTAACAAGTGAAGAACGTGTTTCTCGTGCGACATATCAAATGCCTCTATGTTTAACGCTTTGTCCCTACGCGATAAGTTATAGTAATTGCGAACAAGAAATCACTGAAATAACTTTTGGTTGACGCTTATCACAAACATTTTTGAAATTTTAAAGTCGTTCACTACCGAATAATTAAAAATTTGATCATCATCATCATCAGCCAGTTCAATCACTTAATGATGCCGGCCGGTGTGGCCGTGCGGTTCTAGGCGCTTCAGTCTGGAACCGCTTGACCACTTCGGTCGCAGGTTCGAATCGTGCCTTGGGCATGGACGTGTGTGATGTCCTTAGGTTAGTTAGGTTTAAGTAGTTCTAAGTTCTAGGGGACTGATGACCACAGATGTTAAGTCCCATAGTGCTCAGAGCCATTTTGAACTTAATGATGTGGCCTCTTTGAGTCGGCGTGTAACAAAGCATCCCAGTAAGCCACTTCTTCCGATCCTGACCTTCGCGTTGCCAATTGAATCCCACTGTCTTCCCTATACCTTTGTCCCATCTACCTTTCTCTAGGTCTCTTTTGATAAATTGGGCTCCAGTCCAGGATTTGTTTAGACCGTCTACCATCTTTTGTTCAAACAACATGATCAGCCCACTGCCATTTCAACGTATTCACTCTTTCCATTATGTCAGTGACCTTCGTTGTTCGTCTTATTTCAAATGCTCTCTTCCTGTCTTTTTTCGTGTAACCCAACATTGATATTTCCATTTCTCTTTGAACTATCGTTACCTTGTTAACAATGAATTGATTTAATGTTCATGTTTCGCAGCCATAAATTATTACTGGCAATATACATTAGTCGAAAACAGATTTCTTCAGCTCAACCGACATCTTAGATTTCAAAAATTGTAGAGAGCCTCCCATAAACTTGCCAGTCCAATTTAATTTGTCGTAATATTTCTGGTTTTTAATCTCCTTTCATGTTTATCAGTTAATCCAGATAGATATATTCTGTGACTCTTTGGAGTTGTGTACTTCCAACTGATATACTTCCTTCAGGTGTCCAACATTGATCATTATCTTGGTTTTATCAATGTTCATTTTTAGTCCAACTTCAGAGCACACTAATGGAAGTTCGTTAACTAATACTTGACGTTATTCTATGTCATTTGCAAATAGAACAATCAACCGCCAACCTCAAGTTTTTCAGTCTTTTTCCGAGAACTTGAATTCCCTTTTCTACCCAAATCAATTTAGACACGGCTTTTTCTAAGACTGTTAAAAATACATAGTTTTCTACAATCATTTTGCTTTACACTCTTTTCAATGGGAAATTCATCAGTATCTTCGTCAAAGCTCACAAAGGCTGTGGAGGTTTTGTAAATATTATGTAGGATTTTGATATAGCCCTGTTCTACTGCTTGTTGTTTTAGAGCTGCAAACAAAGCTGGGTGACTGATAGAATCAAAGGCATTTCAAAAGTCTATAAAAGCAAGGCAAAGGGGTAGATGGTACTCATTTATATTTACTTGTTCGAAATTTATATCAAACTTCGTTAATGTATTGTGTTGATGTCAGCAGAGTGAAAATTACATCCAGACTGTATTATAACATATCAAAATATAAATGAACTTGAGTGACTACTCCTGGAGGCGTTTGATTCAATGTGCAGTCAATTCCATTAAATTTTAAATTGTATAGTCCACGACTGCAATCATTCTGTTTTTAATATGTTGGTGACCTCATATCTGCTTGTATTTTTTCTGCAACCTTACATTATACTGCATTTCAGATCGTCGACTGAAATGTACTATTTAATTTAATGAAGCATCTACCTGACGCATTAGCTATTAAATTTTTGCAGGTCGTACAGTCATGATTAACTGTCTTAGGAATTTTCTAGCTCGTAACACTATAAGGTGTCATTTATTGGAATATTTATTAGTTATTTTAAAATTGGGTACATTATTTTGATGGAGTTCAAATGCCATTTTAATGGGTTGCCGATATATGATCAACTGTAGTAAGAAACCTAATTGCTGTTTTGCAGACAGCCTACATGCGAGGAAAATGTGATTTACATAGGGTGAGCCGGAACTTCACAGAAAAAAAGTGCAGGTTGTTAAAAGATTTATTCTAAAAACAAGGTGTTTATAATCGGACTTTCGCTACTTGAGCCAGAGGAGACGGAACTATTTACCGTATTGGTAAATAACTTTGTAGGCATGATGTTGAGACTGAGCGCTGCAGGTTTGCTTTGTTAGTGGTACTATCACGGCGACGTAAGGTTGAAACACAATTATCAACGCCCATTGCAGCTACAGACAGTCAGCATGGGTCTGAGCAAAGTGAGCAGTGTTTTACTCGTAAAGCGTTTTGTCAAAACAGCAATACTGCTGCTGGTCTTCGCGAGAATCGACGCATTAAAAGAACGTAAGAACGTGGAGAGAATCTCTTTCCGCACCAGGGTTGAAGAACAAGATTCGGATATTCGAATTAACTGGTGATCAGGGAATACTGCTCCTGGGAGAGGCCGATGGCCATCTGCGACCTGTGGTGCTGGTGATTGTGTTTCAACTCTACGTCGCCGTAACAGTGCCGAATCGAGACGGCAAGTCATGACTCCAGCACCACTAACAAAGCAAACCTGAATCATGAATACGACATTTCGTAATTACGTGGAACGTGTCAGCTTAACACAAGTTTTCTTTACACAATGTAATTAATTTTTCTTACTATTTCGTATCTAAAAATTAATCTATTGAGTAGAAGGAGTTGTAATTCAGAAATTCTTTTGATTTGCAGAATGAGATTTTCACTCTGCAGCGGAGTGTGCGCTGATATGAAACTTCCTGGCAGATTAAAACTGTGTGCCCGACCGAGACTCGAACTCGGGACCTTTGCCTTTCGCGGGCAAGTGCTCTACCAACTGAGCTACCGAAGCACGACTCACGCCCGGTACTCACAGCTTTACTTCTGCCAGTACCTCGTCTCCTACCTTCCAAACTTTACAGAAGCTCTCCTGCGAACCTTGCAGAACTAGCACTCCTGAAAGAAAGGATATTGCGGAGACATGGCTTAGCCACAGCCTGGGGGATGTTTCCAGAATGAGATTTTCACTCTGCAGCGGAGTGTGCGCTGATATGAAACTTCCTGGCAGATTAAAACTGTGTGCCCGACCGAGACTCGAACTCGGGACCTTTGCCTTTCGCGGGCAAGTGCTCTACCATCTGAGCTACCGAAGCACGACTCACGCCCGGTACACATCCCCCAGGCTGTGGCTAAGCCATGTCTCCGCAATATCCTTTCTTTCAGGAGTGGTATTTCTGCAAGGTTCGCAGGAGAGCTTCTGTAAAGTTTGGAAGGTAGGAGACGAGGTACTGGCAGAAGTAAAGCTGTGAGTACCGGACGTGAGTCGTGCTTCGGTAGCTCAGTTTGTAGAGCACTTGCCCGCGAAAGGCAAAGGTCCCGAGTTCGAGTCTCGGTCGGGCACACAGTTTTAATCTGCCAGGAAGTCTTTTGATTTGTTTTTAAATGGTGATCGGCTATGTGTCAGACTTTTAATGCTATTGGGCAAATGACCAAAAGTTTTTTTGGCAGCATAATTCACCCCTTTCTGTGCCAAAGTCAGATTTTAACCCAGAATAGTGAAGATCATCCTTTCTTCTAGTGTTGTAGCTATGCACTTCGCTATTAATTTTGAATTGGGATAGGTTACTAATAACAAATATCATAAGTGAATATATGTGTTGGGAAGGTACTGTGAATATGCCGAGTTCCTTAAATTAATGTCTGCAAGGTGACCTTGGGTGGGCTCCAGCTATTATTCTGAGTACACGCTTGTGTGAAATGAATATTTTTTCTCTTAATGATGAGTTAACTCAAAATATGATGCTACATGAAAGCAGTGAATGCAAACAGGCGTAGTAGGCTACTTTACTGATGTTTATCACCAAGATTTGCTATAACCCTAATAGCACAAGTAGCTGAACCTAACCGTTCCAGCAGCTCATCAATCTGCAATCTTCAAGTAGTGCACGAGCTGTGTCACGTCTGTTGAACGTTCCATGGTCTGCCGTTCGAAAAGTGATACGAACCATCTCCGGTGAGGCTCCAGGCTGTTGTGAATGCAGATGGTCAGTTTGTAACCTGGAAAGTAAACATGATACAAAATTAAAAAATGTTACTCTATTATGTTGAAACTAAAATGTATTTATTTCAATGGTTTATTCGTTATTTCTCAACCGCATGACCTTACAAATCTTCCAAAAAGTTTCATTGTCCTACGGTCAATCATTTTTTTAAGGGGGCCCTCTCTAGTAGCGAAAGTTTAATTATAAGCACCCTGTAATTTGGTATAAGAGCCTTGTGGTCTCCGGTCGCTCGTTGCAGAATAATCGAATTTACTGTTATTTGTAACCCCCATTTATCTTTGTCTCTATATTGCAACGAATATACACCGCCTGACAAAACAAGTGAAGCATCCAGAAGACATGGTCGGATGTCGATGCCTACACATCATCAGTGGGCGCACAAATGATTAAAGCTGCGATTCTCTGTGCCAGACTGAACAACCACCAGAACCACTAGTGTTGTTAGTTTTTGGTGTTAAACACAATTCCAACGTTTCTGGAAAGAGGAAAGTTAATTTCTTTATGCATTCAGTGTCAGCATCATGTGTTACACGACAAACTTCAAAACAGTGGCCCATTTCCTGCCACACACGAAGCGGCTGGTCTCTCTTTATCGAATTCACAGCTTCCACATTGTCATGTCGCAGACTTGCAAGAGTGTCAGGCGAAGGGGGAGGAGGGGGGGGGGGGGGGAAGAGAGAGATGAAAACGCGGTCTTTTACGTAATCCCACAGATAAAAGCCACAAGGTGTGGGGTCTGGAGACATGGGAGACCACGGGCGATGAAGTTCATCTTCCGCTCCTCCTCTTCCAAACCAACGTCGTGGAACGGTGTCATTCAGGTAACATCGGACGTGCTTAGAGGAAAAGACCGCGTTTTTGTCCCCATATGCCTGACACTCTTGAAGGTCTGCACATCGCATTGTTAAAACTGTGAATTCGATAACGAGAGACCAACTGCTTCGTTTGTGGCAGGAAATGAGCCACCGTTTTGATATTTGTTGTGTAACACATGGTGCTCATATTGAATACACAAAAACTTGAACGTTGGAATTGTGTTTCTGTCTTTTGTAATTTGGAAGCAATAAATGTTTGAAATCGGTTCTTTCACTATGAAGGACACGGAGATGCGGCGCACTGGTGTGAGACAGCGTTTCAGCACCTGACGCACTTTCAAAAGGATTTCATTGTGAGTCTCCATACGGCCAGCTAGTCGAATCGCGCAATGTTCAAATTTTTTAGGGCATTCGGATGTAACGGACTCCCGTTGTTGGGCTTCATGGGAACCTGAGGACAGGCATGATTGTCGTCAAGCTTCGGTCGGTCATGTCTAATCAGCACAAAGGAGGATCGCCTTAATGTGGACCAAGCACATCGTCTGCGCGTAACACATGTGAACAAGTAACGGACTCCCTGTAACATTGTGTGTTATCTTTCACCCTTGGTCAGAGACTACCCGCAGCCGTACTGGCGAATTAAGGCGGATTCACAGTTGACGGAAGTTCACCATTACGTCCGTTACGTCGAAAGATTCTCCTCTGTAGTTCAGATGGTGGCATTCACACACGGCGTCAACGGAACGTTATCGACACGTCACGTCACGTCACGTCAGCGTCACGTTAAGGTTTCTCAGGAAGAATGTTTCGACGCGCCGTGGTTTAGCCTGTTTGTCGAGCAACTGTTACGTTGAGTACACAGTGTGAACTAATAACGAATTATTCCCCCCTACTTGCTATTGCGAAAAGGTTTTAACATGTGCAGGAAGATAATACTAAGTTAAAGTATTTTATGTTAATTTTATACACTGAAAGAATATGAAATGTTCCTTTTCGAATAAGTAAAAGAATATGTCCCAATCGTTTGGATATGGCTCAAATACATTAAGAATAAAGTTTCTCTGCGAAAATGAAACTGTAAAGCAAAGAGAAAACGTCAGGACTTAATGTGGGGATTTTTTTTTTTTTTTTTTTTTGCTTTTGATGTTCCGATAAAGAATGTTCTAGAGAAATGTTTATATATTGAAACGATACGCTCTCTAAAGCAAGTTGAAGACAGTCGCCGTAATTTGTTTTTGCGTTATATAAACGCAGGAGCTGTGAGCTCTCTCTCGTTTGTTTTCGATGGCTATCTCACAAAATGTGTCACTCTCATATCTGTAACTTTTGGTTAAATAATTAGGCTAATTTAATTATAATAGCCGTGTTCGAATTAAGAATCTACTTTTCTCTTCCATTAATGCCACATCTCAATTTATTATGTTGCCTTTTAGAGCTTTTTCAGGCTGCAGCGAAGGAGAGTTGCCGAAGAACTGTTTGGTGGCCACAGCCGAAAGCTACTACTGTTCAATCACCATTTACTTGATATAACTTTTATTTCAGTGTTCCTGAGATATCTTTCACCGATCTTTTCTGTCAGTATCCGGGCAAGGTAATTACGCAAACTGCGTAATTTTGAGAACGGTCACTGTCCTTTAAACAGCGCTGTCTGTCAACGTTATCGTCGGTCTGATGGGAATGTGATGCCGGATGGCAGAATGAAAATTCATTACTTAGCACGTACCAAAAAATTCTATGCACTATTTTACCATTTCAGAAGCTTTGCCACCAGCAAAAGTGATACACAAGTTTTACAATACTATTGTTTTAAAAATATCAGTGCTATTGCAAAATAAACGGTTAATATCTTGTTCAATGTGCTTTACTGACGATTTTTGCAGTGGAATAGAGAAACGGAAAACTGGGAGTAAAGCTAATGGGGCTCCTGTCGACGTGCTACTGGACGACTAAACCTTGAACTTCTCTCCGTAATTTTTGTTTGTGTCTTCCTAACCAGGTAAAAAAACTGTTGTTTAGCCATTCTGAAACATTTATTGAACGAAGACTCCTTCTCTTCCAGCTCCTTGTAAAGACTGTGGAACTCTCCTCCACAGTCTCGATTTTTTAACATTTTCTATCCCAGACTGTTTTTGCTTTGTGTTCCTCATCATCAAGTGCAACAGCAATAATTAAAAACTGCTTTAAAATAACTTACGGCATTTTATGACGATCTTCCATGAACTAAAAAATAGCGCCGCTGATTAGTATTTTATGAATCAGCTCTGACGTCACGACGTCCCATGACGTTAACGTGCCGTGTAGCGTGTTTGCTCAGGAATTCCTTTGACCGTCGACCTTCAAAAACGTGGTGTAACGTTCTGGCGAGTGTCAGTCCACCTTTACCGCCCTATATGTACACCCCCCCCCCCCAACCCAATGAACCATGGACCTTGCCGTTGGTGGGGAGGCTTGCATGCCTCAGCGATATAGATAGCCGTACCGTAGGTGCAACCACGACGGAGAGGTATCTCTTGAGAGGCCAGACAAACGTGTGGTTCCTGAAGCGGGGCAGCAGCCTTTTCGGTAGTTGCAGGGGCAACACTCTGGATGATTGACTGACCTGGCCTTGTAACACTAACCCAAAACGGCCTTGCAATGCTGGTACTGCGAACGGCTGAAAGCAAGGAGAAACTACAGCCGTAATTTTTCCCGTGGGCATGCAGATTTACTGTATGGTTAAATAATGATGGCTTCCTCTTGGGTAAAATATTCCGGAGGTAAAATAGTCCCTCATTCGGATCTACGGGCGGGAACTACTCAGGAGGACGTTGTTATCAGGAGAAAGAAAACTGGCGTTCTACGGATAGAAGCGTGGAATGTCAGGTCCCTTAATCGGGCAAGTAGGTTAGAAAACTTAAAAAGGGAAATGGATAGGTTAAAGTTAGATATAGTGGGAATTAGTGAAGTTCGGTGGCAGGAGGAACAAGACTTCTGGTCAGGTGGATACAGGGTTGTAAATACAAAATCAAATATGGGTAATGCAGGAGTAGGTTTAATAATGAATAGGAAAATAGGAATGCGGGTAAGGTACTACAAACAGCACAGTGAACGCATTATTGTGGCCAAGATAGATACGAAGCCCACGGCTACGAAGAGATTGATGAAATGTATAATGAGATGAAAGAAATTATTCAGATAGTGAAGGGAGACGAAAATTTAATAGTCATGGGTGACTGGAACTCGATAGTAGGAAAAGGAAGAAAAGGAAACTTAGTAGGTGAATATGGAATGGGAGTAAGTAATGAAAGAGGAAGCCACCTGGTAGAATTTTGCACAGAGCATAACTTAATCATAGCTAACACTTGGTTCAAGAATCATGAAAGAAGGTTGTACACATGGAAGAAGCCTGGAGATACCACAAGGTACAGATAGATTTGTAAGTAGGCTGTTTAAGTTTTTATATTGGTAACGCCACATAGCGCTCTGTATGTGCTGTGTGCAGTCTGTGGCTGGTTTTCATTGTTGTTGGAATATCTGCCATTGTAGTGTTGGGCTGTTGGCTGTTAACAGCGCGTAGCGTTGCGCAGTTGGAGGTGAGCCGCCAGCAGTGGTGGATGTGGGAAGAGAGATGGCGGAGTTTTGAAATTTGTAAGACTGGATGTCATGAACTGCTATATATATTATGACTATTAAGGTAAATACATTGTTTGTTCTCTATTAAAATCTTTCATTTGCTAACTATGCCTATCAGTAGTTAGTGCCTTCCGTAGTTTGAATCTTTTATTTAGCTGGCAGTAGTGGCGCTTGCTGTATTGCAGTAGTTCGAGTAACGAAGATTTTTGTGAGGTAAGTGATTTGTGAAAGGTATAGGTCAGTGTTAGTCAGGGCCATTCTTTTGTAGGGATTATTGAAAGTCAGATTGCGTCGCACTAAAAAAAAAATATTGTGTGTCAGTTTAAGCACAGTCATGTATAATTGTTCTAAGGGGACGCTTCATACACTCCTGGAAATTGAAATAAGAACACCGTGAATTCATTGTCCCAGGAAGGGGAAACTTTATTGACACATTCCTGGGGTCAGATACATCACATGATCACACTGACAGAACCACAGGCACATAGACACAGGCAATAGAGCATGCACAATGTCGGCACTAGTACAGTGTATATCCACCTTTCGCAGCAATGCAGGCTGCTATTCTCCCATGGAGACGATCGTAGAGATGCTGGATGTAGTCCTGTGGAACGGCTTGCCATGCCATTTCCACCTGGCGCCTCAGTTGGACCAGCGTTCGTGCTGGACGTGCAGACCGCGTGAGACGACGCTTCATCCAGTCCCAAACATGCTCAATGGGGGACAGATCCGGAGATCTTGCTGGCCAGGGTAGTTGACTTACACCTTCTAGAGCACGTTGGGTGGCACGGGATACATGCGGACGTGCATTGTCCTGTTGGAACAGCAAGTTCCCTTGCCGGTCTAGGAATGGTAGAACGATGGGTTCGATGACGGTTTGGATGTACCGTGCACTATTCAGTGTCCCCTCGACGATCACCAGTGGTGTACGGCCAGTGTAGGAGATCGCTCCCCACACCATGATGCCGGGTGTTGGCCCTGTGTGCCTCGGTCGTATGCAGTCCTGATTGTGGCGCTCACCTGCACGGCGCCAAACACGCATACGACCATCATTGGCACCAAGGCAGAAGCGACTCTCATCGCTGAAGACGACACGTCTCCATTCGTCCCTCCATTCACGCCTGTCGCGACACCACTGGAGGGGGGCTGCACGATGTTGGGGCGTGAGTGGAAGACGGCCTAACGGTGTGCAGGACCGTAGCCCAGCTTCATGGAGACGGTTGCGAATGGTCCTCGCCGATACCCCAGGAGCAACAGTGTCCCTAATTTGCTGGGAAGTGGCGGTGCGGTCCCCTACGGCACTGCGTAGGATCCTACGGTCTTGGCGTGTATCCGTGCGTCTCTGCGGTCCGGTCCCAGGTCGACGGGCACGTGCACCTTCCGCCGACTACTGGCGACAACATCGATGTACTGTGGAGACCTCACGCCCCACGTGTTGAGCAATTCGGCGGTACGTCCACCCGGCCTCCCGCATGCCCACTATACGCCCTCGCTCAAAGTCCGTCAACTGCACATACGGTTCACGTCCACGCTGTCGCGGCATGCTACCAGTGTTAAAGACTGCGATGGAGCTCCGTATGCCACGGCAAACTGGCTGACACTGACGGCGGGGGTGCACAAATGCTGCGCAGCTAGCGCCATTCGACGGCCAACACCGCGGTTCCTGGTGTGTCCGCTGTGCCGTGCGTGTGATCATTGCTTGTACAGCCCTCTCGCAGTGCCCGGAGCAAGTATGGTGGGTCTGACACACCGGTGTCAATGTGTTCTTTTTTCCATTTCCAGGAGTGTATGTCGACCCTTAGCCGAGGATACCTCACTGGAATCTTCTGATTTTTTCTTGTAGTTTGCGTAATTAGTGTATATTTTGTTTATTGCTAGCGCGTAATTGTAGAGAGAATCTCCTTTGTAGTTGCAGTCTTTCATTGTTGTACAGTAAAACAGGTGTGGCACGCATGTAAATTTGCACCAAGTATTTCGCAGCTTGCAATTAACTAGATATTATTTTCAGCGCTATGTTAATGTGTTCTCTTATTTTCTGTGTTATCGTGTGAAATATTGTGACAATAATGGCGTGTGAAAAACGTCACACTAGGCTCCAAAGTAAACAGAGAAATAATAGTGACGACGAGCGTAGCTGTGTAATGAATTAACAGACATTCAAAGTAGCAATTTGGTAACTGTGCATAGGGAAATGGAGCGGGCATCAAATAATGGTGTAGACAGTGAAACAGGTAGTGAACAGGGAAGCATTATCGAACGATCGGTCGGCAACAGCTCGCCTCAGGAATCGGGAATGACAGAACACAATATTGCAAATACTGTAGACTCAGGTTTTGAGTTCTCACCGTTTTCTCAAATGAGTCAAGACACATTTTCCGCTTGTCAAAATGTGAATGTTGCCGGTGCAAATTCACTGCCGAAAAGCACTGAGGAACATGTTTCAGACACCAGTGCATTGTTATTACAATTAATGCAACAAATGGGACAAAAGCTTCAAAAGTTAGACTCAATGGAACAAAATCAGAGACAAACACAGCAAAAGCTTCAAAAGTTAAACACAATGGAACAACACCAGAGACAAACACAGCAACAGTTAGACGCAATGGAACAAAATCTTCGCAACACGCTTGAACAAACACGTGAAGATTTAACTACTGAGTTACATAAAATCGATCGAAATGTCAAAAAGTCTGTAACGCCGTAAAAACACAAATTTGTGAGCATTTTCAACCTATTTTTTCGCGGCATGAAAATGCATTACAGAATCACGAAGCAGCCATAAAAGAACTGCAAATTATTGTTCATGAAAATCATGAGACCTTGCAAGCTAAAACTGACTCAGTTGCATCTACCGATTCAGTTACGCAACTTGCAAAAACTCACGAAACTTAAAGGACACAGTAGAAAGACACATGGAGGAAATTAGTTCATGATCAGAGAAAGTAGTTGAACTTTCGGATCAGCTAAATAATTTATCTACGAAGGTAGATGATAATCTGAATGACACAAAACCGGTAGTCTTTAATGACACAGAAGAGTGCAAACAAGTTAGGAAATTCAAACAAAATCAGAATCAAATTAATACGCAACACCAAAGAGAAATCCGGGAAGTACAAGATCAGCTGACACAGGTAATACAAGAATTACGTATTTCAGAGGCCACTCGCGCTCCAATACGGGTAGAGGGACATAGAAATACGGAACAGCCACAAAATAATAACTCAGGGCACTTCGGAAATTATGAAAGAAATTGGCGAGGTTCACCGAATTTTGAGATGGAACCGCCGAAACGACGTAACAATGACCGACATGCGACTCGCCGACACGATGATTTTGACTATAAGCTGTTTGTTACTACACGTACATTCAAAACATCTAACAATTCTGGCAACGACATTCATCCACAAGCATGGCTCCATCAATTCTCTCATTGTTCTCCTCGCAAGTGGTCATTAGAGCACAGATTAGAATTTATGTGTGGCTACTTAGAGAATGAACCAGCTGTAAGAATGCGATCGGTCATTCACGATTGTCACAGTGAAAGAGAATTTTATCATGCCTTCCTCTCAGCATATTGGTCTCAAGCTACGCAAGACTGAGTAAAACATAGCATCATGATGATGAAACACTTTGAACAATCTGAATTTTCCAGTCTTGTGAAATATTTTGAAGACATGTTGCACAAGAATCAATACCTGTCAAACCCATACAGCCCTTCAGAACTCATCCGCATTTGCTTAATGAAATTGCCTGAACATTTAAGAAATATTATTTTGGCAGGACGTTGCAAAGACGACACTGAAGCTTTTCAGGGACTCTTACAAGAATTAGAAATTGACTCAGACAGTCGCGGGATGCGAAAACAGGAAAACAATCACTACAGGTCACATCCGCCGCAATTCCTTGACGACAGAAACAATAACTGGACAAGACAAGTCTATTCTTACAATGCAAATCGTGACCAAAACAGACACCATATGACAACCACTGGCAGAGTAATAATAGTTACAGAGAAAGATCGCATTTCCGTAGTAATGAATATGACAGAGATTACCATAGAAACAGACAATACGGGAACAAAAACAATTATTATCAAGGGAGACAGAATAACTTAAGACGCAACAGTTCAGCACGCAGTTACGATTCCGGGAGAAATTCTCCACCACATGACCGACAAACATGGAACTATGTAAACTACCGACAAAACGACAGAACTGAATTCCATCAGAACTGGCGGGATTCAAACAGAGCAGGGCACTCTCGACAATGTGAATTTGTAGAAGTTAGGTCTCCAAATCCCAATAACGACGCGCGCTAACAAAGAGACAATAGGCAATGACTCATACCGCTGGCAGCCACAAAACGTACGAATGAAACTGACGACGCAGCTGCCGTAGATAGTAATTACGTAAAAATGGAAGACATTAGGGACATCTTACTCCAGGAACACGACATAAAACATAACAACATTGCATATCCTGTGATTCACATTACAGTAAGTGACGTAAAATTTACTGCAGTACTTGACTCTGGCAGTCCCATTTCAGTAATTAGTGAAACAGCCTTTAGAAAATGCAACAAATCGAACGATTGCCCCACACTTCCGATACGTAAGATTAAATTACAAGGTGAAATCGTTGGAAGAAGTGTAGACGTACGCCAACAAACAAACTTAGAATTCTTTTGTCAAAGCCACAGCTTCTCTATGAACTTTCTCATTGTTCCATTAACTTCGACGGAAATTATATTGGGAGTAGACTTTTTGAATGAATACAAAGCAATCTTAAACTTTCACAATGCTGAAATAAGTTTAGAGAAAGAAGGTAAGTCAATAGCTTTGAAATTTGAAGATTGGCTCTCAAACCATGACGAGGAAATCAATCGGCTTTACCTTCTGTTAGACAACAGTTCGGAATTTTCTACGGAACTAGACACTAACAATCATTCTGCAAGTACTGACAGGGATGATATCGACGACATATTTGATACTAATGAGTTAATTCAGAATAAAATTCGAACAATTGAGAATTGTAATGACACTGATAGGCAAGACCTTTTTGAGATTTTACAAGCATATTCCACAGTTTTTACTCAAAAAACAGGAACAATCAAGGGATTTCAATACCAATTTCGTGTTCGTGAGCATACTAAATTTTGTGTTAGAACATACGTAATTCCAGCACATTATACGGACCGTGTTAGAACAGAAATACAATCTATGCTTAATGAGGGCATTATTGAGCCTGCAGTAAGCTCATACAACAATCCATTACATGTTGTTGAGAAGAAAAATGGATCGATCAGACTTTTCTTAGATTCGAGACAAATCAATACTGTCATCATTCCTGAAACAGACAGGCCGCAAACGATGGAAAAACTTCTTCAAAATTTTAATGGCGTAAAAGTGTTGTCTTCTATTGATCTCAGATCCAGCTTTTATCACATGGATCTTCATCCAGAATGTAGAAAATACACAGCTTTCCTTTGTTTCGGCGTTTGTTATCAGTTTCGGAAACTTCCTTTTGGTTTGAACATTTCTTCGGCAGCATTCATTCGCGGGCTCAATTCCATATTACCTGAGTTCTTAAAACGTCACATCACCTTATATGTGGACGATATTCTGATAGCAAAAGCCTCATGGGAACAACACAATCGCATCCTCAACAGCGTGTTACATATTTTTGCAGAATCTGGAATTACAATTAACTTGGAAAAATCTGAATTCGGTAGGTCAAAGGTGAGGTTTCTGGGACATATTATTTCTTCTGAAGGCATTCAGCTGGATCCTGAAAAGTTAGAAGCAATCAGAGCCATTCCAGTTCCATCCACAAAAAAACAAGTCCGCAGTTTTCAAGATCTCGTAAATTTGTACCGTCGTTTGTTGAATATGCAAATTCTAGTTACACCAAAACTTTGTTCTCTCACTGGAAAAAATACTATTTGGAACTGGGACGAACAAGCACAGTTGGAATTCAATTCTTTGAAAGAATCGTTACTTAACGCGCCAATACTAGCTCATCCAGATTTGTCACAAGATTTCTGCCTTAGCACGGATTCTTCTAAAGTCGGTCTTGGTGCCCATTTATTTCAAGAAGCCATAGAAAATGACACTACTGTTCAGAAAACCATTGCTTTTGCTAGCCGAGTGCTAACAAAATCTGAAAAAAAATTATTCCGTTACTGAATTAGAAGCTTTAGGTATCGTTTGGGCATTCCGTTTCTTTCTTTCTGGTAAGCACGTAAAAGTATACAGTGATCATCGTGCATTACAATTTCTTATGTCTTCAAAATTAAATCACGACAGGTTAAAACGTTGGGCATTGTTTCTGCAAGAATTACGCTTCACAATAGTCTACATTCCCGGCAAGGAGAACATTGTTGTGGACGCACTGTCACACGCACCGGCTGGGCTTGAGAAAAGTAACACAGAAGGCAACCTCGAGAAAAATTTCAGTATTCTTTACATTCAGAAAGTCGCCTTTGAAAACTTCATCACCACATCTTTAAAGGACATTGCTAATGAACAAGATAAAGATCCGATTTGGAAAGACATCAAGAGCAAATGGCATGAAAAGGCACACACACAGATTCGGCATTATTACCTGGTTAGAAACAACATACTCTTCAAACGCTGCACTGTTGATGATAAGCTGTGGGTACTTTGCATTCCAGACGATTTTGTTAATAAACTCATTTGCTACATTCATTTCAGCTACGCACATTTTGGTCCACGAAAATGTTATCATATTCTTCGAACTACTTGTTATTTTAACAATATGGAAAAGAGAATTCGAAGAGTCTTGTCTATTTGTAAACTTTGTCAAAAGGCGAAACCATCTACTGTCTCACATCGTGCTCTGTTGTTTCCTATTATTCCTTCTAAATTAAAAGAATTTGCTGCTGTTGATCTCTTGGGACCGCTTGTCAGAACATCTAATGGATTTTCGTATGTTCTAGTCGCTGTTGAACTTACTTCAAAATTTGTTTCTTTCACTACGTTACGTAAAGCCACTGGACGGTCTGTATCCAACGCCATTGTTAAAAATTTCTTACGTGAAGTTGGACACAATAGTAAAGTCATTTCAGATAACGGACCGCAATTCAGATCTGCTGTTTGGTCACGCATGCTTCGGAATCATGAAATCAAACCTGTTTTTTTTTCATTGTACTCACCACATTGTAACCCGTCTGAAAGGATTATGATAGAAATCAATGAGCTTTGCAGACTTTATTGTCACAGAAAGCATCAGCATTGGGACAGATATTTACACTTATTTCAAAATGTGCTGAATGAAATGCCTCATGATTCCACTGCTTTGCCACCTACTCTTGTACTGAAGAATGAAGAACCACCGAACAGAATCAGAGAGCTTGTACCTTTCCCAAATACACATAAACTTCGACACAAGGACATAATTGATTTGGCTATTAAAAATATAAAATCTGCAGCAGACAAAAGGAGAAAACTACATGGTAAAGCAAATGCAAAGAAATTATATATTGGTCACAAAGTTCTCATTAAAGCTCATTCATTGTCATATAAGAAGAAACACTTGAGTCACAAATTCTTTCTAGTTTACAATGGACTTTACAGAATCCGACGAATACCACATGATAATTGCGTTGAAGTTGAAACTCTGCGTACTAGGAAGAGTAAAGGTTTACACCACATTTCACATGTAAAACCGTTTATTGAAAGATAATCTGCTTTTTAACTTTGTCTTTGCCATAAAACTTTTCGCTTCACATTTCTAGTATGCTTTGTCAGACTTAAGAAACTGTTAACATGCAACAATGTTTGAAGTTAAATATCCAGTCTAGAACCTAGGGAACATTTTTAAACAGAAATTACGAATGCATTGTTATAGTTAACAGACGACACAGTGTTGTATTTGTACATTCTTGCTTGTTAGTTGCACGATTACGTAACGACTATCAGGCTTACATACTTAGGACATTTACTGGTACCGCTAATGAGATTTTAATGCAACATTTTGGTTTACTTGAAAATACATTCTGGATTTAAAATACTTTCTGTGAGATACCAGATGACACAGTGGTTAGTTTATGTGACAGCTACACGATTTTATCACGACGCTACTAATGAGTGACAATTTACAATGTTGCTTTTGCAGTGTTTCTGTTTTATATCTGCAGAGTTTTCTGTTTTATTCTGGAAAGTAAAACATGTTTTAGTAGTAACTTTTGTGGTATAGCTACAATGAGACAGCCTTTTCCATAGCACAACAATACGTTACAGTACAGTACTTTCTTCATCACAACAATAAGCGTAATAATTGCGATACCTATACACAAAGCATTTCACTTTTGTTTATCATGAGGTAAGTACATTGACTTCTGCAGAATTTAGCTTTCGGAGGACGATAACGACGAGACTTCCACAGAGATTATCTTACAACATGACGCACAGTTTAGCGCTACGGTACACGTATTTGAGTGATTAATTTCGCAGTTAAAACATTTATTTTTTAAGATATTTGAAGTACAATGATACAAGGGTTTTCCGTGATACATTTCATTCCATTGCTGTAACCTGTAACACCTGAGGGTATAATTACGTTAATCCTCAGGGGGGGTACACACTTACTTTGTGTACCATGTGTTTGGCAAGCACAAGGAGCCCTAGCTAATATGGTATTTGCTTATACAACTTTACACATCGGTACCATATTTCTCTAACACACAAATTACACAGCTATCTGATCATTTAACTGAGAGATAAACAGTTTTTTTACTATGTCAGTGACACATGTTTACGCAATTACACAGTTGGATAACTTCACACTTACAAAATTGTATTTTGTCTGTACTTTGTGAACTGTTCATACTTTCTCGGAACCACTGTGATACTATGAGAGCTTTGAATGATGTATTTGGTATGAGATCATGATTTCTAAGGTATGTTTGAGGTAGATGACACTATTGAAATGAGCAGAGAATATTTTTTAGGGTTTGAAATTAATGCAGAAAGCTACGACGTTTTTGACATTTGACTGAGGTGCTATGATGTTATTTTTACGCCGACGATGTGTATTATGCTGCTGAGGTATGTTTATGATCAATAAGCTGATGCTATATGAGGAATTTGATTATGCTATGTATTTGTTATGATGAAATATTCAAGGAGTGTCGACGAATATGTGTATGTGTAGTAAGGTAAGGAGTAATGAACAGTGGTTAGGGACTCTGACTTGTGAAAAAGGATGTTGGAAACCAAGAATCGTACTTTAAGAGTTATGAAATGTGTGTAAATGCGTGAATGTATCACAATGCCGGCGAAATTTTTTTGGACACTGTTATATTCATACGATTTTGTATCTTCACATTTGCAACGCAAATTCTCGACCTGTGAAATTTTTTATATGAGACTGTCACTGTAGGGCAGACTGCTGTCGTAAATATTTCGGTAAGGAAGCTATGTGACCCAGGTGGCGCCCAGGTGTGCCAGTCACCTGGAGAAAAAGCTATTAGTGTGTGTCTTTCAGAGGTACAGGTGGAAAAAAAAGGAGGACATTATCCTCGCTATTGACATTCCTTTGTAGAAAGCATCGCAAATACGACACGCTCATTACTTGGAAAGATACTTACATCTGCACACCTGATTATGACAAGCGTCTTTCTACAAGAGTTGAGAAATTTCTACTAACTTATGGAATGTCACATGACTGTTGAATGATATTTTTATGCTTTACTTTGTACATAGTTGCTCATTTCATTTGATATCTGGTTTCCAGCAGTCTTGCAGCATTGGTTTCATAAAATAAAATTAAATGCATTTGCTAATGTGAACACTTTCTGTCAACAGATCTATTAAATAATTATTTTATGATCGACATTCTTCGAAAAAGGAGCCCTTGGAATGGAAAGAACGATAAGAAGGGACTAATAACAGTAACTGCATATATAATTTTCTTTTCAAGTACTTGGTAATTTTTTGTAGAATTAGTTTTTGTGGTGCACCACTTTAATTACATAGACATTAAGATGTGAATATGCATTTCCCTTGTCTGCATTGTTGTCTTTAATGTAATATTTTTTCTGCTTGAGCTTTGCCATGTTTAGATATAAGTTATTGCATTTGTTGCTGCTGTGTGCCAGGCATAGTGCTACTGAATTTGACTTTGTATTATGCTGTTAAGCCAGTTTTACTACGGATTTATTATTCTTGTTTGCTGCACAGTGCCTTATATTAGTTGTAATATTGCAATTGCTTTGCCAATTTGAATTTTTTGTCATTGCTGTTTGTGTTAATTGTTTTGTGCTGCTGCATTGCCTCGTCCCTTAGTTTAGCATCTGAGCTCAGTAGATTTAAGTTAGCTTAAGAGGGGGTAGACTATATAAGAAACTAACTATGATGAATTGGAAGAAATGCATTGAGAAGCTATAAGAAAATGGTTTGGCCAAAAAAGTATTTTGAAAGAGGATATGAACCAAAAAAGGAGGGTTTAGGGACAACAGGTTTAGGTAGGATTTTCTTGGAAATAAATGATGAGGTAAGATAATGGAAAATAAATAATGAGATAAGAAATGTGAGAACATATAAATACAGAAAGCATGCTTGGATAGAATTTTTTTGGTGGAAATAAATGTTGAAATAAGAGGAAAGACATATGGAATGAAGTTTTGGGGTGGACTGCAGCACCAAATGTCACACTGAAAACAAACCCTGTCCTGTATTTTTGTGTTATTACACTATGTGAATTTGTGTTTTTCCTGTCTGTATGTGTCTAGCTAATAAGATTTATGTTGTAGAATTTTTCTGATAATATGTTATTTACCTTGTAAATATGCTTAGACATTATTTATTCTGTTTTGTTTTAATGCTCATGTGTGAAGTTGATGTTTCAAAAGTTATTCTGATCTTTTATGTATTTACTTATGTCATAATTCCTGTAACACTGATGTATATGTTATTTCGATTCTTTTGTAAAGCCCGTATTACTACAAATGTTATCTGTATTGTTATGTTCTTTGATGATGTATTTTGTACCTTTGTTATTGTATTCTTACGTTATAAAATTGTAATTGACACCAGTTCATCAAATTAAGTAACTTGTAAGTCACATTTCACTGCACACATTTCTGTTGGTCATAGTATATGGACAATATGAGAGAAGTAGGGACTGATAGTGTTTGCACGAGTGTTAATAATTCAGCAAGGGACTGGATAACAGCATTGCTGGTTCTAAAGACATTTAAAAAAAAAATTTGTGAGTGCACAAGTGGTGGTTCATGGACTTGCTATATTGTCCACAAGGCTCTTCGATGGTGACTGTGCACCTGCACAGTCGCCACAGATGGCTGCTGGCCATCTCTACAAGGACTACAGTGGTTCTACACCTTTGATGACTCACCAACACCATTATTTCTACAAGGACTGCAGTGGGTCTGCACCTCTGGTGGCCCACCAACAACGTAATCTCTAACAAGACTGCAGTGGTCTGTTCTGTGATGACCTACCTGCCAATATTCCTCAAAACTTCGACTGACTCTGCGGTGGGTTTGCTCTGTTGTGGGCCATTACCTGTCAGCATGTCAAGAGTCAGCACTGTCTTTCCGCTGGAAGGACAACACTACTTCTTCAAGACTGCATTGAAATCCACTACTTCCGTGTGCATTGTCTTTTACTGCTCAGACTTTGAGAAAAGAAACGGCAGTTTTACTGTGATGAATGATCAGGACTGTCTTTATGGACTGTGAGAAAATTTTAGCTTTTGACCAACATTGTATCAATAAGTGTGTTCATTTGATTTCTTTGTTATTGTAATTATGAAAAATTTTAACAAATCTGTATTGGCCACTGTCCAAAACAATTTGTAAATTTTTTTTTTTTTTTTGGGGGGGGGGGGGGGCATGGGGGCTATGTAAGTAGGCAGTTTAAGTTTTTATGTAGGCTGTTTAAGTTTTTATATTGGTAACGCCACGTAGCGCTCTGTACGTGCTGTGTGCAGTCTGTGGCTGGTTTTCATTGTTGTTGGAATATCTGCCATTGTAGTGTTGGGCTGTTGGCTGTTAACAGCGCGTAGCGCAGTTGGAGGTGAGCTGCCAGCAGTGGTGGATGTGGGAAGAGAGATGGCGGAGTTTTGAAATTTGTAAGACTGGATGTCATGAACTGCTATATATATTATGACTATTAAGGTAAATACATTGCTTGTTCTCTACTAAAATCTTTCATTTGCTAACTATGCCTATCAGTAGTTAGTGCCTTCCGTAGTTTGAATCTTTTCTTTAGCTCGCAGTAGTGGCGCTTGCTGTATTGCAGTAGTTCGAGTAACGAAGATTTTTGTGAGGTAAGTGATTTGCGAAAGGTATAGGTTAATGTTAGTCAGGGCCATTATTTTGTAGGGATTATTGAAAGTCAGACTGCGTTGCGCTAAAAAAAAATATTGTGTGTCAGTTTAAGCACAGTCATGTAAAATTATTCTAAGGGGACGTTTCAGATTATATAATGGTAAGACAGAGATTCAGGAACGAGGTTTTAGAGATTCAGGAACGATGCTTTAAATGTTAAGACGTTTCCAGGGGCAGATGTGGACTCTGACCACAATCTAATGATTATGAACTGTAGATTAAAATCTGAAGAAACTGCAAAAACGGTGGGAATTTGAGGAGATGGGACCTGGAGAAACTGAAAGTACCAGAGGTTGTAGAGAGTTTCAGGGAGAGCATTAGGGAACGATTGACAAGAATGGGGGAAAGAAATACAGTTGAAGAAGAATGGGTAGCTTTGAGAGATGAAATAGTGAAGGCAGCAGAGGATCAAGTAGGTAAAAAGACGAGGGCTAGTAGAAATCCTTGGGTAACTGAAGATATATTGAATTTAATTGATGAAAGGAGAAAATACAAAAATTCAGTAAATGAATCAGGCAAAAAGGAATACAGACGTCTCAAAAGTGAGATCCACAGGAAGTGCAAAATGGCAAAGCAGGGACGGCTAGAGGACAAAAGTAAGGATGTAGAGGAGCATATCACTAGGGGTAAGATAGATACTACCCACAAGAAAATTAAAGACATCTTTGGAGAAAAGATAACCACTTGCATGAATATCAAGAGCTCAGATGGAAACCCAGTTCTATGCAAAGAAGGGAAAGCAGAAAGGTGGAAGGAGTCTATAGAGGGTCTATACAAGGGCGATGTTGTTGAGGACAATATTATGAAAATGGAAGAAAATGTAGATGAAGATGAAATGGGAGATATGATACTGCGTGAAGAGTTTGACAGAGCACTGAAAGATCTAAGTCGAGATAAGGCCCCGGGAGTAGACAACATTCCATTAGAACTACTGACAGCATTGGGAGAGTCAGGTCTAACAAACTCTACCATCTAGTGAGCAAGATGTATGAGACAGGCGAAATAAGCTCAGACTTCAAGAAGAATATAATAATTCCAATCCCAAAGAAAGCAGGTGATGACAGATGTGAAAATTACCGAACTATCAGTTTAATAAGCCACGACTGCAAAATACTATCACAAATTCTTTACAGATGAATGGAAAAACTTGTAAAAGCCGACCTCGGGGAAGATCAGTTTGGATCCCGTAGAAATATTGGAACACGTGAGGCAATACTGACCCTACGACTTATCTTAGAAAATAGATTAAGGAAAGGCAAACCTACTATTCTAGCATTTGTAGACTTAGAGAAAGCTTTTGACAATATTGACTGGAATACTCTCTGTCAAATTCTGAAGGTGGCAGGAGTAAAATACAGGCAGCGAAAGGCTATTTACAATTTGTACAGAAACCAGAAGGCAGTTATAAGAGTCGAGGAGCATGAAAGGGAAGCAGTGGTTGGGAAAGGAGTGAGACAGGGTTGTAGCCTATCCCAGATGTTATTCAATCTGCTTATTGAGCAAGCAGTAAAGAAAGCAAAATAAAAATTAGGAGTAGGAATTAAAATCCATGGAGAAGAAATAAAAACTTCGAGGTTCGCCGATGACATTGTAATTCTGTCAAAGACAGCAAAGGACCTGGAAGATAAGTTGAATGGAATGGACAGTGTCTTGAAAGGAGGATATAAGATGAACATCAACAAAAGCGTAACGAGGATAATGGAATGTAGTCGAATTAAATCGGGCGATGCTGCGGGAAGTAGATTAGGAAATGAGACGCTTAAAGTAGTTTAAAAAAAAGTTCAAATGTGTGTGAAATCTTATGGCACTTAACTGCTAAGGTCATAAGTCCCTAAGCTTACACACTACTTAATCTAAATTATCCTAAGGACAAACACACACACCCATGCCCGAGGGAGGACTCGAACCTCCGCCGGGACCAGCCACACAGTCCATGACTGCAGCTTAA
The DNA here is from genome assembly GCF_021461385.2 of Schistocerca piceifrons. Lineage (NCBI taxonomy): Eukaryota > Metazoa > Arthropoda > Insecta > Orthoptera > Acrididae > Schistocerca > Schistocerca piceifrons. The sequence goes on from NC_060141.1 coordinate 560,266,940, forward strand.
AGTAGTAAATGAGTTTTGCTATTTGGGGAGAAAAATAACTGATGATGGTCGAAGTAGAGAGGATATAAAATGTAAACTTGTAATGGCAAGAAAAGCGTTTCTGAAGAAGAGAAATTTGTTAACAATGAGTATACATTTCAGTGTCAGGAAGTCGTTTCTGAAAGTATTTGTATGGAGTGTAGCCACGGATGGAAGTGAAACGTGGACGATAAATAGTTTAGACAAGAAGAGAATAGAAGCTTTCGAAATGTGGTGCTACAGAAGAGTGCTGAAGATTAGATGGGTAGACCACATAACTAATGAGGAGAGATGGAATAGAATTGGAGAGAAGAGAAATTCGTGGCACAACTTGACTAGAAGAAGGGATCGGTTGGTAGGGCATATTCTGAGGCATCAAGGTTCACCAATTTGGTATTGGGGGCAGTATAGAGGGTAGAAATCGTAGAGGGAGACCAAGAGATGAATACACTGAACAGATTCAGAAAGGATATAGGCTGCAGTAGGTAGTGGGAGGTGAGGAAGCTTGTACAGTGTAGAGTAGCATGGAGAGCTGCATCAAACCAGTCTCTGGACTGAAGACCACCACAGGAACAACAACTACATGTAGACACACCACAAACCAAACGGCTGGGTCTGGAGTGGTGCCGTGATTCGGAAGAATGGACAGCTGGTGAAAGGTTTCGCATTCTGGCCAGCGATGAGTCATGGTTCTGCACTGTGCCAGATGTCTATCGTTGGGGAGCACGGCGGCGACCTGGGGAGAAGTTCCATTTCTCCGTTTTAGAGCAGGAGATCAATGTTACTCCTGGCTTCATGGTGTGGAAAGACGTTGATCATGACTTCAGATCACAACTAGTAGTGATTGAGGAAACAGTGATGGGACAACTGTACCTGAAGCCCATCCCCTGTCACAATATGTTACTTCTCATGTGACAGTGTTGCCGTGCCATTCCTCAACAGGATATTGCTCTTCTACACATCGCACGAGCCTCTGTGAACTGTTTGCCCATCTGTCTCCGGTAGAATATGTGCGGTTCCGGCTCGGATGTCAACTCCCCGATAGTATCCAGGATATCAAGAAGCAAGCATGAAAGTTGTGGCGCAGCTTGAGGCAGGAAAGGGTACAACAGCTTTATGAAACACCTCCCAACCAAATAAGTGCATGCTTCCAGGCTAGAGGCGCTGCAACGTAATATTTATGAGTGGACACACACTGCGAAGTTCTTTGTAAATTTGACTTGATTTCGTAATCGCTGCAATAGCACCTCATTATTGCAGGAGTTAATGTTGGATTACTAATGCTCACCTGTAAATTAGGACTCATTCGTTTCTGTACGCCTGAATAGCTCAAGTATTTTACATTGCGGTGGAGCGCAAGAGCATTACTATAGTAAACTGCTCGTTCACTGATACTCAGTTTATAATGAAAGCTGAAGTGTGTCACAGCATACAGATGGAATTCAGTGACGAAAAACGTCGCACGTCACACGTTTTAATGTCACGACAAATTGTTGCTGGGTAATGGGAGCGAGCTCACATTTGTCGTGGAATGTAAGCTTCTATTGGAGAGAGATTCCGCCTCATGCAAGGTGCCGTTTGTTTGCTGTTGCGTTACCTAAACAGGCTTCAGTACTGACGGCAAAAGGCTTGCGGTTTGTGGCACGCTAATCCTAGTGTGTAGTAACAGTTGAAAACAGCGATAGCGAAGAAAACAAGCTTTTAACATGCCTAAAACCATGGAAAGCTATAGGACATGTGGTAAACATAAAACTATTGACATTACATAACTCATAGCGTCATGTGAGACAGAACAATAAACAAAAAAAAACCACTGAATACAATAGCGACCAACTGAATGAGGCTTTGCAGTAGTTAAAGACACTGACCTCATTCTCTTGAACCGGAAATTTCGTTCAGTGAATAGCTCGAGGCGAGAACGCTTCGTTATGATAACTTGTAAATTAACCTGAAAAAACAAGTGAATCACTTCAAGTTGGCCGTACTGCAGCGGTGTTCTAATGATTCCGCTCCTTTGCGCTGGCATGACGTCGCTGACTTGGACCAGATCTTCTTACATTACACTGTCTCAGCAACATGCTGATGATATTTCTCGAAACGGCGCAATGAACTGTCTCTCTGCCATTCGCTACGATGCAATCAACTGGGTTCTGACTTAACCGTTACTGCGTACTTGAACATCACATGAGTAGACAAAACTACTTACCAACGAAGGCTGAGAACGAGTTACTAGTGTCTGATTACGTACATTTTATTATATCAGAAAAAAATTCAATTACTTCATAGAAGAAGTTACTTTTATTAGTAACTAGAATTCCGCCCCGGCTACCCATGTGTAGCTGTAACTGTTTACGGCAGGATGACTTGTCAAGCGTGGCGGTAATAAATTACAGGATGACAATTATTCAATAACATGAAAAAAACGTAAATTAGTCACAAACTGCAGCGTGCATACACTTTATTCAACATGTAAACGTCACTACTGATATTCGGTTTTAGTTTATGACATGTTCTACATGCCTGCCATCATGTGCCGTATACGAATAGCGAAATTCTACATGACCCGCTGAAGTGTCGCAAGATCGATGCTGTCGGTGATCTTCTGAATGGATGTTTTCGACTCAACAATGGTTGTGGGGTTACTGCTGTACACCTTGCCCCCCAAAAAGGAGTCGCACGTGTTCAGATCCGTAGAATGTGGCGGCCAATCCAACCACATGCCAGTGGCCTGTGGGTACCTCAGAGCCAGGATGCGGTCTCCAAAGTGCTCCTTCAAGACAGCACTCTCCTGCATCGATGAGGTTGACGTCTGTCTTCCATGAAGCACATCTTGTCGAAATTAGGGTCACTTTGGATTATGGGGATGAAACCATCTTCCAAAACCTTCATGTACCGTTCGGTAGTCACTGTGCCATCAAGGAATATCTCATCGATTATTCCTTGACTGGACACTGCACACCACACAGTCACCTACTGGGGGTGGAGAGACATCTCGATCGGGAAATGCGGATTATGAGACTCCCAAATGCGCCAATTTTGCTTATTGACGAACCCATCCAAATGAAAATGGGATTTGTCGTTAAACCAAATCATAATCCGCATACTAATTCCCATCATGCCCTGCGGCCAACCGCGAAGCTTGAAAGTACTAATGCGTCCGTTCAGAAGTTACGACGAACCTCTTTTGTACAAGGTGCGACAATAAAGTAATGAGACTGATGTGAAAAAAAAATGTTGCTAACCGTTTTAGTCAAGTTTAGTGTTGTCTCCTTCAAAGTAGTTCCCTTCTGACTGCACACACTTTTTCCAGCACTTCTGCCATTGATGGTAACATTTCTGGAACTCATCTTCTCTACTATCCTCCAAGACCCCCGTCACAGCTTTTTGGACATTTGGTGTTGTTTGAAAATTGTGTCCCTCGACAGCCGTTTTGACTCTTGGAAATAGAAAAAAAGGCGCACGGAGCGATATCTAGTGAATAAGGTGGCTGTGGTAGTACTGAAATTTGAGGTTAAAAATTGCTGTACTGACAGAGCAGTATGGGATGGCGCATTATCGTTATGCATAATACAATTATCAGCAAAGTTGGCATGGACACAATGAACTCTTTTATGAAGTTTTTCTAAAATTTCTTTGCAGTAATATTGGTTAACTGTTTGTCCAGGAGGCACCCACTCTTTATGAACAATTCCCTTGCAATCAAAGAAGCACACAAGCATGCATTTCACTTTTGACTTCAACATTCGTTCTGCCTTCACTGAACATTTTATGCCAACGAAAAACTTGAGCTCTTGACATAACCTCCTCTCCATAAGCCTTCAGAAGCTTACTGTCAGCTGTCGTTGCGTTTTCACCCAATTTAACGCAAAAAGAAATGACATATTGCTGCACAATGTCATGCATTTCCTTTTCTGTGACGAGAGACACAAACACGTGTTAACTTATTACAGCACAACTCACGACTGAGCAGTTGCATCGATGTGCCGCTTGGACTAGAAGCAGCTTATAGACCAAGGTCAAAGATATTGTGCCCACGCAAGCCTGTAGGGTTGCCACATCTTGTAAAGAAAATCAGTCTCATTACTTTATTGTCGCACCTCGTATAGTTCAGTAATTGTCACCCTTTATGTAAAGAAATGCATTGCACGAGATCTGACTGAAGGAGGATTGTTGGTGGAAATTTGTGTACTCAACAGATATGCGCAGTCAGTGGTTAGCTTCTTTAAATTACCAGCCTTCCCAAAGGATATCGCACCAGGTCAGTAGCTCAGCGTGTTCGACTAAGGTTCTGGCCAAACATTTTCTGCATCAACATTTGTCCGACAAGAGGAGAAGAGTTGTGGCTGAAGTTCCTGTTTCCAGATTTTGTGTCAATATCCTGGGTTAAATTTTCGGCGTCTAGTGAAGGGAGGATACCGTTATGTATCCATCGGATGGGATGTCAAGCCCAGTGAGTGCCATGCTACTATCACAGAGGAGTAGATTCTGCGTTCTACCTTCAGGTATTAGTTATTTGTTCCATAAATTACATTCACGATAAACGTTATGATGTGCAGCGTGTCAACAGAATAAACCATGTAAAACGTGTATAGGATGTATAAAAATGACGAATATAAAATTTTAGAATGTTTAGAGGAAATGAAAAGAAATAGTTTATTATGTGATAAAAATGTCAGAGGTGCACCGTTTGCACGATAGGGCTTCCATGGAGGTTTTGTCGCTAGACATGTTCAGGGACGTTCTTCAGACTACAGTGTGGTGAATACCGTGTCAGAGATGCTGCTGACCTCCGAAGGATTTCCTTTTGCGGTGGGAGATGAATCGTTTGGTGTACGAGTTGCTGATATACATTCTAGCGGAGTGGGTCAGCCGTTTTCCTGAAGGTGCAGCCGTTATTCGTGGAACGCCTGGTTGTTTTAAGCATGTTACACAACAACCAATACGCAGATGCCAATTATGCATTACTGTAAGCGGACGATATTTTCAGCACAAACGCCTCTAAAACAATATTCACCACATGGTAGCTGGAACACTGTCTCTGGACACAGTAGCGCCAAAATATTCATGGATCCCTAGCGGGGAAACGGCGCACCTGTGACATTCTTTTCACAAAATGAGTATTTCTTCTTCTCAACCCAAAACACTCGCAAATATTTTGTTTTACACTTTGTACAGTTATAAAAAAGGATGAAAAAACATGTGCCAATTTACATAATTTTTCAAACAAATGACCACTTTCTTTTACTCACGACAGCCTGTGTCGTACAGAAGGCGTTGGTAATAAGAGACACGTTTAATCCACATTGGAAACTATTCTGCTAACTCTCAGTCATTTTATTTCCATAGATTGCATATTTCACCCCTTTCTGTGCCAAAGCTAGATCATTAAAGAGTAACGCAGATCATTTTCCTTTCTGGTGTTGTACTTGCGAATATCTCTGTTATTCTCAAATTTAGAGTTATTGTTGACAACAAATTTCACAAGGAAATAGATGTACTGTCAGGCTGGTTCAAATGGCTCTGAGTACTATGCGACTTAACATCTGAGGTCATCAGTCCCCTAGAACTTAGAACTACTTAAACCTAACTAACCTAAGGACATCACACACATCCATGCCCGAGGCAGGATTCGAACCTGCGACCGTAGCGGTCGCGCGGTTCTAGACAGTAGCGCCTAGAACCGCTCGGCCACATCGGCCAGCCACTGTCAGGCTGTCCTTAATATTCCCAGCTGCTTCAAGTGATAGCAACAAGACGTACGTATGTGAGCGCAACACACAATTCTAATTACTTTCTATTGTGCAATAAATACATTTTGTGAGTTCTTACCCTACATTAGTATCCCACAAGAATGAAAATATGTTAAGTAACTAACTTTTGTATCCCTAAAGTTGGCAATTATTTTCAATTTGAAAGTAGCCGAAACTGAACATTTTCTCAACAGCTGAGAACTTTTCGCTCTGTTTATTATTTCTTGATGGTCTACTAGGTTAATAAGAGGTATAACTCAAAACTGGATTAGCTGTATTTTTTTAAAGTTATAGGTAGGCCATTTGTGGAAATCAGTCGGTAAGTTTTGCAAAAATATCATTTACTAATTTCTTTGTTGCTTTTTTGCATGACTTCACAACAATGCTTAAATCATCTCACCATTCTCTCGCCATCATGCAACCCAAAAGTGACACCACACGATACACACCTCCGTTATAATCACCTACATTCAACAGATATACTTAAGACAGAACTCTGTTACACCGCTTCCAAATCGGCCTTTGAGTGCGAAGGAAGAAACCATATCCGATTAGGCGGCTGAAGCTACCCGTCGGGATCTGCCAACCAACAATAATACAGGACTCTTTTAACGAGGAACGACATGCTTTTTCACACGTCTGTATCCCTCTCTTTCACTGCTGACGCAGCAGGAAGTTGCGGTTGAGTTAACCGCTCGCAGTGTAAGAAATGAATACGTTCAGACGGCGTCAGTTGCGTGCAGCTGCTCGTGTAACAGCATTGGACGACGAACAGATGTCACGGAGATTTAGGCGTTCTCGCGTGACGATCTGTAAGGCCAACGACAATAAACGACCGTTAGTAATGCGGGAGCACAGGTTGTTCAGCAAGGGGTGCGCGTGTTTCGCGGATGTGTTCTTAACTTTACACTGGAGCAGAAAGATACAAATAAACATGGTAATGGTTGGGTCATTGCTGCAATTTTGCTGTATCCTGGAGATAAAGTGAAGGCCGTTGCTAGACTGGAAACTTTCAATAGCAGAGATAGCTCTGTTTATCGCACCTTTCAAGTAAATGTAGTGTACAACCAGGTCGTGGGTCGATCCTATTTCACGTCTGATATGCCATTTGTAGTGAGGACCAAGAATCACTGAAAATGAGTGTGTTTCCGTCGGTGTATGGCGTAAAGGCCATGGAAATTGTGCAAAAATTAAAGTGACTGGTGATCGAACCTTTTATTATAGAAACTGAAATGAAGTACCTATCCTTTCCTTATCTCCCGTGAGTTTACATGTAGTGTCATTTACACACAACAAAAAAAGTTTTGCATCACCCCACTTCCCAGAACTCCTGAAGACAGACGTCGACTATGGATACTGTTATCACAGACACCAGTCCATTGACTGTTCAGAGATGTCACTAAACCCGCCCAAAGATGTAAACAACCATGCATGAGCAGCGCCTCTTAGACGGAGGGGGTCCGACACCTTATCACTTCCAGTCATTGCACCAGGAGGGAGGTACACGGCTCGTGTTGTCTGAAGTTCAGCCATGCCTAGACGGTCAATACCACGGTTCGATCGCGTTCGCATTGTTACTTTGTGCCAGGAGGGGCTCTCAACTGTGCAGCCACAGGACGTCTTGTTACGACTCAAACTGTGCGCAATAGGCTGCATGATGTGGAATTTCACTCCCGACGTCCATGGCGAGGTCTATCTTTGCAACCACGACACCATGCAGCGCGGTACAGATGGGCCCAACAAAATTCCGAATGGACTGCTCATTACTGGCATCACGTTGTTCACCGATGAGTGTCGCATATCCCTTCAACCAGACAATCGTGAGAGACGTCTTTGGTGGCAACCCGGTCAGGCTGAATGCCTTAGACACACTGTGCTTCCAGCGAGTGCAGCAAGGTGGAGGTTCCTGGATATTTTGGGGTGGTATTATGTGGGACCGACGTACACCGCTGGTGGTCATGGAAGGCGCCGTAACTGCTGTACGGTAGGTGAATGCCATCCTCCTACCGATAGCGAAACCATATCGGTAGCATATTGGAGAGGCATTAGTCTTCATGGACGACTATTCGCGCCCCAGTCGTGCGCATCTTGTGAATGACTTCCTTCAGGATAACGACATCGCTCGACCAGGGTGGCCGGATATGAACCCTATCGAACATGTCTGGGGTAAATTGAAAAGGGCTTTTTATGGGAGACGTGACCCACCAACCACTCTTAGGGATCTACTTTGAATCGCCTTTGAGAAGTGTGACAGTCTGGACCAACACTGCCTTGATGAACTTATGAATAGTATCCCACGACGAATGCAGGCATGCATCAATGCAAGAGGACGTCCTACTGGGGTATTAGAGGTACGGGCGTGTACAGCGATCTGGACCACCACCTCTGAAGGTCTCGCTATATGGTGGTACAACATGGAATGTTTTCATGAGCGATAAAAAGGGCGAAAATGATGTTTATGTTGATCTGCATTCCAATTTTCTGTGCAGGTTCCGGAACTCTCGGTATCGAGGTGATGCAAAACTTTTTTTGATGTGTGCATATGCCAGCCAAATGGCGACTCAGGCTCCAACTCACCCAGCGATATCGACACAGAACAAGCGCCTTAGGAGGAGCTCACATCTAGTGGTGCCTACCATCTATGGCACGTGGACAGTACTGAGGGATCGGCATCGGCCATCCTGAATCAAAATGGTTCAAATGGGACTTAACTGCTGTGGGCATCGGCCCCCTAGAACTTAGAACTACTTAAACCTAACCAACCTAAGGACATCACACACATCAACGCCCGAGGCAGGATTCGAACCTGCGACCGTAGCGGTCATCCTGAATCACTTCGAACCTTCACGCAGTTGATGACATCGTTCGACTGATCATGGAAATCTGATGTTATCTGAGGACCCAGCCACCTACTGAAGTACTACACTGAAAGACTGCCAATGTGTTCGACGACGTGGTTCTTGATCTTAAGGAAATTCTGTTTAAACAACCATATTTTGTTTAGCGCTCTAGCAAACAATGACTCGACATGGGCATGTTACAAACTACATTTTCTGACTTTTCCCTGTCAATATACACTCCTGGAAATTGAAATAAGAACACCGTGAATTCATTGTCACAGGAAGGGGAAACTTTATTGACACATTCCTGGGGTCAGATACATCACATGATCACACTGACAGAACCACAGGCACATAGACACAGGCAACAGAGCATGCACAATGTCGGCACTAGTACAGTGTATATCCACATTTCGCAGCAATGCAGGCTGCTATTCTCCCATGGAGACGATCGTAGAGATGCTGGATGTAGTCCTGTGGAACGGCTTGCCATGCCATTTCCACCTGGCGCCTCAGTTGGACCAGCGTTCGTGCTGGAAGTGCAGACCGCGTGAGACGACGCTTCATCCAGTCCCAAACATGCTCAATGGGGGACAGATCCGGAGATCTTGCTGGCCAGGGTAGTTGACTTACACCTTCTAGAGCACGTTGGGTGGCACGGGATACATGCGGACGTGCATTGTCCTGTTGCAACAGCAAGTTCCCTTGCCGGTCTAGGAATGGTAGAACGATGGGTTCGATGACGGTTTGGATGTACCGTGCACTATTCACCAGTGGTAACGATCACCGGTGGTGTACGGCCAGTGTAGGAGATCGCTCCCCACACCATGATGCCGGGTGTTGGCCCTGTGTGCCTCGGTCGTATGCAGTCCTGATTGTGGCGCTCAACTGCACGGCGCCAAACACGCATACGACCATCATTGGCACCAAGGCAGAAGCGACTCTCATCGCTGAAGACGACACGTCTCCATTCGTCCCTCCATTCACGTCTGTCGCGACACCACTGGAGGCGGGCTGCACGATGTTGGGGCGTGAGCGGAAGACGGCCTAACGGTGTGCGGGACCGTAGCCCAGCTTCATGGAGACGGTTGCGAATGGTCCTCGCCGATACCCCAGGAGCAACAGTGTCCCTAATTTGCTGGGAAATGGCGGTGCGGTCCCCTACGGCACTGTGTAGGATCCTACGGTCTTGGCGTGCATCAGTGCGTCGCTGCGGTCCGGTCCCAGGTCGACGGGCACGTGCACCTTCCGCCGACCACTGGCGACAACATCGATGTACTGTGGAGACCTCACGCCCCACGTGTTGAGCAATTCGGCGGTACGTCCACCCGGCCTCCCGCATGCCCACTATACGCCCTCGCTCAAAGTCCGTCAACTGCACATACGGTTCACGTCCACGCTGTCGCGGCATGCTACCAGTGTTAAAGACTGCGATGGAGCTCCGTATGCCACGGCAAACTGGCTGACACTGACGGCGGCGGTGCACAAATGCTGCGCAGCTAGCGCCATTCGACGGCCAACACCGCGGTTCCTGGTGTGTCCGCTGTGCCGTGCGTGTGATCATTGCTTGTACAGCCCTCTCGCAGTGTCCGGAGCAAGTATGGTGGGTCTGACACACCGGTGTCAATGTGTTCTTTTTTCCATTTCCAGGAGTGTATATACATTCTTTACTGTCGTTTTTTGTTAACAATATCAGTTTATTCCAAGAATTAGCAGCTTTTAGTCAGTTAATACTAGGCAGAAAACCAATCTGCATTTGGATCTCACTACCTTGACTCTTGTGCATAAAGGTGTGCAGTATACTGCTACACCCATTTTCAAAACGCTACCACAAGAATTAAAAAATCTTAGCAGTAAATCATGCGCTTTCAAATCGAAACTGAGGGGTTTCCTCATAGGTCACGCCTTCTATTCTGTCCAGGAGTTCCTTGAAAAATTAATCTGATTCCTATGCCATATTGTTGATTGGGTTTATATAAACTTATAGCTTGTCTGCTATCGCTTTTATGTTGTAATTCCATGTACTTACACGTTATGTCCTTGGAGACTTGCTTCTCAATTTGGTCCTACGGAGCTAGATGTGTTAAAAAAAAAAAAAAAAAAAGACTACACTGCCCGACATAAAGACGTGAAGCACCCAGAGGGGGAGAAGAAAATGAAGCGACACTTCACGGCTTCAGAGGGCATGAGATGTTATTTCAGAATTACAAAATTGAATAAAATTTACAAAGAACTTGGCAGATTGAGCCTATTTGTCGGCGTGATGTTGCACCCACTCTGACTTACATCCATGAACTGATTCGATTTTGAAAGGTATCTCAAAGCTATTGTATCCTCTCCTGAAGCAAGATGGTCCACCACTGTTATAACTGATCCTTGATATTATTGATACTGGCGCTGGACTGTAGACGACGTCTGACTGGTACCATACATGTTTTATCGGTGCCAGGTCTGGTCACGGGAGTACCTCAATGGACGAGCATTGTCAGCTTGAAAAACCGCACCACGCTTGACAGGTAACACATATGAATGTACGATGCCGTCAAGGCCTCCTCAATCACTTAAGACACACCCAGAGGTTCCCCACACCATGAACCTGGGAGTAAAAGCGCTATGGCTACCGCAACATTGGAAGAAGGGGACCTCTCCCCAGACTGCTGCCGCACTCGACGACCATCGTCTTCCGGAGTAGTGCAGAACCAAGATTCATCGATGAACGCAATGTGACACCATTCATCACCAGTCCGTGCTTCCTGGCCACACCATCCCTCTAAACGTTACCGTTTATGTTTTGGTGTTAACGGCAGCTTTCTCATGGGGGATGGTAATTTCCTAGCCTTCCTACTGCTAGTCTCTAATCAATGGTGCGGAATGACACAGAATATTTCATGGAGTCCACTACTTGTCCTCGGATGGCAGGTGCAGATGTGAACAACTACAGTTTGCTTAGTGCGCAATACGGAGATCTTCTTCCGTGGTGATCAGAAGTAGCCGACTAGAACCATGACGACGACAATGTCTGCCATTGAGTTCCCACGCAGTGCAGCTTCTGGCCACTGTCGCACGTGTAAGCCCCGTAAATGTTCACGATTCGACCAGCTGACGAAATGGAGACCCACAATGAGGCCCCTTTCAAACTCTGTCAGGTGCTGATAATTTTGTCTCATATGAGTACATGGCATCTCAGTGTTCTTCACGGCAATCGCTCAATATCTGGCGTTGTTAACGACCCTTGTATGCCCTTTCAGGCCTAGTAGCAACACTAAACACGAGCGGCACTAATGCACTCTGGTGGCGGCACTACCTGTCACAGAGAACTGCAACTCTGATTATTTACACACACACCGGTGGTATGTACGAGTACGATGTTACATTGACATCCGACCATTTCTTCTGGGTGCTTCACTTTTTTTTTGTCAGACTGATAATTTCACTTTCTGTATTACGACTGTATCGAATAAAGCAGCGTATTCGTCAATTTCAATATGGGATACATGAGATTCCCGTAGGACTGCGATGCTACTCTGCTGTTGCTGTCTTAGGGCGAGGTGCAAGAACGTCTACAATTAACTCCTCATCATTAGCCATTGAGTTTATGGAGCTCGTTCAAACTGGTTATTGCGTGTAGGCCACAGCTAAGGCCGAATAACGGCGTTGAATGATCTCCTTAGAACGCACACTATCTAGCGAAAAAGTGCCTGGTCTCGTCACCGAACGTGCGCTGTGCGATTTCAGGTATCATAAGAGGGTATGTAGAAGTAGTGGCAGTAAGTGAACATGGCAGACATAGCTGATGGTTGGCTCTTGAACGTTATGGCGCCGTATTTAACGATAATCATTTGCGCCCGACGGGGACTCGATCCCGGATGCCTGCCTTTCGCGATGACTGCGTTACCACTTGTGCCATCAGAGTACGCCTCCCTGACCGGCTGAAAATTGTCAGTCATTGTAGACATGTGGAGCACGTTTTATCATCGCGTGTAAGAGATCCGCAAGGAAGTAAAAAGACGTCCAGGTTGGAGTCGTGTTTCTTCACTCCTGGAAGGCGTTCGATGTTTGTCCTGCAGTGATCTTCAGTCTAAAGACTGATCTGATGCATTCTACCCGCTAGTCTTTTTATCTCCGTATAACTACTGTTATTTACATCCACTTGAATCCTCTTGCTATAGTCAATTATTGGATAGGTCTCCTTTCACAATATCTACCGCCCCCCCCCCCCCCCCCCGCGCCCCCGTACACTCACTCCCATCGATTACCATATGAGCTTTCATTGGTGCCGCAGGGCGTGTCCTGCCAACGCATCGTCGCAATTTGATTCCGTACCTCTTAATTAGCTATCCCATATACCCATCTAACTTTTCTCCCTCAGCACCGTATTTCAAAAACTTATATTCTGTTCCTGTCTGTAGTATTTAGTATCAGCGTTCTTTTCCCATATAACATCACTCTCCAAACAATTTTTCAGAGAATACTTTCGTATTCGATGTTAAGAACTTTTGGTTTTTCTTAAACACTTTTACTACTATTGACAGAGTGCATTTTGTTTGGCCGTCATCAGCTGTTTTGCTACCCAAATGGCAAAACTGTCATTTCGTAATCTAACTCCCTCAGCATCGCCAGATTTTACTCGACAACATTCCATTACATATATTTTACTTTCCTTGGTTAACTACTTATAACCTCGTATCCACACACTATTTACTGCGTCCAACTGGTCTTACGAGTCTTCTGCAACCTCTGACAGAATTACAGTGCCATCGAAAAATCTCAGAGTTTTAATTTCTTCTCCTGAATTTTAATTCGTGATACAGATTTCTCCTTGGTTTCTTTTACAGCCTTCTCAATGTACAGACTGAGTAATATCTGCGATAGGCTACAACTCTGCCCCACTCTCGTCTCAACTACTGATTCCTTCAACTTTTATAACTGCATAAATGGTTTCCATACAAAAATTTGGTAAATCTTTCGCACTGAGCTACCTTCTGAATTTTAAAAGTGTGTTCCAGTCAACGTTGTCAAAAGCTTTCTCTAAATCTGCAAATGCTACAAATATAGCCTTGCATTTCTTCATCTTCGAAGAAAAGTCGTAGTGTCAATACTGTCTCCGTGTTCCTACATTTCTCCGGAACCTAAAGTGATCTTACCAGAGGTCTGTTTGTACGCCTCTCTCCATTCTTCTGTAAATAAATTATGACAGTATTTTGCAATCATGATCGCTAATATCCACAACTGTCAGCACCTACCTTCTTTGGAATTAGAATTACTACATTTTGCTTGAAGTTTAAGAGCATTTAACGTGTCTAGCATATTTTGCACACCATTTGAAATAGATTTTGTTTGGTAGGCTCTCCGAAGGGTCTCAGTCATTCGAAGAGAATACCGTCTACTTCAGGGACCTTGTTTAGACTTTTATATGTCCATCCTTTTAGCAAGAGGTCGGCCATTTGCTGTCGTGACAACAAATAAAAACACCTACAGCCGTCCTTATGATTTTATTATATTTTGACAAAATAGAATAAAATCATAAGGACGGCTGTAGGTGTTTTTATTTTTCTTCACGATTGTTTAGACTTAGCTCTTTTAGTGCTCTGTCAAATTCCTATTTACTGAAGCTTCCTTTTCTGTAATATTGTCTTGAATTTCGTTGCCCTGGTGTAGATACTCTACGTAGGGAGTAAGAGAATACATATACAAAATTTTAGTGTTTTTAGAGGAAATAAAAAGAAACACTTTCTGTGTGACAAAAACGGCAGGTGCACCGTTTCCCTGCTAGGAGTTCATGGAGGGTTTGATGATAATGATGTTCAGAGACGGTGTTCTAACTGTCGTGTGATGAAAATTGTTTTAAAGACATTGCTGAAAATGTCGTCTGTTTACAACTCGCATCTTCGTGCTAATAAATGTCTAACACATTGAAAGCATCCAGGTGTTTCACAAATAATTGATGCGGCTTCAGACAAACGGGCAACGAGATTTATCGGTGTCAACTATTTCCCCAAAAAGAAATCCATAGGAGGGAGGTCGGGAAAACGTGTTGGCCACGGTTTTGGCCCACCTCCTTCACAATCCAACACTGGGGAAAATTTTGCCTAATTATTCTCCACCTTCAACGGCAAAGTTGGACCTAGTCATGCCGGAACCTTTAATTGTTGCCTTATTGCTAGTGGGAAATTCTCCACCACTTTCGGTGGTACCTCACGGAGAAAGATATGATAATTTCCTCCACCGTACGTATTAGGCAGAAGAAACGGCCCAATCCGACAATCGTAAACAACACCAGAAAACACGTTTATGGAAAATCTCTGTCGATGGTGGAACACAAGATTTGCCTTAGTATGCGAGTCCAGTGTGCCAACCACTGCGCCACCTCGCTCGGTCTAAACACCAGTAAAAACTTCCACGTAAACACAACATAACATAAACAATAATGATGTAATTGCCTATCCAGGGTTGTGGACGCTGCAAACAGTGATGAAAACTTACACTTGCAGGTATTAAGAAACTGGTATAGGCATGCGTATTCAAATACAGAGATATGTAAATCGGCAGGATACACGCTGCGGTCGGTAACGCCTATATAAGACCATAGTTGTTGGAACCGTTACTGCTGCTACAATGGCAGGTTATCAAGAATTAAGAGAGTTCAACACGGTGTTATAGTCGGCGCACGAGTGATGGGAAACACCATCTCCGAGGCAACGATAAAGTTGGTATTTTCCCGTACGACCATTTCACGAATGTACCGTGAATATTAGGAATCCGGTAAAACATCAAATATCCGTCATCGCTGCGGTCGGAAAAAGATCCTGTAAGAACGGGACCAACGACGGTTGAAGATAATCGTTCAACGTGACAGAAGTGCAACTCTTCCGCAAATTGCTGCAGATTTCAATGCTGGACCTTCAACAAGTTTCAGCATGCGAACCAGTCAACGAAACATCATAGATATGGGCTTTCGGAGCGGATTGATGCGTACGGGTATGGAGATAACCTCATGAATCCATGGACTCTGCATGTCGGCAGGAGACTGTTCAAGCCGGTGGAGGCTCTGTAATGGTGAGGGGCGTGTGCAGGATGAGTGATATGGGACCCCTGATACGTCTAGATACGACACTGACAGCTTACACATACGTAGCATCCTGTCTCATCACCTGCATCCATTCGTGTACACTGTGCATTCCGATGGACTTGGGCAGTTCCAGCAGGACAATGCAACATCCCACAAGTCCAGAATTCCTACAGAGTGGCTTCAGGAATACTCTTCTGAGTTTAAACATTTCCGCTGACCATCGAAGTCCCCAGACATACACATTACTGACCGTATCTGCGATGCCTTGCAACGTGCTGTTCAGAAGAGATCTCCACCCCCTCGTACTCTTACGGGTTTATGAACAGCCCTGCAGGATTAATGGTGTAATTTCCCTCCAGCACTACTTCAGACGTTAGTCGAGTGCATGCCACGTTGTGTTGCGGCACTTGTGCGTGCTCGGGGAGCCCTACACGATACTAGGCAGGTGTACCAGTTTTTTTGGCACTTTAGTGTAATTATGTTGCAAATCAGATTCCAGTGTCAACGTATTGCACACGAAGCAGTCAAAACAATTGGGAACGTTAGCGTAACGGAAGTTGAGCGTCAAACGTTTAAATTATCCCTAGCGGGGAAACTGGCGCACCTGTGATATTTGTGCCACATAAAAAAGTGTTTTTTAGGTCTTCTTATAACTCTACAAATTTATACACTTAATTTTTAATTTTTTTTTTATTTTTTTTATTTTATTTTTGCAACCCTTATATTCCTTCCACTTTATAGCCATCCATTCCTTGCCTAATACTTGCATGCATCTGAGCTACTATATTTAAAGTGTTATCTACACTACGGCTAATTTCTGTGCTTGATTCTTGTTCTTAATTGCGACTTTGCACGACCATTATTATATGGCCACCACGTGTTACTTATTTCCTTATATTTTTACATGTATTTTAAATGTAGAACAGTAAACAGATATATTATGGCTGCACAGTGGAACACTTGCTGAGTCCGACCCCCTGCTTTTGGTAACGTGGAAGCTGCCTCCAGTTTCGCGCTTGGGCTAGGAACTGCTTGAGCAGCTCGCGGCTGTTACCTGGTAACGAGTTGTGTGCGCTCCGCTCTCACGGGTTAGGAGGGAGCGAGCCAGATAAGGGGCCGCACGGTCTTCGCCGGAATAGGAATGCAGATTGCGGCCGGTATATTCTCGTTAGCATGCGAGCGCTCGGGAAAAAATAGTAGCCGTCCCATACCAACTGAATGGTCGGAATTTTTGTGTAGCGAACCGTTCTAGAGGCAGAGTACACGTAGCTCGCCTAGTCTGTAAGTCTGTATTTCGTATACATGAACGTAAGAGCGAGCGGATGCTGCATGACGAACAAGGCAGAATAGCAAGGGCAAGATATCTGAACATCAAATCTGCAATATTCGTGGTATTGGATACAAAACCGTAGAATCATAAACTGAACTTGCAAGAAGAGTGCAACTAACCACAGTTAACGAAACGAATAAGAAACCAAAATTAACTATGAGCTTATGAGATTACGCCGAGATATATTGAGAAGTTACAAAGGAAAGGAAAGCAGTAGCAGAAGTCGTAATTGTGATTTATTTTTCGTGGAAGAATATCATATAGTCATCTAAATGGTGCAGGGAAATAATAACTACTGTAAAACGGAGGTTACTATGAGGTTAATTTAATTTAATTGGTCCATATGAGCCAGAAATACGACAATCAGAACAATCGGGAAGTTTTTGTAAACAGTTCCAAATTGCCCTTAATGAAGATAACAGACTGAACAGACAAAGAATTTGGTACACCTGGCTAACATCGTGTAGGGCCCCCGCGGGCAAACACAAGTGCCGCATCACGACGTGGCATCCACTCGACTAATGTCTGAAGTAGTATTGGAGGGAATCCACACTATGAATCCTGCAGGGCTGTCCTTAAATCTGTAAGAGTACATAGGTGGAGATCTCTTCTGAACAGCATGTTGCAAGGCGTCCTAGATATGCTCAATAATGTTTATGTCTGGAGAATTTGGTGGCCAGCAGAAGTATTTAAACTCAGAAGAGTGTTCCTGCAGCCACTCGGTAGCAAATCTGGACGTGTGGAGTGTCGCATTGTCCTGCTGAAGTCCGTAGGAACACACAATGGACGTGCATGGACGCTGGTGACCAGACAGGATGCTTACGTTCGTATCACCTGTCAGAGTTCTATCTAGACGTATCAGGACTCCCATATCACTCCAACCGCACACGTCCCACAGCATTACAGAGTCTGCCGGCTGGAGTGGCCGAGCGGTTCTAGGCGCTACAGTCTGGAACCGCGCGACAGCTACGGTCGCAGGTTCGAATCCTGCCTGGGGCATGGATGTGTGTGATATCCTTATGTTAATTAGGTTTAAGTAGTTCTAAGTTCTAGGGGACTGATGACCTCAGAAGTTAGGTCCCATAGTGCTCAGAGCCATTTTGAGCCATTACAGAGTCTCCACCAGCTTGAACAGTCCCCTGCTGACATGCAGGGTTCATGGATTCATGAGGTTGTCTTAATACCCGTACACCTCCATCCGCTCGTTACAATTTGAAACGAGACTCGTCCAACCAGGCAATATGCTTCCAGTCATCAACAGTCCGATGTCGATGTCGACGGGCCCAGGCGAGGGGTGAAGCTTTGTGTCGTGCCATCATCAAGGGCACACGAGTGGATCTTCGGCTCCGAAAGCCATTATCTATGATATTTCGTTGAATGGTTCGCATGCTTGATGACCCAGCATTGAAATCACCGGCATCTGCGGAAGGGCTGCACTTCTGTTACGTTCAGTGATTGTCTTCAATCGTCATTGGTCCCGTTCTTTCAGGACATTTTCCGCCGCAGCGATGTCGGAGATTTGATGTTTTACCGGGATCCTGATATTCATGGTACACTCGTCAAATGGTTGTACGAGGAAATACCCACTGCATCGCTACCTCGAAGTTGCTGTGTTCCATCGCTCGTGCGCCTCCTATAACAGCACGTTCAAACTCAGTTAAATCTTGATAACCTGCCATTGCAGCAGCAGTAACCGATCTAACAACTGCTCCCAGACATTCGTTGTCCTATATAGGCGTTGCCGACCGCAGCGCCGTATTTTGCGTGTTTACATATCTCTGCATTTGAATACGCCAGCTTCTTTGGCGCTTCAGTGTAGAAATGGTTGTGTAATAAACACACGAGATCTTAACGTGAATATCGGAAACAATTATTTCTAAAATAGTTGGCCCATAGGATGAAGGCGTACACAGACAGAAAGAGGAATTTACTACATAATTTTAAAGCTTACATTCGACTTCGAATAATTAATTCATTCTTCCTACCTAAGTTAATATTTGCAACAGCGCCAAGATCAGTTATTGACTGTTTTGTAATGAGAAGACGGCAAAAAGTGTTCAGCAATGTGAATGTGTTTAGAGGATCAGATTTAGACTCAGACCATTATTCAGTAGAAGTGCTGATAAAACAAAATGCAGATAAGTGAATATTGGGAACAAAGCGTCGGAGGTAACACAAAAATTCGAAATTTCGTTTCTTAAAAGAGCCTTCAGTTAACCATACGCTTCAGGGAAGATTTGACCAGTCCCTGAATCATAATTTATAACGTGTCATCGACAGTAACGGAGCATTTGAAAGGTGTCTGTTATAAACGTCCGCCATGTTATGTATCAGTGCACTAAGTGCGAGTCACTCGCATGACTCAGAGACTCTACAGCGTACGTTTTTATCTGCTAGAGAAGTCTTATCTTTGGTTAAGTACTGAAAATGCAACTCTTCTAAGTGTACTTTAAGTGCGTGGCCTTGTCAGTTAATCTGGTTGCTTGACATAGTATTTCAGGTTCGATAGGGCCACGTGGACAGGCAGAATTCTTGTCTTGGTCGCCGCCTGAAGCTGTTAACATCATACAGCATGCTGAGTGTTTGTACAGTTCAGACATTTATCCTGTGCAGTGTTGAGACGGGTATTTTTTCTGCTGTTTGTAAATATGTGGTATTAAACAACCATGCGGTCTGTTAGAGAACATTGGCATATATTGGTCATGCGTTCTCGTGTCTCTTTTCTGAATAATAACTGAAGTCAGTTTAAAAATTTCTCTCGAATTATTTCTCTCCCGAAATCATTTTTCAGTCGTACAAACTTTCATTCTCATTTACGTATGCACTCATTTAAACTTTGTTCATGCTAGTCTCGTGTGCGATCAGAACACGTTTAAAATGGACAGCCTTCATCAGAACTAACATTCGGATACACTTTCTGAGCAGTCACAAGTGTTTCCCTATTATATGTACGGTTTTAAGGTAAATAGGGTAACTGCGACTGCGAGAGAACTTCAAGACATGTGTTGTAGCAACGAATGGTTCGATACTTTGCATTTCAGTTAATCATTTTCTTGTCGTTAGGTATTAGGACATACAGTGTGCAGTTACATCTATATAGCACGCATTTTTCCTACAAAAAGAGAAGCATTTACACTAACAGGTTACTTTATGACGGTTGAAGATCTTGGTTTCTGTTTGCCTTCCTTTAATTCATGTTAAATGTCCCATTTTACGCTCCATTGCACTATGAAAGTTTGCTTAATATCTCATTTTTTATCAGATGGCGCTGTTGTTCGTTAATGGATCAAACTTCATACATAATGGGATATTTTTAGGACATTATTACCAATAATAACTTATTATGCACTCACTGGTCAAAACAGCTTTCATCTGGCGAACTGCTGCCAGGATAAGTTTCTGTGACACCTCTGATAATAACCATCGTCATTGGAAACTTAAGTTATTTTTATATAAAACTGTGTCGGTGTATGTATTTCAGATCCGTTCTTTATAGCCTTTCGATAGTCAACTTTAAGTATCTCGTGCATAATCTTAGAAATGGCATATTCAATGAATGTGCAGCCACTAAGATGGCTCATTCTGCATGTAACAAAATATCTTTTGTTGACTTCAACTGTAACTCTGTGGACTTATTGGCAGCTCATAATATGAAAGCTCCAAATTGCCATAAATTTGCTTTTGGTAGTTTTTGAGATTAATACGCACATCAAAAAAAGTTTTGCATCACCTCAGTTACCAGAACTGAAGATAGACGTTGACTGTGAATATTGTATCACCGACAAAGTCCCTTTGACTGTTCTGAGATGTCACTAAACTCGCACAAAGACATAAACAACCATACACGAGCAGCGCCTATTGCACGGACGGGGTCTGACAGCCGATCAGTTCCAGTCATTCCACCAGGAAGGAGGTATATGGCTCGTGTTGCCTATAGTTCAACCATGCCTAGACGGTCAATACTGCGGATCGATCGCGTCCGCATTGTTATTTTGTGCCAGGAATGGCTCTCAACGAGGGAAGTGTCCAGGCGCCTCAGAGTGAACTAAAGCGATGTTGTTCGGACATGGAGGAGATACGGAGAGACAGGAACTGTCGATGACATGCCTCGCTCAGGCCGTCCAAGGGCCACTAGTGCAGTGGATGACCGCTACCTACGGATTATGGCTCGGAGGATCCCTGACATCAACGCCACCATGTTGAATAATGTTTTGCGTGCAGCGACAGGACGTCGTGTTACGATTCAAACTGTGTGCAATAGGCTGCATGATGCGCAATTTCACTGCCGACGTTCATGGCGAGATCCATTTTTGCAACCATGACCCATGCAGTGCGGTAGAGATGGGCCCAACAACATGGCGAATGGACCGCTCAGGATTGGTATCACGTTCTCTTCACCGATAAGTGTCGCATATGCCTTCAACCACACAATCGTCGGAGACGTGTTTGGAGGCTACCTGGTCAGTCTGAACGCCTTAGGCACATTGTCCAGCGTGTGCAGCAAGATGGAGGATCCCTGCTGATTTGGCGTGGCATTACGTGGGGCTGAGGTACACCGGTGGTGGTTATGGAAGGCGCCGAAACAGCTGTACGATATGTGAATGCCATCCTCCGACCATATCGGCAGCATATTGGCGAGGCATTCGTCTTCATGGACGATGATTCGCGCCCCCATCGTGCACATCTTGTGAATGATTTCCTTCAGGATAACGACATCGCTCGACTAGAGTGGCCAGCATGTTCTACAGACATGAACCCTATCTAACATGCCTGGGATAGATGGAAAAGGCTGTATATGGACGACGTGACCCACCAACCACTTTGAGGGATCCACGCGGAATCGCCGTTGAGGAGTGGGACAATCCAGACCAACAGTGCCTTAATGTACTTGTGGACAGTATGCCACGACGAATACAGGCATGCATCAATGGAAGAGGATGTGCTACTGGGTATTAGAGGTACCAGTGTGTACAGCAATCTGGACCACCACCTCTGATGGTCTCACTGTATGGTGGTACAACATGGAACGTGTGGTTTTCATGAGTAATAAAAAGGGCGGAAATGATGTTTATGTTGATCTGTATTCCAATTTTCTGTACAGGTTCCGGAACTCGCGGAATCGAGGTGATGCAAAACTTTTTTTGATGTGTGTATATGCTACAGACAGGTTCTGTTGTGTGTGTGATCACTTGTAGATGCTGTATCCAAGTCGAACTGTCTTTTTATGCACTTGAATGTATTCATGGGAAAACTTTGTGGAACTGTGAGGAATATTTTGCCAGTTTGAGTGAAACTTCTCATTCGACACATGATTCTGTTAAAAAGGATAGTGTGATAGGCAGACATTAATTGCAAAGTCCAGAGAGTAGGAACGTGATACATGCTTCTTTCCACAGAAGAATTTCTTCTAAATGCAATGAGTGTTGTTTAGATTGGCGGTTCTGTTGCTCTGCACTAATGCACCAAGATGCTCATTATTATGTCAGTTTAAAGCCATACTCCATTTATTCAATAATTGTACAGGAACTGTAGGTGCAGTTAATTGAGTTTCTGTGGTGATATAATATTAAGTCGTAACTGGGACGTTTGTTCTGCAAATATTACTATTGCATTATCAAGATTAATAATTATTTTGCGTGCTTGGAAAATTGTGAGAATAATTTGTTTCTGCTGTCTGTGGTGGGTTATATGCAGAATAAAATTACTCTATAAATTATTGAATACTGGCTACATTTGGGTGGATTATGATTTATTTATTTACAAGTACTGTGAATGGAAGCTGCACAACTGGATGTATTCCTTCCATTTTCTGACTCGCTTTTACGTAGGGACGATGACTTTCAATTAATCAGTCGTAATAGAAGAACTCCCACTTAAAACGCTTAAAAACGAAGAAAGAGCTATGTATATTGTTACTAGCTTTTCTCTGTCCAAGGTATGAGGTTAACTGAAAAAAAATTACACCAATGCTGGCAATTTTATTTTGTTGTATTTAAAATTAAAATAGCAACTGGTGCCGTAATTTGTTTCCGCCTAATTATTACATTTGTGGATACCCTGAGTCATCATGTTCAACATTCTGGCCGAAAGTAGGAGGTTAGAGTACTCATAAGGCAGGCTGGAAGAGACACGTTATAGCCGTAGAGGTTGATAAACATGATAGGCAAACAGTAAGCAAAAATTTTCTGAGACACCTAAAACAACGTCAGAGAGTCCAAGCTGAACTAAGGCAATACCTGAGGAAAATCTGTACGAAAAGGTTAATACAAAGCATCCAGAAAAAGTTTTGAAAGTATCGCACTTGACGAGCAACGGGTTTTAGGAGGGAAGGATACTATAATCACGGCTTCTTGAAAGTAAAGCAGATAACAGAGAATTACAAGAGCTGACCATGTTTCCATACATAATGTAAAAGCTATGTGTAATTTAAGAAGAGACAACCTGTGGGAAATTATTCAACTACTTGGTGTGCTACATAACATGATAGAAATTAATAGAAGTAAATATGACACCTTCAGATTACATCAGCCGGAAGACATCTTTTCCGTCTTGGTAAACGTGTACCTCTCTGGAAGTGAAACACGGCCCATTATATCTAAAGATAAAGGCAGAGTTTCAGCAGCCGAAATGCTGTTTCTCATGGCAACACCACATTAGGAATACAAAAACCAGAAGCTATATAAACGAGCATAGTTCTCTGGAGAATGTTGACAAGTATCGAAGCAAATGGGTAGTCCCTGTACAGCAAGCTACCCAAAGTTGTTTTGAACTAGCAGCTTGGAGGGCAGAGAAGAGTCTAAAGATCAACAAAGAAATCGGAACAAAAGTGTTAGTGCCTAATATTGGAGGGGAAATAAGGAGCAGAGGAAAAAAATGGCTCTAAGCACTATGGGACTCAACATCTGAGGTCATCCGTCCCCTAGACTTAGAACTACTTAAACCTAATGGCATCACACACATCCGTACCCGAGGCAGGATTCGAACCTGCGACCGTAGCAGCAGCTCGGTTTCGGACTGAAACGCCTAGAACCGCTCGGCCATGGAGCAGAGGAAATGTGGGGCCTTTAGGTATTAGATGATTACTGACAGTAATGATCTGAAACACACCGTATAGTAGTGAATGCAGGAGCCTGTTCATAGCATTGATATCATGCTTATTTTGGAAAGTAACGACGCGGCTAATTTGTTGCGTGTTTTTTCCACTTTTCTCAAATACAGCAACAATATCGAAATGCAAGCTATCATCGCATGCCAATACGACTCATTCAATTCTTATTTCATATCAGAATAACCAGTCAAGTAAAAGTCATGTGAGAATTGAAGGTTCAAGGCGTGTTATTAGGACTAACTGACTACATCTGACACGGCATAGTGTTTCTAAAGACATAGAAACATCAGCATTCAAGGGCAACTGAGAATATCTCTTTGAATGTTCCTTAAATTTATGTAATGTAGACGAGCAAGGCTTCGTAGGTGGGGCTAGTACTACGAGCTTAAGCAAAAAAGGAAGAGGGGCGCGCCGGCCGGAGTGGCCGAGCGGTTCTGGCGCTACAGTCTGGAACCGCGCGACCGCTACGGTCGCAGGCTCGAATCCTGCCTCTTGCATGGACGTGTGTGATGTCCTTAGGTTAGTTAGGTTTAAGTAGTTCTAAGTTCTAGGGGACTGATGACCTCAGAAGTTAAGTCCCATAGTGCTCAGAGCCTTTTGAACCATTTTTTGAAGAGGGACGCACTCACTGAATCTTGGCGACTGTTTGGAACGGGACTCAGTACATCGAATGTAGAAACACTTACACATCTGTATCTAAAGGCGTTAATCTCTAAAAGCTTGTATAACAATTAATAGGGGCCATGTAGCCAAGGCCACTATTTTGCTCCAGGATGTTGACGTTTAACTCAGAGATAATTTGGTTCGAATTAAACTGCCAAAGTTGTCCTCCAGCCCCCCCACACCTGCTATAAAACTACCTTTCTGCAATTGTTCCTATGCAGATTTAACAGTTTTGTGCCTTTAACAAAAAATCAAGCATTACTGACTTGATGAAAAATACTGCACACAACAAACTAAGTGTATGGCTATGGTTAATAAATTACATATCGTATAAAGTTTCTAAAAAGTTGAATCATACCAACCGAAACGTGGGAATAGGAAAAGTGCTGGCCAGAAGGGCAGGTAAGTTACACTGAGGTGACGAAGTAATGGGATAGCGACATACGCATATACAGACGGCGATAGTATTGCGTACACAAGTGTAAAAGGGCAGTGCATTGGCTGAGCTGACATTTGTACTCAGGTGATTCATGTGAAAAGGTTTCCGAACTGATTGTGGCCTTGCGACGGGAATTAACAGACTTTCAAAAAATGGTTCAAATGGCTCTATGGGACTTAACTTCTGAGGTCACCAGTCCCCTAGAACTTATAACTACTTAAACCTAACCTAACCTATGGACATCACACACATCCATGCAAGAGGCAGGATTCGAACCTGCGACCGTAGCGGTCGCGCGGTTCCAAATTGTAGCGCCTAGAACCGCTCGGCCACACCGCCGGCAACAGACTTTCAATGCGGAGTGGTAGTTGGAACTAGACGCATGGGACATTCTATTTCGGAAAATCGTTATGGAATTCAGTTTTCCGAGAGCATGCGGGAATACCAAATTTCAGGCATTACGTCTCACCACGGACAACGTAGTGCCTGATGGCCTGCACTTAACGATCGAGAGCAGCGGCATTTTTGTAGAGTTTCCAGTGCTAAGAGACAAGCAACACTGCGTGAAATGACCGTATAAATCAATGTGGGACTTACGGCGAACGTATCCGTCAGAACAGTGCGGCGAAATGTACGTTAATGGCCTATGGCAGCAGACGATAGACGGGAGAGCCTTTGCAAACAGCACGACATCGCCTGCAGCGCCTGTTCTGGGCTCGTGACCGTATCGATTGACTCCTAGACGACTGTAAAACCGTCGACTAGTCAGATGAATCCCGATTTCAGTCGATAAGAGCTGATGGTAGGGTTCGGGTGTGGCGCAGAACCCACCCAAGTTGTCAACAAGGCATTGTGCAAGCTGGCGGTGACTCCATAATGGTGTGGGCTGCCTTTACATGAAATGCACTGTGTAATTGACCGAGAATGGTTATATTCGGTTACCTGGAGACCATATGCAGCCATTCCTTGACTGCATGTCCCCAAACAACGACGGAATTTTTATGGATGATACTATGCCATGTCACTGGGCCACAGCTGTTAGCGATTGGTTTGAAGAATATTCTGCACAATTCGAGTGAATGGTTTTACCACCCAGTTAGACCGACATGAATACCATCAAATATTTATGGGACATAATGGAAAGGCCAGTCGGTGGATAAAATCCTGCACCGGCGACACTTTCACAATTATGGGCGGCTATAGAGGCAGCATGGATTAACGCTTCCGTAGAGGACATTCAACGACATCTTGAGTCCATGCCACGTCAAGCTGCTGTATTACGCCGGGCAGGAGTCCTACGCGATATGAGAAGGTACACAACCTCAGTGTGTGTGTGTGTGTGTGTGTGTGTGTGTGTGTGTGTGTGTGTGTCAACTCCTCCACTATTGCTTGCTTCCTCCAGTCGCGTCTCGATGCAGACCTTAGGCGGTAAAAATAGGCAAAGTTCGGAAGCCTTCGAACAAATCAAATGCCATATTTGCTTCGACAATCATTCACCGATCTTCGCGATCCTGTTATATTCCATCGAAGTAGTATATGAGCGATTTCCGCAGGCGAGAGCTACGTGAGCCAAGAGCACTGTTGTCACATAAACCATGTTAGCGATAGACGTCTGTTCGTTAGTATCAATTTCTGTGCGTTGATACAAGGAGGAAATGACTCTGTGGCATCAGCGTACAAGTTTACGGTCGCTGGAAGAGGAGCAGGCTTCTTCTCGTAGACGGAAGATAGAAACATCTGTGTCTGCCTGTTAATTCTTAATCCATCTTACTTTCCTTTTCTTTCTCTTTATCTTTATCTTCATCTTTCTCTGTTTTTTGGTCAATGTTAGCGCTCCCTCTCTGCTGGCACCCTTGGCGGTGGCCTATGCTGCCACCCATTCATTAAGGCCCTTGTTCGAATGCTGATGGTTAAAGTAATGTTCATCGTATACAGGGTGATTCCGTTTTGATGTTACAAACTTTCAGGGGTAATCGGGAATGGTAAATGTATCAATTTGCGCTGAAGGTGGTTCGATGCCAGGCACTTAAATGTGATTTGCGGAGTATCCATGTAGATGTAGATATACATCCTGATGATTCCACAAACAATCTGTCCAGGAACTTGGCTCGAATGCAATGCTAACTGCACTTATCTTTGTGATCCAGCATTTTCAGATATTTGTCATTTTCGCTCGTTATCGAACCACAATCAATAAAATTAGTTTGAGGATAAGAATACCCTTTGAATTGGGTTGAACCCGTAGCTTTTTACAGCTATGAAATTGAAAAATTGCCCGAGCCTCAGCAGAGTATTTTAGTTAATGTGATGGTTTATAGTATTAACGAATAATGTCTGTCTTCTGTTTTTCTGTTATAGGCAATAAACCAACGAGAGGCATTATAAAAATATGAACTGTTCGGATACAAACGAAATGAAACTTACAATGGTACTCTTATGACAGTGGCAATGGCCTTGCCGCAGTGGATACACCGGTTCCCGTGAGATCACCGAAGTTAAGCGCTGTCGGGCGTGGCCGGCACTTGGATGGGTAGCCATACAGGCTACCATGCGCTGTTGCCATTTTTCGGGGTGCATCAGCCTCGTGATGCCGACTGAGGAGCTACTCGACCGAATAGTAGTGGCTCCGGTCAAAGAAAACCATCATAACGACCGGGAGAGCGGTGTGCTGACCACATGCCCCTCCTATCCGCATCCTCACCTGAGGATGACACGGCGGTCGGATGGTCCCGATGGGCCAGTTGTGGCCTGAAGACGGAGTGCTTATGACAGTGGTATGAATTAATAAAACAAATAGCGTCACTAATTGAGCCTGTCCAAAATACCATCCATTTGCAAGTATTATGCACTTGTGGTGGCGATATGGTCTGGGTCTAAGTCAAGTCCTCTGTACTACTCAAGAGGCGTTCAGGAATTGCCATGAAAATGTATAAATCTGGCGGTGAGGGTAGACGTAAATATTTAACGCCACACAAAATCAATAGAATTGTGTATTCACAAAAAAAGCTAAAATATGTCAGTATATGCACAAATTGTAAGCTTTAACAAAGGTCCAGTGCATCAGTTTCTTAAATTTTTCGCCTTTAGATCATGGAATCACGCATTCGTTGCAACACCCTTGGTTGTTGGCAGATTGCTCAGCAGGCGTTGAACACGCGTTCTCTCAATGTATCCACATCATTTTTGCAAGCTCCAAAGTCCAATACCCATAGTGTTAAGGTCAGGAGAATGGGAAGACAAGGTACTGGCCTCTCCCCTACCATTCCATCGCTCCTGAAAGACTCGTACTACGTGTCGCCTCACCCAAAGTTGAAAATGGGCCGTTACTCCATCATCCATGTACTACGTTTGCAGTTGTCCATGTAATGGCACATTCTCCAGCAACATATGTAATATGATACGATACCAAGCACCATTCAATGTGTCGTGTAGAACGTTGGGATCTAGCAGTCTGTTCCTGTGGACGCCTGCCCAAACATTGATACTAAATGTGTGCTGGTGACTCTCTTCAACTGCATGCGGGTCGGCGTTTGCCCATACGTGTGTGTTGCTGTAAATTACGATACAATCTCTCGCGAAGCCCACCTCATCAGTGAATAACGTCTTCGTCGTGACTGCAGATGATGACATGTATGGAGAAACGACTGGAAGAATTAAAATATCGCGAGCTGACCATGTGGCAGCAGAGCTTGGACTTTCTCTTCATGGTAGGGGCAGAGTTATAGTTCATGGAGGACTGTCCATAAAAAAAGACTTAACAATACTTTCGGCTGCAGCTGTTCTTCCGACTCTCATTCCACAGTTGTCCTTCAATGTTTTAATATCCTTTACTACTTAGCATGTATGCGAGTTGTAAAAATTACGTTTCCGAAAGTCACTGAACAGGGTACTAAACATCTCTACAGATGCGCGGCTTATTTGATTTCTGGGAACATACCGACATAGGTTACATGCGTGTAGGGTGCTTACATCTGTTTGCCCTTAGCAGATACCG
The DNA here is from genome assembly GCF_021461385.2 of Schistocerca piceifrons. NCBI lineage: Eukaryota > Metazoa > Arthropoda > Insecta > Orthoptera > Acrididae > Schistocerca > Schistocerca piceifrons. The sequence goes on from NC_060141.1 coordinate 560,296,151, forward strand.
GATCTGCTATATCTGTGTTGAACAGTTGGTCTCCATTGGGAGCTGTACGTCCAGTGATGGACACAGAAGCAATTTTGAGTAATGTACTGCTGTGGTACCACAAACAATGCTCCATGTGAACCCTACGAGTACACCAGATGTAAATGACATTTCGGACCGATACACTGCGTTCTGTAGTAGGCTGTGGATTACCGTACGTGTTTTTGTGTTGGTAACGTGCTTGGTACCAATGTAAACGCCTTGTGCTGCATAAACGTCTAGTAAGTAGGCTGTTTGCTCATTTGTCTCGTGCCAAAGTGCTTGGTGTGCAAGATATGGGCCTCATACACAAGTACACTCGCAGGCCGTAACTCCGAAGATATGAGGTTTACGACCACTGGTTAAACTGGTCGTAAACCAACCTACTATCGACATAAACCCGTCCAGACGATAGCAGCATCACCTGACGAGGATGGCTGCTAGTCAGACACACGCACGGTGCATGTGGTATCAATGAGCGTTCTGTCCGGGTGAAGAATGGAGAAGACGCACTATCCACCTGAGTTTGATCGAGGGCAGATTGTGATGGCCCAGAGGCTTGGCACGAGCATTTATAAAACTGCACGACTTGTCTGGTGTCCGAGGAGTGCTGTCTTGAGTGTCCTCACACGTGACGAAACAAAGGCGAAATCACATCCAAACGTCGTGGCGTGTCCGGCCACTCCTCATTACTGCTGTCGGGCTTCTTAGACTGGGCAGACTGGTAAAATAGGACAGGTGGTGAACTGTAGCGGAAGTAACATCAGAATGTAATGATGGACAGAGTACAAGTGTGCCTAAATACATAGTGCACCAAACATTCCTAACGATGGGCCTCTGCAGCCAACGACCCATATATGCGACAATTTTAACACCACATCGGCAACTGCGACTGAACTGGACACATGAGCATCGGCACTAGACGTTGGCGCTGTGGCAAAGCACTGCATGGTGTGATGAATCCCTACGGGAGGGCACGAATCTATCGTTTTCGAGGGGAACTGTTCCTTGACACCTGTACTGTGGGAGACGAGCTGGCGACGACTCCAATACGCTCTGGGGAACATTCTCTTGGGCATCCACGGGTCCAGTGGAGTTCGTGTAAGGCACCATGACGGTCAAGGAGTGTCGTACACTTGTTGCAGATCACGTACACCCGTTCATAACGATCACGTTTCCCCGACGGCAGTGGCATTTTTCAGCATGACAATGCGCCATGTCCCCAAGGCCAGGAATACGATGAAGCTGTTCGAGAAACACAGTGGTGAGTTCCAATTGATTTGCTTGTCCCCATCTTGCCAGATCTGGACCCGATCGAACACATCTGGGATTTGATTGGATGTGGCGTCAGAGCTCGTGGCCCCTCTCCCCGGAATTATGCGAATCAGGTGACTTTCGTGTGCAGATGTGGTGCCAATTCCCTCCAGCCACCTACCATAGCTATGTCACGGCGCGTCGCCGCTGTTATCCGTGCCAAAGGTGGACAGACCTGCTATTAGGTAGCTGGTCATAATGTTGTGGCTGATCACTGTATAGCAAGTTTTTTTCTTCCCATGAAGCATACTAGATCATCTGTAAAATTGGAACCTTTATTCCGGACGCTGTATGTACTTGTAAGATATTTTTAAAATTTTGACGTTTGCTGAAAAACAAATGTGATTAATGTGTCGTTTTATAATACAGCTGTCATACATAAGGCATTATGTAAGTGAAACGATTCAATTGTGTTTGTGCACTCGGCTTTAGCTGTTTTGTTGTAATCCACTTGAAAATGGCTAAACGGTCGGAATTCCAATAGAGGACGTTACGAGTAAACAGTTATAATAACCATGAGTGGCGAAGGTGATTGTTTGATGCGGGACCTCAAGGTTTCCTCTCGTGTGTCAGTCTGTTCATCTCAGAGCACCACTTTCGCACAACGTCCTTGAAACTATCAGTTCGTGATGGATGTATGAAGAGGATAGTAATCATGCTGTGCACCACGATGCGATACCATTCATCACTAAGTTCGACCCTCTCCCATTCACTGATTCCACACACATATCTTTGATGAAACGTGTCCTGAACTAATGAAAACGCCACAGTATGGCAAACTTGTTCCCATGAGGCTAAACAACCTGACTCGTCCCAACTGATTCACTTGCTAATGCGGCGCCATTTTCATCTTGTTCTAGTAGACTGTTCGACGCATCTGCCTAGTGTGACTCATTCGAGTCATTCCTTCTGAAAGCGTTTATTTTTTTAGTGTGATGTAAAATTCGTGACCTACATTTCTGTCGTCGTAAAAACCTCCCACTCAAACAAGTTGCGAGAGGTTACAGAAAAAAACTGGCATTTATAAAGAGCTATGCATTTTAGTCTTTTTACAAAAGAATCTACAGAGTACACACAGTCGCACTTAATTCACTTGTTCATTCGGTGATTCCATTGTTGGAAATGTCTGCAGTGTTGACTGACAGCTCTTCCATTGTCTCTGTCTTGACCGCATCCACGTGGCCACATCGGTATCCTTCCATGTGTCTGAAGACAAAAACAAATCGCACAGGACAAAAAATGGTTCAAATGGCTCTGAGCACTATGGGACTTAACATCTGTGGTCATCGGTCCCCTAGAACTTAGAACTACTCAAACCTAACTAACCTAAGGACATCACACACATCCATGCCCGAGGCAGGATTCGAACCTGCGACCGTAGCAGTTACGCGGCTCCGGACTGAGCGCCTAGAACCGCGAGACCACCGCGGCCGGCTCGCACAGGACAACGTCAGGTGAGCAAGATGTATGTTGTGGCAGATTTTGTTGATCAGTGTGTGCACCCCTGACACTACCTTGCAGCTGTCAGTCTCATTTCAAAAGCTTCTGCTGAAACACGCTGAAACGAGCTCCTAGACAATCAACTCTACAATACGAAACTTCCTGGCAGATTAAAACTGTGTGTTGGACCGAGACTCGAACTCGGGACCTTTGCCTTTTGCGGGCAAGTGCTCTACCAACTGAGCTACCCAAGCACGACTCACGCCGTCCTCACAGCCTTACTTCTGCCAGTACCTCGTCTTCTACCTTCCAAACTGTACAGAAGCTCTCCTGCGAACCTGCAGAATGAAAATCTCATTCTGAAAACATCCCCCAGGCTATGGCTAAGCCATGTCTCCGCAATATCCTTTCTTTCAGGAGTGCTAGTTCTACAAGGTTCGTAGGAGAGCTTCTGTGAAGTTTGGAAAGTAGGAGACAAGGTACTGGCGGAAGTAAAGCTGTGAGGAGAGGGGATGAGTCGTGCTTGGGTAGCTCAGTTGGTAGAGCACTTGTCCACGAAAGGCAAAAGTCCCGAGATCGAGTCTCGGTCAGGCACACAGTTTTAATCTGCCAGGAAGTTTCATATCAGTGCACACTCCGCTGCAGAATGAAAATCTCATTCTGGTAACTCTACAATACGTTTAATTGTCCATCTGTGTCCAGGCTTAGGAGCATGATTTTTCTTTACATTTTCGTGTTCTCAGACAGCTGACGGATGTTCAGAAGGAGGTTTTGTCATCAATCGACATTTTCACAGTGAAACAATCACGTACACCTGAACTTTTCCTAAAGCATCATATCTGTTTGTTGTTTTCAATAATGTGACAGTAACGGCAGTGATTTTGGAGCGAGGTAATTCTACAGCCACGGGTTGATCACTTTCACTAACGATCGAAAATATTATAACCATCTTCTTGAAAGCGTGTTGGTCCACCATTAGAACGCAATACAGTAGCAATAAAGCGTGCATGGATTTCAAAAGTATTCAGAAAATTTCCGGAAGTATATGGCACTAAATGTCTACACACACGTCACGCAGTTCTCGTAAACTGAACCGTCGATCGTGGGCGCGGAGTTGACGTCATTTAAGGCCCCACATGTGATAAACTGGGTTTTAGTCAGGCAGATTAGGTGGTCAACACATGAACGTGAATAAGTCAGCATGCTCCTGAAACCGCTGAAGCTCAGTTCCGATCTTGTGATACAGACAGTTACTCTGCTGGAAGATGCCGTCGCCGGAGAAGACAGTCGTCAAGCATGAATGGATGCTGGTGGTCCGCAATAATGTTCACATAGTACACAGCTGTGATGGTGCCTTCGATTACCATCACAGCTCTCAAGGAAGGGTAGGTAAATGTCCTCCACAGCATAATACTACCTTCACCGGCCTGCGTCCTTGAGGTGGGGCACGTTTCGAACAGCCATTCGCCTGGATAACTGGGTATTTGGACACCACCATCGACCTGGCACAACAAGACATCTGATTCATCCGACCTGACGTCACGAGTCCATCGATACATGGTCCTACCTCGATAATTCCTTGTTGACTGCAATCTTAACTGACTATGTCGTAATAGAAATATGTAGGGGGAGTTTGCTGTGGAGCCCCAAATTTAACCGTTCACTGATTATGAGCTCCGAAACACTTGTGTCTGCACCAGCATTGTACTCTGTCCCCTGATCTGCCACAGATTGTCGCCTATCCTACCTTACAGAGCGGGCAAGCTTCCAAGCTCCATATTCTGTTATGAGGCGCGGTCACCGGACACCATGTCGTGTACTCATGGTTTCACTCTCCTTCATACACTTTCACGATAGTGACACGCGGAAAGCCAAGCTGTTTCGTCATTTCTGAGATCCTAAGTACCAGGTGCCGTAACCTAACAACCTACCCTTTGTGAGAAGACACTGGGTTCGTTTTCGGGAAAACGGTGCTTCAGCCCTCGGTCTGGCCATCGAGATTTGGTTTTTCCGTTGTTTCCCTAAATCGCTTAAGGTTTATGACAGCGCTATTCTCTTGTAATGGACATGACCAATTTCACACTCTGTCTTACTCTAGTCCGATCTTCTGCTGCGTCACTAATGATCTCGTAGTTGACGAGATGTAAATCCTAAGCTACCATTATAATCCAATCACTCTCCTCTCGTTCACCACTACACACATACGTCCTCACCTTCCCACCTTGGATTCCTAAATCCCCTCACACGTAAATTGTTATAATGTGAATTAACCTGTCTGTGGACTACTCAAGAATAATTGGTTGCTGAGAACGCAAGATAGGATGTGCTGGAAGAGAGATACTCTGTAGGTTCGTACCTGATTAGTTACGTATTCCATACATCACTTGTACGTTATATAGCTGTCTCTCTCTCTCTTTAGTCAGTAGCCGTGAGGTTGGTTGGCAGCAGCTTCCCATTCTTTTCTCTTCTCGCTCTTCCCTTTCAGCTCGTAGTATGAAGAACAATTCATATCCTCCGTTATTTGTTTACTATACTCCAGTCTGGGCCTTCCTCTGTAATTTCTGCCTTCTACTGCCCCCTCAATTACACTTGTCAATAGACCATCTTGTCAGAGTACATGACCTATCAGCTGAGCCCTTCTTCTTTTTAGGTGTTTTATTAGCATATTTTTCGCTTGCTCTGATGAAAACTTCTTCTTTCGTGATCATTTCTCTTCAGCTGATTTTCATCATTCTCCTGTAACACTATATTTCAAATGCAGCGACTCTCCTCTCCTTTCTCTCTCCCAACGTCCAAGCTTCACTGCCGTAAATTGCAATGCTCCACACGTCGGTCTTCAACATTTGTTTCCTCACATCTAGACTTATGTTTTTCTTCCTATTAAAAGCATCCTTGGCGTGGGTAGTTGTGCATACTGTCTCCTTGTAGCTCCTTCCATCACTTGTGATTTTACTTTCTAGGTAATTAACCTCCTTCGCTTCCTCAATTGTTTCATTTTTCAACTTAAGCTCTGTCTTGCTTTTTTTGATTATACTGCAGACTAGAACTTTGTTTTATGTGCATTATTGCTACACGAAATCCTCTCTATTATTCTATCCGTTGTGTTCAGGATCCTTTGCTAGCCGCCTTCACTTTCTGCAGCTAGTGCTACATCACTGACAAATCTCAGCATGCCTATCTTATCTCCATGAACTGTTACTCCTGTGGTTATTTCTTCTCTCACCCCGTCGATTGCTTTCTGTATGTATAGATCAAATAAGTAAGGCCACAGGGAGGAACCTTGCTTTACCCTCTTGAATGCTAGCTGCTTCTTCTTTATCACCATAGCGAACTACTCCGAACTCACGTATATAGGTGTTTTATTTATAAGTCTCTCCCTCTCTCTCTCTCTACACGCCCGGGTTGGAGATTTTCTCTGCCCAGGGGCTGGGCCTCTGTGTTGTCCTCATCATTACAAAAAAAATAAAAAATAAATAAATAAATAAATAAATAAATAAATGGCCCTGAGCACTATGGGACTTAACATCTGAGGTCATCAATCAGTCCCCTAGAACTTAGAACTATTAGAACTACTTAACTAACCTAAGGACATCACACACAGGATTCGAACCTGCGACTGTAGCGGTCGCGCGGTTCCAGACTGAAGCGCCTAGAGCCGCTCGGCCACACCGGCCGGCTGTCCTCATCGTTTCATCCTCATCATTATCATTCGTGACAATGACTACACTGGACTGTGAAAAAATTGGACTGAGTAACAATTGAGACTTCGTACGGCGCTGATGACCGCGCAGTTGAGCGCCCCACGAACCACACCTCATCATCACCTCTCTCTCTATAGCTAGTTCCTGACTGACGAACGATACTGCATAATACTTCTCAGTTGCTATTGTGAAATGCTTTCTCAGGATTTAAAAATGCTATGAATGTACTCTTGTCCTTCTTCAGCTGTTTCTCTGTCACTTATCTCAGTGCCAATTCCGCTTCTCTTGCTCTCACACCTTCTTTAAAATCGTACTGGGATTAAGATAATTGTCCTTCTATTTGGTTTCTATTCTTCTGAGAATAATTTTGTTGGATATTTTCGATGCATGGCACACGAGGCTCAATGTTCGGTGCTGTTTATCCGTCCTTGAAGCTGGTCTGTTCACTGTTTTTTGGGTAATCGGTCTTCTGACTGGTTTGATGCGGCCCGCCATGAATTCCTCTCCTGTACCTATCTTTTCATCTCAGAGTAGCACTTGTATTCTACACCCTCAATTATCTGCTGGATGTATTTCGATCTTTGGCTCCCTCTACAATTTTTACCACGTACTGCTTCCTCTAGCTCCATGGAAGTTATTCTCTCATGTCTTAACAGATGTCCTGTCACCCTGTCCCTTCTTCTTGTCATATTTCTGATGTTTTATACTTGTCGACTCCGCGGAGAACTTTCTCATTCCTTACTTTTTCACCCCACTTAATTTTCAACATTCTTCTGTAGCACTACTTCTCAAATGCTTCTATTATCTTCTGATACGATTTTCCCACAGCCCATGTCTCACTACCATACAATGATGAGCCCCAAACGTACATTCTCAGAGATTTCTTCACCAATCGAAGGCCTATGTTCGATACTTGTAGAGTTCTCTTGGTCAGGAATGCTCTTTTTGCCAGCCAGTGCTAGTCTACTTTTGATGTCCTCCTTGTTCCGTCCGTCATGAGTTATTTTGCTGCTTAAGTAGCAGAATTCCGTAACTTTTATCAACTTCGTGATTACCAATCTTGATGTTAAGATTCCCCTAGCTCCCATTTATGCTACTTCTCATTACTTTTATCTTTCTTCGATTTACTCTCGGTCCATATTCTGTAATCATTAGACATTCTATTCAGTAGATCCTGCAATTTTTCTTCATTTTCTCTAAGGATAGCAATGTCAACAGCGAATCGTGTCATTGATATCCTTTCACTCTGGGTTTTAATTCCACTCTTGAATTTTTCTTTTACTTCCGTCGTTTGTGTAGATTGAACAGTAGGGGTGAAAGACTACATCCCCGTCTTAAAACATTTTAAACCGAGAGCTTCGTTCTTGTTCTTCCACTCTTATTGTTCCCTCTTGGCTCTTGTCCATATATTGCATTACCCGTTGTTCCATGTAGCTTACCCCTATTTCCTCCGGGTTTCGAACATCTAGCAGCAATTGGAATTATGCAATGATTTTTCCAGGTCAACAAAACTTATGAACACGTCATGATTTTTTTTTGGTCTTGCTTCCATTATCAATCACAACGGCAGAATTGCCTCTCTGGTGACTTTACCCTTCCTAAAGCCAACTCATCGTCCTCTGACACATTCTCAATTTTCTTTTCCATTCTTCTGTATGTTATTTTTGTCAGCAACGTGGAAGCCCTTTAAAATTCTGATTCTAATACTGTATCTCCTTTCTTTTCTATACCAATTCCTATTTCTTCTTTTGTCACATCACACAAATTTTCCTGCTCGTAGAGGCCTTCAGTGTCTTCTTTCCACCTATCCGCTCCCTCCTCTGCGTTTATCAACTGAATTCCAATTGCGCTCTTAATGTTACCACCCTCACTTTTAATTTCATCGAAGGTTGTTTTGACTTTTCTACATAATCAATCACTTCTTCCGAAAATCATTTCTTTTTAGACTTTTTCATATTTTTCATGTAGCTATTTCGTCTCAGTTTCCCTTCTCTTCCTATTTATTTCATTCCTAACTGACTTGTATTTCTGTATTCCTGAATTTCCCTGAACATTTTTGTATTTCCTTCTTTCATCGATCTTTTGTTACCCATGGTATCTTCACAGTTACCGCCGGCCGAAGTGGCCGTGCGGTTAAAGGCGCTGCAGTCTGGAACCGCAAGGCCGCTACGGTCGCAGGTTCGAATACTGCCTCGGGCATGGATGTTTGTGATGTCCTTAGGTTAGTTAGGTTTAACTAGGCTCTGAGCACTATGGGACTCAACTGCTGAGGTCATTAGTCCCCTAGAACTTAGAACTAGTTAAACCTAACTAACCTAAGGACATCACAAACATCCATGCCCGAGGCAGGATTCGAACCTGCGACCGTAGCGGTCTTGCGGTTCCAGACTGCAGCGCCTTTAACCGCACGGCCACTTCGGCCGGCCTAGGTTTAACTAGTTCTAAGTTCTAGGGGACTAATGACCTCAGCAGTTGAGTTCCATAGTGCTCAGAGCCATTTGAACCATTTTTTTTCACAGTTACCTTCTTTGTACCTATGCTTTTCTTTCCAACTTCTGTGATTGCCCTTTTCTTGAGATGTCCATTCTTTTTAGAGATGTCCATTCCTCTTCAACTGAACTGCCCACTGAACTACTCCTTAGCGCAATATTTATAGTCTTAGAGAACATCAAGCGTATCTGTTCATTTATTAGTACTTCCGTATTCCACTTCTTGGCGTGTTGATGCTTTCTGACAAGTCTCTTAAACCTCAACCTACTGTGAATCACTACTAAATTTTGATCTGATTCTATATCTGCTCCTGGGTATTTCTTACAGTCTAGCGTCCGATTTCAGAATCTCTGCTTGAGTATTATATAATCTAACTGAAATCTTCCTGTACCTCCCGGCCTTTTCCGAGTATAAGTCCTCCTCTTGTGATTCTAGAACAGAACATCGGCTATTATTAGCTGAAATTTGTTGCAGAACCCAGTCTTTCTCTTCTCTCACTGCTATTACTATGCCCATATTTTCCCATAATCTTTTCTTCTGCTTCTTCCTCTACAACCGCTTTCCAGTCTCTCAGTTTATTAGATTTTCATTTAGCTTTACGTACTGTATTACCTATTCTATATCCTCATATACTTTCTCTATCTCATCATCTTCAGCTTGCGACGTCGGCATGTATACCCGAACTATCATTGTCGGTGGTGGTTTGCTGTCGATTCTGATCAGAACAATTTTATCACTGAACTGTTCACATTAACGCATTCTCTGCGTTCTTTCCTATTCATAACGAATATTACTCCTTTTATATCATTTTCTGCTGTAGTTGATATTATCCTACACTCATTTGACCAGAAATACTTGTCATCACTCCATTTCACTTCACTGACCTCCACTATCTCTAGATCGAACCTTAGCATTTCTTTTACCAGATTTTTTAGTTTCCCTACCACATTAAAACTTCTGATATTCTGCTCCCCGACTCATAGAACGTTATCCTTTCGTTGGTTATTCATTCTTTTTCTCATGGTCACCTTCCTCTTTTCAGCCCCATCCTGGAGATCCGAATGGGGGACTATTCCGGAATATTTTGCCAATGGAGGAATCATCATGATAGTTTTCGAATTACATGCCACTTGTCCTATGGATACACATTATGATTCTTAAAAGCAGTGGTTTCAATTTCCTTCTGCATCTTCATGCCACCGATCATTGCTGATTCTTCCGCCTTTAGGGGCTGTTTTCCTATCCAAGGACAAGAGAGTACCCTGAACCTCTGTCCGCTCCTCCGCCCTCCTTGATAAGGCCGTTGGTTGAATGAGAGCGACTTCTTATCGGGGGAGTTTTCCACCGACATTGCTGATGACTTTTATTCACGATTTAAGCAGTGGTGCGGTTCAAATCCTGGACCGAGTGAGTTTTGATAGGTAATTAAAGACGCTATCCGTAGACCAAGTGCAATCTTCGCTTTATTACTAAACTTTTTAAATAGTTCTCCTTGTATGTCACTAATCCTGGAGCCTTCCTTCCTGCAAGGTTCTGTAGTGCTTTCTCATACTCTTGTTTTATGATGGGAGCCCCTGCATCATCCAGCTCTACCTGTTCTTCCTTTTCGATAGTCAGATTTCTGTTGTCTCATCCGTATAACTGATCTAGGTACTCCTCCCATCGTTCCATAATTTCTTCGTCATATATCAACATTCCATCTGTGTCCTTAATGCTCATTGTTTTTGCCTGTCTTGTTTCGAAGAACTTCTTTGTATCTGCCCGTCATGTCAATTTGTACTGCCTTCACATAATGCAGCAGACGATCAAGTAGGTAAAAAGACGAGGGCTGGTAGAAATCCTTGGGTAACAGAAGAAATATTGAATTTAATTGATGAAAGGAGAAAATATAAAAATGCAGTAAGTGAAGCAGGCAAAAAGGAATACAAACGTCTCAAAAATGAGATCGACAGGATGTGCAAAATGGCTAAGCAGGGATGGCTAGAGGACAAATGTAAGGATGTAGAGACTTATCTCACGAGGGGTAAGATAGATACTGCCTACAGGAAAATTAAAGAGACCTTTGGAGAAAAGAGAACCACTTGTATGAATATCAAGAGCTCAGATGGAAACCCAGTTCTAAGCAAAGAAGGGAAATAAGAAATGTGGAAGGAGTATATAGAGGGTCTATACAAGGGTGATGTTCTTGAGGACAATATTATGGAAACGGAAGAGGTTGTAGATGAAGATGAAATGGGAGATACGATAAAACGTGAAGAGTCTGACAGAGCGCTGAAAGACCTGAGTCGAAACAAGGCCCCGGAAGTACACAACATTCCATTAGAACTACTGACGGGCTTGGGAGAACCAGTCGTGGCAAAACTCTACCATCTGGTGAGCAAGATGTATGAGACAGGCGAGATAGCATCAGACTTCTAGAAGAATGTAATAATTCCAATCCCAAAGAAAGCAGGTGTTGACAGATGTGAAAATTACCGAACTATCAGTTTAATAAGTCACAGCTGCAAAATACTAACGCGAATTATTTGTAGACGACTGGAAAAACTGGTAGAAGACGACCTCGGGGAAGATCAGTTTGGATTCCGTAGAAATGTTGGAACACGTGAGGCAATACTGACCTTACGCCTTACCTTAGAAGAGACATTAAGGAAAGGCAAACCTACGTTTCTAGCATTTGTAGACTTAGAGAAAGCTTTTGACAATGTTGACTGGAATACTCTCTTTCAAATTCTGAAGGTGGCAGGGGTAAAATACAGGGAGCGAAAGGCTATTAACAATTTGTACAGAAAACAGATGGCAGTTATAAGAGCCGAGGGACATGATAAGGAAGCAGTGGTTGGGAAGGGAGTGAGACATGGTTGTAGTCTCTCCCCGATGTTATTCAATCTGTATATTGAGTAGGCAGTAAAGGAAACAAAAGAAAAATTCGGAGTAGGTATTAAAATCCATGGAGAAGAAATAAAAACTTTGACGTTCGCCGGTGACATTGTAATTCTGTCAGAGACAGCAAAGGGCTTGGAAGAGCAGTTGAACGGAATGGACAGTGTCTTGAAAGGAGGATATAAGATGAACATCAACAAAAGGCAAATCGAAGATAATGGAATGTAGTCGAATTAAGCAGGGTGATGCTGAGGGAATTAGATTAGGAAATGGGACACTAAAAGTAGTAAATGAGTTTTGCTATTTGGGGAGAAAAATAACTGATGATGGTCGAAGTAGAGAGGATATAAAATGTAGACTGGCAATGGCAAGGAAAGCGTTTCTGAGGAAGAGGAATTCGTTAACATCGAGTATAGATTTAAGTGTCAGGAAGTCGTTTCTGAAAGTATTTGTATGGAGTGTAGCCATGTACGGAAGTGAAACATGGACGATAAATAGTTTGGACAGGAAGAGAATAGAAGCTTTCGAAAAGTGGTGCTACAGAATAATGCTGAAGATTAGATGGGTAGATCACATAACTAATGAGGAGGTATTGAATAGAATAGGGGAGAAGAAGAGTTTATGGCAAAACTTGACAAGAAGAAGGGACCGGTTGGTAGGGCATGTTCTGAGACATTAAGGAATCACAAATTTAGTATTGGAGAGCAGCGTGGAGGGTAAAAATCTTATAGGGAGACCAAGAGATGAATATATTAAGCAGATTCAGAAGGATGTCGGTTGCAGTAAGTACTGGGAGATGAAGAAGCTTGCACAGGATAGAGTAGCATGGAGAGCTGCATCAAACCAGTCTCAGGACTGAAGACCACAATAACAACAACACATAATTATCTGTTTGTTCACAAATTCCTCTTAAATGCTGTTTTTTGTCTTGTTTTGCCCTCTTATTAATTTTTTCTTTAGCGCTTGTATTTCTGCATTCTTTGTTGATCCGTCGAAGTTTTACACTGTCTTATTTTCTTTACCATATTCAGGACTTTCTGACTTATCCATTCTTTCCTATTCTCCTGTTTCTTTTTCTCTAACACCACTCCTACTGAGTTTAAAATGCATTTCTTTATTTTGCTCCATTTCTGTTCTCCACCATGTATTCCTTGATATCCTCAACGGTACTGTTTGTTTGACCCATATATTGATTTTTGGGAAGACTCGTCTTTTAAGTTAGATATCTCCCAGTGTTTCCTTTCTTTCATGTTTAATATTTTGAAGCTTAGCTCACAGTGCATCAAGACTAAACTATGGTCGCTGTTGAAATCAGCTCCAGGATGACTTCTTCTCTCCTTTCCCTGATTCTTGAGTCTTTCTCTTACCAATATGTAGCCTGTTGTGGCCTCCGCGTGTTTCGTGGGGATCTACTAGTATTCGTTATGACTAATTTATATCTTATGCAGAACTGTACACATCTCTCTCCTCTCTCATTTCTATGTCCCAATCTGTATTTACCAAATGTATTTCCATCGGTTCCTTCTCCTACTGTTGCATTCCAATCTCCAAATAAAATAATTTTTCCCTTTTTTGTATATACGTCACACACTGAAGAGCCAAAGAAACTGGTACACCTGCCCGTATCCCCGCGAGCACGTAAAGTGCCGCAACACGACGTAGTAGGGATTCGATTAGTGTCGGAAGTAGTGGTGCAGGGAACCGACCCCATGAAAGCTGCAGGGCTGCCCATAAATCCGTAAGAGTACGAGACGGTGGAGATCTCTTCTGAACAGCACGTTGCAAGGCATCCGAGATACGCTCAATAATGTTCATGTCTCGGAAGTTTGGTGGCCAATGGGTGTTTAAACTCAGAAAAGTGTTCCCGGAGCCACTCTGTAGCAATTCTGAACGTGTGGGGTGTCTCATTGTCCTGCTGAAATTGCCCAAGTACGTCGGAATGCACAATCGAACATGAACGGATGCAGCTATAGACAGGATGCTTATGTGCGTGTCACCTGTCAGAGTCGTATCTACATGTATCAGGGGCCCCATATCACTCCAATTGCACGCGTCCCACACCATTACAAAGCCTCCGCTAGTTTGAACCGTCCCCTACTGACATGCAGGGTCCATTGGTTCATGAGGATGTCCCCATAGCCGGGGGTGTGGCCGAGCGGTTCTAGGCGCTACAGTCTGGAACCGCGCGACCGCTACGGTCGCAGGTTCGAATCCTGCCTCGGGCATGGATGTGTGTGATGTTCTTAGGTTGGTTACGTTTAAGTAGTTCTAAGTGCTAGGGGACTGATGACCTCAGAAGTTAAGTTCCATAGTGCTCAGCGTCATTTGAACCACTTTTTGTCTCCATGCTCCTACACGTCCATCCGCTCGATACAATTTGAAACGAGACTCGTCCTACCAGGCAACATGTTTCCAGTTATCAACAGTATAATGTCAGTGTAGACGGGCCCAGGCAAGGCGTAAAGCTTTGTGTCGTGCAGTCATCAAGGGTATACGAGTGGGCCTTCCGCTTCGAAAGCCCATATCGATCATGTTTCGATGAATGATTCGCACACTGACATTTGTTGATGGCCCAGCGCTGAAATCTGAAACAATTTGCGGAAGGGTTGCACTTCTGTCACGTTGAACAATTCTCTTCAGTCGTCATTGGTCGCACACTCGTGAAATGGTCGTACGGAAAAAATCCCAATTCATTGCTATCTCGGAGATGCTGTGTCCCATCGTTCGTGCGCCGACGTTCAAACTCCCTTAAATCTTGATAACGTGCCATTGTAACAGCAGTAACAGATCTAACAACTGCACCAGACACTTGTTGTCTTATATAGGCGTTGCCGACCGCAGCGCCGTATTCTGCCTGTTTACTTATCTCTGTATTTGAATACGCACGCCTGTTCTAGTTTCTTTGGCGCTTCAGTGTATATTGCTGTTACTTAGTGGTCAACTAATCTGAGACATATTCTTTTCGTTAAAAAAATACTAAAATGTCATCGGACTGCTGTGTGTACGGTATTCGTTGCTGTTATTTCACGTCGAACGAGTCTGAAGGACATTCTTTGGAGGGATAGAGATTGTGATACCATTCGCGTCATAGCTATCGTGTAAGAGTACATTCTTGAAACGCCCCCTTAGAAAAATTATACATGACTGTGCTTAAACTGACACACAATATTTTTTTTAGCGCAACGGAATCTGACTTTCAGTAATCCCTACAAGCGAATGGCCCTGACTAAATTAACCTACACGTTTCACAAATCACTTACCTCACAAAAATCTTCATTACTCAAACTACTGCAATACAGCGGGCGCTACTACTGCCAGCTAAATAAAAGATTCAAACTACGGAAGGCACTAACTACTGATAGGCATAGTTAGCAAATGAAAGATTTTAATACAGAACAAACAATGTATTTACCTTAATAGTCATAATATATATAGCAGTTTATGGCATCCATTCTTACAAATGTACTGTTTCTGATGGACACACCTCCAGATTATCCATTCTCAAAAATCGGCCATCTCACTTCCCCACATCCACCACTGCTGGCGGCTCGCCTCCAACTGCGCAACGCTATGCGCTGTTAACATCCAGCTGCCCAACACTACAATGGCAGACAACAATGCAAACTAGCCACAGACTGCACACAGCACAGCCAGTGATTTTCATACAGAGCGCTACATGGCATTACCAGTATAAAAACCTAAACAGCCTACTTACATAGCCCCCATGCTCCCCACAAAAAATTTTACAGATTGTTTTGGGCAGTGGCCAATACAGATTTGGAAACATTTTTCGTAATTACAATAACAAAGAAATCAAATGCACACTCTTATTGATACAATGTTGGTCGAAAGCTAAAATTTTCTCACAGTCCATAAAGACAGTCCTGATCATTCATCACAGTAAAATTGCAGTGTTTTTTTTTCTCAAAGACTGAGTAGTAAAAGAAAATGCACACGGAAGTAGTGGATTTCCATGCAGTCTTGAAGAAGTAGTGTTGTCCTTCTAATGGAAAGACAGTGCTGACTCTTGACATGCAGGCAGGTAATGGGTCACAACAGAGCAAACTCACCGCAGAGTCAGTCGAAGTTTTGAAGAATATTGGTAGGTAGGTCATCACGGAGTAGACCCATTGTAGTCCTGGTAGAGATTATGGTATTGGTGGGCCACCAAAGATGCAGACCCACTGCAGTCCTTGTAGAAATAATGGTATTGATGGATCATCAAATGTGTAGACCCACTGTAGTCCTTGTAGAGATGGCCAGCAGCCATCTGTTGCAACTGTGCAGGTGCATAATCACCATCGAAGAGTCTTGCGGACAATATAGCAAGTCCATAAACTACCACTTGCGCACGCACAATGATTTTTGAATTATCCTTAGAACCAGCAATGCTGTTAATCAGTCCCTTGCTGAATTATTAACACACATCCAAACACTAACAGTCCCTTTTTTTCACATATTGTGCATTACTGTGTCCAACAGAAATATTTTCAATGAAATGAATGCTTACAAGTTGCTTAATTTAATGAACTGGTGTCAATTACAATTTTATAACATGAGAATACAATAACAAAGGTACAAAATACATCATTAAAGAACATAAAAATACAGATAACATCTGTAGTAATACAGGCGTTACAAAAGAATAGAAATAAACAGATACATCAGTGTTACAGGAATTATGACATAAGTGAATACATAAAATAATGAGAATAGTTTTCGAAACATTAATTTCACACATGAGCATTAAAACAGAACAGTATAAATAATGTCTAAACATCTTTACAAAGCAAATAACATAGTATTTGAAAAATTCTACAACATAAATCTTATTAGCTAAACACATAAAGACAGGAAAAAGACAAATACACATGGATACATAAACACATAGCGGAATAATACAAAAGGAAAGACAGGATTCGTTTTTAGGTTACATTTGGTGCTGCAGTCCAACCTAAAACTTCATTCCATAGATCTTTTGTCTTATTTCAACAATTGTTTACACCAAAAAAATCCTATCCAAGAATGCTTTCTGTATTTATATGTTCACATATTTCTTACCTCATTATTTATTTTCCATTATCTTACCTCACCATTTATTTCCGAGAAAATCCTACCTAAACCTGTTGTCCCTGAACCCTACTTTTTTGTTCATATCCTCTTTCAAAATACTTTTTTGGCCAAACCATTTTCTTATAGCTTCTCAATGAATTTCTTCCAATTCATCACAACTCGTTCTCTTCTATAGCCTACCCCATCTTAATCTAACTTAAATCTACTGAGCTCAGATGCTAAACTAAGGGACGAGGTAATGCAGCAGCACAAAACAATTAACACAAACAGCAATGACAAAAATGCAAATTGGCAAAGCAAGCAGCAATATATGTATATAAGTTAGCATAGTAAATGCAACATTATCACTAATATGAGCCAATCTGCAGCAACAAGAAAAATAAATCAGTAGTAAATTTGACTTAACAGAGTAATACAAACTTAAATTTAGTAGCACTATGCCTGGCAAACAGCAGCAGCAAATGCAATAACTTATACCTAAACATGACAAAGCTCAATCAGAAAAAATATTACAGCAAAAACAACAATGCAGATAAGGGAAATGTCTGTTCACATCTTAATGTCTATGTAATTAAAGTGGTGCACCACAACAACTTATTGTAAAAAAAATATTACCATGTACTTGAAAAGAAAATTATGTATGCAGTTACTGTTACTAGTCCCTTCTTATTGTTCTTTCCTATCCAAGTGCTCCTTTTTTGAAGAATGTGGATCATAAAATTATTATTTAACAGATCTGTTGACAGAAGGTTTTCACACTAGCAAATGCATTTAATTTAATTTTATAAGACCAATGTTGTAACACAGCTGGAAACCAGATATCAAATGAAATAAGCAACTATCTAAAGCGAAACATAAACATATCATTCAATAGTCATGTGGCATTTCATAAGTTAGTAGAAATTCTCTCAACTCTCGTAGAAAGACACTTGTCATAATCAGGTGTGCAGATGTTAGAATATTACCCATCAGTTCATAAGCATTTCAGTAAGTAGCACAAAGTACAATATGTTTCCAAGTAATGAGTGTGTCGTATTTGCAATGCCTTCTACAAAGGAATGTCAATAGCGAGCATATGGGCCTCCTTTTTTTTCCACCTTTGCCTCTGAAAGGCACACACTAATGGCTTTTTTCCCAGGCGACTATCGCACAGCTGGGTGCCCACCACGCATTACGTGAAGGTCACTTAACTTTCCTAGCGAAATATTCACGACAGCAGTTTGCGCTACAATGACAGTCTCATATAAAAAATTTAACAGGTCGAGAATTTGCGTTACAAATGTGCAGAAACAAATGCCTATAAATACAACAGTGTCCAAAAAATTTTCAGTGGCATTGTGATACATTCACACATGTACATGCATTTCATAATTCTAAAGTACGATTCTTGGTTTCCAACATCCTTCTCCACAAATCAGAGTCCCTAACCACTACTCATTATTCCTTACCTTATTATGCATATACATATTTGTTGACACTTCTTCAATATTTCATCATAAGAAATACGTAGCAAAATCAAATTCCTCATATACATTGGCTTCTGCAGAACTTAGCTTTCGGAGGACAATAACTATGACACTTCCACAGAGATTATCTTACAACAAGACGCACAGTTTAGTGGTACAGTACACGCATTTTAGGGATTGATTTTGTACTTAAAACATTTATTCCTAAAGATATTTGAAGTACAATGATACAAAGGTTTTCTGTGATACATTTCATTCCATTGCTGTAATCTGTAACACCTGAGGGTATAATTACATTAATCCTCAGGGGGGTATACGCTTACTTTGTGTACCATGTGTTTGGCAAGCACAAGGAGCCCTAGCTAATATGGTATTTGCTTATACAACTTTACACATCGGTACCATATTTCTCTAACACACAAATTACACAGCTATCTGATCATTTAACTGAGAGATAAACATTTTTTTACTACATCAGTGACACATGTTTACGCAGTTACACAGTTGAGTAACTTCACACGTATGAAATTGTATTTTGTCTGTACTTTGTGAACTGATCATATTTTTTCGGAACCATTGTGATACTATGAGAGCGTTGAATGATGTATTTGGTAAGGGAGCATGATTTTAAAGTACGTTTGAGGTAGATGACACTATTGAAATGAGCAGAGAATATTTTTTAGGTTTTGACATTATTTCAGAAAGCTACGACGTTTTTGAGATTTGACTGAGGTGTTATGATGTTATTTTTACGACGACGATGTGTATTATGCTGCTGAGGTATGTTTATGGTCAATAAGCTGATGCTATATGAGGAATTTGATTATGCTACGTATCTGTTATGATGAAATATTGAAGAAGTGTCGACGAATATTTATATGTGTAATAAGGTAAGGAGTAATGAATAGTAGTTAGGGACTCTGACTTGTGAAAAAGGATGTTGGAAACTAAGAATCGTACTTTAAGAGTTATGAAATGTGTGTAAATGCGTGAATGTATCACAATGCTGTCGAAAATTTTTTGGACACTGTTATATTCATAAGATTTTGCTTCTACACATTTGCAACGCAAATTCTCGTCCCGTGAAATTTTGAATATGAGACTGCCACTGTAGTGCAAACTGGTGTTGTAAATATTTCGGCAAGAAAGTTAAGTGACCTTCACGTAACGCGTCATGGGCACGACACATTAAGTTGGGCAGCTGCGCGACAGTCGCGTGGAAAAAAGCCATTAGTGTGTGCCTTTCAGAGGCACAGGTGGAAAATAAAGGAGGCCATTATCCTCGCTATTGACATTTCTTTGCAGAAAGCATCCTAAATACGACACGCTCAAACTTGATAATATATGATTACACTGTGGAGCTCTTAATTTATGATAATTACTAAAATGCCTAATGAAATGATGAGAAACATCTTACATCTATTGTCTTTCTAGTTGAGAGATTTGCACATTTTGTTTAATATCTAGTTTCTAGCTGCACTGCAGTATTGGTTAAAATAGCATTTTATAGATGTACTAATATAAATATTTTTGTCTACAGATCCAGTAAATACTAATTTTGTAATACACTTCCCAAAAAATGAGGGAACACAAACACATTTCCCTTCACAGGAACTGCATACATAATTTTCTTTTCAAGTACTTGGCAATTTATTTTATAGAATAAGTTTTTTGTGGTGCACCACTTTAATTACATAGACATTAAGATGTGAATGTCTATTTCCCTTATCTGCATTGTTGTCTTTAGTGTAATATTTTTTCTGCTTGAGCTATGTCATATTTAGGTATAAGTTATTGCATTTGCTGCTGCTGTTTGCCAGGCATAGTGCTACTAAATTTCACTTTGTATTACTCTGTTAAGCTAGTTTTTCTACTGATTTATTTTTCTTGTTGCTGCACATTGGCTCATATTAGTTGTAATGTTGCATTGCTTGGTAATTTAGATTTACTGTAGCTTGCTTTGCAATTTTCCATTTTTTTTTCATTGCTGTTTGTGTTAATTGTTTTGTGCTGCTGCATTGCCTCGTCCCTTAGTTTAGCATCTGAACTCAGTAGATTTGAGTTAGCTTAAGAGGGGGGTAGCCTATAAGAGAACGAGTTGCGATGAATTTGAAGAAATGCACTGAGAGGCTATACGAGAAAAGTACAGAAAGCAGGTATAGATAGGGCTTTTGGAAATAATGAAGAACGAAGGGAGATCTCCGAGAAGTAAAGAAAGTTTTGTTTGCAAAATACTGCAGTAAAACAAACCCTGTCCTTTCCTTGTGTTATCCCACTATGTGTTTGTGTACCCTTGTGTATTTATGTTCTTCCTGTCTTTATATATTTACCTGATAAGACTTATGTTGTAGAATTTTTCTAATACTCAGCTACATGAACTATGATGAGGAATACTGTTATCCTCAAATATAATTTGCATTACTAATATGTTATTTACTTTGTAAAGATGTTAGACATTATTAATTCTGTTCTGTTTTAATGCTCATGTGTGAAGTTGATGTTTCAATAATTATTCTGATCTTTTATGTATTTACTTATGTCATAATTCCTGTAACACTTATGTATATGTTTACTTCTATTCTTTTGTAAAGCCCCTATTACTACAAATGTTATCTGTATTATTATGTTTTAATGATGTATTTTGTACCATTGTTATTGTATTCTTATGTTATAAAATTGTAATTGATACCAGTTCATCATATTATGAACTTGTAAGTTAAATTTCACTGCACACGTTTCTGTTGGTCATAGTATATGGACAATATGTGAGAAGTAGGGACTGTTAGTGTTTGCACATGTGTTAATAATTCAGCAAGGGACTGGATAACAGCATTGCTGGTTCTAAGGACAATTCCAAAAACTTTGTGAGTGCACAAGTGGTGGTTATGGACTTGCTATATTGTCCGCAAGACTCTTCAATGGTGATTGTGCACCTGCACAGTCACAACAGATGGCTGCTGGCCATCTCTACAAGGACTGCAGTGGGTCTGCACCTCTGGTGGCCCACCAATACCCCAATCTCTACCAGGACTACAGTGGGTCTGCACCTCTGGTGGCCCACCAATACCATAGTCTCTACCACGACTACAGTGGGTCTAATCTGTGATGACCTACCTACCAATATTCTTCAAAACTTCGAATGACTCTGCTGTGGGTTTGCTCTGTTGTGGCCCATTACCTGTCAGCATGTCAAGAGTCAGCACTGTCTTTCCGTTGGAAGGACAACACTACTTCTTCAAGACTGCATGGAAATCCACTACTTCCGTGTGCATTGTCTTTTACTGCTCAGACTTTGAGAAAAGAAACGGCAGTTTTACTGTGATGAATGATCAGGACTGTCTTTATGGACTGTGAGAAAATTTTAGCTTTTGACCAACATTGTATTAATAAGTGTGTGCATTTGTTATCTTTCTTACTGTAATTATGAAAAATTTTTTCAAATCTGTATTGGCCAGTGCCCAAAACAATTTGTAAAATTTTTTGTGGGGAGCATGGGGGCTATGTAAGTAGGCTATTTATGTTTTCTTATTGGCAATGTTACGTAGCGCTCTGCATGAAAATCACTGGCTGTGCTGTGTGCAGTCTGTGGCTAGCTTGCATTGTTGCCTGCCATTGTAGTGTTGGACAGCGGCAGCTGGATGTGAACAGCGCATAGCGTTGCGCGGTTGGATGTGAGCCTCCAGCAGTGGTGGATGTGGGGAGAAAGATGGCGGAGTTTTGAAATTTGTAAGACTGGATGTGATGAACTGCTATATATATTATGACTATTAAGGTAAATACATTGTTTGTTCTCTATTAACATCTTTCATTTGCTAACAATGCCTATCAGTAGTTAGTGCCTTCCGTAGTTTGAATCTTTTATTTAGCTGGCAGTAGTGGTGCTCGCTGTATTGCAGTAGTTCGAGTAACGAAGATTTTTGGTGAGGTAAGTGATTTGTGAAAGGTATAGGTTAATGTTAGTCAGGGCCATTCTTTTGTAGGGATTTTTGAAAGTCAGATTGCGTTGCGCAAAAAAATATTGTGTGTCAGTTTAAGGACAGTCATGTATAATTATTCAAAGGGGATGTTTCAAATGTACTTACCTCATGGTAAACAAAAGTGAAATGCTTTGCGTATAGATATCTTAGTTATTATGCTTATTGCCGTGATGAAGAAAGTACTGTTCTGTATCGTATTGTTGTGCTGCGGAAAAGGCTGTCTCATTGTAGCTACACCACAAAAGTTACTACTAAAACATGTTTTACTTTCCAGAATAATTCAGAAAAACTGTGCAGATATAAAACAGACACACTGCAAAAGCAACATTGTCACTCATTAGTAGCGTCGTGATAAAATGGTGTACCTGTCACATAAACTAACCACTGTGTCATCTGATATCTCACAGAAATTACTTTAAATACAGAATGTATTTCCAACTAAACCAAATTGTTGCATTAAAATCTCATTAGCAGTACTGGTAAATGTTATAAGTAGGTGAGCCTTATAGTCATTACGTAATTGTGCAACTAACAAGCAAGAATGTACAAATAACAACACTGTGTCGTCTGTTCACAATAACAATACATTCGTAATTTCTGTTTAAAAATGTTCCCTAGGTTCTAGGCTGGATAGTTAACTTCAAAACATTGTTGCATGTTAACAGTTTCTCAGTGTGACAAATTGTACTAGTAGCGTGAAGTGAAAAGTTTTATGGCAAAGACTTTCAATAAACGGTTTTACATGTGAGATGTGGTGCAATCCTTTACCCTTTCTAGTGCGCAGACTTTCAACTTTAAAGCAATTATCAAGTTCTATACGTCGGTAAGGAATACTGGAATTTTTCTCAAGGTTAGCTTATGTTGTTTTCGTCAAGCTGAGCCGGCGCACGTGGCTGCCTGCAGTGCGAGTCATTGTCTGTTACCTTTGTTGTCGCACGTCGTTACTGGGATTAGGAGACCTAACTTCTACAAATTCATCTTGCTGAGAGGGCCCAGCCCCGTTTGAATCCCGCCAGTTCTGACGAAATTCAGGTCTTTCGTTATGATTATATCGTCTGTCGTCATGTCGGTAGTTCCTGTAGTTTCTTTCTTGTCGGTTAAGTGGTGGAAAATTTCTCCCTGAATCGTAACTGCATGCTGGACCGTTGCGTCTAAAGTTATTCTGTCTCCCTTGATAATAATTATTTTGGTTCCCATATTGTCTGTTCTCTGATTGTCTCTGTGATAGTCACTACCGCGGAGAGGTGATCTTTCCGTGTAATTATTACTACTCTGCCAACGGTTGTCATACGGGTGGTGTCTGTTTTGGTCACGATTTGTGTTGTGAGAATAGGCTTGTCGTGTCCAGTTATTATTTCTTTCCTCGCGGAAATGTGATGGATGTGAACTGTAATTGTTGTGTTTCTGTTTTCGCGTTCCGCGATTGTCAGTGCCAATTTCTAATTCTTGTAAGAGTCCCTGAAAAGCTTCAATGTCGTCTTTGCAACGTCCTGCCAAAATAATATGTCGTAAATGTTCAGGCAATTTGATTAAGCAAATGCGGATGAGTTCTGAGGGGCTGTATGGGTTTGACAGGTACTGATTCTTGTGCAACATGTCTTCAAAATATTTCACAAGACTGGAAAATTCAGATTGTTCGAAATGTTTCATCATTATGATGCTATGTTTTACTCGGTCTTGTGTAGCTTGAGACCAATATGCTGAGAGGAAGGCATGATAAAATTCTCCTTCACTGTGACAATCGTGAATGACCGATCGCATTCTTACAGCTGGTTCATTCTCTAAGTAGCCACACATAAATTCTAATCTGTGCTCTAACGACCAGTTGGGAGGGAAACAATGAGAGAATTGATGGAGCCATGTTTGTGGATGAATGTCGTTGCCAGAATTCTTAAATGATTTGAATTTACGTGTAGTAATGAACAGCTTATAGTCAAAATCATCATGTTGGTGAGTAGCATATCGGTCATTGTTACGTCGTGTCGGCGGTTCCATCTCAAAATTCGTTGCACTTTGCCAATTTCTTTCATAATTTCCGAAATGCCCTATGTTATCATTTTGTGGCTTTTCCGTATTTCTAAGTCTCTCTTCCCGTGTTGGAGTGCGAGTGTCCTCTGAAATATGTAATTTTTGTACTACTTGTGCCAACTGATCTTGTACTTCCCGGATTTCTCTTTTGTGTTGCGTATTAATTTGATTCTGATTTTGTTTGAATTTCTTAATTTGTTCATACTCTTCTGTGTCGGTGATGGCTACAGGTCTTGTGTCATTCAGATCATCATCTACCTTTGCAGATAAGTTAGTGAACTGATCCGAAAGTTTGGTTACTTTCTCTGATAGTGTACTTATTTCCTCAGTGTGTTTTTCTGAACCAAATATCAAAGTGCGCATTTGTGTTGAAATCGTATCTACTGTGTCCTTTAAGTTTTCCTGAGTTTTTGCAAATTGTGTAACCGTATCGGTAGATGCAACTGATTTTAGCTTGCAAGGTCTCATGATTTTCATGAACAATAGTTTGCAGTTCTTTTATGGCTAATTCGTGATTCTGTAATGTAATTTCATGCCGCGAAAAAATATGTTGGAAATGCTCACAAATTTGTGTTTTTACGTCATTACAGACTTCTTGACATTTCGATTCGATTTTATGTAACTCAGTAGTTAAATCTTCACGTGTTTGTTCAAGCGTATGTTCCACTGAGTCTAACTTTTGAAGCTTTTGTTCCATTGTGTCTAACTTTTGAAGCATTTGCTGTGTTTGTCTCTGATTTTGTTCCATTTGTTGCATTAATTGCAATAATAATGTATTAGTTTCTGGAATCTGTTCCTCTATGCTTTTCGGCAGTGCATTTCCACCGGCAACATTCACATTTTGACAAGCAGAAAATGTGTCTTGACTTATTTGAGAAAACGGTGAGGACGCAAAACCTGAATATACAGTATCTGCAAGATTGTGTCCTGTCATTTCGGATTCCTGAGGCGAGCTGTTGCCGACCGGTCGATCGATAATGCTTCCCTATTCACTATTTGTTTCATTGTCTACACTATTATTTGCCGCCCGCTCCATTTCCCTATGCACAATTACCATACTACTACTTTGAACATTAGTTAATTCATTACACAGTGGTGCTGATAAGCTACGCTCGTCGTCACTATTATTTCTCAGTTTACTTTGGAGCCTAGTATTACGCTTTTCACACGCCATTATTGTCATAATATTTCACACGACAACGCAGAAAACCACAATTTCAAGAACAAAATAAGAAAACACATTAACATAGCATTGAAAATAATATCTCGTTAATTGCAAGCGCAGCTGCGAAATACTTGGTGCAAATCTACATGCATGCCACAACTGTTTTACTGTACAACAATGAAAGACTGCAACTACAAAGGAGATTGTCTCTACAATTACGGGCTAGCAATAAACAAAAGCTACACTAATTACAAAAACTACAAGAAAAAATCAGAAGATTCCAGTGAGGTATTGAGGTATCCTCGGCTAAGGGTCGACATATGAAACGTCCCCTTAGAAAAATTGTACATGACTGTGCTTAAACTGACACACAATATTTTTTTTAGCGCAACGCAATCTGACTTTCAGTAATCCCTACAAGAGAATGGCCCTGACTAAATTAACCTATACGTTTCATAAATCGCTTACCTCACAAAAATCGTCGTTACTCAAACTACTGAAATACAGTGAGCGCTACTACTGCCCACTAAATAAAAGATTCAAACTACGGATGGCACTAACTACTGATAGGCATAGTTAGCAAATGAAAGATTTTAATAGAGAGCAAACAATGTATTTACCTTAATAGTCATAATATACATAGCAGTTCATGGCATCCATTCTTACAAATGTACTGTTTCTGATGGACACACCTCCAGATTATCCATTCTCAAAAATCGGCCATCTCACTTCCCCACATCCACCACTGCTGGCGGCTCGCCTCCAACTGCGCAACACTATGCGCTGTTAACATCCAGCTGCCCAACACTACAATGGCAGACAACAATGCAAACTAGCCACAGACTGCACACAGCACAGCCAGTGATTTTCATACAGAGCGCTACATGGCGTTACCAGTATAAAAACCTAAACAGCCTACTTACATTCTAAAAAACTAAATTGCTCGCCGTTTTTGTGGGGATACGCTTTTATTTTATTAGATCAATATGTTGGGCCAACCGCCTAGCCGTAGTTGTAACATCGGTTCCCGTCAGATCACCTAAGTTAAGCGCTGTCAGGCTGGGTTAACACTTGCATGGGTGACCACTGCCGAGCGCTGTTGGTAAGAGGGGTGTACTCAGCCCTTGTGAGGCAAACTGAGGAGATACTTGATTGAGAAGTAGCGGCTCCGGTCTCGGAAACTGACATACGGCCGGAAGAGCGGTGTGCTGACCACATGCTCCTCCATATCCGCATCCGGTGGCTCCGTTGGCCTGAAGATGACGTGGCGGCCGGTCAAAACCGTTGGGCCTTCGTAGCCTGTTTGGGCAGAGAGGAGGTCAATATGTTGTAGGTGATGTAGGGAGGGAGCTGGATCGATGGATCCACAGTGGTTTGGGTGAGATTGATGAGGTGCTACAATGGCTGGAGGAGATGGAGCTGTGTCACTGTCAGGATATGCTGGAGGTGATTCCGAATGACCTGAGGGATATGTCATGGATCTAGAGCGTAACTTATATACCAACCTACTCTGTTTACACATTATCTGTGCTCTTTCTTTCTTTGCAGCAACAGCAGGCGATGTCTGGAATGTTGTACTTTTTTTGTTGTTCGTCCAGTACTCGTGTCTGTGGGACAAGGACCTTCCCCAAAGTACATCGTGGCGCTGGTCCAGCGGAAGTGAAGAAAGAACCATCCCGACCAGGTCCGGTGTTGCACGTTCTGCTGTGTAAGACGGACATCATCACTGCACGGGAAGCCGCTGCTGCAGTCTCAGCTACAGCTACAGCCGTAGCCGCCGCTGCCATCCCTCACCCCCACACCAACTCCTCTTTGTTGTCCATGGATCACCCTCCCTCCAGCAACTGGCTCAAGGTCGTGGCAAAAACCATCTCTGCAGCCGCAGCCTGTTTGCTCACAATGGAGCAACGTAGCAACTCCATCCGCACGTTCTCGCCTGAACTGTAAGATAGATACACCTCCCTGCTCCTCATTACAACAGCAGCATCAACATCGTCGCCATCTAGTTTGGGTTATAGTAATAGTAGTAGTAATCCTGTGGCTAGCAGCAGTTACCTCCCCCATCCTGTTAGTGAATGACACTAGATTAGTAATGCCATACCCCAATTAGAATACTCAGTGATTGTGGACGACTTTTAAGAGTGAATCTCGTTCAGTAGGATCGAGAACCCAGCGGGAGGGTACCGTGACCCTTTAGGGTTTCTGAAGCGTGCCTTCCTGTTCTGGAAACGGAGCTCCTCAAGGCTGTTAATGACTTGTGATATCCTGCTATTACATGCAGTGTTGCGCTATGTGTCGATCTGTCCAACTGTCGCTCCCTCCCCCCCCCCCCCCCCCCTCCTCTAAACAGACCTCTTGCGTTGAAGAGCCAAAGATTCACTGTCTTTGTGGGAAAATGGCGTGATATCGCGGAGCACCTCAATCACTGAGTGGTTTCGTGAGTCTACCTTGAGTGCTATACGGGACCGTTTTTCCGATATTGACGGCTAGCTAAAGCACTCAACCGAATACTAAACCTTGATATATCTGTTGAGAAGGCCTGCATTAATGTCAAAAATAAAACCGACAAGGCTTATTGTATATAATGAATCCTGGCTTGGAAAAAAAAAACAAGATCTAGAACATACCTAAAGTTGAGGCACAGAGTACCGGAGTATCAATTCATGTTAATGGCCTGGAGAAACACAATTAAGAAGAGCAGAACAAACAGGGTAACCATATAGTCGTCGGACCCCTCCAATTCTCAAAATTTTTTGGTGAGCGCAATATACGAGAGCAGTTCAATAAGTAATGCAACACATTTTTTTCTCGGCCAATTTTGGTTGAAAAAACCGGAAATTTCTTGTGGAATATTTTCAAACATTCCCGCTTCGTCTCGTATAGTTTCATTGACTTCCGACAGGTGGCAGCGCTGTACGGAGCTGTTAAAATGGCGTCTGTAACGGATGTGCGTTGCAAACAACGGGCAGTGATCGAGTTTCTTTTGGCGGAAAACCAGGGCATCTCAGATATTCATAGGCGCTTGCAGAATGTCTACGGTGATCTGGCAGTGGACAAAAGCACGGTGAGTCGTTGGGCAAAGCGTGTGTCATCATCGCCGCAAGGTCAAGCAAGACTGTCTGATCTCCCGCGTGCGGGCCGGCCGTGCACAGCTGCGACTCCTGCAATGGCGGAGCGTGCGAACACACTCGTTTGAGATGATCGACGGATCACCATCAAACAACTCAGTGCTCAACTTGACATCTCTGTTGGTAGTGCTGTCACAATTGTTCACCAGTTGGGATATTCAAAGGTTTGTTCCTGCTGGGTCCCTCGTTGTCTAACCGAACACCATAAAGAGCAAAGGAGAACCATCTGTGCGGAATTGCTTGCTCATCATGTGGCTGAGGGTGACAATTTCTTGTCAAAGATTGTTACAGGCGATGAAACATGGGTTCATCACTTCGAACCTGAAACAAAATGGCAATCAATGGAGTGGCGCCACACCCACTCCCCTACCAAGAAAAAGTTTAAAGCCATACCCTCAGCTGGTAAAGTCATGGTTACAGTCTTCTGGGACGCTGAAGGGGTCCTTCCCCATGGTCAAACGATCAACTCTGAAATGTATTGTGCTACTCTTCAGAAATTGAAGAAACGACTTCAGCGTGTTCGTAGGCACAAAAATCTGAACGAACTTCTCCTTCTTCATGACAACGCAAGACCTCACACAAGTCTTCGCACCCGAGAGGAGCTCACAAAACTTCAGTGGACTGTTCTTCCTCATGCACTCTACAGCCCCGATCTCGCAACGTCTGATTTCCATATGTTTGGCCCAATGAAGGACGCAATCCGTGGGAGGCACTTCGCGGATGATGAAGAAGTTATTGATGCAGTACGACGTTGGCTCCGACATCGACCAGTGGAATGGTACCGTGCAGGCATACAGGCCCTCATTTCAAGGTGGCGTAAGGCCGTAGCATTGAATGGAGATTACGTTGAAAAATAGTGTTGTGTAGCTAAAAGATTGGGGAATAACCTGGTGTATTTCAATGCTGAATAAAACAACCCCTGTTTCAGAAAAAAAATGTGTTGCATTACTTATTGAACTGCCCTCGTAGATGTGAACATGCTGCTATTCTCAAATGAGGAAAATAAGAAGAAATACGATTATCATTACTGTTGGGTTTGGAACATGTCCCAGCTTCTATACGCTCAACTGAGTAAACACAAGTGTAAAAACAATATTTACTTAAGGTGCCTCTGTGCCTTTTCATCAGACAAGTTTTTAGCAAAGCACCCAGTAGCGTGCGCTTCCAAGGTCGTGATACATGTTGTTATGCCTACTGAGAAAAGAAATTCATGGTTTAAGAACGCTCGCCATCAGGAGCGATGCCCCTTTATAGTTTACGCCGATTTTGAATGCCTCATCACTCCTGTGACCAGCTGTGAAGGTGACCCCACAGCCTCACGTACTACCTTCAAAGAAAATCACGTACAATATGCGGCAACATACCAAGTGGTGTCGTTCTATGATTCGTATCTTAACCAATAAAAATCTTATGTCGGGGTAATCCTGCAATTTGACGTCTCACTGAGTTTGAAAAACTCTCATGGGAGACTGATAAGCTTTGCAGCGACAATATTCCCATGAACAAATCGAAGAAAAATGAAGATTTGTACAATAACGCAGTTGACTGCCGTATTTGTGGGGTGCTGGTAGACAGAAGATTCGAAACTCCTCGTGGGGGATCACTGTCACCTTGGGGGAAAGTTTCATGGTGTAGCTCACAATACATGGAGCTTTAAGTATCAGTTACTTCGACACGTACCCGACTACCTTCATAATTTAAGCGAGTATGACGCTCACTTTCTTGCTGAGCACTGGCTAAGTTTGGTATGAAGAATGATCAGATCAGTGTCCCGCCTGGGAGTGTTATAAATACATTTCATTCTCCAAACAAATGACGCCGAGAATTACTCTCCGCTTCTTTGGCTCGCTACGTTTTATGCAGGCACCACTCGGGGAACATGCTGAAACTCTGCCTCAGAAGAATATGTACACCACTCGAGCTGTGTTTCCCGACGAGGGAAAGCTTCAACTTGTGTCTAGAAAGGGGGTCATACGCCTATATGGATGGTATGACAAAACTGGACGAAACTAGTCTCTGTGACATAACTGCATTCTCCAGCACCCCGACATGTAATGCCATATTGGATGCAGAGTATGAGCATACTGTGAGTGTCTGGCGGGATTTCAGCATCTGCACATTAGGAGATTATGCACAGCATTACTTGGACATAGACGTGCACTTGCTCACAGACGTTTTCGAGAAATTCTGGAATCTATGCATGACCACGCATTCTCTGGATCCTGCCTTTTATTACAGAGCACCTGTCTTGTCTTGGGACGCTATGCTCAAGAAAACGAAGTGCTGAATCAGACTACTCACCAATGCTGACATGCTTCTGCTCTTTGAGCGAGGTATCCGTAGGGGATATAGTGATCTAACTACACGTGGCTAACAAAATTAAGACCTAACCTACTATGTTATCTAGTTCAGTTATGAATCAAGCCATAGGTAGTGATCATGACACAGCTCTGCCATTAAATTTTCGCCAAACTACCATAAAATACTAAGTCAATCCTGCTTGTTGCAAGTCTGATGTGGTGTACAGAAAAACGCTTTCTGATTTCTACTGGCAAAAGTGTGAGCCTTTTTGTCTAACATTTATCTCTGCATACTCAGTTAAGTATGGTACAACTGCTTGCATATATGGTTGTGATGATGTGGCAATGGGACATTTACTTCTAAATGAACACACAGTGTGCGGCTGGTCCCGGCGGAGGTTCGAGTCCTCCCTCGGGCATGGGTGTGTGTGTTTGTCCTTAGGATAATTTAGGTTAAGTAGTGTGTAAGCTTAGGGACTGATGACCTTAGCAGTTAAGTCCCATAAGATTTCAAACACATTTGAACATTATTTTTTGAACACACAGTGGTCAGTCTGACACTTGTTAGTTATTGTGTTTACTCGCATCTGCGTACGTTGCACCAATCTCTGCTGTCATTGGCTGCTGTATTGAGCTTAATGGCGGACGCCACAGTTCGAACAAACACAATGTCTAAATAATTGCACATTAAATTCATTCACAGAAATTACGGCGCACACATGTTTCACACTCACCAAAAGATACTTAAAATAGCGATCAGTGGCAGCAGCACTAAAATTATGAATGAAAAAAAAAAAACAGGCATGGGTTGGAACCAACTACACTAATCGAAGTCAACGATGTACATGAATAAAATTACGCTGTTATGACATTTATTTTAAAGAAGAAATTAAAGATTAGTTTCTTTGAACAAGTTCCGAATAGAAAGTTCACAATTTTAATAGTTGTTTTAGTCTTTGACGAGAATTGAAGCAGCTATTCTTATCTGTCACAATTCAGGCGGAGAGGTGCAATGTCGTCGGCAGCTTATCGTTGCAGACGGCGTGTTGAAACCAGTTCCGTCACGTGTAAATGAATCACCTCATGTGGAATTTTACTTTCCACTCAGCGATGACTTTATCAGTGGCGTGTTATTGGCCACTGGATAACTGGACGTTGTTACACTTCTTACCAACATTCAACTTTGCACGAGCGATTTTTTACGTCTCTCATGCACAACACTGAAGTAACATAGTTCAGTAGAGGGTTTTAAAGTTATTTCTATCGCGGAATTACAATCCGTTCGTTTACCATGCGAATAATGCAACCGCAAAATCGCCACTGTTGGCGATAACGTGCACAGTCATAATAAACAGTTTCTATACGCCTGTGGAACAATTAACGGTTCATGCACACGGTAGGCAACGACAGCGCGAATATGCATTGAATTTACAAAGTATTTAAAATACATACGGCGCAGTCACAGCGAACTACAATGTCGTCTGTACATAGCTATAATGCCGTAGCGACACAGTTGGTTTGGCGATTTTACATAGTCCAACTGCTCTGTCCATTTTAAACGGTTTTACATTCCATTACAGGAAGGAGCAGAACTGTATCTCATCGTTTGTCAGTTTCGTTCGCACCGATTGTTTCACGACATAACATAGTAAGCTTATTTCTAACCTTCTTCCGCAACACACGCTCTACTCACACTTTTCGAGCCTCACAATCGATATTCTGATCGCTCTCGCTCTGCTTGTACAATATCTCAGTATACATTTAACTTTACAAAGTCATTCCAATGAAAATTAAAACAAAAAAAGGATAAAAGAAGAATCAAAATAGTTTACATATTCAATAAACAAGAAAAACTAATTACTGATGTTCAAAAGGGAAATAATATCAGTTGCATTTTATTATTTTCAACAAACAGTTACTCATTACATTATAAAATAAAATGAACACTACGTTATATCACCAGAAATTCGTGTACGACTACGAAAAAAGAAATAAAGCAAGAATGAAAACAGAAAAAAAGCTCTTATATATGTCGCAACTAGCTATGTCTTCACGTAAGCCCCCCCATTTTGTCATGAGAACTTCCCACGAACCTCTCAAAATAAAATGTCTTAGACACATGCGAGACCACAGGCCTCATAAAACTATTTAGTATTCTAATGTGTATCTATCTGAAAAATTCAAATTTATTACTCACAACTTTTTGCATCAGTACTTAATTCTGTCATGGAATGCTGTGAAACTTGTCTACCAGTAATGAAACAGGACTTCAAAAAAAGTTCTTTAGAATATTACACTAATTAAACAGAATATTTAAACATGGATTTGCTCTATGTGTTGAAAATCCATGCATCAGAAATGTATGAATATTAGCAAAAAGAGAATTCCAAATTAAACAACAGACACAACAAACTTGTACAATATCACTGAAATCTAAACACATTAGTCTCTTGTCTACAGTAAACGCCTACTTTTTTTTAAAATTACGCTCTCTTAGGTGCCCAATCAGCTAATCATAATAATTTCACACAATATCCCTAGAGACTAACTTCATACACATCAGGTCACACTCTTCACACACTTTGGAGTCTCCTTGTAATCAGTTAATTTTTTTAACACAAAATTAATGTCTCTATATTATTGAGTTTTAGTCACAATAATGTTCGGTATTTAGTGTACCCATTAAATTCTTTTCTTAACAGCTGTCATTGCCTGCACTTCTCTTCTCTATTCTTGTGCTTTTGGAACTCACTCTTTAATTGAGCACTAAAGCAACTGATTAAAATTATCATCATATTACCAGACATCTCACACAATGTGTCAGCTTAGTATTCACTGCAAATCAATGTCTGAATTCAATAATCTACGAAGCACTCTACACAGAATTATTCCTTCAATACTTCCCTTAATTATGTAAATTATGTTCTCAATGGACCTTACTCATTGTTCATCAATTCCTCCCAGTTAGTAGACAAACCTCATAAAACGTACCACATTTGATTTCACCGGGTGTTATCCTACTGAAACTTACTTTTGCTGTGCTTATCTTTTAAGTTTCACTGTAACAGAATGTCCAAATGAAATCTCCCAGATTTACAAATGCAACTGAAAAAACCTGTGAGAAAACGATGCTTGCGGTTTGCTACGTTGTGTACAGCAACTAAAAAAGTTTGTACAACAAAATTAATATAATTTTACATGAGTTACTTTAGTAACACGTCCAATGTTTAGACGATATTCCATCACAGACCATGTGAGGAGAAGAATGTCTAGGATGACGGAGACTATTGCATCCCCAACTCTATCGTGGGGATCGCCAGGGTCACGAACAGACGACGCATACACAGTAACTTTCACATAACCCACTGTAAGAAGTCCAGAGGGGCTATGTCTGGAGGCTGCGCTGGGTACCTGGTTGGTCCATCACTCGTATCTATTGCTGTGGAAATGCTCGGTCCAGGAAGTCACGAATATGTAAACGCCGCTGAGGTGCTGCACCATGCTTCTGGTGGATCACATTTGGGTGAAGGAGAACAGGTTCGAGAGAGCAAACTGCTGAAGCATGTCCAGATAAATAGTTCCTGTTACTCTTTGCTCGGTGAAGAAAAATGGCCTAACTATGCTGTCCTTCATCAACGCACTCTGTACATTCACCTTTTAGCTGTCTCTGACATCTTCCCTAAAACTGTGGGGATTTCACGAATCCCAGATGTGAATGTTGTGGCAGTTTACCTTCCCACATGTGTGGAAGGCTGATTCGTCAAAGAAAACGACATTCACGATAAAGGATGACAGCCAAAACAGTTGCAGGATACAAATTTATTAAAATTCTTGACCAAGGTTTCAGTATATATGGTTCAAATGGCTCTGAGCACTATCGGACTCAACATCTATGGTCATCAGTCCCCTAGAACTTAGAACTACTTAAACCTAACTAACCTAGGGACATCACACAACACCCAGTCATCACGAGGCAGAGAAAATCCCTGACCCCGCCGGGAATTGAACCCGGGAACCCGGGCGCGGGAAGCGAGAACGCTACCGCACGACCACGAGCTGCGGACCTTCGGTATATATAAATATACCTTCATCGAAGTAAAAAATCCTGAGCAGGAAGACACTTTCATTAGAAAAACCTTAGCATCGGAAGTGTTAAACACAAAAGCTTAAGTAACAGTGAAATTACCAGAGTAATACAAGCACTAAATCATTTAGTTACTTACTAAAATTACGTCATGCAATGGAGATTAATAAAACAATTGTGCCAAAGGCGTCGTCAATAATTAAGACATCTTCTCCGTTTGTACAACATGACTATGGGCACAGGGTCAATGCGAACAGTTTAGCACCAAAATTTTCACTGCCAGTATTTGGTGCCAATATCCTTGTTTGAATACCAAACCTCTCCACAGTGTCTCATGTAGTGAAGGCGTGCCACACTCTTGATGGCGATCCGTCCATCGGTTGGGAACGTTAAGGTCGGCGACACTCTTGGTGCTATTCGTAAAGAGTAGGCTACGTGTCGACACTGGGTTTCACCATCTCCCTTTTCTAATTATCGTCATCTACACGACTGGCCATTAAAATAGCTACACCAAGAAGAAATGCAGATGATAAACGGGTATTCACTGGACTAGTATATTATACTAGAACTGACATGTGATTACATTTTCACGCAGTTTGGGTGCATAGATACTGAGAAACCAGTACCCAGAACAACCACCTCTGGCCGTAATAACGTTCTTGATACGCCTGGGCATTGAGTCAAACAGAGCTTCGATGGCGTGTACAGGTACAGCTGCCCATGCAGCTTCAACACGATACCACAGTTCATCAAGAGTAGTGACTGGCGTATGTGACGAGCCAGTTGCTCGGCCACCATTGACCAGACGTTTTCAGTTGGTGAGAGATCTGGAGAATGTGCTGGCCAGGGCAGCAGTCGAACATTTTCTGTATCCAGAAAGGCCTATACAGGACCTGCAACATGCGGTCGTGCATTATCCTGCTGAACTGTAGGGTTTCACAGGGATCGAATGAAGGGGAGAGCCACGGGTCGTAACACATCTGAAACGTAACGTCCACTGTTCAAATTGCCGTCAATGCGAACAAGATGTGACCGAGACGTGTAACCAATGACACCCCATACCATCACGCCGGGTGATACACCAGTATGGCGATGACGAATACACGCTTCCAATGTGCCTTCACCGCGATGTCGCCGAACACGGATGCGACCATCATGATGCAGTAAACAGAACCTGGATTCATCCGAAAAAATGACGTTTTGCCATTCGTGCACCCAGGTTCGTCGTTGAGTACACCATGGCAGGCGCTCCTGTCTGTGATGCAGCGTCAAGGGTAGGTAAACACAGCCATGGTCTCCGAGCTGATAGTCCATGCTGCTGCAAACGTCGCCGAGGTGTTCGTGCAGATGGTTGTTGTCTTGCAAACGTCCCCATCTGTTGACTCAGGGATTGAGACGTGGCTGCACGATCCGTTACAGCCATGTGGATAAGATGCCTGTCATCTCGACTGCTAGTGATACGAGGCCGTTGGGGTCCAGCACGGCGTTCCGTATTACCCTCCTGAACCCACCGATTCCATATTCTGCTAACAGTCATTGGATCTCGACCAGCGCGAGCAGCAATGTCGCGATACGATAAACCGCAAACGCGATAGGCTACAATCCGACCTTTATCAAAGTCGGAAAAGTGATGGTACGCATTTCTCCACCTTACACGAGGCATCACAACAACGTTTCACCAGGCAACGGCGGCCAAGTGCTGTTTGTGTATGAGAAATCGGTTGGAAACTTTCCTCATGTCAGAACGTTGTAGGTGTCGCCACAGGCGCCAGCCTTGTGTGAATGCTCTGAAAAGCTAATCATTTGCATATCACAGCATCTTCTTCCTGTCGATTAAATGTCGCGTCTGTAGCACGTCATCTTCGTGGTGTAGCAATTTTAATGGCCAGTAGTGTAATGTCACAAACATTACATTACACACCACATATTCTCTATACATACATGTAGTATTACAAGTATTGTGATGGAGCATGTTGGATAAATAATAAACATCAAGCATTCGGCTATCTGTTGAGGTTAAGTCAAACTATTTAGCATCCGAAAATAAAGAAAAGGAATCGTTTATCTATTAAAAAAAAAGATCTACACATAATTTTTGGAGCGTGATGCGGAAAACCACTAGTATCTATGTCGCGCAGGTTTTTTAAATAGCATTTGTAAGTTAAGGAGGTTTCACGTGGAGACACATATTATTGGACGCGATATATTTATCTGACACCATATCCCAGGTTTTAATGGAGCTCGTAAGGAATTGTCGACTTAGTGACTGCGGTTGCCGCAAAGGAATCTTAGTCTAAGCACCACAGCTTCTGGCGCGTTCTCCGGCCGCAATGTCGGCGCCAGAACAAACGGCACAGGTAAGACTTAACAAAGAAACGCAACGGCTTTGTTGCAAATGTATGACTGCTCGCTGCGCGGCATTCTGTTGTCCGCTTCTTGCCCGCGGCGGTTGCTGCAAAATTAATCGGGGTGCGGGGCGATATATTTGTCGTGGCGACGTAAGGCCGGCTCGGAGAACGCACATACGCAGCCGAGCCGACCGGCCAACACGCAGCGTTGGCTGAGCCGGCGGCGGCGGCTGCGAGCCGCACAAAGGAGTCCCCGGCGGAAACTTCTCGAAGCCACCGCCCGTACGGCTAACTCACAAACAGCCCACCAGCCTCCGCTAAAAACCGGTCTGGTCACCTCCGATGGTCCTACCCTTTCGGAAAAAAAGTTGGGCGCCGCTGCGGCGAGGAAAAATAGTTCTATCTGTGGGATGTCGAGTTAATGGGCGGCGACCGCCTTGCGGGGAGGGTATTTTTAGACTAGAATGCAGACAGGACGAGAGTGCGTTTTGCTAGGTGCGACCACAGAGAACTGGTCGCTATAAAACGATGCCTTGGCGTCCTTGGTTGCGCGAAGCCGTTGTACGGCGCTATCTTCACGCATAAACGAACAGATCCAATCGCGAGAGGCAACCACAAGCGTCCATATACACATTCACGTCTTGGACATCACATAAACACACACACACACACACACACACACACATACACGCACATACATACACAGTCAGACACACATGTAGCCGCAACTCTTCAAGCCTTTGCACACATCCTTGTCCTATGGACCTTCACAAGGAATAATCGTCAACTTTGCCGTATGTCAATGTTACTTATAATCCGTCTTGATTGCAAAAATTTTTATTCACATGACCGGTTTCGGTTCCTCTAGAACCCTCTTCAGATCTGTAACGATAACAACACTAATTTACTATTTCACAAATGCTAACCTTTTTCATCCTATCCAATCAACATCAAGTGTACCAGAACGTACCCGCAAATTTCGGTTACAGTTGTAATCAGTCATCACACAGCGACCTTCACAGCTGTGTCACATAAAATTGGTTGGCAGAACGCACGTCAATTATATTAAATATATAAACTATTACCGACAGGTGGCGTCTGGTTCAAATGGCTCTGAGCACTATGGGACTTAACATCTGAGGTCATCAGTTCCCTAGAACTTAGAACTACTTAAACCTAACTAACCTAAGGACATCACACACATCCATGCCCGAGGCAGGATTCGAACCTGCGACCGTAGCGGTCGCGCGGTTCCAGACTGAAGCGCCTAGAACCACTCGGCCACACTGGCCGGCGGTGGCGTCTGGTACGTTTATTACATCACATATGCACGTACTGTATTAAGTAGATTTTTGTAATTTACTTTTATCTCTAAAAATACTTAATTAAAATCTGTAGATGTCAAGGTTAAAATCTGTGCTTGTCAATATTAAAATACACAGTAAAATTAACATTTTTATACGATCCAAAACAAAGGGTGATTTCTATATCCATGGCGCTGGTGTAGACTTGTTTTCCTCCATGGTCTGCTTCCGTGGTTCCCGTCATTTTAGTGTAGGGCCGTGATCCGCCGATTCGTCTGACGTCCATCGCTGTGGGCAAGAGGGCCGCGCAGGAGGGCCCCGTCAACGACGCCAGGCGCTGCACGCGTCTTCCAGCTTCTCCATCACGCACCATCTCTCATCCCTCGGCCTGGACTTCCATACGCAACAGTTGTCATCTCAGTAAGTCGTCATAAATACTAAAATAGGCATTATGATTGAACTCGCTTTGCTCGATACAGGTCTGAAGATGGTTCTAGAGGAAGCGAATCCGGTCATGTAAATAAAAATTTTTGCAATCAAGCCGTATTATAAATAACATTGAAAAATCCAGTGATTGCGGTTATCCATCAGACATTATGTCCGTTTTTGCAATATTTACGTTATTTTTTTAGGAGAAAAAAGCACAATTACAAGATATCAGCCCCAGCAGTCGATTCTGCGCCAAAATTTGCACCATAATTGAGATAGTAAGGACTCAGTCAGCCGCTGATGGATCCACAACGTAGGGTTGCCATATCTAGCTGGGACCTCGTCGGGGCACTCTGAGTGGGGATGTAGAACTGAAGTAAAAATTTGCTTAATTTAATTACATTTTATTTAGAACGCAGTTATATGGAACCACTCTTTTGTGTAATTATCCGGAAAGTAACACTTTTTCTTTCCATCCTTAGACGTTTTCGTAAGCTGTGATGTGACAGAAAACAGTCGACAACAAAACTTTGCTCATCGAAGTACACGTCATATACACTTCATGCCCTATACACGCGGTGTGAACACTTCGAACATTGCTAACTTGCACTCGTTGTTCGTATCTTATCAGATCGTTATTAAAATGGAAACTGCCCTATTCGTCCGCATAGCGCTGCTTAAATAGTGAAACATCTACGTTTAAAATAAGTGAAACAAGTACGTTTGAAATACAGGGCGTTTCAAAAAGAAAGAGCAGATTTCAAACATTTATTTCTCAAAAACTACAAATGATAGAAACACAATTCCAACGGTCCTTCACTCAATATGAGTACCAAATGTTACACAACAAATATCAAAACTGTACCTCAATATGAGCACCATTTGTTACACGACAAATATCAAACCGGTATCTCATTTCTTGCCACACACGACGCAACTGGTCTTTAGTTACCGAATTCACGGCCGCAACAATTCGATGTCGTACCTCTTGAAGAGTAGCGGGCATAGGTGGGACATAAACACAGTCCTTTATGTACCCCCACAAATAAAAATCGCAGGGAGTAAGGTCTGGCGACCTGGGAGGCCACAGACGATGACATTGATCTTGTGCTCCTGCTCTTCCAATCCACCGTCCTGGAATGGTGTTATTTAGGTACCGTCGTACAGGTTCAGAGAAGTGTGGTGGGGCGCCATCTTGCATGAAGATGAAGTGATTTGAATCTTCCTGAAGTTGAGGAAATAGCCAGTTTTCTAACATGTCCAGGTAAATGGTTCCTGTGATAGTTTTCTCCATGAAAAAGAAAGGTCCATAAACTTTGTTTACCGAAATTGCACAAAAGACGTTAACCTTTGGTGAGTCTCTTTCATGTTGAATAACGTCCCTCGGAGTTTCACTCGCCCAAATTCGTACGTTATGCCGATTAACTTTACCAGAAATGTGAAACGTTGATTCATCTGAAAAAATTAATCGTTCGGCAAAATTGTCCTCTTCCATGTCCTGTAGAATTGCAGTTGAAAATTCGAACCTTTTGTTGTGGTCGTCAGGACGCAATGCTTGCAATAACTGCAGTTTGTACGGCTTCATGTGCAGACGGTTACTCAGAACGCGCCATACCGTTGTTTTAGACATGTTTAGTTCGTGACTTGCCCGTGCCGTGGATTTTCTAGGGCTCCTTTCGTAAGCTGCACGGACACGCTCGACATTTTCATCCGATGTGCGTGGACGACCCGTGCTTTTTCGCTTGCAGATGCAACCATCTTTTACGAATCTGTGATGCCACTCATAAATTTGCTTATGACGAGGCGGCTGTTTGTTGAATTGACGGCGGAATGCACGTTGCACACCAACAATGGACTCTAACTTTGCAAATTGCAGCACACAAAATGATCGTTCCTGTGGTGTCGTCGCCATTTTCCTACAAACAAACGCCAGCGCCACTGCGGATTTGCATGGAACTTCTGCGCGGACCATTGAAAAACTTTGAACCTTTCTCTGACAAGAAACGTTTGAATTGTGTTTCTATCATTTGTAGTTTTTGAGAAATAAATGTTTGAAATCTGCTCTTTCTTTTTGAAACGCCCTGTATTACTGAAATTACGTAATTGTCAATAGTCTGAAACACCACTATTGGGATGGAAATGGTATGTCGGCTTGTAGCCAGGGGGGCTCTAGTAACACGACATTTTAATTTATTTCGCCCCTTATGCACTTAACCCTTTACTGAAATTTCCTGACTGCGAGAATCTAAATTTAATTTAGCTGCGAGAATGCAAACTGTCAATAACTTTAAACCAAACCAAAACTGCATCTGATGCAACGCTATTGATTTGAAATTGATACTGGTAATAAAACAAAACTTGATTAATTTGAAAATAATGGCCCCTATACTTAATGAATGTTAACCCTGGAATAATAAAATATCTAATCTTTATCTGCGCAGTGGGAAAACTCTTCGCACTTCTCTCTGTTAGTACTTTAACCCTCCGCTGGACACGTGGGGTATTTTGAGACCCATACTACTTACACTTCTTGCACTTTATTATTTACTGGACCTGCAACACTCATGGTCCCTGATATGTCTCTCGCAGTTATGATCTAAATGACTGCTATGCAGAAATACCATTGATTAACTATTTCTTTAATTTATGATGACTTAGTTTAAGAATCAACGAAAATAGGCAGCTGATTTAACTGACTCAGTGCTGCCAGAAAATGGTTGAAGTTGGCAGAAATTATTAACAATGAAGGTTACTCAGTTGTTAACCTTCAGACAGCATTGTTGATGCGAGAGAAGTGGATGATGGCTGGCTTTATTAGGTAAGCACGGTATTTGTTTTCAAATCTTACAGTTTTGCATACATGTATGATATTATTCCTACACAGAAAGAAATATCTGTTCATTATAACGCAAGTAAGTCAAAATTATGAAAACTGTGGGAAGTGTAGGAAAAAAATGTTTTCTTATAACTGAGGTTAGAATATGAATATAGGGTTAGCTTTTTGTTAAGGTTAATGGAAAACTTGTTCAGGCTGAAGAAGCTGACAAGATTCTTCTTCAGATGTGGGATGATGGTGATGTCGATAACGAAAGTACTTCTGACCTGGATGATGACGAATACTTTCCCTCACCTAGTGAAGAGGAGGAAAGCAGTGATGTGATGGAAGAGGAAGAGGAAAATAATAAAGATGATGTCATTCACAGTGACGATGATATAACTGTAAGTAATGACAACAACAGGAAAGATTATTTCATTCGAAAAAATTGAATTATTTGGTACAAAGAGCCTCCATATAAGTGCCAAACTCCATATCATAATATAATTCGTGATACACTTGATTCTAAAGTGGTACCCCCCAGTTCAATAAAAGAAGCGCTAAAGCTCCTAATTACCCCAGAAATAATGTCCGTCGTGATAAGGGAAACTAACAGCGAGGTTAGACGAGTGTACAAAAAGTGGAATGAAGATTATCGTCGTAGTACACCTAACGTATGGATGGAACTAGATGTGGAAGAATTAGAGGCGTTCATTGGTTTGCTTATATCTTCTGGAACCTACAGGTCAGGGAGGGAGGACTTGAGTGAACAGTGGAAGGAAGAACATGGCAGGGCTATTTTCAGAAGAGCAATGCGCCTAAAAATGTTTTAAGCTATCACACGTTTTCTCGTATTTGACAATAAGGAAACAAGGGAAGATCGTAGGATTCATGATAAGCTGCATTTAGAAACATCTGGGAAATGTTCCATTTAACAGATTTCTTGTATACACAGTCCAGGCTTTGATATAACAGTTGAAGAACAGCTTATTGCGTTTAGAGGGAAATGTCTATTTCGACAATACATGAAAAGCAAGCCTCTTCACTCGTCGCAAATTGTAGTTGGTCACGAAAAGAAGCCAGAAGTAATAGATCATTACAACAAACATAAGGAGGGTTTGACGCCGTGGATCAACTTGTGGGCACCTATAGCGTGAAACACAGCACCAAGCGCTGACCCCTTTTACTCTTCTATGATATGATCGACATTGCTGGAATCGCTGCAGTGATTATATGGTTGTATCATCACCCAAGAAGCCTGACTTCAAATCAGAAGAGGGGGCAGTTCCTGCTGCAGTCAGGACGAGAGCTTGTGCATCCTTACATCAACAGACGTCTACTTGGTAGGAGGTGCCTTCAAAAAGGAGCAAAAAATGGTCTTCTTGATATTGTATATGAATATGAGCTTAAAGGACTCACAACTGTGAATCACCTTCCAACAACAAACGACAAAGCTGTTCTTTGTGTCCAGGAAACCTAGACAAAAAAATAAAAACAATTTCTAACAACTGTGGAAAATTGGTATGCAGTTCTCATTGCAGCCAGATTGTGATATGGTTAGAATGTGATAAAAATGAGTAAGTATGTCGTGGTGACATAGTGATTTCTATTACAGTAAAATTAGAACAGGTATTTCATTGTACTGGAGTTTCCATTTTCTTTTCATTTTTGTTACGATATCTATAGATATAGCAAAAACTGATAAATAAGAAAATATATCAGTTGTCTTCGAAAAGATAAAATAAAACGGTATGTCCCGATAATCAGGTTACCTTCGATTCAGAAAGCTGTTGCACTCAGCGACTGTTATATTGATTTGTAAATTATAGATTGCAGCTATTAGTCGTCCTTTTTAAATTTTATTGTGCAGATCTAGATTTCGGCTAGAAGCTGGCCATTCTCAGTGCACCATTATTTACGCTCATTGCATGTAATTCCTTGTTGGTCGGGCTTCATCCACAGTATTCAATGAACTGTAGATGAAGTCCGACCAACAGGGAATTAAATGCAATGAGCGTAAATAATGGTGCATTGAGACTGTCTAGCTTCTAGCTGAAATCTAAATCTGCACAGCAAAATTTAGAAAGGACGACTGATCGCTGCAATCTATAATTTACAATGTCCTGATAATTTTTAA
The DNA here is from genome assembly GCF_021461385.2 of Schistocerca piceifrons. Classification (NCBI taxonomy): domain Eukaryota; kingdom Metazoa; phylum Arthropoda; class Insecta; order Orthoptera; family Acrididae; genus Schistocerca; species Schistocerca piceifrons. The sequence goes on from NC_060141.1 coordinate 560,340,248, forward strand.
TACATAAGAAGGTAAACTGTAAAAATTAAAAGATGTTTGTAACAAGAAGCAATGTAAAACAAAATGTTCGCCAACTATATAATGTATTTTCTGTCAAACACCATAAAAATTTTCATTTGATATATATGATCCACTAATAATAAAATCAGCGTGGAATATAACAATTTGATGTTACAACAAGGAAATAATGGCAAAACGCAAATAAATAAAGTGCTCCAGTCAAATGAACTGGGGTCTTGAAAGACGCCAAGTGCCAAGTCATGTAACGTTTCCAACGTGCCCAGCGGAGGGTTAAATTGTATAGTTAGCAAACAGCTATTGTGCAAGGCTGTCGCTTAGCATACGTTTTAATTAAATCGAATATGACAGACACAATAACTTCTTAAGAGAAATAGTTAATCAAAATGACATGGATCTGGAAACTAGTATTGACTTGGGGTAAGTAACAATATGGCACTAACGTTAAAACCTGTATTTTAACTCTTCAACAATTAGTAATGTTCACAATTAACACACTCAATGACCTGATTATACATTAACAATTAGCTATACAAAGTCATTGCATGTGAGTGCTATACGTGGTCTCAATCATCATTTACCAATACGAGCATTGCATCAGTAACAAAACAATTTTCTTTACCTTAGTTATTTACAAGTTCTGTTGAATATCCTTTTACAGTTAGCAAACGTCATAGTATTTTGCAAATAAAAATTCATTACTGCCCGAACGGGTAAGTATATACTCATCACACATCAGATACAACACGTCTTTACACTTGATACTCCTCCATACATCTCTCGATCTGTTACTCTAACACATTACGCATAACACCTTGAATCAGCGATTGCTGTTGAGCAGCGACGCTACTAAACAATCGAAACTACGTTTGACCATCTCTGGTTCAATTTAATATATTCTTACAAAACTTGAATTAATTTATCCTGTCTATACACCTTTCAATAGTTCGAGCACAGTACTACTCGAGAAGTCTGGAATTTTCTGGAATGATGGCGCCAGATTTAGAAGGTGCTTGCATCATCGATACAGGATATGCAACATGAACGCCATCTTTGACACGACCTTTCAATGGCGGTACTTCAGCTCGTAACAGTATTTTGCAAAATGGGAAAAAATTGTATCTTGTCGGGATGTCGGGACAAGAAGGTCTAACCATAACAGTGACGCCCCGTTATATTGGGATGGGTGGCAACCCTATCCGCACAGTCGTCTTACACTTCATCGTCCGACTGAAACCGACGTCCAAGCATGTCTTTCTTCAGGTCGCCAAAGATGCGACAGTTAAATTCAATCCCACGCTCTCATAATACTGCCGTAGGGAAAGATCCTGTTGTACGATAACGTCGGCCCCCTCACTGCCAATCGGACGAATGCCACACTTCAGCGATTTTGTTGGTAAAGACTGCAGCATACTCTGTAGAGCCCGGATTTTTCACCAGGTAATTTTCACATCTTCAGCGACCTGAAGGAAGACATGCGTGACGTTTCAGGAAGTGCAAGAGTGGATGCGGTTGTGAATCCATCTGCGGCCGATCGCGTTCTAACAAACTGGCATTGATCGTCTCGTCTCCCAGTGGCATATATAATGTCTTACCGCGTGGGTTGATTACTTTTAAACGTGAACCATTCCGTGGTCCCGTTGTGGTGGGTGTTAGGTTTTCGTTTGACTGCCCCTCATATAAACTTCTGAAGCCACAGCTTTAACCTTTCATGAACACCGGATGTTTGCCACTCTCTCCGTCCCACTGCCGCAGCATAACGCCTGTGGGCGAAGTACTGTACTGCGCAGTGAGTTAAAGGTTTCCACATTGTTGACATGCTTTGATGATTGTGTCACAGTGCACGGTTTCCAGCCTTTAGCTGGCGCCAAGGATCTCTTTTGTTTGAATATTTCTACGTCGCTACTGACAAATGCAGTGTAAATGAATGAAATGAATTTGTAGTGGGGTACCGTAGGTCTCTAGAAGAACGTAGCGTTCCAAAAGATTGGAAAAGGGCTCAGGTCATCCCCATTTTCCGGAAGGGACATCGAGCAATTGTGCAGAACTATAGACCTATATTTCTAACGTCGATTAGTTGCAGAATTTTGGAACACGTATTATGTTCGAGTATAATAACTTTTCTGGAGACTAGAAATCTACTCTGTAGGAATCAGCATGGGTTAGAAGGTGCTTGCATCATCGATACAGGATACGCAACATGAACGCCATCTTTGAGACGACCTTTCAATGGCATTACTTCAGTTCGTAACAGTATTTTGCAAAATCGGGACAAAACTGGGTCTTGTCGGGATGTCGGGACCACCTGCTTAATTGTTTGTCCGTCTTTGGAAGCCGGCCGCTGTGGCCGAGAGGTTCTAGGCGCTTCAGTCCGGAATTGCGCTGCTGCTACGGTCGCAGGTTCGAATCCTGTCACGGGCATGGACGTGTGTGATGTTCTTAGGTTAGTTAGGTTTAAGTAGTTCTAAGTCTAGGAGACTGATGACCACAGATGTTAAGTCCCATAGTGCTTAGAGGCATTTCCACCATCTGAACCGTCTTTGGAACGAAATACAGCACTGATTCTGCGTATCACGGATCCGACAGTTTGTTGGTAGGTTTGTGGAGGTACGGTACGTGCCACTAGATGCCTACGCACAAGTCGTGTAAATCTCGTAAATAATGGGCCGCTGATATGCGTACGCGGTGATGGCGCCGGATAGCGACTCAGATGGGTTCCATAGTATTTGCATCAGACGAATTTGGTCGCCGAGACATCAATGTGAGTTCACTATAACGCTCCTCAATCCATTGTTACACGGTTCTGGCTCTGAGGTGTGGACAATTACACTATTGAAAGATCACACGGCCATTGGGAAAGACATCAAGTATGAAAGGATGCAGGTGGTTCGAAGCTGTCAGCGTGTCTTCGATTATTACACTACTGGTCATTAAAATTGCTACACCAAGAAGAAATACGGATGATAAACAAGTATTCATTGGATAAATATATTATACTAGAACTGACATGTGATTACATTTTCACGCAGTTTGGTTGCATAAATCCTGAAAAATCAGTACCTAGAACAACCACCTCTGGCCGTAATAACGGCCTTGATGCGCCTGGGCATTGAGTCAAACAGAGCTTGGATGGCGTGTACAGGTACAGCTGCCCATGCAGCTTCAACACGATACCACAGTTCATCAAGAGTAGTGACTGACGCATTCTGACGAGCCAGTTGCTCGGCCACCATTGACCAGAGGTTTTCAATTGGTGAGAGATCTGGAGAATGTGCTGGCCAGGGCAGCAGTCGAACATTTTCTGTGTCCAGAAAGGCCTGTACAGGACCTGCAACATGCGGTCGTGCATTATCCTCCTGAAATGTAGGGTTTCGCAAGGATCGAATGAAGGATAGAGCCACAGGTCGTAACACATCTGAAATGTAACGTCCACTGTTCAAACTGCCGTCAATGCGAATAAGATGTGACCGAGACGTGTAACCAATGGAACCCCATACCATCGCGCCGGGTGATACACCAGTATGGCGATGACGAATACACGCTTCCAATGTGCGTTCACCGCGATGTCGCCGAACACGGATGCGACCATCATGATGCTGTAAACAGAACCTCGATTCATCTGAAAAAATGACGTTTTGCCATTCGTGCACCCAGGTTCGTCGTTGAGTACACCATGGCAGGCGCTCCTGTCTGTGATGCAGCGTCAAGGGTAACCACAGCCATTGTCTCCGAGCTTATAGTCCATTCTGCTGTAAACGTCGCCGAGGTTTTCGTGCAGATGGTTTTTGTCTTTCAAACGTCCCCGTCTGTTGACTCAGGGATCGAGACGTGGCTGCACGATCCGTTACAGCCATGCGGATAAGATGCCTGTCATCTCGACTGCTAGTGATACGAGGCCGTTGGGATCTAGCACGGCGTTCCGTATTACCCTCCTGAACCCACCGATTCCATATTCTGCTAACAGTCATTGGATCTCGACTAACGCGAGCAGCAGTGTCGCTATAAGATAAACCGCAAACGCGGAAGACTACAATCCGACCTTTATCAAAGTCGGAAACGTGATGGTACGCATTTCTCCTCCTTACACGAGGCATCACAACAGCGTTTCACCAGGCAACGCCGGTCAACTGCTGTTTGTGTATGAGAAATCTGTTGGAAACTTTCCTCATATCAGCACGTTATAGGTGTCGCCACCGGCGCCAACCTTGTGTGAATGCTCTGAAAAGCTAATCATTTGCATATCACAGCATCTTCTTCCTGTTGGTTAAATGTCGCGTCTATAGTACGTCATCTTCGTGGTGTAGCAATTTTAATGGCCAGTAGCGTAACATAGGTCCCACGTAAGAGCAGGAGAATGTCTCCTGTAGCACAATACTTATCCCACGGGTATGCGTCCGTGGCACGCTGCATGTTTCTAGTCGCCATTCACCTCGATGCCGGTGTTTGTGTAGACGACTATCGACGCAGTGTAGCTAACACATGATCCACATGAAGATTCGACACGTTTCCATCGATCGACGATTGAATCCCGATAGTCCCGTGCCCACTGCAGTCGTAGTTGAAGACGTTATTGGGTCAACATGTGAAGACGTAGGGGTAGTCTGTTGCGGAGATCCATATTCAACAACGTACGATGAACGGTGTGATTCGAAATAGTGCGTGCACCAGCATTGTGCTCTTTCGGCAGAGATGCCACAGATCACCATCTATCCTACCTTACGGAACAGACAAGCCTGGAACCCTGACGTTCTACGAAGAGTCGTGGACGTCCAATCATTTAGCGCCTAGTAGTATTTTCACTGTCCTACGTCTTTCCGTAGATGTTCACGACAGTAGCTCGTGAAGGTTCGATCATCTTCGCCGTTTTCGAGATAGTCATTCACGGGCTCTGCGTAATAATAATCGGCCTTTCCTTAAAGTCGTTTATCTCAGTGGATTTCCCGATATTCAGTTGGATTCTGCGTAAACATACTTTCCCTAAAGCGTCACGTGCCCGCAACGTCACGAGGAGGCATCCAACGTGGCGGTGGGCAGTGGTCATAATGTTTTGGCTTGTCAGTGTATATGGTTGCAGAATTTTATTGGAGAATATTTTTAAAATAATATTCAATGTATATGTGGGTAAGTTTGACATATTACTTGCTCGCATTACTTGATATTTGTCGCCTCTCGAACAACGTTTGAAAATGCATTGGGCAGATGTGTCTACCTTTAGCCTCCTCTTCCCTCGCCTTCAACATCCCGCGAACAGGAGGGCTCTAGTTGTAACTCCACTGTACAATACTTGGCGCTCGGGCATTAGGCGGCTGCAGTTGGGCGGAGCGATTGACAGATAACTACTGTGCGTGAAAGTTTAAAAGCTGTACTTCCAGAAGGTCGTAGCTGCGTTGTCTCACAATTATGGGCCAAACCTTCATGCAAGATCTACTGCTAGTGCTGATATCTTGCAAGTGTGCTGTTGTTCTCCCTAAAATATGAGGTTAAGTTGGTGATTTTCCCTGTCAAATGTAATATACGAAAAAAAAAGTGAAGCACCCTGAAGGGATGGAGGAAAGGAAACGGAACTCTGCGGGTTGCGAGTATACGCCGTGTTATTAGTGTGATTACAAAATCGAGTCTAATTTACAAAGACCCCCCTAATCAATAAGACGTAGCACTCAATCTAGATTCGTCCTCTGATACAGCTGGAAAGGTGTCATAAAGCTGGCAATAGGAGCAATTCACTAAATAACTCGCCGATATCATTAACGTCGATATACAGCATGGTTTTCGAACGCATATTGTTTTCGAACAGTATGAATTCTCGAAGCGAACGACTACTGACACACAGTTAACACGGATTAAGAAAACATCGTTCTTGTGAAACGCAACTAGCTCTTTACTCACACGAAGTGCTGAGTGCTATTGACAAGGAATTTCAAATTGATCCCACATTTCTAGATTTCCATAATGCTTTCGACGCCGTACAACGCAAGTGGCTTATAATCAAATTTGATGCTTTTTGAATGTCGTCTCAGTTATGCGACTAGATTCCTGATATCCTCTCAGACAGCTTACAGTTCTTAGTAGCTGACGGAAAGTCATCGAACGATTTCTGCCGTTCCCCAGGATAGTGTTATTGTCGCTCCGTTGTTCCTTATCTATATAAACGAATTAGGAGAAAATCTGAGTCGCCGTCTTATGTTGTTTGGAGGTGATGCTGTCGTTTATCGTCTTGTAAAGTCATCAGAACATCAAAACATGTTGCAAAACGACTTAGAAAAGATATCTGTATTTTTGCGAAAGTTGGCAATTGACCCTAAATAATGAAAAGTGTGAGGTCATCCACATGAGTGCTAAAAGGAGTCTTTTAAACCTCGGTTCCACGCTAAATGAGTCATATGTCGTAAATTCAGGTAAATACCACGCAATTACAATTACGAACAACTTAAATGGGAAAGACTGCTTAGAAAATGTTATAGGGAAGGCGAACAAAAGACTACGATTTATTGGCAGAGCACATAGAAGATGCAACAGATCTACTAAAGAGATTGCGTACACTACGCTGGTCCGTCCACTTTTGGAGTACTGCTGCGCGGTGTGGGATCCTTACCAGATAGAAAGTTCAAAGAAGAGCACGTCTTGTATTATCGAGGAATAGGGGAGAGAGTGTCACGGACATGATGGAGGATTTGGGGTGGACATCATTAAAAAAAAGTCTTTTCTCATTGCGGCGGGATCTTTTCACGAAATTTCAATCACCAAATTTCTCCTCGAGTGCGAAAATATTTTGTTGACGCCGATCTGGGAAGGGAGAAGTGATCATTATAATATAATAAGGAAAATCAGAGCTCGCAAGAAAGATATAGGTGTATACACGTAGACACATACTCTTGTGAGGCAAGCTGGTCGACAACTGTTGTACACTGAAGAGCCAAAGAAAGTGGTACACTTCCCTAATATGGTTTATGGACCCTTCGAGCACGCAGAAGTGCTGGACCACGACGTGGCCTGGACTCGACTAATGTCTCAAGTAGTGCTGGAGGGAACTGACACCACCAATCCCGCAGGGCTGTCCATAAATCCGTAAGAATACGAGGGGGTGGAGATCTCTTCTGAACAGCACACCCCCGTTGCAAGGCACCCCAGATGTGCTCAATAATGTTCATGTCTGGGGAGTTTGGTGGCCAGCGGAAATCTTTAAACCTAGAAGAGTTTTCATGGAGACACTCTGTAGCAATTCAGGACGCGTAGAGTGTAGTACTGTCCTGCTGCAATTGCGCAAGTCCGTCGGAATGCCCATTGGACATGAATGGATGCAGGTAACAGACATGATGATTACGTACGTCTCACCTGTCACACTCGTATCTAGACGTATCAAGCGTCCCATGTCACTGCAAATGCACACGCCTCACAGCATTACAGAGCCTCAAATGGTTCAAATGGGTCTGAGCACTATGGGACTTAACATCTGTGGTCATCAGTCCCCTAGAACTTAGAACTACTTGAACTTAACTAACCTCTGGACATCACACACATCCATGCCCCAGGCAGGATTTGAACCTGCGACCGTTGCAGTCACGCGGTTCCAGACTGAAGCGCCTAGAACCGCACGGCCACACCGGCCGGGTACAGAGCCTCCATCAGCTTAACAACCACTGCTGATATGCAGGGTCCATGGACTCATGAAGTTGTCTCCATACCCGTACACGTCCATCCGCTCGATACAACCTGAAACGGGGGTCGTCCGATCAGGCAACACGTTGCCAATGCCGATGTAGACGGTCCCAGGAGAGGCGTAAAGCTTTGTGACGTGCAGTCATCGAGGGTACAACAGTGAGCCTTCAACTGCGAAAGTTCATATTGGTGATGTTCGTTGAATGGCTCGCACGATGGCACTTGTTGATGGCCCAGCATTGCGATCTGCTGCAATTTGCAGAAGGGTTGCACTTCCGTCACGTGAACAATCCTGTACAGTCGTCGTTGGTCCCGTTCTTGTAGGATCTTTTTCCGGCTGCAGTGATGTCGGAGATTTGATGTTTTAGCGGATTCCTGATACTCGCGGCGCACTCGTGAAGTGGTTCTACGGGAAAATCTTCACTTCATCGCTACCTTGGAGATGCATATCCCATTGTTCGTGTGCCGGCCCTAACGCTGCGTGATATTGCAGCAGCAGTAACTGATCTAACAACTGCGCCAGGCACTTGCTGTCTCATATAGGCGTTGCTGACCGCAGCGCCGTATTCAGCCCGTTTACATATCTTCGTATTTGAATACGCACGCCTATACCAGTTACTCTGGTGCTTGGTTCCCAGTATCCTGGGTAGTGGGAATGGGACAGAGTTGATACCCGAGCTGGTCCCACACACGTTCTATCGGGACAGATCTCGGGATCTTGGTGTCTGCACCACGCAAACAACCCATAGTCACACGTACCATGTGCAGGGGAGCGTTGTCTTGTTGAATAATGGCACCATGTTATTGTCGCATGTCAGGTAATATATAAGTAGCCAGTATGTCTATGACTTACTGTTGTGCTGCAAGAGTTCTCTGCGTCAGAGTTACACTATATCTTGGGTAGCTTTACGTTCTGCACAGATAAATTAATTAGGGTGTTGTATTTCATCATGTTTTTTACTGAACTTATGTTCTTCTAAGTATTATTCTAGGTAATTAATAAATTTCAAAAGTCAGACATTCCATCTGTTCAAATTTATTTCAGATATTTTGAAAGGAAAATATTTTTCTGATAGTCTGATTCCTGGTATACAAATTTTTAGTAAGTTAACTGAAAAAACTGTTTTTAAACACCTCTCCCGGTCCCTCAATGTATTTTAAAAGTCAAAAAGCATTTTATCATACCTCCTACCTTCAGACTGAATGTGCTGTCGAGCAAAGAAATGGTCCTAAACGATGTGAGATACGTAAAAAAAAATCAATCGTATTTTCGTTTACAAATTAATACAAAACTTGCCACAAACATACAAATGTACACATACTAAAGTATGTAAAGCACTTGTAGTCCAACAAGTCAAAAGAAAACAGTTTATAGTGCTTATTTTCATAGATCGCATTGCTGCAGTTACTCATGTTGTGGGATATGGTAACGTTCTGTACTTTAATTGGTTCTGCTAATAAATTTGACCACTAATAAATCCCTAAGGTTCCTTCCCAACAGTATTTATTACAAGCTGAAATTCCTATTGTTGTTAGTTATCTGGACTACAGTAAATTATTTTAAATGTTCATCTGAATGGTTGTTATTCTTAGTGTTGAACCTGTGAAAAATGGTTTGAAAAATAAATATGCTGGATAGAGCGTCTGCCATGTAAGCAGGAGATCACGGGTTCGAGTCCCGGTCGGGGCACACATTTTCAACATGTCCCCAATGAAGTGTATCAACGCCTGCTTGCAGCTAGGGTGTCTATTTGATTATCATTTCGTTTGTATGTTAGTTAAACCGGGACTCTTGTCATGCCCAGTTTTAGTCTCATGATGTCTCGAGTAACATTTTAGTGCTGAATTGGTTGATGATTCACATAATAACTATATCATTTAACTTCCTATGTTTGCTGATTTGTGGAAATAGTAACTACTGCTACCCAATACTCAGTTCGACCGGTAGTCGTGTGTATTCATTGCACTATTTAAAAGGAATATTAATGAAAGTCACTTTAGGCACGCAGTTTCATTTTTCTTTAAACTTAATGTTTCAAATTATTATTCCTAATTAGGCTGGCGACCGTTCGTTGTTTCATTCACGTGAAATTCACTACTTTCATCACTTCCAAAATAAAGCCTGCAGTTTTCTATTAATTGCCATAGACACGATATTACTGTTCGATACCCTTTAACCATTAGGTAAACAGGCGGTCAAAATATTTCTAAATTCCTCCAAGAGGGTAACACTAAACTGCGAGCATAACGTTATACTTGGCGCAAACTTGCAGCTTTCGTGTTATAAGGACCAAGTCAGTTCCATGTAAACACAGCTCACACCATTCTGGAGCCACCACTAGCTTGCACGGTGGCTTATTGACATCTTGGGTCCATGGCTTCGTAAAGCCTGTGCCACACTCGAACTCTAACCATCGACTCTTGCCACCTGAAATTTGAACTCATCTGACCAGTTGTCTAGCGTCGAACCGACGTGGGCACGAGCCCAGGAGATGTGGTGCAGGCGATGTTATGCTATCAGCAGAGGCAATCGTGTCAGTCGTCTGCTGCTATATCCCATTAACGCCAAATTTAGCCACACTCTCGTAACGGGTACGTTCGTCGTACTCCCACATTGATTTCTGCGGTTATTTCTCGCAGTGTTGCTTTCGTGTTAGCCCTGACAACTCTACGCAGACGCCGTTGCTTGTTGCTATCGGTCGTTAAATGAAGGCTGTCGGCTACTGCTTTGTTTATGGTGAGATGGCTCAAATGGCTCTGAGCACTATGGGACTTAACATCTGAGGTCATCAGTCCCCTAGACTTAGAACTACTTAAACCTTACATAACGACGTTACACACATCCATGCCCGAGGCAAGATTCGAACCTGTGACCGTAGCAGCGACGCGGTTCCGGACTGAAGCGCCTAGAACCGCTCGGCCACAGCGGCCGGCCTATGGTGAGAGGTAATGCTCGAAACTTGGTATTCTCGGCACTCTCTTGACACTGTGGGTCTCGGAACACTAATTTCCATAGCGACTTCTGAAATGGAATGACTCGTGCGTCTAGCGCCAGCTACCATGCCGAGTTCAAAGTCTTTTAATTCCCGTCGAGCGGCCATAATCACGTCGGAAACCTTTTCACGTGAATCAACTGAATAAAAATGACAGCTTCGTCAACGCTCTGCCCTTTTATACCTTGTGTACGCGATATTCCCGCTATCTCTATATGTGCATATCGCTATCCCATTACTTTATTACCTCAGTGTATGTTACAGTTAAGATACGACTAACACCGGCAGAACAACAAACCCGAGACAGGACCGACCAGTACTGGATGTAATGCTTGAGGATAAAGAGTGAAGTGGGCATTACTATTGGTAGCAGTAAGTACCATGAGTGAAAGGAATAATTTTGTTTACAAACAAGACAAACAGCGCTTGGCGTCGACATTTGCACTGTTATGCAGATATTTTCAGTGCAATGTAGGTACAGAGGTAAGTGGAATATGGAATCAAACGAAATGCTATTACGCGGTAAAGAGCTAACAGAGCCGCAGGTCCCTTATAACAAAATAATCAGAAAATATCCATCGACAACACTCTCACACTTTGTCGGTGGAGTTCGGGATCATTCCGTAAATCCTTATTACTGACGCCATTTACTTCCGGTTAAAGAGACGTGACCAGAACAATTTCGTAGAATTTATTGACATCTTAATATCGACGAGCAGTGCGGAACGCTACGTGTTGTTTCGGTTATATTACAGTGCTCAAAAAAATGGTTCAAATGGCTCTGAGCACTACGGGACTTAACAGCTGAGGTCATCAGTCCCCTAGAACTTAGAACTACTTAAACCTAACTAACCTAAGGACATCACACAAATCCATGCCCGAGGCAGGATTCGAACCTGCGACTGTAGCGGTCGCGCGGTTCCAGACTGAAGCGCCAAGAACCGCTCGGCCACTCCGGCCGGCTGTTACAGTGCTCTTTCATTATTTCATTACAGTGTCTGTTTAATATTGATGCGAGCTGTCGTGGCATATGTGTGGAGGAAACAATTAAACGGTATCCTAATGCAGTCCAGACCTAAAGATGTGACCTCAGGTGAGAGTGTAACCCTTTTTCATCTAATTAAACTTTATGGTTCCAGAGATCTTTGTCAAATCTCAAACATCTATGGTATATATATATATATATATATATATATATATATATATATATATATATATATATATACACTCCTGGAAATTGAAATAAGAACACCGTGAGTTCATTGTCCCAGGAAGGAGAAACTTTATTGACACATTCCTGGGGTCACATACATCACATGATCACACTGACAGAACCACAGGCACATAGACACAGGCAACAGAGCATGCACAATGTCGGCACTAGTACAGTGTATATCCACCTTTCGCAGCAATGCAGGCTGCTATTCTCCCATGGAGACGATCGTAGAGATGCTGGATGTAGTCCTGTGGAACGGCTTGCCATGCCATTTCCACCTGGCGCCTCAGTTGGACCAGCGTTCGTGCTGGACGTGCAGACCGCGTGAGACGACGCTTCATCCAGTCCCAGACATGCTCAATGGGGGACAGATCCGGAGATCTTGCTGGCCAGGGTAGTTGACTTACACCTTCTAGAGCACGTTGGGTGGCACGGGATACATGCGGACGTGCATTGTCCTGTTGGAACAGCAAGTTTCCTTGCCGGTCTAGGAATGGTAGAACGATGGGTTCGATGACGGTTTGGATGTACCGTGCACTATTCAGTGTCCTCTCGACGATCACCAGTGGTGTACGGCCAGTGTAGGAGATTGCTCCCCACACCATGATGCCGGGTGTTGGCCCTGTGTGCCTCGGTCGTATGCAGTCCTGATTGTGGCGCTCACCTGCACGGCGCCAAACACGCATACGACCATCATTGGCACCAAGGCAGAAGCGACTCTCATCGCTGAAGACGACACGTCTCCATTCGTCCCTCCATTCACGCCTGTCGCGACACCACTGGAGGCGGGCTGCACGATGTTGGGGCGTGAGCGGAAGACGGCCTAACGGTGTGCGGGACCGTAGCCCAGCTTCATGGAGACGGTTGCGAATGGTCCTCGCCGATACCCCAGGAGCAACAGTGTCCCTAATTTGCTGGGAAGTGGCGGTGCGGTCCCCTACGGCACTGCGTAGGATCCTACGGTCTTGGCGTGCATCCGTGCGTCGCTGCGGTCCGGTCCCAGGTCGACGGGCACGTAGACCTTCCGCCGACCACTGGCGACAACATCGATGTACTGTGGAGACCCCACGCCCCACGTGTTGAGCAATTCGGCGGTACGTCCACCCGGCCTCCCGCATGCCCACTATACGCCCTCGCTCAAAGTCCGTCAACTGCACATACGGTTCACGTCCACGCTGTCGCGGCATGCTACGAGGGTTAAAGACTGCGATGGAGCTCCGTATGCCACGGCAAACTGGCTAACACTGACGGTGGCGGTGCACAAATGCTGCGCAGCTAGCGCCATTCGACGGCCAACACCGCGGTTCCTGGTGTGTCCGCTGTGCCGTGCGTGTGATCATTGCTTGTACAGCCCTCTCGCAGTGTCCGGAGCAAGTATGGTGGGTCTGACACACCGGTGTCAATGTGTTTTTTTTCCATTTCCAGGAGTGTATATTCAGACTGAAGCAATGAACGAAAATTTATACCAAGGCCGGGATTCGAAACTTGATCTCCTACTCACTAGGCAGATGTGCTAACCACTACGCCACCCAGGCCACTTTTTTTATCTTTTACATCTTGTGCGCAGTAAAAAATTGATGATGCTCGCGGAAGTTATTGATGCAATGTGCAGGCCACTCCAAGCGACTCTCAGACATGTTGACGACTACTGATTTTTATAAGCCGTGCACAACGACAGTCCAGACCTTTACAAGCTTTTGTAACAACTTGCATATCCAAGTACGAACACCATCCAGTGAAGAAGAACAGCATTTTTCAAGGCTGCGAAAGAGAAATCTCCAGGCCCGATGGACTTAGCGCCGAGTTTTATCAGATCTACTGGCCTGTTTTGAAAGTCACTTTGCAGGAGATAGCGAATGAAATACGGGACGGAGCTGCTGTGTCCTCTAAATTCAAAGAGGGGCTCATGGCCATTATCCCGAAGAAAGGAGGGTGCCTAACGGCTTCTGAAGACCTCAAGATAGTGACGAGAACGCTAAAGATCCGAATGGAGCGTGTGCTACAGAAATCCTTGGGGGGCTGTCAACACTGCACCGCCCTCCGTCGACAGTGTGGTGTCCGCCACGTCCAACCTTAGGGTCCTTATCTCCTCTTCTACAGCCAATGGATCACCCAGCGTGCTTGGTTTTATTGATTTGTCAAAGAACTTCGATAGGACACCTCTACGAACGCTACACCAGAAGGTTTTAGGGGGATTTCCTCTACGAACGCTACGCCAGAAGGTTTTTGGGGGATGTTTTATCTGCATCTTGCTCAACCTTCAGGGAGCATCATCTAGGACATTATTGAACTGTCTTCCGCGAAAAAAGTTGCCATTGGTCGATCAATACGGCAGGGTTTCCCATTATCAATGGCCCTCTATGCAATTTCCGTGGAACCTATAAAATTCAACAATTGGTGGCAGATATATCGATGGCAAGCGTCCCACTCTGTTGTACTGCATATACCAATGAGCTGTGCGTTACTGTCTCGAACACGCAGGCTCTCAGGAAGCTGGGAGACGAACTAGAGAGATGTACTCAAAGGTCTCTACATGGACCATTTCATAATGTTTTTCTGGAGACGAACTAGAGGGATGTACTAAAGGGTCTCTACATGAGCCATTTCATAATGTCTTGCTATAATTTAACTTCATTTTGTATGTTTTTAGTACCTCAGACTTTCGGGGTATACTTAATAAATCAAACTGAGAGAAAGAATCAGCAGCTGAGTGTATCCCTATTAACCACAAATTCATACGTTCTCTGAATTCATATTTGTTTTGTATCTGTTTTAACGCCTATATGTCGTTATACTAAGTACACGTGTTTCCTTCTCTCTCTATCTGTCTCTCTCTCTCTCTCTCTCTCTCCCTCTCCCCCCCCCCCCCTCCCCGAAAACACATACACCACAAGCACTTGGTTATGATGTTGTAATATTAACTACTATCCTTCTTTCCCATGCCTTCCCTCTTAGAATGACAGAATGAGTGAATGCTTCCAGATACTTGATTTCATAGCGTCTGGTTGTGGGTAGACTTGTCTGCTACTATGGCAGTTTAGCCAATTTTTGCGTAAGCTTAGAGAGAGACAACTGGTCGAAGCGCTATTGTGCTGAAGTCGGCAGGGTGCGGAAAGGGTATCCTCTGACGACTTCCGCTACATGTGTGGACCCCAATTTGGCAACGGTGCTGTTCACTGATTCCTGGCATTTAGGGGAGAGCTCGTGGGAGCTCGTTTGCAGTAATGAGTATGGTAAGGAAGTTTGAATAGGTTTCAACCTGAAACTTCCTGGCAGATTAAAACTGTGTACCGGACCGAGATTCGAACTCGGGACCTTTGCCTTTCGCGGGCAAGTGCTCTACCATCTGAGCTACCCAAGCACGACTCACGCCCCGTCCTCACAGCTTTACTTCTGCCAGTACCTCGTCTCCTACCTTCCAAACTTTACAGAAGCTCTCTTGCGAACCTTGCAGAACTAGCACTCCTTAGCCACAGCCTGGGGAATGTTTCCAGAATGAGATTTTCACTCTGTAGCGGAGTATGCGCTGATATGAAACTTCCCGAGTTCGAGTCTCGGTCCGGCACACAGTTTTAATCTGCCAGGAAGTTTCATATCAGCGCACACTCCGCTGCAGAGTGAAACTCTCTTTCTAGGTTTCAACCTATTTGAGGTCTTAACGTGTTCCTTTTGCAGCTGCAGACTTTAATAATCAAGCAGAATGTTTCATTCAGAATAGGAAGTGATAGATTTTTCGTTATTGCCCAGTTTTATTGGTAATTCCTTTGTTCAACCAGAGCTTAGGGATGTGGAACCGTGGAGTCCTAGGTATGCTCGATTTCAGTTAATATTCGTGTTTCTCAATGTGAATGTGCGTGTGCTTGCGTTTCTTATACTATTTGTTCTTCTGTTTCGTTGTTCTGTTTAATCTTAGTCAGTAATTTCTGCCAGTTAGTAAACGTGCCTATGTTTGTTCAACCCCACGTGTTCGTCGTTGACTTCGAGAGCCCTCCGTCCTCGGAATCTGCTTCACTTTGCAATTATTCCGCGGTGTTTTACTTACGTGGATCATTCCTTCCGTGTAGTAACCGAATTTTCAGTGTTTTGGCGTTTTCTTGGTCTGGCTTTGGATATAGTGATTCATGGGTTTGAAAAATGAACGATCTCTCAGCTCGTCAGTTTTCAGTTCTCGTTTTGTTGTGGTAGGCTTAGATTCAATTTTTGCACGAGTGTGTTTTCTTACATGCACTTCCAATCCGATCTGCGTTTCGGATCGTAATTCTCGTATGAGTTTTCCGTGTTGTGCATCGGGCCGGTGGAGCAAATCTTTCACCGACTATGAGTGTTTGTAGTGCATGTTGTAGTTCTCCCAGATTCTCTTCTATCTTCCGCGTGAGTTAGTGTGAATGTTATTCCTTAGCTTTGAGTTATTCCTCTTTTATGAAACCCCCGTCAGCCAACGTAACTGGTTATTTGTTGCGCTCACGTGATTATTTAAGACAGGCATCAGGAACCAATATGTTTTTACATGAATGTGTAATGATTTTCTAATTGTATACGGTAAAATAATTGTTCAGCACGAGTTTTATTGAATTTCACTGTTACTTTTGGTAATTCATCCCACACATGCCAATCTTTGTTCCACAGGATACATCCTACAGCGTTTCCCTTTGTGCAAATATATATTTGCGCATTCATTCGTTTGCTTAGTAAGTAAAAATTTATTTAATAAAGTAATCAGTCTAGGAAGAGATTAGCTGTTAGATTAACAACAGATTTAAGGTGTGAGTCATATACTTTCAGCATGCCCCACAGCCAAAGAACTAATGTTTTGAATGTGCATTATTTATTGATGAAAGACTTATTCTCTGTTTATTAGATTTAAATCATTTACTGTTGAGTAACATAATTACATGATGCTGGAGTTTCTTAGAATTTACCCTAAGACTCATCCAGCAATTGCACCAATCGATAAAAAATGGTTCAAATGGCTCTGAGCACTATGGGACTTCACTTCTGAGGTCATCAGTCCCCTAGAACTTAGAACTACTTAAACCTAACTATCCTAAGGACATCACAGACATCCATGCCCGATGCAGGATTCGAACCTGCGTCTGTAGCGGTCGCGCTGTTCCAGATTGTAGCGCCTAGAACCGCTCGGCCACTCCGACCGGCACCAATAGTTCATTTAATCTATTAACTTTAAATAATGTAATCGATAACATTGATAGTTTTATTTAATGGTGACCCTAAATTTACATTGAATTTATCTCTACGAACTAAGTACATTCCATGACGTTAATATACAATTTCATACCAATAAATAGCTTGCACAACTACTGTCAATAGATAACGTTCAGTACCACTGCTACCACTGCTCAAACCTACAAGGAAAAGCAACGCTACTCCACATTGGCAGAGGTTTAGTAGACGGTTCCCACATCAGTTACTGATATATTGGACAATTCCATCGCTCTCTTTGCTTACGTTGGGAGGCTAATCCCGACCGCATGATTGTAAGAACTTGCGGACAGACAGTGTCAGATTTGAGCCATACTGCAAAAACATAACGCCAGAAATCTGAATCTACTACCAAAGGTTCAAGTTGTACGAATAACCAGTGAGATGCAATACCTAGCTCTAATACTACTAATACCTGCACTGCTAGCAACGAGCATTCAAAGGGCAATCCACTGGTTCGTTCTTCGTGTACGCATCTTCAAGGTCAGCTTTAAAACGCTCACTTTACCGCCTGCACGTGGCGGGTTCTGCCTTGCTAGTGTGAAACACCAGTGTGCGGCAGCTGCTTGTCAACCATATGCGCAAGGAAACTCAGAGACAGAGCTCTAGCCTTGTCCAGCGTTTAACGGAAACCTTGCAGCCACAAACCTGAATCCTACAGGACACCTTTGGGATGTTTTGGAACGCTGACTTCGTGCGAGGCCTCACCGATCACGTCGATATCTCTCCTCAATGCAGCAATCCGTGAAGAATGGGCTGCCATTCCCCCAAGAAACCTTCCAGGACCTGACTGAACGTATGCGTACGAGAATGGAAGCTGTCATCAAGGCTAAAGGTGGGGCAACACCATACTGTATTCCAGCATTACCTATGGAGGGCGCCATGAACTTGTAAGTCATTTTCAGCCAGGTGTCCGCAAACTTTTGATCACATAGTGTACACCTGTGTAGCGCGACGGAGGTATGGACATATTTCCCGGGGAAACTAGCACTTCTTGAGCACCACTCGAGAACTGGTTCGAGCAGACAAACTCAGATTTCCACTAGCAAAATACAACTGTGGCAACTTATGTACACAGAAGTGTACATTACAGAAAACGAACAAGCGAATATCTGCGACTGCCTTGCTTGTACCCCATAGGAAGTTTGGAAGATGGCAGAGGATCCAAGCCACAAGAGGAACTTTGGGAATATGATTGTAATACTCAAACTAAATCTGGACTATATATATGAAAATCGTGAATAATCTCGAATTGTAGGATGAAGTACGCGTATAACAGAACATCTAGGTACGAAATTACTAACTTCCCTTGAGCAGAACTTTTTATTTCCAAAGAAATCATTTAATTTACGAATAGCGTATTGAGTTTAGAAGTTTTTACGAGGTGTACTTTGAAGAAGGAAGAATTTCAGCTTCCGGTTTTCCTTGCTGAGGAGTGGATGCACAGCGGCAGTGAAGCCAGGATTTATTTGTTCATACAAAACGATATTTTAATTTGAAGAAGAATATCAATTTTTTTTAAGAACAGAAAGTTCTCTAAGTTTTCGCAAAGGAAACTGCCAGTTTAACAGAAGAAAACATTTATTTTCAAGTCAACATTATAAACACTAATAAGTTGCCGAAGAAGGCAAAGAAGGAACGGAAGAAGGAGGAATGGATGATCTACAAAGTAAGATGGGAGTGTCGCACAAAAAAAGGTGTGGTGTAGTGGTTAGTGTAGCTGCCAAGCGCGCTGTGCTCCGGGGGTTTAAACTTAGCCGCCAGCAGTTATTTGTTATTTCGCATTTATCATTTCTGTAAGGTTCCTAAGACACGTTCTGCTCATAGAGCGGTCGCTAGAGCGTTAATTTGTCGTGCAAAGAACCAGAGACAGAGCCCAGTGCACGCCAGTTTTTGTACGTATTACCTGTGAAACTTTTATGCAGGGCAACATTTTCCTGACGTGTGGAAGAACTGTTCGGATTTTATAACAATGTTCTATTGGCAGTCCGCTTTCGTTTCCTTTATTTGAAAGTAGCAAACATGCACAGTACGTTTGTAGTTTCACAGAATAAACATAAACAATCGGAACAGAAGAATACCTGTCAATCAACAATTGTTATTAATCTTATTGCTATAATTCTTCTTATTATTGTTGTTATTGTTGCCGCGCGAAAGAGATGCGTCCGACTGCCGAATATGGTCACTACGGTTCGTATGGAGGCGACAAATGTCGGATCGAATACAGCAGAGTGTTGCACCGGAGAAAAAGACACTCGTCAGTACCACGGTGGCTTCTTTGATTTGCTCCAGGGCAAGACCGAATGGATACTACAATACATAAAATATTAGTTTGTTTTATTTCAACATAAATAAGATGAATTACTTATCTTCGTACAATACACTTCCACAGAAATATCACGAGTCCTTACAACTGCCTCTGAATACTGATGTGTCACTTGGTACAGACGAAGTACACGTATCTCGCTCAGAGTACTTTTAACAGTAAGTTTCACGTTGTGTTCTG
This sequence comes from Schistocerca piceifrons, assembly GCF_021461385.2. Taxonomy (NCBI): domain Eukaryota; kingdom Metazoa; phylum Arthropoda; class Insecta; order Orthoptera; family Acrididae; genus Schistocerca; species Schistocerca piceifrons. The sequence continues at coordinate 560,359,857 of NC_060141.1, forward strand.
CCTCACACATTAATAACACAGTTGACCTACTAGGAGACGATGCTATCTCCTAGTCGATGATCGCGGGCTGGTGCTGAGCAGTCCGCTCTCGGTCAGAAGTGGAAGTGCCATTGAGGCGGCGTGGCGAAACCCTCTTGGGCGTGGAGGAAAAGGAAGAGGAGGAGATTAGCGTTTAACGTCCCGTCGACAACGAGGTCATTAGAGACGGAGCACAATCTCGGATTAGGGAAGGATGGGGAAGGAAATCGGCTGTAGCCTTTCGAAGGAACCATCCCAGCATTTGCCTCAAGCGATTTAGGGAACTCACGGGAAACCTAAGTCAGGACGGCCGGACGCGGGTTTGAAACATCGTCCTCCAGAATGCGAGTCCACTGTGCTAATCACTGCACTACCTCGCTCGATCCTGGGCGTAGCTACGCCTTGTGTTGTTCATTCGTCGGTGCGGCTTGCAGCGACTATATTTTCTTGTGGTTGTGTTCGGACGACTTCATGAAGAGATAGCAGCCTTGAATGTCGACCTGACACGTCAGGAGTTATAGAAAACGTTGAGGATGATGTGGATCGATCTTTAGCACCGATATCCACCAACAGTCGAATGCATAATGACGAATGGATTTGGCCAACTTGGACTTACGCCGCCACCGTCAAACGACAGTCTACCATCCGACCATCGCAGGCACAACTATCTCTTTCACCAAGCAAAATGTCCCACAGAAGAGCAGGCAGTTCGAGAGCGGGGGACAACACTCCAGTCTGTTTCTGTGTGGACGCCCTAGATTTGTTGCGCGCTACTGCAGGAAGAGAAGAGGACTGTTAGACGACTATTAATACAAGGCGTCGCCCATCACAACTCTCCAATACACACCAGTCAACTGCAGAGGATGATAGCCAACCTGTAGGCCGATGACCATCGCAGTCCCCTGGACGAGGTTGCTCCCCAACACGCCGTAGCCGTTCCCTGCCGCCGATTAGAGATACCAGCCGATCGCCTAGCCCCCGGTTTCTAAAACTAATCGAGGCGACCATCTATGGAGGGGACGTCGCCACAGATGAAAATGCTCAGTGGGCGACAGTTACGAAGACGACAGGAAATCCCATCGACGTCATCATCGACGGCTAACCAGTCCGGGCGATAGTCGACTCAGGGACTTGATTTTCTGTAATGTCGAATGCTAAATCGTTGCCAGCTGAAGAAGACAATCTATCGTGATACCAAAGCGATTCTGCTGAAGATCGCAAATGGGAAATACGCCCAGCTGACAGGAACATGAATTTGAAAAGAATAACTATCAACAACAGAACACAGCGACTGGAATTGGCCCTTTTAACAGCATCTAGTCATTATGTTATTCTCGGATGGTACTTCTTGCAGGCACCACGAGAAATCATGGAGTGTGGAAGAACAGAGCTTTTGATCGGCGAAGCTAATCCAGCAAGAACGTATAACAAAGATTGCCTATGGAACGGACTGCTATCGTCAAAAGATATGTTACAGTCGTTAATCGACATGCACAGTTAAACTGTGAGGTTTTCGTGGATTGGAAAGAGCTACTCAGGCTCACAAAAAGGACCTACGTGCCGACGTCGGTTATAAGCCTTGTGGGTGGCCAAGGAGAACGTTGAATCCCTAACTGTCACGAGTAGCCACAACTCATCCCCAAAGGTATGTCCGTGGGGACAGCTGAAATATTCCAGGAAGACAGACTTAGTGTTATCGACGAAGAATCGTGCTGTGCTAACCACTACACCACACTGATGGCACCAGAGCTCATTTCACTGCTCCCTCTCCTGGAGAAACTCTGACTGCTGTCTCAGGAGTCCCCATTAGTCGACTATATATCTGGTCCTCTGTATGGTGGCGCAGGTGGATTCTCGCGTTCTGGTCGGGTTCTTACACCCTATTCACTATGATGAGCATCGAAGGTAATTCCTTCCATTGAAGCTTCGTCATCGTAGAGCAGGTCTTCAGTTTCCTGGAATCTGCCAGCATCAATCGGCGCCTGTAGTGCGGTTTCATACAGACGACCAGTGGCATGATCTAGATCTAAAGAGCTGTAGTCAGCTCTAAAGAGGTCTTCTCAAATCGGGGATCACATTTCCTTAAGGACAGGGTGCAATGTGATGAACTCTGGTGTCATTAGTTTGATGTAGTGGTCAGCGTCGCGCCCCTTTATAAACTGCTGGTAAAAATATTAGCACACCTGGAAGGAAGACGCCGATTTTGATCCGATGATGGCATATACCACCAGGGGCACGCAGATGTACTGATAATGGTTTCAACGTCGTTCGCCAACAGATAGCATAGTGGCACAGTTACCAGAGCGCAATCTGCGTCCACCCTTTAATACTGAAAGCTCACAGCCAGAAGGCTGCAAGGAGGCAACCGTGTCACAGAGATGCACTCGTGCTACCTGCAGCCAGCTGAGCGAGGTTGAAAGGGGTCAAACTTTGCACTCCCGAATGGTGGGATGGTCCTTTCTGAGTACTGCCACACAAGCTGGACGTGTTGCATCACTTTTGCACCGATACTGGTATCAGTGATCACGGGATGATTCTCACACCCGTAGACACGATTCTGGATGTCCTCGAAGCACAGACGCCCACCAAGATCGTCGTACGTGGTTAAGGGTAGCAGTGGCAGGTGATACAGCTACCATAGCACATATAAGATGTGCTGTGGTACTGCTATGGTGCTATTGTGAACCGGTTATAACCAGTGGCACTACAGGCTTGCACACTTCTAGCCCGTGTTTCAGTCGGGTACGATTTAGACCTGTGGGTGATGTCTCGTAGAGTGCATTATGTTCTAGGGTGCGATAAGCTACAACTCTTGCACACCTTTGGTGTATCTGGAGGAGACGCTGACCAGCGCTCGGTAGGTGCAGAATGATGCTACGCCCGTTCTTTTGACTCTCTTGCAGCATTCCTGCTATCCTGATTTGTTATTGCAATACGATAATGCTCGTCCACACACTACCTGTGAAACGCAACGAGCTCTACAAGACGTGAAGCAACTTCCCTGGACAGCACGACCACCGGACTTGTCTCCATTCGAACATCTGTCAGATATGGTTGAGAAGTGACTCGTGCGACTCGTCAACCAACAACTCTTGCGGCACTACGTGGCAAGGTCGAGCAGGCATGGCATAACGTATCCCAGGACAGCATTCGCCATCTGTACGATCGACTGGATGTTAGAGTCGGAGGCTGCATTGCCGCCCGTGGAGGCTACACTATGTACTAGCTCGGGTGTTGCAGTACATGTCGATAACAGGTACGTCAGGACCTCTTATACTATTGATATGTAAATGTAATCATTTCATGTACTCCATACACACTGCTGCAACAACAAATTTTAAGTGAATTAGCAACCTCTAAAAGGGTGTACCGTATTGTTCTGGCAATGTATGTTACGTTAAGTACACTCCTGGAAATGGAAAAAAGAACACATTGACACCGGTGTGTCAGACCCACCATACTTGCTCCGGACACTGCGAGAGGGCTGTACAAGCAATGATCACACGCACGGCACAGCGGACACACCAGGAACCGCGGTGTTGCCCGTCGAATGGCGCTAGCTGCGCAGCATTTGTGCACCACCGCCGTCAGTGTCAGCCAGTTTGCCGTGGCATACGGAGCTCCATCGCAGTCTTTAACACTGGTAGCATGCCGCGACAGCGTGGACGTGAACCATATGTGCAGTTGACGGACTTTGAGCGAGGGCGTATAGTGGGCATGCGGGAGGCCGGGTGGACGTACCGCCGAATTGCTCAACACGTGGGGCGTGAGGTCTCCACAGTACATCGATGTTGTCGCCAGTGGTCGGCGGAAGGTGCACGTGCCCGTCGACCTGGGACCGGACCGCAGCGACGCACGGATGCACGCCAAGACCGTAGGATCCTACGCAGTGCCGTAGGGGACCGCACCGCCACTTCCCAGCAAATTAGGGACACTGTTGCTCCTGGGGTATCGGCGGGGACCATTCGCAACCGTCTCCATGAAGCTGGGCTACGGTCCCGCACACCGTTAGGCCGTCTTCCGCTCACGCCCCAACATCGTGCAGCCCGCCTCCAGTGGTGTCGCGACAGGCGTGAATGGAGGGACGAATGGAGACGTGTCGTCTTCAGCGATGAGAGTCGCTTCTGCCTTGGTGCCAATGATGGTCGTATGCGTGTTTGGCGCCGTGCAGGTGAGCGCCACAATCAGGACTGCATACGATCGAGGCACACAGGGCCAACACCCGGCATCATGGTGTGGGGAGCGATCTCCTACACTGGCCGTACACTACTGGTGATCGTCGAGGGGACACTGAATAGTGCACAGTACATCCAAACCGTCATCGAACCCATCGTTCTACCATTCCTAGACCGGCAAGGGAACTTGCTGTTCCAACAGGACAATGCACGTCCGCATGTATCCTGTGCCACCCAACGTGCTCTAGAAGATGTAAGTCAACTACCCTGGCCAGCAAGATCTCCGGATCTGTCCCCCATTGAGCATGTTTGGGACTGGATGAAGCGTCGTCTCACGCGGTCTGCACGTCCAGCACGAACGCTGGTCCAACTGAGGCGCCAGGTGGAAATGGCATGGCAAGCCGTTCCACAGGACTACATACAGCATCTCTACGATCGTCTCCATGGGAGAATAGCAGCCTGCATTGCTGCGAAAGGTGGATATACACTGTACTAGTGTCGACATTGTGCATGCTCTGTTGCCTGTGTCTATGTGCCTGTGGTTCTGCCAGTGTGATCATGTGATGTATCTGACCCCAGGAATGTGTCAATAAAGTTTCCCCTTCCTGGGACAATGAATTCACGGTGTTCTTATTTCAATTTCCAGGAGTGTATTTACATGTTATATATACTGAACAGCCCAAAAACTGGTGCACCTGCATAATATCGTGTAGGGTCCCCACGAGCACGCAGAAGTGCCGAATCACGACGTGGCATGGACTCGAATAATGTCTGAAGTTTCACAAGCTGCGACATCGTCGAGACAAAACACAGTGACCCGTATATGCAATAAGTTTCCTTTAATTTACGTCAATGGTCACAATCTTTTCTGTTTAACAGACTACCGGTTTCGGTCTTTAATGACCATAATCAGACCTGTCTCATAAAAACAAAGCCCTAATGCACTGCAGCCACAGTGGCATAGTCAACTGTTAACAGTCCGCATTTAACAATTGACTATGCCACTATGGCTGCAGTGCATTACGACTTTGTTTTTATGAGACAGATCTGATGATGGTCATTAAGGACCGAAACCGGTAATCTGTTAAACAGAAAAGATTGTGACCATTGACGTAAATTAAAGGAAACTTAATGGCTGAAGTAGTGCTGGAGGGAATTGACACCAAGAATCCTGCAGGGCTGTCCATAAATCCGTAAGAGTACGAGGGAGTCTAGATCTCTTCTGAAAAGGATGTTGCAAGGCATCCCAGATATGCTCAATAATGTTCATGTCTGGGGAGTTTGGAGGCCAGAGGGTGTTTAAGCTCAGAAGAGTGTTCCTGGAGCCACTCTGTAGCAATGCTGAACGCATTCTTCTGCTGGAATTGCCCAAGTTCATCGGACATGAATGGATGCAGGTGATCAGACATCGCTGTTTATATTTATCTGTGTTCCAATTTTCTGTACAGGTTCAGGAAATCTCGGAACCGAGGTCATGCGAAACTTTTTTGATGTGTGTATGAAAGCAGCCTTCCAGAAAAGTTATCCAGAAAGTCCACTAAGGAAAAGTAACCCATAAAACTAAAAGGATCAAAATTTGTATGTAAGTGAAAATGAGAAATTTTATTTAGAGGCCAGAATATGTCAAGATCCGATGTCGTATACTTCAAAAAGTACTGTAATATTTTCAGGAAAATCATTAAAATCTTTATAAATCTGCTCGTTCTATTACAAATTAATAATGGAGATGGCAAGGTTAAAACTATATGGGATATTATGAAAGTCAGTGTACAAAATACCACAATAACTAAACTGAATGCCAATCTTGTGACTGATAATTTACAAGTTGCAAGTATTTTTAACAATTACCTTACAAATGCATTAGCAAAAATAGTGTAAATGGTTCAATTGAAGGGGAAAAATGTTATTCCACAAAACTTTAACCAATTAAAAGTAGTACTAACATTCTTCAATGAAATCAACAGGATTTTGAAGCGTCTAAAAAACAAAAGCTCATGTGACAGTCAGGGAATTTGAGACAGACAGTTGTTCTAACGAAATAAGTAATGACCTTAGTGATACATCTAATGCATCGCTGGCACAGGGAATTTTCCAGACAGCTTAAAATACGCAACTGTTAAGCCTCTAATTGTCAGACCTCTTTGTAAGAAGAGTGACAAGCAATACTTAAATACTCGTCGTCCAAGTTCCTTACTAACTTATATTCCAAAATATTGGAAAACGTAATATACACAAGAGTAGTCTCAAATTTACTTAGAAACATCTTACTTAGTACATCACAGTTTAGATTCCAGAAGCGTTGCTCCACTGAGAATGCTATTCATGCATTCACTCACCAAATATTAGAAGCCTTAAACAACAAAATATCCCACAGCTGGTATTTTCTGTGGTCTTTCTAAGGCGTTTGATTACGTAGATCTACCTTAGAAAAACTTACGTTTTATGGAACTGATGGCTTTACACACAGTTTGTTTGAATTATACTTAACAAACAGAAAGCAAAAGTTGTACTGAATAATTCATACAATGTTGAATGGGAGGAGTCTCACGTAGTTCAACTTGAGATCGACTCCTAATCCTTATATATGTGGATGACCTTCCACTTAACATTCAACAAGCGGATTTGATTCTTTTTGCAGGCGATACTAGCATTTTAATAAATCCCTTGGGGTGAATGCAACAGAAGAGATTGTAGATAATGTTTTCCAAAGAGTTATCAATTGTGTCATAAAATGTACTCTCCATAAATTTTGGAGAAACACACTATATTATTTATTTTTCTTGCCAAAAAACTATGTAGCATATGTTCACGAGTTCGTAAATATGGTAGCGTGTTTCAAGTTTTTGGGTGTAAATACTGACGAAAACTTGAACTGGAACAAGCACATTACTGAGCTGCTCAAACAGTTACATTCAGCTACTGTTGGTCTTAGTTTAATTGCTAGTCTTCGAAACAAACTGATCAGTCCCTTGACATAGTTTGGATATTTCCGCTCAGTAACATCTTATGGAATAACTTTCTGGGGTAATTCATCACTGAGAAAGAAAGGATTGATTGGACAAAAGCGAGCAGTAAGAATGATATTTGGTATTCCCCTGCGGTCCTCATGTAGGCACCTCCTCAACGAGGAGGATTTTAAATGCAGCAGCACACTGCGTGTGTTCCCTAATGAAATTCTTCGTAAATAATCCATCTTAATTCAAGAAGAATAGTGATGTTCATATCTGCAACACTTGAGAAAGAAATAACTTAACTGACCCGTGATCTAGGGGTGGTGTCTTTGATTGATAATCAAAACGTCTTCGGTCCCGTGTTCGAGTCCCAACGCTGCTTAAATTTTCATTAATAATCAGCATTGGCGGCCGAAGACATCCGGCATAAGAAGTCAACCTCATTCTGGCATCGGCCTTGTCAAAGAGGGTGGATGGACGGATAGAAGTTCAGGGCACTCTCTTGTCCCAGTGGTGAGAAACTACCCCTAAAGGCGGAAGAATCAGGAATGATCAACGGCACGAGGATGCACAAGGCAATGGAAACCACTGCATTAAAGACACATAACGTGTATCCACAGAACAAGTGGCCTGTAATTGAAGAAGTGTCATGTTGATCTCTCCAATGGCAACCTCCGGGTTGGAAGTCGTCGTTGAGTACGCAGCGTTCAGTAATTGAGAGAACTTCCACTGCCTATACTTACGTTGAGACGTTATCTGAACTCCGTCCTTGTGGCTGGGAGATTGCGTTTCTTGTCTGTAGAACACAGAGAGGAGAAGACAGTAGCAGAGATATTAGTCAGAGGACCGCCTTCTGCCGTCCTAGTGTTTGAAAGAGTTTATCTGTGGCTGGAGTTCTTCTATAGTCGCAGACGAGTACGAGAACCACCACTTCGACGCACCGGACGCAGTACATACGGTGATATGGCAAACTGCTTTGGCTTATTAGGGCTATAAAGCTAAACAGCTGTGATCACGTTGGTTTATTTCCACTGAGGTTCTACACCACCGTAGATCATCTTTGAAAGTAGTGTCTTCTAATGTTTGGTATGTAGATGATGTCAGTCATTTCGCGTTAGTGATATTAGACTGCGCAGTCATAATAAGGGGCAGAGATGGGCACCTGACTAATAATTTTAGTTAGGAAATATAGACAATTGTACTTAAAGGGTTGATTTTAATGTATAATAAATATATATCGAACAACAACGCGTATTATTTAGTAGTATTAGTTTCCTTCATCATTCATTTATGTTTGGATTGTAATTTATATGTAAAAAAGAGCATTAAGAGATCCTAAGATCTGCTTTAGAGGGTAGTCAGGCAGGGCCAAACCATCATTTTAGCTTTTATTATTTTCCATTGCACACTTCCATGTTTTTACATCCGCCTGGAGTAGCGTCTTGAACAGTAGTAGAATCAGAATTTAAAAGACTTTGGAGGACTTACGATCAAATAAGGCAGAAGGGATGGATAAAATTCAATCAGAAATTCTAAAATCATGGGGGAAGTTGCAACAAAACGACTATTCACATTGGTCTGTAAATGTATGAGTCTGGCGACATACCATCTGACTTTCGGAAAGGCATCATCCACACAATTCCGAAGACGGCAAGAGCTGACAAGTGCGAGAACTACCGTACAATCAGCTTAACAGCTCATGCATGCAAGTTGCTTACAAGACTAATATACAGAAGAACGGAAAAGATAATTGAGGGTGCGCTAGATGACGATCAGTTTGGCTTTAGGAAAAGTAAAGGCACGTGAGAGGCAATTCTGGCGATACGTTTGGTAATGGAAGCAAGACTAAAGAAAAATCAAGACACGTTTATAGGATTTGTCTACCTGGAAAAAGTGTTCTACAATGTAAAATGGTGCAAGATATTCTAAATTCTGAGAGAAGTAGGTGTAAGCAGACACGGGTCATATACAATATGTACAACAGCCAAGAGGGATTAATAAGTGTGGACGACCTAGACCGAATCTCTCGTATTAAAAAGGGTGTGAGACAAGGATGTAGCCTTTCGCCCCTACTGTTCAATCAGTACATCAAGGAAGCAATGATGGAAAATAAAGGAAAGGTTCAGGAGTAGAATTAAACTGAAGGTGAAAGGATATCATGATACGATTCGCTGATGACACTGCTATCCTGAGTGAAAGTGAAGAAGAATTACGTGATCTGCTGAACGGAATGAATAGTCGAATAAGTAGAGTATGGATTGAAACTAAATCGAAGAAAGATGAAAGTAATGAGAAGTAACAGAAATGAGAACAGCGAGAAACTTAACATCAGAATTGATGATCACGAAGTAGATGAAGTTAAGGAATTTTGCTACCTAGACAGTAAAATAACCGATGACGGACATAGTAAGGAGGACATCAAAAGCATACTAGCAATGGCAAAAAGGTCATTCCTGGCCAAGAGAAGTCTACTAATGTCAAATATCAGCCTTAATCTGAGGAATAAATTTCTGAGAATGTTTGTCTGGAGCACAGCGTTATATGGTAGTGAAACATGGACTGTGGGAAAACTGGAACAGAGGAGAATCGAAGCATTTGAGATGTGGTGCTAGAGATGAATATTGAAAATTATGTGGACCGATAAGGTAAGGAATGAGGAGTTTCCGCGCAGAATCGGAGAGGAAAGGAATATGTGGAAAACACTGATAAGGAGAGGGGAGTGGATGATAGAACATCTGTTAAGACATGAGGGAATGACTTCCATGGTAGTAGAGGGAGCTTTAGAGGGCAAAAACTGTGGAGGAAGACAGAGAGTTTGATTCTGGTTACACTCTTTTCACAACTGGGGCTGTGGTTTCCCAATTACTTTATTTAACTAACAATGTAGCTTTACAGCTGATTCCTGGCTTATAAATATGTACTGAGGAAACTTGTTTTTCCCCAAGATATCTGATGATGCCCCTGTGAGAGTGAAAGGCGTCACAAATTAACTGCCTGTTCTTTCTTGAACATCTCAAGAGGTTAATGTACCATAGGCCGAAGGATGAAGTGGTGTGATTTTAATAAAAAATACGTTTCAGAATTTTTGGAAATTCAACAAATAATGGGGTAAAAAAGTGTATGAAAGTTTTTCGGAAATAATTATTAAAGAAATACTAAAGGATTTTTAAAGCTACATCTGTGACAACTGGTATTAGACTTACCGCTGAGAAATTAAAAAAAAATACACGTTTCAGTGTTTCTGGAAATTCAACCCCAAAGGGAGTGCAATATAGGATGAATTTTTTAAAGAAAATATTTCGTTAAACTAAAAAAAAATTGGGGCTAAATTTATGCAAATTGGTATTTCAGTTGTCAGTTGGATATAAAAAAAAATATTTGTTAAGGGATGAAAATTTGCTATGGGTGTATCTCCAACAGAAAGCAAAAGCCATGGTTAACAAAACCTTTGGACTTCCGCTACCAGACTCCTTTTTTGGTCAGAAGTGCATTCGGAAAAGGCCATGATTATATGACATTAATTAGTCTGAAAATATTAGAGGGTGTTGCAATTTGTGAACAACATAAAAATTCGATTGAATAAAAAAAAAAGTCCGTAGGCCGTACAGTCTATGCGAGCGAAGCAGCGGGTGCTAAGCTAGTAGCTTATAAACAGAAAAGTAAGCTACGTTATTTAGTCGTAAATATACATTTGGTTACTTTTCCTGGACTCTTGTATTTACATCGAACGCTGAGAACTCTGGAAATTTAGAGAATAATATATCCGGAACAACTGTTTCATAGTGTTACTGTTGCGATCCCTGCAGCCATGAATTTGCTTCTTGGGATGAATGCCTAAGGCTGCTGCGAGAACTTCCGCACAGAAGACTAAAAGAAAACCTGCCAGATCGACTTTCTTTTTCCTTTTCCGCATTCCAAAGCTTCCTCCAGGGCATGCAGTTCCTGTATCGGCCTCCTTACTTCTTATTTACCGAGAAACCAATAAGAGGAAACGTCAATATGCGCGGGCGCACAATCCCTGCAGAATGCTCAACAAGCAAGACTCAGTCGCTAAGGAACGGAAGGGCGGAATTCAGTGACTGAAGACAAAGGCGTGCGTATGTAGCACAAGATGTGTTGTAGCTAATACAGCCGAACTTTCCCATGTGGTGACGTGTAGAATTTGTGCTTTTACGTACGTTTGTATTATAGTCTCATCAGCTATCAATAAAGATAGGAAACTGGCATAGATTTGTTTCAGTTTGAAACTCAGGAATGTGTCGGATCTGGTGAGCACTATTACTTGTATATTGCTTGCGCTAAAACGTCCAGTTCATTGTTTGCAAACCTCGCAGCTTTCCAGCTGACAGTCTCCACTTTTTCTTGTAGTCTTATATTTTTGTAACATAACATTTGTGCCTTCATTTTGTACGTGTTGTAGTTTTCTTGGAATGTTACCAGGTGCCTTTTTTCTGTCCATTTTCTTTTCCTCCTCTCTTGTAGTTGACCAATTTTTCATTTCTCTTAAATGCTCTGCAAAAGGTGAGTGGTCGTCCCGTACTTCAGAGCTCTGATATTTTGAATCAGGTACGAAAGTTCTGGCGGGTTGTCCCACACACTGTAACACTGAAAATGCAGGATGCGTGGCATCTGCTGCCGATATATATTTTTTTTCTGGATTGTATGTAAATATTTGTAATTTAAATGCTTTCTTTTAATAAGTAAGGACATTGCTTCACTGTATGTGTAAATTTAGGTAGAAATCTGTTGACGTTTCATTGTATTTGTCTGTGTCTTACTGTGAAACTTATAAGGTCTGGGAAAAAGCCAAAGGAATTATTAATTGCATCGACTGGCAACAATATTAGCAGTGCTTGTGCGTTGTAAAATCTTTGGGTAGGGAGTTGTTGCGTGGATCCCGCGGAGAGAGAGAGAGAGAGAGAGAGAGAGAGAGAGACGGGTTCCAGTGAGTGCTTGTAGTGTGTGGAAGTGTGGTGTTAATGCTCTCGCAGTAGAGTACCATTTTCGGCGGCATCATGTACGCTCGCCGGCCAGATTTCTAGTAGGAGAAGTACGGACAGTGGACGGGCGGAAGAGGCTGTATTAATTACGATTGCCCATTCCTGTAATTAGCCATGAATCCACAAGATGCTACCGTCTTCAACAACAGCAGCAGTTCTAGCAACACAGTTTTGTCGTCGGCTCAAGTTTCATAGTATGCACAGCACTGAAGTAAGACTGTTCATTAGTAGATAGTATTAACGGATAACTCAGCAGCACAGCTGAATGTGATTTGATTGATAAAATTTATTTAAATAATAATCAGTTAAACTCAGGGCGATTGTGTCCTTATTGCTCCCAGACATTGTTACCAAGCAGAACCCTTGTTCCTTATTTTCCTTATATGCTAACTGAGTGTCATAAGAAACAAATTGAATAGTTACAGCCAGTTTATTAACGAATAATTTCACTTTTAAGAATTTTAGCCTCAGTCTACATTCAATTAACTGTTGTACAACAGAGGTTTCAGTATATGACTAAAGTAAAGCAATTCCGTTTTTCAAGTCTGAGAATCAATCACTGGAAAAAATCCAAATCTAAAGAAATGCACAAATTAAGAGTGCAGAAGTTTTATTTATTTTACATAATGCTTGGAGCGCATGGCTGTTTGGTTTGGTACGTAATCTAGTATTTAATTCTGTTCAAGTCAGTAAAAAAGGCTCAGTTGTTCAAACAATAATATGAAATCCAATTTGCAAAATAAATAACGGCAGAGTAAAAAGTGCTAGCTTTTCTTCAAAATTTCTTTGATGACGCTATGTTGAGGTCACTGAAAGTAATTGTTCACGTAACAAAGTTCAGTACTAATATACAGATTAATTACATATTTTCAAATCATTACTCGATTGCCTTTTTCAAAATTTAATGCCAAACACAACGTAAGAGTGACTTCTCAGTTTTCTTTATCATTAAATGCTCACTTAAAATTACTGTCAAAAGACGTGACAACCTTCAGTTGCCATATCAGTGTTTAATAATACATGTTTTTCTTTCCCATCATCTTGTACAGGATTTTGGATGTAAATTTCCCTAGTGGGCTGGCAACCATTAATTATTTCCTTTTGTTCATTAGTGTAACTTTTGGATTCATGATCAGTGGTACCCCTTTCCTGTCCAGTGTTGTTCCTGAGTGAATACACAAAATAACTTTCATTTTCCAAATTATAGCCCTGTTCGATTTAATTACTTTTTATTTTTAGTAGACTTTCCATCAGAAGGGGCGGTTGTACAGTTTCCTCCTACTTACCGGTATCACTTCTCCGGGAAAGATACCCTTATCCAATTAGAAAAAATCAATTAGGTATACACGCGATCCCCGGCCATATTTTATATCGCAAGCAGGATAGGCCGATTAGTAAGAGGGACGTTAGAACACCTTCCATCTTTTAAGAGAAAACGATACTATTTTTAAAGCTGTGTGAATCCGAAAGGAACCGCTTCCTTCAGCTTACTATCGAGTGATTCATTAGATTTACTGTTCGGCCCATCTGTGTTATTACTCCGAAGGTGATTCGATTTTTTTTTTTTGTGCAATAGCATTTGTGCTCACCCTATCGTTATTTTGGGATGCATTATTTTATCTCTGTCTATTCCTATGATACCACTAATCAGAATTCAGTGTGTCCTCGCAATATCAGTTGATGTATTTTCGGAATATTATACACACGATACTTAATGTGCCTCTAGACTGAACTTGACATAGTACGAGTAAAACAAATAACAGTGGCTAACGGTTACAGCTCTGACAACCCGTGGTCTAGGGGTAGCGTCTTTGATTCATAATCAAAACGTCTTCCGTCCCGGGTTCGATCCCCGCCACTGCCTAACTTCCGGCATAAGTAGTCAGCCTCATTCTGCCAACGGCCTTGTCAAAGAGGGCGGAGGAGCGGATAGAGGTTCAGGGCACTCTCTTGTCCTAGGGGTGACAAATTGCCCCTAAAGGCGGAAGAATCAGCAATGATCAACGACATGAGGATGCAGAAGGCAATGGAAACCACTGCAATTAAGACACGTACCGTGTATCCACAGGACATGTGGCCTGTAATTGAAGAAGTGTCATGATGATCTCTCCATTGGCAAAAGATTCCGGAATAGTCCCCCATTCGGATTTCCGGGAGGGGACTGCCAAGGGGGAGGTTACCATGAGAAAAAGATTGAATAATCTACGAAAGGATAACGTTCTACGGGTCGGGGCGTGGAATGTCAGAAGCTTGAACGTGGTAGGGAAACTAGAAAATCTGAAAAGGGAAATGCAAAGGCTCAATCTAGATATAGTAGGGGTCAGTGAAGTGGAAGGAAGACAAGGATTTCTGGTCAGATGAGTATCGGGTAATATCAACAGCAGCAGAAAATGGTATAACAAGTGTAGGATTCGTTATGAACAGGAAGGTAGGGCAGTGGGTGTCTTACTGTGAACAGTTCACCGACCGGGTTGTTCTAATCAGAATCGACAGCAGACCAACACCGACAACGATAGTTCAGGTATACATGCCGACGTCGCAAGCTGAAGATGAACAGATAGAGAAAGTGTATGAGGATATTGAAAGGGTAATGCAGTATGTAAAGGGGGACGAACAATCTAATAGTCATGGGCGACTGGAATGCAGTTGTAGGGGAAGGAGTAGAAGAAAAGGTTACAGGAGAATATGGGCTTGGGACTAGGAATGAAAGAGGAGAAAGACTAATTGAGTTCTGTAACAAGGTTCAGCTTGTAATAGCGAATACCCTGTTCGAGAATCACAAGAGGAGGTGGTATACTTGGAAAAGGCCGGGAGATACGGGAAGATTTCAATTAGATTACATCATGGTCAGACAGAGATTCCGAAATCAGATACTGGATTGTAAGGCGTACCCAGGAGCAGATATAGACTCAGATCACAATATAGTAGTGATGAAGAGTAGGCTGAAGTTCAAGACATTAGTCAGGAAGAATCAATACGCAAAGAAGTGGGACACGGAAGTACTAAGGAATGACGAGATACGTTTGAAGTTCTCTAACGCTGTAGATACAGCAATAAGAAATAGCGCAGTAGGCAGTACAGTTGAAGAGGAATGGACATCTCTAAAAAGGGCCATCACATAAGTTGGGAAGGAAAACATAGGTACAAAGAAGGTAGCTGCGAAGAAACCATGGGTAACAGAAGAAATACTTCAGTTGATTGATGAAAGGAGGAAGTACAAACATGTTCCAGGAAAATCAGGAATAGAGAAATACAAGTCGCTGAGGAATGAAATAAATAGGAAGTGCAGGGAAGCTAAGACGAAATGGCTGCAGGAAAAATGTGAAGACATCGAAAAAGATATGATCGTAGGAAGGACAGACTCAGCATACAGGAAAGTCAAACCAACCTTTGGTGACATTAAAAGCAACGGTGGTAACATTAAGAGTGCAACGGGTATTCCACTGTTAAATGCAGAGGAGAGAGCAGATAGGTGGAAAGAATACATTGAAAGCCTCTATGAGGGTGAAGATTTGTCTGGTGTGATAGAAGAAGAAACAGAAGTCGATTTGTAAGAGATAGGGGATCCAGTATTAGAATCGGAATTTAAACGAGCTTTGGAGGACTTACGGTCAAATAAGGCAGAAGGGATAGATAACATTCCATCAGAATTTCTAAAATCATTGGGGGAAGTGGCAACAAATCGACTATTCACGTTGGTGTGTAGAATATATGAGTCTGGCGACATACCATCTGACTTTCGGTAAAGCATCATCCACACAATTCCGAAGACGGCAAGAGCTGACAAGTGCGAGAATTATCGCACAATCAGCTTAACAGCTCATGCATCGAAGCTGCTTACAAGAATAATATACAGAAGAATGGAAAAGAAAATTGAGAATACGCTAGGTGACGATCAGTTTGGCTTTAGGAAAAGTAAAGGGACGAGAGAGGCAATTCTGACGTTACGGCTAATAATGGAAGCAAGGCTAAAGAAAAATCAAGACACGTTTATAGGATTTGTCGACCTGGAAAAGCGTTCGACTGTATAAAATGGTGCAAGCTGTTCGAGATTCTGAAAAAAGTAGGGGTAAGCTATAGGGAGAGACGGGTCATATACAATTTGTACAACAACCAAGAGGGAATAATAAGAGTGGACGATCAAGAACGAAGTGCTCGTATTAAGAAGGGTGTAAGACAAGGCTGTAGATTTCGCCCCTACTCTTCAATCTGTACATCGAGGAAGCAATGATGGAAATAAAAGAAAGGTTTGTAAGTAGGCTGTTTAGGTTTTCTTATGGGTTACGCCACGTAGCGCTCTGTGTGAGAATCACTGGCTGTGCTGTGTGCAGTCTGTGGCTGGTTTGCATTGTTGTCTGCCATTGTAGTGTTGGGCAGCTGGCTGTGAACAGCGCGTAGCGTTGCGCAGTTGGAGGTGAGCCGCCAGCAGTGGTGGATGTGGGGAGAGAGATGGCGGAGTTTTGAAATTTGTCATGAACTGATATATATTACGACTCTTGTTTGTTCTCTATTAAAATCTTTCATTTGCTAACTATGCCTATCAGTAGTTAGTGCCTTCAGTAGTTTCAATCTTTTATTTAGCTGGCAGTAGTGGCGCTCGCTGTATTGTTCGAGTAACGAAGATTTTTGGTGAGGTAAGTGATTTGTGAAAGGTATAGGTTAATGTTAGTAAGGGCCATTCTTTTGTAGGGATTTTTGAAAGTCAGATTGCGTTGCGCTAAAAATATTGTGTGTCAGGTTAAGCACAGTCAGGTATAATTTTTCTAAGGGGACGTTTCATATGTCGACCCATAGCCGAGGATACCTCACTGGAATCTTCTGATTTTTTTCTTGTAGTTTGTGTAATTAGTGTAGCTTTTGTTTATTGCCAGCACGTAATTATAGAGAGTATTTCCATTGTAGTTGTAGTTTTTCATTGTTGTACAGTAAAACATTTGTGGCATGCATGTAGATTTGCACCAAGTATTTCGCAGCTCCGCTTGCAATTAAGTAGACATTATTTCCATTTCTATGTTAATGTGTTATCTTATTTTGCTCTTCAAATTGTGCTTTTCTGTGTTATCGTGTGAAATATTGTGACAATAATGGCGTGTGAAAAACGTAACACTAGGCTCCAAAGTAAACTGAGAAATAATAGTGACGACGAGCGTAGCTTATCAGCGCCGCCGAGTAATGAATTTACTAATGTTCAAAGTAGTAATTTGGTAACTGTGCATAAGGAAATGGAGCGGGCGTCAAATAATGGTGTAGACAGTGAAACAGGTAGTGAAAAAGGAAGCATTATCGATCGATCGGTCGGCAACAGATCGCCTCAGGAATCGGGAATGACAGAACACAATATTGCAAATACTGTAGACTCAGGTTTTGCGTCCTCACCGTTTTCTCAAATAAGTCAAGACACATTTTCTGCTTGTCAAAATGTGAATGTTGCCGGTGCAAATGCACTGCCGAAAAGCGTAGAGGAACAGATTCCAGACACTAATGCATTGTTATTACAGTTAATGCAACAAATGGGACAAAGGCTACAAAAGTTAGACACAACGCTTGAACAAAATCACAAACAAATGGGACAAAATCTTCAAAAGTTAGACATGATGGAACAAAATCAGAGACAAACACAACAACAGCTTCAAAAGTTAGACTCATTAGAACAAACGCTTGAACAAACACGTGAAGATTTAACTACTGAGTTACATAACATCGAATCGAAATGTCAAAAAGTCTGTAATGACGTAAAAACACATATTTGTGAGCATTTCCAACCTATTTTTTCGCGTCATGAAAATGCATTACAGAATCACGAAGCAGCCATAAAAGAACTGCAAATTATTGTTCATGAAAATCATGAGACCTTGCAAACTAAAATTGACTCAGTTGCATCTACCGATTCGGTTACGCAACTTGCAAAAACTCAGGAAAACTTAAAGGACACAGTAGATACTCTGAAAATTGGTTCAGAAAGACACATGGAGGAAATTCGTTCATTATCAGAGAGAGTAGTTGAACTTTCGGGTCAGCTAAATAATTTATCTACGAAGGTAGATGATAATCTGAATGACACAAAACCGGTAGTCTTTAATGACACAGAAGAGTGTGAACAAATTAGGAAAATTCAAACAAAATCAGAATCAAATTAATACGCAACACCAAAGAGAAATCCGCGAAGTACAAGATCAGCTGACACAGGTAATACAAGAATTACGAATTTCAGAGGACACTCGCGCCCCAATACGGGAAGAGGGACATAGAAATACGGAACAGCCACAAAATAATAACACAGCGCATTTCGGAAATTATGAAAGAAATTGGCAAGGTGCACCGAATTTTGAAATGGAACCGCCGAAACGACGTAACAATGACCGATATGCGACTCGCCGACATGATGACTTTGACTATAAGCTGTTCATTACTACACGTAAATTCAAAACGTTTAAGAATTCTGCCAACGACATTCATCCACAAGCGTGGCTCCATCAATTCTCTCATTGTTTTCCTCCCAACTGGTCATTGGAGCACAGGTTAGAATTTATGTGTGGCTACTTGGAGAATGAACCAGCTGTAAGAATGCGATCGGTCATTCACGATTGTCACAGTGAAGGAGAATTTTATCATACATTCCTCTCAGCATATTGGTCTCAAGCTACACAAGACCGAGTAAAACATAGCATCATAATGATGAAACATTTCGAACAATCTAAATTTTCCAGTCTTGTGAAATATTTTGAAGACATGTTGCACAAGAATCAGTACCTGTCAAACCCATACAGCCCCTCTGAACTCATCCGCATTTGCTTAATCAAATTGCCTGAACATTTACGACATATTATTTTAGCAGGACGTTGCAAAGACGACATTGAAGCTTTTCAGGGACTGTTGCAAGAATTGGAAATTGACACTGACAATCGCAGAAATCGCGGAACGCGAAAACAGGAACAGAACAATTGCAGGTCAGATCTGTCACAATTCCGCGATGAAAGAAATAATAACTGGACACGACAAGGCTATTCTCACAACACAAATCGTGACCAGAACAGACACCACCCATATGACAACCACTGGCAGAGTAATAATAGTTACCGAGAAAGATCGCATTTCCGTAGTAATGACTATCACAGAGACAATCAGATAAACAGACAATATGGGAACCAAAACAATTATTATCAAAAAGGAGGCAGAATAACTTCAGACGCAACAGTTCGGCGCACAGTTACGATTCAGTGAGAAATTCTCCACCACGTGACGGACAAGGAAGAAACTACGGAATCTACCGACATGACGACAGACGATATATTCGTAACGACAGAGCTGAATTGCATCAGAACTAGCGGGATTCAAACAGGGCAAGGCCTTCTCGTCAGAATGAATTTGTAGAAGTTAGGTCTCCTAATCCCAATAACAGCGGGAGCCAACAAAGAGACAGACAATGACTCGCACAGCAGGCAGCCGTGTGCGCCCGCTGGCTCCGAGAAAAATAACATAAGACGCTAGCCTTGAGAAAAATTTTAGCATTCTTTACTGATGTATACAACATGATAATTGCTTTGAAGTTGAAACTCTGTGCACTAGGAAGAGTAAAGGTTTACACCACATTTCACATGTAAAACCGTTTATAGAAAGATAATCTGCTTTTTAACTTTGTCTTTGCCACATAACTTTTCACTTTACGTTGCTAGTATGCTTTGTCAGACTTAGAATCTGTTAACATACAACAATGTTTGAAGTTAAATATCCAGTCTAGAACCTAGGGAACATTTTTAAACAGAAATTACGAATGCATTGTTATAGTGAACAGACAACACAGTGTTGTATTTGTACATTCTTGCTTGTTAGTTGCACGATTACGTAACGACTATAAGGCTCACATACTTAGGACACATACTGGTACTGCTAATGAGATTTTAATGCAACATTTTGGTTTACTTGAAAATACATTCTGGATTTAAAGTACTTTCTGTGAGATACCAGATGACACAGAGGTTAGTTTATGTGACAGCTACACGATTTTATCACGACACTACTAATGAGTGACAATTTACAATGTTGCTTTTGTGGTGTTTCTGTTTTATATCTGCACAGTTTTTCTGAATTATTCTGGAAAGTAAAACATGTTTTAGTAGTAACTTCTGTGGTATAGCTACAATGAGACAGCCTTTTCCGTAGCACAACAATACGTTACAGCACAGTGATTTCTTCATCACAACAATAAGCGTAATAACTAAGATATCTATACGCAAAGCATTTCACTTTTGTTTATCATGAGGTAAGTACATTGACTTCTGCAGAACTTAGCTTTCGGAGGACAATAACTACGACACTTCCACAGAGATTATCTTACAGCAAGATGCACATTTAGCGCTACAGGACACGTATTTGAGTGATTCATTTTGTACTTAAATCATTTATTTTTAAAGATATTTGAAGTACAATGATACAAATGTTATCTGATCCTCAGGGGGGTACACGCTTACTTTGTGTACCATGTGTTTGGCAAGCACAAGGAGCCCTAGCTAATATGGTATTTGCTTATACAACTTTACACATCGGTACCATATTTCTCTAACACAGAATTACACAGCTATCTGATCATTTAACTGAGAGAGACAAATATTTATTTTACTACATCAGTGACAGATGTTTACGTAATTACACCGTTGGATAACTTCACACTTACGAAATTGTATTTTGTCTGTACTTTGTGAACTGTTCATATTTTTTCGGAACCATTGTGATACTATGAGAGCTTTGAATGATGTATTTGGTAAGGGAGCATGATTTTAAAGTACATTTGAGGTAGATGACACTATTGAAATGAGCAGATAATTTTTTTAGGTTTTGAAATTATTGCATAAAGCTTCGACGTTTTTGTGATTTGACTGAGGTGTTATGATGTTATTTTTACGACGACGATGTGTATTATGCTGTTGAGGTATGTTTATGATCAATAAGCTGATGCTATATGAGTTATTTGAGTATGCTACGTATCTGTTGTGATGAAATATTGAAGAAGTGTCGACGAATAAGGAGTAATGAATAGTGGTTAGGGACTCTGATTTGTGAAAAAGGTTGTTGGAAACCAAGAATCGTACTTTAAGAGTTATGAAATGTATGTAAATGCGTGAATGTATTACAATGCCGACAAAAATTTTTTGGACTCTGTTATATCAATAGGATTTTGTTTCTACACACTTGTAACGCAAATTCTCAACCCGTGAATTTTTTATATGAGACTGCCACTGTAGCGGAAACTGCTGTCGTAAATATTTCAGTAAGAAAGGTAAACGACCTTGACGTAATGCGTTTTGGACGCCCAGCTGAGAGGTAGTCGTCTAAAGCCATTAGGTGCAAAAAAAAAAAAAAAAAAAAAAAAAAAAAAGGAGGCCATTTCCTCGCTATTGACATTTCTTTGTCAAAAGCATCGCAAATACGACACGTTCAAACTTGAAAACATATGATAACACTGTGGCGCTCTTAATTTATTATATTTACTGAAATGTCTAATGAAATGACGAGAAATATTTTATGTCTATACACCTGATTATGACTACTGTCTTTCTAGTTGAGAGATTTTCTGTACTACCTTATGAAATGCCATATGGCTAATGAATGATGTTTCATGCCTTCCTTTGTACATATTTGCTCATTTTCTTTAATATCTAGTTTCTAGCTGCACTGCAGCATTGGTTAAAATAGAATTTTATAGATGTAATAATATAAATATTTTCTGTCTACAGATCCAGTAAATACTAATTTTGTAATACATTTCCCAAAAATGAGGGAGCACAAAGACATTTCCCTTCACAGGAATTGCATACGGAATTTTCTTCTCAACTACTTGGTAATTTTTTTTGTAGAATAACTTCTTGTGGTGCACGACTTTAATGACATAGATATTAAGATGTGAATAGACATTTCCCTTTCTCTACATTGTTGTCTTTAGTGTAATATTTTTTCTGCTTGATCTTTGCCATGCTTAGGTATTAGTTACAGCATTTGCCGCTGCTGGTTGCCAGGCATAGTGCTACTGAATTTTAATTTGTGTTACTCTGCTAAGCCAGATTTATTTTTCTTGTTGCTGCGCATTGCCTCATATTAGTTGTAATGTTGAATTACTTGGTAATTTAGATTTACTGTAGCTTGCTTTGCAAATTTCCATTTTTTTGTCATTGCTGTTTGTGTTAATTGTTTTGTGCTGCTGCATTGCCTCGTCCCTTAGTTTAGCATATGAGCTCAGTAGATTTAAGTTAGCTTAAGAGGGGGTAGACTATATAAGAGAATGAGTTGCGATGAATTGGAAGAAATACATTGAGAAGCTATAAGAAAATGGTTTGGCCAAAAAAGTATTTTGAAAGATGATATGAACCAAAAAAGTAGGGTTTAGGGACAACAGGTTTAGGTAGGATTTTCTTGGAAATAAATGATGAGGTAAGACAATGGAAAATAAATAATGAGGTAAGAAATATGTGAACATATAAATACAGAAAGCAAGCTTGGATTGGATTATTTTGGTGGAAAAAAATGTTGAAATAAGACAAACGATCTATGGAATGAAGTTTTGGGTTGGACTGCAGTACCAAATGTTACCCTGAATACGAACCCTGTCTTTCCTTTTGTATTATTCCGCTATGTGTTTATGTATCCTTGTGTATTTGTCTTTTTCCTGTCTTTATGTGTTTAGCTAATAAGAGTTATGTTGTAGAATTTTTCTAATAATATGTAATTTACTTTGTAAAGATATTTAGACATTATTTATTCTATTTTGTTTTAATGCTCATGTGTGAAGTTGACGTTTCAATAATTATTCTGATCTTTTATTTATTTACTTATGTCATAATTCCTGTAACACTGATGTATTTGTTTATTACTATTCTTTTGTAAAGCCCCTATTCCTACAAATGTTATCTGTATTATTATGTTTTTAATGATGTATTTTGTACCGTTGTTATTGTATTCTTATGCTATAAAATTGTAATTGATACCTGTTCATCATATTATTATCTTGTAAGTTCCATTTCACTGCACACGTTTCTGTTGGTCATAGTATATGGACAATATGTGAGAAGTAGGGACTGTTAGTGTTTGCACGTGTGTTAATAATTCAGCAAGGGACTGGATAACAGCATTGCTGGTTCTGAGGACAATTCCAAAATCTTTGCGAGTGCACAAGTGGTGGTTATGGACTTGCTACATTATCCGCAAGACTCTTCAATGGGGATTGTGCACCTGCATAGTCAAACATGGCTGCTGGCCACCTCTACAAGGACTACAGTGGGTCTGCAACTTTGATGACCCACCAATACCATTATTTCTACCAGGACTACAGTGGGTTTGCATCTTTGATGGCCCACCAGTACCATTATTTCTACAAGGACTGCAGTGGGTCTGCACCTCTGGTTGCCCACCAATACCGTAATCTCTACCAGGACTACAGTGGGTCTACTCTGTGATGACCTACCTACCAATATTCTTCAAAACTTCGACTGACTCTGCTGTGGGTTTGCTCTGTTGTGGCCCATTACCTGTCTGCATGTCAAGAGTCAGCACTGTCTTTCCGTTGGAAGGACAACACTACTTCTTCAAGACTGCATGGAAATCCACTAGTTCCGTGTGCATTTTCTTTTACTGCTCAGATTTTGAGAAAAACACTGCAATGTTACTGTGATGAATGATCAGGACTGTCTTTACGGACTGTCAGAAAATTTTAGCTTTTGACCAACATTGTATCAATAAGCGTGTGCCTTTGATTTCTTTGTTATTGTAATTATGAAAAATTTTATCAAATCATTATTGGCCACTGCCCAAAACAATTTGTAAAATTTTTTGTGGGGAGCATGGGGGCTATGTAAGTAGGCTGTTTAGGTTTTCTTATTGGTAACGCCATGTAGCGCTCTGTGTGAGAATCACTGGCTGTGCTGTGTACAGTCTGGGGCTGGTTTGCATTGTTGTCTGCCATTGTAGTGTTGGGCAGCTGGCTGTGAACAGCGCGTAGCGTTGCGCAGTTGGAGGTGAGCCGCCAGCAGTGGTGGATGTGGGGAGAGAGATGGCGGAGTTTTGAAATTTGTCATGAACTGATATATATTATGACTATTAAGGTAAATACATTGTTTGTTCTTTATTAAAATCTTTCATTTGCTAACTATGCCTATCAGTAGTTAGTGCCTTCAGTAGTTTCAATCTTTTATTTAGCTGGCAGTAGTGGCGCTCGCTGTATTGCAGTAGTTCGAGTAACGAAGATTTTTGGTGAGGTAAGTGATTTGTGAAAGGTATAGGTTAATGTTAGTCAGGGCCAATCTTTTGTAGGGATTTTTGAAAGTCAGATTGCGTTGCGCTAAAAATATTGTGTGTCAGGTTAAGCACAGTCAGGTATAATTTTTCTAAGGGGACGTTTCAGGTTCAGGGGTGGAATGAAAATACAAGGTGAAAGGATATCAATGATACGATTCGCTGATGACATTGCTATCCTGAGTGAAAGTGAAGAAGAATTAAATGATCTGCTGAACGGAATGAACGTCTAATGAGTACACAGTATGGTTTGAGAGTAAATCGGAGAAAGACGAAGGTAATGAGAAGTAGTAGAAATGAGAACAGCGAGAAACTTAACATCAGGATTGATGGTCACGAAGTCAATGAAGTTAAGGAATTCAGCTACCTAGGCAGTAAAATAACCAATGACGGATGGAGCAAGGAGGACATCAAAAGCAGAGTCGCTATGGCAAAAAAGGCATTTCTGGCCAAGAGAAGTCTACTATTATCAAATACCGGCCTTAATTTGAGGAAGACATTTCTGAGGATGTACGTCTGGAGTACAGCATTGTGTGATAGTGAAACATGGACTGTGGGAAAACCGGAACAGAAGAGAATCGAAGCATTTGAGATGTGGTGCTATAGACAAATGTTGAAAATTAGGTGGACTGATAAGGTAAGGAATGAGGAGGTTCTACGCAGAATCGGAGAGGAAAGGAATATGTGGAAAACACTGATAAGGAGAAGGGACAGGATGATAGGACATCTGCTAAGACATGAGGGAATGACTTCCATGCTACTAGAGGAAGCTGTAGAGGGCAAAAACTGTAGAGGAAGGCAGAGATTGGAATACGTCAAGCAAATAATTTAGGACGTAGGTTGCAAGTGCTACTTTGAGATGAAGAGGTTAGCACAGGAAAGGAATTCGTGGCGGGCCGCATCAAACCAGTCAGTAGACTGATGACAAAAAAAAAAAAAGTTTACAGAACAAAGGGAGTCAATAGGTCAATAGTTAGAAGAGGAAATTAATTAAGGAGTAGACGGGCAATGTGGATGATAATCGCAGACGTTAGTCGACACTGAGGTATCTATTTACTAGTCTGCTACTCGCGGATCGCTTCTGTAACGGGGCCTCATCTGTCTGTGCTTCTAGAGCACTGCTAACTTATCCAAACCAGCAGTTAAGCAGTTTTTCCTGTTTCTCACTTTTTTGTATTTTAGTTAATACTGTGAATATATTCATTCTCATATTTGCGATTTTAGAGTTACCAAATTTATTATATAGTTAACTGCAGTGTCAGCGCCAAGAATCAAAGTTGCAGAGATGTTTACATTATGATCGCTTCTGTGGGTCTGTACAGTTGAAGGAATACTACACAAAGTAACGTATTCGAGTACGTATAGTTGTGCACAGAATTTACTTAATTTTTCTTTTTCTTAGTACTGTGTTATTCCCATTTTCCTTTTTTTAAACAGATAAACTGGCGATGACTTGTAATAATACAATTAGTGTGCCCTGCATCTAAAATACACAATAAAAATATTTTCTCACTACTATCTATGTTAATCCCATGAGTTCATACGATATACAACATCATAAATGGTAGATATTGTAGTATTGCGACACTCAATGTCCGCTAATATGTTGTTTCATCATACAGGTCACAGAAAAAAATTTTCCCTTGTACCTTCACGATGTAGCGTGACAGCAGGGCATTGTGAAGCATGTGGCAGAAGTTTCGTTGCATTTCCACAACAGTTTTTGTCTACAGGAGGACGCACAACTTTTTTTTCGAAACCAACGTCAGCTTTTCCACAAGGACAGTAGCGCCGTCATTTCTAGTGCACATTTACAAATAATCGCTAAACTAGATTCGCGAATGCTCTCGTGCAATCAAGGAGCTTTCTGTTAATATCGAGCTGGATTTTCTGTTGTTCTGACGCTTTTTTCCTATTTCACAAACTTAACTGAGTGACGAAGTCCTCAAGACCACGCCATGTTGATCGCCCGCCGTGTCCTCTATGTGGTATCATGTGTATGAGGTATTGGTGGGGTGTGGGGGTAGGGGGTGAGGTGGGTGTGGTGTTTCGGAGCATAGGGTCAGCACACCGCTCGCCCGGCGGTTGTCGGCTTTCCAGACTCCTGGAGTTGCCACTTCTCATTCAGACTCGCTGACTACTTGGTTACGGAGGGGAACTTTTCTTATTTCAAATTTTTAATTTTCAGTTTTAACCTAGCTTAATGGGAGTGTGAATAAATTATTTTTTCAGTATTTTCTAGGTTTATTTGGTAACTCGTTGAATACCTTACGTTTAATTAACCTATAAAAAAGGAATTATCCGAATGGGACAGAAATCGGTAGATGGGATGTACATGTACAGACAAATAGGCGATTAGAATTTCACAAAAATTGGACGACTCGTTCAAGAGGAAGAGCGTCACAAATTGCGCAAGTCAGTATAATGTTATTCCATCTCTGGTTCTTACTCAGGCGGTTGTGAGGCTTGCTATTGATTAATGTGAAATGTGGGTGCTTATTCTAGAAATGAGAACATCTGTGTAAGTTGAAATGACAAGTTTAATGTCGCAAATTTTAGCACAAAAATTCCAGGTTTTACACAGTTTTTAACTAGCCGACATAAAAACAGCGCAATGGATAACACATCTCGCCAACATCAAAAAGTGTAATAATCCCAAACACAACTCTATTAAATATTAACTCTCTGAAAGAATATTAATCCTAAGCACAATAATATGAAAGTTCAATTGGAAATTTATTTACAAAATTGATCCTACACATATGTTAGATGTTGGTCAGTACTACGAAAATCGTCCGGTTCCGGTTCAAAGTTCGGTATTATTTAGGACGACAATCAAATTACGGTGGATGGTTATGTATGTGACAAGTTTGAGAGCAAGATTACCCAAGGCCATTCGAGTTTACAGTGGACGCAAGCTGGTGAGCCAACAAAGTTTATGCCTCTGCACGCGGTATTTACCTTAAGCTGCGACGAGCTGCCGACTGCAAGGCTGCTCTCTCACACTGGAATTCCTACAAAACTAATCAGGCCTTTGCTGAACTTTCCAGCAGAAACTTTCCCTGTGTTTCTCATTATGCAAGAAAACATGTACTTAGCCCTAGTCTTCGTATGTGGCGATATACACACGCATGGTTGGAGCAGCGTGCATATTATAGTGCCCTCAGTTCTCCCAAGAACAATTAACTAATTTGGCTGGTTAGTTTCTCCACAGGTGGAGCTAAACGTTGCTACAGCTAATGTCTAGCTGGATTGCAGCTGCTGTGAATGCAGTGTGCACGCAAATTTCTTTTCTGCATCATACAGAGCATTAAGATCTCTTTTCTGCACTTGACGTCAGTTCAGAGAAGAGTCCCTGAAAATTTCTCTCTTGTCCTACTCATGCCAGAACTCCCTCCCTCACCTGGGTTCATTCCTTCTTCACGTCACGGCCTTTTTCGACCAATAGGAGCGTTCCTCTTATTTTGTGGAAACACTCTCTACCAATCACAATGTCCCTTCTATCAAACTGCGCCGAATCTTCAGTATCTTTCTCCTTCTTAGTGCGTTTCCTCCAATCGGACGTTTTGTGCCCATTCTAGATGTCTAAAGTACATTGACCTTTTCATGTGTCACACTCGCTGAACACGTGATTGAAATGCGTTACTATTTTTGGTTCGTATGCCGTTGGAATTCCGAAACACAGCTTTCTAAAGCTTTTTCTCTGCCCCTTGTGCAGATGTGCCGCTACACGCGGACCCTCCCCCCTGAATCACCTGGTTGGGGTCGCTGGCATTCCTACGGACACCCCTTTAAGTGGTTTCCCTCATAACTCCTGCAGCGCGCCTTCACTATGCCGTTGTCCGCTGGCTTTTCAAACTAAAAACGACTCGCATTGCCTGCTCCACCTTCCACTCTAAAACATGCATTGTATAGAAATGGTGTGTTAATTACTGTCAATTTACTGTAATCCCTTTTTGCATTACATACTGATAGGCAAATGTTCTTATAACCACCAAATTACATTAGATGTCATATTCACCTTCTCGTTGCGATGTATAAAGCTGTCATGTAAGGTGAGAATCTGACCATTTATTCTCCCACTTTACAAATGGAGTTGTTGGATGTCCTTCTGACGGATATTGTGCCAAATGCTATCCAACTGGTATGTAAGTCTGCTAAATTCCCAAGCTGATAAATGGGCCTTGCCCATAATGCTCCAAACGTTCGCAATTGGGAAGAGATCCGGTGATCATGCCAGGGTAGGGTTTGGAAATCATGAAAAGAAACAAACTCTCGCCGTGTATGTGCAGGCATTATGTAGCTGAAATGTGAGCCCAGAATGGCTTGTCAAGAAGGGTGACAAAAGGGGAGAGGGGGGATTGTCGTAGGCGTACCACTGTGCTAATGGTGCCGCACATGCCAACCATAGGGCTATGGCAACTCAGGCGTCTCCAGATACGTCTTCGCTGGCCACCGTGGCTCATTTCGAAGTGGGACTCATTACTGAAGAGAATTCTACTCCAGTCAACGAGATTTCAGGCCTAAGATGTATCTGGAGTCGCCCCAGGCAGTGGTGGGATACCAACTTGACTGTCGCCCACCATAAGGCTCGACAATTGGGAGTGATGGTCTGGCGTGCCGTTTCTTTTCATAGCCGGACCCCTTTGCTTGTCATCTGCGGCACCCTGACAGCCCAACGGTACGGCGACGATATTCTACGCCGCGTTTTGTTCAAGATAATGGCCATTCAGACACGGCGAGAGTTTCTGCTGCTTGTCTTCGTGCTTGCAAAACCCAACCTCGGCCAGCAATGTCGTCGGATCTGTCCCCAATTGAGAACGTTTGCAGAATTATGGGCAGGGACCTCCGACCAGCTCGGGATTTTGACGATCTAACGCGCCAATTGGACGGAATTTGGCGGGATATTTCTCAGGAGGCCATCCAATAACTCTGTCTATCAATATCAAGTCAAATAACGGCTTTCGTAAGGGCAAGCGACAGACCAGCGCGTTGCTGTCTTGTCTTTGCATGTAAATCATACCTACCGATTTCTGCCTCGTTCTGAACACTCCTTCATGTTGCATGTACTTTTATTTGTCTCAGAGTGCATATAATTACGTAATTCCAGACCGCTGAATCGAAGAGGTGGTATCCATATTCATATTAATGGCATAAAAAGCTGTACTTCGCATATACCGGTACTGTTGAAATATGCGTACTGGTTAGGTACAAAACTGATCTACCTTGTAAACACTCAAAGTGGATAACTATCAATCTTTTGAGATACAATACGTTCTGTGTACTTCATGTCAAATATAGTTATTGAGGCAGAACATGCTTTTCAGACTCACTAAGGTACTCGACGGGAATCTTATCGGGCCTTTGCTGTTTAGAGTACACTTAAACAATATTCCGGATAAAGTAGAAAACTCCGATAGGCTGTTCGTGAGCGTTACTTTTGTTTATAAAAGAGTTTCAACGCTAGACAGTTGTATTGAAACTGAGGGAGACGGGCACAAGGTTGTCCATTAATGTTCACACTGAACTTTGATCTTGAACGCATACCAATGTAACGTAATGCTCCTAATTGCTAAAAAGATGCCTTTCTATTCGATTATGCTAGTGGCAATAAACCACTCGAAACAGTAACAACAGTAATACCTAGGAGTAAGCGTCTCCAGGGACCTACACTATCTCACCAAAGGTATCCACACACCTATTAGTATGCTGTGCGTCCGTCCATTGCCTTTATGGCGGCTTGAACTCCACTTTCAATGATATGCCTGTATGTCTATGGAGCTATCGAAGCCTCAGAAGCTGAAACCAGAGGTCAGGAACAAAGTAGACGTTCTAAATTGTAGCCGGCCGGAGTGGCCGAGTGGTTCTAGGCTCTACAGTATGGAACCACGCGACCGCTACCGTCGCAGGTTCTAATCCTGCCTTGGGCATGGATGTGTGTGATGTCCCTAGGTTAGTTAGGTTTAAGTAGTTCTAAGTTCTAGGGGACTGATGCCCTCAGAAGTTAAGTCTCATAGTGCTCAGAGCCATTTGAACCATTTTTTTCTAACTCGTCTACTAGAACTAGAACTAGAAATGACCATACAAAATTAATCGTCGGTGAAGCAGATACCAGACTGAGATTCATTGGAAGAATCCTACGGAAATGCAGTCCGAAAACAAAGGCTGTAGGTTACAGTACACTTGTTCGCCCACTGCTTGAATACTGCTCACCGGTGTGGGATCCGTATCAGATAGGGTTGATAGAATAGTTAGAGAAGATCCAATGGAGAGCAGCGCACTTCATTACAGGATCATTTAGTAATCGCGAACAGCATTACGGAGATGATAGATAAACTCTAGTCGAAGACTCTGCAAGAGAGACGCTCAGTAGCTCGGTACTGGCTTTTGCTGAAATTTCGAGAACATACTGTGGGGCGGCGGGTGGAATTATTTTGCAGAATATATGTTTTGTTTGTTTTTCCCAGCCGATTAGCAACATAAGTGGGGTGGCGGGTGGAATAATTGTTATTATAAAATGTTTCTATTATTTATTTAATGCTGTTGTTTGCCGTTCTCAACACTGGCTCTCTAACTACAATATTGGCAACCAGAAAGTGATTAGCAAAACGTGAAGCCTGTAATTGGAATTCCTAGTGCCCACTTCATCTGAGAAATACATTTATAGCTACAGTTTATAGCTCTGAGGAATTAGGAGATTGTCTGGGATTCATAATCAAAAACCATTCTCTCTAAAATGTTCACTATATTCTGAAAGTCACAGACCAAAAAGAATCCACACAATCCAACTACCAGAGCAGTTCAGAGTCTAATGCGCTGAAGCTACTATAACTGTTCAAATTAAAGGTTTATGTGAATACTCGCCATAATTTGATGATAATGTTCATCAAACGCCACGCTAAATAACGGTAGAATGTCTGTCCCGCGGCGGCACGTGAAAATACGACATACACAAACTGAAGATAGATCATTAAAGTCATCCCAGAATTAACACTTCACTCGAAAACGATTTCATGGTTACGCGTATCCCGAGTAACTTATTACGGCATCCGAGGCTGTTTATAGCAATGATACCGCTGCGACGCGACTCCCGGCACAGTTGGTGCGCTAATCAGCGACTGGAGAGAACTGGGGCCTTCCTCTCTCACGTAGCTTTCTTATATATAAAGCCGCAGTGCGGACGGCTAAGGGAACACCTGATTAAATCCGCTCTCCTGACTAGCCGCTGGGCTAGTAATGCACCACTTTAAGTTATTGAATAAATCATTCTTTCCTTTGCTGATGGGCGATGAAGCTCTCAATTTAACTGTGCAATCAGCACACAGGTAAGTAATCATAATAAAAGTCTGACGTGGCTAAGTCAAATATTTTGGGCGAGAGAATTAATTTAATTACACTACACGCAGTAGATGAGGTCTGAACTTGCCCTTTGGAGATATGCTATCGCTATAGTTTTATAGTTATTCAGTTGAAACTTCTCACATCTTTGTGATTATAGTGGATATCCCTTCTACTTAAATTTAAACATCCTAGCCTTATTTATTCGCCTACTTAATCTATCTTGCTTCCTTAATTTTTAAGACAAAAACCAGAAAATCATGAATTTCAACTAAAATTTTAATTTGTGAGATCCAGAAGACTGTTTCTACTAAACTATTATGAAAAGGGAATCTAAATATAAATTTTTAAGTTTCTAGCTCTGTTCTGTTGCGCCAGTGATTTTTACAGAAAAACATCCAAATTTCGAAAATGGTTAAAGTTATTGAACTGATATTCAACACATATTGATTTAGTATTACTCCTGACATACTAGAAACGTTTAAGGTTATTTACTTGATTTTTAAAGTATTGCGCAACATTTATGTCGTCAGAGCTAGTTACAGCGGACTAGGCTGGCACACAATGAAAAGACTGATGTGAATTTTATACGGTGTGATTAGGCTGCTTCCCTACAATACCTTCACCGAGGAGTCAAGCAGTATATTGCTCCCTCCCACGTATATCTCACGAAGAGACCATGGGGATAAAATCAGGGAGATTAGAGCCCACACAGAGGCATACCGACAATCTTTCTTTCCATGAACAATACGAAACTGGAATAGAAGGGAGAACCGATAGAAGTAGTTAAGGTACCCTCCGCCACACTCCATCAGGTGGCTTGCGGAGTATGGATGTAGATGTAGTAGTAGATGTTGTCAGTTTTCGAGACCAGTGTCGCTACTTCTCAATAAAGTAGCTCCTCAGTTGGCTTAAGGCGCTCAACATCGCGTTTATAAGCGCCCTCGACTGTTGCTGATGTGACTGAAGTGGGAACATGAAGGAACAACCTTACGTAGTGCAAGAGCCGGCAGACCTTATCTACTGATGGAGAGAGACCGTCGAGCTTCGCGGAGGGTGGTGAGTTCCAAAGCGTTACCAGCAGACCACGTACCACAATGATTGCGGGTAAGGAGTTAAAAATAAAGAGCTACTGAAAACGAATGACGTGGAGTGATTAATCAAGTTGTACACTGTTGCACTCTGACTGAAGGGTTTTTCTTTGCCGAATTCCTGGAGAGTACTACCTGCCATCACGCGTATTGACAACGAGGGGTAGTTTTCGTAATTAGGGCGTGGTTTTCTTACTGAACTTAAGAAAACACTTAAGTACGGAAGGTTAGGGAGTGGTTTTCTTACTGAGCTTAGGAAAACACTCAAGTACGGAAGGATGCGAACACGTTTTGCAGCATTGTGTACTTTGTAGATCAGAGGAACAGTTAAGAGACGAAAATAGTTGATTTGACCATGACAATACACCATATCATAAAGCAGTATGTATGAGGCAATGGCTTGTAAGCAGTGATGTTCCTGACACGGACGTCCTACACGGAGCGCCTACTTGAACCCAAAGGAACTTCTTTGGGACGAGTCATCATCATCATCGTCATCATCATCATCATTTAAGACTGATTATGCCTTTCAGCGTTCAGTCTGGAGCATAGTCCCCCTTATAAAATTCCTCCATGATCCCCTATTCAGTGCTAACCTTGGTGCCTCTTCTGATGTTAAGCCTATTACTTCAAAATCATTCTTAACCGAATCCAGGTACCTTCTCCTTGGTCTACCCCGACTCCTCCTACCCTCTACTGCTGAACCCATGAGTCTCTTGTGTAACCTTGCTTCTCCCATGCGTGTAACATGACCCCACCATCTAAGCCTGTTCGCCCTGACTGCTGCATCTGTAGAGTTCATTCCCAGTTTTTCTTTGAGTTCCTCACTGTGGACACCCTCCTGCCATTGTTCCCATCTACTAGTACCTGCAATCATCCTAGCTACTTTCATATCCGTAACCTCAACCTTGTTGATAAGGTAACCTGAATCGACCCAGCTTTCGCTCCCATACAACAAAGTTGGTTGAAAGATTGAACTGTGCACAGATAACCTAGTCTTGGTACTGACTTCTTCTTGCAAAAGAGAGTAGATCGTAGCTGAGCGCTCACTGCATTAGCTTTGCTGCACCTCCTGTGAGAATACGCATCCTAAGTACTTGAAACCGTCCACCTTTTCTATCTTTGTTCCTACTATTTGGCACTCAATCCGTTTATATCTCTTTCCCACTGGCATTACTTTCGTTTTGGAGATTCTAATCTTCATACCATAGTCCTTACATTTCTGATCTAGCTCTGAAATATTACTTTGCAAACTTTCAATCGACTCTGCCATCACAACTAAGTCATCCGCATATGCGAGACTGCTTATTTTGTGTTCACAAATCTTAATCTCACCCACCCAGTCTATTGTTTTCAACATATGATCCATAAATAATATGAACAACAGTGGAGACAGGTTGCAGCCTTGTCTTACCCCTGAAACTACTCTGAACCATGAACTCAATTTACCGTCAACTCTAACTACTGCCTGACCATCTATGTAAAGACCTTTAATTGCTTGCAAAAGTTGGCTTCCTATTCCATAATCTCGTAGAACAGACAATAACTTCCTCCTAGGAAGCCGTAAGCTAAAGATCTGGTCCTGACAACCTCTAAGAGGCCTAAGCCCACACTGACTTTCATCCAATTTGTCCTCAAATAATACTCGCACTTTCTCTTTCAACAATACCTGAGAAGATTTTACCCACAACACTGATTAAAGAGATACCTCTGTAGTCGTTACAATCTTTCCTGTTTCCATGTTTAAAGATTGGTGTGATAACTGTTTTCGTCCAGTCTGATGGAACCTGTCCCGACTCCCACGCCATTTCAATCATCCTGTGTAGCCATTTAATACCTGAAATTCCACTGTATTTGATGAGTTCCGACTTAATTTCATCCAATCCAGCCGCTTTATTGCACTGCAATCTATTGACCATTTTCTCCACTTCCTCAAATGTGATCCTATTTCCATCATCATTCCTATCCCATTGTACATCGAAATCTGAAACATTACTGATCATATTTCACCTACATTGAGCAACTGTTCAAAATATTCCCTCCATCTGCTCAAGGCATCAACAGGATTCACCAGCAGTTTTCCTGACCTGTCCAAAATACTTGTCATTTCCTTTTTACCTCCCTTTCGAAGACTGCTAATTACACTCCAGAATGGTTTTCCAGCAGCTTGACCCAAAGTCTCCAACCTGTTTCCAAAATCTTCCGAAGATTTCTTCTTGGATGCTGCAATTATCTGTTTGGCTTTGTTTCTTTCTTCAACACAACTTTCTCTGTCTACCTGAGTTCTAGTAGACGAGTTAGAAAAAAATGGTTCAAATGGCTGTGAGCACTATGAGACTTAACATCTGAGGTCATCAGTCCCCTAGAACTTAGAACTACTTAAACCTAACTAACCTAGGGACATCACACACATACATGCCCGAGGCAGGATTCGAACCTGCGACCGTAGCGGTCGCGCAGTTCCAGACTGAAGCGCCTAGAACCGCTCGGCCACACCAGCCGGCCTCAACTGTTTACATTTCTTCGTTTGATCCTGGTTGTCACCTTTGGGACATTCCCGCGAGCAACGTCGGCTAAGATTCCAGTGGTCTAAGGCGCTGCAGTCATGGACTGTGCGGCTGGTCCCGGCGGAGGTTCGAGTCCTCCCTCGGGCATGGCTGTGTGTGTTTGTCCTTAGGATAATTTAGGTTAAGTAGTGTGTAAGCTTAGGGACTGATGACCTTAGCAGTTAAATCCCATAAGGTTTCACACACATAAGATTTCAGCCGTCTTCCTGTGAAATTTAAGTTAATTTTATTCCCTCGTCGTGTTGTCACTGTCCAGTGCTGCGTGTTGTTGATCGTTGTGGGCGCCAATATTCTGTGTGTCGTTGTATTGAAATCTTCTGGTCGTTTTGCTGGTTGCGTCGAGCAGAACTGTTTGGTTGATTGGTCGGTCGGCTGTCTGTCGGTTGGGTTGCCTTCCGATTAAGAGATTGTTGGTCAGGCTGCCTGCCTCGCCTAAACGGGCGTTAGTGTTACAATTCCAGGCCAACGCTTGGAACTTCTGAGCGCCGTTCCGCGTCTGTTAGATAGTAACCTCCCTGTTTGAGTTTCAGTTATTTGTTTGGTGAGTGGCCTTCAGCCGAGTTTTATATATCCTGAATTAATGTTCTTGTCTTGCCCTTAAAACATGAGATTGTTGTTCTTGTAGAGGCCTTCAGCCGAATTTTACATCAAATCTTTTAGGCCTTAAGCCGTTAAATTATTGTGTTGATGTGTGGCCTTCAGCCAAGTTTTAATATCTCTTAAATTAATGTTCTTGTCTTGTCCTTAAGGCATACGGTTGTGATGTTTTTGTATGGGGTCTTCAGCCGAATTTGCTTCAGTTGTTTTAAGATTAGGCCTTCTGCTGTTGGACTGAAACACCTCTTATTGCTTAATATGCGGCCTCCAGCCGAGTTCCATTAAAATTAAAGTGCTAAGGCCTTCAGCCTGTTTAGATTGAAGATTTAGAAAATAGTTTTGGGTGACACCTCCAGAAGAACCTTCTATGTCAGTTTCTTACTTAGGCCTTGCGTCTTACATTTTGAGTGTGGCCTTCAGCCGATCTAAAGTTAATCGAAGGAGATCCATTAGAACTTTGAGTGTTTTGCATTCTTGAGTAATACTGAGTGTCGACAAATAAAGTTTGTATGTTGACTGCAACTGACAGCAACCTCATTTTGGCCCCTTTCCACAACTTAACTCGCTCTGGACTGCTAGCCCACGTATTTCAGTTATGTTTGGCAGTGTCAAAAGTTAAATGATGCAGGTGTAACTCTGAACACTAATCAAGTCGAGAATCGGTGGAAGATGACTAATATAACTTATACAATGTCCAGTTTGGCTCTTCTCGGCAGCAACTGGAGATATGGTCCTGATGCTATCTTGAGGCAGGGGTACTGTCCAAGTATCTGGTGAAGCACTCAGAGTGACGGCGAAGACACAAACTTCAATATTGGTCACTCTTAACTTTCAGTTTAAGAAGAAGCTTTAACGCTTCGTGTTTACTTTTAATCTTCTTGAATGGTTTCACGTCCGTTCCTTACGTGTGGCTACCACTACTTTTAGCAACTTCCTGGAACCTGCTGCTGCTACCTCAGTAGCGGCTTTGTTACATTTTATTTTATTCATTGATTTATTTTATTTTTGTTCCCGCACCATACTAGTACTGAAGGTGGTGTGGACATCATAGTTTAAGCCAGTAGTAGCCTTTGTTGCCCAGGGTCCTGACATGTCTATCTGCAGAGTAAGTAGTCCACTGGTGGAACTTACTGGCAATTTCTCTTTCAGTCGCAGTTCATCTGTCAGCCAGCAGTTCTCCCGATGGGTGGTCCCGAGGTAGTCAGAAAACTAGTCGCAGAGTTCTGTTCTGAATTCGTTGCCGCCGTCGGCTGTCGCTGTCGGCAGCATTTCCCCAAGCAACTGTTGAATGCTCGAACCGAGATCATCTTACGCGTTGTGTCGTCTCAGGGGTAAGTGATGAGGATGAGGAGGCACTCGAACACGAAAGAGCGATGAGACGAACAACACTTAGTAAGCAACAGTTTGATATTACTTACTTTAATTAGATGCAGCGTGCAGATACACGGCAGGCCATAATACAAGCAAAGCGTACAATAAAGCAACTCGAATCCAATCTGTTCAGGTAGGGGCCACAAAAATCCATGTAACCACGATTGAATATCCGGCCACGTTAACCGTAAGCGCGTGACCACAACCCTGACCCAAGACTGCCTGCGAGTTGGCCGCTCCGTGCCTTTTCAACCCTTTAGACGGGGCGATGCAGTCCCTGCCTGCGGACCCTCTCCACGCAGAAGGATGCCACCTCACGTGGCTAAGGTAGCCAACCACTGCGAGTGAGCTGGCCGGTGGGGAAGTCGATAGTAAAGGACTCCATGTTAGGAACTTGTAGATAGCAAGACCAACGTGGGTGGGCAGCTTAGAGTATGGCTTGAGAATTGGATACATGTCCCTGATCTGTCCAAGGGCCCTGTCACGTTCATCTTCTGCATGTCTGCACCACGTTAGACGTCCGTCAAACGTGACGCCAACATATTACGCAAATAATGTTCAGTTTACTACTGTTTTCCTGATTACGGGCGGCAGAGCTGCTGGTACCATCTTCTTCGTAATGATGATGGACAGCCTGTTGTGTGTCTGAGTGGAGCCGTGCGTTCGTTTATAAGCAATAAGCATTTGGTAAATGGGAAATATTTGTGTGATGTAAGATGGAAGGAGAACATAGTTCATGTTGCGTGCTCTCTCTATGGCGCCTGACCATAACTACACTGAAGTAATGAAAGTCATGGGATAGCGATTTGCAAATATGTAAATGGTGGTAGTATAAAGAACAAAAGCTATAAAAGGGCAGTGCATTGGCAGAGCTGTCAGTTTGACTCACTTGATTAATGCGAAAAGATTTCCGACGTTATATGGCCACACGACGGGAATTATCAGACTTTGAACGCGGAATGGTGGTTGGAGCTAGATGCATGGGACATTCCATTTCGAAAATCGTTTAGGAATCCTATATTCCGAAATCCACAGTGTCAGGAGTGTGCGGAGAAAACCCCATTTCAGGCATTACCCCTCACCGTGGAGAACGTAGTGGCCTGGGGCTTCAATTAACAACCGAGAGCAGTGGTATTTGCCTAGAGTTGTCAGTGCTAACAGTCAAGCAACACTGCATGAAATAGCCGCAGAAATCAGTGTGGGATTGTAACGAACGTGTCCGTTAGGACAGGGCGGCAAAATTTGACGTTAATGGACTATGGCAGCAGAGGACCGACGCGAGTGTCTTTGCTAACAGCTCATCCTCTGCAGCGCCTCTCGTGGGCTAGCAACCATATGTATTGGACCTTAGACTACTGGAAAATGGTGGTCGTGAGATGAAGCCCTATTTCACTTGGCACGAGCTGATGGCAGGGTTCGAGTGTGGCGCAGATCCCGCGAAGTCATGAACCTAGGTTGTCAACAAGGCACTGTGCGAGGTAGTGGTGGTTCCATAATGGTTTGTTCTGTGTTTACAAGGAATGTACTGGGTCCTCTGGTCCGACTGATCCGACCATTGATTTGAAATAATTATGCTCGGCTACCTGGGAACCATTTGCAGCGATTCGTGGACTTCATGTTCCCAAACAACGTTGGAATTTTTTCTGGATGACAAGGCGCCCTGTCATCTGATCGCAATGCTGGACATTTCGAGTGAATCGTTTTGGCATCCATACCGCCCAACCTGAGCCCATCGAACATTTATGGGACATAATCGAGATGTCAGTTCGTACACAAAATCCTGCACTTTCGCAATTATGGATGGCTATAGATGTAGAATGGGTCAATATTTCTGCAATGAGTTTCCGACGACTTATTGACTCCATGCTATGTCAAACTGTTGCACTACACCGGGAAAATGGAGGTCCGACATGATATTGGGATGTGTACCATGACTTTTGTCACCTCAGAGTCCGTAGCGCCTCTCTGGAGGCTGGCCTTTCCATGCGGCGCCCTGTGTGTGTTTATCTGGTGTCTTCCGGAGAACAAAGTACTAGACAACCCCCTTCGTATTACTGTGGAAGAATTGTGTGTATGGTGGCCCCAAGTTTCACCCCGTGTTTCATTGTTAACAACAACAAAAGGTGGTCATTACATTCCATAAGTTCTCATCACCGTCTTTCTGCATTGACTACATATGAATTTAGCAGAGACCACGTGAAGTTTTTGCTCATAGTAGGGGAACAGCACATTACCAGTTTATATAAAATTTAGCGTCTCAGGCTCTACATGAGGAAGTGATTTACGAAGGACAGAGAGCAGCTTAGGATTGTCTGATGATGAACAACTACGTTGAGTAATAATATCTGTGATATAAAATACCTGGAAGTGCAGAAGTCTGCAGTGGAAGCTGTGTGAATATTCCTCCTCAGTAGTAGGTGGCCTTGCACTGAAGGGGCAGATCTCTGTGCTAGATGCTCCTTCATTGGATGCTGTGCGTATAGTTTATGTGCATCTTTGTCAGCAGCGAAGTTTCGATACTGAACTGGCTGAATACTCTGATTTATTAAACACTGAAATAACAGTCACGGTACAACATGTGACCTAGTTTGTAACCTGTCTGTGCCAAGTCGAAGCCCGCTAGAATCCAAAACAGAGCAAGCTAGTTTATCCAGAATGCCCAGGGCACCAAAGCTCAGTCGTTGTGCGCAATAGCAAGGCTCTCCAAAATGGTAATGCAGCACTATCAAAGTCCACAGGCAACGGCAGGTTTCGACGACTAGTTCAGGCGAAGGCACTAGCTGCTTGAAGAATCGAAGTGCCATAGCTCGGTCGATACGGATCTTGTACACAGTGATTTTGCAAAATTGGGAAAAACTGTAGGAGACGATCCCTAACAGAATGAGTAGCAAAACGGTTCCCACGGACATATGGCCGGAAATGCGTTCCAAAGGAGATACACCCTTTTGAAGGTGGAGATAAATGTTCTTTGACAGCGTAGTTTTCGATGCTTGAAAACACACGTAAGGACACAACAGGCAAGCGGTGTTTGCGCTCCGCACTAAAGAGGACAATTAGATGGAGCACCATCATGTGGTAGCCACATTATCCTTCACTAAAGGCACGTCTTCCAGCAACAAACGCAGAACCACCTGCAGGAAGTACAGACATGCTTCGTCTGTGAGGCGTCGTGGAAGAATGACTGGTGACACGAGGCTGTCTATGTTAATCCCCACCCACACATTTATGCTGAGCTTGTCCTGATGGTTCGTTGCCACCATAGTACGGGGATTCTCGGTAGTGTGCGCGTGGGTGTTGTAAAGGTTGTCGATGTTGCCCCTCGAAAAGATAGCGTTATCTCTGAACAGGATGGATGGCGGAGATACCAGTACTGTTGTGGTCTGTGCGACGGAGCACCAACAAAATCACCACAGCGGAGGCACGCCCGTAGATAATAAATCCTGCTCGCGTTGTAAGTAACACGGATAATGGCAGTTGTCGTGGAGAATGTGCCTCGCGATCATCTGGCTTACTCCACACTAGCGGGCCACCGGGTATGGTGCAAAGTCACCATGTATTAGGGGGGAATCACCCTATCTTTCACCGCGAATATTGCGGAAATGGAACGTGCTGTTGATGTGTGGTTTTAGAAGAATGGATTGGTAGTTAGGGGCTCCTATTGTTAGTCAATACGAGTTTCCGTCATATCACCGAAGTTAAGCTCTCTGGGGCTGAGTGACCATCCGGTATGCCGAGTGCTGTTGGCAAGTGGGGTGCACTCAGCCCTTGTGAGGTAAACTGAGGAGCCGCTTGATTGAGAAGTAGCGACTCCGGTCTCGTAAACTGACATACGGCCGGGAGAGCGGTGTGCTGACCACGTGCTCCTCCATATCCACATCAAATGACGTCTGTGGGATAAGGATGACATGGTGGCTGGTCGGTACTGTTGGGCCTTCCGAGGCCTATTTGGGCGAAGTTTAGTTTTTATTATTAGTCAGTAAATAGAGTGTAATAACACTTGGAAAATGTATTTTTTGTGCAAACATACACTTTTTAAGTGGGATAATGCCAACTGACATCAACATACTGAAGATAGGGTAAACTAGAATGTCATTGGTGTTTGTTGCAGGATTATAGTTCGAGTCCTTTATAAGATATCGTATTTTAAAAAGTTCCCACACCGACATTTATAGAAGAGCTGTGATAGCACACACTAAAGCATAACAGAAGTGCATATACCACTTACGTGGATTCTAACCAGTAAGAAGAAAATTGAACATTACAGGTTATGTTCAAAATGACCACCAGCAGGGACAATGGACGCTGCCAGTCTGGTGTAGAATGAGTGCTGCACACGCACTAGCATTTCAGCGGAGATGTCCGAGCAGGCTGCAGTAACACATCGTTGCATATCTTTAGGTGTAGTTCGTATGTACTTGTAGACAGCGTCTTTCAGCTTTTCCCACAGGAAAAAGTCTACAGGCCTCAAAACCGAGGAGCTGGCTGGCCAAGTTACAGGACCTCTGCATTCAGTACAACGATATGGAAACAATTCGTGAAGACGTGTTGTAATACCTTGTGCACCATGGGCTGGGCAGCAGTCATGTTAGTACCACAGGTTCCACCTAGTCCGCAGAGGAATGTCTTTTATCATCCGTTGAAGATGGTCTGTTAGGGCACTGCGATACATGTGCACGTTCAGTGAGACGTCTATGAAAAACGGGCCTATGTGATGATAGTTCACTATCCCATACCACACGTTGACACTCCATGGGCGCTGATGTTCCACATGATGAAGCCAACTCGGATTGTCAATAGGCCAATAGTGCACGATTCGGCGATTTACCTGGCCATGATTGGTAAATGTGCTTTCGTCACTAAACAAAATAATGATACATCTGGAGTATACTGTCGTAACGCATATGTACAGAAATTAACATGATTCTCATAATCATTCCCATGCAGCTCTAGATGGCGAGAGATGCGAGAGGATGGAACCTATGTTGACAGATAACGTGTAGGACACTAGCCTGACTCATGCCACTTCCTCGTGCGATCAGGGAAGCTAACGAGCGGATCATCAACAAGGACATTAATTTCCCTCTCATCTGTGGACACTTGTTTCCTCGTGTTAGTTGTCTAGGTGTTACGCTACTGGTTGAAGAGACTGATAAATAATTACCGAGATGGTTGACATCTATTGAGATGTCTTCCCGCATACACCTTTCAAGAACGAGCTGCGTTCTTCCTACTACATACACCATGAGCATGACGGGTTTTTCTTTATTTGTAAATCCCATCGTTCACTCATAACCTACTGCTTGAACTGTCGCACACTACTGACAAGCACTTCGCAAAGAACCCAAGGAACTCACACAAGCACGCTGTAAGCAAACATAACAACTTTGTACCTAGCAACTATGCAGGTTGAATGTCACAAACAAGGGTCGATGTGAAAACTTTTCAAAATACGATATCTCGTATGCACCTCGCAATAGAATCCTGCAACAAACACAACTAGCATTCTTATTTATCCTACTTTTAGTCTGTTAATGACAATAGGCATTGTTCCATTTAAAAAGTGTACGTTTGCACAAAAGTCACTTTCTAAGTACTATTACAATCTGTTTATTGGCTAACAAAAAAAAATGTTCAAATGTGTGTGAAATCTTATGGGACTTAACTGCTAAGGTAATCAGTCCCTAAGCTTACACACTACTTAACCTAAATTATCCTAAGGACAAACACACACACCCATGCTCGAGGGAGGACTCGAACCTCCGCCGGGATCAGCCGCACAGTCCATGACTGCAGCGCCTGAGACCGCTCGGCTAATCCCCCGCGGCTATTGGCTAACAGTACGAGTACCTTTCTACCAGTGCATTCTGTGAAAACCGCACATTAATAGCACTTTCCATTTCCACAAGGATTCGACAGCTTATTGATATCGTGAGAATCTCTGCCCACGCAATTTTTTGTTCAACAAAAGGGAAGTAAAAGAAGACAGTGGGAAATAAAGTAGGTGGCTACTGGCAATGACAGTAAATTCAATATTTTTCTCTGTCAAATAATCAATTCTTGGATGTGTTGTGTGACAGGCGGCAAAATCATGACGAAGAGTGATGCGACGTTTCCGGTTGTCTCTGGTTGATCCTCTTGCATTCATCGTTGACGTGTGGGAAACAAACTTTTACAAAGCTTTCAGCAAGCTCTTCGATCTTTAAAAGCGATTATCGCGACATATTTAGCGTAGCAGGCAAAGAAACAAGCGATCACTTTCTTGGAAGTACATAGCGAATGAATTAGTTTTGTTTGCTCCAGTTCCACTTGAAATGCCAAAGCAATTACTCTTTCAATATACTACAATTCCCGACGTATCTGTCCCGACGGGAGGGTCTTGACACGCTAGCCCAACGGCGCCTTCTAGAGGACCTTGCACCAGTTGGTGACTCTCAGTAATAAATAAACAGACGGAAAAAATCGCAATACCAGGAAGGAGTTGTGCAACATAAACGAAAGTTGGTAGCCATGTTTCTACATCTGAAAGATGTAGTGCCACTATGCAAATCAGGTTTACTTTAAGGGGAGGTTCTTTGAGAATTTTTTCTTCGGGATGTGTTATAGATATCAATGTCAAATTTGGTCAAAATGTTTATTGACATTTCCTCTACAAACTAGAATTTTTTCGACTGAAAATGTCGAAGAGCAAAGGCGGAAGTGCCGTCGGAAAGAAAAAAAATTTCGTTGTAGACCTCCACACGCGGTATGTCACAAGCCAGCCGGCTCGTCTGAAATCAAAATTGAGTTGACGTTAGCGAAGTACATAGGATTCTTCAGAAGTTGGACTTCGCTTAAATTATTTGGACCATAGGAAACAAAATAGAGGCCATTTGAAAAAAATGGTTTTTTTCATCGATTTTTCGACTTCGACGGCCAAGTAAAAATATTTATAGTTGATGGATCGGAATAAAAGTGGTACAACTCCTAGACAATTTAGTTAGCTTCGTCGGAAGCAAAGATTATGCCAATCGGTTCAGTAGATTTGAAGTTACCATACCGCGCGATAAAAAAAGTCATTTCGAGAAAAACGCGTTTGAAGTTTTGACTACAT
Source organism: Schistocerca piceifrons (assembly GCF_021461385.2). Lineage (NCBI taxonomy): Eukaryota > Metazoa > Arthropoda > Insecta > Orthoptera > Acrididae > Schistocerca > Schistocerca piceifrons. The sequence continues at coordinate 560,404,334 of NC_060141.1, forward strand.
ATAAATGCAGTATTATGCAACTTCGATCTGCTATTCGGGGTTCATAAACTAGAGCTTCCTCTTCCTCATAAGGGCGTTCTGCTTTATCTGGGCCATCCTGCGCTGCTCCAGAGCCGCTAGTAAGGCCAGTGACAAGCGGTTTTCTGCCGTTTGAATCTTGTGGTCGTCCGAATGCTTGTCGAACTGCGTCGAATAGAGTCCCAGGGTGACGTCCATCGTTGTCATGGTCTTCAGAATTGCTGAATATCCTTCGTTGAAGCTGCTCACTGCCCTGGAAGTCACAATCTCCACAGAGTTGGCACCAGAATGCAAATGCTTGGGGGGCTAACTTCCAAACACACGCTTTCAAACTTTCATTTGAATTTTGTGTGTTTCCTCCCAAGCACCGGTACAATAACTCGTCCTCCGAAAGAAAAAAAAACTGGTGCGTGAAAAAGGCCGATTTCAGGCAGGTGCATTTTTTTGTTCAACCGCGAATAACAAACATTTCCGTTCCGTATTCGGAAAAACCGTTTGAGGGGTGTGAGGGGTGGATTTTAAACACTTTTATGGGTCCAAAAATGAAATTAAAAAAATCGATTTTTTGAACCAAAAGATCGTAAACCTACCCTTAAATACACGCAGTAGAGGTCACGAACGTTAGTTATCTTTGAGATTGGACGTGGTGAGTCGATCTTGGTCAAGGATGCCTTTAAGGCGACAAAGACTCCATTATCGACACCTCACTGAGTTTGAACGAGTTCGTGTAATAGGACTAAGAGGAGCTGGATGTTGCTTCTGCGATACTTTTGAAAGACTTGGCAGGAATGTAGCCACTGTACATGATTGCTGGCAGTGGTGATCACGCGAACGTGCGGTCTCAAGACGATCGGGCTCCGGACAGCCACGTGGCACTACCAGGAAGTAAGGCCGTCGTATCCAGAGTATGGCTCTGGCCCATCGTACTGCATCTGCATTGGCAACACAACGAACTGTTAAAAATCGGTTACTTCAAGTACAGTTCCGAAGCAGACGCCCTACAGCGTGCATTCCACTGACCCCAACTACCCCCATTTGCGACATCAGTGGTGTTAAACGAGAGCTCGTGGAGGGCAGGGTGGATGGAGCTCTGTTGTGTTTCATGATTGAAGCTGGTTCTGCCTCGGAGCCAGTTACGACCGTGTGTTGGTTAGAAGGACGCCAGTTGAGGGCCTGTAACCAACCTGGCTGCGTGCTACAAACACTGGACCTACACCTGGAGTTATGGTCTGGGGTGCGATTTGGTATAACCGCAGGAGCACTCTTGTGGTTACCACACGCATCCTGCTGCAAATCTGTACATCAGTTTGATGATTCGACCTGTTGCGCTGCCATTCATGAACAGCATTCCAGGGGTGTTTTCCAACAGAATAACGCTCACCCACATACCTCTGTCCGACCTGTTGCGCTGCCGTTCATGAACAGCATTCCAGGGGTGTTTTCCAACAGAATAACGCTCGCCCACATACCTCTGTCGTAACCCAGTATGCTGTACAGAATGTCGACATGTTGCCTTGTCCTGCTCGATCACCAGATCGTCTCCAATCGAGCAGATGTGAGAGAAATCGTGGGATGACAGCTCCAGCGTCAACCAAAACTAGCATTAAGCGTCCCTGTACTGACCAACCAAGGATGGAACTCCAACCCAAAAACTGATATCCGGCACCTATACAAGACAATGTAAGCACGTTTGCACGCTTGCATTCAACATTCTGGCGATCACACCGGTTATTAATGTACCAACGTTTCATATTTGCAATAGCTTATCTCACTCTTACATTAACCTGTGATACTGCAATGTCAATCACCTAAAGATGTTACCTAGACAAATGTATTCCCGAAATTTCATTACTCTACATTAATTATTTTTTGGTGTTGCGACTTTTCTTCAGTTAGTGAAATCAACTCTATGATTTTGCTATGCTGCCGTGAAATAATCGTACAAAAACGTGGAACTGTCAAGGTTTAATTGAAAATCTGCACGATTTGGACTCCTCCGTTTAAAACAAGTATGTCAGAATACTGGCAGACATGTGAGATACGGGTTGATTTCTTGTTCGTTGCGCTAGGTGACAAATAAACTGAGCAAGCAACACAAAAAAGTATACAGGGTGAAAATTTTGTTCCACCGACAACGAGGTAATGAAAGATAGGGAATAGCTCATTTGGACAACGATGGGAGGAAAGTCAACTGTGACTGTATTGAAGCGTTCCCTTAAAATGAATTACGAGAACTATGGAGAACCAATCAGTGCGGCCAGGAAGCCGTTTTAAGTTCCCTACCCCTAATGAGAATTTATTGGCTGTCTCATTGAGTAGAAATTCGTACTGCCTCTATGAAGGAGTCTGCGAACATACTCGAGTATATCAACAACAGTTGCAGACAGTAGGCGGGATGGTGTTACCATACCATTCCTTCGACTTTTTAACAGCGTTCATCAATCATCGGTGAGCTTCAAAACGCGGGCAGATCTTGACTAAGCTTCTTCTGATTGGCGAAAGTATGTTACGTTAAAGTTTATGAGCAACACAGTGCCAACCGTTTAAACAATTGTCCGCCCTTAACCTTTATTTCACCCAGTAAATCATCACGGGAGAGATTCGGCTGAAGTAAGCAATCCTCGTTGTCTTGTCGGTCTTCCAGAGCACCGGTTTCCATCTTTCTCAAAGAAATTTGAGAGAAGCGTGGAACTTTCTAGGATGATCTTGAAAGACTGTCCTTCGTATGTAAAACAGATCTTATTTTTCAACATATTCTCCCTTTATGTTGCTCAGCGATTTTCGGTTATTGAGTTTTATATTTGCATTGCGATGTTTGAAGATTGGCAAAATACTTATGTATGGAGACCAAAATCTATGTATGGGAGTCAGAACGTGTTCTATCGACAAATTTCTTTAGTACCGTACAGGAAAAGTAGACGACTGAGGATACCAATTCTAAAGTATAACGAAGGGCTTCAAAAATTCGTGCTTCAGATTCCTTAGTTTTCTCATAAAATCATCACTGAGTGCAGATCCATTTTTTGCTTTTGAAATCGATACCTTATAAAGTAGATTTCCAACCAGATGGTCCAAAAGATATGTGTATTATTCGTCAGTTTCTGTTTTACCTATACAAGGTAGTCAACCATGACAGTCTCTTCTGCCGTCCGCAGTTGCCGAGCGGTTCTAGGCGCTTCAGTCTGGAACCGCGCGACTGCTACGGTCGCAGGTTCAAACCCTGCCTCGGGCATGGATGTGTGTGTTCTCCTTAGGTTAGTTAGGTTTAAGTAGTTCTAAGTTCTAGTGGACTGATGACCTTATATGTTAAGTCCCATAGTACTCAGAGCCTTTTGAACCATTTTTGAACAGTCTTTTCTATAAAGCAGAAGCCATGTCCATAGCTCTTCATCGTATGAAATCGTCTTCTACTTGTTTGGTTAAGGACCACGTGCTTCTACGCCCTTCTTTTATGATTGTTATGCTTTTGGCGGGAAATGACAGGCACACGTCTCATCTATGTAACACATTGGTGGCCGAAATCAGTAAGGCATTTTCAGAATGTTCTAAAAATTGTTGAAAAATACATTTTTACATTTAATGTTAGCCAGTATTCCACGGCACCGTTTTCCATAAATATAATTATTCACGTGCAATGTAGAGTTACCTTTTTTCTTATATTTCTAAACTTCTGGTTCTGTTGCAGATTTGGGACGTTTACGAAGTTCGACCACATTTTAATTAAAGTACCCATTTCTTAGCTGTTGATAATGAAGTATAAACAAATCTTCGTCAGTTTTGTATCGATTTCAGCTGACACTAAGGCTTCAGGGAAACAAATAGCAACAGTATACTCCAGTTTACGCATTTGAATAATGCATACTGAATTTTAAAACACATGCATCTCGATGACTTTAAAAAGACGTAAACGTAAAATTATTTCGTATATCCATTTGCACACGCGATTCGCACAACATATACCAGCACAACAAATACAAAATTTGTTTGGTGTCAACGCCATTCATGTGCCAGGTTTAGAGATTAGGTGTTATGCGAACGTTATGTAAGCGAATTGCAGTACCGCTTGACTAGTTGTGGCAGTTCTTTGCACCACTACCGGCGCATAAATGACCTTTTGATTTCCCATTTCATCACTATTTTGCTGTTTTTCCGTAATTTATGGAAGCCAGTTCACTTGACATGAAGTAGTGTGCCCCAGTAAATGATGCTTTGAACACTGCCGCATTCTGCTTGAATCGCACCCTTACGATTCAATCCACTAGTATTCTTTGCATAACGCTATGGAGCATAAATTCTAATGCAAGGCAGGCAGAGTGTCATTTATTGCCACTGGAGTGTCGGCTGCGTATTTCACACCTCGTGCTTTGTGCTTCGGTGTCGCACAAATCATTTAGCGTAATATATCAGCAAACAAGCCAGCCTGAATGTAAATGTAGGACATTGTGTCGTCTTCTGCCATTACTGTCTCTTCGCTTATTACGTTTCAATGGTGACAGGTTTACGGTCATACACAGAAGTATGCGTTTATTTCTACAAATTAATGTCACGTGAATCAGTAATTATGCCGTCCAAAGCAGTCTGTTATGTACGTCTGTAGGAAATATACGGTCTACACATGCCCGGTGTAAGTTATATTTAAGAAACAAGCAGGAGAAATTTACGCAAAATGACATCTCTTATAATTCACAGAGGGATGTTAAATTACACTTAAGAGACAAAGAGACTGGTATAGGCATGTGTATTCAAATAGAGAGATGTGTAATCAGGCAGAATACGGCGCTACGGTTGGCAACGCCCATATAAGACAAGTTTCTGTCGTAGTTGTTAGATCGGTTACTACTGCTAAAATGGTAGGTTATAAATATTTAAGTGAGTTTGAACGTGGTGTTATAGTCAGCGCAAGAGCAATGGGACACAACAACTCCGAGGTAGCGAAAAACTGGTGATTTTCCCGTACGAGCATTTCACGAGTGTACCGTGAATATCAGGAACCTAGTAAAACGTAAAATCTCCAACATCGTTGCGGCCGGAAAAAGATCCTGCAAGAACGGGACCAACGACGACTGAAGAGATTCGTACAACGTGATAGAAGTGCAACCCTTCCGCAAACTGCTGCAGATTTCACTGCTGGCCGATCAACAAGTGACAGCGAGCGAAACATTCAACAAACTTCATCGATATGGGCTTTCGGAGCCGAAGGCCCAATCGTGTACCCTTGATGACTGCAAGACGCCTCGCCTGGACCCTTCAGCACCGACATTGGACTGTTGATGACTGGAATCATGTTACCTGGTCGGATGACTCTCGTTTCAAATTGTATCGAGCGGATGGATGTATACGGGAATGGAGACAACCTCATGAATCCATGGACCCTGTATGTCAGCTGGGGATTGTTCAAGCTGGTGGAGGCTCTGTAATCGAGTGGGCCGTGTGCAGTTGGAGTGATATGGGACCTCTGATACGTCTGGGTACGACTCTGACAGGTGACACGTAAGTAAGAATCTTGTCTGATCACCTGCATCCATTCTTGTCCATTGTGCATTCCGACGGACTTGAGCAATTCCAGCAGGACAATGCGACACCCCACACGTCGAGAATTGCTACGGAGTGGTTCCAGAAACACTCTTCTGAGTTTAAACACTTCCGCTGGGCACCAAACTCCTCAGGCATGAACATTATTGAGCTTATCTGGGATGCCTTGCAACGTCCTATTCAGAAGAGATCTCCACCCCTCGTACTCGTACGGATTTATGGACAGCCTTGCAGCATTCACCGTGTCCGTTCCCTCAAGGACTACTTCAGACATTAGTTGAGTCCATGTCACGTCATGTCGCGGCATTCTGCGTGCTCGCGAGCGCACTTCACGATATTAGGCAGATGTACCAGTTTCTTTGGCTCTTCAGTGAAAAACACGGTGGGGTCTTCTACAAGACTCAGTCATGTGGGCGTTAGTGTTTTAGAGCTACATTATGTGCTAAAAAAGACTGAAGCACCAGAAGGAGAGGAGGAAGCGAAATGAAACTTCACGGGTCGAGAGGGTATGTGACGCTATTTCAGTGATTACAATATTGACTGAAATTTTGTAAGGTACTTGGTAGTAGGAGGCAGCTTATCAGCACGACTTTGCATTCTCTAAAACCTTGATGCATGCAATGATTCTGTTGAGAAAGGCGTCGTAAAGGAGTTTATCATCTTCTGACGCAAACCGGCAAACATCTGTTGAATGTTGACCTTGACAGTCCTGGTGGTTCAAAATGGTTCAAATGGCTCTGAGCACTATGCGACTCAACTTCTGAGGTCATCAGTCGCCTAGAAGTTGGAACTACTTAAACCTAACTAACCTAAGGACGTCACACACAGCCATGCGCGAGGCAGGATTCGAACCTGCGACCGTAGCGGTCGCCCGGTTCCAGACTGTAGCGCCTAGAACCGCACGGCCACTCCGGCCGGCTGACACTCCTGATACTGGCGCTAATACTGAGTTGACATCTGACCTGGTCCAACACATGTTCTATCGGGGGCCGATCTGGGGATCTTGCTGGGCACGAGATTACCTCAACGTCACGCAGAAAGTTCATAAGGCCATGTGCCGTGTGTGGATGAACACTGTCCTTTTGAAAAACGGAACAACCACATTGTAGCATGAGAGGTAACACCTGAAGAAGCAGGATGTCAGTGACGTAGCACTGTGCTATCAGAGTTGCTTCAATCGCTACCCGCCATGACACGATGTCATAATGGATGGCTCGCCATACCGTGACACCAGGAATAACACCGCTGTGCCCTTCCGAAAGTTTAGAAGAATGGTACCTTCCCACCATACTCGCCGACGCTGATCATCCTGGTTGGTGCTGAGCCGCGAATCATTGCTGAACACAAAGCGGCGCCACACATCTGCAATTCATTCTTCCTGGTGACGGCACCATTTAACACATCCGTTCGTGTTGTGATGTTAGTGGCAACAAACGCGAGAGACGCTAATGCCTTAGTCCACCCGCATTAGTCTCTAATCAGTGGTGTGGGATGACTCAAGAGTGTTGTAGGGAGTCCACCACTTGTTATCGGCTACAGCCGCAGACGTGAAAGGGTTGCTGTGTAGCTGGTAGACAATATGGCGATTCTCTTTTTGTGGTGATCACAAGTGGTCGACTGGGACTTGACGATGAGTATAAATGCCCTCACATTCCCAAGCAGTCTAACACCGGGCCACTGTCGCATCCGGATGCTCCACGAATCTGGATATTGCACGATTAGACCAGCTGGCTAAGTGGAGACTAGGACTAATGATATTTTTAAAAATATCCGGTATCCGATATATCGATATTTTAATAAATGTCATTTAAGTCCATCAATAGATCGAAAAAATTATCTGTTCATCGATATATCGACAGAAAAGTAGCAAAGTCATCATCATCACCATCCAGTATCCCAGGTATGGTATACAAAGCGCTCGACATCTTCTTGTGTCTTCATAAATCTTCTGTTTCAGGACAGCTTCCCGCTTGTGTCCTTTCTCCTCCACATTTGATCTTACAGTCTCTATCCAGCGTTTTCTTGGTCTTTCCCCGTGCTTTTCTTCCTACGAGGTTCAGGTTGAAATACCTTTTGGGCATGTCTTTGGCTATTCATTCTTATTATGTGCCCATACCACTGAGGCCTGCGTTTCTTTATGACACTGGTAACAGGAACGTCAATACCAGCTACTTTTCTATTCACCTCATTCCTTTCTAGTCGCCTGGTTCATAGTTCTAATGAATCTCATTTCTGTAGCCTGATTCTGCTGAGCTCTTTGTTTCACAGGCCACTGTTTCTAAACGATATGCTAGGATTGATACGAAGTAGGTATGGTACATGGTCGCTTTCGCTTTTCGTTGCATATAAATCGACGTACTGACAAAAAAAAAAAAAAAAAAAAAATCAGCTGCACAATGTAAATATATTGCCACTCTTAGAACAGTATATTAATTACTGATTTATAATTAAATTTTCCGTACTTCAACCAGATAGCAGCCTGCTTATACCGCTTAGAGCGAAAACTGAAAGGAAAACGATGCACATTTTTGCATGGCGACAACCACTTTCCTAACAATGGTAATTGGACATAAGTGGCAGAATAAAAGGTGTCTGATGCATCCGTCATTCGGTTTCGTCACATACCGGTTTTGTCCGGAACACTTCACGTCGACTTCTCTGTTTCTTCATTTCTGCAAACGGCAGCGAACTACCAGTCGTAAAATCAAAATTGCGTGGTGAAGTTAAACGTTGCAGTTTCCGTTGGTATCGCCGAGCGCCGATTGTGTGAGCAATTCCCCTCACACGTCTCCTCCCATCAATCTTGTCACTTAGACTTTTGTTCATCAGCAGTTTTTGAAGAACGCCAATTTGGTGAAACAGCACACCAGTTGCGTTGAAAATGATTTTTTAACATAACTCGTGGGCTATTACTTCACATCGAATATCTGGTTATTCCATTTACACCGGCACACACCAGTGCAATCGGACTTCTTCTTTATGCCATCTATATTTGCTTCATACAGTCAAACAGAAAGACTGGATGTGATGAAAGCTCAAAAAGTAGTAACACTCCTTCACACATTGAAAGTAAAATTATGTTGCACTACAATTTCAAATTTCAAATATTTACCGGAAATTGCGAAGGAAACATAATATAAAAAAAATCTGTTGGCACTCGATATTGCCATTTCGATATAGATATATCGGTGAAAAAGTCTGCCGACACTCATCGATACATTTTGGAGTAAATCTCGATATATATCGATACTTCATCAACCGTCCTGAGGGGGTCTCACAATGTGGCACGTTTGAAACTCCGCTATGTGCTAATAACGCCTTCTCACAGGAGTAAACGACATTCCCATGTCCTTCACAATCACTACTCAACATCTGAGGCTGTTTACGCCCCTTACACTTTCTACAAGGCCTGGTAACAACGCTAAACACAAACAACACTAACACACTCTGGTGGATGCTCTGTCGCAGAGGATTGCAGCTCTAATCATTTACACACTCGCCGACGGTGTGTTTGAGTACCAAGTTACACTGACGTCGTCCAGTCTTCTGGATGAGATGATTCGCTTTTTTCTCAGCGAAATGTACGTTAATGATCAACTATCTTTTACTTGTATCTGAAGGCGTATTGATTTACTTTGCTTATGACGTAAATCCTGTGATCAAGCTGAGCAATGACGCTTCACGAGAGACATCATAAAATGACTTTTGTGAAAATTATTTCCTATTTTAACACAACTTCGTAAGTTTCAGTACTGAGAAACAAAAGCAAAGTTTATTACATTTAGTACTACCGAAAGTGCCTCTCGTCCAACTGATGTAGTGTAACATTAAAAATAATAAACAGGACACAAACTTCTATTTTCTTAAGTGCGCACGCATAGTGATGAAAATCTTAGACGAAGAAACCTGTACCAGCTAGGGAATTTAGGTTCAGTCATCTTTGCCATAACTGACAGTTTCCAGTACATATACTCGTACAAATTCAGACTGTGTGCATATTCTCTATCATTTATGAACTTCAGAATAAAATTTTTGGAGTAACTGCTCACTTGGGTGAAAGGTAGAGATGGAACATTTCTATAATTTACATTGAGGTATTAACAAGAAAATAAAAAATAGATAGACCTGAATATGACACCAAATATAGGGAAGGTTTGATGATACGATCTGTGTTGATCTGCCACTAAACAAAGGAACAGGAATTGTTACAGACGCAACAAAACCTTCACTTTTCATGGAATGACCCACTTATGAGTGTGTAGGATTCTGTTTAAGCTGTTTGGAAAGTTAACGTCACTGCAGTCACACAGTGCATTTACGAGGGATTTTGTAACTAACCTGTTACTACGGATTATTACGTTATTATTGGGAATGGAAATACTTATTGCTTATGAAATTAACGTGAGAAGATTAGGGTCGCCACCGACTCTAACCATACAACTAATTAAAGGTTTGGTCTAGTCGGAAAATAAATTAATTTGATCACAGATCAAAAACTCACAAAAATACATACGTTGTGATGTCGCTCATAGGGGATACGATGTAATTAATAGTATTCCCCGTGCACTGTTCACGACAATCAAACATTTAAAATAAAATAGCACATGCAAGAACACTGTGCAGAAGATCAGCTCCCAGCAACATACCTGAAAATAAGACTTAATCTAAAGCATTTGTTATAAAATACAAGGGGAGGCAAATCACTGGACCTGTGCATAAGGAAACGCATTGGATGTGCTAACGGGAAAGCTACGAGGTGAGTGGCTTAGGTGCAAAAACGTAATCTCGGAACACAAGAGAAAATTGTAGATAAAATCATTCATTCCTAAGATAAGGATGTGAGGCATGTACACGATTCCCGATAACACGTGGTTTGTGGAGACACAATTTCTAGGTATAGTGCCAAATTCCAACAATATCACATCACACAATCATGTTAACATTATCTAAAACAAACATGCGATCGGTCAGTTAGTGATGCCGGTAGCCTAACAACTATAATGTTCTACCGCGTGGTTGGCTCCCCACGGACGAAAGACACATAAAGCAAGGAAAATTTACGAGAAGGCAAGGCTCTAAGTATTTATAAAGGTGAAAGCTTATGCAGGCACAGCTGAAGGCAAACAGACATTCATACAGAAGCGAGTGCTCACTTCTTATCGACACGTTTGTGTGCCGCTCTTCCGGTGGATCCAAGTCTGCTACAGAAATTTGCTAAAAGAAAAATCTGCCAAAGTTTTGCATTCCTTACTGCGACAAGGCAAAGCAATCTTCAAGATTTGAAAAGCGAGACCAAAAGCTAACAGCTCTCCCCTCGCCAAGTAACAGCGCGCCACGCGGTCAGTCTAACTCACCCTTCTTCGACTGGAGCACAGCTGTGGACGCTTCCCGTACCGGCGGCAGACTGCCTCCCGCTTCTCCAGCCTCTTCCACGCTCCGCGTGGCCCGGAAAACCCAAAGATGCCATTTCCGCCACCAACCTAACGCAGGTGGATTTCTCACAAGTAGCGAAAACCTCTTTGCCTACTTGACCACTACGAGAGTTGGCTATTCTGCATAACTGCTGCTGAATCTGTACGACTATTGCAGACTTTCTGCAGCAGACTACGCCACCGTCTAGCAACGTGACACACAACCACATTCATTCAATCACACCACTATGAGAGTAAAGAGAAAAGAGAAACAAGGAAAAGAAAGAGAAATGGTAGTGAAAATGGGCTACCGGACTAATGAAAGGTGGCTACAGGACCCTTTCAATTTTAATAGAGCTTTTATAGCCATCTCGAAAAAATTGTTACTTAACAAATTTTTTATGTACCTGTAGACATCTGTCAGCAGTACCGCTAAGCACTCAAATACCTGCGACAGAGTGCAGTACCTACCACTCCACTAGAAGAGCCAAAATAAAATGGCGCACCCCACTGATAAACTGGAGAATCGTGCAGCAGGTAGCTTTCTGCATTTGAAGTGAAACAACGTTGGTTGAAGTGCGTAGTAACCACGCTCCTCATATGACCCAAAGATTAGATGGCTCACATACTTCCTGTTTCGTCAAAAAAGTCGAAATGACGCAAAATGAAGTGGCAGACCATCTCTTTATGAAGAAACGGGAACCTCAACGTAAGCGGAGGTCCTGGTAGTCAAATGCTGACATATCATAACCCAAGCGATAGTGGAAAAAATGAAAAGCAGTTAGATCAGCATTCAACATCTTGCATGACATTTTCAACAAGAAAAAGATTGCCATCCGCTGAGCTGCACTTCAAAACTGAGGCAGGAACGAATATGTTGCAGCTGTGCCAGACCAGTTCATACGTCTTTTTGAGCCACCCCATCAGCGTGGACGAGTGTTGGGTATATCACTATAACCTTGCGACAAAGAAGCAAACTTCTGGGTTCCCGAGGCCCAGCTAGCAACAGATAAGGTGAAGTTAAGTGTTTTTTTATTGTCACTGTGTTAGTGTAGTGCTAACAGATTGTGCTCACAAAGGACAAATAATCACAGGAGCATACTACTGGAAGTGCCCTGAAGAGGTTACAGAAGCCTGTTGAAAGTTCTTAGGAAGTTGTCAAAGGAGCTGCTATCACTCCACAACAACGCTGCAGCCCATTCCGCATAGGGCTCAATCACGTACGCTGCTTCTTTGAGTTGTCAAATCTGGCTCATCGTTTCTTCTTCTGACATGTGTGACAGAACATTTTGACCTCCCCCATCCTATTTTGTATGTCTTCATATCTCATGTATCAAGGTCTATATAAAATTTTCGCTTCCTTTTCAAAATTCCAATGTTAAAGTTCTTACATTAAGGGCATAGCATGTACATTATCAAAATGGTAGAAACAAATTCTCCTCATTCAGTTACTTGTCCTGGTTGCAATAAGATAATTAGTTTCATCAGAAATGATGGTAATCAAAAGCTATTGGAGTTATAAAATTTCGTACACCTATCCACTGGAAAATCTCATGAACTAATAGTTAAATTCAGAAGGAAGGAGCATTTCAAAATTAAAGAGGTATTTTACATATTTTGAATAAAGTGTTTACATTAACCCAAGCACAAATAGTTTGAAAGATATTACTAATTTAAGATTTCACATAGTCCAAACATTCTGTGCTGGTTACAGCTAAACTACTGCAAATTTCCGGAATCTGTTCTTATACTTCTGATCGCCTGATTTTTCTGAGTTTATTGACACCTATATGAATGAGCAAGAGTCGTTAATTAAATATTACTAAATTTTCAATAACTAAATTCAACATACAAGACAGATCCCATGGTCACAAACCCGGGATTCCCTTTATGTAGACATAAAATAATACTGCATACTTTAATAGGCACTGATCATGAGAAATAATGTACAAACAAAATATATCGAAAAAATCAATGACCAGTAAAAGATGTACTTTCTGACCTATGGAATTTGTAAACTGTTATGGGACTGAAGCTAGCGCGATTTTTGTTCATTCTGTTTATATTGTTTATAGCCTTCGGCTGGTATAGCTAATCGGTTCTCTAGCCCAGCTTCGGGAACCTTTTGAGTTGCATTTCTGTTCGTGCAAACCCAGCTAAGAGAACTTGTTTCATAATAATGAGCATTTGACAATCAATAGATGTGTTCAATCATTTGAACTATGGTTGCGACTCTTAACAGTTCTGTAACTTTGAGAGGTGGCATGAGCCCCCTCTCATATTTCTATCTTACTCTGAGTAATTCGATTTTCCTCTCCAATTGCATGCGGTGAAAAGTCGCTATTCCTTCACACGCAGACTTCCCACGCAGCGTCTCTCGTCACCCGGGTGGTCCGGTGACAGGCGGGCTCTGCTGATCTGGAAAGGGTTAAGCAGGCGGGTGTGATGGAGTCGAGTGAACGCTTTCCGGACGCCGACATTGTCATAAGAGCGGCGGCGACACGCCCACGGGGGCCTGATGGAGCGGCTGGGCTAGAGATTCCGTTACTTCGCAGAAACTTAGTGAAAACACTTTCTGGCGGGCTACCGGCGAGACGTGGGAATGACTTGTGTTCCCAGGCGGTCCTGGTGGGCAAATTCCTGCGTTTTCTGCAAAATCATAACTGTGATTGGCTTGCTCAGGGAATCGCTCCGTGACATAGCAAAATCGGCGCAGAAATTGGCGCCAAGTATCTCCATTGGTGGAATAGTACTGTGTCGGCAATACAGGGGAATTTTCCGCCGGTTTTAGAGTTGCTGGTTGGAACGTTTAACCACGACCATTGTCATGGGGGCGGGAATGTTCCGTGGTTGGCTTGTACGGGTGCTCTTGAGAGAGTCGGCTCTCAGCTTTCGGTTGGAGTAGGTTACAAGACTGAGCTCTCGCTGCTCTGGACACCCTGCCTTCCGTTGGCTGTCTAATATACTTCCATTTAATTGTAACCGTTTGACGAAGTTGCTGAAGTTTCGACTTCAACGTAACTTTCCGAGTACAGTTGGCAATTGAGTGTTCTGCGTACAAGCGGCCTATGTTGTCCGTCTTGAACAGTTTTGGCTAAAGTTAACTGTACCGGAGTTACTGTGTGATTTTGCTTGTTAAAATCACTCACTGTACCGTCAGTGATTGTGTAGCGAGTCTTCCTCGTCTCCCTCAGAGGTGTAATTGTATTGCTAGGAAGCCTTTAGTCTGGAACAACCAGACTAGGAGAATTTGTTTCGGACTATACTCACGACATTATCATCACCACGACGGGACGTCGAAGCAACCAGCCATCACCTCCGGTATGCCAGATCGTGTCCTTGCAGTTAAGAAGACAGCTTGGTAATGTACGTCCACAGCACCGACAAATCAGGGAATTTTGCTAGCTGATAATCAGAGCTCAACACAGCTCAGCTCAGCTTTTCTAACTTTGTTCTGTCTTGGGTGTTCATTGTCTGAGTTATCACTACTGTAGAAGCAATTAACGTTGGGTTGGCTGAGTGTTTCTCTTAAGATTTGAGTTGCAAGGAATTGGCTCCACATACCACTTGGTCATAAATGTCACAATCTAGTTTATGGACAACTTCACCTTCACAGCATTTATTTGAGTATCCAATTTGATGTATTGTAAATGTTTCATGTGTTTTGTTTATTATTTTGAGTTTAGTCATAATAAATCAAATTGTTATTTTGGACAGAACTTTCATTCTGTTAATCGGTAGAGCAACCCTTTCATTTCTCACTACATTAATGAAACTTTTCTTTATCTAATTAATTTCTATGCACTTAAATTATTGCAGGTGCCAAACTGTTTTCTACTCCACTTGCAGGATCGATTACAGTCAGTTCGTGTTTCTTCTTAATCCATGTGCAACAAAAAAAGTCGGAGTTAGAGAAGGGGGGCTAAGAGCATGATTTCCATATGAAGATTCTAGAAGAATTTAGTGCTAAATACACTGCTAGCCCCGGCACCTCGCAACTTTGAATACTTAACTGCGTGTGGAGCAACGTTTTTTTCACTTCTTCTGTACTATGTGAAGTCTTACTTTTTGATGAGATAAGAATTAGCACTCTGCACATATGTCTGTGCTAAATACTCGTGTGTAAGATTTATTAGACTCTAAGAGACCTGGTCATCACTGTAGGATCTTAAGAATGTGATTAAAGATTGGTAAACGTTCAATTTTGAACTTAAGAAACAGCTTTTGGCTATTCATTTGAAAGATTGTCCCTACATCAGTATTTTCAGGTTGTGATCCAGCGAAAATGCGCAACTGCCTAGGCTAATTCAATAACAGGAAGGACTAGTTCACGTGACACACAGCACTCCTCCTTGTTTCCTGCATGACATGCATTTCCAGAGAGACGACGATGTCACTTTCGATGGGGAACAGTCAGACTGCATGCTTCTACAACTTAAGTCTCTGATAACTGAGAAAAAATTGAAGCGTTGTAGGGCTGCTATCTAAAGAAGGACTAACACCATGTTACGTGGTTGCAGATTGATTGTTTTCCTTAATCGTGATTAAAATTTTACGACTAACCTTCCTAGCATGTCATTTTGATCTACATATTTCTTTACTGATTTTATATCGCAAGGTATTCAATCGGGATTCCTACATTCCCCATCGTACCTAGATGTCAGATACCGGAAACGCGCTGTATCAAGGTAGATACAGTTTTAAAAATAAGCTTTAACTAGGTTTTGAACGGCTTTTCCTAGCACTCCGTAGAGGAATATTTCTGCAGGGAGTTTCACAAACCGTTTAGTATTTACGTAATACATGTAAACAAAGAATTAACCTTAAACTAGTTCTACGTATAAGACAGTCAAGTAAGTGATCTACATATAGTCACACAAATCAAGCGTTGTTTTTGCGAATCAGTGACACTTCCTACATCATGTCAACCTGTCATGAGCAGGATTCCACGAAATTAGGAGTCGTATGACAACATATTTACGAATAAAGACTAAATATAGCTGATACAAAGAGCTCAACTCTTTTTTTTAATCTTCTCTCTTTTCAGCCAATCCTCCATGATGGCATGTGCATTAATAATATTCGAAGTGTCTGACAAACATGTCGTAATTAAAGCACTTTGTAGGAAAGGTTCACATTACAACATATCATGTCATATATGGTGTCTGTTTTCCCTGCTACAAAAACTGCATAATATCCTCTATCTTCGGCTTCTAATGGCTAGTCCAAAGTATCTTAATATTGTGAAGAAAGACCAGCTCCAGAAACCTGCATTTTAGTCGTTCGGAAGAGGACCGTTGCAAAGACGGTCTAAACATATATATATCTCTCTCTCTCTATTAGGTGGACCGTTTTAATCCATAATGGGGAATAACTCGGTATAGACATAAGATACAGCAAACTATTGTAGGTAAAAGTTGTAGGTGGCAAACAGGGTCACGCATTGTTACTACTGGCCGTAACCTTGAACGTGATTTTGAAGTTCATTTGGGGCTTAAAGTGATTTTTTAAATATTTGATTGAAGGTTTGAAAATATCGGCAAATTTTGCTTATAAAATGACGTATTAGTCAAGGTCATGGCAAGCTCCAACTAAGGGTCACATAAGAAATAGAGGCAAATAGAGTTTCAGTTCCAGTAGGGATTGTCTCGGAACAGAGGAGGGACACAGAAACGTACACTTTTAGATACATATTGGAAGGGGCATCCTGAGGAATGAGAGGCGAGGGGACTCACTCAACGATTTGTAAATCAATGATCTACGTTTTTTTATGTTTGACCTTACAAATGTCAAAGTAACATTTATGCGTTGTGATGTATTTATTTTTACGATTAATTAAAGTGGAAGCTCAAGCCTCTCTTCGCTCTTTCCAAATCCGACGTCACAAATAGGGGTTCCCACGAAACAAAACTCAACATTAGAATGACGTTTGAAAATTATGTCTAAGACCATGGTTGTTGGTAGTGATAGGTGACCGTTTATGCACCTTCCAGTTTGGATCTAACATTGTATTTTGCTGTATCCCTCCGCTTTTCCGAGTTAGTCCCTACTGGAGCTAAAAGCGTTTTTGCTTATTTAACCTTCACTGAACATTGACGTTGAATAGTGACTCTTTTTATAGGTAAAATTTGCCACTCTTTTCAAATCATGAATCGAATATTGTGGTTTTCACTTAAAAAAATCACTTTAACCTCCAAATCTCGTTGAAAATCACTGAGGTCATGGCCATTAGTAGCAGTGCGTGATCCTCTTTGCCACCTACAACTTTTACCTAAAACATTTTGCTTTATCTCATGTCTATATCGAGTTATTCCCCATTATGGATTAAAATGGCATATACATTTCGCAAATTCCCGTTACAAACGTCTAGGACTTGTAAAGGGAAGTGAGTATAAAACTGTCTGAAGAGGAGCCCATGTCCGGAAACATTCCGCCTGGAATCTGTTTGGGGAGGAGAGAACCAGTGCAGTCTGCTGTTCTCTTTCATTTGTAATTTCTTCCGTATCGTAACTGGTATAAATAGTAGGCTTAATAATTAATAATAACAAGGCAGCGAAATAAATTTCTGAAGGACTTGGATTAGTAAAGAATTAAAATCTTAATCTTGGTCACCACACAATGGCTCTTACCACCACTCTGTTACATCTCCTCACTTTAGTTCAAGCAATTGCAACGAAAGAATATCTAATGAATGCACTTTTTACGCAACTACATATTTCTTTCCGAAGATCTGGAAGAAAAGTGATTGGGTTTACATTTAAAAGCATTTCCGTTCATGGGAATCGATTTTAATGCATATCTTACTTACGATATCCGACGCAAAATTCTAAGCCACCGGAAAAGACTACCGGTGAAGAACGGACCTGCAAAATTACGGACCATTATCCTTGACATCAGTTTGCTGTAGAATCCTTTAATATATTCTCGGTTCGAATATAATAAATTTTCTTGAGACCGGGAAGCTAGTGCCCACGAATCAGCGCTGTCTTAGAAAGCATCGCCCCTACGAAACTCAGCGTGCCCTTCTGTCATGTAATATGCTGCGAACTATGGATGAAGGACAACAGGCAGACTCTGTATTTCTAGATTTCTGGAAAGAGTTTGACACGGTGCCCCACTGCATACTCTTAACGAAGGCACGAGCATAAGGTATAGGTTGCCAGATATGTGAGTTGCTCGAAGACTCCTTAAGTAATAGTGTTCAAGAGAGACAAGGGTATCGTCAGGAGTGGCCGAAGGAAGTGTGATAAGACCGCTATTATGTTCTGTATACATAAATGATCTGGCCGACAGCGTGGGCAGCAATCTGCGGCAGTTTGCTGATGATGCTGTGGTGTACGGGGAGGTGTCTAAGTTGAATGACTGTTGGAAGATACTACATACTTAGACAAACTTTGTGAATGGTTTGATGAATGACAGCTAACTCCAAATGTAGAAAAATGTTAGTTAGTGCGGTTGAGTAGGGAAAAAAACAGTAATGTTCGGATACAGCATTAGTAGTGTCCTACTTGACACGGTTAGGTCGTTTAAATATCTGGGCGTAGGGTTGCAAAGCGATGTGAAATGGATCGAGCGTGTGAGGATTATGATAAGGAAGGTGAATGGGCGACTTCGGTTCATTGGAAGAATTTAGGGAATCTGCGGTTCGTAGGTGAACGAGACCACATGTAGGACGCTAGAGCGACCTGTTCTTGAGTACTGATCGAGTGTTTGGGATCTGTAACAGGCCGAATTAAAATAGATGACATCGGAGCAGTTCAGAGGCCAGCTGCCTGATTTGCTACCGGTAGGTTCGAATAACACGTAAGTGTTACGGAGATGCTTCAGAAACTCAAATGGGAATTCCTGGAGGGAAGGCGACGTTCCTCTCAAGGGACACTGCTGAGAAAATTTAGAGAACCGGCTTTTGAGCAGGTGACAGCACAACGCTTTTAATGCCGTCAACATACATTTTGTGTAAGTACCACGAAAATAAGATACGAGAAATTAGGGCTCATACGGGGGCATAAAGACAGTCGTTTCTTCTTCGCTTTGTTTGCAAGTGGAACAGTTAAGGGAATGACAAGTAGTCGCACAGGGTGGCTTGCGGAGTATTTATGTAACTGTAGATGTACAACATCGCCTGAGAAACCGGAGCTGAAAGTTGATAATGAATTACGCTGTGAATCGTCGTTGCATCCGCACAGTTGATCAATTATTCCCACTGCATTTCCAGAAGCTAAATTCCAATTTAAACCCCTTCGAATGAAGTTCTGCGCCACGCCTCGCCGTAAACAAATATCGAGCGGTCAGCTGAGTGTGGTCCTTCATGACGAATTCGGAGCAGTATTACTCCGAATTGTTTTCGTATAACGAGGCTTAAGATTGTAATTCTTTACTAATATAAGTTGTTCGAGAAATTTATTTGCTTACTTTGTACTATTCCTTACTGTTTATTTTTTAACCTTCCTGTTCCGACCAATCATGATACTGAAAAAATACAAATGAAAAAAAAAGCTTGCAGAAAGTATTTGAGAATCGAACACATGTTCCCAGCTCCACAGTCAGATCCCTTGATCGCCACGCGAGCACCGCTTTCTTTGTGCAGCGTTTACCTTCTACTACCAGTGACAGTCGTAACAATTCCTTTGCTCGATCTATAGGAAAACGTGGTTTACGAACACGGCATAAAGTGATGAAAAATTCTCAGTTTTCAAATATCTATGGATACTGTCATTTTAGAGTCGATTACGTGTCATGAACTTCAGTGTTGCGCCAAAATATCTTAAAGACTTTCATTTTAGGTTTATAAAAGCGGTCTACCAAATATTAATCGAATCTGTTGGCCGTGTCTCAGGTCTTCCCCTTGTAAGAGCATTCAAAAGAAAGACTGCTGCACTCAGTAGCCTGTTCGATTCCCGGTACCACCTATGAAATTATGTTACTGGAAGAACTGAAAATTCTAAGTTAAGTGGCGGTTCAGAATTCAGAAATCGGTATCAATGACTGTAGATCATCTCCAGTCTTGTCCAATACGCAAAACGAACAGAAATCGGTAAATTCAGTCCAACGAAAAACTAGCCAAAGTTGCAAATTTCACTTTTTTTTATTCACTCGATGACTAGTTTCGGGCTGGAACTCATTTTCAAGTCATCATATGAAGAACAAACCGGGTTACTAATTACGGATTAACAGAAGTTGCTGATCCGCCATTCTTCCAACATGCTGGAAGCTCTTAAATCGATAAACTGGCTAATATCGTTTAGGACTCTGATGCTAAGAACACTATCGTTTAGCCGGCCGCTGTGGCCGAGCGGTTCTAGGCGATTCAGTCTGGAACTGCGCGACCGCTATAGTCGCAGGTTCGAATTCTGCTTCGGGCATGGATGTGCGTATGTTCTTAGGTTAATTAGGTTTAAGTAGTTCTAAGTTCTAGGGGACCGATGACCTCAGATGTTAAGTCCCACAGTGCTCAGAACCATTTGAACACTACCGGTTTTTACGTACCGCCCACATCTGTGTCTCTGTTGGTAATGAAATTTTCTAACCCCATCCAAGTTCTATAGTAAAGGGTATTTATAAATATGGTCGATAGCTTTGGTTTACAAAATTTATAAAGCAGAGTTACAGAACGTCAAAGCGTGCAATAATAATTTCTCACCAAATTCTTAATGTCAAAAGTTTATGAAAACTCGATGAAAATAGTTTTAAAAGCCCAGCCACCTACCAACCATCATGGACCGCCCACTAGTTGGCTATATGTGTCTACCACTGATCTAGATAAATACTACGGCTTCCTTCGGATCACAAAATAGTTTTCGAAGAATCTGGGTATATGGATTGTTGTCAATTTTATCGTAGTAGTAATAGTTATATCATTTATATCTTCGCTCACACTTGCGCGGACAGTAACTCGTACTTCTCATATAGCTTAAGACACCATGCTTTAGCGAAGACTGCTGGTCAACAACAAAGATATTATCTAAAGTGGTGTCAGTGGTAAGCTACAACAGATGGCACCAAACCCCTTTCATATGCTGAAAGCAAGTTAAAGTCTCTTGGAAGCAAGTGACTGGAATTAATTAGCCAATAATATAGAGCTAGAAGAATCTGTGCTTGAGAGGCTGTTTGCATCAGTTCGCATCCCTATATCCATCCGACACACTTTTGGCTTTTCAGTATTTATAAAAATGGACTAAAAGAATAATTTTATCTACAGAGGCTATTTAACCAGCATTTATGTCCAGTGCAGTCGACTTCGGCTCGAAGTTCCACCTTTCACCGTGGATGCCACACCGCTGCAAGTCTTAAGATTCGTTATGTTTTATGACTCGTTACTCCTCAGTTCACCTTTCAGTCCCATCACGAAATAACACACCTTGCAACAGCACCCATGTAGTTGCATAAGAATTTCCCAAATGGTTCAAATGTCTCTGAGTACTATGGGACTTAACTACTGTGGTCATGAGTCCCCTAGAACTTAGACCTACTTAAACCTAACTAACCTAAGGACATCACACACATCCATGCCCGAGGCAGGATTCGAACCTGCGACCGTAGCGAAGAATTTCTCATTTGCAGAGGGAAAGTACATGTGACATTAACCAACGAGCTTGTTTCTCAGTCGCGTTATGTAATACAAATGTAATTAACTGACATTAATATTACTCTATATCTGTAATCCTTCTCGACCGTCTATAAACGATACTCCATTATTTTACCTATAGCTTTACGAGACATTGTTAAAAGAAAATTGACTGAGGATGATTTTTATCCTGTATATGTTAGTTTACTACCTTCCTATTCTTTGTTGCTCCACATTATAATCATCTACGATTCTCGCCTGACAAAACGTCAAACGAAACGCGTTACAAAACGTGGGCGGATTCTTTTATAAAGCCTTTATTGTATACTAAGGCGAGTACTTTGTTGAGAGTTTAAATTCGATAATGGATGGTAATCTGAAGTGATTATCCGCTAGCATTCTAGAGGGATCTCATGAAAAAATACGTGGAGGCTAGAAGCATTGTGAATAAAAGTACAACGGTAGACTTTCTCGGCGTCCTATCGTTCATGTTGGTTCTGCAAAAGAATAATTGAGGCCTCAGTAATCCACTACCAACCCCTCCTATTTGGGACCAGCTTGCTGGAGTGCGGTAGTAAGGAGCACAACTTGCAGCTAGAAGAAAAGGTTGGGGGAAACCGTAATTCTCTTCTGTAATAAAACGGGCGAAAGGTGCTAGAAGTTTGGTGGAAGTAGTATCGATAAAAAATTTATTCTTTATTTTCTTTAATGATCTTTTTCTTGAATTATTCTCTGACATTTGTTGATTTTATGCTAACTAAGTATTTAGTGACTGACACTCACTTATTATGATGAAGTCAAGCCGAACCCAAAATCTCTGGAATAAGGACGATCTGTTCATGACATCCGAAGGGAAAGTGTTCTGAATGAACATATGGCCTGTAAGATGGTTAAAATTTAATTATTTATTTAGAAATGTGCAGGCTACAATAGCATCAAGAATGCAGACTACTGAAAACTGTGCGACTGTGCAAGTTTACTATACTCAATATATATATACGAATAATAATAATCATAATAACAGTAATTATCAATTTCTATGAAGATCTACTTGTCCTTGCACTTATTTCCTTAATATGCGTCCCGTAAATGATTTCAACATATGTTGCTTCCTTGATTACTTCTGGACTTCGGCATAATATTTTCTACATGTGACACGAGCAGGAAGACACAACAATAACAATATTTTTTCTGGTCGTGAGTGCGGACGTGAGTCGTGTGAGTTATTTTTATGGCTGTTAGTGTAAAATTCTGATCTATTCACACAGCGCCCCTCTTCTTTCTGCAGTGTAACGCGACACACACGTATCTACATCATGTGGGTTACTTTGATGAGTACTTGCCTGCTTGGTGCAGCGTTTGCATTGTTGTGGACACGTTTAGAAGGGCAAAAACATCACGATTTAAATAATTTTAGGAAAAAGGAAGACAGTGGAAGCTGAAACTAATTCAGTGCCAACGTAACTAACTAATAAAATCATTCAGAGAAGTATCACCTTTCAAAAGGTGCTCACATAACAATATGTTAAAGTACAAAAGGCTACAAATATTTACCAGTGCACGTGAAAAAATTATTGCAGCGCCAAATATTGTCATAACTTTCACAAATCCCACGTGCTATCTCTCCATCAGGAAAAGGAACCTGCTGCAAAGAAAGAGAGTGCCCACGCTCGGTGGCCAGATAGATGGTCTGTCGGTTCGAGAACCGGTACCTGGAGTCCACTCAAGGCCATCGGTTCCGCGACTGGGATACGTTGGCTTCAGTGGTCCTTCAACGTGACCAAGGGAGTGTGCCAAGTGTTGTGTGTTACTATAACTAAAACGAGAACTTAGATGGAATCTTTTTAAAAAGCTACCTACGATAATAACTGAATAACAATTTGGCAAGAGGAACTGCTATACAGCTTGCAGATTAAAAGCATCACATCTGGAACTAGCAGAACATATGCATTTATTTCACCACATTGACCCCTTTGATGGTGCCTTACTCATCATAAACCGCATTAAACAGATTAACTATGCCGTGCTTTTGAACTCGGACGTAATAGAAACGGCGGTGAGCATTTATTTTCAAGATAGCGCAGTAGTAGTTAGGTAACAAGTAGAACAACCAAAATTGCAATTAAGTTGGTAGTACAAGAATCTAACTCGCCATGCTTTTCTGGTAGGTACAAGAAACAGGAAACACAGATTCAAATAACAAACTTACTCATGTAAGGAGCCACAAAGTTTTCAATTAGTATGAAGGCACGTTGTACTAGCAGTGGGGACAGGCACTCGCTCAAGATGCACAAGGAAAAGTATTCAGGCATATGAAGAGGACTCTTTACAGTAATACGTGAAAAAAAAGAGTTGCATACATAATAGCTGCAGTTATTCCAAATAACCCGAAGCACGCCATCGGTGAGTTCTAATTTAAAGTATTCCAGACCATGGCGTAATCCCTGGACTCTGACATGATACAATCCTCGTGGATATTCAGGCAAAACAGCGCCCTGAAACTGATCAATTTAACCCCAAAGTTCATATGAGAATGGCAAGCAAAATCCATTCGGCGGCGTTCAGAGAGAGATCGTGAAGGCCTTTATTCGATCTGGATTGCACCTAACGGACTGACAACACGTGATTCCTTATACAAAGAAATCATCCCGAAATTAATCAATAAAGTCATATATTTGTACAAGAATAACAAGTAAAATCCCTTCTTTAATTTACAGATAGAAGAAACAGACAGCGTGAAAGCATTTATTCGAACTATAGTCAACGTCACTCAATCAACACGCATGATTCATCACGCAAACAAGACATCCTGGTACGAATCAGTTGATTTAGAAGTATGTGCGAGAAGCAACAGAAACTCTTCATCGTATGAAAGACGAGAAACTCCCATGAAAGCACTCAGGCAAGACGCATAAACTACCGGATCCTCAGACAGCGCGTATGCATGCATGATCCAGTGCTCACAGCTGCATCCGGCAATCGACAGCCCACCTGGGTTATTCGCCAGCCCACAGCTCTTCACTGGTCCCGTCAGATCCGGATACATCCAGCAGTTAAGATGTCACTGCAATATTCACCCAGAGATTGTGTGCGCAAAGACAGAAACAGAGACACACTACTCATTTACTTCGGAAGTACTGCAGCAGTCATTTAAGATGGCTAAGAAGGATGTCGAATTCTACAATGAAGCGCCAAAGAAACTGGTATAGGCAAGCGTATTCAAATACAGAGATATATAAACAGGCAGAATACGGCGCTGTGTCGGCAACTCCTATAAAGACAACAAGTGTCTGGCACAGTTGTTAGATCGGTTACTGCTGCTACAATCGCAGGTTATGAATATTTAAACGAGTTTGAACATGGCGTTATCGTTTTCGCTCGAGGGATGGGACCCAACATCTCCGAGGTAGCGCTGAAGTGGGAATTTTCCCTTACGACGATTTCACGAGTGTACCGTGAATATCAGGAAGCCGGTAAAACATCAAATCACCGACATCGCTTTGGCCGGAAAAAGATCCTGCAAGAACGGGACCAACGACGAGTTATGAGAATCGTTCAACGTGACAGACATGCCTCTTCCCCCAAATTTCTGCAGATTTCAATGCTGGGGCATCAACAAGTGTCAGCGTGCGAACCGTTCAACGAACCATCATCGATATGGGCTTTCGAAGCCGAAGGCCCATTCGTGTACTCTTGATCAATGCACGACTCAAAGCTTTACTCCTCGTCTGGACCCGTCAACACCGACATTGGACTATCGATGCCTGGAAACATGTTGCCTGGTGGGACGAGTCTCGTTTCAAAGTGTATCGAGCGGATGGACGTGTGCGGGTATGGAGACAACGTCATGAATCCATGGACCCTGCGTGTCAGTAGGAGACTCTTGAAGCTGGTGGTGGCTCTGTAATCGTGTGGGGTGTGTGCACTTGGAGTGATCTGGGACCCCTGGTACAACTAGATACTAGTCTGACAGATGACACGTACGTAACCATCCCGTCTGACAACCCGCATCCATTCATGTCCATTGTGCATTCCGACGGACTTGGGCAATATCCAGCAGGACAATGCGACACGCCACACGACCAGAATTGGTACAGAGTGGTTCCAGGAACTCTCTTCTGAGTTTAAAACTTCCGCTGGCACCAAACGCCCCAGACATGAGCATTATGGAGACTCTCTGTGATGCCTTGCAACGTGCTGTTCAGAAAAGATCTCGACCCTCTCGTACTCCTACGGATTTATAGGTAGCCCTGCAGAATCCTTGGTGTCAATTCCTCCAGCATAACTTTAGACATTAGTCGAGTCCATGCCATGTCGTGTTACGAAACTTTCGCGTGCTTGCGGGGGCCCTACACGAAATTAGGCAGGTGGAACAGTTTCTTTGGCTCTTCAGTGTATTACTGTGTTGATACAGGATCCTGTACATAATTACAATAGACGTCAGAATGGAAAATGACAGTCATTCCTTCAGCTGTGGGTTGTCTTTAGCATAAAAAGGAGTGCGCAATGCTGCAACAAAAATTTTTGCTAATTTAGCCAGGAATATAAAATGTCTTGCAGATAGCAAAGTAAAATTTGAAAACAAATTTATAAAGTTCCTCCATGACAGTTCCTACTCTGTGAAAATTTTTTATTACTCTAATGTGTGAAATGTGGTGGGTGGGAAACAGTAACTCATTTCTACAGCTACTTTAAAAAAATTAAATGCTCATCATGTAGCAATATTTAAAAATTAAATTGTAATATGTACGTAAAATCACTCACTCCACATCATTAAGAATTATCGTATAATGTTCCCTGGAACATGAAACTAAGTGACTAAGTAAGAAGAATGAAAAAACAAAAACTTGCATTCAGGTCCTCGTAGTATTACTTATTTTTCCGCATGAATTATTGTCATTTATCATTATTGCATGAGATATGGAATGAGTTATGAAGCATGTCAGTATATTAACAGCCAGAGCGATTCAACCTCTACTTTAAATATATGTATTTACTAATGTACTGTTTGCGTAGTCGTCGAGGTTGCAGATTACACGGAACTATGGCACCATGCCATTGTACCTGTTTACTGTGCAAAATATGTAATAATAATAACAATAGTAATAGTGGAAATAATCCAGTTATCTGGTTGATACACGCCATTATAGTTATTCCTTTATTTGTTGTTTTATGTAACCTGAGGTCGTTATGGCTTTCAGGTCTTCTCTTATATCAGACCAGAAAATATTCTTATCAAAAATTGTTGTTGTTGTGGTCTTCAGTCCTGAGACGGGTTTGATGCAGCTCTCCATGCTACTCCATCCTGTGCAAGCTTCTTCATCTCCCAATACGTACAGCAGCCTACATCTGTTTAGTGTATTCATCTCTTGGTCTCCCTCTACGATTTTTACCCTCCACGCTGCCCTCCAATACTAAATTGGTGATCCCTTGATGCCTCAGAACATGTCCTACCAACAGATCCCTTCTTCTTGTCAAGTTGTGCAACAAAGTCCTCTTCTCCCAAATCCTATTCAATACTTCCTCATTAGTTACGTGATCTACCCATCTAATCTTCAGCATTCTTCTGTAGCACCACTTTTCGAAAGCTTCTATTCTCTTCCTGTCCAAACTATTTATCGTCCATGTTTCACTTCCATACATGGCTACACTCCATACAAATACTTTCAGAAACGACTTCCTGACACTTAAATCTATACTCGATGTTAACGAATTCCTCTTCCTCAGAAACGCTTTCCTTGCCATTGCCAGTCTACATTTTATATCCTCTCTACTTCGACCATCATCAGTTATTTTTCTCCCCAAATAGCAAAACTCATTTACTACTTTTAGTGTCCCATTTCCTAATCTAATTCCCTCAGCATCACCCTGCTTAATTCGACTACATTCCATTATCTTCGATTTGCCTTTTGTTGATGTTCATCTTATATCCTCCTTTCAAGACACTGTCCATTCCGTTCAACTGCTCTTCCAAGTCCTTTGCTGTCTCTGACAGAATTACAATGTCATCGGCGAACCTTAAAGTTTTTATTTCTTCTCCATGGATTTTAATACCTAGTCCAAATTTTTCTTTTGTTTCCTTTACTGCTTGCTGAATATACAGATTGAATAACATCGGGAAGAGGCTACAACCCTGTCTCACTGCCTTCCCAACCACTGCTTCCCTTTCATGTCCCTCGACTCTTATAACTGCCATCTGGTTTCTATACAAATTGTAAATAGCCTTTCGCTCCCTGTATTTTACCCATGCCAACTTCATAATTTTAAAGAGAGTATTCCAGTCAACATTGTCAAAAGCTTTCTCCAAGTCTACAAATGCTAGAAACGTAGATTTGCCTTTTCTAAATCTATTTTCTAAGATAAGTCGTAGGGTCAGTATTGCCTCACGTGTTCCCATATTTCTACGGAATCCAAACTGATCTTCCCCGAGGTCGGCTTCTACCAGCGTTTCCATTCGTCTGTACAGAATTCCCGTTAGTATTTTGCAGCTGTGATTTATTAAACTGGTAGTTCGGTAATTTTCACATCTGTCAACGCCTACTTTCTTTGGGAGTGGAATTATTATATTCTTCTTGAAGTCTGAGGTTATTTCGCCTGTCTCATACATCTTGCTCACCAGATGGTAGAGTTTTGTCAGGACTGGCTCTCCCAAGGCCATCAGTAGTTCTAATGGAATGTTGTCTACTCCCGGGGCCTTGTTTCGACTTAGGTCTTTCAGTGCTCTATCAAATTCTTCACGCAGTATCATATCTCCCATTTCATCTTCATCTACATCCTCTTCCATTTCCGCAATATTGTCCTCAAGAACATCGCCCTTGTATAGTCGCTCTATATACTCCTTCCACCTTTCTGCTTCCCTTCTTTGCTTAGAACTGGGTTTCCATCTGAGCCCTTGATATTCATACAAGTGGTTCTATTTTCTCCAAAGGTCTCTTTAATTTTCCTGTAGGCTGTATCTATCTTACCACTAGTGGGGTAAGCCTCTACATCCCTACATTTGTCCTCTAACCATCCTTGCTTAACCATTTTGCACTTCCTGTCAATCTCATTTTTGAGACGTTTGTATTCCTTTTTGCCTGCTTCATTTACTGCATTTTTATATTTTCTCCTTTCATCAATTAAACTCAGTATTTCTTCCGTCACCCAAGGATTTCTACTAGCCCTCGTCTTTTTACCTACTTGATCCTCTGCTGCCTTCAGCACTTCATCCCTCTAAGCTATCCTTTCTTCTTCTACTGTATTTCTTACCCCCATTCTTGTCAATTGTTCCTTTATGCACTTCCTGAAACTCTCTACAACCTCTGGTACTTTCAGTTTATCCAGGTCCCATCTCCTCAAATTCTCACCTTTTTGCAGTTTCTTCAGTTTTAATCTACAGTTCATAACCAATAGATTGTGGTCAGAGTCCACATCTGCCACTGGAAAGGTCTTACAATTTAAAACCTGGTTCCTAAATCTCTGTCTTACCATTATATAATCTATCTGAAACCTGTCAGTATCTCCAGGCTTCTTCCATGTATACAACCTCCTTTTATGATTCTTGAACCAAGTGTTAGCTATGATTAAGTTGTGCTCTGTGCGAAATTCTACCAGGCGGCTTCCTCTTTCATTTCTTAGCCCCAATCCATATTCACCTACTACGTTTCCTTCTCTTCCTTTTCCTACTATCGAATTCCAGTCACCCATCACTATTAAATTTTCGTCTCCCTTCACTATCTGAATAATTTCTTTTATCTCATCATACATTTCTTCAATTTCTAGTTGGCATATAAACTTGTACTACTGTGGTAGGCGTGGGCTTCGTGTCTATCTTGGCCACAATAATGCGTTCACTATGTTGTTTGTAGTAGCTTACCCGAACTCCTATTTTTTTATTCATTATTAAACCTACTCCTGCATTACCCCTATTTGATTTTGTATTCACCTGACCAAAAGTCTTGTTCCTCCTGCCACGGAACTTCGCTAATTCCCACTATATCTAACTTTAACCTATCCATTTTCCTTTTTAAATTTTCTAATCTCTCTGCCCGATTACGGGATCTGACATTCCACGCTCCGATCCGTAGAACGCCAGTTCTCTTTCTCCTGATAACAACGTTCTCCTGAGTAGTCCCCGCCCGGAGGTCCGAATGGGGGACTATTTTACCTCCGGAATATTTTACCCAAGAGGACGCCATCATCATTTATCCATACAGTAAAGCTGCATGCCCTCTGGAAAAATTACGGCCGTAGTTTCCCCTTGCTTTCAGCCGTTCGCAGTACCAGCACAGCAAGGCCGTTTTGATTAATGTTACAAGGCCAGATCAGTCAATCATCCAGACTGTTGCCCCTGCAACTACTGAAAAGGCTGCTGCCCCTCTTCAGGAACCATACGTTTGTCTGGCCTCTCAACAGATACCCCACCGTTGTGGTTGCACCTACGATTGTTTACAAGGCTTCTCAATTTCTGTACATACCTATTTGTGTCTTGGTTGTGTATATGTCTGAGATATTATTGTGGAGATTATTACAATTAACAAACACAATAATATTAAATAATAATAATAATAGCAGACATTAAGATTAACAATAATATAAATTTGTTTAGCATTTCTGAAATCATGTTTAATATTATTATAAACTGGAAGGTTCAAATGGTTCAAATGGCTCTGAGAACTACGGGATTTAACATTTGGGGTCATCAGTCCCCTAGAACGTAGAACTACTTAAACCTAACTAACCTAAGGACATCACACACATCCATGCCCGAGGCAGGATTCGCACCTTCAGCCGTAGCGGTCGCGCGGTTCCAGACTGAAGCGCCTAGAACCGCTCGGCCACTGCGGCCGGGAAACTGGGAGGATAAAGACAAAGGAGAAGATTGAAATGACAATAACTATCTAGAAATAGCAGATTTTTTCAATAGATGACATGCAGAGAAGAAAGAGGGAAATGTGAATGAGCTACAGACAAGAACGTAAAAAAGATAACTTTTGTGAAGCAAAGTAGAAAGCGCTAACTGTCTTTTTCAGCAAGAAAGCAGTGTAATTTCGCTGAGATTTTGAGGAAAATCGTTTGAGAGTCGGGTTGCTGATACAGACAATGAATCAGAGGAGATGGCCGTGCTACGTAATAATGTAGTGCGGACTTACTTTATTAAAACCCTTTTGAGTTACTAAGTTTAGAGTTGAAGAAAAATAAGAGGGGCCGCAATAATTGAGCAGGTTGTGGACATTAACTCTTGAATTACAGTGTGCGGTAATTTAAATCCATGTTAGTATCTTTTACCCAGACTATATTCATCCAGTATTTGGGAATGACAGCACTTGGCGATTTCCAACACACTTTACACGTAATTTCAAACATTTTCGAAACTTTTTCTTCATGATGCGTCGCCGCTGATTATCCGTGAACACTCTGGCTGTTAGGCAGGTGGTCACAATGTTCTAGTAGATAGGTATATAGAGGGTGAACCAGAACTCCTCCGATGAACTTTCAGAGCTTGTACAGGGATAACATTTGAGTATTTTGCTAGCATTTTGGTATTAGTGAGGCAGGGTCTTCGGCATCTCGTTACAGAGTAACTAATTTTATTTGCTTTGTTACCACAATCACCCTTGTTACTGTGAAATTACTTTCACAACAGCGGGAAAACCTGTAACACACAATCATCAAAACGTTGAACACGGAACAACCCTCAGAAGTGATGTAGCCGGTGATGATGCGGCAGCAACTCATTGCCAGTATAGTGATGTTGCGCCTCTTTCATTGCATTCCGTGAGTCCATAGACGAGATACATAACGACCAACAATTTATCAGTGAACCTACCCGTACTGCTGCGCAACACGATTGACGTGCAGCTAACAATGCCGGAAAAACAAGCCAGAGGCAGAACTGACCAGTACCGCATGGAAGTCAGAAGGCGAAGAGTGAAGAGCACGTTATTGTTCTCAACAGCAGGAACTTTGATCAAATCGAAAAAAGACGCACAGCACGTAGTTTCGACATTCGTAATGATGTACACTTTTCAGTGCAATACTGATACAAAGAAATAACCCAAGCCAATTTGCAGTAACTCTGTAACTAGTTGCTGCCGACCGTTGGTCCGTTACACCAAACTGCTCAGAAGATATCCGTGAACGACTTCTGAAAGTTTGTCGGTGGAGCTCTGGTTCACTGTATATATCCGTCACTGTGCTTACAAGAAACTCCTTGAGCGCGAGGTCGCAAGTTCAATTTTTAGCAAGGTTCATTTGCAATTGTTGTGTCAGTAGCTATGACAGGACAAACTGACTCATTGTGTGCGTTGTGCAGGCGACACATAATGAGTGTCCGAGAGGTGCAGAGATGAACCTTCTGCGGTATGTATGTGTTACACTTCACAAAATGGACATCGCTGACATTCAAGAAATATTATAAACAAACCATTATTTCGAACCGTGAACACCGAATGAAAAACGGCGCAGTACATTGATCACACAGATTCGCACCATCAAGATCGAAGGCGAACTCCTTGTGACTTACAAACTGTGGAACATGTTCAAACGGGTATCCACTCTTAAAGAATGCACCAGACGAATGCGAAACAATCTATTATGGAACTTATCGTGAAACTGACTATCCTTTCAGGCGTAGCTGAAGATTGTGAGGTAATGTTTTATAGGCACGGAAAAAACAAACATCCAGAGGCTAAATTTGTCCAGTGGCTCTAGGTGGTATGAACTGCAATTTCACATACTTTTCAGCTCGGGTGGTTTGCTCTAAAAGAGTGTGCTTTTTATACGCAAACCGGGAATTAGAAAAGCAAGGTATTTTGATCAGCTATTATCCAAAAGCAGTGCTCATACCATAGTTGCAGTTCTCTTACGCCTATTTTCGAACTCTTGCTTCCAGTGACGAAAAAATTCCCGGTTGCCCTTTCAAGATCACGCACATGAAAAAGAATCGTTGGGGCAGAGCACTTCCAACTTCTCGCACCACAATAAATAACTTTCCAGTCAGCTGACCGTACAGATTAACAGTCAGCGTAATTGCATACGGATACATTAAGGCATTGATGTCAGTTGATCTTGATACAACTTGCTTGGTACCAGTAATTTCCAGGGTTCGTTTCATATGCATTTGTTCTTCAAATCCCGATTGGATGGAATTGAAAACAAATTCCTTACTAAACGATGGGATAAGTTTGTTTATCTCATCTACAAATTTTCGGGCCGATTATGTTGTTCTCTGTGCATCGTCAAGTTGACGCTTTGTTTAAAATTTCGTTATTTTACGTCTTCCAATTGTAGTGCTACAACGATGAAAATTAATATTACGACGATGTCAAACCTTATTTTCATGATTTAAATAAGTATTCATGATATTAAAAATGTAATTATAATTTTATTATTTACATTTTTGTGCTCAGTGTATCAAAGAATTTCTAGTGCACGGAAGAAATTAGCATTGTTTGTACTACGAAACTATATCTGATTGTTAAGGGTTAAGCATGTAATAATTCGATGTAAGACATTTTGTTGAGTCTGAATTTTGTTCTCGTACTGGCCGGGAGAAAGGAAAAGTTCCTTAATCGATGTGAAGGTATAAAGGCTGTAAAAAGGAGAGAGAGAAGGTAAATACAAGTTATTCAAAACAAATATCTCCCAAGTGTAACGTCTTGTCATTTCCTATAACTAAAAATTGCGAGGTCTAATCTGAGCCTGTCCTGAATAACAGCGAAGAACATTTATGTTATCATATATTTTCTTCGTTTGATCACGGTTGTGATTCGCATGTTTCTTTTTGTTACGCGACGTGTTATGAATACTTTCATTATACGCGCAAAAGTGCACACAGCTTTAATCGGACCTGCGTCTTTCGGAAACGATAACTTTTAATCAGTACAATTACGGGAATACCGTCTAAATCGCAACCGTGATCGCAAAAGTGTTTCCTGGACCAAATAATTCTCATAAAATGTGTATTCTCCAAAGCGAGCAGCATTGCACTATCGCTGACTCGCAACAATCTAAAGAGAAAAAACCGTGCTTAAATAAAATTGCCTCATTTTAATAATTATTATTATCCCATTAAATAAATAAATAGCAATTCAGTGACTATCCAATCAATAAACAGAGGGGGCAATTCAGTGGCAACTTATTGACAGGACTAGCTTATATGTCTGTGCTAATGTGTGTTTTTTCTATTTGTTTCATGCTGTAATCAGGGGAAATTTACGACGACCCTAAGCACGATATTTTTGCTGTACCATTCCATCCCAGCGGCAGCAGAACGAAGCACTGCGTAAGGTAGGCACAATATCATCTTCAACCTGGTGAAAAAAAAAATTACATTTTGTGTGTGTGTCCTCTTAGGAAGCTATGAGTCAATTATATTTAAATAACTGCGAGAAGGATCAGTAAAATACAGCATCAAGTGTTTTCAGTAGAGGTTAGCTGAAAGAGATTGGAACTGAATTTTAATCAAACGAAAGTGAACATTTATGGTACTGATTCCAATCTGGTGCAGTGTAGTAATTATTTTATGTTTTGTGTGACGGAATAATTGATGTGTTGCGTGTGACGTATTCCCGATTAGACTTGCACCCAAACATTTGCAAATATGGTGAAAACAGTGCGACGTGTAAGAAAAGCTACACAGCAGGAAGTAACTGTAGAACATTCAGAGGAGGAAGGAATAACTAGTGATGTAGAAATTGATAATATTTTTTCAGATCAGACAGAGGATATAGAACAGGACACTAGTATTAAAGTCAGTGATCCATCTGCTGTAGAGCACTCAGGCAGAATACAGACGGTTGTTCAAGTGCATACTGAAGCAGAACCACACGAAACACCAGTTACAGTCGATTTACCACCGGTAGAGCCAACACAAACAGTAATGGATCCATTTTCTCTCTTAATGATGAAAATGGAACAAATGTTTAAAATACAGGAACAATCACAGGAACAAATGTTTAAAATACAGGAACAATCACAGATACAGCGAGAACAAGAAACTGCTAAACAGCTTGCAACTGAGATTAATAATAATTTAGATAAACGTATTAGCAGAGTAGATGAACGGATTAGGACCTTGGATGAACGCATCAGTCAATTAGACGAGCGTACGCAGTTAAGCTTTTCACAGTTCGCAAAAGAGATAGATCAAAAGATCGAAAACCGGTTAAAAGAACACGATCGCCAGCTGCGACAGCAAATAGATGCCCAGTTGTCTGCTATACAGAACAACATTTCATGTATGCAACAAACATACCATGACTTACCACAGAATGTAAAGCAAAATTACAACAAACACACACTTCTTTGGAAGCAGAAATACGCAACATAAGTACACGTATAGAAAACCTTACGGTTGATAATCAAAACGTAATAGAACAAAAATGCAAAGAACAAGAAGAACGCGTTGTGACCACATTCAACACATTGCTAAATGACAAAGACAAACAAATTAGTACTGTTATACAGAAGGAACTACCTGTGATGTTACAACGAGCAGGAACACAACTGATACATGAAAACAACACAAAGATTCATGAACTCCAGACTGAATTACAAAACGTGCAGAAAGTGCTTAATGAAACACGTATGCAAACATCTCATAACAGTCCACCGGAGTGTGTTAGTATCACAGAAACACACCCTGATGATTATGAAACGCCTTTAACTGAAAGTAGGGGGCAGACGGGCAATAATTTCAATCCAACACGTGGAGTAACATCCTTTTATCAGGACCATACACAATCATTGGTGACTCAAGATGCTTTAGCGAAGAATTCACAGTTTCAGAAGTTTACCAATGATAAGAACGGACCACATCCAATTGTGTTTATCAAAGGGATCCGGGGAATAATGCCAAAAAGTTGGAACGAAAGGGAGAAAATTGTCTTTACCATTACCCATATTCAAGGTGAGCCAGCGTTGTTCGCGACACAGAAAGCTGAACAATGCAGCTCCTTCGATGAATTTGAACAAGCTTATTTAAACAAGTATTGGTCGCGTGGGGTACAAGACCGATTAAGAAAAGAAGTTTATAGTCCTGAGCCATTTAATAGAAAAGGCGGTACTTTGCGGAAATATTTCGAAAAGTATCTGGACAAAGTGAAATATTTATCCACACCAATTCCTGAGTGTGATGTTTTAAAGATATTAAAGGAGAAGTTACCGCGTGATCTAAAGGAGAAATTGTTTCACATTCCTGAAGACAACGTGGAACATTTTCTATCTGTACTGGACTCTAGATTTGGTTATCGAAGAGGACAGACACCATTATGGGAATAATTCGTCGAATAATGGTAATGGTAATGGCAATGGACGAAACCACAAGAACAATAGTAATAGAAACACCTACTATGGGAATCAAAATCATTGGAATAGTCCGAATTATTCAGGATGGCAGAACCACAATATGAACACAAATGGACAGTACGGTAATGCACCGAATCACAATTATCATCCACAGAACAATAGTGGACAAAACAATAACGGAAACTTTTCAAAGAAACGGAAACGAGATTTTAAAGCTAACGCCAATTACAATAACGGTAATTTTTCAAATAATCAGCAAAACACGCAACCACCACATAACTGGTCAATACAGAATTATGCACAACAGCAATGGCAGCAGCCTAGGCCACCGCAATATCACAACAACAATCATGTACAACCCCCTTACAATACAAATATGTCAAATAACATGCAGCAGCATATGAATGCGCAGCCATGGCAACCACCGAATCAAAATATCAAGATCATTGAGGTAAGTGAACCGCAACCATCAACCAGCACCAGGCAGTCAAACTAGATGCGACGACATTCTGCTCCCGTGTGTCAGTCGCAGGGTGTCTAGGGGGCACTTGCATGAATGATGTTAGTAATAACGAGCAACCAAGCGTGCAGACAACCGGCTGTAGTAACAATGAGAATGTGTGTCGCATAGAATCAGCAGCGATCGGGTCGAACGACGCGAAAAATGCAGTGTGTAGGAAAAATTCTGTTGATGTTGCTCAGCAACGTATTCAACTATGCAGATGTTAAGATATAATGATGGAGTCAATATACGAGAGGAATTATGTCAAGATTTTCGGAAGAAGTGTAATTTGTTTGAACGGGAAGTTGTACAAGCAGCTATAGTTTGTGATATTTATGGTATTCAAACTACGGTGATTTTAGATACTGGAGCATCTGTTTCTGTGCTGAATGAATCGTTCTTTCTTCACATAAAGAAGATTAGAAAAATTCCGGTTTTTCCAGTCACTAATTGTCGAGTTACAGGAGCCATTAGTCAGAAAGCCCAGCTAGTTCGGGAACAGACACGGATTTGTATTAATTTTGGAATGGGAGCCAAAGAGTGCACCTTCCTTATTGTAAAGAATTTAGCCGTGAACTGTCTCCTCGGATTAGATATTTTGCGAGAGACGGAAACTATAATCGATCTCACAAAGGGTGAATGCAGCATGTCTTTCGGTGACACGAGAGTCAGGTTAGACTTGGTAAAGACCAAAGAATTGCATGGTAAATATTGTCAAATTTTAAAGATAGAACCGATTCGCGCACATTTATGGCGGCTTCAAGACAGTTTCAATTGCAGTACATTCCCGGTCATGGAAGATGTGAAGGACGAGGAGAATATCCACCTCTCGGAAATAGTAGAAAAAGTACAACAATCCTCTGGTCTTGACAGTCTGCAACAAAAGCAATTATTAGACACACTTACTAATTATCGTAAAGTATTTTTGAAAAAACCTGGACTAATTAAAGGTTACGTGTACGACATGCAAGTGTTTCCCCATGGAATTTACTGTCATCAAACGTACTCAATACCCAGCGCGGAAAGGAAAGCAGTAACAGAATACCAATTAGTTGTAAGAAAATTTCAGCTCCAGTTCGTCGGAGAAGAGGATGCCGAGCTGCAGCAAGGAGAAGAAGAATTGCTTCAAGATGATTCCACCATAAGACACTTAATCAAACATAATACAAACTTGTTGAGATTTAGTAAACTTTCAGGAGCTTATGCGTGTGAAACTACGAACAGTGAACAGAACTGCATATTTCACACAACAGTAGGATATAGTGACTTTAGAAAATAAACGTTTCATTTTGTTGATTGTTAACTATTTTGAACTCACTAGGGTGAGCAGGTTATGTTCTTTTTTTTCTTTCAGACTGTGTACAGGATACACTTACAACATGTAAAGTTTACGCGAGTTACGCATGGGTTTAACAAATTTTCCCCCGTAAGTTAGTGCTCGGACTTGCATGAGCTATAAACCAGGTCGAACAAGATGTTGTCCATGACTGAACAGATCATTACAGAGACAAACATATGCAGACTTGTGTTTATCACTGCACAATTCTTTGTAAGTCCAGGAGCACCTTTTCAAGAAAATATATGACTTAGGATTTGCTTTTATATTGTAAATGACTACCATTATGTACTTCTTTTGATATGTACAATCATACAGTTATTTATCATTATATAACTAGACTGTGTAAAGACATTCTTATGGGTAGCACAAGGACTTTACCTTGTCAGACTTGATAACTGTGATAAAGTGACTACGTGGTGGAGTGAACATGTCACAGATGACCTATGAACAAAGACTTCCTGTGAACAGTATCCTCTACGCGTACGAACTTTATTTCACTGGCGAAAAAGTGGAATTTAACACAAAAGTGGGCGCTCAACGAGTGCGTTGTGTTACCATGATTTCGTTTTCAAATTTTGTGCTACGAGTGTTTAGTAATGCCAAATATTCGGAGTGTTATTGGGACCACATGCGTGGACGTAACATTCCAGGCAAACTAAAACTCAAGAGCAAGTGTTTTTATCGATCAGTCAGCAACAGTGGTGAGTCGTAACAGTGTTGGGAACTGCTACTGACTATATCATTAAACCCGTTGCAGAACTGTATCAATGTTGGAACGTAATTACATGAACCTTTAATTGCAGATAGTCAGTTACGTTGGAAGGACGAATGGACTTGCATCATGATAAAGAAACTCACAAACAGTCGAACACCTCACAAAAAAAACACATTCTTCTTGTTGAGTGAAAGAGTGCGTGAAATATGATGTAATTTAGATGTTAATTTAAGGAACTGATACTGCTGTTTGAATTTCATGGGACTGTATGCTGGGATACTGAGCACACGTGTCGGTGAGGGCAGCATACTGCAGCGACATCATCCGTCATCCCTTGCCGCACCCTGCCACGTCATCGCAGTCCATCGCAGACTTACCTGATGGGGCGAGACATCGGTGTTGCAGTACACCAAGTCGCCAGCCGTCGTTACCAGCAGCACTATCACGAAATTGTACCATTATTAAATGTCATACGAAGTGAATATTCAAATGCTGAAAATTAAAAAAGAAGGTATGGAAGATGTGCTCGCTCCGCCGTGGTTTTTTCCCGGGGTTTTCCCATTGGCCTTTGCCCGATTGGGGGAGCGTAACTCAAAATCCCTGAGACATAAAAGTAAACAAAGCACATGCTTCCAAGTGAAAGAACACAGTGAACTTAAAACAGAACAGACAAGGAAAATAAGCCTGCTTGGATGTCCAGTCAAACAAGTGTGACTGTACATCCAAAGGGGACAATGTAGTGCTACAACGATGAAAATTAATATTACGACGATGTCAAACCTTATTTTCATAATTTAAATAAGTATTCATGATATTAAAAATGTAATTATAATTTTATTATTTACATTTTTGTGCTCAGTGTATCAAAGAATTTCTAGTGCACGGAAGAAATTAGCATTGTTTGTACTACGAAACTATATATGATTGTTAAGGGTTAAGCATGTAATAATTCGATGTAAGACATTTTGTTGAGTCTGAATGTTGTTCTCGTACTTTTCGGGAGAAAGGAAAAGTTCCTTAATCGATGTGAAGGTATAAAGGCTGTAAAAAGGAGAGAGAGAGAAGGTAATTACAAGTTATTCAAAACAAATATCTCCCAAGTGTAACGTCTTGTCATTTCCTATAACTAAAAATTGCAAGGTCTAATCTGAGCCTGTCCTGAATAACAGCGAAGATCATTTATGTTATCATATATTTTCTTCGTTTGATCACGGTTGTGATTCGCATGTTTCTTTTTGTTATGCGACGTGTTATGAATACTTTCATTATACGCGCAAAAGTGCACACAGCTGTAACCGGACCTGCGTCTATCGGAAACGATAACTTTTAATCAGTACAATTACGCGAATACCGTCCAAACCGCAACCGTGATTGCAAAAGTGTTTCCTGGACCAAATAATTCTCATAAAATGTGTATTCTCCAAAGCGAGCAGCATTGCACTATCGCTGACTCGCAACAATCGAAAGAGAAAAAAACCGTGCTTAAATAAAATTGCCACCTTTTAATAATTATTATTATCCCATTAAATAAATAAATAGCAATTCAGTGACTATCCAATCAATAAACAGAGGGGGCAATTCACAGTTCTGTAGCACTGCTTGAAGTTACACTGCCATCCACTTTTTTCTTTGTAATCACTGTAATCTATGCCGCACGCATTTAGATGAACATAACGTAGCAACTCATTATCATGCATATCCTGTAAATTGTGAAACTTCCCCTTTGAACAATTTATACATGACTGTGCTTAAACTGACATAAAATATTTTTAGCGCAACGCAATCTGACTATCAAAGATCCCTGCAAAAGAATGGCCCTGACTAACATTAACCTATACCTTTCACAAATCACTTACCTCACAAAAATCTTCGCTACTCAAGCTACTGCAATACAGCGAGCGCCACTACTGCCAGCTAAATAAACGATTCAAACTACGGAAGGCACTAACTACTGATAGGCATAGTTAGCAAATGAAAGATATTAATAGAGAACAAACAATGTATTTACCTTAATATCATCACAAGTCATAATATATATATCAGTTCATGACAAATTACAAACCTCCGCCATCTCTCTCCCCACATCCACCACTGCTGGCGGCTCACCTCCAACTGCGCAACGCTACGCGCTGTTAACATCCAGCTGCCCCTCTACAATGGCAGACAACAATGCGAACTAGCCACAGACTGCACACAGCACAGCCAGTGATTTCATTTTCATACAGAGAGCGCTACGTGGCGGCGGCGTTACCAATATAAGAACCTAAACAGCCTACTTACATAAAGAAAACATATACAGCCTACTTACAATTGTATAGAGCATCCTTGAAATTCGCAGATACCAATTTTTATAATTCCTATGGACTACAGGGTCATGTTTTGCGGAATTATTCGAAATCTTTTCATAATTGTTTTTTAACTATGCTGCGGATGATGTTCCATGTATATAAATATGTTAAGTACCCGCTCCTTGAACAACTATTGTCCTTTACTAAGTTTCACTGGAAACGGGGTTTGTAGCTCCCTGTCCGACAGGGATGAAGAACTACATGGCTCGACAACTGTTTCAATATCACTTTCACTTGTGAAGCACGTATCGTTGTCATTATACTCTTCATGTATATTGGCCGCACAGTCGAGCGCGCACGACATCACTCATTCCAATGACTCATCTCGCAGTAACACTAATATTTCGCCTGCCACTTCTTCCTCACTCTATGAAATTTTTCGGGTATTTTTTTGACGAAATGTCAACTTCAGCAACTGCTGTAGAAATTCTGCAATGCTTGCTTTGTTTATCGTTACCATTCAAAAAATGTTCAAATGTGTGTGAAATTTTGTGGGACTTAAATGCTAAGGTCATCAGTCCCTAAGCTTACACACTACTTAACCTAAATTATCCTAAGGACAAACACACACACCCATGCCCGAGGGAGGGCTCGAACCTCCGCCAGGACCAGCCGCGCAGTCCATGACTGCAGCGCCAGAGACCGCTCGGCTAATCCCGCGCGGCTATCGTTACCATTGCTCTGCTTTGTGTCAACACCACTAGCACTGTAACACTCTTGTTACACGTCGACAAAACAGTTCATCTACGCTCTAGCTTCCTGCCGTGCTCCCTACTGGATATCTCAGGTCCCGCCCCAGTTATCATTAACAGCAAATGTTGTGGTTGCATGGTAAGCAACATGTGGGACGTTGAATGCCGTAAACATTATTGATCTTTTGCGAGCTCGCATTCAAGGGTTTCCTTGTTAGACACTGTTAGCCTGTTGGCATAGATTTTAATGCCTGTTAGCACAGGTTTCATTGACACGGAGTCAAAAGCTTCCTGAAAATAGACATCCCAGACAAAGTGCTGACTGATACTCTAATGGATGACATATTGTCAGGAGAGATGCCGCAGCTGGGTAAATACTAATTCTTCCTTGCATATTAAAACTATTTGTCGGACCAGGATTCAAACCCAGCACTTTTGCCTATCGCAGGGAAGTGCTCTATTGGCTAAGCTATCTAAACACGACTTATGACCCGTCATCACTGCTTTACTGCAGCTATTGAGAGAATATTTCATTCTGGAAACGTCCCCAAAGCTGTGACTAAGCTATGTCTCCGC
Source organism: Schistocerca piceifrons (assembly GCF_021461385.2). Lineage (NCBI taxonomy): Eukaryota > Metazoa > Arthropoda > Insecta > Orthoptera > Acrididae > Schistocerca > Schistocerca piceifrons. Next base: position 560,446,320 of record NC_060141.1, read on the forward strand.
AATATCCTTTCTTCTAGGATTTCTTCTCGCTCAAGTTTCAGAAGTTTAGAAGTTAGCAGATGAGGCACCAGCGTAAGAAAAGCTGCGAGGACAGGACATGATTCGTACTTCGGTAGCTCAATTAGTAGAGAACTTGCCTGCGAAAAGCGAAGTCCCGGGTTCGTGTTCTGATCCACTAGACAGTTTGAATCCGTCAGGAAGTTTCATACCAGCGCACATTCTACAAAAGAGTGAGAAATTCACTCTGAATAGACAATAATTGCCACTGCTGCTGCAGATTATGAGTTTAAGGAGACCAAACATCGAAATACATGATGCTCCTACTCGCGCCTCGTGACGGATGGTTCAAATGGCTCTGAGCACTATGGGACTTTTAACATCTGTGGTCATCAGTCCCCTAGAACTCAGAACTACTTAAACCTAACTAACCTAAGGACATCACACAACACCCAGTCATCACGAGGCAGAGAAAATCCCTGACCCCGCCGGGAATCGAACCCGGGAACCCGGGCGCGGGAAGCGAGAACGTTACCGCACGACCACGAGCTGCGGACCCCTCATGACGGAATAAGTGAATCAGAGTACCCTATTATGCGTTTGCGCCAGGGCAGTAGTTCTCAACCTTTTCTACCTGGTGCCCCTCTTTGCAATCCCAAAAAATCTCATACACCCCACTGTTTATTTATTTGATTTATTTATTAATTTTCCGGGTGCTTTCTAAAAACTTTATTTGACAATAATCTGCACTCCGCGCGTCAGTAACACAGCATTATCAACTGAAGTGTTTCCAAGAACTTGGTTGCCGAAATAGAATTGAATTTGTGTTTTACTTAAATAACAATGATACGGGTTTTACTCGAACAACACTTTTCACATCCAATATTTTTTTATGTGGTGGAGGTCACTAAAAAGGTTCAGAATAGCAATGAGATGGATGAAATTGTTTTTCCTTAAAGACTCCTGAATGATTTAAAACTAATTAAAGCTCATCTAAAGTCAGTCTCTACGTTCAGTTGACAGCTGTGTTTTGTTATCATGATGGCCAGTGTCGTGAATTCGGTCTCACACATGTAGGTGTACACATGAGAACTGCGCGAGGACATTAAGGCTTCCTTCCTTTGCTACTCCTAGATAAATAGGGAGGAAATGGCCCAAAATTATTCCACCCCATTTGTTGAAACTGCTCTTTAGCACTCGAATCACATTTCATTCCAGTTGAATCCTCTTGTATTTCATCAGGAAGTCAAGCACTTCAATTCTTAAACGTGATCTTGCTGATTAGCACTGCCATTCTTCTGAGGACAAATTAGAAAAAGTCTGAACTCTTCTTGAAGCCATTTCATGTGTTCGGTGGTGATAGCTCTCTGCTCGTTGACATCATGCAGTCGCCAATCTAGAAGTTCTTTGAATCGAGGTAATGGCGAAGAAGTTAGTAATAGGAGCATCTGGGCAACGCTTCCATAGTTGTGTGTTTTCCAAGGAGAGCTATATGATGCCACTGACATCCGATATTGTGGTGTTTCTACCATGTTGTTTCAAATACAAAGAAGTCTGCAAGGTATGCTTGGTATTTATAGGAAGCACCTTAAGTAAATGCAAGTCATCCACGGAGGAATGATTTACAAGGCGCTTGTTCAACCGATTCTTGAGTATTGTTCATCAATGTGAGATCTGTACCAGGTATGACTGACAGAAGCGCCGGAGAAGATACAACGAAGAGCAGCGCGTTTCGTCCTCGGATCGTTTAGCCGACGTGAGAACATTATCGAGATGCTCAACAGACTCCGTTGCGATATGTTACAAGAGAGGCGGTGTGCATCACGGTAAGGTTTACAATTGAAATTTCGAGTGACAACGTGAGGAAAAGATTCGGACGACGTATTGCTTCCTCCCACATATTTTTCGCGTAATGACAACGACGACAAAATTCGAGATATTAGAGCTAATGCACAGGCTTAGCGACGGTCATTCTTCCCACGAGCCATTTGCAAGTGGAACAGCGTAGGGGTAGGGGGTCTCAATTATTAGTACCAAAAGTACCCTCTGCCACAAACTATTTGATGTATATATGCAAAATATGAAGCTATCATCAGTGAATGAGTGATGAAGCTCAGCTTTCTCTTGACTCAATGGAAATAGTTCTTCCTCTGATTTCAGTTCATACAGCCTGTTAACCATACTGCCCTTTGAAAATAACCGGTCTTGTGTGTGGAAGATTGAAGACTGGTGTCCAGCATTGAGATGATCACATATCACTCGGAAAAAATAAATTCACAGCACATGACTTCTACTGAAGTAACAGAAGTCATAGAATAGTGATATGCATATATACAGATGGCTATAGTATCTCGTACACAAGGTGTAAAAGGCCAGTGCATTGATGGAGCTATTATTTATACTCAGGTAATTCATGTGGAAAGATTTCGAGGCTTTTATAGCCAAACGACGGGAATTAACAGACTTAGAACGGGAAGTGGTAATTGGAGTTAGACATATGGGACGTTCCGGTTCGGAAATTGTTAGGGAGTTCAATATTCCGAGATCCACAGTGTCAAGAGTGTGCCGAAAATAGAAAATTCTAGGCTTTACCTCTCACCATGAACAACTCAGTGACCGACGGCCTTCCCTTAACGACCGAGAGCAATGGCATTTGCATAGAGTTGTCAGTGCTAACAGACAAGCAACACTGCGTGAAATAACCGCAGAAATCAATGTGTGAAGTACTACGAAAGTATTCGTCATGACAGTGTGGCGAAATATGACATTAATGGGCTATGGCAGCAGGCGACCGAATCGAATGCCTTTGCTAACAGCGCGACTTCGCCTGCAGCTCCTCTCCTGGACCCGTGACCATATCTATTGGACCCTAGACGACTGGAAAACCGCGGGCTGGTCAGAAGAGTCTCGAATTCAGTTGGTAAGAGCTGATGGTGGGGTTCGAGTGTGGCGCAGACTTCACAAAGCCATGGACCCAAATTATGAATAAGGCACTGTGCAAGCAATTGGTGGCTGCAGAATGGTGTGAGCTGCGTTTACATGGAATGGACTGGGTCCTCTCGTCCAACTGAACCGATCATTCACTGGAATTATGTTCGTTTACTTGGAGACGATTTACAGCCATTTACTGACTTCATGTCCCCAAACAACGATGGAATTTTTATGGATGACAATGAACTGTGTCACCGGGCCACAACTGTTCGCGATTGGTTTGACAATTCGAGCGAATGATTTGGCTACCGATCGAATACTCATACATAATCGAGAGATTAGTTCGTGCACAACATCCTGCAACGGCAACACTTTCGCAGTTATGGACGGCTGCAGAGGCAGCATGGCTTAATATTTCTGCAGCCGACATCCAGTGACTTGTTGAGTCCATGCCACGTCAAGTTATTGCACTACACTGGACAAATGGCTCTGAGCACTATGGGACTCAACTGCTGAGGTCATTAGTCCCCTAGAACTTAGAACCAGTTAAAGCTAACTAACCTAAGGACATCACAAACATCCATGCCCGAGGCAGGATTCGAACCTGCGACCGTAGCGGTCTCGCGGTTCCAGACTGCAGCGCCTTTAACCGCACGGCCACTTCGGCCGGCGACACGATATTAGGACGTATCCCATGACGTTCGTCACTTCAATGTAATTTTATTGACTACGATGATAACCACAATCAGTGCAGTGTTAACATTCTCAGGTAAGATTTTAGAAACTAGGAACAGTCTGTGGTTCATACACTGAGAGCCAGAAAGGTTATAATTTTTTCTTTACCAACATTTAGAGAGCCAGAACGTCAACGTAAAATGGTTCGTGTTCCATAAGTACAAATTCTCATAACTCGGTCCCAAGGCAAATCATTTTCAAGAAAAAATTCATTAACTGCAGAAAATACATCGATATCTTTTGATGTTGTTTCTAAGTTTTTAGTAGTTCTTCCATTATTTTCTTCGCGTCCACAAATCGGTAGTATACTATTAAGTGACACTGTTGGGCTATGTCAGTAGAATCGTGACACTACAATACAAAAACTAATGGAGACATTTCCAGTCTATTAAGTGGCTGTGCCTTCACATTCTGCGCCATTTCCTCGATCCTACGTTGCGCGCTATTGTTTGAAAGAGGTACCTTGTCCAGTTTTCGCTGGCGATCTTCTCGAAAAACAATTCCGGCTGCTTTAAGAATGTAAGGTTTGATTATCGCCTGACCACTAGTATAAGAATTTTTATTTCTTTGCTATTAAGCGGGAAATTTGATATGATGCTTCAGTAGCTTTCTCTTTTCTCGCTGCAAGATCCCAGCTGAGTACAGTTACATGTGATTTAAAAAAATTATTTTTCAAGCAGAAAACTCTGTTTCTCAACGACGTGTGAGCTATTGTCAGATGATGTTCCAGATGCACAAACCGAAAAAGTTATTACTGAGGATATTATGATACAGAACACTCCGTGACAGTTGGACACTTTTTCAATAAACATGAATCCACATTTTATATGTTCTTCGTTATACAATCTGCTTTTAGTAGACATTTTCACTCAGCGTACAAAAGGAATAAAAATACTATTTACTTATAACGCAGTGTACACATGGTGTGTCGTGGGGCGATCACTCTGTTTTTAATATAAGTGAAAAGCTTTCCAATTATTTCAATTGTTTTAAAATTATGTAAAAATAATTAAAATTAATTAAAATAATTATTTTAAAATAATAACGTTTAGTGTTAACATTTGTTTTCAGTAGTACAGACACAAGTGTAGGGCTTCAGTAACTCGTTTCCACAGTCTCTCTGGTGGCTTTACTCTCGGATATAGTCGGTTCGAAGCCATGTGGTGGAAGAAATTTTAGTAGCCGGTATTCGGCCGGTAAGGCGAGGAGAAGCGGTGTAGGAAATTCCTGGTCACCACAGTTTGCAAAAATGTCTGGGATATAATCGCACACCTCTCGGCGAAGTCTTATGGGGTGACAACATGTGACGTTAGTAAAGATGATAGGTTCGTCGAACAAGGATGTTAAGCCCGGCGGTTTCCTAAGATATGAGCAGGCTATGTACTGGCATCAGATTCCACCATTTCTCTTTTCTTATCACCATACTACGCAATCAACTCACACACTTTATTCACATCCATTACTGTTACTTACACTCAGCAGATATCTAAAGACACCCTCTTACAATCCTCCCCCCCCCCCCCCCCCCCCCGCCTCCACCCCACCCCCCTCCAATGGTCACCCAGCCAACCGTGCCAATACGTCTCATTCGTTTTTTACGAATATTTCCAACCTCGGTTGACGATGAGATGAATGTAGCTTACCTCAATTGCGGGATATCCTCTGGTGCCTAAACTACGAGTAGCTCAAGCTAGCACGACGGTGCGGTAGTCAAGTGGTTTGCTTAGATTTAATCGAGAGCGCGTACAAAACAAATGTAACCGCGGCGGCTAACGTACCCTGGGCGTGACTAGCCCTTGAAATTGTAGGACAAGGACACAGCAACGGCTGCGACACTGATGTAAGATCAGACTGTTTGGCTTAGCAATTTTCCTGTTTAAACGACCAACCTTTACCGCAAATCCTCATAACTCATGCTCATAAACTGAGGACGTTCACAAGCCATTTACTTTTGACACACATTCAGTCTCTCTCCCCCTCTCTACCCCACCCTCAAACTCTCCTCCCCTCTCTCCTCACATCATATGCCGTCATTCGTTCTTTCTCCACGCTCACAGAAGTAAGTGAGCTAGCATATGCAAGGTGTTGCGTCATGCTCCTTTACCTTGGCGTTGCACCTGGCATTTTGACAAAGTTTCCTTGGATCCCAAAGCCGTTGCTAAGCTATTTCACCTTTCCTCACGAGTCACACATTCTCAGATTCCAGCCGGAGCTATCCGCTATATTGCTAGCGAATGTCTGGCATCGAGGAATACGCTAATCGATTCTTCCTACACAGCTACATGCATTATGGCAACGCTTATTCTGCCCATGCGGAAATCCATTGAGGGACGTTACATTGCTGCCAAACCATAGCAAATTTTAATACTCGGTTTTGCGTTAGTTAATTACAGGTTTTAGTTCTCCAGCGGTATGTTACATAGTGAATAAGTAAAAAAAGTCCTGTTTTACACCCTACTGCAATCGTAAATTTTTAGAGGGTTTAATAATCTTAGCTCTCTCAGGAGTCACCGCCTTATCACAGCAGTGTCCGTGCAGGCGAGAGAACTTGTCTGCTCCAGCGAAAATTAGAGCTATATCGGCTGTAGCATAGCTACCGGCAAGTCCAACCTAGTGGAAAAGGTTTCAGTGGAGGGCTAAGTGTGACTCGCAACGACTCATCTTGCCTATTAGCCCGCCCCCGGTAGCTGAGTGGTGCCGGCACGGTAGCTCAGCGTGTTCGGTCAGAGGGTTAGCTGCCCTCTGTAATAAAAAAACTAAGTCAATCGATCCACAACGAACTTAAACGGATGTCTTACGACGTCCGCCCCGAGCAGATGCAACGAACAAAAGCAAACAAAATGAGATTAAAAAAAAAAAAAGTGGTCAGCGCGACAGACTGTCAATCCTAAGGGCCCGGGTTCGATTCCCAGCTGGGTCGGAGATTTTCTCCGCTCAGGGACTGGGTGTTGTGTTGTCGTAATCGGAAGACTTGCACCAGGCGAGAGGTCTATCCGACGGGAGGCCCTCGTCACACGCCATTATTATTATCATCTTGCCTATTTTTCCATTCCTTACATATCCCGTATGTGTCTGTTCCATAGGGCGAGAGGAGTCACAAAAAACGTAACGGGGCCAGGGGACATTTATCATTAGTAAAATCCTTACAAGTGTTCCTCGGAAAAGGACGGAACCCCATAAGACGAAAAAAGCTATACAGATTGGTTCACAACTCTGTCTGAATGCAACATAAAATTGTAGTGTCAGAGTTAGGGTAGTAAGAGGTTGATGTCACTGCATTACAAGAAACTAGACGGTGTGGAGAAGGGATTTTAGATGATAATAAATCAGTAATCCTTTATGTAGGCTGCTAAAGGAATGGGGAGCACGAACATGAAACAGGATTTGTAGTGAGTGACAGTTTGGAAAGGCAAGTGAAGAGATTCAGTGCAAACAGGAAGAGGATATCATGTCTCACTATAAGACATAATTATGGAGATGTAACACTTATTGCCGGCCGGTGTGGCCGAGCGGTTCTAGGCGCTTCAGTCTGGAACCGCGCGACCGCTACGGTCGCAGGTTTGAATCCTGCCTCGGGCATGGATGTATGTGATGTCCTTAGGTTAGTTAGGTTTAACTAGTTCTAAGTCTAGGGGACTGACGACCTCAGATGTTAAGTCTCATAGTGCTCAGAGCCATTTTGTAACACTTGTTAATGCATGTGTACCAACAAACGTAACTGACGAGGAGGAGAAAAGTGAGCTTTATGAAGAATTAGAAAGAACAGTAAAAAACATTGGTTCCAGAAATGTTAAAATCATTTTGGGAGATTTCAGTGACAAAGTTGGGCAGGAAAACATGTATAGGCCAATAATCGGGAAGGAGAGTGAACATGCGAAAACAGATGACAGTGGGCTGATGGGCTGCGTCTCATCAGTTTTGCGCAAATCCAGAACCTTGTGGTGAATTCGACGACCTTCCCCCACAAACAGACTCGCCCAAATGGTAATACAATTAATCAGATTGGTAATACACTTATAGATGAGAGGTACAAGAAGTACATGACTGATATCAGATCGTACAGATGGGCTGGTGCGACATAGACTATTACCTAGTAATCGGCAACCTGCAATTACAATTATGTTATAAAAGAAAGAACAACATGGTCAAGAGACAATATGATGTTGAGATGCTTAGGGATCCAGAGTTGTGTCATCAGTTTGATATCAGAGTGCATAACAAATTTATTCAGCCATCAAATTATAGTGATGAAAGAAGTGTTAACGATCAAAGGGAAGATATAAGAACCACTATTACTGCAGCAGCAAAGGAAATTCTAGAAGAAAAAAAGCCATCAGTTAAGAAAAAACGTATCAGTGATAAATGTGAACAAGCCGTGAAGGCCAGGAAGACAGCTAGGGAAAGATTCTTGCTATACAGAAATTCTGTAGAAAACCAGGAAGCAGTCGACAACATAAAAGGATTCTGAGGACAGACATGATTAATGAAACAGAGAGGGGAAATACAATAAATGACAGTAGAAAAATGTTTCGGATGTTGAAACATGTGAGGAATGGTCGAAGAAATGAGGTATTTGTTAGTAATACGAGTTCAAAAAACAACGTGAAACTGTTTCTCTTATTCTTGGGATGTGATTCGTCCAACGCAACTTTACTACGTTCCAAAAACGTACGCACACGGAAAACATGAAATCTGCGATATTTTTATTACATCGAAATAAATCTTAATTGCTTTTTAAATGAATGTTAATTGTATTGTTCTCTGAAACTTCTCATCATCATAGGTCGTCAAGGGGACTGCCTTTTTCAGGTGCAAAAGAAAAAAAGAATTTCAGCGTTAACTTTACAATTTACGAGTAAAAGGTATGAGTTCAAATCTTTACATGCCATCAGAAAGAAGAATATACTACGAGAATAACTTAATATTTCACATAGTTATTTTTGTCTGGTAGAGCTGGAAACATGGTTCCGTACGAAACCCCACTTCGCATACACCACACTGAAAATGCATTTGTGCTCCAGTGATCTGCAATAACGGTCACTTAGTAACGCTCGTATGCAAAATGACTGCAATAAACTTTCAGAAGTCTTATAGGGTGACTAGTTTACTTACCTGAATCAGATAAATCGTAAGTAGGATCTTCATCTGTGTCTTCAGCTTCAAGATGATCGCTACGATCATCTGCAGATTCTACGGGAATCCGAAGAATGTCTACGTTGGCAAATGGTTCAAATGGCTCCGAGCACTATGGGACTTAACATCTGTGGTCATCAGTCCCCTAGAACTTAGAACTACTTAAACCTAACTAACCTAAGGACATCAGACACATCCATGCACGAGGCAGGATTCGAACCTGCGACCGCAGCAGCCGCGCGGTTCCGGACTGCGCGCCTAGAACCGCGAGACCACCGCGGCCGGCAATGTCTACGTCTCTGCGAGCACTTTCGCCAGTAGTATTGCGTCGAGTACTCAATGCGCTAACAGCTGCGTCTCACATTCAGCTAACTAATTTGTTTGTTTCGATTATAAGGCTGCATTTATATGAATCAAACTGGAAGATATCTCTACAAGGAGTATTTATGTGCCATATCTTATCTGCTAGACAACTAACCTTATTCGCATGAGATAACAGTTGAATGAGGAACGCTGCCCATAATGTTTTGGACGTGACTGCCCCCATTAACACCCAAACCTCCAGATGTGAGTACGCCAGTACCAAACGTTGTATATCGACAGAGTATATACAGGGCGGTCCATTGATCGTGACCGGGCCAAATATCTCACGAAATAAGCGTCAAACGAAAAAACTACAAAGAACAAAACTTGCCTAGCTTGAAGGGGGAAACCAGATGACGCTATGGTTGGCCCGCTAGATGGCGTTGCCATAGGTCAAACGGATATCAACTGCGTTTTTTAAAAATGGGAACCCCCATTTGTATTACATATTCGTGTAGCACGTAAAGAAATATGATTGTTTTAGTTGGACCACTTTTTTCGCTTTGTGATAGATGGCGCTGTAACAGTCATAAACATATGGCTCACAATTTTAGACGAACAGTTGGTAACAGGTAGGTTTTTTAAATTTAAATATAGAACGTAGGTACGTTTGAACATTTTGTTTCGGTTGTTCCAATGTGATATATGTACCTTTGTGACTTATCATTTTTGAGAACGCATGCTGTTACAGCGTGATTGCCTGTAAATACCACATTCATGCAATAAATGCTCAAAATGATGTCCGTCAACCTCAATGCAATTGGCAATACGTGTAACGACATTCCTCTCAACAGCGAGTAGTTCGCCTTCCGTAATGTTCGCACATGCATTGACAATGCGCTGACGCATGTTGTCAGGCGTTGTCACGATAGCAAATATCCTTCATCTTTCCCCACAGAAAGAAATCCGGGGATGTCAGATCCGGTGAAAAATGGTTCAAATGGCTCTGAGCACTATGGGACTCAACTGCTGTGGTTATCAGTCCCCTAGAACTTAGAACTACTTAAACCTAACTAACCTAAGGATATCACACACATCCATGCCCGAGGCAGGATTCGAACCTGCGACCGTAGCAGGCGCACGGTTCCGGACTGCGCGCCTAGAACCGCGAGACCACCGCGGCCGGCGATCCGGTGAACGTGTGGGCCTTGGTAAGGTGCATCGATGATCAATCTACCTGTCATGAAATACGCTATTCAATACAGCTTCAGTCCGCAGCTCGTGCTCGTGCGGCAGCGTTCTCGCTTCGCGCGCCCGGGTTCCCGGGTTCGATTCCCGGCGAGGTTAGGGATTTTCTCTGCCTCGTGATGACTGGGTGTTGTGTGATGTCCTTAGGTTATTTAGGTTCAAGTAGTTCTAAGTTCTAGGGGACTGATGACCATAGATGTTAAGTCCCGTAGTGCTTAGAGCCATTTGATTTGAATACCGCTTCATCGGGACGCGTCCTATGTGCCGGACACCCATCATGTTGGAAGTACATCACCATTCTGTCATGCAGTAAAACATCTTGTAGTAACATTGGTAGAACGTTACGTAGGAAATCAGCATACATTGCACCATTTAGATTGCCATCGATAAAATGTGGGCCAATTATTCTTCCTGTCATAATGCCGCACCACACATTAACCGCCAAGGTCGCTGATGTTCCGCTTGTCGCAGTCATCGTGGATTTTCCGTTACCCAATAGTGTATATTATGCCGGTTTACGTTACCGCTGTTGGTGAATGACGCTTCGTCACTAAACAGAACGCGTGCAAAATATCTGTCATCGTCTTGTAATTTCTATTGTGCCCAGTGGCAGAACTGTACACGACGTTCAAATTCGTCGTCATGCAATTCCTGGTGCATAGAAATATGGTGCGGGTGCAATCGATGCTGATATAGCATTCTCAACACCGACATTTTTGAGATTCCCGATTCTCGCGCAGTTTGTCTGCTACTGATGTGCGGATTAGACGCGACAGCAGCTAAACGGTTCAAATGGCTCTGAGCACTATGGGACTTAACATCTGTGGTCATCAGTCCCCTAGAACTTAGAGCTACTTGAACCTAACTAACCTAAGGACATCACACACATCCATGCCCGAGGCAGGATTCGAACCTGCGACCGTAGCAGTCGCGCGGTTTCGGACTGAGCGCCTAGAACCGCTAGACCACCGCGGCCGGCCAGCAGCTAAAACACTTACTTGGGCATCATCATTTGCTGTAGGTCGTGGCTGACGTTTCACATGTGGCTGAACACTTGCTGTTTCCTTAAATAACGTAACTATGTCGTCCAGGATATAAAGCAGCATACATAGCACACGCCCGTGGCGCAGTTTGGTCACAATAGCCATACATCAACACGATATCGACCTTTTCTGCAATTGGTAAACGGTCCATTTTAACACGGGTAATGTATCACGAAGCAAATACCGTCCGCACTGGAGGAATGTTACGTGATATCACGTACTTATACGTTTGTGACTATTACAGCGCCATATATCACAAAGCGAAAAAAATTGGTCCAACTAAAACATTCAAATTTCTTTACGTACTGCACGAATAGGTAATAAAAGTGGGGGTTCCTATTTTAAAAAAAAACGTAGTTGATATCCGTTTGACCTATGGCAGCGCCATCTATTGGGCCAACCATAGCGCCATCTGATTTCCCCCTTCAAGCTGGACGTGTTTCGTTCTTTGTAGTTTTTTCGTTTGATGCTTATTTCGTGAGATATTTGGCCCGGTCACTATCACTGGACCATCCTGTATATTATGATGACCTCAACGAGCCAATAGCTCGACTACGGCTGCTCATGGCATCAGTTGCTGTTGCCAGTAAATGCAGGGCCATCTCAGTCAGTTCCTGAAGGAACATTACGAAGAGAACGGTGTGGATTGGGCAAAGACTAGATTTTTATTGTAATTTATTCATAAGTTATTGCAAAAAACGTGACCAAAAAGTCATGACAAGACTACATTTTCCTTCAAACGTCCGCCGTTTTAGTATTTTCTTCAAATTTCAAAAAGCTGTTCTATTACTCCGTGCGCGATGTCCTGTAGATTAAAAAGTTGTTTGTGTTTTGACTTCAGATAAAGATGTGCAGACTACAGAATTTCCGTCATGGACACACCTCATTTTGGACAGAACAACTTTAAGTCCTTGGATACAGTGCTGAATGGTGACTGAATTTCTTTAAAAATTTAGAAAATGTTGTCCAAGCATCAATAAATAGCACGCAAAAAGATTTACGTTAATTGCTTTCTTTGTTTTTCCAAAAAAAAATTGTAAAAATTCGTAGTCTGACCCAGGAGTATGGACCCTTAATTCGAAATACCTATAGAGAGAGCCTATAAAAGGTATAAAGAAATAATACAGGAAGCAAGAACGTTCATGTGGCTAGAGCAATTGTCGAATTATCAGCACAACATCGATGGAGTGTCGATTTACTTTTGACCGTTCTGGACCGCGGCTTCATGCCGGTGGATCTTCCATCTCTTTTAGGAAATACGCAGTCGAATGTGGTTAAAGTTTTAAAGTTCTGTGACTTATCCAATGATTTTACCAAGATTTAAGGAGAGGGTCTTAATTTGTTCACAGGGTGACTGGCTCGCCAGCCAGTGACAATTTCCTGTGGCATCCATGACGTTCCTTTCACGTTTTCCTTACGTTTTATTTTCTTATACAGCATTTTTCTTCTTTCCGGCTTCCTTTGCGTGTCTGCTTCCATTTTACTAAATTCGTTTCTTTTAAATTTGTGTCAGGGCGCTGATGACCTCGACGTTGAGCGCCCATAAACTCCAACACACACACACACACACACACACACACACACACACACACACACACACACACACACACGGTTATTTAAAATATGTTTCAGGGATTATCAAAGACGATGTCGAATTTGTGAAACATACAGTAGTTCCGCAACATAGCACTTCGTGCTTGCCATAAAGTTGTTTATGACAAGTTCGTAGCGATAATAAACTGGTGCCGTCAAAAACTCGTTATTCAATCACTCCTATTAAGTAAGCAGTTTGCTGAAGTCCTTTTGAAACATTCAGTAGGATAATGAAGGTTTTCGTCAGCAAGTCTACTGTCCGCAAAGTGGTGCATCTGCAGCGGATGCAACCAGTCTTCACCGTCCCACTTTCAGCAAACAAAGTGTACGAACACATAGAGTGCATCTCTTGGAGTGGAAGTTAGCTTCGCATTCTCTGACCAGCTTCACTGAAAAAAAGGAAGCACCACAATAGGTGACTTGGACACAAGTAGATTATTTTCCTTCTTCAGGCATATCGGTAGTGTCAAAGACATACAATACCATAGAGGGGCAACACGCTGATGACAGTGAAGCAAACTGAACAACTCATCCGTCACGTTTTATGTTGTCAAGACAAATGGGGGTGGCGCAAGGTAGCGGTAGAGAACGTCCAACCAATTGAAATAACATACAACTACACACATCGAAAAAAGTTATGCATCACCCTCGTTCCCAGAACTCCTGAAGGTAGACGCTGACTGTGGATATTGTGTCACAGACACATTCCATTTCACTGTTCAGAGATGTCAATAAACCCGCCCCAAGATATAGGCAACCACGCAGGATCTGCGCCTATTAGACGGAGGGAGTCCGAAAGCCGATCAGTTCCATTCATTCCACCAGGAAGGAGGTACACGGCTCGTGTTATCTGTAGTTCAACCATACCTAGACTGTCAATACCGCGGTTCGATCACGTCTGCATTGTTACTTGGTGCCAGGAAGGGCTCTCAGCAAGGGAAGTGTACAGGCTTCTAGGAGTGAACCAAAGCGATATTGTTCGAACATGGAGGAGAAACAGAGAGACAGGAACTGTCGATAACATGCTTCGCTCAGGCCGCCCAAGGGCTACTACTGAAGTGGATGACCGCTACCTATGGATTATGGCTCAGAATAACTTTGACAGTAGCGCCGCCATGTTGAATAATGCTTTTCGTGGAGCCACAGGAAGTCGAGTTACGACTCAAACTGTGCGCAATAGGCTGCATGGTGTGCAACTTCACTCCCGATGTCCGCGGCGAGTTCCACCTTTGCAATCACGACACCATGCAGCGCGGTACAGACGGGCCCAACAACATGCCGAAAGGACCGCTCACGATTGTAATCACGTTGTCTTCACCGATGAGTGTCGCATATGCCTTCAACCAGACAATCGTCGGTGAGGTGTTTGGAGTCAACCCAGTCAGGCTGAATGCCTTAGACACACTGTCCAACGAGTGCAGCAAGGTGGAGGTTCCCTGTTGTTCTGGGGTGGCACTATGTGGGGCCGACGTACACCACTGGTGGTCATAGAAGGTGCCGTAACGACTGTACGAAACAAGAATGCCATCCTCCGACCGATAGTGCAACTATATCGGCAGCATATTGGAGAGGCATTCGTCTTCATGGACGACAATTCGCGCCCCCATCGTGGACATCTTGTGAATGACCTCTTTCAGGGTAACGACATCGCTCGACTAGAGTGGCCAGCATGTTCTTCAGACATGAACCCTATCCAACATCCCTGGGATAGACTGAAAAGGGCTGTTTATGGACGACGTGCCTACCAACCACTCTGTGGGATCTACGCCCAATCGCCGTTGAGGAGTGGGACAATCTGGACCAACAGTGCCTTGATGAACCTGTGGATAGTATGCCACGACGAATACAGACATGCATCAATTCAAGAGGACGTGCTACTGAATATTTAGAGGTACCGGTGTGTACAGGAATCTGGACCACCACCTTTGAAGGTCTCGCTATGTGGTGGTACATCATGCAATGTGTGGTTTTCATTAGCAATAAAAAGGGCGGAAATGATGTTTATGTTGATCTATATTCCAATTTTCTGTACCGGTTCCGGAACCCTCGAAACGAGGCTATGAATTGATGTTCAGCACTTACAGCCAGAAGCAAAATTATCTGTTGTTATGAAGGACGATCAAAATATATAGATCATCTTTCAGCACTTACTGTAACATATTCATATAATACACTACTCCCAGACGATCTGTTGTGTAACGTTCGGAATTAGAAGACACAGTCAGCAAATTTCAGTTTAGGATCATCTTTGTGTAGTGTAATACACCATTTATTGTAAATGAGATTCATTAAATACAAAAGCATCCAAAATCCTTTGGAGATATATGTACCATACATGTTTCGGAGACGCGTACTAGAAAGAAATTACTTTTACATGAACTGCCTATAGCATATGACTAAATTCGTGTTTGAATTTGAAATAAGTGAAATTATTTGTGTAGTACGTGGGTCAAATACGGAGACATCGACTCGCGGATCAGGTACTTTAAGACCTAACCCACCCAGAAAGTCGAATATAAAACAAATTTGTTGCAGGATCGTAAGTGTGTGAAATTAATGCAGTACCTGTAACTAAAACGTACTGAAGTTTCTAAAATATTACGAATCATCATGCAAGACTTCATCAAAATTCTTCATGGTCAGAAAATTCTCGGAATATTATTTGGTTCAAGTTATTTGGCATGGAGAAGTTGGATGAAAGAAGCTTTATTACACAAGTAAACAAATACACCAATTTACGCAAAACACAGCACAATTGGAGAACACATGTCGAATGGTAAGGGAAAACATCCTAAGCGCCATTTTTTCACAAGACACGTTTTCAGTGCTATTGTGTTCTCCGTCATCTATTGCGTGTACCTAGTGCTAATCAATGTGTCAAATCAGGGAGCAAGTTTTTCAAACAAGCGTTAGTAGACGGGTGCAGGGTCAGTGTGTCAAGCAGTGCTACCTCTGGAGTACCTAAAGGTAACATAAATGGGATGTGGTGCTTTTTCTTGATTATATTTCTACTAGTTATGCACCTAAAGTTGTATTTCGGTAGTTACACTGATATAAATAAAAGGTAATGTACCAGTACTGATGGCACTTGGAACCAAATCTTTCTTCCCGCTATTTTGTTGAAAAATGACATTTTTGGTACGATGTGTACAAAATACGAATTGATTGTTGAAAAGAAGAAAACTGCAGCGAGCCACATTCAATAGTGGTATTTATTTATATAAATAGCGCGAGCAGATGCAGCTTCAAAAGGCTGTTCATCTCTGTATTAAGTTTTTTGTTGTTTACGTTAGTTATTTGCTATTTTTCAACATCTAATCTAGAAAACAACAAATTTAATATAAATGTGAACAGCCTTATGAAGATGAAGCTGTCTGTTCGAAATCGGTAACGACGCTATTTGTGTAAATAAATAGCATTATTGACTGTGGCAGATTGTTCTTTTCTTCACTGCAAGAATCAACGTGTAAAAACTTTATTATTGACATTTAGAACCAGTCATTTTCTTGACATGGCACTTAGAACTTTCTTAATAAACTATTAATTTCTAATTTGTCTATTTTTTCCGGTGATGCGGTGAGCAGGATAACTGAATGGTATCAGAATATCTTTTCAATTTTTGGATAAGAAACAGGTGTATAAAAACCGAGGTACATTGTTTTTTTTCCTTCTCCTAAAGAATGTCAGGTTTGGCACTTAGAACGTTTCCCACCTCCACTCTTCGCATACATGTAATCTCTTTCCCAGATCTGTGCTTGCATTTATACCTTGGCCCCTCAAATCACGATTCTAACAAGAAATTCATTAATTGTGTAACTTACAAAACCATACATCAACTCTTTCTGTTTGAGGACAACTGCAGGAATCCCACATAAAAATGACTGCTAATTGTACGGTGTGGCACCACAATAACGTGTTTCATCCTCTCTGTGTTGTCTCTATCTCTTTGTCTAATGTCAAGACAAATTTGCTTCAACAAATTATTCGTCTGCTGAAGGCGTGATAGAAGAGTGACGAACGCTGTACTCAAATTTGTAACACTAAATCAAATTTCCAACACAAATATTAACAGTCAGAACACAAATTTTTACATTTACATCATAGATTAAATGTAGATTCAAATGTGTCGGTTCTCAATTGCAAAACCTGGTACACTTGATACATGTCGATTACAGCGCCATCTATCACAAATGGTAAACAATGGTTTGAATAAACAGTGCGTATTTTTCGGGTAGAATTCGAACATGCAATAAAAAGCAGCTACCCATTTGAAAATACAAAGCCGAATCCGCTCGCACGGGAAGGGTTGATAGGTGGTAAGTTGTAGTCGCGCAGGCAGATGTTCCCTTTACTAATACCATCTTTTCGTGTAGAACAGTGTGTTCATAATATGGGTTGTTTTCAGATATTTAGTTGTGTAATGGTAAAATGGACACTATAAGGAATGATTCAGCTGCCTCTGCCTATAGAATTTATTCAACACACAGCACCTTGAAGAAGTACGCGTGAGATTTTCATTTCTATTACTCGCTACACGCAAACTACTAGTCCTATAGATAAAATGAACAGGACGTTTTTATAGTTCATTTTTCTGTGGGACTAATAGTCTCTGCTTGGGGAGTGAGAAAATATGAAAATCTCGTGCGTGGTTTCTGCAGGTGCTGCAGGTTGCATAAAGCCCATAGGTAGGGGCAGCTGAACCACCCTGTGTGTAAAGCGGGAAAGTGGTTATCTAAAATCTCGAAAAATTCTTGACCGATTTACTTCAGTTTTTGGTAGATACTGCAATAAATATTCTGACAGATACAGGCTACAACATTTTCTTTCACAGTAGGTTTTAATACAAAGCCTGTACAGAGTTGTTTTAAAAAAATGTATGGCTTATATCTGTCCGAGTACATACTAGAATATCGTGTAAAAATTTGAAGTCAATCGGTCAAGATCTCTTGGAGATTTCTGCTAGTAATATTTCCCACACACACACACACACAGTAATATTTCCCACACACACACAGTGTGTGTGTGTGGGAAATATTATTAGCATATATATATATATATATATATATATATATATATATATATGTGTGTGTGTGTGTGTGTGTGAAATATTACTAGCAGAAATCTCCAAGAGATCTTGACCGATTGACTTCAAATTTTTACACGATATTCTAGTATGTACTCGGACAGATATGAGCCATACATTTTTTTAAAACAACTATGTACAAGCTTTGTATTAAAACCGACTGTGAAAGAAAATGTTGTTCTGTGCTTTGCTCTGAAAATCTGCAGTGTCGTTTTCTTTCTCATAGTTGTTTTTTACAGACCGTTGTATTCGTGACTTATCGGCTTACATTTATAATTCTTGTACAGAATCTGAATCTTCCGAAACTTTTTAATCCTTATGTATAAACACTAAACTATGCAGAATAACGTCATTGAAGCTACCATCATCACAGATGCGTCATCTGGACATGTGTCTCTCATACCTTTTATACCAATATCCTAATCAACTTAGGCACTTTTTCTGATAGACTTCAGTATGCATTAACAATAAGAAGGCTCATGATCAGAGAGATAGGAGGAGAGGTGATGGAGTGAGCTAGAAAACAGGCATAGAGAGAAGAAAGAAGGAAATGGACCAGGAGAGGGATAGGGAGAAGATGGGGAGAGAGGGGGAGAGAGGAGGAGGAAATGGACAGAGATAGAAGGAAATGGACAAAGAGAAGGGGCAGAAGGAGACTGGGACGTATGTCATATTCTTCTTCAGTGCATTGCCGGGTTCGCTAGTCGTATATGCAGCCAATTCAGTCGACTCTCGTGGATTATGGTGTGTCCTCGACTGCAAATATTCCCAAACCGTACCTGAAAGTTGAGAAACGAGACAGTGAGACCAGAAAAAGCGGAATGCGAGGAACGGCGCTCCGCTTTACTCCGGCACCTGCCGCGGTTTCCTCACAGCGTCCTGGGCTGCGCTAGGCTCGCCTGCCCTGACGCAACAGCCGCCACTGGTGCGGGGCAGTCGCTACGGTATAGTCTAGACGTTAACCAGCCTTTCACTCGTCATCCATCGGCCGCGCAGGCCTCCCCCCCCCCCCCTCCCCCTTCCCACGTCTGGTCAGCCTTACGCACCAGACAGCTGGCGGCCTTAGCCTCGACACCACATACCTCCAACTGCTGCTCATCCCAGCGCAGTAGCACAGTTACTCCTCCGCTGATATAAGCAGTTTCACAACGGTACCACCAAATGGTCGCTCCTTTGACGATTTACACAAGTAACGGTGCTATCAAGTATCACCATACAACCAACAAGTCTCCATACAACCAACAAGTCTTACCGATGAAATTTTTATACGAAACTTGCGAACCCACCAATGTTTCGCAATTGCCAAATATGTATGGAAATTGGATATACTGGGTGATAAAAAAGTCAGTATAAATTTGAAAACTGAATAAATCGCGGAATAATGTAGATAGAGAGGTAGAAATTGACACACATGCTTGGAATGACATGGGGTTTTATTAGAACCAACGAAATACAAAAGTTCAAAAATGTCCGACAGATGGCACTTCATCTGATCAGAATAGCAATAATTAGCAGAACAATGTAAGACAAAGCAAAGATGATGTACTTTACAGGAAATGCTCTATATTTCCACCATCATTCCTCAACAATAGCTGTAGTCGAGGAAAAATGTTGTGAACAGCACTATAAAGCATGTCCGGAGTTATGGTGAGGCATTGGCGTCGGATGTCTTTCAGCATCCCTAGAGATGTCGGTCGATCACGATACACTTGCGACTGCAGGTAACCCCAAAGCTAGTAATCGCACAGACTGAGTTCTGGGGACCTGGGAGGCCAAGCATGACGAAACTGGCGGCACCAAACGACGCGCGCAAGAGATCTTTCATGCGTCTAGCAATATGGGGTGGAGTGCCATCCTGCATAAACATCGTACGTTCCAGCAGGTGTTTATCAGCCAGGCTGGGGATGATGCGATTCTGGAACATATCGGCGTACCTCTCACTCGTTACGGCAGCAGTTACTGACGTTTTGATGTCCAGCGCCATCTGCCGGACATTTTGTGAACTTTTTTTGGGTTCAAATAAAACCCCATGTCATTCCAAGCATGTGTGTCAATTTTTACCTCTCTATCTACATTATTCCGTGGTTTATTAAGTTTTCAAATTTATACTGACGTTTTGATCACCCTGTACACCCTAATCTCCTTGTCACCCCTCTCTCTGTCCATCACCGCCTTCTCCATCTCTCCGTCCATCTCTTCCTCCATCACTTTGTCTCCACCACCTCCTTCTCCTTCTATCTGTTCATCACCTATTTTCCCGCACTATGTACAAATTCCCCCTGTCCCCCCCCCCCTGTCCATCTCCTCTTTCCCCCTTTCTCTGACCCTGTGTCATATTCATCGTTACTGTCAACGAAATCTTGATTGGGAATTGAAGTCGCTTAAAATCAAAGGGTAACTCGGTTGAAATCCATGGTGAAAGGAGTATGAGATCTCTCTCCCGTAGCTGGATCTGTGAACCAAGCGAGTTGGCGCAAAGGCTAGCACAATGAACTTGCGTTCGGTCATCCTGATGAAGGAGTTCCCTGATTTCCCTAAATCGCTCCAGGCAATTGCCGGAAAGGGCACGCCGATTTCCATTCCATCCTTGAAACATTGAAACATTCCTTGCTTGTGCTTAATGGCCTCGATATCGGCGGTATGTTGAACCCTAATCTTGGTTGGTTTCACGTATCTGTGAGGATAGCATCTTTAATGACAGTTTTTCGCGTACTTTTAATCTGCTAACGGGTAGGATTCAGACGACTCAGATTTTGAAAATGTCCAAATGTTCGTGAATTCCTAAGGGACCAAATTGCTGAGGTAGTCCGTCCTTAGACTTACACACTACCTAAACTAACTTAAACTAACATGCTAAGAATAACACACACACTCATGCCTGAGGGAGGACTCGAACCTCCGGCGGGAGGGGCCGTGCAATCCGTGACATAGCGCCTCAAACCGCGCGGCCACTCCGCACGGCCACTCCACGCGCCTCAGATTCCGTGAGCGAGGTGGCGCAGTGGTTAGCACACTGGACTCGCATTCGGGAGGACGACGGTTCAATCCCGTCTCCAGCCATCCTGATTTAGGTTTTCCGTGATTTCCCTAAATCGCTTCAGGCAAATGCCGGGATGGTTCCTTTGAAAGGGCACGGCCGATTTCCTTCCCCATCCTTCCCTAACCCGAGCATGAGCTCCGTCTCTAATGACCTCGTTGTCGACGGGACGTTAAACACTAACCACCACCACCATCAGATTCCGTAGTAGTAATATAAGCCGATAAGGCATAAATACAACTTCCCTGTTTTATTTTAAAACCAACGTCAAGAGAGAAAATAAAACAGCACATACAATTTTTGTTTAAAACTGTACCATGCGAGGTGGCGCAGTGTTTAGAGCACACAGTGCATTAGGGGAGGGGGGGGGGGGGGGAGGGGGGTCA
This sequence comes from Schistocerca piceifrons, assembly GCF_021461385.2. Lineage (NCBI taxonomy): Eukaryota > Metazoa > Arthropoda > Insecta > Orthoptera > Acrididae > Schistocerca > Schistocerca piceifrons. The sequence continues at coordinate 560,467,809 of NC_060141.1, forward strand.
AATCCCTATCCGGCCACCCTGATTTAGGTTTTCCGTGATTTCTCTTAATCGCTTAAGGCACATGCCAGGATGGCTCCTTTGAAAGGGCACGACCGACTTCCTGGCCCATCCTTTCCTAAATACGACGGGGACCGATGACCTTGCAGTTTGTTCCCCTCCCCTGAATGAACCAACCAGCTTTTAAATGTGTATGCAAGGAGGAGAATGAAGACTAGCACAACGCAACATGACGTTTTCTTTCTTTCAGTCAACGTTAACAGGAAACTGTCATCATTATTTAAGAAAATACATTGTCTATGTCTGCTTGAACGTTTGTTACTGCATCGAGTAAAAATTTGAGAAAATCGATCAAGAACCATTCGAAAATTTTTGCTAACATTTTCCCGTATTCTGGGAGACTCTTTCAATCAGGTACGTAAAAGTCTGTGGAGGAATGGCATCGTATTCTTCCCCAAGAGCCGAAGCCACAGAAGCGTTTGATGTCGGATGCTGGAGTCTGGAATGAAGTTAAATTTCTAACTCATCTCATAGACACGGTGGAGAGAAATAGTGTCACGAAATATTAACCCTGGATAGCTGATGCCAGTAGGAACCAAAATTACCAATGTTGTGTAGGTCGACAACGCATCATTTTTAAACTACGGAAACTTGGCACCACGCGCTCCGATTGGCCGTGATATTGCCCTGTTGCCGTTCTTCGGTTGACGGGCTGCGCTGTGGTTGGCAGTCCACTCATACAAACGTCTCTCGCCCCCTCACTGCCCTGACGTGATATGCACATGTGTCGAATAAGTTTTGCTGTTTGTCTCGCGGCCAATCGGAGCCTGTGGAGCCAACTTCCGGTAATTTTAAAAATGATGCATTGTCGACCTACGCAACTTTAATAATTTTGATTCCTACAAGCGTGAGCTATCCACGGTTAAAATTTCGTGACACAATTTTTCTCCAAGCTATATCAGAGCGCTGTGTAAAAATCTGAAGGAAATCGCTGAAACTGGTGTACATTTTGTGGTGTCACCGCCAGACACCACACTTGCTAGGTGGTAGCCTTTAAATCGGCCGCGGTCCGTTAGTATACGTCGGACCCGCGTGTCGCCACTATCAGTGACTGCAGACCGAGCGCCGCCACACGGCAGGTCTAGAGAGACTTCCTAGCACTCGCCCCAGTTGTACAGCCGACTTTGCTAGCGATGGTTCACTGACAAATTACGCTCTCATTTGCCGAGACGATAGTTAGCATAGCTTTCAGCTCCGTCATTTGCTAAGACCTAGCAAGACGCCATTATCAATTGCTATTTATCTAGTGATGCATGTACCGTCAGACCGATGTTCACCAATTATGGATTAAAGTTAAGTATTCCAGAAGCTACGTACTTTTTTTACTAGACTCAACTCCTTTAACTGTTCCAGACCTCACGCCGGCCTGCGTGAGCTTAAACGCGTGCCTTTCGGTTACCTCATAGTGGCTTGGCTGTCTTGCCAAGTCACAACAGTTTGGCGACGAGGATGGGATTCGAACCCACGCGTGCAAAGCACATTGGATTATAGTGCGAACGAAACAACTTGCTCGTCAGCACTGTACTTGGTTTGGAATCGATGCTGCGATTACGAATATGTGCTCTTCTTGCGTGGCGTGTGCCGAACAACAATCCGCACCACCGCGGAAATTCTTTGCATGGCCGAACGCCACTACCCCTTGGCAACGCTTACACATCGATTTTGCTGGTCCATTCTGGAATGCTCGATGGTTGGTTGTGGTAGATTCATTCAGTAATTTTCCTTTTGTTGTCCAGATGTCTTCCACGACGTCATCTGCCACCATCCAAGCGTTATCCGCTATCTTTTGCATTGAAGGTCTTCCACAGACTATTGTTTCCGACAATGGCCCACAATTCATGTCCGCAGAATTTCAGTCATGCTGCAAGGCCAATGGTATTCAACATCTGACATCCGCGCCGTTTTCGCCACAGCCAAACGGTGCCGCTGAACGATTGGTCCGGACTTTCAAGTCCCAGATGTTGAAGTTGAAAGAGTCGCATTCTCGGGAGGACGCGTTATTGCTCTTTTTGTCCTCGTATCGCTCTCAGCCCCGAGATGGTCGCTCGCCGGCTGAGTTGCTCCACGGTCGTCCTCATCGAATCTTGATGTCTTTGCTACATCCGCCGCATCAGGTTCCTGTGCAGCGGCAGACACCTGCTTTTGCCCCAGGCGACGTTGTCTACTATCGTAACTATCGAGGTTCACGGCGTTGGCTCGAAGGGCGCATTCTTCGCTGCCTCGGCCGCGCTATGTATCTGGTTTTGGGGGCCTCTGGTGAGGTGCGTCGGCATCTCAATCAGCTGCGCCTCTGTCGTCGCACTGGTTCTGCCGTTCCCCGTCTGCTTTCAGCGACGGTGCCGTCCGGTCAGCGCCCTGGGGACCCATCTACTGGCTCGCCTCAGCCCCAGGTGTTACCGACGATGTCTTCCATTTTGCCCCATGGCGACGCGCCGCCGCCGCCTGTTCTCCCGCCGGCGACGCCCGCAGTAGACGCGTCGCTGCAACCGCCGGGCGCCTCCCGGGGTGACGCGCCGCCGATCGCTTCCCGTGACCAGTTGTCCTCCGCCATGGAACTCTTGCCCGCTCCGGATCATATGTCGTCTTCGCCCGTCGGGTGCCCCGACCCGATGGAGGTCGACCCTTCGGCCCCTCCTGTCTCTCTACGGGCGCATACACCGCATGTTGGCGTGCACCCTGAAGCAGGTTTTCAGGCGTTTCCTCGCTCCCCTCGGTCCGAATGGCAGGGTGCGGGTGGCACAGCCTCGCCTGTTGTTAGGCTCCCCACCTCGTCGCATACGCCAACATGGGGTCCTCTCCACGGCGGGCGGAAGCCTTATGCCACAACTGTCCGCCGATTTGCGGGGGAGGAATGTGGTGTCACCGCCAGACACCACACTTGCTAGGTGGTAGCCTTTAAATCGGCCGCGGTCCGTCAGTATACGTCGGACCCGCGTGTCGCCACTATCAGTGACTGCAGACCGAGCGCCGCCACACGGCAGGTCTAGAGAGACTTCCTAGCACTCGCCCCAGTTGTACAGCCGACTTTGCTAGCGATGGTTCACTGACAAATTACGCTCTCATTTGCCGAGACGATAGTTAGCATAGCTTTCAGCTACGTCATTTGTTACGACCTAGCAAGGCGCCATTATCAACTGCTATTTATCTTGTGATGCATGTACCGCCAGACCGATGTTCACCAATTATGGATTAAAGTTAAGTATTCCAGAAGCTACGTACTTTTTTTACTAGACTCAACTCCTTTAACTGTTCCAGACCTCACGCCAGCCTGCGTGAGCTTAAACGCGTGCCTTTCGGCTACCTCATAGTGGCTTGGCTGTCTTGCCAAGTCACAACACATTTCATTTTTCATTTTTTTCCAGGTGTACAGCCGGCACAGGACACTTCAGCTGAGAATCTTACAGCCATCCCCGAGGCGAGTGTGAGTCCCGAGTATTTGGTTCTTCCCCTTATTAGCCTTTCAGTCCTTCGCCATTCACGGGCTAGGGCTGGCTGGCAGTGGTACAACATCCCACTCCTTGGCTCCAAGTATCAACACTATTTGATAGAAAGCAACAGGACGGCTACTAGTGGACAATGATTTGCGTAGAACCCACTTTCCGCCTATATGACGGTATGTACACTGCTGTGGACTCTTTCAATCAGGTATCTGAATGTGTGTGGAGGAATGATACCGTATTCTTCCACAAGAGCCGAAGGCAGGGAAGCGAGTAGGGTTGGGTGCTGGGATCTGGAGCGGAATTGAATTTATGACTCATCCCAAAGGTGTTCAGGAATGTCATTGTCCATACATCAGTGCCCACGGATTCTGCTTTATGACAGACTGCATTGTCATGCTGATACAATCAAGCACCATCTCCAAACTGTTCCTCTAGTGTACGTAGCACACAATTCTGTAAAATATCTACATATCCTTCCATAATTAGCGTTTTCTGAAGTGCAGTAAAAGGAGCACACCTTCACCAACAAAAACACCCCCATACCATAACACCACCACCTCCGTACTTCACTATTGCCACTACAAATCATGGAAAGTAAATTTCGCAATGCATTTACCTAACCCAAACCCTTGCATCGGATTGTCACACATACTGCGTAACTTATCAATCCAAATCGCTTGCTTTCAGTCACCCATTGTCCAGTGGTGTCGCTCTTACCACCACCACGAGCGTCGTCTAGTACTGACTACAGAAAAGTGTGGATGCTTCAACATTTTTAACTCCATACGAACTGGATTGCTGCTGGCACTCACGAGTGATTGCTTCCAGTGATTTCGTGTGATTTTTTACGGTCACCCTCCATGATGCTCGACGATTCCTTTCTGACAGTACATGTCGTCTGTCAGGTCTTGGTTTTTGCCCTGGTTGTTCCTTCGCGTTTGCACTTCACGATCGCGTCACCAACAGTTGACTTGGGCGGTCTTACAAGAGTTCAGACGTCACTCATGGATTTGTTAATCAGGTGACATCCGATGAGTAGTACCACGTTCAATGTCACTGAGTTGTCCTGAGGGACCCATTATTCTGTCCCTACTTCTCTACTGACAACACAATACGCCTCGTCTCTTCTTATATTGACATGTCTGCCTCTCGTGAGACCTAGTGGTCAGTTTCGCATTACGTAAAGAGAGCGAGGTCCAGATACTTTGATAGTATACAGAGTGTAAATTTTAAGTTGACAAACCAGAATAACTCGAAAAATAAGTTTCACGCGAAAAAATGTGTAGAATCCAAAGTTGATTATTTTCTAGGGGGACAGCTATCTGCTGGTGCTAAAATTAGCCCGCCGCCCCAGCCCCCTCTGGGGTGGGGCGGGAGGTAACTTTAAAATTTCAAATGGAAACCTCAATTTTTTATTGCATTATCAGATTCTACATAAAAAACTACGTACATTTTGTCTTAGTCCGCAGCTCGTGGTCGTGCGGTAGCTTCTCGCTTCCCGCGCCCGGGTTCCCGGGTTCGATTCCCAGCGGGGTCAGGGATTTTCTCTGCCTCGTGATGACTGGGTGTTGTGTGATGTCCTTAGGTTAGTTAGGTTTAAGTAGATCTAAGTTCTAGGGGACTGATGACCATAGATGTTCAGTCCCATAGTGCTCAGAACCATTTGAACCATTTTTTTTTGGTCTTAAACATTTGTTTTGGCGCTGTAATTCAAAAAAATCCGTGTTCTCATTTTTGCATGGAAAATAGTTACGGATAAATAAAAATACTTATGTACTTCGCAAAGTTTGATTCGCTAAAACTAAAACTCTACCTCTCTCCCCATAGGGTGGGGTTTGAGAGAGAGGAATTACAGTTTTACAAATGTTGACCTAAACAAAACTTATCCGAATCTGCGGAAAAAAGTTAATATTCCAGTTCTCTATATTCCAACCGAGCCCAGAAGAGGCGCTGCTAGCAATGTCGTGGTGTTAGCAAAGGCACTCGTGTCAGTCGTCTGCTGTCATAGCTTATTAACGCCAAATTTCACCGGCGCTATTGAATCGGATACGTTCGTTCTACGTCCCACACTGATTTCTGAGGTTATTTCACACAGTGTTTGCCGGCCGGAGTGGCCGAGCGGTTAAAGGCGCTACAGTCTGGAACTGCACGACCGCTACGGTCGCAGGTTCGAATCCTGCCTCGGGCATGGATGTGTGTGATGTCCTTAGGTTAGTTAGGTTTAAGTAGTTCTGAGTTCTAGGGGACTTATGACCACAGCAGTTGAGTCCCATAGTACTCAGAGCCATTTGAACCATTTGAACAACACAGTGTTGTTTGTCTGTTAGCACTGACAACTCCACGGAAAGGCTGCTGCTCTCGGTCGTTATGTGAAGGCCGTCGGCAACTGTGTTACCCGTGGTGAGATGTAATACCTCAAATGTGGCATTCTCGGCACATTCTTGACAGTGTAGACCTCGGAATACTAAATTCCCTAACGATTTCCGAAACGGAATGTCCCATGTTTCTAGCTCCAACTAGGATTTCGCGTTCAAAGTCTGTTAATTCCCGTCGAGCGGCCATAACCACGTCGGAAACCATCTCATGTGAATCACCTGAGTACAAATGACAGCTACGCCAGTGCAGTGCCGTTTAACACCTTGTGTTTGCGATACTACCTCCATCTGTACATGTGCATATCGCTCTCCCATGTACGTCGACTTCGAACACAGGCGGGTAGTCACATTACTATGTCTAGACCGTCTATATTGTTATTCAGATCTCTTCTTCTCATTAATAGTTTTCTCAGAACCTACTTGGAAAAGTGTGCGTTCATTTCCAAATTTGATTTGACAGAAAACTGATAAAATTGGCACAATTTTGCAGTTTCTGATCTCTGTATGCGTTTCGATGAGTCAGTTGTTTGAATTTTCTATCTGTCGACCTATCTGTCTACCTATTTAAAAGCTGGCTTCGTTACACAATGTAGCAGTAACGTTCTAGCAGGAGCAGAATAGCAATTTACGTTTCATTACTTCAATAGAAGCTTAAGTGTTTCCCAAATACGGCCATCAAGTTATAGCGCTGCTCCCATCTGAGGCAGTTCCTCAGTGACGTCACCGCGTCAGACATTAGCAGCGCGGGACGCTAATTGCCTGACCTTATTTTTTTCGGCGGACCTTGATAAAGACAGGCAGTCGTTAATCAGCGTTTAGGTTCGACCTGGAGCTGAACCACGTCTGTTCCCCGGCAGCCTGTGTGCTGTTTGTATAACTGTACGAGCAGGTGAAGGAAGAAGTTGTCGGAATGTGGTGTGGGTGGTGACACGTTGTTTGCAGGGCACTGCGCAGCAGCCTAGGGCATAGGGCGCTCGATCGGCTGGCCAGCCTCTCGGCTTTTGCGTCACAAAGGGCCACAGCCCTCGGGGTGGGTCTCACAATTTCCTGCCAGGATGCGGCCCACGGCTGCTCTGGCCGCATATGCCGCGCTCACGGGCAAAGGCCTGTGGAGAGTTCAGTTAACGTAATCTCGCTCTCTACAAGAAAAATAAATAAATTAATAACAACAAAATATTGAAATTATCTGCATTTACTAGGTGCTACCCAAAATATTTCGCAATTTGAATTTTCATCCAGAAATGGTTCTGGGTGCACTGAAATACTGCAAACTGTCTCGCTGTACATCTAGAGGGTTTCAAAAATTCAGTGCTCAAACTAACAGGGCTGATACAGGAGATAAGAACAAATATATTTCATACTTCGTCAGTACTGAGCATGTGTAGGTAGTATACGAGAGGAGCAGATAGAAGTCGTTGCGTCTAACGTCATTACAGCAAATGGTAGATTGAGATACACAGAAGAGCCAAAGAAACTGGTACACCTGCCTAGTATCGTGTAGGGCCCCCGTGAGCACGCAGAAGTGCCGCAACACGACGTGGCATGGACACGACTAATGCCGGAAGTAGTGCTGTAGGGAACTGACACCATGAATTCTGCAGGGCTGTCCATAAATCCATAACAGTACGAGGCGGTGGAGATATCCTCTGAGACAGCACGTTGCAGGCTATCCCAGATGTACTCAATATTGCACATGTCTGGGGAGTTTGCTGGCCAGAGGAAGTGTTTAAACTCAGAAGAGTGTTCCTGGAGCCACTCTGTAGCAATTCTGGACGTTTGGGGGTGTCGCACTGTCCATCTGGAATTGCACAAGTCCATCGGAACGCACAATGGACATGAATGGATGCAGGTGATCAGACAGAATGCTTACGTAGGTGTCGCCTGTCAGAGTCGTATCTGGCCATATCAGGAGTCCCATATCACTCCAATTCCAGGCGCCCCACACCATTACAGAACCTCCACCAGGTTGAACAGCCCCTGCTGACATGCAGGGTCCGTGGACTCGTCTCCATACCCATACACGTCCATCCGTTCGACACAATTTGAAAGGAGACTCTTCCGACCAGGCAACATGTTTCCAGTCATTAACAGTCCAATGTCGGTGCTGACGGGTCCAGGCGAGGTGTAAAACTTGTGTCGTGCAGTCATCAAGGGTACACGAGTGGGCCTTCGGTTCCGAAAGGCCAAATCAATGATGTTTCGTTGAATGGTTCGCCCGCTGACACTTGCTGATGGCCCAGCATTGAAATCTGCAGCAATTTGCTGAAGGGTTGCACTTCTGTCACCTTGAAGGATTCTCTTCAGTCCTCGTTGGTCCTGTTTTTGCAGGATATTTTTTCGACTGCAGTGATGTCGGAGATTTGATGTTTTAGCGGATTCCAGATATTCACGGTACACTCGTGAAATGGTGGTACGGGAAAATTCCCACTTCATCGGTACCTTGGAGATGCTGTGTCCCATCGCTCGTGTGCCGGCTATAACATCACTTCAAACTCACTTAAACCTTGATAACCTGCCATTGTAGCAGCAGTAAACGATCTAACAACTGCGCCAGATACTTGTTGTCTCATATAGACATTGCCGAGCACAGGGCGTATTCTGCTTGTTTACATATGTCTGTATTTGAATACGCATGCCTATACCAGTTTATTTGGCGCTTCAGTGTAGTACGTTATGATGTAATGTTCTTCGATTTTAAGTCAGTAAACAGTGGTTAGAACTAATGCCTGCATGACAGTTCCAATGTTAACATGGAGCACTACACATGTACCGCGAACATTTCCCTGCACGCTAATGCCCACATTATCGCACATTTACTTCAGTCCTCACTCAACTCGGAAATACCGGCACGTTGTTGGTAAGCAGGGCCAGTGTGGGCAGAACACAGACAGTGCGCACACATAACGTTGAGGAAGAAGTGCTGTTACACTTTGAGAACAATCCAGGAACAAGTTCACGAACAATTGCTGTTGTGCTCGGTATTCAGCATAGTTTAGTATGGGACGTGTTGCGTGAACGGGTGCTTCTTCCTTACCGTCCTACGAGAGTACAGCCCTTGGGACTAGATGACTACGTACCTCGTCTTGAGTATGTACGCTGGTTCCTGCAACAGGCTGATGAACATCCTCGCTTTCCTGAAGTTGTTATGTTTACCGATGAGGCTCAATTTACTCGGGAAGTCATTTACAGTAGTCACCATTGACACATACGTCCGAATGAAAACCCACATATGATAGTTGTGCGGGATCATCTGACACGTTTAGAGGTAAAGATGTCCGCCGGTATCGTAAGCGACTACTTACTTGGGCCTTTCATCTTACCTTCTCGACTCAGGTGGCCAGTGTACAGAGCGTTCTGAGAAATCCACCTGCGATGTTATTGGAGGAGGTACCCCTAGATATCAGAAGGAGGATGTGGTTTCACCTTGATGGTTCCCCATTGCTCTTTGCAGAACCAGTCCGAACAATAATAACCAGTACTTTTAGCAATCGGTGGACTGGCCGGGTGGGACCCGCGCATTTGCCTGCGTGATTCCCGGACCGCACCCAATTACATTTCTTTCTATGGGTCTACATGAAAGCAGAGGTGTATTCTTCCGCTGTTGACTGGGGGACGGAATTGGTTGCAAGAATTCTTGCAGCAGCAACACAAATGCAGAAAACACCACCGATTTTCCAGCGAACACGGGATTCCCTGCTACGTCGATACTGGCACTGCGCTGAGGTTAATGGCGCTCATTTCGAACATTTATTGTAATGTAACAGTGATCAGAAAACTAGAACCATGAAAACGTTTAAAACCGTTTTATTCCTAATCTCACACAATACCCTCCTGCATACTCAGTACTCCAACAACATGCTCTTTCGATACATGGTTGATTCACGAAATATACGTTTGTCTCCTTTATCATCTCTGTTAATTCGGCACTCAGCTGTTGAACACTCTGAATGACAGTCAAACTTGTTGCTGAATAAGACTGTCGATTTGGTGATATTGCTGAATACATTCACAGTATATTAACACACTCGAAAAGCAAAGAACGAATTGTGTCATGCCCCACTCAAGAGAGACAGACTCGTAGAAAATTCCTGACAAAGACCATTGCACACAACGGATGGCCGCTCGGAGCACAAGTTCCCACAAATCCTTCTTGAACCAATGTAGCAAACGGCGGCGAGCTGAATGTTCGGTTCGTTGTTGGTGAGCGTGCTTTACGGGGTTTGTGATGACTGACCTCAAAGAGTAGCGTGTCTAGATGAAGTATTGTTTTAAACTCGAGAAAATCACTGCATAAATACAAAATGTTGAAGTAAGCTCTTGGAAACAAAGCTGTAAGTCAGACACGCGCTTAGGAGTAGTGTGCGTATTTGATGAGCGGGCAAAAGTTGTCTGATGATGACGACCGTTCTGGTCGGTCACCAAATCTTATCGCACAAAAAATTTCTTTTACGAAATAAAATTCAGTTGTCAGCTGTACAATATGAAGACTTGTTTCACTTAACCAGTTTAGACAGCTTAATCAGTCATCTTCAGAAATCTATAAAATCTAGGAAATATAAAGCACTAGAATATGGCGATGCACGTACCTAAAGTACAAGAAGCGAATTACAAAAATTTACTAATTTTGGGTTGTTGTTGTCGTGGTCTTCAGTCCTGAGACTGGTTTGATGCAGCTCTCCATCCTACTCTATCCTGTGCAAGCTTCTTCATCTCCCAGTACCTACTGCAGCCTACATCCTTCTGAATCTGCTTAGTGTATTCATCTCTTGGTCTCCCTCTACGATTTTTACTCTCCACGGTGCCCTCCAGTACTTAATTGGTGATCCCTTTGTAAGTAGGCTGTTTATGTTTTCTTATTGGCAACGCCACGTAGCGCTCTGTATGAAAAATCACTGGCTGTGCTGTGTGCAGTCTCTGGCTAGTTTGCATTGTTGTCTGCCATTGTAGTGTTGGGCAGCTGGATGTGAACAGCGCGTAGCGTTGCGCAGTTGGAGGTGAGCCGCCAGCAGTGGTGGATGTGGGGAGAGAGATGGCGGAGTTTTGAAATTTGTAATACTGGATATCATGAACTGCTATATACATTATGACTTTTGAACACTATTGAGGTAAATACATTGTTTGTTCTCTATCAAAATCTTTCATTTGCTAACTATGCCTATCAGTAGTTAATGCCTTCAGTAGTTTGAATCTTTTATTTAGCTGGCAGTAGTGGCGCTCGCTGTATTTCAGTAGTTCGAGTAACGAAGATTTTTGTGAGGTAAGTGATTTGTGAAAGGTATAGGTTAATGTTAGTAAGGGCCATTCTTTTGTAGGGATTTTTGAAAGTCAGATTGCGTTGCGCCTCAAATATTGTGTGTTAGTTTAAACACAGTCATGTAAAAATTGTTCTAAGGGGACGTTTCATATGTCGACCCTTAGCCGAGGATACCTCACTGGAATCTTCTGATTTTTTCTTGTAGTTTGTGTAGTTAGTGTAGCTTTTGTTTATTGCTAGCGCGTAATTATTGAGAGAATTTCCTTTGTAGTTGTAGTTTTTCATTGTTGTACAGTAAAACAGTTGTGGCATACATGTAGATTTGCAGCAAGTATTTCGCAGCTGCTCTTGCAATTAACGAGATATTATTTTCAGTGCTATCTTAATGTGTTTTCTTATTTTGTTCTTCAAATTGTGCTTTTCTGTGTTATCGTGTGAAATATTGTGACAATAATGGCGTGTGAAAAACGTAATACTAGGCTCCAAAGTAAACTGAGAAATGACAGTGAAGACGAAAGCAGTGTGTTAGCGCCACCGTGTAATGAATTAACTAATGTTCAACATAGTAATTTGGTAATTGTGCATAGGGAAATGGAGCGGGCGGCAAACAATGGTGTAGACAGTGAAACAATTAATGAACAGAGAAGTATTATTGATTGATCGGTGAGCAACAGCTCGCTTCAGGAATCCGAAATGACAGGACACAATCTTGCAAATACTGTAGATTCAGGGTTTGCGTCCTCACCGTTTTCTCAAATAAATGAAGACACATTTTCTGCTTTTCAAAATGCGAATATTGCCAGTTCAAATGCACTGCCGAATAGCACTGAGGAACATGTTTCAGACACCAGTGCACTGTTATTACAGTTAATGCAACAAATGGGACAAGGGCTACAAAAGTTAGACACAATGCTTGAACAAAATCAGAAACAAATGGGACAAAATCTTCAAAAGTTAGACACGATCGAACAAAATCAGAGACAAACACAGCAAAAGCTTCAGAAGTTAGACGCAATGGGACAAAACCTTCAAAAGTTAGACACAATGGAACAAAATCTTCGGAAGTTAGACACCACACTTGAACAAACACGTGAAGATTTAACTACTGAGTTACATAACATTGAATCGAAATGTCAAAAAGTCTGTAATGACGTAAAAACACAAATTTGTGAGCATTTTCAACCTATTTTTTTGCGTCATGAAAATGCATTACAGAACCACGAAGCAGTGCTAAAAGAACTGCAAACCATTGTTCATGAAAATCATGAGACCTTGTGGGCTAAAATTGACTCAATTGCATCTACCGATTCGGTTACGCAACTTGCAAAAACTCAGGAAAATTAAGGGACACAGTAGGTTCGATTTCAACACAAATGGACACTCTGAAACTTGGTTCAGAAAAACACACTGAGGAAATGTGTTCACTATCTGAGAAAGTAGCCGAACTTTCGAATCAGTTCATTAACTTATCTACAAAGGTAGATGATGATCTGAATGACACAAGACCCATAGCCTTCACTGACACAGAAGAGTATGAACAAATTAGAAAATTCAAACAAAATCAAAATCAAATCAATACACAGTACAAAAGAGAAATCCGGGAAGTACAAGATCAGTTGACGCAGGTAATACAAGAATTACATATTTCAGAGGACACTCGCGCTCCAATATGGGAAGAGGGACATAGAAATACGTGACAACCACAAAATAATAACACAGGACACTTCGGAAATTATGAAAGAAATTGGCAAGGCGCATTGGATCTTGAGATGGAACCGTCGAAACGAAGTAACAATGAGCGATGTGTGACTCGCCGACACGATGATTTCGACTATAAGTTATTCATTACTACACTAAATTCAAAACATTTAAGAATTCTGACAACGACATTCATCCACATGCATGGCTTCATCAATTCTCTCATTGTTTCCCTCCCAACTGGTCATTGGAGCGCAGGTTAGAATTTATGTGTGGCTACTTGGAGAATGAACCAGCTGTAAGAATGTGATCAGTCATTCACGATTGCCACAGTGAAGGAGAATTTTATCATGCCTTCCTCTCAGCATATTGGTCTCAAGCTACACAAGACCAGTAAAACAAAGCATCATAATGATGAAACATTTCGAACAATCTGAATTTTCCAGTCTTGTGAAATATTTTGAAGACATGTTGCACAAGAATCAGTACCTGTCAAACCCATACAGCCCCTCAGAACTCATCCGCATTTGCTTCATCAAACTACCTGAACATTTACGACATATTATTTTGGCAGGACGTTGCAAAGACGACATTGAAGCTTTTCAGGGACTGTTACAAGAACTGGAAATTGACACTGACAATCGCGGAACGCGAAAACGGGAGCACAACAATTACAGGTCACATCTGTCACAATTCCGCGATGACAGAAATAATACACGACAAGGCTATTCTCATAACGTAAATCGTGACCAAAACAGACACCACCCGTATGACAACCGTTGGCAGAGTAGTAATAATTACAGGGAAAGATCACCTCTCCGCAGTAATATCACAGAGACAATCAGAGAAACAGACAATATGGGAACCAAAATAATTAGTATCACGGGAGACAGAATAACTTCAGACGCAACGGTCCACCGTGTAGTGATAATTCAGGGAGAAATTCTCCACCACTTAACCGACAAAAAAGAAACTACAGGGGCTACCAACATGACGACAGACGATATAATCATAACGACAAACCTGAATTTCATCAGAACTGGCGGGATTCAAAGAGGGCTGGGCCCTCTCGGCAAGGTGAATTTGTAGAAGTTAGGTCTCCTAATCCCAATAACGACACACGCCAACAAAGAGATAGCAGACAATGACTCGCACCACAGGCAAAATAACATAGACGCTAACCTTGAGAAAAATTTGAGCATTCTTTACCGATGTACCATATACCACATGATAATTCCGTTGAAGTTGAAACTCTGCGTACTAGGAAGAGTAAAGATTTACACCACATTTCACATGTAAAACCGTTTATTGAAAGATAATCTGCTTTTTAACTTTGTCTTTGCCATATAACTTTTCACTTTACATTTCTAGTATGCTTTGTCAGACTTAGAATCTGTTAACATGCAACAATGTTTGAAGTTAAATATCCAGTCAAGAACCAAGAGAATTTATTTAAACAGAAATTACGAATGCATTGTTATTGGGAACAGACGACACAGTGTTATTGTGTGTGTACAATCTTGCTTGTTAGTTGCACAATTACGCAATGACTATAAGGCTCACATACTTAGAACATTTACCAGTACTGCTAATGAGATTTTAATGCAACATTTTGGTTTACTTGAAAATACATTCTGGATTTAAAGTACTTTCAGTGAGATACCAGATGACACAGTGGTTAGAATATGTGACAGCTACACGATTTTATCATGACGCTACTAATGAATGACAATATACAATGTTGCTTTTGCAGTGTTTCTGTTTTATATCTGCACAGTTTTTCTGTCTTATTCTGAAAGTAAAACATGTTTTAGTAGTAACTTTTGTGGTATAGCTACAATGAGACTGCCTTTTCCGTTGTACAACAATATGTTACAGCACAGTACTTTCATCATCACGGCAATAGGCATAATAACTAAGATATCTATACGCAAAGCATTTCACTTTTGTTTATCATTAGGTAAGTACATTGGCTTCTGCAGAACTTAGCTTTCGGAGGACGATAACTACGACACTTCCACAGAGATTATCTTACAACAAGATGCACAGTTTAGCGCTACAGTACACGTATTTGAGTGATGAATTTTGTACTTAAATCATTTATTTTTAAACATATTTGAAGTACAACGATACAAAGGTTTTCCGCGATACATTTCATTCCATTGCTGTAATCTGTAACACCTGAGGGTATAATTACATTAATCCTCAGGGGGGTACACGCTTACTTTGTGTACCATGTGTTTGGCAAGCACAAGGAGCCCTAGCTAATATGGTATTTGCTTATACAACTTTACACATCGGTACCGTATTTCTCTAACACACAAATTACACAGCTATCTGATCATTTAACTGAGAGATAAACATTTTTTTTACTACGTCAGTGACACATGTTTACGCAATTAGGCAGTTGGATAACTTCACACTTACAAAATTGTATTTTGTCTGTACTTTGTGAACTGTTCATATTTTTTCAGAACCACTGTGATACTATGAGAGCTTTGAATGATGTATTTGGTATGGGATCACGATTTTTAAAGTACGTTTGAGGCAGATGACACTTTTGACATGAGCAGAGAAAATATTGCAGAAAGCTACGACGATTTTGAGAGTTGACTGAGGTGTTATGATGTTATTTTTACGACGACGATGTGTATTATTCTGTTGAGGTATGTTTATGATCAATAAGCTGATGCTATATGAGGAATTTGATTATGCTATGTATTTATTATGATGTAGATGAAGACGAAATGGGAGATAAGATACTGCGTGCAGAGTTTGACAGAGCACTGAAAGACCTGAGTCGATACAAGGCCCCGGGAATAGACAACATTCCAATAGAACTACTGATGGCCTTGGGAGAGCCAGTCATGACAAAACTCTACCATCTGGTGAGCAAGATGTATGAGACAGGCGAAATACCATCAGACTTCAAGAAGAATATAATAATTCCAATCTGAAAGAAATCAGGTGTTGACAGATGTGAAAATTACTGAACTATCAGTTTAATAAGTCACAGCTGCAAAATACTAACGCGAATTCTTTACAGACGAATGGAAAAACTGGTAGAAGCGGACCTCAGGGAAGATCAGTTTGGATTCCGTAGAAATGTTGGAACACGTGAGGCAATACTAACCTTACGACTTATCTTAGAAGAAAGATTAAGAAAAGGCAAACCTACGTTTCTAGCATTTGTAGTCTTAGAGAAAGCTTTTGACAATGTTAACTGCAATACTCTCTTTCAAATTCTGAAGGTGGCAGGGGTAAAATACAGGGAGCGAAAGGCTATTTACAATTTGTACAGAAACCAGATGGCAGGTATAAGAGTCAAGGGGCATGAAAGGGAAGCAGTGGTTGGGAACGGAGTGAGACAGGGTTGTAGCCTGTCCCCGATGTTATTCAATCTGTATATTGAGCAAGCAGTAAAGGAAACAAAAGAAAAATTTGGAGTAGGTATTAAAATTCATGGAGAAGAAGAAAAAACTTTGAGGTTCGCCGATGAAATTGTAATTCTGTCAGAGACAGCAAAGGACTTGGAAGAGCAGTTGATCGGAATGAACAGTGTCTTGAAAGGAGGATATAAGATGAACACCAACAAAAGCAAAACAAGGATAATGGAATGTAGTAAAATTAAATTGGGTGATGCTGAGAGAATTAGATTAGGAAATGAGACACTTAAAGTAGTAAAGGAGTTTTGCTATTTGGGGAGTAAAATAACTGATGATGGTCGAAGTAGAGAGGATATAAAATGTAGGCTGGCAATGGCAAGGAAAGCGTTTCTGAAGAAGAGAAATTTGATAACATCGAGTATAGATTTAAGTGTCAGGAAGTCATTTCTGAAAGTATTTGTATGGAGTGTAGCCATGTATGGAAGTGAAACATGGACGACAACTAGTTTGGACAAGAAGATAATAGAAGCTTTCGAAATGTGGTGCTACAGAGGAATGCTGAAGATAAGGTGGGTAGATCATGTAACTAATGAGGAGGTATTGAATAGGATTGGGGAGAAGAGAAGTTTGTGGCACAACTTGACTAGAAGAAGGGATCGGTTGGTAGGACATGTTTTGAGGCATCAAGGGATCACAAATTTAGCAGTGGAGGGCAGCGTGGAGGGTAAAAATCGTAGAGGGAGACCAAGAGATGAATACACTAAGCAGATTCAGAAGGATGTAGGTTGCAGTAGGTACTGGGAGATGAAGAGGCTTGCACAGGATAGAGTAGCATGGAGAGCTGCATCAAACCAGTCTCAGGACTGAAGACCACAACAACAACAACAACAACAATTTATTATGATGAAATATTGAAGTGTCGTCGCAAGATTGACGTGTCGACGAATATATATATATATATATATATATATATATATATATATATATATATGTGTAATAAGGTAAGGAGTAATGAATAGTGGTTAGGGACTCTGACTTGTGAAAAAGGATGTTGGAAACCAAGAATCGTACTTTAAGAGTTATGAAATGTGTGTAAATGCGTGAACGTATCACAATGCCGGCGAAAATTTTTTGGACACTGTTATATTCATAAGATTTTGTTTCTATACATTTGCAATGCAAATTCTCGACCCGTGAAATTTTGTATATGAGAGTGCCACTGTAGTGCAAACTGGTGTTGTAAATATTTCGGTAAGAAAGTTAAGCGACCTTCATGTAATGCGTCGTGGGTACGACGCATTACGTTGGCAGCTGGGCGACAGTCGCCTGGAAAAAAGCCATTAATGTGTGCCTTTCAGAGGCACAGGTGGAAAAAAAGGAGGCCATTATCCTCGCTATCGACATTCCTTTGTAGAAAGCATCGCAAATACGACACGCTCAAACTTGAAAACATGTTTATACTGTGGAGCTCTTAATTTATGATATTTACTAAAATGCCTAATGAAACGATGAGAAACATTTCACGGCTATTGTCTTGCTATATTGAGAGAAATGCCATATAGCTTGCTTTATGTATTTATTTACTCATTTTGTTTAATATCTAGTTTCTAGCTGCACTGCAGCATTGGTTAAAATAAAATTTAATAGATGTACTAATATAGTTATTTTATGCCTACAGATAAAGTCAATAATTAATTTATGATCTACTTCCAAGAAAGTGAGGGCACATAAATAGACATTTCCCTTCACAGGAATTGCATACAGAATTTTCTTTTCAAGTACTTGGTAATTTCTTTTGTAGAATAAATTATGATGCATCACTCTAGTATTAAGATGTGACATAGGTATTAGACATCTTTAGTATAATATTGTTTCTGCTTGAGCTTTGTCATGTTTAGATATAAGTTATTACATTTGCTGCTGCTGTTTGCCAGGCATAGTGCTACTAAATTTCACTTTGTATTACTCTGTTAAACTAGTTTTACTACTGATTTATTTTTCTTGTTGCTGCACATTGGCTCATATTAGTTGTAATGTTGCATTTTATCTGTTATTTTAGATTTACTGCTGCTTGCTTTGCAAATTGGCATTTTTTGTCGTTGCTGTTTGTGTTAATTGTTTTGTGCTGCTGCATTGCCTCGTCCCTTAGTTTAGCATATGAGCTCAGTAGATTTAAGTTAGCTTAAGAGGGGGTAGACTATATAAGAGAATGAGTTGCGATGAATTGGAAGAAATGCATTGAGAAGCTATAAGAAAATGGTTTGGCCAAAAAAGTATTTTGAAAGATGATATGAACCAAAAAAGTAGGGTTTAGGGACAACAGGTTTAGGTAGGATTTTCTTGGAAATAAATGATGAGGTAAGATAATGGTAAATAAATAATGAGGTAAGAAATGTGTGAACATATAAATACAGAAAGCATGCTTGGATAGAATTTTTTTGATGGAAACAAATGTTGAAATAAGAGGAAAGATACATGGAATGAAGTTTTGGGGTGGACTGCAGTACCAAATGTCACACTGAAAACATACCCTGTCCTGTATTTTTGTGTTATTACACTATGTAAATTTGTGTTTTTCCTGTCTTAATGTGTTTAGCTAATAAGAGTTATGTTGTAGAATTTTTCTGATAATATGTTATTTTCTTTGTAAATATGTTTAGACATTATTTATTCTGTTCTGTTTTAATGCTCATGTGTGAAGTTGATGTTTGGAAAGTTATTCTGATCTTTTATGTATGTACTCATGTCACAATTCCTGTAACACTGATGTACATGTTATTTCGATTCTTTTGTAAAGCCTGTACTACAAATGTTATCCATATTGTTATGTTCTTTAATGATGTATTTTGTACGTTTGTTATTGCATTCTTATGTTATAAAATTGTAATTGACACCAGTTCATCAAATTAAGTAACTTGTAAGTTACATTTCACTGCACATGTTGCTGTTGATCATAGTATATGGACAATATGTGAGAAGTAGGGACTGGTAGTGTTTGCACGTGTGTTAATAATTCAGCAAGGGAGTGGATAACAGCATTGCTGGTTCTAAGGACATTTAAAAAAAAATTTTGTGAGTGCACAAGTGGTTTGTCATGGACATGCTATATTGTCCACAAGACTCTTCTATGGTGATTGTGCACCCGCACAGTCACAACAGATGGCTGCTGGCCATCTCTAAAGAACTACAATGGGTCTGCTTCTTTGATGACCCACCAATACCATTATCTCTACAAGGACTGCAGTGGGTCTACACCTCTGGTGGCCGACCAGTACCGTAACCTCTACCAGGACTACAGTGGTCTTTTGTGTGATGACCTACCTACCAATATTCTTCAAAACTTCGACTGACTCTGCTGTGGGTTTAATCTGGTGTAGCCCATTACCTGTCTGCATGTCAAGAGTCAGCACTGTCTTTCCATTGGAAGGACAACACTACTTCTTCAAGACTGCATGGAAATCCACTACTCCCGTGTGCATTTTCTTTTACTGCTCAGACTTTGAGAAAAACACTCCAATTTTACTGTGATGAATGATCAGGACTGTCTTTATGGACTGTGAGAAAATTTTAGCTTTTGACCAACATTGTATCAATAAGTGTGCTCATTTGATTTCTTTGTTGTAGTAATTATGAAAAAATTTTTAAAATCTGTATTGGCCACTGCCCAAAACAATGTGTAAAATTTTTTGTGGGGAGCATGGGGACTATGTAAGTAGGCTGTTTATGTTTTCTTATGTTTTCTTATTGGCAACGCCACGTAGCGCTCTGTATGAAAAATCACTGGCTGTGCTGTGTGCAGTCTCTGGCTAGTTTGCATTGTTGTCTGCCATTGTAGTGTTGGGCAGCTGGATGTGAACAGCGCGTAGCGTTGCGCAGTTGGAGGTGAGCCGCCAGCAGTGGTGGATGTGGGGAGAGAGATGGCGGAGTTTTGAAATTTGTAATACTGGATATCATGAACTGCTATATACATTATGACTTTTGAACACTATTGAGGTAAATACATTGTTTGTTCTCTATCAAAATCTTTCATTTGCTAACTATGCCTATCAGTAGTTAATGCCTTCAGTAGTTTGAATCTTTTATTTAGCTGGCAGTAGTGGCGCTCGCTGTATTTCAGTAGTTCGAGTAACGAAGATTTTTGTGAGGTAAGTGATTTGTGAAAGGTATAAGTTAATGTTAGTAAGGGCCATTTTTTGTAGGGATTTTTGAAAGTCAGATTGCGTTGCGCCTAAAATATTGTGTGTTAGTTTAAACACAGACATGTAAAAATGGTTTTAAGGGGACGTTTCACCTTCATGCCTCAGAACATGTCCTTCCAGCCGATCCCTTCTTCTGGTCAAGTTGTGCCACAAACTCCTCTTCACCCCAATTATATTCAGTACCTCCTCATTAGTTATGTGATCTACCCATCTAATCTTCAGCATTCTTCTGTAGCACCACATTTCGAACGCTTCTATTCTCTTCTTATCCAAACTATTTATCGTCCATGTTTCACTTCCATACATGGCTACACTCCATGCAAGTACTTTCAGAAACGACTTCCTGACACTTAAATCTATACTCGATGTTAACAAATTTCTCTTTTTCAGAAACGCTTTCCTTGCCATTGCCAGTCTACATTTTATATCCTCTCTACTTCGACCATCATCAGTTATTTTTCTCCCCAAATTGCAAACCTCCTACAGATTGAATAGCATCGGGGAGAGGCTACAACCCTGTCTCACTCCCTTCCTAACCACAGCTTCCCTTTCATGTCCCTCGACTCTTATAACTGCCGTCTGCTTTCTGTACAAATTATAAATAGCCTTTCGCTCCCTGTATTTTACCCCTGCCACCTTCAGAATTTGAAAGAGAGTATTCCAGTCAACATTGTCAAAAGATTTCTCTAAGTCTACAAATGCTAGAAACGTAGGTTCGCCTTTCCTGAATCTTTCTTCTAGGATAAGTCTTAGGGTCAGTATTGCCTCACGTGTTCCAACATTTCTACGGAATCCAAACTGATCTTCCCCTAGGTCGGCTTCTATCAGTTTTTCCATTCGTCTGTAAAGAATTCGCGTTAGTATTTTGCAGCTGTGTCTTATTAAACTGATAGTTCGGTAATTTTCACATCTGTCAACACCTGCTTTCTTTGGGATTGGAATTATTATATTCTTCTTGAAGTCTGAGGGTATTTCGCCTGTCTCATACATCTTGCTCACCAGATGGTAGAGTTTTGTCAGGACTGGCTCTCCCAAGGCTGTCAGTAGTTCTAATGGATTGTTGTCTACTCCAGGGGCCTTGTTTCAACTTAAGTCTTTCAGTGCTCCGACAAGCTCTTCACGCAGTATCATATCTCCCATTTCATCTTCATCTACATCCTCTTCCATTTCCATAATATTGTCCTCAAGTACATCGCCCCTGTACAGACCCTCTATTTACTCCTTCCACCTTTCTGCTTTCCCTTCTTTGCTTAGAACTGGGTTTCCATCTGAGCTCTTGATATTCATGCAAGTGGTTCTCTTTTCTCCTAAGGTCTCTTTAATTTTCCTGTAGGCAGTATCTGTCTTACCCCTCGTGAGACAAGCCTCTACATCCTTAAATTTGTCCTTTAGCTATCCCTGCTTAGCCATTTTGCACTTCCTGTCGATCTGATTTTTGAGACGTTTGTATTCCTTTTTGCCTGCTTCACTTACTGCATTTTTGCATTTTTCTCCTTTCATCAATTAAATTCAGTATCTCTTCTGTTACCCAAGGATGTATACTAGCCCTCGTCTTTTGACCTACTTGGTCCTCTGCTGTCTTCACAATTTCATTCCTCAAAGCTACCCAATCTTCTTCTACTGTATTTCTTTCCCCCATTCCTGTCAATTGTTCCCTTATGCTCTCCCTGAAACTCTGTACAACCTCTGGCTCTTTCAGTTTATCCAGATCCCATCTCCTTAAATTCCCACCTTTTTGCAATTTCTTTAGTTTTAATCTACAGTTCATAACCAATAGATTGTGGTCAAAGTCGACATCTGCCCCTGGAAATGTCTTACAATTTGAAATTGTCTTTTAAATTGGAAGACAATTTTGGGTTACCAAGCGTCAATAGCTTCGTCTGTGAGGCATAATGCCATGACATATCACAAAATTTGCGTAGTGTTTGCTATAATTATATTGATTGATGTTAATATGTTTGTTGCATGCTCATCTTTCACAGGAGCTGGTATAATAATTTATTCTCAATTATTAGTCTTAAGCTTACTGCAGTTAACTAAAGGAACTTTTGCATCAGACACGTTTCGCTTTTATTTACTTTTAAATACTTACTAAATAAAACCAAAACGAGCCCAGTGTAAAATTCTTTTTAATTAATTGCAGTAAGCTTAAGACAGAGTAACCAATAATAATTGATTGATATTGGATTGATAGCTTGTAGTGAATCAATCGCACTTATGTACAGAGTCAAGTTGATACGCTTCCGGCAAGGAATACGTGTGAACGGGAATAAAAATACAACTAAGGCATATAAAAAAGGTCTTTTGCATTAGACAAAAAGGCTCAACCGCGAATCAAGCGTAAATATATATTTTAGGTTAAAAGGTGTAAAAAAGACAGGTGACATCACAGACTAATGGTGCGATGGCAGTTCGTTGTCTTTCCCAGTATCTTGGAGACGAGGCAGGCAGCTGGAACCACAAACCCTAGAATCTGTCCGCACTTGGTCCAAGATGTAATGTTCCTGGAACAGCTGATCACGAGCCTGCAGCTGTTCGAAAACTATTAATGGTACAATAACTACGCATCAAATTCAGAAACCGTGTTGTTGCATGTTTTATCTATATAAACCGTCAAAATGCACAAGGCTACTAAGATATACACAATCTGGTGAATACGGCAGCAGAATCGTTGGTGTTAAAAGGTCTACTGTTTAATATTGTTGGTTTGATGTCCCAACCACACAACTATAAAGCTGAACCTTTTAGAATATCGTACTTCGGTTTTCAATAAAATGAATTGTGCAAATGTCCTCGCCAAACGACCAGCGTAGTCTCTCTTCATAGCTTTTTTAATTACAAGATATTGGTATCATCTTCGCTTTTAAACTGGAAATATTTACTGATATCTGCTGCTACTATCATAATTCTAAAACAGTTGGATTCAACGGCGTTTCGCTCTTCAAAATCCTATTACTAGTTTCATATAGATTACAAGATAGAAAGTACGAGATTTAGAGTTTATATGATTGAACATGAAACATATTTTTGTCTTATGCGTAAGATTGTGATTTCATACCCAAACAACAAAATACATCACGTCGGATAAGGAAGAAACCGTATTGCACCACCTCGATACATGTGTAAAAGAGGCACAAAGGAAGTGTAGCTTTCGTTCTGTGTTGTTAACGTGTGTCGAGTGCTGGTTAGTGAGAAAATTTAGATGTCTTTTACAAAGCAATATAAACTAGACACGCAACTTTTTTGCAGATAACGCAGAAGAAACGCGAAGAGTACAGTTGAGTTGTATGCAGAAAGGTATCCCAACAAGAGTTGTCCATCAAGAAATATAATTCGCCGAATGTTCTTCAGGTACATAATTATAACTACGGTACTTGTGTTGGGAACTGTTTAGCTTTCTCTTCAGAATCAAAACCTTCAAGTCTCAATAAGTCATCACAGAACCTCAACTGAAAACGAAGATTGGTAAATTCACTTAGTCTATAGAAACCTGCGTATCAACACGCCAAACAAACAAAATCCCCTCGCACTGTTGCACCAACTTACACCTTTCATGTAAATATTAAACGCAATTGTAGATTACACTCACCAGTATTTCTCGCATCAGGAATTACGTGATCAGTAGCTATTCTGATCAGGACACGCAGCCGCGAGCTCTTTCAAGGAAATATTTTGCAAGTCTCTGCTGTTACTAGCGAATTGTAAAATGAAGTAAGCTAACTCCGAGCTTCCAACAGATTGATATATTCGCAGGAGGTCGATACGTAGTTTAAAAAACTTCAGCAGGAGTTGATTCAGTAGCTTACCTCCGCCCAAGAACTGCATGCGGTATACCACAAGACCACGAACAAATAGTGCACGAGAGTAGTTCGAGTTGAAGGTAACATTTCCCATAGAAATTCCGCATGCTAGTTTGTTGGCTGTTGATGGGATGTTATCAGATTTTATTTCCGTGAATAAAAAGTCGAGTATACTCTGGTTAACTGAGGCAGCTGGTCAATGGCAGTTCGACCGAACAATGAAATGAAAGCACTGAACAGGCTGTAATCCATTCCAGGGAGTCTGGTGGGACAGAATTCTTATCCATCGTTGTGCAGCGTCTGTTCCGACAAACTCATGACGGAGCTGTGTGTGGAATTCTGAGCTCTGAGGAAACGATGCTGGCTTAGTAAGTCTAAGGTGCCACTTTGATTCCCGTTTCAGGTGATAACTTTTAATACACACCAACAGATTCTCTTCATCCCTGGTAAAGCCAAGTGAAAAACGTACGATAGTACCGTGGTTCCAAATCAACATAAACATGATGAACCTTCGCTACTATCTAGAGGTTAGGTTGAGCCATCACAGAAAGTCGCGACATGAAGAAGCTCTGTCGCTAGTTAAGCTGTCTTACACTATTAATTTTATTATTGCTGATGAACCAGTCGTGATGTACAGTCACAGGGCAATTATTTCTCATTTTGTTCGAACTTGAGATGTTAAAAATATTGGTCTGGACTGGGACTGAACTCAGGTCTCTCCCAACATTTCTTGTTTCTATAAGATTCCAAACTCTTCAAAACGCCCACGAAAGGCACTTGTCTGGGTTCGTTATGGCTTTTCAGGCTACGGCATGTGTACACATAACTGATGGTGAAAAACAACTTTCACTTTTATCTTATATATGTGCGATGTCTACATAAACTACAGGTGACGATTTCGACTCCCAGTAAGACACAGAACATTTCATCACATTACTTAAAGTTCAAAAAAGTCGCTTCTAACCACTGGCGAAGAAGAATTCGATAGTTAACATGTCTTTCTAACCACTCAACAATGACGATATGTTCTGGTTCGACCGTCAGTCAGCACAGAACACTCCATCACGCTTTTTCTAGTCAGACATGCGCACATCTCGCTGGTGGTGAAAGAGGCATCTAATGTCTATTCATAGCTAGAAAAAAAGGCAATAGGTGTCGGGTTCGAATCCCGGAAAGTCAATAATTATTCATTCGTCTCCTCAGTTCAGATTCAAACACCTCCCCGTTGGTGAAAACATTCAATCGCTTGCAGTTGATTATGCTTAGTTAACAATCCGGTTGGGTGCTGTGTTTGCTGGGGCTGCTGGATAGGAGTCCTAGCAGAGTGCAAAAATTTTCCTCATTTAATTTTATGTTCAGATTTGTTAACTAATACTAGTATAAATTACATATTTCACGTCATTTTATGTCTAGTCAACAATGACGACCAGCGCTGTGTTCGAGTCACGGTCGCGGTTCTAGGCGCTACAGTGTGGAACCGCACGACCGCTACGGTCGCAGGTTCGAATCCTGCCTCGGACATGTATGTGTGATGTCCTTAGGTTAGTTAGGTTTAAGTAGTTCTAAGTTCTAGAGGACAGATGACCTCAGGAGTTAAGTCCCATAGTGCTCAGAGCCAGTTGAACCATTTTTTCGAGTCACGGTCATGGTTGAAAGTTTTGCGCCGACATCATTTTCTATAGGAGCTGAGTTTGGATGGATATCTAAAGCAAAGCAGCTCGTTATATCAGTTAAAGTTCAAGTATGTGCACAACTACGTGCTCATGAATAACTTTGATTTTTAATGTCACTATGTGTTAATCAACAGTGGTGGTACGTGACTCTGAAACTGCACGTAGATATACTTGGAATTATAAGTACAGTGAAATTACTTGTGATACGATGTTAATGCTGAGTTTCCCGTAGAGCGCTTGGCGCTGTTAGTCGCAGTTTATTTTATCTGGTTAGTTCATTAAGCAGTTTATCCAAAAAGTCTCGCCAAGCCAACGACAGTTAATACGTGGTTATAAAACCTTTTAGAGAGCAAGAATACTTCGAATTATCATAGAACTTTCGGAGGCTAGACCTTGCTTTACAAAATCTCTCTTTCACAATAAAATTTAGAGTAAAGACTTCGGAACGATTCATGGTAATATATTCACGGGCTTGTCTCAGATGCTTAAGAGTGTGATACTGCTTTTGATATGGCACTTATAATAATAAATTTTAGTTTACAAATGTTAACTGCTATGTCACGCTTAATAACATGTTTCCTGATTTCTACAGTACAGTGGCACTAACTTACATCTCGATTTAATGCAATACACAACTGTGTTCTGTTGTGGCCACTGCTAGCATCGAGCGACAAGGTGCAGTAGTTAACACACTGAACTCGCAATCAGCAGGATGACGGTTTAGATTCCCGGCATTCTATCCACATTTAGGTTTCCGACGATTTCCCTAAATAACTTCAGACAGATGCAACAGGCACGGCTGATTTCCTTCCCCACCTTTTCTTAACCCGAGCTTGTACTTTGTCCCTGATGACCGCGCTGTCGACGAGACGTTAAATTCTAATTTTCCTCCCTCGTCGTAGCTATTCTGTATAATGAAATGACTATACCGCAAAGAGATTTTAGGACCTGCAAGAAAATTACTTTATGTGGGCTGCATGCAAAGCAGTCGGAACGCAATTCAGGTCGTTCGGATACTTTTAGGTGTAATAATACATCAGAGATTGATTGGCGACTCCATAGTGCTGTGGTGTACAAGTTAAACTCATAGGCACTGGTATCAAGTTGTTATCAGTAACCAAAACTGAGAAACTATCACAATAACTCTCGTGATCTTGTGATCGTTTCTTAGCTTTGGTTACTGATAATAACTTGATACTATGAGTTTAATTTGTACACCACAGCACTGAAGATGATCACTATGTGATTGAAAATCGTTTTTGGTATCAATAAACCATCAATATTACGGCCAACGCTGACCTTCCTTTTAATTTAACATCAGAGATAATCGATATTAGAGTGTAGACGGCAGCTGTGTGAGTAAACATAAAGTCATATAGAATGAGATTTTCACTCTGCAGCGGAGTGTGCGCTGACATGAAACTTCCTGGCAGATTAAAACTGTGTGCCGGACCGAGACTGGAACTCGGGACCTTTGCCTTTCGCGGGCAAGTGCTCTACGACTGAGCTACCCAAGCACGACTCACGCCCCGTCCTCACAGCTGCACACTGGCAGAAGTAAAGCTGCACACTGGCAGAAGTAAAGCTGTGAGGACGGGGCATGAGTCGTGCTTGGGTAGCTCAGTCGTAGAGCACTTGCCCGCGAAAGGCAAAGGTCCCGAGTTCCAGTCTCGGTCCGGCACACAGTTTTAATCTGCCAGGAAGTTTCATAAGTCATACAAGTAGAAAGTGGGAACTAGTGAAAGCATAATAAAGCTTAAGATCTATCTCTAGTACGTAATACAGAATTAGTGTGAGTTGGATTCGCGCTCTGAGCGTTCTGTACAAACGTAATTATGTATATGGGAAGTTCATCCATCCTGGGACTCAAGAATCTCGACGGTTCTTGCCTGTTATCAATATCGGCAACTTGCAAGATATCGTTCGTGGGAATTCCAAGACTTTCGAAAATGTTCTAATTTCTAGTTTTAAGTTTACATTTTTTGTGTAATTTCGCATTTGCTATTGTAATTCCTGAGAAAAATCGTCTTGACAGACAAAATAATTGTTGGATAACAAATGACAAAAAAATTATTTCTTGTGATATAATTACAAATTAACGATTTTCGGATATTTTTCCTTACTTGTACTTTTGAAACCTTGCTATGTGCCAAATTTTGTGATTCTAGGTCAACGGGAAGCAGCCTATAGGTTTTGATTCCTCAGTTTGCAAGTATCGAAATATGTAACAGAAATGGCCATATTTTTTGATCGCATTGACTTATAAGCTTAGAATTCTTATACATGCAAGGGCTCATAGATCTTAGTATCTAACAAATTTTAACTTCCTGAGAAAAAGGGGTCTTAACAGACAGCCGGACTGAAAGTCAGATAACAAATTACAAAAAAATATTGAATTTCATGTGATGTAATAACAAATTAACAGTTTTCCGATTTTTCCTTTGCTTGTGCTGTGGAACCATGCTTCTTGCCAGATTTCATGATTCTAGGTTGATCGGAAGTACCTAATAGGTTTTGGGGAGTGAGTTTGCGAGTATAAAAATATGTGACATAAATGGCCGTATATTCTGGTTGAATTCACTTAGAAACTTACAATTTTTGACAACGTTAGGTGACCGTAGAATTTAGTAGGTCATAAAAAATTTCAACGTGATGTGTTCAGCCGTTCCTAAGAAAAAGGGAACTTAACGGTCGGACAGACAGAGAGACAGCCAGACAGACAGGCAGCTTTTGTGCATAATTAGGAAGACTAACAGAAGGTATAGAACGTATTCGACAAAATGCTAAATGAAGCGCTTAAAGGAATTGTTATATACCAACTTGGTGGTGTCTTCAGCAGGACAAGTAGTAAAAAGACACGGATTACAGTATCATGCTCATGTGTTATTGAAAACTAAACAATGTTATCGTGATCAAACGATGTATTACGATGCTCAAAAGTATCCGAAGGACTTGAATTACCTTTCACCCTGTTTGTATGCAACCCACATAACGTAACTGTTTTGCAGGTCTTCTGCAATCTGTTCGGTGCAGTCGTTTGACTACACCAAACGGTTACTACAAAAAAAATACGAGAGAAATCTTTTGTGTATGGCTATCATTCGAGATGCAAATTAATACCACGATTATTTTAATATCAGAGAACAAGTTACTCCTGATGAGACGGTCTTCAATGTGTGTAAACTCTAATTGATTACAATTAATGACGTTTCAAAAACCAAGTTTCAACTTCATATACACAACGAAAATGTTTGTGCAAGGTTGGGGTCCGGGACTCCATACAGCAACTATTGCTCCTGCTAACTAACCACGAAAGAGTTTAAATACGGTTTCAAGTCTGCAATTGTTTAAGCTTGAAATGACGTGGTGTAAAGTTTTGTGTTGGACGGGGATTCGTATCTAGCACCTAATAACATTGTTAACTAAGCACAATCAAATGCTAGATGTCGAAAGTTTTCACCTGTAGGAAGATGACTGAAAATAAAATTACGAGACAAAAATGTTTTGCGTTACCGGAAGTCGAACTCAGTACTTACCGTGGTTTTCCTCGGCCACGTAAAGACGTTAAATATCCTTTTATTTAACTAGTAGCGAGAGGCGCACTTGATTAACTGGAAATTACGCGAGGAAAAGTTGTGTGCTCACACAGTGTCGAACGCCGCACATGTCATTATTGTTCACTACACATGAAGAGACGTGGGCCACTGAACACTTTTTCACCAGTAACTAGGAATGTCATGTTTGAACTTGAAATTATATGATGAAAAATTCTGGGTCTGACTGGAAGTCGTAAATGGTTGTCGTTGACAACGCACGGAGAGACGTTAAAAATCACGTTTAATTGTCACCTGTATTCTGCCGTGTGTACGCTACAGTGAAAACTTGTGTGCCCGACTAGGATTCGAGCCCAGGCACGCGCCTGTCGTGGGCCAGCTCACGAATCGTCTGGCGTCGATCACTGTCCACTAACGCGCCAACAGCATGCACTTCTTCTTAAGAGACGCTAGGATGACCTGCCCGATGCATGTCTGCCACAGTCGGCCGACCTTCGTTGCAGGCTTTTACCCAACGTGACACTGTTATGTACGGCAACGCAGATTCCCCTCATGCCTCCTGAAGACCTCTGGAACGTTCAATCTTGATCCAACTACGTTGTTCCTGTTTCGAAAACATAGTGACACCGCTACGTTAGACCGCTCGCTCATAAGTCACTGTTTCCCTCGATTGTGCGCACGCCGGTGACGTGGGACGGGCGAGTCAATTTGCTCCGACGTAAGGTACGTATGTCAACAACGTGTGCTATCAGCGACAATAGTTGATTCTATTTCATAACGTCTCCACAGCAGTGTTGCCACTATTTAAGTTCTAGCCTACGTACTAGTCATCTCAGAGCATCAGCTGAACAAATAGATATTTCTCCTGTCTTTATTCTAATGAAGAATTGACAACATTGGGAATTATGTGACCATCG
This sequence comes from Schistocerca piceifrons, assembly GCF_021461385.2. NCBI lineage: Eukaryota > Metazoa > Arthropoda > Insecta > Orthoptera > Acrididae > Schistocerca > Schistocerca piceifrons. The sequence continues at coordinate 560,498,162 of NC_060141.1, forward strand.
ATTTACTTCCTGGAGTGCTTCATGATTGTCCTGCTGAATTCATTTCATATTTCTTTATTATTTCCAGCAAATAATCTAGAGCGGTCTCACTTAAAATGTAACATTGGGTAGTGTATTATTTAATTAGAGGAAGGTTGTTCCACACAGAACTTATTACTAGTCTCATCTTTAACGTTGTATATTATCCGCATTACATATCACTTTGTCAATGAGTGCATACTGCAGGCAGCACCAGCTCGCTAGGGAAGTGTAATCTGGTGGGTTTGTGAAGAGAAACATGCATGAGCTCTACGTTCCAAACTCGATAGACACCTAAACGGTTTGTCTGGTTTTTACTTCTTCTCTTACCGGGCTACACGCTTTCATATCCAAGACCAATAATGAAATCATTACCTCTATTTAGTAGGCCCTAGATCTAAAGTCGAAATATTTAAAAAATTGTAGTATTGCACACTTGTTAAAACTTGTTGGTATTTTGCGAACACACAATTCGATAGATTGTATGTGACACTGAATAGTTTGATAATTTTTTTTTCGGCTTCTTCCCACTGTCAGTCTTACATATTTTTGTGGTAATCTGAAACTGCTTCTTTTGCAGGGTACTAGTCTTCACATAGACACAAACCCATCTGGGTCAATATCTTGCTAATACGTTATGTTTTGGTCAGGCTCGTATTACAGATGCTATTTGTTTTATTAAATTAGACTTTCTGTAAAGGTATTATGATCAGTTGTAATTAATCTGTAGTAGGAGAGTGCATATTTTATAGCGTTTCTGGTTGATTTACTACATATAACAGAAATATATGAGAGATAAATTAATCATCAACTTTATATTCGATCATGTTATATATAACAGTCTGATAATGTAAATACAGGGAGCGAAAGGCTATTTACAATTTGTATCGAAACCAGATGGCCGTTATAAGAGTCGAGGGACATGAAAGGGAAGCAGTGGTTAGGAAGGGAGTGAGACAGTGTTGTAGCTATTGTGTTGGTAGAAGAGCCAAGACCTTGTTACTAGAGGAGGCCGAAATGCACGCGTTTTAGCTCACGCAGGCTGGCGTGGGGAGGGAAGAACTATACTAACGTGAGGTCTGGAACATGACAAGGAATTAGAACTCAGAAAGCGGACGTACTTAGTTTGATACTTAACTTTAATCCATTAATGATGAACGTCGCTCTTGACGGTACATGATTCACAATATTTATAGTAACTGAATATGGCGCCTTGCTAGGTCGTAGCAAATGACGTAGCTGAAGGCTATGCTAAACTGTCGTCTCTGCAAATGAAAGCGTATGTAGACAGTGAACCATCGCTAGCAAAGTTGGCTCTACCACTGGGGCGAGTGCTAGGGAGTCTCTCTAGACTAGACCTACCGCGTGGCGGCGCTCGGTCTGCAATCACTGATAGTGGCGACACGCGGGTGCGACGTATACTAACGGAACGCGGCCGATTTAAAGGCTACCACCTAGCAAGTGTGGTGTCTGGCGGTGACACCACAGTAGCCTCTCCTCGTTGATATTCAATCTGTATATTGCGCAACCAGTAAAGGAAACACAAGAAAAATTCGGAGTAAGTATTGAAATCCATGGAAAAGAAATAAAAACTTTCAGGTTCGCCGATGACATTGTAATTCTGTCACAGACAGCAAAGGACTTGGAAGAGCAGTTTAACAGAATGGACAGTGTCTTGAAAGGAGGATATAAGATGAACATCAACAAAAGCAAAACGAGGATAATGTAATGTAGTCGAATTAAATCGGGTGATGCTGAGTGTATTAGATTAGGAAATGAGACACTTGAAGTAGCAAAGGAGTTTTGCTATTTGGGGAGCAAAATAACTGATGATGGTCGAAGTAGAGAGGATATAAAATGTAGATTGGCAATGGCAAGGAAAGCGTTTCTGAAGAAGAGAATTTTGTTAATATCGAGTATAGATTTAAATGTCAGGAAGTCGTTTCTGAAAGTATTTGTATGGACTGGAGTCATGTATGGAAGTGAAACATGGACGATAAATAGTTTGGACAAGAAGAGAATAGAAGCTTTAGAAATGTGGTGCTACAGAAGACTGCTGAAGATTAGATGGGTAGATCACATAACTAATGAGGAGGTATTGAACAGAATTGGGGAGCAGAGGAGTTTGTGGCACAACTTGAATAGAAGAAGGGATCGGTTGGTAGGACATGTTCTGAGGCATCAAGGGATCACCAATTTAGTATTGGAGGGCAGCGTGGAGGGAATAATCGTAGAGGGAGACAAAGAGATGAATACAGTAAGCAGATTGAGAGGGATGTAGGTTGCAGTATGTAATGGGAGATGAAGAAGCTTATACAGGATAGAGTAGCATGGAGAGCTGCATCAAACCAGTCTCAGGACTGAAGACAACAACAACAACAACAACAACAACAACAATGGTGAGTCAGGATTTGGGTTCCACATCTGTGGAAAGCTCCTGATTTTAAGATGTCGTCAATACAAGTTTAAACAGCACTTTCCTCCACAAAGAAACTATTTTGATGGTCACTCGATAAGGAGGGAGAAAGGAGGAAATTTGAGGCTATTAGGGCAGTAGAATAAGTACAGTAGTGACTGATTTCCAGTCAAGATCCTGGATAGGTTCTTTACTGAAATTATCAGAGCTGTTCTCGTAAAGTAGCAAAACTTGATGCAGTTTCCTTGGTAGGTTTTCTTATGTTGTGTCTGCAAGATACCTCAGTTGTTACCAAAGAAGCCAACTGTGATGGACACTTTCCTGGCGTGCAGCTCTTAACACAAAAGACCTCCTCTGGGCCTCAAGATGCTTAACATTACATTTTGAGGACTCAAACTGGCCTTTGCTTCAGATATGTTTTATTAGAGCTAATCGTTATTTTCTTCTTATGAAAATAACATGCGGTGGTTCAAATCCCCGTCTGACCATCCTGATTTACTTTTTCCGCTATTTCGTTAAATCGCTTAACGCAAAAGCTGAGTTTATTTCTTTGAAAGGGCACAGTCGGTTTCCTTCCCCCATGCTTCCCAACGGTAGCTCCTGTTTCGTCTCTAATGATCTCGTAGTCGATAGGATGTTTAAACCTAAGCTTCCGTTATTTCTTTTCCCCAGTATTTCCTACTTCATGTCAGAGTTTCGCCAAGGTTAAATGGTCGCAGTTCATCAGACTTGACAGTAATCAGGTGGACCATATAGGTCTTCTTGAAGATGACGAATAATTCATGACGAAACGATCCTACTTGATACGAGAAGATTATATTCTGATGTAATTACTTCAGTGAAATGTTTCTTCATGCCTCCTCAGCCCGCACGACGGACCGATTCTACTTGAAACGAGAAGATTATATTCTGACGTAATTGCTTCGATGTACTTACTCCCCACATAGCACAAATGTTTCTTGCTGCCTTCGCAGCCTGCAACCCTCTACTAAATCCAAAGAGAACAAAATGTCACGGATGTTGGACTTCTGCACGTTTCACCCCCATTTTCTAACGCTTAATCAACAGTCTTCTCAATCTGCAAATATACTGCACTCAATATATCATCATAAGAAAAATTTGGAACTTCAAATAAAAAAATGACGATTGACAACCTGCGTATCAACGTACCAAATAAAATCTCGGTGACATAATGCATCAACCTACTTTTTTCAGGTAAACTTTACTTTGATAGATTAAATACACCAGTATTCATCACATATTATGCTCCATGAGAAAATGCCACTACGTCCCTGCCGACCCAATTGCGTGAGACAAAATGCGGTTTTAAAGCGAGAAGAGAAGAGTGTACTCGATAATAAACCTTTGCGACTACACTGCACCACATTTACTACGAGGTCATAAATTCAAAAAACACTACAAGGCTCAGATGGGTAGTATATATATATATATATATATATATATATATATATATATATATATATATATATATATATATATATATATATATATATATTCATGCTGCAGAAATTTACGCAGCCTAATCAGTTGCCAGTTCGCTCAGCTGGCCATTACGTGACAATATTTACGAGGCCGAGCAGCCTAGTAACCGACGCATGTAGGGAACATCTGTGGGGACGAACAACGAAATGAATGTTTTAACAAGGTTGTAACTAACTTCCAGGGAATCAGAAACCTTATTCTGTGAGGAGCATCCGTCGTTAATACAAAATCATGAACCTGTCGTCTGCATAGTTAGGTGTTCTGTTGTAATGAATCTCTTCTACTCGTACATCAGGTAACCATTTTAACAAGCACAGACAGACCCTCTTCGCCTCTGGTATCACCTGTGGAACAACATAAGGCTGCATCGCTGCTCCAAATCCAAGGTAATTGGTGGAGGAGAGTCGTTATAGTTTGGTCCATAATAGAGTTAGAAGTCGTGGCAAATTGACTTTCTGACACCAGAAATGTTATTTCTTAATGAAATAATCTTCATGTAAGTCACAGTGAACATATTTCTAACTGTATATGAACTTGAGATGTTGACATTATTGGTGCTGTACTGGTATGTGAAATAAAATCTCCCCTCGATTGGACACACTGCAGTCATTCTGAGCTTCATGCTGTACAGAAACATCACAAACTGTAAAGCCAGTATCTGTACTCAAAATTTTACTGGGTTTGAAGACGAATCTCTCCCTGTTGTAGCCGTAAAAGAAAACTTGTTCCGTTACAGATGTTAGAGATGTAAATATCTTTGGGGATTTATCTTGTAATAAATGTACAACTAGCCGCTGTTTTTTAGTTTTTTGATACGATTTACTCTACCATAAACATGTTTTTGAGCCACTGCACGCTCATCATCAGGTGGAGGTGCTACAAGAACAGTGTGCTGTGGACCAAGTATTGCTAGATGGTGTGCTGATTCTGCTGGTGGAAATGACGGAAATTTAGTAACAGGTGACGAAACGTTTATGAAACCGAAGGTTTGTTATATTTTAGATACTTGCGGTGCACTGCCTTATGGTATCCACCACGGATATACTGAATTGTTAATATATATATGACAAATTGAAGAGTTAGGAATTCTTCTCTGAAGGGATTTGTGAGGAGTGTACACTTCTATGGCACTGAAACGTCGACGACAAACTGTTCAGACAAGAAGAGAATAGAAGCTTGTGAAATGTGGCGCTATAGAAAAGTGGTGAATATTAGATGGTTGGATTTGATAACAAGTGAACAAGTATAGAATAGATTCGGGTTGAAACGAAATTTATGGCAGCGTTTAGCCAAAAGAAAGGATAGGTTCATAGGATGTACTCCAAGCACCAGGGAACAGATGATTTGGCAATGGAGGAAACTGTAGAAGATGATAATTTTTCAGGGGACCAGGGCTTCACTAGTGGTTATAGACTGCAGCAGTTATGCCGGGATAAACAGACCTGAACGGGTTAGACTACCACGGAATGCTACATTAGATCGCAACAAGAACATCGGTCTTTTCTGTAGTTTGGTTAGAAACTTTTTGCACATTTTTTAAACCTTTACATTTTTGCTACAACTATTAGAAGTATTTTTATTAAGTAATTTACAGGCTCAATGAAAGAGACGCGTCAGATCGCTTTCATATATTTGTGTCATATACTGGTAGTTATGTCGTTTCTGGTACTTCGATGCCTCTATCTTCTTGTGAGTGATGGAAGCGAACCTCAGAAAAGAAATACGGGTATTTCTTTTTTTCTTTTTTTTCAATCGTTGTATCTGTGTTTTGCTATCCTAATCGTTTTTCCCTGTATTTGCTCTACAAAAATGACAGCAAATTAAATATTTTGGCACCGCAAAATGTGTACACTAACCTACAAGGAACATTGTCTGAAGCTGAAGCAGAAAGTATCATCCAGAAACCGCCTTCTTCGGAAACAGGCGGGATCGAACTGGGGTACACATCCACAAACATTAAGAACAACAGCTCTTGCCTTATGCTATTCTGCAGGAGAGCACGCTAGCCCAGTGTGGTACAATTCAGTACATGCAAAACAGGTTGATGTAGCCTTAAATGACAGCTGTAGGATTGTTACTGGCTGCCTAAGGCCAACCCCCATGGACAAAGTTCAACGTCTCGCTGGGATTGCTCCATGTGACATCAGAAAAGAGGTCGCCGCTAACATCGAGAGGCATAAATCAAATACAGTGACCTCACATCCTCTCTTTGGACATCAACCCGCCAAGCCAACACTGAAGTCCAGGAAGAGTTTCCTAACAACCTGACAGCCCTCAGAAGGATCAGCTGCGGCTACCCGACTCACCAAGTGGAAAGAAAGATGCCAACACCTGTCAAACTGGATGACACTACAAGAATCCCTGCCGCCTGGACACTGAGAGAAGTGGGTCATCTGGAAGTTCTTAAACACCCTACGGACAGAAGTCGCAAGATCGAAGGACAATCTCCTTAAATGGAACTTCCAACTTCCAAATGCCAACACAACACTGTGCGAATGCGATGAATTGCAGACAACCCGGCATCTCTTCAAATGTAACTTATGCCCAACCAGCTGTAGCATGAAGGACTTAACGTCTGCAGCACCCAATGCTATCAAAGTTGCCCAATTCTGGGTGAACACTGTATAGTTTTCTTTGTATGTATTGTATATGTGTTCATTTTAGTGTACCTCTGACACGAATAAAGAAAAACCCTGTGATTTGATTCAGTATGTGTAGTCTGGGTGTGTGAGATTAGTTTGTTTTCTTGTGGGTGCAGGGAATCTCGTAGTCTGCGAGTGCAGTTTTGCCAACATAGGATGGTTAGGCAGAAAGGCAGAGAGAGTTACCAACAGGTGAAAACAGTTGCATTTGTACGAGAGTTTGCGCAACGGTTGGTATCAGCAGTGTTAATATGCCTAGTTACTTGACTGCGAGTGGCACACCATTCCTTACAAACACACTGAAAAGACTGCGTGGATCACCAAAAAATCTGCCCACATCATTCACGGTGTGGTAATGGGCACTTCCTAACATGAAGTTTCTACTTTAACCTACCTTATGACGCTGATTCCGTAGGACTGACTCATGTCTACACCCCACGTAACTATCATGAACTAAGTCAGCAGTTCCACATCCTATGCAGCCCTCCATATTTCGTCCGATGAGCTTACGCATATACATTATCTGAACAAATATACCTGGACACGTATACGTAATGCAGAACTGACAACTAGATATCACGAGGGCCGGGCTGGCCAGTGTAAAAGGCGTCGGAGTATTGTGTTGTTAGTGGAGAAACAGCAAACTGAGTCGGTCAGAAAACCTCAGTGACATAGAACGTGCACTAGTCATTGGAGATCACCTGAGTAAGAAATCCGCCAAGGACATTTCATCCTTCGACTGTAGGTGATGTAACTATGAAATGAAATACTGGAGCTGAATCAAGCTGAATCGGTCATCGTTTATTGATGGACGGGAACAGTCGAACATTACGGAGGGTGGTCATAAAAAATCGCATGAAATCAGCGGAAGAAAGCAATCGAGAGTTCCAAAGTGCTACCACCAGTCAATCTAGCACAATGACCTTGCGTAGAGAATTAAAAGAACCGCGACACAATGGTACAGGAGCTCCATATAAGCCAAACATTTCTATAGTCAGTGCTAATCGACGCATGAGGTGAAGTAAAGAGAGGCACCATTGGATAGTGGATGACTGGAAACGAGAGACTTGCAGTGACGAATCACGCTATACCCTGTGGCAATTTGTTGGAATTGTTTGGGTTTGATGAATCCCTGGAGAACAGTGTGTACAGTAGAACAGTTCGGAGACGATGATCAACATGATAATGCGTCTATCATATAGCGGAATCTGCAAGGAAATGATTTGTGGACAATAATATTGCTGAAGTGGACTGGCCAGCCGAGAGTCCCAACCTGAACCCAATGGAACACATACCAGGTGAGTTAGAACGTCGACTTCCCTCCAGACTCCAGAATCCAACATCACTACCTTCTCTGATTTATTCTCTTGCGGAAGAACGGTTTGCTATTCCTTCACAGACTTACACAAGTCTCGCTGAAAGTGCCCCAACAGAGTTCAACCTGTCAAAAAGGCGGAAGGTCGATTTGCTCCATATGACTGTCCACTAATACGCATCTTCATACTTACAATCAAATAGTGTATATTTAGACTTCGTTTACTTATTTAGCCATTAAAGAAGCACACAGTTCGCAACGGCAAATACGTATATAACGTACACTCACACCGCACATGGGCTATGTAACAGTTCTGATACTAAATGTAACTGGGTTTTCCCTTTTGATGCTAGTCAATTGTCAGGATAAGCATTATGTCAGGGTGAAAATACTAAATTAATTTTTCTCTCTTAACAACATGTGGGCAGGGTGGGTTCTTCCTTGGCTCTGGTATGAGGTCGAATGAAAAATCATTTTTACATAAGATAACTTTTATTGAAGATTAGTACAACTGTTTCTTACTCGATGTTCTGGCTCGGAGAGCGGAAGCTGTGTCGTTGGCGAAGTCTTCTGCTGCGGCAGCGGCGGCGGCGGCGTCTGATTACGCGTGGCAGTGTGTATCTCGTGTCGCCGTCTCGCCCAGCTGACTGGAGACGCGCAGCGCGAGGTGGCCCGTTTAATTATTGCGAGCGAAGTCGTGCATCGGATGGTGATACCTTGGATGCGGCGTCCCAGTGTTTCTCTTCTCTAAGCGGCCGCGTGTGTTGTGCGTCGGCCACCGGAGCGGCGCGGCGGGGGAAGACCAGTGTCCTGGACTCGAACAACAGACTCCCGCTTGCCAGTCTTCAGCTGTCAGATCTTCATCCCAGCTCACAGGTGACTGCTGATGTGAGGCCGTCTCCTTCCCGTACTCACGAGTCATCCGGGTATGTACAAATCAGACTTCAAATACCTTTTAACTTCTATCTTCCGGCGCCGCGGCTGCTGCTTGCTATTCCATTACAGCGGCGGACTTGGTGCGTCTGTGCATGATGCAGTCTCTTCTTGCATGACGGTCTTCAGCACCGACACTGGCTGAAAACTACTGCTACGCTTCTTCACTTCTTCGTATTCTTCATCTCTCGACTCTCGTCTGTCGGGCCCACTGTGTCTCGCGTATTTATTCACTTCAGTTTACTGGAGGTGAACGACTTCACGGTCATTGCCTCTTCTGTCACGTTGAGAAGCTTCTCGAAGAATCTTCTTAACGTCGGTCATTGGCTCTTGGAATGTAGGCGAGGGCCGTTGATCACATGTGACGACTGAGAAACACGTGAGCCGGTCATTGCCTCTTCTGTCACGTTGAAAAGCTTCTCGAAGAATCTCCTTAACGTCGGTCATTGGCTCTTGGAATGTAGGCGAGGGCCTTTGCTCACATGCGACAACTGAGAAACACGTGAGCCGGCCGGGCAATGCCCTGACGGCTGACTCGACAGTGCCCGCTTATGTGGAACTTGCTGACTTCACGGTCATTGTCTCTTCTGCTCTGCTGTTCTGCCCGCTGTTTGCCAGTATGTAACTCTCTAAACTAAACCAAGTTTTTCATTTATATTCTAATTTCTACTTCACTTTGATTTCACTAATTTATTTACCCTTCGGAGAAATTCGCCCTCGAATTTACCACTCAACATTCCTCCACTCTTCACACGGCAAAAGCACTAACACAAGCAATGAAAACTCTCGACTTAGACGATTACACACGCTTCACTTTAAGTATGTTGCAAATACTTTATCACTTTATTAAAGTACTGTATGCTCATGAATCACATAGTTCACACATAAATCGTTGTAATAAGTGTAATAAATCTTGATGACAATGAATAAACAAAAAATAGATTTTTCACTTAGAAAGTTACATAGCAACACCTGTTTAATCTACCCTATATTAGTGCAAGAATATCTATTCTACAGTATTGTTTACTTTAACGTAAGACTGTTTAGCAAAGACTGAAGTACCATAAACAAAATTAATACACTAATGCTCAAAAGTAACCACTGAAGTACACCAGTTAAGAGTGTGGTATCCGGTTAACAGGGATTTGATGAAGTGGTATATTATTATTTGGCTTATTTTTTCGTCTTAAATAAAAGAAAACTGTACAAAGCAGAAACACCAACACAAAGGTTCCAGATATAACCGTTCCTAGCATTATAATTTTAGTTTTGTGTTCACCTTTTAATTTTAAGACATGTTGGCATCAATTTTGCCTTGCTACGAGTTTATGAACATATCTACTGACTTTAGAAGGGAACTGTCAAGGGAGTCATTGAGGTAGGATAGGTTTTGTGTAGGAAATGCTTGCATGGCGTCTTCTGAAAAAAGCAAACAACATGGTTATGGAACTACCAACCTTGTAAAAACAAAAACAAAAACAAAGAAAAGAAGGAATACATTGTTAACTACAAGATCTACATGTTTCTACGTTCAACTTTTTTTTTCTTAAAAAATAAACCATCATCATTTATTAATTATTTACATTTGTATATTATCCACAGTCTTCTAAGATTCCACTAGGACATTCGCATCCTTGGGCGAAGATTGTATGGTGCCATGTCTGTATGTTGTGCGGGCATGGCCACTCTTTTTCCTTTTCAGGAACTTCCTCCACCCTTCGGAAAAGCAGACACTATTGTTGAAGGAATTACATCTGGAGCGCCCTTAAAAGGTTTTAACCGACTTGCATGGACAATAGTAGTTTGGGTGGGCAGTTGCAGTTTAACGTTGACTGGTGACGTGATCTCAATAATTTGATAAGGACCTCTGTAGTTTGTTACAGATTTCTTCGTGTTTCCTTTCGCAATGTATGGGGTTGACAGCATCATCCACTGACCGATTTTGTAATTTGGATATTTAGCTTGGGCATTTCCTAATCTTTCCTGTCGTTCCAAAGCCTTTGTATTAGATTTTTGAACCTTTTTCCTTACATCCTTCATCATTCGACTGAAATCTCTTACTGTTTCTCCGACTTTTCCGTTTTTCTGCCTGATTGCATCAAAAGGGGACGGCATTTTTCTCCCATAGACCACTTCATAAGGTGACATGCCAGTTGCTTCATGCGTTTTGGCGTTGCATACCGACACGATCATTGGTAAATATGTATCCCAATTAGAATGTTGTTCGTTAATATAATAACTAAGCATCTTGCCAATTGTCCGATGAACTCTTTCTGTGCGTCCGTTGCACTGAGGGTGTAACGGAGTTGTGCGTAATTTATGTATTTTTAGTAAGTGGCATAGCTGTTTCATTAATTCAGACATAAAATTAGATCCCTGATCTATGATAATAGCTTCAGGTACCCCAAATTTAAGTATCCAGTTGTTAACTAAAGCTTGGGCAACTGTATTTGCTTGCTGATCTGGGAGACTCACCATAGCTAGATAGCGTGAAAAGTGATCTATAATTGTAAGAACATACTTATTACCAGCAGGTGTTTTATGAAATGGCCCGTAGAGATCCAGTCCACAGATTTGAAATGGACATGAAGCCTCGGGGAGCCTCTGTAAGGGAATTTTTGGACGAGAAAGTTGAGCTCGTTGTGCGCACGCAATGCAATTACGAACGTACTGTGCAACATCCTGCTTTCTGGTTTGCCACCAAAATCGCTCTGCTACACGTCTTTCGGTTGTCCGTTGTCCACCGAGTCCTGCAAGGATATGATCGTGGGCCTCTGCCATTATTTCTTGTCTAAGGTGTTGGGGAACAACAATTCGTGGTCCAAGTTTTGTTTTACGGCATAATACACCATCTTCAAAGCAAAATTGTTTTTGAGTTGCGTATTTTTTGCATTCTGTATCCTCATCTTGTGCCTTTCTCCAGTCCTTAGTATCTCGGCCTGTTGCTTCCAAAAGTGCTATTTTCCGACTTAGGCAATCTGCATTCATGTGTTTTTTGCCTGGTTTATGGATAACTTCGAAATCCATTTCGGAAAGACATAGGGCCCAACGGGTAAGACGACTAGATGCATCCTTTAATCCAAGCAACCATTTTAAAGCTGCGTGGTCAGTAATAACCTTGAATTTCCTACCATACAAGTAGCATTTAAAGTATTTGATGCCATAAATAACATTTAACAATTCTTTCTCCGTTGTGGAATAATTTCTTTCTGCCGTTGTTAGTTGTCTCGAAGCGTAGGCTATGGGGTGTTCCGCGCCATTAATATTCTGACTCAAACCAACTCCTACTGAATGACCACTTGCGTCACAGGATAAAATAAATTCTTTATTATAATCTGGGTAGGCTAATACTGGACTGTGTGTTAACTCATCTTTAAGGGTTTGAAATGCTGATTCACAATCTCCAGACCAATGAAATTTTGCACCCTTGTTCAATAATTGGGTTAAGGGTCGGGCAATCTCAGCAAAATTTTGAACATATTTTCGGTAATACGATGCGAGACCAATGAAACTTTGTACCTCCTTAACGCGTTGTGGTGTTGGGAAGTTGTTGGGAAGTCCTTAACTGCGGAAATTAATCGAGGATCTGTTTTAATTCCTTCTTCACTAATGACATGCCCAAGGTATGTAACCTCCGTCAATGCAAAACTACATTTTTCCATATTTAATGTTAATTTAGCTTTTCTAAGTCTCTGAAAAACATTACGCAGACGCATGACATGTTCATTAATGTCTTTGGAGAATACAATAATATCATCTAGATATACACAAAAATGTTGAGTTTTGAGTCCTCGCAATACTCCATCGAGTAGTCTTTGAAAAGTTGCTGGTGCATTTTTCAAACCGAAAGGCATTCTTTTAAATTGCCAGTGGCCTCCAGGGGTAGAAAATGCTGTTTTATGGCTATCTTCAGGTGCAACTTCCAATTGATGATATCCGCTATGTAGAACGATTGTTGAAAAGTATTTACTGTTAACCAAACTGTCAATGATATCTGTAATGTTTGGAAGAGGATAAACATCTGAGATAGTTTGTTTGTTAAGGTGTCTGTAGTCACAACAAAATCTATATCGTTTCGTACCGACGGGAGACTTCTTTTGAATAATTACGATATTTGAATTATAAGGCGAATCAGAATATTCTATAATTCCATCTTTTAGATGCTGTTCTAAAAATTAATCCAGTACTGGTTGTAAAAGATGCGGAACTCTATAAGGCTTCCTATAAATTGGGGGGCTATTTCCTGTTGGGATCCTATGCTGTGTGATATCCGTTGCTGGCAGTGGACCTTCTGCATTAAATAAATCTTGGAACTCAACTAAAACTGCTTCTATCGTGTCTCTATCATTTCCTTTCAAATGCTCAATCTTCTGGCGTAATGCGGTTTTATAGGCGTTTGGTTTCTGACCATCAGTAATATCTGACCAAATGAAATCTTCTTCAAAAGTACTGACTGTAGCTACTAATATTCCCTTATGCAACTCTTCGTCCTCCACTCCGAAATTGTCAATATGTACCGGTACTTTTCTTTCTCCCTCAACGTCTTGAACCCGTACAACACTTTTACGTACAAAACAATGTGATACATCTAATTCCTCATTTTCCTCTAAAGGCTCTATTAGACACACTGTATCTGTAGGTACCTCGGGGTCAATGGTCATCCAGAAAAGTTTTCCTGAGCCAAATGGTATCTTATCCCGCGAATCAACCTTCAAGGACGTTGCACGCAGTGTAGTTGATTTCGCCTTCCGGTTGGGGAAATCTTGCGGCAGTGGGCCCTTTGCAGCGGTGTCACCTAGCTGAAACACTATTCCGCTAAGTTCTACAGTTTGCTGTCTGAGGTCGATTTTAGCGTGATGTTTATTCAGGAAATCCAGTCCTAGGATCGCGTCGTACCCGTCAGTTACCTTTGTTACCACTTCTACATCTTCCTGAAATTGTACATCGTGAATATGCTATAATTGATCAGTGATGTACATCCTAATGACTTCACTGTACCTCCTCCTACTCCACTCAATCTATACCTTGGAGGGTCATATTTCTTTTCTCCGATACATTCATTACTTACTATTGATACGTTTGCGCCTGTATCCACTAGTATCCTTGCCTCTTTATCCTGTATGGTAGCAGATAACCAGCATTCCGTCTTCAAATTCGCCTTAATGGCATGAAATTTTATTGGGAACGCCTGGCGGCGGCTCCGACATTCCCGTTTGAGTTTAACTGATTTCTATTTCCCAAAACTTTCTTAGACCTGCATTCCTTGAATGTGTGACTTATTTTTTGGCAATTAGTGCATTGAGGTTGTCTGCAGTTTTTTGCTATATGTCCCTGTCGATCGCACCTAAAACATCGTACTCCTGCTGAAAATACATTTGGCTTCTCCTTGTATGTGGTGGCAATGTCTATTTCTTCGAAAGCCGTCGCCACATATACAGCTTCCGCTAAATTTTTAGGAAACTCTGCCCTGACACGACGGGACGTTTCAGAAGGTAACCCACGTAAAAATGTATCCAGAGTTCTATCTTCTGCCTCTTGTAAAATAACTTTATTTGCTTCATCACTAGTTGTCAACTGATAGGTGTTAATATTAACTTTTCTAATCCTATCTACAAAGCTTTCTAACGACTCGTTTTGCCTCTGAGTGATAGTGTTTAACTGTTCCCTATAAAATCTACAGCTGTTCTGTTTTTGAAAACTTTTAAGTAACCCTTTCTTCAATTCCTAAAATGTTGGATCATTCCGTAATTCTTCATGGTATAATACGTGTGCTTTAGCCTCTCCTATTAATCTTAACTTTGTCATTTGTAAGAGCTGTTCATCTGACCATGATCCTAACTTTGCAGCTGCTACTAAATCATCAAAAAAGGCTGTTATGTCCTCGCCATGTTTACCTGAAAAACGAGTTACCAAGGCTGCTGCTGAGGAATCTAGGGTGGGAGGGATTGAACTGGTTTGCCTAACCTCACTCAACTGTTTAAATAATGTATTATTGTCATTTTTAAGCTGTGCTATCTGATTAAATAAGCTCTGAATAGCTTCCTCAGTAGAAACCGCTTGTGGTGCTGACTCTGACTTTGTACGATTTCATGTCACCATTTTACAAATTGTTAGTTACACAATCTTACTACACTGAATGAAAAAGGTTTTTAAATATTTTCGACAAACTCTTAAAATACACTTCTAAATAAAGAAAATATTACAACTGCTATGCAAACCTCTATCCTTTCACACGTTAAACAATACTAACTGTGGACCTTTAGTGACTGTCATTCACACCTCATATTGAGCCAAGGATTTTTTTTCTCTGACACCAAATGTAACAGTTCTGTTACTAAATGTAACTGGGTTTTCCCATTTGATGCTAGTCAATTGTCAGGATGAGCATTATGTCAGGGTGAAAATACTAAATTAATTTTTCTCTCTTAACAACATGTGGGCAGGGTGGGTTCTTCCTTGGCTCTGGTATGAGGTCGAATGAAACATCATTTTTACATAAGATAACTTTTATTGAAGATTAGTACAACTGTTTCTTACTCGATGTTCTGGCTCGAAGAGCGGCACCTGTGTCGTTGGTGAAGTCTTTTGCTGCGGCAGCGGCGGCGGCTGATTACGCGTGGCAATGTGTATCTCGTGTCGCCGTCTCGCCCAGCTGACTGGAGACGCGCAGCGCGAGGTGGCCCGTTTAATTATTGCGAGCGAAGTCGTGCATCGGATGGTGATACCTTGGATGTGGCGTCCCAGTGTTTCTCTTCTCTAAGTGGCCGCGTGTGTTGTGCGTCGGCCACCGGAGCGGCGCGGCGGGGGAAGACCAGTGTCCTGGACTCGAACAACGGACTCCCGCTTGCCAGTCTTCGGCTATCAGATCTTCATCCCAGCTCACAGGTGACTGCTGATGTGAGGCCATCTCCTTCCCGTCCTCACGAGTCACCTGGGTATGTAAA
The DNA here is from genome assembly GCF_021461385.2 of Schistocerca piceifrons. Lineage (NCBI taxonomy): Eukaryota > Metazoa > Arthropoda > Insecta > Orthoptera > Acrididae > Schistocerca > Schistocerca piceifrons. The sequence goes on from NC_060141.1 coordinate 560,513,933, forward strand.
AATCAGACTTCAAATACTTTTTAACTTCTATCTTCTGGCGCCGCGGCTGCTGCTTGCTATTCCATTACAGCGGCGGACTTGGTGCGTCTGTGCATGATGCAGTCTCTTCTTGTATGACGGTCTTCAGCACCGACACTGGCTGAAAACTACTGCTACGCTTCTTCACTTCTTCGTCTTCTTCATCTCTCGACTCTCGTCTGTCGGGCCCACTGTGTCTCGCGTATTTATTCACTTCAGTTTACTGGAGGTGAACGACTTCACGGTCATTGCCTCTTCTGTCACGTTGAGAAGCTTCTCGAAGAATCTTCTTAACGTCGGTCATTGGCTCTTGGAATGTAGGCGGGGGCCTCTGATCGCATGTGACGACTGAGAAACACGTGAGCCGGTCATTGCCTCTTCTGTCACGTTGAAAAGCTTCTCGAAGAATCTCCTTAACGTCGGTCATTGGCTCTTGGAATGTAGGCGAGGGCCTTTGCTCACATGCGACAACTGAGAAACACGTGAGCCGGCCGGGCGATGCCCTGACGGCTGACTCGACAGCGGCCGCTTATGTGGAACTTGCTGAATTCACGGTCATTGTCTCTTCTGCTCTGCTGTTCTGCCCGCTGTTTGCCAGTATGTAACTCTCTAAACTAAACCAAGTTTTTCATTTATATTCTAATTTCAACTTCACTTTGATTTCACTAATTTATTTACTTATTTTAAGTACCACTCAACAGCTCGGACCCACATTTTTCACTTTGTAAGACAGTGGCATGAAGCTGAGTCCACGTCTCCCGGATCCCAGGAGGGACTTGCACGGTTTTATCACTGCGCGCCTTAATCCATCGGCCGGTTATGTTCGTTTGTTCATGCTGTCGCTTCATTTTGCTCCTCATTTCTTTTGGGAGCAGCCAGCTTCTTTGTGCTCGGTTCCAGATTTAATTAATTTGTGAATTTTATCTGGCACCTTTCCTTGGTACTGAAGTTAATTAACTACGGTAGGGCAGGGAATTCTCGCAGCTGGCCAAGGAAGAATCCCCTTCCCCTCACCGCCGCGCCGCCTTTCCAATGGAAAACGAGTAAAGGTAGGACAATAAAACTCTGTGGAAATAATCGTAAGGACATGCGAAAGACAAATAACGAATAAGCCATTTAGAGAAATACATCTTAATTTCCACTTGGGACTGTAATATCTGTTAACCGGGTACCATATTTACGTTCCAGGTTACAGAAGTTGTTCAATATATCGATCATCTGCATTCACGACAGGCTGCAAGCACACTACAGACACCATTTCACAACTGTTCCCAGCACTTTTCGAAAGGTGGACCATGGAGTGTTCAGCTGTCGTGACGCGGCTGGTGCACTGCTTGAAGATCGCACATTGCGTCCAGTATTTTTAGCCATGGCAACAGTAACTTCTCCAAAAATGTTTGAAGTAATTGGCAGTCGGCCTATCCTAGGAGTAATTCTCAAACCGTCAATTAATTTGAGCTTGCAAATAAAGTTTTTCAATCCCACTGGGGAAAGAGGACGTCTCTGTATTCCTTTAAAGCATCCATACTCACGAAGAGGAGCAGTGCTATTGCTGTTGCTCTATAAAACAGGATTACGAGTAAAGCTCTTGTCCAGAGCCATGTTGAATTACTGATGCTTTTGTTTCAACCCTACGTCATAGTATCAGTACCGGCGCCTAACAGAAAGTCATGAAACTAGCTATACTAACAACAGAAATCGTGCAACTCACAGTCTGAACATCATTCCTAGAAATTTGGCTACTCATATAGTAAGCAGATTTACGTCACACTGGCTCAAGTAGTACAGTTTTAATTATAGCCATTCTCTATATTAAAGAAACCAAAACACAGAGTAACTGAAACATTCCTGAATATACAGGGCGTCTTCAGAGGAGATGAAGAGAAACACTTATTTTTTCTGACAAAAATATCACAAGTGCACCGTTCCCGCACTGGGGTCCATGAAGGTTTGGACAATAGCGATTTCGGAGACGGTGTTCAGAATTCCGTGTGATGAATATGGTTTCAGGGTTGTTTTTGACCTTCTTTTATATCATTTTGTGAGGGGTTCTGAAACGTTTGATGTAAACCGATAGACACTTCTGAAGAGCTGGATGCCCGTTCTCCTGATGCTGCAGCCATTGTTTGTGAAACACCTGCTTCTCTCGAGCGTGTTAGACAACCATTGCCTCGCAGACACCAGTTGTGAATTAAGCGGGTGACATGCTCAGCAACATCTCTAGAATAATGTTTGTCATATTGCAATTTGAATACCGTCCCTGAACATCACTAGCATCAAAACCTTCAGGCACCTTTGATGGGGCAACAATGCATCCTCTAAACACTGTAAAAATATGTTTACGCAGTTTTTTTACAACTTTTACGAGATCAACTCCAAACCTGGGACCACTTCCACTGAGGTCAAAGAGGCAGCAGTTTTTAAAAAAACGAGGTTTTTATACACATCTTGCACCCTTTGTCCTCCGATATCCAAATAAATAAACAGTAACTTCTTATTCGCTTGCAAGTGGACACACTGCTGAAACTACAGAAAATAAAGCACCATACAGGGTGATTCAGATGGCCCTACATATGGGTCTTATGCAATGTGCAATGCCTTCAAATACCACGAGCAAGATTTTCATACTGTCTCCCTATACATGTGCAAACTGTTTGTGCTAGAGAAAAAACGAAAAGGACCTCCTTGTACGAAAATCAAAGAGTTAAATTCTGCACTGAGATACTTTTTCACTAGAGGCCATATTTTTCGAATTATTCAAGAAAAATGTACAAAAGTGGCGTTCAACCGCGTTTTTCTTGAATAACTCTAAAACTGTGGCCTCATGCGAAAACATAACCTACTACAGGGCGTTACTACATTAAATTTCTTACAAAAAGCTCTTGTTTATTTTTTCTGAAGGACTAATAGTTTGCACATAGCTAGTAAGAGAACATGAAAAATCTTATGTGCGGTATATACAAGGTGGTCCATTGATAGTGACAGGGCCAAATATCTCGCAAAATAAGCATCAAACAGAAAAAATACACAGAACGAAACTCGTCTAGCTTGAAGGGGGAAACCAGATGGCGCTATGGTTGGCCCGCTAGATGGCGCTGCCATATGTCAAACGGATTTCAACTGTTTTTTTTTAAATAGGAAGCCCCATTTTTTATTACATATTCGTGTAGTACGTAAAGAAATACGAATGATTTAGTTATACCACTTTTTGCGCTTTGTGATAGATGGCGCTGTAATAGTCACAAACGTATAAGTACGTGGTATCACGTAACATTTCGCCAGTGCGGACGGTATTTGCATCGTGATACATTACCCATGTTAAAATGGACCGTTTACCAATTGCGGGAAAGGTCGATATCGTGTTGATGTATGGCTATTGTGATCAAAATGACCAACCAGCGTGTGCTATGTATGCTGCTCGGTATCCTGGACGACATCATCCAAGTGTCCGGACTGTTCCCCGTATAGTTACGTTATTTAAGAAAACAGGAAGTGTTCAGCCACATGAGAAACGTCAACCACGACCTGCAACAAATGATGATGCCCAAGTAGACCCTTGATGTCGCGGGAATCGGGAATCTCAAAAACGTCGGTGTTGAGAAAGCTACATCAACATCGATTGCTCCCATACATATTTCTATTCACCAGGAATTGCATGGCGACGACTTTGAGCGTCGTGTACAGTCCTGCCACTGGGCACAAGAGAAATTACGGAACGCTGACAGACTTTTTGCACGCGTTCTGTTTAGCGACGAAGCGTCATTCGCAACAGGGGTAACGTAAACCGGCATAATATGCACTATTGGGCAACGGAGAATCCAAGGTGGCTGCCACAAATGGAACATCAGCGACCTTGGCGGGTTAATGTATAGTGCGGCATTATGGGAGGAAGGATAACTGGCCCCTATTTTATCGATGGCAATCTAAATGGTGCAATGTATGCTGATTTCTTACGTAATGTTCTACCGATGTTACTAGAAGATGTTTCACTCAGTGACAGAATGGTTATGTACTTCCAACATGATGGATGTCCGGCACATAGCTCGCTTGCGGTTGAAGCGGTATTGAATAGCATATTTCATGACAACTGGCTTGGTCGTCGAACTACCATACCATGGCCCGCACGTTCACCGGAACTGACGTCCTCGGATTTCTTTCTGTGGGGAAAGTTGAAGGATATTTGCTATCGTGACCCACCGACAACGCCTGACAACATGCGTCAGCCCGTTGTCAATGCATGTGCGAACAATGCGGAAGGCGAACTACTCGATGTTGAGAGGAATGTCGTTACACGTATTGCCAAATGCATTGAGGTTGACGGACATCATTTTGAGCATTTGTTGCATTAATGTGGTATTTACAGGTAATCACGCTGTAACAGCATGCATTCTCAGATATGATAAGTTCACAAAGGAGCATGTATCACATTGGAACAACCGAAATAAAATGTTCAAACGTAGTTACGTCCTGTATTTTAATTTAAAAAACCTACCTGTTACCAACTGTTCGTCTAAAATTGTGAGCCATATGTTTGTGATTATTACAGCGCCAGCTTTCACAAAGCGAAGAAAGTGGTCCAACTAAAACATTCATATTTCTTTACGTATTACACGAATATGTACTAAAGAATGGGGGTTCCTATTTTAAAAAACGCAGTTGATATCTGTTTGACCTATGGCAGCGCCATCTAGCGGGCCAACCATAGCGCCATCTGGTTTCCCCCCTTCAAGTTAGACAAGTTTCGTTCCATGTAGTTTTTTCGTTTGACGCTTATTTCGCGAGATATTTGGCCCGGTCACGATCAGTGGACCACCCTGTGTATGTGTGTGTGTGTGTGTGTGTGTGTGTGTGTGTGTACGAAAAGTGGAGCTAAATTCTATACGCTTTCGGTTAACGAATATTGTTTTGAATAGCTTTTTGAATGCTTTGCCACATTAATAGAACAGGAAACTCAGAAACTCACAGACTTATAATCCTGACGGTTTACAGACCACTGGCAGGGAACTGAATGACATAGTGCAGCAGCTATTGACAAACTGTTCATAGGCCCAACAACCTACATCGATTTTGCTGTATAATCTGATGAAATGTATGATGAGATAAAAGAAATTATTCTGGTAGTGAAAGGAGACGAAAATTTAGTAGTCATGGGTGACTGGATTTCGAGAGTAGGAAAAGGGAGAGAAGGAAACATAGTGGGTGAATATGGATTGGGGGAGAGAAATGAAAGAGGAAGCCGCCTGGTAGAATTTTGCACAGAGCATAACTTAATCATAGCTAACACTTGGTTCAAGAATCATAAAAGAAGGTTGTATACATGGAAGAATCCTGGAGATACTAGAAGGTATCAGATAGATCATATAATGGTAAGACAGAGATTTAGGAACCAGGTTTTAAGTTGTAAGACATTTCCAGTGGCAGATGTGGACTCTGACAACAATCTATTGGTTATGAACTGTAGATTAAAACTGAAGAAACTACAAAAAGGTGGGAATTTAAGGAGATGGGACCTGGATAAACTGACTAAACCAGAGTTTGTACAGAGTTTCAGGGAGAGCATAAGGGAACAATTGACAGGAATGGGGGAAAGAAATACAGTAGAAGAAGAATGGGTAGCTCTGAGGGATGAAGTAGTGAAGGCAGCAGACGATCAAGTAGGTAAAAAGACGAGGGCTAGTAGAAATCCTTGGGTAACAGAAGAAATATTGAATTTAATTGATGAAAGGAGAAAATATAAAAACGAAATAAACGAAGCAGGCAAAAAGGGAAACAAACGTCTCAAAAATGAGATCGACAGGAAGTGCAAAATGGCTAAGCAGGGATGGCTAGGGGACAAATGTAAGGATGTAGAGGCATATCTCACTAGGGGTAAGGTAGATACTGCCTACAGGAAAATTAATGAGACCTTTGGAGAAAAGAGAGCCACTTGTATTAATATCAAGAGCTCATATGGAAACCCAGTTCTAAGCAAAGAAGGGAAAGCAGAAAGGTGGAAGGAGTATATAGTGGGTCTATAAAAGGGCGATGTACTTGAGGACAATATTATGGAAATGGAAGAGGATGTAGATGAAGATGAAATGGGAGATACGATACTGCGTGAAGAGTTTGACAGAGCACTGAAATACCTGAGTCGAAACAAGGCCCCGGGAGTAGACAACATTCCATTGGAACTACTGACGGCCTTGGGAGAGCCAGTCCTGACAAAACTCTACCATCTGGTGAGCAAGATGTATGAGACAGGTGAAATACCCTCAGACTTCAAGAAGAATATAATAATTCCAATCCCAAAGAAAGCAGGTGTTGACAGATATGGAAATTACCGAACTATCAGTTTAATAAGTCACAGCTGCAAAACACTATCGCGAATTCTTTACAGGCGAATGGAAAAACTAGTAGAAGCCGACCTCGGCAAAGATCAGTTTGGATTCTGCAGAAATGCTGGAACACGTGAGGCAATACTGACCCTATGACTTATCTTAGAAAATAGAGTAAGGAAAGGCAAACCTACATTTCTAGCATTTGTAGACTTAGAGAGAGCTTTTGACAATGTTGACTGGAATACTCTCTTTCAAATTCTGAATGTGTCAGGAGTAAAATACAGGGAGCGAAAGGCTATTTACAATTTGTACAAAAACCAGATGGCAGTTATGAGTCGAGGGGCATAAAAGGGAAGCAGCGGTTGGGAAGGGAGTGAGACAGGGTTGTAGCCGGTCCCCGATGTTATTCAATCTGTATATTGAGCAAGCAGTAAAGGAAACAAAGGAAGAATTCGGTGTAGGTATTAAAGTCCATGGAGAAGAAATAAAAACGTTGAGGTTCGCCGATGACATTGTAATTCTGTTAGAGACAGCAAAGGACTTGGAAGAGCAGTTGAACGGAATGGACAGTGTCTTGAAAGGAGGATATAAGATGAACATCAACAAAAGCAAAACGAGGATAATGGAATGTAGTCGAATTAAGTCGGGTGATGCTGAGGGAATTAGATTAGGAAATGAGACACTTAAAGTAGTAAAGGAGTTTTGCTATTTGGAGAGCAAAATAACTGATGATGGTCGAAGTAGAGAGGATATAAAATGTAGACTGGCAATGGCAAGGAAAGCGTTTCTGAAGAAGAGAAATTTGTTAATATCGAGGAAGTATTTGTATGGAGTGTAGCCAAGTATGGAAGTGAAACAGGGACGATAAATAGTTTGGACGAGAAGAGAATAGAAGCTGTAGAAATGTGGTGCTACAGAAGAATGCTGAAGATTAGATGGGTAGATCACATACCTAATGAGGAGGCATTGAATAAAATTGGGGAGAAGAGGAGTTTGTGGCACAACTTGAATAGAAGAAGGGACCGGTTGGTAGGACATGTTCTGAGGCATCAAGGGATCACAAATGTAGCATTGGAGGGCAGCGTGGAGGGTAAAAATCTTAGAGGGAGACCAAGAGATCAATACACTAAGCAGATTCAGAAGGATGTAGGTTGCAGTAAGTACTGGGCGATGAAGAAGCTTGTACAGGATAGAGTAGCCTGGAGAGCTGCATCAAACCAGTCTCAGAACTGAAGACAACAACAACAAACTGTAGTCAATGGTTTGTCTGACCATGATGAACAGGCTGTTAACCATCACATTTAATGGCCAGTTGGGTCAGAACATAGAAGAAAAGTGTTATAAACAAGACTTGAACACACTATTTAAGAAGAAATTACGGGCATACATTTATAAAGCAGAGAGTCCTGATGGGAGATTAAGTCTTTCCTATCATGTTACTGCCGCAATTTGTGTGCTGTTTTCCCTTAAACAAATGAAGGCAAAGTAGAACAGAAGCAATGATAAGTGGTGGATAACTTCCGGGGTTAAAGTACCGTGAGCTAGTAAGAGACAACTCGACACAATTCAGAGAATAAGCAGTAGTCAAGATTTAAAACTCCGTCATAACCAGTATTGTCGCGTCCTCTGTCGCTAGGAAAACACAACTCATGTACAATTCTGAAAAAATAAAATAGCCCAGTAATTAGGCCATAAATTATTTAGATATTTATTAAACAAGATGCAAGTAGGAATCCTTATCCGAATGAAATTGAGTCCCAGAAAATAGCTCTGGCGGAAATGGTGATACTTTTAGGTCATTGACCACCAAATTCAATGATTACACCCTCGCATTCGCTGCAGACACCTCACCCAGCAATAAACAGGCAAATACAGATTCATTAGATTTACTTGTTCAGACACTCCATACACTACGAGCAGTCATTAGTTTCAAAGATGTAAGCAATAGGGATATTACACTATTCTTCAAACCACTAAAAGGCAGTAATTCTACTGGCTACGACGGTGTTTCTAGCAGAGTATCAAAATTTTATGCTGACTTGACGGTATTACCTTTAAGCTTTCTTTATAGTCAATCGGTGACGTGGAGCGTATTTCCTGACATTTAATTATACTGTAGTCACATCCATCTATAAAACTGGAGATAAGTAAACGACTTCTAATTACAGAGCTGTGCCACTGTTTCTACCTTTTCAAAAGTGTCTGAGAAAGTGGCCTATTGTAGAGTAATGAGTCAGTAATCTGGATAGAACTTGTTAACTGCCTCTTACTTGGCTTTTGTAAAGAATCCTCCACACAGAAAGCAATACAAGACCTTAAAAATGAATTTCTAGCAGAGCTCGACAAGAAAAAATATTCTGTTATATACTCTGACTTCGCCACAGCCCTTCTGTGAATCACCAAATTCTAGTCGGAAAATTAATGTGTTGTGACATTAACAGCGTGCATCTTGTTTGGATGGAATCTTATCTCCATAACAGAAAGCAGAGGGTGTCAGTAACGGACTGTATCTCAGACATGAAAATAACCTCAGGATGAAGAGACATAACATGTGGAATGCAGAAGACGAAGAGTTACAGAAAGTAAATGATGGTACTGAAAAGATAATTCAGTATGTAAAGGGAAATGAGAAATTAATAGTCATGGGGGATTGGAATGCGGTTGCAGGATATGTAGTAGAACAAAGGGTCACAGGAGAATCTGTGCTTGGTAGTAGCAATAAGAGAGGAGAGAAACGAATTGAGTTCTACAATAAATTTCAGCTAGTATTGGCGAATAGCTTATACTTGGAAAAGGCCAGGGGATACGGGAATATTCCAGTTGGACTACATCATGGTCAGGCAAAAGTTCCGAAATGAGTTATTGGACTGTAAGGCGTACCCAGGAGAAGATGTAGATACTGATCATAATTTAATGATGATGAAGAGTAGGCTGAACTTTAAGAGACTAGTCAGGAAGAATCATTGCACAAAGAAGTGGATTACAGAAGTACTAAGGAATAAGAAGATACGTTGAAGTTCTCTGATGCCAAAGATATTGCGATTATGAATAGCTCAGTAGGCAGCTCAATTGAAGAGGGGGCAATCACAGAAAGAGAAACGTAGGTGCAAGGAATGTAACTGCGGAGAAGCCATACGTAACAGAAGAAATACTTCAGCTGATCGACAAGAGAAGGGCGTACAAAAATGTTCGGGAAATTCAGGAACACAAGTCACTTATGAACGAAGTAAATAGCAGGTGCAGGGGAGCTAAGGCGAAATGGCTGCACGAGAAATATGAAGAAATCGAAAAAGAAATGATTGTCGGAAGGGCTGACTCTGCATGTACAAAAGTCAAACAATCTTCGGTGAAATTAAAGGCAAGGGTGGTAACATTAAGAGGGCAATGGGAATTTCACTGTTAAATGCAGAGGAGAGAGTGAATGGATGGAAAGAGTACACTAAAGGTCTCTATGAGAGGGAGAACTTGTCTGATGACGTGATAGAAGAAGAAACAGAAGTCGTCAGGGAAGAGAGAGGGCTACCAGTATTAAAATCAGAATCTAAAAGAGCTTTGGACGACTTAAGGTCAAATAAGGAAGAAGGATAGATAAAATTCCGTAGGAATTTCTAGCACCATTATTAACGTTGACGTTGGTGTGTAGAATGTATGCGACTGCCGATATAACATCAGACTTTCGGATAAACATCATCCAAACAACTGCTGAGATAGCAAGAGTAGACAAGTGCGAGAATTACCGCACAATCAGCTTAACAACTCATGCATCAAGGAATAACATACAGAATAATTGAAAAATGAGACTGAAGATCTGTTAGTGGACGACAAGTTTGGTTTTAGGAATGGTAAAGGCACCAGAGAGGCGTTTATGACGCTGCGGTTAATGGTGGAAGCAAGATTGAATAAAAATCAAGACACATTTATAGGATTTGTCTACCTGGAAAAGCGTTCGACAGTGTAAAATTGTGCAAGAAGTTCGAAATTCTGAGTAAAGCAGGAGTAAGCATTTGGGAACGATGGTTAATACACAATATGGATAAGAACCAAGAAGGAGCAATAAGACTGGGAGACCAAGAACGAAGTGCTCGGATTAAAAAGGGTGTAAGACATGGATGTAGTCTTACTGTTCAATCTATATGTCGAAGAAGCAATGACGGAAATAAAAGAAAGATTCAGGTGTGGGATTAAAACTCAAAGTGAAAGGATTCTGTTGTGTACATAGTTCCGCGTAGTCAGCACATACACAACTTTCCCACTAGAGCGCGCCCCGCTAAGCACAACAGCGCAGGCGCAGCGCTCGTCCATCTCCGCACTACGAGATGGCGCTGCCACAGAGACAGACCAAATTCTGCTTCCGCCGATAAGCGTATTAATATGTAACGCAGCCAATGAAATTGCTGCTAATGTAGAACCTTTTCTCCTCGCGGATCACTCTCGGGCAGTGATACATGAACGCGCGAGGTATTATAATGAGTGTACAGACCTCTGATTAGTCAGTTTGCATTTGTCTGCACCAGTCTGTACCAGTCTGCATTAGTCTCTACCAGTCTGTACGAGTTCTACATTTGTCTGTACCAGTCTATAGTCAAGTTTCAGTCTGCACCTAATAAGATTACCGTATTCCTGTACATAGCCATGAAGATAAATGTATAGACACTTTTGTCAAGTATCAGAGATATAAGTGAGAATAAGATTAACGTACCAATAATAAAGGAACTTCAGATTGTCAATTGTAAATAACATCCAGAACCAAGTTAAGTAATTTTTATGCTTGTTATTATTTTAATAAATGTGTGTGAAAATTAATCAAGTTCTGTTTAAAGTTGGTCACCGTCAATCTGCTACTCTAAGCATGCAAGTGGCATTTCTATCGTCTGACCTAACGGCAGAAGATAAACACGCCACGATAAGACCACGAGACATATTGCTGACACTCGCCTACTTCGTTAGAGCGACAAGTCAAGTAATCTGACGGTGTGTGTACTGAAGGTCTTACAGTACGCACACCACAATATCAGTGACAAGATTTGCCGATGACATTGCTATCCTCAGTGAAATTGAAGAAGAATTACAGCATCTATTGGGTGGAGTGAGCAGTCTAATGAGTATTTACTGTGGACTGAGAGTAAATCGAAGGAAGACAAAAGTAATGAGAAGTAGCAGAAATGAGAACAGCGATAAACTTAACATCAGAATTGGGGTTCACGAAGTAGATGAGGTCAAGGAATTTGCTACTTAGACAGCTAAATAACCCGTGATAGACCAAGAAAGATCATTCCTGACCAAGAGGAGTGTACTGGTATCAAACATAGGCCTTAATTTGAGTAATAAATCTTTGAGAATGTACGTTTGGGGCACAGCATTGTACACTAATGAAATACGGCATGTGGGAAAACCGAAACAGAAAAGAATCGAAGCATCCGAAAGGTGGTGCTACAGGATAATCTTGTAAATAAATGGACTAATAAAGAAGGGAATGGGGAGGTTATCTGCAGAACTGTCGAGAAAAAGAAATACACGGAAAACAATGACAAGAAGAAGGGACAGTATGACAGGACATTTGTTAGGTATCAGTGAATGAGTTCCATTGTATTAAAGGGAGAAAGGGAGCTGTGGGGGTGAAATCTGTAAAGAAAAACGGAGGTCGGAATACATTCAGTAAGTAATTGAGGACGTAGATTGCAATAGTAGTCAGAGATGAAAAAGTTGCCACGGAAGAGGAATTTTTGGCGGGCCCATCACAATCAGTCCAGTCAGAAGATTTAAAGAGAGAGAGAGAGGGAGAGAGAGACAGAGAGAGAGAGGGAAGGGGAGAGAGCGAGAGAACAGGATATAGCTCGAAGGGCTGAATAAACTCCCACCTTTGATAGCAGAAGCCAGCAGTAAGAGTATTGTGTAAAGAACATAACTGTATATCTTGCGGGATCCTTTTTAAGGATCGAGGAATGATTACTCACGTTTCGCAGTACATTTCCTCCTTGAAGGTTTGATGATTATAAAAATAAGTTTCTAATTAACTGTAAGAGGTATGCGCTATATGCGCTGCCTGCAACAGGCAAGACTTAGGAGAGTCTCTGACCAGAGAGCAGTATGTAGTTAGTTGTTGCTTGTCACTAGTCTGTGCTAGTCAGTAGTCTGCGTGAGTCGGCAGTAGTCTGCGCGCGTGTGCGCTTGTGTGCAGTCTGCCCTGGTCGGGACTCTGGACGATGAGTATTATTGTAGAAGGTAAAGAAGCAGCCCTGCGCATATCTTGTAATGTATATTAACTGTTATTAACTTCTTTCAAAAATGCCGCAATAATAATTTTCATAATATAAAGTAATTTTTTAAAGAAAAGCATTCATTTCAATTTAAAGAATACATCCAATGCATACTAAAAGGTATCAGATAGATTATAAAATGGTAAGACAGAGATTTAGGAACCAGGTTTTAAATTGTAAGACATTTCCAGGGGCAGATGTGGACTCTGACCACAATCTATTGGTTATGACCTGTAGATTAAAACTGAAGAAACTGCAAAAAGGTGGGAATTTAAGGAGATGGGACCTGGATAAACTAAAAGAACCAGAGGTTGTACAGAGATTCAGGGAGAGCATAAGGGAGCAATTGACAGGAATGGGGGAAATAAATACAGTAGAAGCAGAATGGGTAGTTTTGAGGGATGAAGTAGTGAAGGCAGCAGAGGATCAACTAGGCAAAAAGACGAGGGCTAGTAGAAATCCTTGGGTAACAGAAGAAATATTGAATTTAATTGATGAAAGGAGAAAATATAAAAATGCAGTAAGTGAAACAGGCAAAAAGGAATACAAACGTCTCAAAAGTGAGATCGACAGGAAGTGCAAAATGGCTAAGCAGGGATGGCTAGAGGACAAATGTAAGGATGTAGAGGCCTATCTCACTAGGGGTAAGATAGATACCACCTACAGGAAAATTAAAGAGACCTTTGGAGATAAGAGAACGACTTGTATGAATATCAAGAGCTCAGATGGAAACCCAGTTCTAAGCAAAGAAGGGAAAGCAGAAAGGTGGAAGGAGTATATAGAGGGTCTATACAAGGGCGATGTACTTGAGGACAATTATGGAAATGGAAGAGGATGTAGATGAAGATGAAATGGGAGATATGATACTGCGTGAAGAGTTTGACAGAGCACTGAAAGACCTGAGTCGAAACAAGGCCCCCGGAGTAGACAATATTCCATTGGAACTACTGACGGCCGTGGGAGAGCCAGTCCTGACCAAACTCTACCATCTGGTGAGCAAGATGTATGAAACAGGCGAAATACCCTCAGACTTCAAGAAGAATATAATAATTCCAATCCCAAAGAAAGCAGGTGTTGACAGATGTGAAAATTACCGAACTATCAGTTTAATAAGTCACAGCTGCAAAATACTAACACAAATTCTTTACAGACGAATGGAAAAACTAGTAGAAGCCAACCTCGGGGAAGATCAGTTTGGATTCCGTAGAAACACTGGAACACGTGAGGCAATACTGACCTCACGACTTATCTTAGAAGAAAGATTAAGGAAAGGCAAACCTACGTTTCTAGCATTTGTAGACTTAGAGAAAGCTTTTGATAATGTTGACTGGAATACTCTCTTTCAAATTCTAAAGGTGGCAGGGGTAAAATACAGGGAGCGAAAGGCTATTTACAATTTGTACAGAAACCAGATGGCAGTTATAAGAGTCGAGGGACATGAAAGGGAAGCAGTGGTTGGGAAGGGAGTAAGACAGGGTTGCAGCCTCTCCCCGATGTTGTTCAATCTGTATATTGAGCAAGCAGTAAAGGAAACAAAAGAAAAATTCGGAGTAGGTATTAAAATTCATGGAGAAGAAATAAAAACTTTGAGGTTCGCCGATGACATTGTAATTCTGTCAGAGACAGCAAAAGACTTGGAAGAGCAGTTGAATGGAATGGACAGTGTCTTGAAAGGAGGATATAAGATGAACATTAACAAAAGCAAAACAAGGATAATGGAATGTAGTCGAATTAAGTCGGGTGATGCTGAGGGAATTAGATTAGGAAATGAGGCACTGAAAGTAGTAAAGGAGTTTTGCTATTTGGGGAGCAAAATAACTGATGATGGTCGAAGTAGAGAGGATATAAAATGTCGACTGGCAATGGCAAGGAAAGCGTTTCTGAAGAAGAGAAATTTGTTAACATCCAGTATTGATTTAAGTGTCAGGAAGTCATTTCTGAAAGTATTCGTATGGAGTGTAGCCATGTATGGAAGTGAAACATGGACGATAAATACTGTAGTTTGGACAAGAAGAGAATAGAAGCTTTCGAAATGTGGTGATACAGAAGAATTCTGAAGATTAGATGGGTAGATGACATAACTAATGAGGAAGTATTGAATAGGATTGGGGAGAAGAGAAGTTTGTGGCACAGCTTGACCAGACGAAGGGATCGGTTGGTAGGACATGTTCTGAGGCATCAAGGGATCACCAATTTAGTATTGGAGGGCAGCGTGGAGGGTAAAAATCGTAGAGGGAGACCAAGAGATGAATACACTAAGCAGATTCAGAAGGATGTAGGTTGCAGTAGGTACTGGGAGATGAAAAAGCTTGCACAGGATAGAGTAGCATGGAGAGCGGCATCAAACCAGTCTCAGGACTGAAGACCACAACAACATCCAATTCATGACCATTCCTTTCAAGAATCACAAAAATATAGGCCAGCATTGCACGAAGCTGTGCCGAAGAATTTTGTAGGTAAGAGCAGATATATTCGCAGTTTTTATTGAGGTAAGAATTTTTTGCTCTTTTTATTCAGAATATAGGGCCGAGGCGCAGCGCTGCTGTCGTCATAAAATTTACCAGGTTATTGAATTTTTTTTATTATTTTGGTGTTTAGGAATTTTTCTGTTTAGAGCTTACATTCGATGAGAAAAGAATTTTGTGGTTACATTAAATGTGAATGCATTTCTGCACACAGATTATGCATGGGAACCAATTTTCTTCAGAGGTTACAATATTTAAAATTCATTTAAATATTAATTTTTGTGGGGAGGTTACACAAAATTCATTTAATTATTATTTCCGTGGGGAGTTTACACTTGGTTCATGGTTCACTTAATTATTGTTTTTGTGAGGAGGTTACAACTGTGATATACACAGTCGTAATAGAAGGCACAAAAATCCTTCTTGTGTAGACTTTGCCTCGATGTCCAACGTTCAGGAAGGAGTTATGTTCTCTACTAGTAAGATGTTCAACAAGCTCCCGTCTAACATAAGCAATGAACTGGATATTCCTATCAGTTCAAAATAATATTACGATATACCTCACTAACTATTCTTTCTACAAATTATAGCGATGGGTTATTAATACAATTACAGATGAATGAATAAATCAACCTATGAATAAGCAATATTTTAGCATTTAGTGGTGATATTTCGCTTTCATCACTGCGTTTCCAGACAGGACTAATGCCTATGCTTTCCTGCTAACATTTAACTTTTTATTTTCGGAGGGACATCCACCTTAATGTGTTGGTAAGCACCTTGCTGCTTACCAGAAGATTTCGCTCGAGCCATGTGCTCTGATTAAGAATCAAAATCATATTAAAAAATCTCTAAATTCGTATAAATTACTGTTCTCTGAAGCAGCATTCCTTTTTTTTTTTCTCTAGAACTGCTTGTCCCTATATTTTCTATTACATTTGAGAAATGATTACTGTACATAGTTTTATTCGTTCACTGGTTCACTTCTTACATCGTGTGCAACTTACCAACAGAGAATCCTCTCACCTCTCGTCGTGTTAGACAGATAACTTAAGAAAATATATGGTAACCTGCGCAATGAAGACAACTGATAGCTGTGTTGTACACGAATAGACGTGAAACGTAACTACGCAGCAGTAGCAACCAGCGATATTACCAATCGCCTTCCAGTGGATCTGAACAATGAACCAAACGCTACACTGTTGATAATGCTTCTGGCTTCCTTTCCGTATTTTCAAACTAAATTCATTTTTTTTGTGACCATGTTGACCGAAAATACAAGAGCCGACCCAAGTCCTAGGCGCTCTCTTTTCTCTCGACATCCTTGGTCCAGGGCTACCTAGACTATGTGTAATCAGGCCCTGTGGACGGAGCAACGGAAACGCACTCGAAGCGCATGATAGAACACTGGGTAAAAGGAAGGCTGCTGTGTTGATTTCCCGTGTGCCTAAGCGACCCATTCGCGAAGTGAGCAGTATACCCGAATCGGAATAACAAAGTGATTGACAGATTGAGCATGGAAAGGGAATGGGGAAGGAGATGCTGACGGTTCGCCATTATGCATGTTAATGTACTATGTGATCAAAAGTATTTGGACCTTGTGGCCCTCCCGCCGGAGTTGCTGCTTCTCGACAACAAATAACTCCCCACCCTGTTTTATACTGCCGGGCTAGAGAGGCTGTATACAGAGAGAGTGGCCATAGGTGAAGTTGCTCGTGATTGGTTGATTAGCTTTGGCGCCATTTTTCTGCCAAACGATTCTCGCGCTTCCTATGTTCGCCGTGCTTTTGAGTTGAATTGAAGTTCAGAGGACTTTTGGAAACGATTAAAAAATATTTGAATTATTGAGAGACTTGTTATGCGTTGTGCATACATGTTCGATTTAGTTGTATCTCGTTTTTAGTACGTAATTAGCGTTTGAGATCTTAAATACGAGTTGAAATAATGAAGCGTTTTGTGATGAAGTCGGTAGGCCTACATGTTTGAAGTAAACACGTTAGTAATTGTACAGTATTGGTTTTGACATCTGTAATTCGTTCTGCAGACGTTCGTAAACGATGCCAGGTTGTGCTGCATTTGGTTGTTCCAATAGAGGCGAAGGTGGATTTCGCATGTTAGCATTTCCACGCAACTTTCTTAATGGTATATATTATCCGAAATATTTATTTAGTTACGCTTATAAAAATGTTTGGTTCTTCACTTTGCTCAGAGCACTCTGATTTTAAGGCGTCAGTTTTTTTAAAATATTTTTAGTCAGGCAAAACAGGTAGGCCTATTACAATTTACTGCATTTATAAGCTCTTATTTCTTTAATAGTTCGTGCATACTGGTAGCATCACAAGCTTTTCTGAAGCCAATATCTGACAGTCCTTGCTGGATACAGAAAGTTCCTGTAATTGTTGTGCCATGCTCATTCGACTTTATGGCGTCAAACTTTATTTCGTTCCGAATCAGAACACTAGGCATTATTCTGGTTTCAGTATTATTGCCTGACTGTTGACGCAGGCAGGTTGTAAGCACGTTTCCCGCAGTTGTGGTTGCCGAAACATTATTCGTTGAAAATAATTGTAGGTACTCTTGAAGACAGTTTTTAATAGGCCTACGTATTGTGAGGTAGAAGGGATACGGTAGTTTTCTTGTTATATTTGGTCGTTATTACATTACATAACCTGATTTTTGTTATCTTTTTCGTTTGTTATCTACGAGAGGTATTCAGAAAGTCGTAAGCAGTTGTTTACTTGTGACATGCAAAAAGTTTGAAGACGTGACAAGAAGTACTAATACGTCTCACACTTTTTGCATGTCACAAGTAAACAACTGCTTACGACTTTCATTCATCTGACGTAATACAGGTACGTTAAATCTTTAGCGTTATTCACTTCCGATACAAAACAAATGCTAGACACTATTTTTTTATTTACGTTACTTTCATTGCAATATGTGAAGTAAACGAACTTTAAAGGAGATAAATGCAAGTAACGAATAATTTTTACAGCCACTGTATCAAATTTTCCTGTACGTGTACATAGTTGGCTACTGTGAGAATATTATCGGTGTAAAGAAAGGCATTTAACGAATGATTTCGCCATTGTTGTCTTGCGATTTTGATTCGGTGAGTGTGTGCTCCACTACTGGCCATTCAAAAGTCCCGCCCGCAGTTTGGCAGAAAAATGGCTGCCTTATCATCCGGTTGGCCACTCTCTCCCTATGTAGGCTCTCTATGCCAGGTTCGCCTCTCGTGACATCTACTGGTCGATTTCACATTACGCGGAGGTGTCGGGATATTTTTCGCCGTCAAACATTTCGCTCACCAACCACCAGAGGCGCTGTATTTTATATACGTATGTTTTGTTTTTGAAACTTTCATGCTAGCAGTTTAGTTCCTGCATAGTTACGAGATAGCGCTGATGCTTTTGTTCCCTGCATGTTATTTTCAACTGTAAGCTCGGACAGGAGAACAGGCTGTGAATTCTTTGCCGTCCCCTGAGGCTGTGACCAATAAAGCTAACGTTAATGTTGTTCAAAGGGTTTTTTGTGTAGTGTGGTCCCGTCGATGAAGCGCACGCAGGTTCCAACAGTCGAACTACAGTCTGCCCAGCTTGTGTTGGCAGTGTGTATTCCCCATCAACGAACAGCATTGATTTCGCTTCGCAAGCTCAGAGCAGTGTAATCTCTTCCCTAAGCAATTTCAAATTTAGCTACACACATTCCCTATAAGAAACGTACTGCACTGAGAAGCAAACCAACTCACAACAATTTTCATCCACAACTGATCGTTAAACGGCTGAGGTAGCAGCGATGCGATAAATGTGCGCAGGACACGAGGTGTCACCAGACTCGTGCTAAGGTTGGTTGTTGCTGTGGTGATTTGTAAACAATTAACTGCCAGTCACTTTGTCATTTTGATCCACTCACTGTGCGTACAGTAAGACCGCGATAATACGGCACTCGATAATCCGGCATAGTCTGTACACCATAGTCCGGTACGAATCAGAAATTTTCCCATATTTTCAGTATGTTACGCAACCCATTTCTTTCTGAAAGCAGGTTTTTTTTAATTGAGGATTCCAATACAGCACATTATTCCCAGTACTCTTGGCTACAAAATCCTAATTTTTCAACAAAATCTCCCTTCAATGAGATTGCCTCACGCCACCTTTTTGTCAGGGCCGGTATGCCCGCATGGTACCACTCTATATGTCAACATCGGAGCCAGGTCATGCTGCATCAGTAGCCTCCCAAACATGCACGTACTGTTTCTCGCGCAGTGCATCCTTCATTTGGGCAAACAGATGGAAATGGGGAGGTGCGAGATTCGGGCTGTAGGGCGGCTGAGGAAGAACAGTCCAACGAAGTTGTATAAGCTCCTCCCGAGGGCTAGGCCTTACATTGTCATAGAGAGGTAGAAGTTCGTTTGCATTTTTGTGGCGACGAACACGCTGAAATTGTTTCTTTCCTGAGGGAAACAAAGTGCACTTTAGAGTTGATTGTTCGACCAAAGGGGCGGAATCAAACAAAATAACCCCTTTTGAGTCCTAGAAGGCCGTCGCTATCACTTTACCGACAGTGGCTGCGGTTTTTAACTTCGGCTTCGGAGGAGAGTATTGCCGTTTTATTTTCAGTTCTAAGTGATGAACCCATGTTTCATCACCAGTGACGAAGGTTGACAAAAACTATTCAACATCAGCTCGTATCGCGCAAGCAATTCCGCACCGATGGTCCTTCGTTATTCGTTTTGGACTTCTACACTACTGGCCATTAAAATTGCTACACCACGAAGATGCTGTGATATGCAAATGACTAGCTTCTCAGCACATTCACACAAGGTTGGCGCCCTTGGCGACACCGACTACGTGCTGACATGAGGAAAGTTTCCAACTGATTTCTCATACACAAACAGCAGTTGACCGACGTTGCCTGGTGAAACGTTGTTGTGATGCCTCGTGTAAGGAGGAGAAATGTGTTCCATCACGTTTCCGACTATGATAAACGACTGTTAGGAGAATATGGAATCGGTGGGTTCAAGAGGGTAATACGGAACGCCGTGCTGGATCCCAACGGCCTCGTATCACACTAGCAGTCGAGATGACAGGCATCTTATCCGCATGGCTGTAACGGATCGTGCAGCCACGTCTCGATCTCTGAGTCAACAGATGGGGACGGTTGCAAGACAGCAACCATTTGCACGAACAGTTCGACGACGTTTGCAGCAGAATGGACTATAAGCTCGGAGACCATGGCTGCGGTTACCCTTGACGCTGCATCACAGACAGGAGCGCCTGCGATGGTGTACTCAACGACGAACCTGGGTGCACGAATGGGAAAACGTCATTTTTTCGGATGAATCCACGTTCTGTTTACAGCATCATGACGGTCGCATCCGTTTTTGTGACATCGTGGTGAACGCACATTGAAAGCTTGTATTCGTCATCGCCATACTGGCGTGTGATGGTATGGGGTGTCATTGGTTACACGTCTCGGTCACCTCTTGTTCGCATTGACGGCACTTTGAACAGAGGACGTTACATTTCAGATGTGATACGACCCGTGTCTCTACCCTTCATTCGATCCCAGCGAAACCCTACATTTCAGCAGGATAATGCACGACCGCATGTTGTAGGTCCTGTACGGGCCTTTCTGGATACAGAAAATGTTCGAGTGCTGCCCTGGCCAGCACATTCTCCAGATCTCTCACCAACTGAAAACGTCTGGTCAAGGGTGGCCGAGCAGCTGGCTCGTCACAATACGCCAGTCACTACTCTTGATGAACTGTGGTGTCGTGTTGAAGCTGCATGGGCAGCTGTACCTGTGCACGCCATCCAAGCTCTGTCTGACTCAATGGCCAGGCGTATCAAGGCCGTTATTACGGCCAGAGATGGTTGTTCTGGGTACTGATTTCTCAGGATCTATGCACCCAAATTGCGTGAAAATGTAATCACATGTCACTTGTAGTATAATATATTTGTCCAATGAATAGCCGTTTATCATCTGCATTTCTTCTTGTTGTAGCAATTTTAATGGCCAGTAATGTATTAGGTGGCGAGGAACCCTGCGGACGCACACCTATTAGTACCACAACTGGTGGAAGAGTGTGTTAGCACTACCAACAGATACGTCCAGTTGTACCGCGAGGTGTTCTATTATGATACGTTGATAACCTCGAATAAGAGTGTCCACACGTTTCAACACTGCGGGGGTCACAACTGTGTGTGGCCGGCTGGCACTCGGGATGTTGGGCAGGTTTTCGCGACCTCGTTGCGATGATGACAGACGCCTCGTCCAACGATTCACCGCGCTTTAGCTCACTGTCAGGTCTCCACAGACATTCTCCATATCTGCTGTGCTCCGTTTTTCCACCAAAACAAACTCAATGACAGCTCTTTGCTCACTGACGCCATTTTGAAGGCAACGTATAAGTGCCGGTTCCAATCGTAACTTCCTGAAACTGTAGGGACTGCAGCGGGAGTATTCTACGATATGCTAAAACAAATTTCGCATTTTTTCAACCGAAATTGGCCGAGAAAAGACAAAGTGTTCCATTAGTTACTGTACCTCGGCGCGGCTGGCAGTACAATCGTATGCCTTCGTGAAACATCGGAACCGTTCGGCGCGATGCGTCATCAGTAACAACCGATTGAACACCCCAGTAGCTCGGCGCCGTTGACAGCAGAGTCGTGTATGCCTTCGTGAAACATAGGAAACGTTCTGCACAGCTCATCGTCAGTAACAACTGTTTGCTTTATTGATCGATTACATTCTCACCAAGGTAAGTCAGCTGCCTTGTTAGGTTTGCGCTAGTATCAACTATTACTCGTTCAGAAGAAAACGTTAACGGATAGATCGACATTGACATAAATTTAGCTATCGGAGAAGAGCTGACTGACGACGCGATATTACGAAGTGTTTTTAACCCAGGCAACAGAAACTGAGAGTGACGAAGAATAAGCACCTCCAACTCACACCTCTTGGGCCAAGACTTCAGAAGCGATAAACGCTAAGAGGAGCCAACAATACAACGCTTATGAAGTTATTGATTTGCACCTCGAACAAAACAGTTTTTCTCAAAAAAAAAGGGCAATGCAAGAACAAGTGGGCATATCTACAAAGTTCCAAAAGTCTCATAACAAAATTTCAGCCAAACCTTCAGTGATAGATACCAGTCCGACATATTCGACGCTCTCATCAACGTCAGATGTCTTTGCTATTCCTAAAGACAGTGATTATTCTTGAACTGCATCAAATTCTCGCTAACAATTTTTATTAATGAGCTTTTTTTGACCTTTTCAAATCAGTGGTATTTATACTATTTCGTAAGTGGTACACAAAACATTATTTACATATCTCAATTTTTCTAGTACTTGGAGCCTTAAACTGATTTAATAGAGCAGTACAGTTTCGTTTTTACAGAATATTAATACAAATTTTTAATTTTTAAACTGTAATCACCGTGTTGTGTTTAATAAAGAAAGTTACTTATTTCTGAACTTTTTGTTAATATCTCTCTTTTAAACTAGGTTTTGAAAAATACCTTGATAATCTAACATACTTGTTAACCGAGCATTGACAAATCCTCAAGCATGCTCAGTTATCAAGGTCCTTCTGTATTTTAGATTAAGTGCATAGAGAATGCGGTATCTACATCTACATCTTCACGGATACTCTGCAAATCACACTTAAGTGCCTGGCAGAGGGTTCATCGAACTACCTTAATAATTCTCTATTATTCCAAGCTCGAACAATGTGCAGAAAAACGATCTTTCCGTACGAGCTCCGATTTCCCTTGTTTTACTACGATGATCATTTCTCCGTATGCAGGTCGGCATCAACAAAATATTTTCGCATTTGGAGGAGAAAGTTGGTGACTGAAATTTCGTGAGAAAATTCCACCACAACGAAAAACGCCTTCGTTTTTATAATGTCCACCTCAAATCCTGTATCACGTCAGTGTCCACGTCAGTGACACTCTCTCCCCTATTACGCTATAATACTGTACAAAAAGTGCTGCCCTTCTTTGAACTTTCTCGATGTACTCCGTCAACCCTATCTGGGAAGGATCCCACAGCGCGCAGCAGTATTCTAAAAGAGGACGGACAATCGTAGCGCAGGCAGTCTCTTCAGTAGGTCTGTTACATTTTCGAAGTGCCCTGCCAATAAAAAGCACTCTTTGGTTTGCCTTCCCCTCAACATTTTCTATGTGTTATAAATGTTTCACTTGTTAAAGTGATTGAATCTATTCTCAGGCCAGTGAGAGGGCTACATTTTTGTTTATTCTGTCGGATGAGGCCAGTTTGAGCAACACGAGAGTCGAAACTGGAGGGTAAACACAGTCGACTGTTCTCGTGACATGCGTGTCGGTGCACAGCGTCAGCTCGCATTAGTTTTTATCAACCGTCCGGCGAGAACGTAAACATGAGCAGTGAAGCCTTTATCGTGGGACGGTGCTGCTGTGACGCAGTAGCGATTAAACGGAAGCGCGCGCCACGGTCCGCCACGGCTCTAACGGCGCCGAAAACTACGCGCGACCCAGCTTCCGCTTCCGCCTGCTGCCGAGTGCCTGTTATAATTATTCTGATTGCTGTTTGCATCAACGCCTTCCTGTCGCACTGCGCCCACAAGGTGGATAGGTTCGCGCACAACGCAGATTCCCGCTACACATCCTGACGCGGCGTCACCTGGTTACAAAACATGGGGCAGTTTCGAACTGTGCAGCTGGGCACAGACTGGTTCAAATGGCTCTGAGCTCTATGGCACTTAACTTCTGAGGTCATCAGTCCCCTAGAACTTAGAACTACTTAAACCTAACTAACCTAATGACACCACACACACCCATGCCCGAGGCAGGACTGAAACCTGCGACTGTAGCGGTCGCGCGGTTCCAGACTGTAGCGCCTAGAACCGCTCGGCCACCCTGGCCGGCCACAGATTGGTGCGTCACCAAAACGGCAGCTTTGCGGCACCAGCTGATTTACGGAGCTGGGGAACACGAGACCAATAACCTGGCCGTGGCTGGTGCAGTCCCGAAAAGGTGTAGGGTTGGGGGGAAGGGAAGCGTCATAGGAGTCATGACACCGCTCCCCACTTCCCCAAAAAGCAAAAGCGCTCTAATAACAACTAATGTAAGCCCCTTGTGATGATTATACCACGGCATTTTATATTACTTAGTGTCTCCAACGCTAGATGTCATATCGGGCAACAAGTTCTCTCCAATTAACTCCATCAGCGACCAGGTTATCACCTCCCTCCCAGTTGATGTTCATTCGTCATTCATTGTCAGAATTGTTTCCTAATCTGTTTAACCTTTAAGCACAGGTGCACATCTTTACCCCGACCATTTCGACATAGTTTCCAAATTTTTTAAAAAAGATTTATGTCATCTGTTTGAGTAATTGAAACCCTCTTGTCATCAGTATTGCTTATGTTTTCATGTGTTGCACGAGGGCATTTTATGAGAGAAACTGTGTCCAGCGCGGTAGTAAACACCGCTGTTCCACCCGATAAAGGGCGGCTGCAGGTCCGGGCCATTGTAGTTATTATCATGTTGTTCTTGTTTTGATTTCTCTTGCAAAAGCTTATTCGTTTCACAGATTTGTTAATTTTGTAAAGAAAACAGATTTATCATCACATATTGTTAAATTAACAGGTTGTGTGAAAATAAAGTTACATTGATGGGTCCTCCCTTCCATGTTTTCCAATAAATACCACGTATCACCAACAATTCTGATGAAATGGCCTTTCTTTGAATCTTGTCGTCCTCTGTGAGTATTCGTGGAACCCATCGTGAGCACCTCTTTGAATATCCGTGAGTCTCGATCATTAGACTCACTTACAATGCTGACCGACAACAGGAGAACCAATTGTTGAGTTCTGATGCCGATCGGCACGAATAATGGCATCCGTACGGTTCAGCATGTCTGCAGCAATGGCTGTGGCAGGACGTCCCGAGCGTGGTTGATCATGGGGCACTGTTGCTGCATTTTCCTAAGGCTGTAACTTTCTTTACTCCTATTAACTGCAGCATCCCCATACCTGGACACAAACGTTTATGAATGTTCACCACGGTTTCTTTTTCTGCACACAAGAATTCAATAACAGCGCGCTGATTGTAACGTGAGTCATATGTAGACGCCATTTTGACGCTGTTCGATGTCTCTGCCATCTGCCAGAACCGTTCGAAACTTCACCGGCGCACAGAACAAGCATCAAATGTGAAGCACCAACAAGGACGTTTGTCTATGTACATTAATTGCTTTTTTTTTAATGTTGGGCATTACTTATTGAACGACTCTCGTACGTGATCAGTTCTTAGAATTACTCCCAAATAGCTATGTTACCGATAACGCAATATCCTCTATGAACTGTTTTTCTTATTAGAGTCGTTATTGCCATGTTATTTCCAGCTCCACCGTTTCTGCCTGGGCCAACCATTCGTGGATGCCTACTGTTTCCCTTCTTCTGGAAAAGGTGTTCCATAAACCACAATCACTCAGTCGCGACATGTTACTTGCAGCACATATTCATTTTGTTATTTATCGAACGACTAATTCTTTGACATTGCTTTATAGCACCACATTTCAAATGTTTCCAGTTGTTTCTTTTCCAATGGTCCACATTTCACTTCCATTCAACGTAGACGTTCTCGGTCAGGAACTTCTTCCTCGATTCCGTATCAGTATCTGATACCAGGAGAGGTCGTTTTCTGCAAAAAGAAAAAAAAGAAACTTTCTCCCCAGTGCCAATCTCTTTCTTGTATCTTCTTTGCTTCGGGCAACCTGCGTTATCTTACTTCAAACATTGGTGGACTAAAACCGTGAACCACCTACAAGACAAGGCCGGATCTCAACGTAGCTTCGTTTAGGAACGCAAAATGACGCTGAGCACTATGGGACTTAACTTCTGAGGTCATTAGAACTACTTAAACCTAACTAATCTAAGGACATCACACACATCCATGCCCGAGGCAGGATTCGAACCTGCGACCGTAGCGGTAGCGCGGTTCCAGACTGTAGCGCCTAGAACCGCTCGGCCACTCTGGCCGGCTTTTAGGAACGCACCGTCAGCCTGTGTGTAAGTGATTAGATTTGCAGTTCATTGTAACAGCTGTAACAGCCACCAAAGTGCATTAGTGGTGTTCGGTTTTAGCGTTGTTTCTAGGGCTGATTGGATTTATAAGGGGCGAGAAGAGCGTCAGAAGAAGAGTGATTACTGTGAAGGACATACCTGTGAGAAAAGATCGTATTGTTGTTGTGTATCAAGGGAGTTAATTTTGCCTAGTTACATCTGCCAATGAGTTACAGTGTGTCCTGCTGTAAACTCGACGACAGCACACTAATGGATGGAGATATTATACAAATGTAGATACGGACTCTGAGCTTGCGGGGGTTAATATCTCGAAACGTGTAGTAGTCAATAAAACATTGTGACAGATTGCTGATATCTAGTTACTTCGGTCGGTTGGTTGATTTGGGGGGAGGCGACCAAACAGCGAGGTCATCGGTCCCACCGGGTTATGGAAGGATGACGAAGGAAACTGGGGTGCCCTTTCAAACGAACCATCCTGGCATTTGCCTGAAGCCATTTAGAGAAATCATGGAAAACCCTAAATCAGCAAGACCGGACGTTGGTTTGAACCGTCGTCCTCCCGAAGACAAGTGAAGTGTGCTAATCACTGCGCTCGGTTTTCGTACTTTAGTAGAGAATTAGTCCTCTGCAGCTATGTAGGATATCACAAGAACTGTAGTGACTATAATAGTGTGTCAGATGGAATTTGTGTCTGTCCTGAAGTTAGTATGCTGTGAACCTGTGCCACTCAAACCCCTCTTGAAGCTATGGCTGTCAGGATAAGGACAACGCAGGAAATAACTATCTGCAACGTATATCTTCCTCCAGATTGTTTAGTACCCCTGAATGCATTGGCTGCACTGATTGATCAACTCCCTAAACCTTTTCTACTTATGGGAGATCTTAACGCTCATAACCCTTTGTGGTGTGGCGCCATGCTTATTGGTCAAGGTAGGGAGGTCGAAAATTTACTGTCACAACTTGACCTCTGTCTCTTAAATACAGGAGCCCCCACACATTTCAGTGTGGCAAATGGCACATATTCGATCCTTGATTTATCGGTCTGCAGTCCTGGCCTTCTCCCACCTACCCACTGGAGAGCACATGACGACCTGTGTGGTAGTGAGCACTTCCCCATCTTCCTGTCACTGCCCTGGCGTCAGGCCCACAGATGCCTTCCCAGATGGGCTTTAAACAAGGCAGACTGGGACGCTTTCACCTCTACTGTCACTGTTGAATCTCCCCCATATGGTAACATCGATGTGGTGGTTGAATAGGTAGCTACAACGATTGTTTCTGCGGCGGAAAACACGATACCTCGTTCTTTGGGGTGCCCTCGGCAAAAGTCAATCCCTTGGTGGTCGCCGGAAGTCGCTGAGGCAATTAAGAAGCGTCGGCGATTTCTACAGTGGCATAAGCGGCACCCTTCCCTGAAGCACTTCATAGCCGTTAAACGCCTCCGTACCCGAGTTCGCCAGATTATAAAACGACGGAAACGGGAGTGTTGGGAGAGGTACGCGTGGGTACCATACGTCACCTTCCCAAGTCTGGACGAAGATCTGACGTCTTTTTGGGCACCAGAACCCAGCAGGTGTCCCTGGTATTAACATTAATGGAGAGTTATCCACCGACGCAAACGAGATTGCCGAGCACTTTGCTGAGCACTATGATCGAGCCACTGCTTCGGAGAATTACCCCACAGCCTATTGCAACCTCAAATGGAGGATGGAAGGGAAAGTCCTCTTGTTCACTACACGCCACAGTGAATCCTATAACGCCCCATTTACAGAGTGGGAGCTCCTCAGTGCCCCGACACAGCTCCTAGGCCAGATAGGATCAACAGTCAGATGATTAAACACCTCTCGTCTGACTACAAGTGACATCTCCTAGTGATCTTCAACCGAATCGGGTGCGATGGCGTCTTTCCATTGCACTGGCGGGAGAACACCATCATACCAGTGTTCAAACCCAGGAGATACCCGCTTGATGTTGATAGCTATCGGCCCATCAGCCTCGACAAGGTTCTTTGTAAGCTGCTGGAACGTATGGTGTGTCGGCAGTTGGGTTGGGTCCTGGAGTCACGTGCCCTACTGGTTCCATGCCAGGGTGGTTTGCACCTGGGTCGCTCTACCACTGATAATCTTTTGTCCCTCGAGTCTGCCATCCAAACAGCCTTTTCCAGACGCCAACATCTTGTTGCCATCGTTTTTGATTTACGAAAAGCGTATGACGCCACCTGGCGACATCATATCCTTGCCACATTATACGAGGGGCGTTCAGAAAGTAAGCTCCGATCGGTCGCGAAATGGAAACGACTATGAAAATCCGATAAAGCTTTGCACAGATGTGTTGGGTAGTGTCTCTAGTATAACCCCAGTTAGCATCACGTCGCTCTTCTCATTTCTGAGCTCGCAGTGAGTGTGTAAAGATGTCTAGAAAATAGTGTCTGCCGCCAAGTACGAGGGCCTGGTGAGAAATTTCGCCTGAAGCTATGCAGCTAACATTACATAACTGTCGTGCTGTTTCTTCTTCAAGACAATTCTCAGCCGCATTCTGCAGGGGCAATGAAGATGCTCCTGCATCGTTTTCAAATGGAAATGTGAGATTACCCACAATACAGTCCGCAATTGTCTCCCCCTGAGTTTCATCTCTGGTCACATGAACCGCTGTCTTTGAAGACAACATTTTGACACAGACAACGAGGTGTAGGCCAGCGTGGAGAATTGGCGGAAAGCACTGGCGGCTGCCTTCTATGATGAGGCTATTGAAAAGTTGGTACAACGCCATGACAAAAGTCTAAGTCAGAACGGCGACTACGTAGAGAAGTAGCTGAAAGGTGTAGCTAATTGTTACAAGTAAAACATTTCTGATGTTCACTGTGCTTTCAATTTGGCAATCAATCGGAGCTTACTTTCTGAACAGGCCTCGTACAAGTGGGGTCTCAGAGGCCCACTCGCGATTTTTATCCAGAATTTCCTGTCGCTTCGTACTTTCCGTGTCTAAGTGGCTGCCTCACAAAGTTCCCCCCATATCCAGGAGAATGAGGTCCCACAGGGCTCTGTATTGATCGTATCTCTATTTTTAGTGGCCATTAACGGTCTAGCAGCAGCTGCAGGGCCATTTGTGTCACCCTCTCTGTATGCAGACGACTTATGCATTTCGTACTGCTCCTCCAGTACTGGTGTTACTAGCGGCGCCTACAGGGAACCATCTACAGGGCGCAGTCATGGGGTCTAGCCCATGGCTTACAGTTTTCGGCCGCAAAGTCGTGTGTCATGCACTTCTGTCGGCATAGTACTGTTCATCTGGAACCAGAACTTTACATTACTGACGATCACCTCACTGTAGTGGAGACATATCGATTCTTAGGACTGGTTTTCGATGCCCAATTGACTTGGCTTCCTCACCTTCGTCAGCTTAAGCGGAAATGCTGGCAGCACCTCAATGCCCTGCGCTGCCTGAGCAACACCAACTGGGGTGCAGATCGCTCTACGCTGCTGTAGATCTACAGAGCCCTTGTTCAATCCCGCCTTGCCCGTGAGAGTATGCTTTATGGTTCAGCGGCCCCCTCAGTGTTGCGTTTATTTGATACAGCGCACCACTGTGGCGTTCGACGAGCGACGTGAGCTTGTAGGACGAGTCTGGTGACCAGCGTCCTGGCGGAGGCTGGAGTCCCTCCATTGCAGGTCAGGCGTGCGCAACTGCTCGCCAGTTACGTTACACACGTTCGTAGTTCTCCTGCGCATCCGAATTACCGTCTCCTTTACCCACCTACGGCGGTTCATCTCTCGAATCGGCAGCCCAGGTCAAGGGTTACAATTTCAGTTCGCGTCCGATCCCTTCTATTTGAACTGGAGTCCTTGCCTTTACCCCCTATACTGGAGGTCCATTCGTTTACACTTCCATGGTGTAGACCTAGGCTGGTGGCTTCGCCTGGACCTTTCACATGGCCCAAAGGACTAAGTTAACCTCGCGGCTCTCCGCTGCCACTTACTCTCGATTCTTGTCATGTACCGAGGCCATGAAGTGGTTTACACTGACTGCTCGATGGCTGATGGTCACGTCGGCTTCGCGTGTGTCCAAAGAGGGCATATTGAACAGAATTTCTTGCCGATGGCTGCAGTGTTTTCCCTTCCTTGCTTAGTACTGGCTTAGAGGTATCTCCCTTAAGAATAAGCCAGATACCGATAATTTTGTTACTCAAAGAGTGAGGCATCACACAGAGAATTTCAACTGTTCCCTCTAACTTTGCCTACTGACCGTTACTGTTTATGCAACAGTGATTTATAGATGCTTTAATTTGATCTATTTTTGTATTATTATGTTTGAACATCAGACTCCATTCATGTTTCTTTCGCAATAAATCCACCGCTTCAGTTTAATGGAGAATGTACCTTGTTCACTTGATATTTTTTGGTCTTTTTTATGCGGGATATTTGATTTATCTATTGTTTTATTACGGTTTGTCAACTTAGGATTCACTACTAGGGCCAAGCATCTTTAATACTTATTTGGCAGTAACTTGTGCAAAGATTACGGGAGTGTATCTTAAGGGTGGTTCCCTGTCTGGGGTCGTTACGATGCAGAAATTATAGTTCCCACATTGGAGGTCGATTGAGGCATCTTTTAATATCCTCTGTTCAACTGCTAATCCAGCAAAGTATCGGAAGATATTACATGAGTTTTGGAGAGAAGGAGAGAAGAACTGGCAGAATTTAAGCTGTGAGGACAACTCGTGAGTCAGGATAGCTCAGCTGGTAAGACTATTGTCCTGGAAAGCTAAGATTCTCGGTTCAACTTCCGGTTCAGTAAATAACTTTAATTTGTGACTAAATTTAATCCTGTACACTATGCACGAAATTAACGCATTAATTTATTTTGTAGCTACTTTCCATAGATCGCCCTGTATTTTATCCCTGATACTTCCAAAATTCCAAAGAGTGTATCCCAGCC
This sequence comes from Schistocerca piceifrons, assembly GCF_021461385.2. Taxonomy (NCBI): domain Eukaryota; kingdom Metazoa; phylum Arthropoda; class Insecta; order Orthoptera; family Acrididae; genus Schistocerca; species Schistocerca piceifrons. The sequence continues at coordinate 560,545,001 of NC_060141.1, forward strand.
AATTTTGTCAAAAACTTCATCTGAATCTATAAACGGCACAATCGTAGGTTTCACTTTCTTCAGTCTATCTCCTAAGATAAGTAGTAGAGGCAATGTGGCCCCGAATGCTCCTACATTTCTCTGGAACCCCAACTGAAATTCCCTGAAGTCGGCTCAACTAGTTTTTCTGTTCTTCTGTAAGTATTTGCTGTCGATATTTTGCAACCATGCACACGTGACAGCACCTTTGAAATTGAAATTACTACTTTGCTTCTGAACTCTAAACGTATTTCGCCGGGCTCACATATCTTGCACACAAGGTGGAATAGTTTTGTCACATTGAGTCTCCTAAGGAACCTAGTTTTCGCTCCTTTATACAACGTTGTTCTAAATTTGTCTCCATTATGCAGGCCCCTATGCATATTCCTTCAACCTTACAGGTTTCCCATCTTTCCTTAGTGCTGGCTTGAGGTCTGAGTTCTTGATACTCAAACAGCTGCCTCTTTTTTCTCCAAATGTCTCCTTAATTTGCCTAAAGATGGGATCTACCTGTCCACTTGTGTTATGCATTCTTCTACAGCCTTGTATCTGACCTCTAGCCATTGCTACTTCACTTTCTGTCAATATAATTGTTAGACGTCTTTATATTCATCAGCCTGAAGCACATATTTCCATAAAATTATTGTAACTTCCCATTACTCTTACTAAATGCAGGTCTGTTCAATCAAGTGGTAGTAAACTGAACTGTAATGCAGTACAGTGTTTGTTTCAACTTTCTTGCAACTCATTATCACTCTTGTAATTGTCAGACAACGTTTACATGAGCGTTATTCTTTAAGAAATATTTGTGTACTATTCATCTTTAAAAAAATCTTATCCCAGACTTTGTATCTTTTTAACTCTTGTGCTTGAAGACTGGTGTTTTGTTCTCTTACCAGCCCATCCCATCGCTTCTGAGAAGACAGAATGAAATAACAATAAAGGGAAGAAAACACATGGTGCCTTCTCATTTGCAGCGACGTACCACAGCTAGCGCCGATGATAGTAAAGGCCTGTAGTTTACATAACCTGGTACAGGGTGACACAAAAGTCCGCTAACATTTGAAGACTGAATACAGATACAAAACTGACACACATGCTTGAAATGACAAGGAGTTTTATTGAAATTAAAAAAAGTACACAAAATGACTAAGAGATGCTGCTTCATATGCTGCAAAAGCAATAATTAGCATTACAATTGTTTTTTAGAAGAGACGATTTTCCTTGTAACAAATGCTCAACATTCGGCTTTCTTTCAACAATAGTGCCTGTAATCGAGACCTGATATTGTTGGACGTTGTCTTTTAGCGTCCCTAATAAGGACGGACGATCGCGGTAGATTAACGTCTTCAGGTAACCCCACGATCAATAACCACATGGCCTGGGAGGCCAAGCATGGCGGAAGTGACGGCTCAGCACGCAATGGTCACCAAATGATGTACACAGGAGATCTTTCACATGTGTAGCAATATGGGGTGGAGCGCCATCCTGCAAAAAAGTCGTACCTTCCAGCAGGTGTATATCAGCCAGGCTGGGTAAGATGCGATTCTGTAACATATCGACGTACCTCACGTCCGTCACACTGACAGTTTGAAAAGCAGCATCCCTCATTTCCTCGAACAAACAGAGCCCAACCACACTGCACCGTGACATTCTCTTCATGCAATGGGCTTTCCACAACAGTTCTATAATTTTTGTAGTTCAAATTCTGCAGTTGTGGGTGTTGACAGACCCTTGGAAGTAATGGAACAAAGAATCAGCACTTTGTTAGTGCGGGTTGCCTACAGCAGGGGCAGGTATGCACTTAGGGGTAAACCCATAGTTCTCCTTCGATTGACAAGTACTTAACCTATTGTTCTGCTAAAAGGATCCTTCATTTTGATTGACAGGTCCTTAACCTGTTGTTCCTCCCCCTCCCACTCCCCTCCCCCCCCCTCAGGAAACCTCTACCCCTACCCCCTCCCCCTCGCTGCTACAGGTCTGAGTTGTTGGAATAGCTCCTCACACTTAAAATTTGATTGACTACTTAATTAAATTGGTAAACACCCCCCCCCCCCCCGAAACTGGCTGTAAAAAGACTCAGTTGATTGGGCATTTGGAGGAAATTCGATTCCAGTTTATGGAGTATTGTTTAAACAATTTAGAAAATGTGTAGAATATTATTTATTTAAACAATTACGGGATTCAAGTCAGTGTATGGAATATATGGAAATTGCTCAATTTTTGGTGGAGACGAAGGATCCCATAACAGTAAATTCAAGGTTATATTGTTCATTTATAAAAAATTCAGATCGTGGCGATTGGATTTCCATGCTCATTATTCTCTGCTGTTTGGAAACATGTAGGTCTTGTAGGGAGTAATTACATGGAGCAAACATGTTGCATAATCTTATGTTTGGCACTGTACTCTTTGTGACTTAACCTAATCTTTGGCCATTTGGTGGCACTTAACCTAATGTTCTGTTAAATGGTTTTCCATGTCACCCCCATTTCTTTAAACTATTGTACCGCCTTTAGTACCAAATTAAGTAATTAGTTATGTCCTCCCAACATTTTATGGTTCACTTTTCGATTTTCACATGCTTCTGAACGCCATTTCTGGCGCAGTTTTCTTTATCACCCACTCCCTTAAACTATTGTACTGCATTTTAAGGTAAAAATTATGCAAATTAACCTAGTGTTGTGCACTTTACCTATTGTTCTGATCCATGTCACCCGCTCATGCGCATAACTATTGTATCGCTATACACAACGCTGATATAAAAAATTTATGCAAATTAATTAGATATATGACTGTGCAGTACATCCACTCATTTTAATTCTTGAACATATACATCATCAAAAGTATACCAGACAACGCTCTACAGATTTCTAGCATCTCGAGCATAGTGTATAATCGCCTACGATCAGTAATTGGCGTAGTATTATACTTACTAGTAGGGGATGCGTGATAGGTTCGCCTTGAGCATCTGGCTTATATAAAGTGTGTGTGTGTGTGTGTGTTGTGTGTGTGTGTGTGTGTGTGTGTGTGTGTGTGGTCCGGTATATGCAGTTGTAACGAAGGTCTGGATTTGACGTGAAACGCTGTGACAGCAAAGGGGAGAACGTGTCAAGTCATAAGAATGGTACAGATATTTCTATTTCCAGAGCCACAGCCGTCAGCAGGTTGTATTTCTGATACTTCGCTCATTGTCGAATGCCGTCCAATTGAGACCGTCATCATAATATTTAATTGCAAGTACAGTGATAAAATATATATGTGACCGGTTTTCTAGGACGATTCTGTCTTTGTGTGCAGCGCAGGTGACCTGTGGCGGGAATGATTCACGTTTCCAGCTAACAGTAGGAGCTGTCCGAATGGAGAGGCCTGTTGGGGTGCAGGAATGTAGCTGACTTAACTGTGTCATCCTCTAGATGGCCGAATAGCGAACTAATACTTAGTATGTGTTGGACAGCTTTCGTGGTTGCATGGAAATTTGAGAAGATCCAATATGGATGTGTGTTTGTGCTGGACCATTATTCTCTCCCATTGTCTGGTGGACTACTTCTGCATATTTTGTGCTCTTATTTAGGTGAGAAAACATCGATGGCTGTGACTGCATCTAGCAGGCGGAAGACGAGTGGAAGAAACATTTACTGGTTCTCTAGACAAGACGCTCTGACAGCCTCTTTTGTTTTTTCGTAACAAACCCAATATGGCCGCCTGAAACAACAGATCCGTCTTGCGGTGATCCTACTCCTGCTCCAAAGTGTTAAACAGGAACAGTTTTGTTGTTTCTCCATTCACCTGCTCCACCCATGAAAATTAACTCCAAATGAACTTAAATAGTATATTTTGAACTCACAATGATTTCTTAGTCAGAGGAATATTGTGTTATCTGGGTGGTGGAAGTTATGCATGGAATGCACTGACACAAACCCCAACTTGGCGGTCTGAATATATATGTATATATAAAAGACGCCACTGTGTGTTGGCTGGATTTACAAGTATCGAAAATACCAAAAGGTTTTGTGGAAGTGGTGAAATCGATAAACTGAAAAGACTCCAGGACTTTTTAAAATTCTTATTATATTCTTTATTCATTGACAAATACTTAATGGCGGGGGGACCTTTTTGCAGTGCGAAAACGAGATCCAGTTGTTGGAATTGTGGATGTATCATAACTTTTTTTTATACATCTATAATTTATAGTCAGAAATGTTTTTCTGCTGCTTGAAAGTAAAGGTACCACAGCTTATGTTCCGACATACGGATGTGGTAAGTAATCAAACTACTATTCACGTAAAAAAATAAAAATTACGTATGTCTAGTCATAATGGAAGGATAGATTGGACATGGTGAATTGTGATTTCAACGCACTGAGGAGTATATCCGAACGAAAGTGGTGACAGATTCAGTTCAGAAACAGCTACACAATATAGCATCGCAAGTGTTCAACTGGACCTGCTATGGTGTACAAACAGGACGGGCAAAATGTCTGTAACAATACGTCCCTTCATTGGCACCCCTAAGCATACCCCTGTATTTTCCTTGTTGCTCTGTCGATAGTGATGTTGATTACAGTACACCAACCCATGTCAGTGATGTGTATCCAAGCATTATGTCTGCAGGTGTGGTATTCATTATCACATAGTGCAGGACGCCTGTCCTTTGTAACACTTGTTTGAGAGAATCTTGGGAGGATACAGCACCATCCAGAAGCACTGATTCGAAGACTTCATCATATAATTTCCTAGGACTGAGGAGAATCGAGACATATAGCCAGTGTGAGTGTAGGCATACCATAATGTTTCAGGCTCTGTACAGATATAAAAGATAACTGCCTGTTTGTGTAAGATGTGTATATACTGCCGTGTAATATTACTGTCGCTTTTGTTGTGGCATGACCACAGGAAATGAGTGTATGTCCTATTGTGAGGGACGTATAGATTCAGCACAATTGATAACCTCCAGGGTATGAGAGATTTTTATGTGGATAATTATGTGCGATATATATACTGAGATTCGTTCCAGAACCACACCTGTCAAGGGAGACATTACCTGTACATCGATCGGTTTCAGACTGTAGCAGCAATCGTAATATTTAATTGTAGCTACACTGGTAAATACATTCCTGGTTCCCAATATTCTTGAGAGTCTTGTATGTATTTGATGATCTGTAGAAAACTTTTGAGAGGTTTAACTGTCACTGCAGTGTGGCGATCTGCACAAAGTAGTTTTGCCACTGAAAGCCTTGTCTGCAGAAAACAATGGCAATCGTTGCTCCCACACTGGCAGCAACAGCAGTTTGATGGGTAAATTCAGTGATGAACGAGGTGTCCCATTAGGTTCGCTAGGAACAATGCAACCTGTGCTATTCTGGGAAGCATTGGAACAGATTTCTAAAGCGCGACTTGTGACGTCAGCATCCACAGGTAGAGAGGTATTGATCCAGCAATGGTGCCTAGTTGAACACGTATTTCGACAGGAATTTCTCAGGTGTCAAGTATGAAACGCATGCTGCCACCTCGTGCTTGTGGGACGTGAACGGACACCTGTGCATGGCTCGGCAGCTGACGCAGGGTCCGACGGTGCTTCCTGACTCCTGGTTGCATGTGCAGAGTTGACGGCATCGGCGTTGGGTGGCGGGATGTATTTTTTACTAGCGATCTTTTGTTTAAACAACATTCCATCGATTTCACTAATCAACAGATTGCTGTGAATTTAAAAAAAGCTACGCCATACATGTGAAGAATATCGATTTAATTAATTTGCATAAATTTTTTATATCAGCTTGGTGTTGGCGGTACAGTAGTTAAGAGGAGCGTATGCATGAGTGGGTGACATGGAGCAGAACAGTAGGTTAAGTGCAAGACACTAGGTTAATTTGCACAATTTTTACATAAAACATAGTGCAATAGTATAAGGCGCTGGGGTTCTAGGCGCGCAGTCCGGAACCGCGCGACTGCTATGGTCGCAGGTTCGAATCCTGCCTCGGGCATGGATGTGTGTGATGTCCTTAGGTTAGTTAGGTTTAAGTAGTTCTAAGTTCTAGGGGACTGATGACCACAGCTGTTAAGTCCCATAGTGCTCAGAGCCATTTGAACCATTTAAGGCGCTGGGTGACAGAAAAATGCTCCAGAAATGGCATTCAAAAGCACATGAAATTTGAAGTGTACCAGAAAATGGTGGGAGGACATAACTAGTTACTTAATTTGGTATCAGAGGTGGTACAACAGTTTAACAAAATGGGGGTGACATGGAAAACCAGTTAACAGAACAATAGGTCAACTGCTGCCAAACGGCCAAACATTAGGTTAAGACACCCAGAGTACAGTGCCAAACATTAGGTTATGCAACATGTTTGCCCCATGTAATTACTCCCTACAAGACCTACATGTTTTCAAACAGCAGAGAATGATGACCAAGGAAGTCCAACCCCCACGATCTGAATTTTTTATGTTGTTTTTGTTGTTGTTGTTGTGGTCTTTAGTCCTGAGACTGGTTTGATGCAGCTCTCCATGCTACTCTATCCTGTGCAAGCTTCTTCATCTCCCAGTACCTATTGCAACCTACATCCTTCTGAATCTGCTTAGTGTATTCATCTCTTGGTCTCCCTCTACGATTTTTACCCTCCACGCTGCCCTCCAATACTAAATTGGTGATCCCTTGATGCCTCAGAACATGTCCTACCAACCGATCCCTTCTTCTGGTCAAGTTGTGCCACAAACTTCTCTTCTCCCCAATCCTATTCAATACTTCCTCATTAGTTATGTGATCTATCCATCTAATCTTCAGCATTCTTCTGTAGCACCACATTTCGAAAGCTTCTATTCTCTTCTTGTCCAAACTATTTAGCGTCCATGTTTCACTTCCATACATGGCTACACTCCATACGAATACTTTCAGAAATGACTTCCTGACACTTAAATCAATACTGGATGTTAACAAATTTCTCTTCTTCAGAAACGCTGTCCTTGCCATTGCCAGCCTACATTTTATATCCTCTCTACTTCGACCATCATCAGTTACTTTGCTCCCCAAATAGCAAACCTCCTTTACTACTTTAAGTGCCTCATTTCCTAATCTAATTCCCTCAGCATCACCCGACTTAATTAGACTACATTCCATTATCCTTGTTTTGCTTTTGTTGATGTTCATCTTATATCCTCCTTTCAAGACACTGTCCATACCCTTCAACTGCTCTTCCAAGTCCTCTGCTGTCTCTGACAGAATTACAATGTCATCGGCGAACCTCAAAGTTTTTATTTCTTCTCCATGAATTTTAATACCTACTCCGAATTTTTCTTTTGTTTCCTTTACTGCTTGCTCAATATACAGATTGAACAACATCGGGGAGAGGCTACAACCCTGTCTTACTCCCTTCTCAACAACTGCTTCCCTTTCATGTCCCTCGACTCTTATAACTGCTATCTGGTTTCCGTACAAATTGTAAATAGCCTTTCGCTCCCTGTATTTTACCCCTGCCACCTTTAGAATTTGAAAGAGAGTATTCCAGTCAACATTGTCAAAAGCTTTCTCTAAGTCTACAAATGCTAGAAACGTAGGTTTGCCTTTCCTTAATCTTTCTTCTAAGACAAGTCGTAAGGTCAGTATTGCCTCACGTGTTCCAGTGTTTCTACGGAATCCAAACTGATCTTCCCCGAGGTCGTCTTCTACTAGTTTTTCCATTCGTCTGTAAAGAATTCGTGTTAGTATTTTGCAGCTGTGACTTATTAAGCTGATAGTTCGGTAATTTTCACATCTGTCAACACCTGCTTTCTTTGGGATTGGAATTATTATATTCTTCTTGAAGTCTGAGGGTATTTCGCCTGTTTCATACATCTTGCTCACCAGATGGTAGAGTTTTGTCAGGACTGGCTCTCCCACGGCCGTCAGTAGTTCCAATGGAATGTTGTCTACTCCGGGGGCCTTGTTTCGACTCAGGTCTTTCAGTGCTTTGTCAAACTCTTCACGCAGTATCATATCTCCCATTTCATCTTCATCTACATCCTCTTCCATTTCCATAATATTGTCCTCAAGTACATCGCCCTTGTATATACCCTCTATATACTCCTTCCACCTTTCTGCTTTCCCTTCTTTGCTTAGAACTGGGTTTCGATCTGAGCTCTTGATATTCATACAAGTCGTTCTCTTATCTCCAAAGGTCTCTTTAATTTTCCTGTAGGCGGTATTTATCTTACCCCTAGTGAGATAGGCCTCTACATCCTTACATTTGTCCTCTAGCCATCCCTGCTTAGCCATTTTGCACTTCCTGTCGATCTCATTTTTGAGACGTTTGTATTCCTTTTTGCCTGTTTCACTTACTGCATTTTTATATTTTCTCCTTTCATCAATTAAATTCAATATTTCTTCTGTTACCCAAGGATTTCTACTAGCCCTCGTCTTTTTACCTACTTGATCCTCTGCTGCCTTCACTACTTCATCCCTCAAAGCTACCCATTCTTCTTCTACTGTATTTATTTCCCCCATTCCTGTCAATTGCTCCCTTATGCTCTCCCTGAATCTCTGTACAACATCTGGTTCTTTTAGTTTATCCAGGTCCCATCTCCTTAAATTCCCACCTTTTTGCAGTTTCTTCAGTTTTAATCTACAGGTCATAACCAATAGATTGTGGTCAGAGTCCACATCTGCCCCTGGAAACGTCTTACAATTTAAAACCTGGTTCCTAAATCTCTGTCTTACCATTATATAATCTATCTGATACCTTTTAGTATCTCCAGGATTCTTCCATGTATACAACCTTCTTTCATGATTCTTAAACCAAGTGTTAGTTATGATTATGTTGTGCTCTGTGCAAAATTCTACCAGGCGGCTTCCTCTTTCATTTCTGTCCCCCAATCCATATTCACCTACTATGTTTCCTTCTCTCCCTTTTCCTACACTCGAATTCCAGTCACCCATGACTATTAAATTTTCGTCTCCCTTCACAATCTGAATAATTTCTTTTATTTCATCATACATTTCTTCAATTTCTTCGTCGTCTGCAGAGCTAGTTGGCATATAAACTTGTACTACTGTAGTAGGTGTGGGCTTCGTATCTATCTTGGCCACAATAATGCGTTCACTATGCTGTTTGTAGTAGCTTACCCACATTCCTATTTTCCTATTCATTATTAAACCTACTCCTGCATTACCCCTATTTGATTTTGTGTTTATAACCCTGTAGTCACCTGACCAGAAGTCTTGTTCCTCCTGCCACCGAACTTCACTAATTCCAACTATATCTAACTTCAACCTATCCATTTCCCTTTTTAAATTTTCTAACCTACCTGCCCGATTAAGGGATCTGTCATTCCACGCTCCGATCCGTAGAACGCCAGTTTTCTTTCTCCTGATAACGACATCCTCTTGAGTAGTCCCTGCCCGGAGATCCAAATGGGGGACTATTTTACCTCCGGAATATTTTACCCAAGAGGACGCCATCATCATGTAATCATACAGTAAAGCTGCATGCCCTCGGGAAAAATTACGGCTGTAGTTTCCCCTTGCTTTCAGCTGTTCGCAGTACCAGCACAGCAAGGCCGTTATGGTTATTGTTACAAGGCCAGATCAGTCAATCATCCATACTGTTGCCCTTGCAACTACTGAAAAGGCTGCTGCCCCTCTTCAGGAACCACACGTTTGTCTGGCCTCTCAACAGATACCCCTCCGTTGTGGTTGCACCTATGGTACGGCTATCTGTATCGCTGAGGCACGCAAGCCTCCCCACCAATGGCAAGGTCCATGGTTCATGGGGGGGGGGGGGGGGTTTATAGGTAAACAATATAACCTTGAATTTACTGTTATGTGAGTTCCTTCCTCTCCACCAAAGAGTCATCAATCTCCATATATCCCATACATTGCCATGAATGCCATAAATTGTTTAAATAAATAATAGTCCACAAATTTTCTAAATTGTTTCACTATACTCCATACACTTCATTCGAATTCCCTCCAAATGCCCGATCAACTGAGTATTTTTCCAGTCAATTTCAGGGAGGGGGGTTTACCAGATTTGGAGAGGTTAATTAGTTGATCAGTTTAATTAAGTAGTCAGTCAAATTGATGAGTGTGATGGGCTATTCAAATAACTCAGACCTGAAAGTGTATCTGTAGCAGCGAAGGGGAGGGGTTGGACTGATGGTTTCCTGAGGGGGAGAGGGGAGTGGGAGGGGGAAAACAACAGGTTAAGTACTTGTCAATCAAAAATAAGGATCCTTTTAACAGAACAATAGATTAAGCACCTGTCAACCAAAGGAGAGCAATAGGTTTGCCCCTGAGGGCAAACCTGCCCCTCATGTAGGCAACCTGCACTAACCCAATGCGCTGATTCTCTCTTTGGCCCACTACTCTCGGAGTGTGAAACGGACTTCGTCAGTCTACAACACTGTAGACAATCATTCGTCATCTTCCAACATTTTCTGAAGTTCTCACGTAGAAAATACAGTCCGTGTCACAAAATCGGCGGCTAACAATTCATGATGATGCTGAATTTTGTACGGACAGTATTGGAGGGCGAGCCTTAGTGGTGTCCAAACAGTGTTGCGTGGAATACCGGTGTGACGTGCAGTTTTACGAGCGCTGACGTCTTCCGTTTGGAGATGAACCACCTGAAGTCTCTGTTTTTGTCTGAACTGTTTGAACAGCAGTAGCACTTGTGTCTGGTCGTCTATCACAGGTACAATCTCCCAAACAATCCATTGATTGGAACTTTGCGATTATTTTCTTCGCAGCTACAACTGTCACAGACCTTTAACTGTTCGAATATCCTTCTTATGGGGATAGGATCGTAATGCTGTTGTAGTGTGTTCTCCACTCTGATAGTAAAGCTTCACTAACTGCCTCTTCCGGTAAAGACAACACGTCGCGATTGTTGGCGCATCTGACTCCCTCTCTCACTACAGTTTTTTTTTTTGAGGCATGATTCTCATGTGACATCACTGACGTGTTGCTGTCCAGCGCCATCTGTTGGCCGCTTTTCGCACTTTCTGGTTCCGGTAAAACCCCGTATCATTTCAAGGATTTGTGTCAAGTTTTACCTTTCTGCCAAATTATTCCATGAATTAGTCCATTTTCAAATGTTTTTGTGTCTCCCTGTTCTTATTTCTTTCATTTACTGTTATAAATAGTTTCCATCTTTTTATTTCTCTTTATTCTAATTCTAATTCTCAAGAGTGCCAAATTCGACCGAGATCAGTCATAACTATTACTTAAACGTAATGTAGACAGTTTTGCTCATAAAATCTTAGACAGAAGTTTGCATGAATAACTGAATTATTACAGCTATTAAGCCTTCCTAACGATCTTGGAAGGTATTTGCACTGGTTGCATCCAGTGGGGACCTTCAGGTTATGTGTATCTTAGCACGTGGTACATTACTCCTATACATGCATAAGTGCAAAAACGTAAAATCTAACACAGGCGAACGACAGAGCGCTGTGGAGAAAGGAGGCTCTTGCAAGCGCAGGCTCGGAGATTAATGTAGAAAAGGTCACAGTAGATGGGGGACGGCTGTCCTTTGCTGGTATAATCCGTGAAGGAAACAGAACGACCTGCAAGGATTATTGGACGTAGAGCGATGCTTTCCGCGAGGTAACGACGACACGCGGCTAGAAATGCAGATGCGGGCAGGGGAGCAGTGAAAGCGGAATGGCTGGCTGCTCTCCTTTGTCTGCCTGGCTGCGGTGACGCAACCTGCCAACACGACCGTAGAGGGCCAACAGCTTGGGGGAGCTTGTCGTAAAAGCAATTTAACGCACTATGTTCGGTTTAATGAAGTAGTGAGATGTAGGACAATGTCTGTGTAAAGAGGGTGGCTTTCGCTAGCTACTGAAATTACACGTTGTATAACAACTGCACTATTAGCTTAAATCTCAAAAGTACTACGTTTTCAATAGTTACACAGGGTGAAGGTTAATAAAATTGACAAAGTCCAGGACCGGTTTCTTGACTGGAAATGGAGGAAAAATGTCCTATGAACATTGTGTCAGGAAATACATCGTCACCACAGTAGATGCCGCTGACGAATGAAAATTCCTCTGACTAGGTGCATGTATTCCTTGTGTTGCAGGCTGTGTGATTGACGCAGCATACAGTAATGAGCAGTAGGGTCAGTTATTCATCTTTCGGCAGAGATGGTGTTTGCATATGGCCAAGCAGATGGAAACGGTCGAGAGGCAGCAAGGGTATGCCAAAACAAGTAACCTCACAGACACCAACCACATCACGCAACATTTCAAGCTCTATTTGGGCGTTTGTGTGATCGTGGATCCTCTCAGACAGACAAACGTTCATGGAGATTACTGTCTGTGCGTACACCAGACTAGGAGGACCGGATTCTACAGGATACTGAGATGAACCCTAGGACAAACTCCAGCCAAGTTGCCTGCCTACATGGTGTAAGGCGAAGTATGATTACGACATCCGCTACTATCCCTATCACCTGCAAAGAGTGTAAGGATTATGAGCACCAGATTTCTCTCTACAAGGATTTTGTCGATGGGTTTTGCACCAGACCATCACAATTATGGCATTTCTGTCTTCAGTCCTGTTCATCGACGTAGCGACCCTTATCGGAACCGGCGTCATCACTCTGAATAATCGTCATCTCTGGGCAACAGACAATCCTCGGGGAATGGTTGAGGTGTCTCGTCAGCACCGGTCAGTGTCAATGTTTGGGCAGAGATTCTTAGTGGCTACGTACGTGGCGCGGTTATTATTCCACAACACTCGACGGAGGAACGTACCTTGACTTCCTGCGGAACACTCTGGCTGGGCTGCTTTGGCAATACATTACAGTTCGCCGACATGTGAACATCTTCCACGGACGTTGGATAGGACGTGGAGGCCTTGTAGCATGGGCTGCTGGATCACTGGACTTAAACCAACTGGATTTTTACCTCTGGGGCATATGAAAAGCGTTCTGTGTGCTGAACCAGTTCCTGATGTGCAAACCCTTCAACGGAGTCTTCACATCGCCTTTGATGTTATTCGGAGAGAGGCTGGAACGTGAGACAGAATGTGGCTACCCATGATGCGACGTGTGAATGTGTACACTGCATGCCATGGAGGCCGCTTTGGTGTGACATCAAATCGAGGAATTTCTGTCCTATGTTGTCGTGTTGTCGAATGCACGCACACCTCCCATTTCCGGACACATGGTCATAAGACCTTTTTTTTTCTCCATTTCCAATCAGCAACCCGTCCCTACGGCCTGCCGGTTTCGTTAATGTTCACCCTGTACACGGTATTCCAAGTAAGCCTTAAATATTAAATTTAGCCATACCGCAAGAATCTGTAATCACTCACTTATTCTGAATATATGCAGGAAAGCTGTCTGAAATTCTTCAAGGATGTTTTCCGAGGTGTTGATTCGTCACACCTGCGCCGTCTGTGGGTGCATGTGTGAATTCCGATATGAAAAAAGAACTATTGCTCATTAACTTTTGAAGTTGCGAGTTGTTACAGGACCTCATTGACAAACATTGGGAACAATATGTCGCAGACATGGGATCATTTTGTTAAGAAACATGCCCTTTATAGATCGTAGTTTGAATTACAGACATATGATATGAGTAAGGCTCTGACCCAGGACTGTGGAATAAATGCCACCTAACTGCACTATCGAAGATTGTGTGTTGGATTCCAAGGAAGACACAGCTGTTGGAGGAAACAAATAAATGATGTCCCCAAAGCCATCCTCTAACGGGACGTGAAAACACTCGTGGACGAGGAGCTGGCAACGTCACAGCGTGGAATTCCTCGTTCCACTACACTGCGGAGCGTGGAATAAAGAATCTGGCGTGTTAGATTTTTGTCTCGCAGAGAGAAAATTGGCCAGTGAAGTGCGACATCGTCTTACGTCACATTGTACGGCGTTAAACATCGTGTTCGGTGGGTTTTCTTTTTCACAGCGTACGTGGTACGAATATAAGCTGTTTCAAATCATTAGCAAATCGAGAATCTCTAGAAAACGCGTCGTTTTATGTCAATATGATAGGAAACTACATATCAGCCGGTAATGACTTCGTGTGGTTGATGTTTTTAGTATTATAACTTCTTTACTACGAAAATATACCGTTTCAGTGCTATGGAAATTTTATGTCAATATGATAGGAAACTACATATCAGCCGGTAATGACTTCGTGTGGTTGATGTTTTTAGTATTATAACTTCTTTACTACGAAAATATACCGTTTCAGTGCTATGGCAAGATGAAGATATATCAGAATTGTGTCTTTTGTTGCAATAGACGTATGAAATATCAAATAATAACAATTGTAGATACAGTATTTAGACAGTGCATATCATATACGCAGGAGCGGTAGCAATGCCGTATCTGTAGAGCAGTTTGGTAGCATTGTGACCCGCGAGCTGACCATTTCCTTCTAATTTTTTTTCACCTTTTGTTTCCTAAAAGTGTCTTTCTTATCAATATAACAGAAACATTATCTCAAAGGTCGATGTTATTCACTATAAATAATGTATTTACTGCAATTCTTGTTCCAAAGGCCAACAAACGGCATGTTTCCCCGAAGGTCAGAAAGCGTAACGAGACTGCCAGTCTATGTAAGAATTTAAACACAAGGTACACACGGGAAGCTGTTGCTGTTATGAACCTTTCTGTAAAATATGTATGTCTATCTCTCGACTGGCTCGTGTTTGTATCTTGCCGGTGTCTTTTTCAACGATAGTGAGCAGCTTCGAATTAATCTCCCGCTGCATTTGAATGAAATTATGAAACGAATCTCTGACTTGAAATCTATGTGATGTTGTTGCTAGTCAATGCAACGAGAATAAGGTAGTTAGGCATGTGCAAACCGACTTTATTATAACTTAAATTTACCCAATTTAAAACAGAAAACGGGATGAAAATGCAACTGGGTTTACGAATAACATTTACCAGTATGTATCTCAGATTATTGTACAGCATTATGTTCAAGCCATAATCTTCTTCGGTATTTTCTTCTCTCTTCGACGCGCTAACAGAGCTGACTAGCTATTTTACGTGCGTCTATTTTCGTAAAGAAACTGTGTGGTTTGTGAGTCAAATAAAGCCGATAACGGTCGCTGGAGAGCGCTGAGAGCACGGATCACTTTAACCAGCTCGTCCCGTGTTCGACAGCGCTGTCTCTCGAGAGGTAGGATCTCACGTACGCGTCCACGTCGACGTTAGCTCCTTCGTCTCGTGGGAGGACGGCTTACGAGCGTGTACTGTCACCAGTGTTCTTCAGCATTTACACGAATGATCAGCCAAGACCTGATCCATGCAAAAGTATGGATATGCTCACTAATCTTGTTTTGGCTGTACAAACCCATGATTTTGAGGAAGTAGAACAGATGCTGACAAGAACTCTTGTAAACACCGATGGGCAAACCGTGACTGTCGTGAGTATTCCTCCTCCCGTAGTGTCTCGACTTTCTGCAGGTGGTATGGATGGAGCCGGTGTTCGTGGACAACACACTGCACGGCAGTTTTACCCGTGTGTTGTTGTTTCCTGGAATGTGGCCTTGGCGACCAACCGGTTGTGAGTTAACGAGCATTTTGCACTCATTTAAGTATATGGACGAAACAGTCAGCCTCCAGGAATTGTGAAAAGAACGCTGTCTTCCAGGACCGGATGCCACAAAGGGCGCAGATTCACCACAATATGGGGAAACTCACAGGTGTCTCTTATCTATTGAAGCCTAAGCGCTGTAGTGTGCGAATGAGACAGACAAGAACCTACGACATAAGGAAACCCAGTAGCAGGCTTTTGTGGCCAAGGAGACGTAGCAGTGTTAAATAAGGCGGACCTAAGATCGGCCATAAAGGGAAACATTTACGAAAACTGTTTCATTCTGTAGTAATGCAGGGAATCAAGCCACAGTAACTTAAATCTGCCATCCTCCATAAATTTTCATGGTGATCCCAAGAAAACTTGAATAGTGTTCATATCAATAATATTTTAGGATTTACTGTTAAAGTGAAATTAACAAGATTTGTAACAAAGACTTGAATGCTAAAATCTGAACGCTTTGGTCGATTTAACGATCGACATTTCACATAGAAGCACAGCATTAAAATGACAAACGTTGTAAATATCAACTCTGTAACTTTATTTGCTTAAGAGATATAACAAATTTAAATTATCAGTGTTTTCAATTAAGCATCAGATCATCATTTCCTCCACACAAAACATATTGAATGATGACAGCATGACAGCTAATTGAATCATTAGGTAAAAGAATATTTGGTGTAAAGTTACTTTTGTTCTTTATTTATTTATAAGGAAGCACACTGGTGCAACGCTACTGGCCGTGACATTCAAAGTTAAGAAGGAAATTGTATTGGTTTTATGGAAAAGAATTTAACGTCGATTATGTAATGGATATTATTGATACTTTATTTAGAACGTGAAAGTGGTCAAGCTTCGATTATTTAAATATGTTAAAATGTAAAGTAATGCAGAATAAGCTGTAGCCAATCAGATGGACAGCTTCAGGAAAGGGAACTGCCCTAGTCAGTTGAGCGAAGAAGTTCAGCACGCGGGAAACGCTGTCGGAGACGGGCAGAGGGCAGTTCTGGTCGAGACACCGAAGGGGACAGTTCGGATGGAGAAGCCAAAGCGGACAGTCGGTCAGTAGATAGCTAGGAAGTGAAACGACTTAGAAAATTTCGCGTTGTGTGGTTCCGCGGAACTTAGTCTCTGAGCAGTGAGCAGCAGCTTTTCGCATAGTTAACGTGGTGTAGTATTGGACTTGTAATTCGCGATGAGATTGTGAATGATCGAACTGTGTCAACTGGATATGCGCTCGAGTGTAACAATGACTCTAAATACGACCACTTCCGCTATTAGTTTGCTTTCGGAACAAACGTTATTCTAACCAAATCGCCTACATCATGTATGGGTCGTTAATTTAGTTCTCGATATTATTATTACTGTTATTATATGTTATGTTAACTTCGTATTTCGCAAACTTGCCATCAGCCAGACAATTTAACCAAAGTGTCACAAGTGCCTAATTTAGGGCGTGTAATGTGACACTTGCGGTTAAACCCCTAGACGAGTTTGAGCCAAGATATTTCGATGAAGGGGAACGGCATGTGAGCCCGATCATCTTTGGGATGTTAGCTTGCACGGTGGAGTGGGGCCTGCCTGAGGGCGAAAAATTCATATTCTCGTTGCATTTACGATGAGGATGAGGCTTGAAGGTGTTTTCCTTTCGTATCGTTTAATGGCTATGAAAGTTTTTCGTTTGCCAAGTTGAATGATCTTCTTCTGAATGGTCTGTAGCTGTAAAAGATAACATAATTACCATTAGAGTTGCCGTGTGGTATGTTTATACAAATGTGGGAAACATATAATGCTTGGGTTGACAAATGAGATTTTAAACTTTGGGTTTAATATTAATCAAACATTGAACTGAATTAAGAAAAATTTCAGAGGTTTCAAAAAATGTTCAAATGTGTCTGAAATCTTATGGGACTTAACTGCTAAGGTCATCAGTCCCATTATCCTAAGGACGAACACACACACCCATGCCCAAGGGAGGACTCGAACTTTTGCCGGGACCAGCCGCACAGCCCATGACTGCAGCGCCCTAGACCGCTCGGCTAATCCCGCGCAGCTTCGGAGGTTTGATGTTGTACATTGTGTAATGTGTCGTTTTATACTGTTTTAGTTATCGTCAAGTCTTGGCCCCGCAGAGGTATATTGTGACTTTATGTGCGGCTTTTAGTGGGCCTGTATAATGAGCACTCTGGTTGCCAGTGGCAATCTTGTTAAGACATAGCAAATTGTAAGTAGCGATTAAAACTTTTGGTGGTCTGCTCCCTAGACATTAGCGGATCGTTATATTACTTCACTGTCTTTATACAATTTTATAAGACATCTTAGTCACCATCTTATTAACGGTGACTTTGCCTGTGTTGACTGAGTTTAAGATACTGCTGTAGCCAATAGAATTTTGAATGTTTCATTCTCCTGTGCTAAAGTGTATTTAAAAGTTGCTGTAGCAGTCAGTACCACGGGAACGCCGTCGTTGCTTATTTGTGTTTGATCTGTGATACTTTCGCAGTCAGCTGAATGCCAGGACCACTACTTGCCTCGTATTTTGACTATGCGGTTTCCACTTGGCTGTCCAGCCGTGTGAGCGTGGTGTGCAATGCCATAGCTTTTGCCCGTGATACTTCTATTTTCTTCTCGCTGCATCTGTACCTTTGTTAAGTTTCAGTAAGCAATATTTATTACTGTAAATTTTATTGCCGTTCGCCTTAGAGCCTACCTTAGTCTTTTCATTGTTCAGATCATGCTCGGAGTTGAGTGCCACAATTATACTTTGTTTATGTTGTAGAGCTGTCCTGATTCAGGGTTCTGGGTTTATTTTAACTGTTTTGAACTTTTCCTTTGGAGCCCAATATACACTCCTGGAAATGGAAAAAAGAACACATTGACACCGGTGTGTCAGACCCACCATACTTGCTCCGGACACTGCGAGAGGGCTGTACAAGCAATGATCACACGCACGGCACAGCGGACACACCAGGAACCGCGGTGTTGGCCGTCGAATGGCGCTAGCTGCGCAGCATTTGTGCACCGCCGCCGTCAGTGTCAGCCAGTTTGCCGTGGCATACGGAGCTCCATCGCAGTCTTTAACACTGGTAGCATGCCGCGACAGCGTGGACGTGAACCGTATGTGCAGTTGACGGACTTTGAGCGAGGGCGTATAGTGGGCATGCGGGAGGCCGGGTGGACGTACCGCAGAATTGCTCAACACGTGGGGCGTGAGGTCTCCACAGTACATCGATGTTGTCGCCAGTGGTCGGCGGAAGGTGCACGTGCCCGTCGACCTGGGACCGGACCGCAGCGACGCACGGATGCACGCCAAGACCGTAGGATCCTACGCAGTGCCGTAGGGGACCGCACCGCCACTTCCCAGCAAATTAGGGACACTGTTGCTCCTGGGGTATCGGCGAGGACCATTCGCAACCGTCTCCATGAAGCTGGGCTACGGTCCCGCACACCGTTAGGCCGTCTTCCGCTCACGCCCCAACATCGTGCAGCCCGCCTCCAGTGGTGTCGCGACAGGCGTGAATGGAGGGACGAATGGAGACGTGTCGTCTTCAGCGATGAGAGTCGCTTCTGCCTTGGTGCCAATGATGGTCGTATGCGTGTTTGGCGCCGTGCAGGTGAGCGCCACAATCAGGACTGCATACGACCGAGGCACACAGGGCCAACACCCGGCATCATGGTGTGGGGAGCGATCTCCTACACTGGCCGTACGCCACTGGTGATCGTCGAGGGGACACTGAATAGTGCACGGTACATCCAAACCGTCATCGAACCCATCGTTCTACCATTCCTAGACCGGCAAGGGAACTTGCTGTTCCAACAGGACAATGCACGTCCGCATGTATCCCGTGCCACCCAACGTGCTCTAGAGGGTGTAAGTCAACTACCCTGGCCAGCAAGATCTCCGGATCTGTCCCCCATTGAGCATATTTGGGACTGGATGAAGCGTCGTCTCACGCGGTCTGCACGTCCAGCACGAACGCTGGTCCAACTGAGGCGCCAGGTGGAAATGGCATGGCAAGCCGTTCCACAGGACTACATACAACATCTCTACGATCGTCTCCATGGGAGAATAGCAGCCTGCATTGCTGTGAAAGGTGGATATACACTGTACTAGTGCCGACATTGTGCATGCTCTGTTGCCTGTGTCTATGTGCCTGTGGTTCTGTCAGTGTGATCATGTGATGTATCTGACCCCAGGAATGTGTCAATAAAGTTTCCCCTTCCTGGGACAATGAATTCACGGTGTTCTTATTTCAATTTCCAGGAGTGTATGTAGAGGTTTCCTCAGTTCAGGACTGAAGGCCTCCGCACCTGATCATTCAGTGCTGAAAATTTGGTAAACTTGTGATGTCTTTGCATTTTACGTGGCTTAGGCAGTTGCTCACCCTGTGAATTCTTACTATTTAATATTAATCAGGCTGATTATCCATCATTTTAAAATTTTTGGTGAAATTGAACTTAACAATTTTTGTATTGTCTAAAAAACTGTGCTGAGAATCTAATCTGGATGCGCCCTTCAAAGATTCTTACAATTTCATTATTGTTCGGGCAGATTATTCATTATTTCAGAAATTTTAAAATTTAATTTTTACAAATTTTGAATTATGTAAAGAACTTCATGTTGCCGAAAATATAGCCTAAACGCCCATTTCATAGATTCTTAGATTTTATATTAACCGGGATAAATTATGTACATTCTTTATTTTCAAAAATCTTAAGATAATGTTTGAATAAATTATATGTGTTTTGAGAAATTGAAACTGGTGAAAGGTGCTGAGAAACATAGGTGAAACGGGGGCCACTCCTTCCTCCTTGGTTTTCCTTAAATTTCTTTAAGGGGCTTGTGAGCCCGCCGGCCCGTGTGGCCCAGCGGTTCTATGCGTATCAGTCCGGAATCGCGCTGCTGCTACGGTCGCAGGTTCGAATCCTGCCTCTGGAATGGATGTGTGTGATGTCATTAGGTTAGTTAGGTTTAAGTAGTTCTAAGTCTAGGGGACTGATGACCTTACATGTTAAGTCCCATAGTGCTTAGAGCCATTTGACCATTTTTAGCTTGTGAACCTTATCTCAGTTCGTTCTCAGACTTCGACATTCTCCAGAACACAAGCTGCTCGTTTCCAGATATGTGTTCTGTCTTGCGGTCTTGAAAACCGATCATTTTGCCTTCCCACACCACATGCTAAGCGTCGTCGGTGTCTGTTCGAGACATACTGTATAAATAACAGTATAGCTGTTTTTCTATTTGCTCTTAGCCTCATTACGTACAAGACACATTCCCTGTAATTGCTGTCCCATTTTATCGACCATGCTACGCTTTTGTTTCTTGTTTGGAACGAAATGTTTGTTTCAGCTGGAAGATTATCAACCACATCTTTAACACACGCCCGAAGGGCAAAAAAATCAAGCAGAGGTAAATCGTGTTTGTTACCCTACAGCTCCAGTTTGACCTATGTCAGCTTTCCCGATGCCTGCAGATGGCTATCCTCGCACAACGCTGAAAGAATGAGTAATGCGCTAAGGCTCCATCACTCTGGGGGCCACAGATTGCTGCACGAAGGAAGTTGTAATGCGTGCAGGAGAGTCGTAACTCTGGTGTTGCAGAAACTGTTCCTGACAGAAGTAAAAATTCTAGAAAGTGATTACCAAGCATTCCAGCCCAGATGTTCGAGAGAGAGAGAGAGAGATCTCTCTTACGAAATATACCATCAGTCGGAAAGTGTAAAGAACGCCTCACCTCCATACAACACGTTTGTGGAAGGCACCACGTTAGCATTCTGGTGAAGAAACCGATTATTTAATTCTGTCTGCAGCAGACCACAATTTAGAAAATAATTTCTATTCGTAATTGCTTTTTTTTTTATAAGAATACGATGAGTTGACTGTGATACTTGCAGGCCGTAAGCTCCTACATCTTTCTAGAAAAGTCATTGTTTTAAAAAAAGAAGCGTGAAAATTTAGAATTACTGACGTTTCTCTTCCTTCAAATACGGGGAAATGTGAACGAAATCACATGGTTGGCTGGTCGATTTAGGGGAGGGGACCAAACAGCGAGGTCATCGGTCCCATCGGAGAGCGAAGGATGGGGAAGGAAGTTGGCCATGCCTTTTCAAAGGAACCATCCCGTCATTTGCCTGCAGTGATTTAGGGAAATCACGGGAAACCTAAATGAGGTTGGCCGGACGCGGGTTTGAACCGTAGCCCTTCCGAATGCGAGTCCAGCGTGCTAACTACTGCGCCACCTCGCTCGGTAAATTTTATACTGAAAATTTTGTTCTGTCTTCCTATACTCATTACGTTCACATATCATTCGTGCTGGCTCAAAACTTAACCTTAATAAAAAAAGAGAGGTATGATGGAAATCCCAAAAATAAGAGGGTGAGTCAAATGAAAACCTTAAATATTTTTTTAAATATTATTTGTTATGCAGAAGTGGTACAAAGCTGTATCACTTTTCAACACAATCTCCACTACGCTCAATGCAAGTCCTCCAGCGCTTACAAAGTGCATAAATTCCTTTAGAAAAAAATTATTTTAGTAGTCTGCTCAATTACTCATGCACGGCGTGGCGCACCTCTTCATCAGAACGGAACTTCTTTCCTCCCATTGCGTCTTTGAGTGATCCAAACATATGGAAATCACTTGGTGCAAGGTCTGGTGAGTATGGTGAATGAGGAAGACACTCAAAATGCAGGTCTGTGATTGTTGTAACTGTTGTACGGGCAGTGTGGGGCCTTGCATTGTCATGTTGCAAAAGGACACCTATCCACGTCGCTTTGATTTGACTGCAGGCCGCAGATGATTTTTCAGGAGATCTGTGTATGATGCACTGGTGACAGTGGTCCCTCTAGGCATGTAATGCTCCAAAATGACGCCTTTTTCGTCCCAAAAGAGAGTCAGCATAACCTTCCTTGCTGATGGTTCGAAACTTCTTTGGTTTTGGTGATGAGGAATGGCGCCATTCGTTGCTCGCTCTCTTCGTTTCGGGTTGGTGGAAGTGAACCCAAGTTTCGTCCCCAGTAACGATTCCTGCAAGGAAGCCATCACCTTCTCGTTCAAAGCGCCGAAGAAGTTCTTCACAAGCATCAACACGTCGTTCTCTTATGTCAGGAGTCAGATGCCGTGGCACCCATCTTGCAGACACTTTGTGGAACTGGAGCACATCATGCACAATGTAGTGTGCTGACCCATGACTAATCTGTAAACATGCAATGTCATTCTGTGCCACTCAGCGGTTTTCCTTCACTATGGCTTCAACTGCTGCAATGTTCTGTGGAGTCACAATTCGTTGTGGCTGACCTGGACGAGGAGCATCTTCCACTGAAGTCACACCATTTGCGAACTACTCCATTCGTAGACTTGCTGCTATGCCAAACGTGCATCACCGTACTTAACCTTCATTCGCCGATGAATCTCAATAGGCTTCACACGTTCACTACGCAAAAACCGAATAACGGAACGCTGTTCTTCCCTGGTGCAAGTCGCAAGTGGGGCAGCCATCTTTATACTGATACTGCGACGGTATGCGTGCTTCTGCACTATGCTGCCACCTACAGGCCATTCTGCACGCTGTTCATAGCACGCTTACCAACTTACAGGATAACGGCGCGAAATTTCGAATTGTTATTACAAATTTAAGGTTTTTATTTGACCCACCCTCGTAGAACATACACCAGACACATACTAGATGGAATAAAAAAATCGTTGGTGCGGAATACTTGCTCGCCATATTGAGCTTCTTTATGACAATGACCACCCAATACAATGCTCTTGCGACTGGAGGCTTTCTGGATTAATTTGGACAGGAAATTATTGATTAAACGACCAGGAGAGCCCTTGGGAAGTGCGATAAAGCGCTGTTATCTTGTATATACATAAATGATTTGAGGGACAGAGTGAGCAGCAATCTGCCGTTGTTCGCTGTGGTGTACGCGAAGATGTCGTCGTTGAGTGAATGTAGGAGGATGCAAGAGGACTTACACAAAATTTTGTAGCTGGTGTGATGAATGGCAGCTAACTCTAAATGTAAGTTAAAGCAGATGAGTACGAAATCAATCCCGCTATGTTCAAATACTGCTTTAGAAGTGTACTACATGACAAAGTCAGGTCGATTAAATATCTAGACGTAACGTTGGAAAGCGATGTGAGATGGAAGTAGCATGTAAGGATTGTAGTGAGGAAGGCGAATGGTCGACTTCGGAGAGTTTTAGAAAAGTGTGATTCACTTGTAAAGGATTCTGCAAGTGGAACACAAATACGACCCATCCTTGAGTACTAATCGCGTGTTTGGGATCGCCATCAGGTTGAAGTACAGGAAGACACTGAAACAATTCAAGGCGTGCTGCCAGATTTGTTATCAACTGGTTTGATCAACACGCAAGTATTTCGGTGGTGATCCGGGAACTCAAATAAGAATTTCTAGAGGGAAGGCAACGTTCTATTCCAGGATAGCTATTGAGAAAATTTAGAGATGGTTGGCTCTGAGCACTATGGGACTTAACATCTATGGTCATCAGTCCCCTAGAACTTAGAACTACTTAAACCTAACTAACCTAAGGACAGCACACAACACCCAGCCATCAGAAAATTTAGAGAACTGGCATTTGAGGGTGACTGTAGAAGGATTCTACTGTCACCAGCGTTCATTTTGGTGAAGTCCGCCCCTGGTAGCTGAGTGGTCAGCGCGACGGAATGTAATACCTAACGGCCCGGGTTCGACTCCCAGCTGGGTCGGAGGTTATTTCCGCTCAGGGACTGGGTGTTGTGTTGTCCTCATCATAATCATTTCATCTCCATCGACACGCAAGTCGCCGACGTGGCGTCAACTCGAAAGACTTACACCAGGCGAACAGTTTACCCGACGGGAGGCCCTAGCCACACGGCATTTCCATTTCCATTTCGGTAAACACCACGAACATAAGACAAGATAAATCAGGGTTCGTACGGAGCCATACAGGCAGACGTTTTTCCCTCGCTCTGCTTGCGAGTGGAACAAGAAAGGCAATGGCTAGTAATGGTACAGCGTATTCTTCGCCTCGTAAACACATTGATATAGTTTCCTTTTTCGACAGAAATAACTGCTGCTTGAGTCGTATCTTTGCTTTCTGACGCAATCTGTTTCCCAGTTACGCCATCGGCTGGCGCTTCGATCTTCTTGTAGTTGTCTATTTGGTTAGAGGGAGTTGGAGGCAGGTTGTTGACGGACGGTGGGGCAATGAGAGAGAGAATCATATGGCGACCGGTGAGCGTGCGGTTACGGGACCTGATCGGCGATTGCTCGTCCAGGTGAACGGCTGTTTGTACAGCGCCGTTTGGGTAAGGTACTAGGGATTATATATGTGAGTGTATTTAAACTGTGTTTTCATTTTTATCGCAATTTGTTCAGCGTTTCGGGGTTTTTGTCATTATTGCTTGGGCGTGAAATTAATATGATGTAATACATTGAAGAGCCAAAGAAACTGGTACACCTGCCTAATATCGTGTAGGGCCCCCGCGAGCACCCAGAAGTGCCGCAACACGACGTGGCATGAACTCGACTGATGTCTGAAGTAGTTCTGGAGGGAACGGACTTCATGAATCCTGCAGGGCTGTCCATAAATCCGTAAGAGTACAATGGAGACCTCTTCTGAACAGCAAGGATCCCAGATATGCTGAATGATGTTCATATATAGGCAGTATTTCCTAGAGCCACTGTGTACCTATTCTGGACTTGTGGGGCGTCGCATTGTCCTGCTGGAATTGCCCAAGTCCGTCGGCAGGGACAATGGACATGAATGGATGCAGGTAATCAGACATGTTGCTTACGTACTTGTTACCTGTCAGAGACGTATCTAGACATATTAGGGGTCCCACATCTCTCCGACTGTTCAGGCCCCACACCATTACAGAGCGTCCACAAGCTTGAACAGTCCCCTGCTGACATGTAGGGTCCTTGGATTCATCAGGTTGTCTCCATATCCGTACACGTCCATCCACTCGATACAATTTGTAGCGAGACTCATCCGACTAGACAATATGTTTCCAGTCATCAACAGTCCAATGTCGGTGTTGACAGGCCCAGGCGAGGCGTATAGCTTTGTGTCGTGCAGTCATCAAGGGTACACGAGTGGGCATTCGGCTGCAGAAGCCCACATCGATGATGTTTTGTTGAATAATTCACACGCTGACACTTGTTGATGGCCCATCATTGAAATCTGCAGCAATTTGTGGAAGGGTTGCACTTCTGTTACGTTGAACGATTCTCTTCAGTCGTGGTTGGTCCCGTTCTTGCAGGATCGTTGTCCGGCCTCAACGATGTCGGAGATTTGATGTTTTACCGGATTCCTGATTATCACGGTACAATCGTGAAATGGTCCCACGGGAAAATTCCGAGTTCATCGCTACGTCGGAGATGCTGTGACCCATCACTCGTGTGCAGACTATAACACCACGTTCAAACTCAATTAAATCTTGATAACCTGAGATTGTAGCAGCAGTGACCGATCTAACAACTGCGCCAGACACTTGTCTTGTATAGGCGCTGCCGACCGCAGTGCCGTATTCTGTCTGTTTACGTATCTCTGCATTTGAATACGCATGCCTAAACCAGTTTCTTTGGCGCTTCAGTGTATGTTCTAGGGCATCACATATATTAGCGACCACTGAGGTCGAATATCAAGCCTGACCCTTAAGGTTGCAAGTTTTGCTTACCCTGCTTGTACATGAATTATAACATCGAGCATGGTCGTGGTAAGCAAACGCCAGCGGCCCGATGAATGTTCGCTCGTTTTCTGTACACATGTTGGACGGTCTTCGTGAGATCCAGCACTTCTCTTAAAGGAAGGAATTGTTTGTTTACTGTTGTATATTCTATTACTACTGTGCTCTCGTGCTTAGGTATTAGGGCTCAAGTATTTGTTCTTAAATTCACTTAAATAAATTTTAGTCTGGGGGTCTTGTTAAAAGTAGTTGCCTAATCAAATTAATTATTATGTTTGGTTATTACTGTTAAACGATAGCTGTTTAATCACCTTTGTTTTAACTATGCAGTCATTATAACGCACAGATTTTGGCCGATGTCGGGGGAAGGGTTTACATTTGGTATTCTTGTGTAGCGCCTTGAGAATTTACTTCTTTTTGATGCCCAGTCTTTCATGTATAATATGTCTGTTTGTTTGCCCTCGGCTTCCTGAGTTGTTTGTAGCGTTGGGGTCGTTGGATCCCGCATGCTGTCCACTACCCACCGATCCACCGAACGTGGGTAGTCCACGTCGGCTGTGTACGTCTGTGCGGTGAGGGATTCCGCCCCCTCCTCAAAAATGGTTCAAATGGCACTGATCACTATGGGACTTAACTTCTGAGGTGATCAGTCCCCTAGAACTTACAGCTACTTAAACCTAACTAACCTAAGGACATCACACACATCCATGCCAGAGGCAGGATTCGAACCTGCGACCGTAGCGGTGGCGCTGTTCCAGACTGTAGCGCCTAGAACCGCTCGGCCACAACGGCCGGCTCCGCCCCCTGTCTTGTGGAAGCCACTGAGGAGGCGCGGCCTCCTCGCTTGCTCATTGTACATGAACTTATTAATCTTTGTGGCATTTAGACTTAAGTTTAAATCAAAGTGTCCGCTGATCTAAACCATCCTAGGCAAGCCTTGCCTCCGCCAGCCTGAGCGGTTCTCAAATTATTATGGTAATGCTCTTTCTGTAGTTGTAGAGAAGTCGCATTTGCCTGATTGATATTTTACGAGTGCCTGAATGGCTCTCGAGCTGTATTTTTATTGACGATGAGCTTGTTATTTCGAATACACATTACTTGTCATCTAAAACAAAGGTGCAAGTGCAAAAAGGGGTGTTTAAACCGCCTTGTCTAACTTTAGTTAATTTGCATTAAACTCCTTGTTCTGTCAGGGCTACCTGATGGTTTGTCACACTAAAATCAGTCTCAACAGTTGCTATTGATTTGTATGTTATTGATGTTTTAAGTATATCTTGTTAAATAAACAATTATCAGTTATTGTGAAGCCACAAAGGGCTTTCCTTAAACTCAGCCGGCACCTTCCTCGCGCCGGTTAAATTGCTGTTGTATCCTGGGGCGTCCACTGGGATCTCAATGGTGGCCCCAGAGCCTGTCTGTCCTCATCTTAGAAGTCATTCGTTACTGTTTCCCTCATATATTGAGTGTAATATATAATGTTATGATTGTTTCGGATCTGGGTTGGTGTGTGGAGAATAGGGCTTGTGTTGGTTTATCTTACTCCTGAGGGAGCAACTTCAGTAAGAGCTCCGACTTAAGCACCACGAGGACGGCGACGGGGGAATGGTGTGAATTACACGCTGTCTGGTTCAGTCCAGTCGACATTACCGTGGACACCATGGTCGAGGTTGGTATCGCAATTTTCTCCTGTTCGTCTGCCCTATAGGAACTTGACCGAAATCTTAGTTTCCTTAGACATAGTAAACCCACCCGCTGTTATTAAGAATACAAGTTCAGCTTTGCCATTGGAATAATCGTTTGGCTGATTTGGAGAGTCTCCAGCTTACTAAGTCGCAGCAAGAGACGGTTGATAAGTTAATAGTTGAGGTTCAGAAATTTTTAGTTTGAACTAGTACCTTAGTGTTGGGAGAGGAAGTCCTTAATAACCAGTCTCGAGACCGAACTCTCCGAGTTCTAAGTAAATTTTAGATTTCTCGAGAGCGAACAGATGACCGTTGGGGAACAGGAGGTCTTTTCTACATTTTTAGAAGGGTTGAGACTCAAGGATTGGAAAGGCGTAATTTTTGGTAGTAAACCTATCACCTTTTCTGAATTAAACCAGTTACTCGGTTCGACGGAAACCTTAAGGTTTGCTGATGAACAACATGGTCCAGATCGGGGAGGGCAAGCTCTAAGTCTCCCCTCGCTTAATGATATTCGTCCTTATTTATCTGGGGAGCGCCTGCAGAGGCGATGCTTTCGTTGTGGATCCAATGATCATTTGATACCCGAATGTTCTATTGAGTTTGCACCTAGTAGCTGACGCCACCAGAAAAAGGGTGGGGTGCCGTTCATGGAGGTGTCCGGCCGGTTGTGCCTGTATCATTACTGCAAATGGTTCTCCTCTGTCCTTTGTTTGTGCTCGTCTGAACTAGGAATTTGTTTGTGCCTTATTAGATTTCGGTAGAACCGTTTCCGTTAGTTGCAGTTAGTATTTAGAGTTCAGGAACATTTGTAAATTCCCTCCTGTGCCCTTTTCTCAGAGATATCGTACCGCCAATGGGCAAGAGTTACCTCTGGTTGGAGAAATAAGGGGGAAATTGACTTTTTGTAGATTTTCTTGGACGATTTTCTTTTTTCTTGCAAGGAGTTTGTCTGTCGCGCTAATCTTTGGGTGTGACTTTATGCGGCTAACTGAGCAGGTGCTCCACTTTCGACACCTTTACTTTAAATTATCTCCGTCAGAAAAGATAGCGCTGTGTTCCTGCCGTTCTGCCGGTGGTATCAATTCTGTCAAGCTGCAAGACCGGAATTTGACCTCAGTCACTTGGAATTCAATGAGGGTCGGGAATTGTTAAGCGTTTTGCGTGAATTTTCTGATGTCTTGACTGATGGTCTCGGTATAAGGTCCGTCTTATTGACGATTTCCCGGTAAGACAAACGCCTTACCGTCCCTCCCCACCCAAGATGGCTGTTCTTCGGGACAAGGTAAATCATTTTCTTCGCCAGGGCGTCATAAGACCATCCTCTTCACCTTACGTCTCCACGATGTTTTCGGTTCCTAAGGGTCGAGACAATGATTACAGTCAGTTATTGATTATCGTGTCCATAATAATACAGTAATTTTAGAGTCAGTGCCACTTCCTGATCTCCATAGCGCCTTTACGTGATTTTCGGGTGCCTCTTATTTCACGGTGCTCGATTCAAATGGGGCATATTACCAGATACCTCTTACTGAAGATTCCAAGCCAAACACCGCCTTCTGTACTGATTGGTTGCTGTACGAATTCACCAGGGTTCCTTTTGACTGGTCCACTGGTGCTGCTGCCCTGTCCCGGTTGTTGGGTCATGTGTAGGGTTGATTTAAAGTTTCGTTGTAACTTTAACTACTTAGACGATGTTGTCATTTATAGTCGATCGTTAAGTGAACGTCTTAAATATCTTCGTCAGGTTTTGGTTAGATTGCAGAAGGCTGGTCTGTCCATTAAACCATCGAAGGTCACTTACTCTTGGGGAACTTGGTGTCCGGTGACGGAATCAGAATTGACCACGAACGCAAGTCTGGCTTCAAGAACTTTCCTCACCTCCTAAATAAAAAAGGCATTGTTAGGTTTATTGGAATGGCTAATTACTTTTGATTAATTTTGCACAAATCGCTGCCCCTTTAACAATCTGCGCAGTAAGTGGCGGAGAAAGCCAGCAGGCCGCCTTTGATGCAATTACAACCCTCTTAACTAATCCGCCGCTCTTAGCCGTCCCTAATTCTTATAAAAGATTCGTTGTCCAGACTGAGGCCTCCAGTGCTGGCGTTGCTGCGGCATTGCTCCAGGAAGACAGAGGAGAGAGACGCCTCCTTGCTTACATGTGTAGACAACTGGCGTGCTCCTAAGTTAAATGCTGTTTATGACTGTGAGGCGTTGGCTGTGTTGCTCGCTCTCGAGAAGTTTACATTTTACATGGAACACGGGGAGTTCGGTCTCGAGACTGACAACCAAGGCTTTAGTTGGGTCCTCGCTCGGCCTAGAAAGACAAGAAGGAGCGCGAGGTGGGCCGTCCGTATATCCATCTTCTGGTTTTAAATGTGCCATATTAGATGTACTGATAACTCGTTTGCTGACGCATTTAGTCGGTTGTTCGGAGGGGATACTGAGCCAACTCCTCGACGTCATCCAGAGGCAGGCGCTCTTGTGGGTAGTATTCTTAGTAAGGTTCCCCAGCTTTCTAGCGATTTATAGGGTAAACAGAATCAAGACCCTGACCTAGCACCTATCCTCAAGCAACTTTTGGCGGGAGTTTCGGTTCCATGTTTCATCTTGCAGAAATCCGTTCTTTGCCGAGAAGTAGGTAAACGTCTACAACTTTGTTTGCCGATCTAGCTGGCTCCATCGATTTTCCATTATTTTCATAGTTCACTGGTGGGAGGCCACTTAGATATCCACAAAACTATTGCGAAGATTCGGCTCCACATCACCTGGACAAACCTTTCCAAGGATGTCGCCCCTTAATGGGAGAGTGTGAGCTCTGTACAATAGCGAAGCCTAATCCCAGCTCAAGCGAGGGCCATTTTTGTTCGGAACGTGAGCAGCACACGATAGATAAATTGTTTATCGATTACGTGGGACCCATATTTGCACTATGGTCGGTAAACGCTACATTCTGGTTGTCGTGGACGCCTTCTCCTGGCTCCTTTGGTTTGTTCCCACTCGGACGGTGAAGGCATCTGCAACTGTTCACCACCTTCCCAAGATATTTTCTCTGTTTGGTACTCCTAGGACGCTAGTAAGTGGTAACGCATTTGCCTTTGTTTCCAGGGATTTTAAGCGTTTCTGTTTTGGCAATGGCATCAAGCATGTCACCACCATTATCCGTATCCCTATTATCTGCAGCCCTCCTTTGCGGAAAGGCCGCCCTTTCGATTCACCGCGCGAAGTCTCAAACCAAGTAGGACAGTTCCATTCCCTGGATCAACCTTGCTTTCTAATTCCGCGCAGCATGAAGCCATTGGAACGGCCCCGGCTACCCTCTTAATTCTTATTTGTCCAACCTTTGGAATATTAATGAACTTTTACCCAATATCATTGACTCGTAAGTTATTATGCAGAATTGGGGGCGGGCCCGGAGAAACTTTGAACTAGACCACAACCGGCTGACGAAACGTTATAATCAGGACAAGGCTAAGGTACTTCCGTTTATGGATTCTGGCACATATGCTCCGTTGCTGAACTTCTTACCGTTAGGCCGGTTTGCCCGCTGTTCTCCGTCACTCCGTACTTAAGATACTAAATTCGCCCTCCCCTCTCTGTTTGAACTCCCTTTAAGAATGATATATTTGAGTGTATTTAAACTGTGTTTTCCTTTTATTGCAATTTGTTCAGTGTTTTTTTAACATCATTATTGCTTGGGTGTGAAAGTAATATGCTGTAATATGTTCTGGGGCATCACATATATTGGTGACCACTGAGGTCGAATATCGAGTCTGACCGTTAGTGGCACGTTCTTGCTTGCCCGACTTGTGCATAAATTGTAACATCGAGCATGGTCGTGATGAGCAAACGCCAGCGGAACGATGAATGTTGGCTTGTTTTCTATACTGAAGTTGGAAGGTCTAGGTGAGATCCAGCACTTCTCGCAAAGGAAGGAATTTATTCTTTACTGTGTTATATTTTATTACTACTGTGATATCGTGCTTAGGTATTAACGCTGAATCATTACTTGTTACTTCTTAAGTTTACTTAAGAATTTTTTTTTTTTTTTTTGGGGGGGGGGGGGGGGGGCGAGGGAGAATCTTGTTAACAGCTGCTTAATCAAGTGCTAATGCCTAAGGGGACACAAATTGTCAAATGCCGGACCTGTAAATTTTTGAAAATTGGTACCTTCCTGTTTGAAAACTTCCTAATGTCAAAGAGTTCCTCCAGTCTGCTGAAATGCTGAACATGTAATTTTTTTTTCTAAATTGGTAGCACCAAAAGTTCTCTCAAGTTATTTTTAATCGTAATCCTGATCTAAGTAAGCGTCACTTTCCAGAATGAATCTTTGCTCTACAAGGAGTGTGCCCTGATATGAAACTTCCTGGCAGGTTAAAACTGTGTGCCGGACCGAGACTCGAACTCTGGGCCTTTGCCTTTCGCGGGAAAGTGCTGATTTGTATGTTATTGATGTTTTAGGTATATATTGTTAAATAAAGGATTATCAACCACTGTGAAGCAACAAATGAATTTCCGTAAACTGAGCCTCCCTCTTCCTCCCTCCGATTAAGTTGTCGCATCCTGAGGCGTCTACGTGTCTTGGGGTGTCTGATTATGAGTGTCGTTCTGTGTCGTGAAGAAAGGAAACGAAAGCACATTCCTTCAGGTATTCCCACGAGAAGAATTCGCATGTAGTCATGCCCAGAGACTTTCGAGGCCAAAAATTTATTACGGTTTCTCCAGATCCCGTGCATGCTAACCAACGCTCGTGGCAGTATCGTTGAGGAAATTTATTGCGTTATTTGTGGAGCTATCTCTGTCCTAGAGAAGTCTTGGAAAAAGCCACGTACTTCAGGTTGCTAATAAAGTCGCGCTGGAGGCGTCCGCTGAGCAAGTCCTTATTATTGTTTTAGGTCGCTAGTAACAAGAGTCAACTAGTTGTTAAAACATTTTATTAATGCGTTTCAGGCATACTCCATCATCAGAAAGAGAAAATCTTAATACCCAGTATGGTATCGAGTAGGGTCTACAGTAACACTGCCCGCAGGTTATTTTGAGGCATAAATGTTTTGGTGTCATCACAGCGGTCAAGTGGTGTTATGGTGATAGTTTCTCCGGAGCAATATCCCTAAACACTAGAACTATTTCAGAAATTTAGCAGTCTGTAAGTTAAGAAGATGTCAAAAACAATTTTACACACTTCTGAAATCCTGTTAAAGGTGTATGAGAATTTTCCTGCAGTTTTTCCGATTTTAAAAGCAGTGGAACCTGTTACTGGCTCTCATGGTGCTTCCTTAATTGCAGATGTTCATAGAACATAATCTTGGTCGTATGCTTGAAGATTTAGTTCTGTCTCAGATAATGCATGTTTTGGAGCAAGTTTTCAGGAAGCGAAGGTGAAAATGAAAGCTTTGGAAGATTTAAAGATGCTGTGAATTATTCATACAACTGCATCGGTTACTCCGAATGCTGGAGAAATCGGAGAAGTTACATGACCTATCAGCCTTTAAGAGCCATCTTGTCTTTGGTCAGGGATCTGTAGTAAAATAATTTATTTAGATGGCAACACTACATTAAACCACTCATCTATAAATGCTGCAGGTGGTCATTTGAAATAATCTGCTCTGATAAAACTGAATCAGGCTGGTTCTCCATCCAACAGATTTTTATAAGATTCCTGGCGAAACAGCTTGTTTGGTCTCTGGCATTATAATGTATCATTGTTGATATTTATTTACACTTTACAATCACTTAACTCATATTTCTCGATATTAATCTCTGTTGTGTTAAATGCATAAACAAAGTGTATAAAATAGCGTACCTTAATAAAAAATTAGAGAACCCATAAATACACTACTGGCTATTAAAATTGCTACACCAAGAAGAAATGCAGATGATAAACGGGTATTCATTGGACAAATGTATTATACTAGAACTGACAGGTGATTACATTTTCACGCAATTTGGGTGCATAGATCCTAAGAAATCAGTATCCAGAACAACCACCTCTGGCCGTAATGACGGCCTTGATACGCCTGGGTATTGTGTCAGAGCTTGGATGGCGTGTACAAGTACAGCTGCGGATGAAGCTTCAACACGCTACCACAGTTCATCAAGAGTAGTGACTGGCATATTGTGACGAGCCAGTTGCTCGGTCACCATTGACCAGACGTTTTCAATGGGTGAGAGATCTGGAGAATCTGCTGGCCAGGGCAGCTGTCGAACATTTTCTGTATCCAGAAAGGCCCGTACAGAACCGGCAACATGCGGTCGTGCATCATCCTGCTGAAATATAGGGTTTCGCAGGGATCGAATGAAGGGTAGAGCCACGGGTCGTAACACATCTGAAATGTAACGTCCACTGTTCAAAGTGCCGTCATTGCGAACAAGAGGTGACCGAGACGTGTAACCAATGGCACCCCATACCATCACGCCGGGTGATACACCAGTATGGCGATGACGAATACACGCTTCCAATGTGCGTTCACCGCGATGTCGCCAAACACGGATGCGACCATCATGATGCTGCAAACAGAACCTGGATTCATCCGAAAAAATGCACCCAGGTTCGTCGTTGAGTCACCACCGCAGGCGCTCCTGTCTGTGATGCAGCGTCAAGGGTAACCGCAGCCATGGTATCCGAGCTGATAGTCCATGCTGCTGCAAACGTCGCCGAACTGTTCGTGCAGATGGTTGTTGTCTTGCAAACGTCCTCATCTGTTGACTCAGGAATCGAGACGTGGCTGCGCGATCTGTGCAGCCATGCGGATAAGATGCCTGTCACGTCGACTGCTAGTGATACGAGGCCATTGGGATCCAGCACGGCGTTCCGTATTACCCTCCAGAAACCACCGATTCCATATTCTGCTAACAGTCATTGTATCTCGACCAAGGCGAGCAGCAATGTCGCGATACGATAAACCGCAATCGCGATAGGCTGCAATCCGACCTTTATCAAAGTCGGAAACGTGATGATACGCATTTCTCCTCCTTACACGAGGCATCAGAAAACGTTTCACCAGGCAACGCCGGTCAACTGCTGTTTGTGTATGAGAAATCGGTTGGAAACTTTCCTCATGTCAGCACGTTGTAGGTGTCGCCACCGGCGCCAACCTTGTGTGAATGCTCTGAAAAGCTAATCATTTGCTTATCACAGCATCTTCTTCCTGTCGGTTAAATTTCGCATCTATAGCACATCATCTTCGTGGTGTAGCAATTTTAATGGCCAGTAGTGTATTATGTGTTAAATAATATAACCTAAACAGAAATTCGAGAAAGGTAATTACTCACCTGCAGATAAATAAGGAGCAAGACATACACAAACTAAATACGAGGGCATGCTGAAAAGTAATGCCTCCATATTTTTAAAGTGTAAGCTCTTTAGACTTTTCAAATAAAACAAACGGTGTTAACATTCTAAATCTTTATTCTCAACGTCTATATTTCTGCAGCCGTCTGTCAATAGAGAGATCGGCGTTGTAGCGTGCAACATTGCGGTGTGTAATGTACCTATATCGGTGCATGTGTAATAGCGTGCTGTAATCGAGTTTCGAAATTTGAAGAGCTCATCCACACATAGAGCACTCTCTCCTTCAACATGACAATGCTAGACGAGCTGTGATATCTGCAACAATCCGGCGCCTTGAGTTCACTGCCATCGATCATCCTCCATGCAGTCCCGAGGTGGCCCCATCAGATTTTCATCAGTTTAAGATGGTCATTTAATAGAAACTCTTGCAATGGGTATTTGGGGCTTGGAAGATTATGTTGATATATTAATCACCCATCAATAAATGACTACAATAATGACAGGGTCACGATTTCATTAAATTATTTCAGCATTCAAGTTTATTTAGATTTTGAGAAGTGATTAATCATCCATCAATAACTGACTACAATAATGACAGGGTCGCCATTTCATTAAATTATATCAGCGAAAGGAACACTCGAAGCACTTACGAGGACAAATTCTGGTCCCCAGAATTTCTCACACCGGTGTGCAGACAATGCTTTCGATCGAAGTGACAAGAAACTGCCCACCTGCAACCACTTGTTAGGCGCCTCTAACCACGGGAGGGGTGAAATTAAAGTCCCATGGCCAAGGTGCTTCAACGTGTCACAAACGCCCTTTGTGAACAGGGATGGGGGCCATAAACATTCGCGAGTTTCGATGTTCATTGTGGACCAGACGTTACCGAGGGAGCTGTCAGATGGTATTAACTCAGTGCCTGCCAGTTTTTTTGGAAGCTTCAGGCCTACAAAGATTTTAGAATGGAACGCAACATTTATGGCGGCTCTGAAATGGTCTATGTTGGAACACAAAAGCACTTCTCCTAGTTTGTCCGAGGCTCTTTGTTGGCGACGCTGTAATATTCGACCCGTGCAGATAATGAACTCTGTGATAAATGTGTTGTTCACTTGAGGGAAACTAAAACACACTGCCTAAAGTGGCTGTGAGGGAAAAAAGTCTGGAGCACAACGCCTTCTCCTCTCTGGACGGGTACTTAAGAGTCGGGGATTGGCTTCTTCTTCAGAAAAGAGAAGAATCCTTTTAACTGTGATTAGGGTTAGGCAACTGATGCAGCAGATGGGTTAGAGAGGACTTATGGAGGTTGTAGAGTCTTGTGATTGGCAGGGGCAGTTGTGTGGGTACTTTTGTGTAGTTCACTTAGTGAGGGGCTGAGAAACTTGATCTTCTGATTCAGACCGGAGAGTATTCTGGTCTTGACTCTTGTTGTGAGTGGGTCGCACTTGGGACACTCGTCCTGAGCGTGAATTTGCACTGGCACTGGTTTTAACTGAGGAGCCTGTGGTGAGGACTTAGCTGCAACAACAGTGTAGACCTCAGTCATCTCGGACAACTCGCTGTGCCGAGGACAATTTTATTTGGGTCATGTCTGCTGCCTTGACGTTTGATCTCCTTGTGCGCACCACCGCATGAGTGAGTCAAATTGGTCCGTAGTATGACCGGCGAATGGGAGTGTTGCACGCTGGAATCTGCCGAGATTTCAGGGCTCCATTAGAGAGTCATTGCGATCAACCCAACAGATCGCCAGCTGCGACTTTGTATATTTCGTGCCCATGATAACGAAGCTCTCCAGACGCTTGCATCATGACCGTAACCTGACACAGTGGTGCCCATCGAGAAAGGGGTATATTATTACTGCTCTGGCTTGTTAGGGCAAACAGGACCACAGTCTCACCTCTTGCTCTCAGCTAGTAGTATAATTTCTTTGTAGAATAAATCCATCAAAGTTTATTAAGGGTTAGGTAATTTCACATTGTGTTTTCCATGTTTTGAGCCAGATTAAATAGTTTAATCAGGCAAACCTTACTCTTTGCCAAACAATCGCTTCCCAGTGGCGTGTCAACTATTTGTTGCGTCTATTTGTATTCCCAACAGTTCATGATTTGTCATCCCACTTAACTTAATTTGTTTGTCCTGTTTTGGTTCAAATGGCTCTGAGCACTATGCGATTTAACTTCTGAGGTCATCAGTCGCCTAGAACTTAGAACTAATTAAATCTAACTAACCCAAGGACATCACACACATCCATGCCCGAGGCAGGATTCGAACTTGCGACCATAGCGGTCGCTCGGCTCCAGATTGTAGAGCCTAGAACCGCATGGCCGCTCCGGCAGGCAGTCCTGTTTTGTGCCCAATAAACTTTTGCCATAACTTTTTTATAAAAGATTATGTTGATATATTATTTACCCATCAGTAATTGACTACAAAATGACAGGGTCACCATTTCATTAAATTGTATCAGCATTTAAGTTCTTTTAGATTTTGAGAAGTGATAACCTCTAATGCAGGCTAACAACAACAATCCCTGTCAAAGCGCAAAATCAGTTTCGCAGATCCAAGGGCCTAGTAGACAAGTGGAAGGCTTACTGGTTAAAGTGATTGCTGTCAGGGCGTAAACTTATAGTTCAAATCATATCGCAAGACCTGTGTAGTCTAGAAAGATCACAGCCTGACGGCTCACTCCAAAGATGACCAACGTTACACGTTGGCTGGTACAGTAGCTCAGCGTGTTCAGTCAGGGACTGGCGACTCTCTGTAATAACAGAAAAAACTATGAGTGGGTTTCATCGATGAACACTAACAGATGTCATGCGACATCCACACAGCCATACTGAAGAAAAACGACGAAGAAATAGACAGATAGGAATAAAATAGTTGTAAGTGTCGCTGCCTCCAGATAGCGGGGTCCTGGCTTCGAAAGTCGGTCAGGTAGGAGATTTTCTTCACTCAGGGACTGAGTCCTTATCATTTCATCTTACCTTCATCGACGTGCAAGTCACCGAGGTGGCATCAAACAGAAAGACTAGCTCCAGGCTTCCAAACAACCACAGACAGGGTGCCACAGCCAATAATAACATAAGATCATTAATATATGCAGTAATATTTTTTAATCAGAACACCACTAAAGTAAAATTTGTTGGAGGAATCCTCGCTGTCGTCCGACGACGGGCCCAGGCACTACACTACAGAGCCCAGTCACATCAATGTGACGACTGCCTATGTTTGACGTCAACATGCAATAACCACTCACAGACGGAAGGTGGCAGCAGTAGCAATAGTATCGGGTGTGGGAGGGAGGGGGGGTAGAGGAAAACAGTGTAGTCGTTGTAAAAGGAAACGGAGCGATTTATCTCCCATCCAAAAAGCCATGATCACTGGCTTTTGAGCCAAGGGTCAAAGCATTTCCAACACGGCTAAGCGTGTAAACTGTTCGCCTACCGCTATGGTTAAAGCGTACCGTGCAGGGCAAAACTGCACTATCAAAAACCGGGGCAAAGGCAACTGTGGTGCACCACGTGCCATGGATGACTGGGGTGAGCGACTGCTGCAGAGATGTGTACGGGCGAATAGACGTGCAGATGTTGAGCGAGTGACAGCCCAGATGGGCCAAGGAACTACTAACAGCGTCTCCTTAACAACCGTTCAGCGAATGTTCCTGTGAATGTTGCAGACACCAAGTTTATGCACTCAACATGACTGCTGCTCTTCGGCGATGTAGGCTGGAATTTACACACCAACACCGCAACTAGAACTCCACTGATTGATGTCAGGTGGCATTTACAGACGAACAGATGGCCATTGGCGTGACGGCTATGCAGTCGGAAGGACCCAGATCTGAGGAGGGAGCCTTAAGGTCTGAAGAGTCCTTTAGTGGCATTCCCTGGGTGATTTCGTCATTCCGGAACACACAATAAATATGCATCTATCCCGTACAAGCAGTCTGTTTTTTCCTTGGCTTGATGGCATATACTAGCAGAACAATACAACGTCTCACACAGCTCGCAGTTTACGAGCGTGGTTTGAAGAGCAGCAGGATGTGTTTGCCGTGCGCCTCTGGCCACGAACCTCCCTGGATTTATTCAATTCAGCAGATCATATAATTCTTCTTCTCTTTCAGTCAGGACAGCAACGTCATTCGCGAATCTTATCACTGATAGCCTTTCACCTTGAAATTTAATTCAACTCCGGAATGTTCCTTTTATTTCCGTCATTGCTTCTTCGATGTATAGCGGCGAAGCACTTCATCCCTGTCCTACACCCTTTTTAATCCGATTACTTCGTTCTTGGTCGTCCACTCATAGTATTCCTTCTTGGCTCTTGTACATACTGTATGTTACTCGTCTCTCCCTAAAGCTTGTAACACGCCCGGGGTTGCAACTCGTGGGGGACCCTTAAACTGTTCTCGCTTGACTGTGCGACCTGTCCGCACCACGTACCTGATACTCCCGTGGTAGTCGTATTGTTCTGCTCCACACGGCTGCTGGCTTTCCTGAAATTACGTATCTAAATATGCAAGTGCGTTTAGGGGAGCCACTCAACATTAAACTAAACACTGCTGGTATGATCAATTATATTCTGAGACGATAATCAAATCACAGGTTACACAGATTACACTCTAAGTCATAAGTGTTGATACCAATTAACATTCTTGCCGATTATCTACCCACAATATCACTTGGACGAGCGTACGCGTAACCGACACGACGCGGGTGATTGTTGATGATGCGGAAGCCGAATGACCGAACGAAAGTCCTTACGCTCGCCACGTATACACAGATATCTGGTACCAGTCCTTCTTGACACTTGTAATAATGTAACACTGTTCATAAAGTTACTTTGCAGTTCTCAGTTCTCACTTGTACGAGCGTACGCGTAACCGTCGCGGCGCGGCTGATTGTTGATGATGCGGAAACATGATGACCGAGCGCATGTTCTCACCTCGCTACAAGACACTGGCGCTTCATTATTCTCCTTTTGTAGTAAAGTATTTTACTGGTACACATTAGTTTAATTCTGGGAGGCCGAACACGAACGCGCATGATTGATATTGTATGGTACGACAAGCAATGGGCAGATACTTAAATTCGTTATCGGCAGCAATGTTCATATTTAATTACTTCTTTACCCACTTTTCTCTGAATCCACTTCCATATCTCATCACAAGAGGAGGAGGTATACTTGGAAAAGGCCGGGAGATACGGTAAGATTTCAATTAGATTACATCATGGTCAGACAGAGATTCCGAAATCAGATACTGGATTGTAAGGCGTACCCAGGAGCAGATATAGACTCAGATCACAATATAGTAGTGATGAAGAGTAGGTTGAAGTTCAAGACATTAGTCAGGAAGAATCAATACGCAAAGAAGTGGGATACGGAAGTACTAAGGAATCACGAGATACGTTTGGAGTTCTCTAACGCTATAGATACAGCAATAAGGAATAGCGCAGTAGTCAGTACAGTTGAAGAGGAATGGACATCTCTAAAAAGGGCCATCACAGAAGTTGGGAAGGAAAACATAGGTACAAAGAAGGTAGCTGCGAAGAAACCATGGGTAACAGAAGAAATACTTCAGTTGATTGATGAAAGGAGGAAGTACAAAGATGTTCCGGGAAAATCAGGAACACAGAAATACAAGTCGCTGAGGAATGAAATAAATAGGAAGTGCAGGGAAGCTAAGACGAAATGGCTGCAGGAAAAATGTGGAGACATCGAAAAAGATATGATTGTCGGAATGACACACTCAGCATACAGGAAAGTCAAAACAACCTTTGGTGACATTAAAAGCAACGGTGGTAACATTAAGAGTGCAACGGGAATTCCACTGTTAAATGCAGAGGAGAGAGCAGATAGGTGGAAAGAATACATTGAAAGCCTCTATGAGGCTGAAGATTTGGCTGATGTGATAGAAGAAGAAACAGTAGTCGATTTAGAAGAGATAGGGGAATCAGTATTAGAATCGGAATTTAAAAGAGCTTTGGAGGACTTACGGTCAAATAAGGCAGAAGGGATAGATAACATTCCATAAGAATTTCTAAAATCATTGAGGGAAGTGGCAACAAAACGACTATTCACACTGGTGTGTAGAATATATGAGCCTGGCGATATACCATCTGACTTTCGGAAAAGCATCATCCACACAGTTCCGAAGACGGCAAGAGCTGACAAGTCCGAGAATTATCGCACAATCAGCTTAACAGCTCATGCATCGAAGCTGCTTACAAGAATAATGTGGTGTCACCGCCAGACACCACACTTGCTAGGTGGTAGCTTAAATCGGCCGCGGTCCATTTAGTAAATGTCGGACCCGCGTGTCGCCACTGTGTGATCGCAGACCTAGCGCCACCACAAGGCAGGTCTCGATATACGAGATAGCACTCGCCCCAGTTGTACGACGACATTGCTAGCGACCATACGGACGAAGCCTTCCTCTAATTTGCCGAGAGACAGTTAGAATAGCCTTCTGCTAAGTCCATGGCTACGACCTAGCAAGGCGCCACTAGCCTTACCTAGTTTGAGAGTTATCGTATAAATGTCTCAAGAAGAACACTGTATTCATCAAAGAATAAAAGTTAAGTATAAAGCAGCTACGTACTTTTCTTGCTACCATTCAATAGTTATCCTGTTCCAGACTTGACGCCAGTCGGCGTTTGTGTACGCGTGCCTTTCTTTCGGCTCCCTTCCCAGTGTGGCGTAGCAAACTTGTTACGCCACAACAAATAATATACAGAAGAATGGAAAAGAAAATTGAGAATGCGCTAGGTGACGATCAGTTTGGCTTTAGGAAAAGTAAACGGACGAGAGAGGCAATTCTGACGTTACGACTAATAATAGAAGCAAGGCTAAAGAAAAATCAAGACACTTTCATAGGATTTGTCGACCTGGAAAAAGCGTTCGACAATATAAAATGGCGCAAGCTGTTCGAGATTCTGAAAAAAGTAGGTGTAAGCTATAGGGAGAGACGGGTCATATACAATATGTACAACAACCAAGAGGGAATAATAAGAGTGGACGATCAAGAACGAAGTGCTCGTATTAAGAAGGGTGTAAGACAAGGCTGTAGCCTTTCGCCCCTACTCTTCAATCTGTACATCGAGGAAGCAATGATGGAAATAAAAGAAAGGTTCAGAAGTGAAATTAAAATACAAGGTGAAAGGATATCAATGATACGATTCGCTGATGACATTGCTATCCTGAGTGAAAGTGAAGGAGAATTAAATGATCTGCTGAACGGAATGAACAGTCTAATGAGTACACAGTATGGTTTGAGAGTAAATCGGAGAAAGACGAGGGTAATGAGAAGTAGTAAAAATGAGAATAGCGAGAAACTTAACATCAGGATTGATGGTCACGAAGTCAATGAAGTTAAGGAATTCTGCAACCCAGGCAGTAAAATAACCAATGACGGACGGAGCAAGGAGGACATCAAAAGCAGACTCGCATTTCTGGCCAAGAGAAGTCTACTATAATCAAATACCGGCCTTAATTTGAGGAAAAAATGTCTGAGGATGTACGTCTGGAGTACAGCATTGTATTGTTGTGAAACATGGACTGTGGGAAAACCGGAACAGAAGAGAATCGAAGCATTTGAAATGTGGTGCTATAGACGAATGTTGAAAATTAGGTGGACTGATAAGGTAAGGAATGAGGAGGTTCTACGCAGAATCGGAGAGGAAAGGAATATGTGGAAAACACTGATAAGGAGAAGGGACAGGATGATAGGACATCTGCTAAGACATGAGGGAATGACTTCCATGGTACTAGAGGGAGCTGTAGAGGGCAAAAACTGTAGAGGAAGACAGAGATTGGAATACGTCAAGCAAATAATGGAGGACGTAGGTTGCAAGTGCTACTCTGAGATGAAGAGGTTAGCACAGGAAAGGAATTCGAGGCGGGCCGCATCAAACCAGTCAGTAGACTGATGACCAAAAAAAAAAAAAAAAAAAAAAAAAAATCCCATTACTTCACCGTAATAGCACTTGTAGCAACATTTGAACTTCCATAATAATGCCTTCCCCATACAGAGCTACCCACAACACAACATGACAGCTCCGTGTCCAATGCTCGACTCTGCAAAAAGCAGCCACTCGCAAACATACTCCGCAAGTAAACCGGCTATATGACAATACAATTAAATTTCTGCGCGAGAAAAGTTTTGCAATTGTCGAAGAGAATATCTAAACTAGATAATTTTCACCAGCAGTGGGGTTAGAGAGATGTCGAGGGGGTATACTGCCACGTTGTGGACCAGACATGAGTTACTCACAGTAACCAAACAATTGTCAAATAGAAAAAAAAAAACAAAAGAACCCTGCCTACAGTGCAACATGTATATCAAAACACAGTTACAATACAGTGGATAAACAAAGAGTTAATATAATAAGACACAAGAATATTAAGTCCCTGAAATAGGAAGGTTTACAAATACAAATGGTTAGATCATGTGCATGTACCCGAAAGAAAGACAGAAGAGGAAAAAATAGTAGAAAAACACACACATGCACTGCTACTCCAGGTAGTCAATATCACTAACGACACTATTTGGCAT
Organism: Schistocerca piceifrons; assembly: GCF_021461385.2. Classification (NCBI taxonomy): domain Eukaryota; kingdom Metazoa; phylum Arthropoda; class Insecta; order Orthoptera; family Acrididae; genus Schistocerca; species Schistocerca piceifrons. The sequence goes on from NC_060141.1 coordinate 560,588,775, forward strand.
TAAAAAAATCTAGAGAATCTCCATCAACACTAGGCCGACAAAAATTCAGCAAAAAATTTGTTTCCACTACTCACAACACTGCATCACAACTGAGTGTTCTTTGCAATGAAAGGGGGTGTGGAGTGGTTGTAGCATCGATGCTGCACCGACAGGCAGATGCGCAGTATAGTCGTCTGCTCGCCATTCTCTCCGTCCACTGGCATACATGAAACAGGTTAATGATGCTCTCATTGTTGTCCTAACAATGCCTATTCAACCTATTCATAGTCTGTTACTACTACAGTGCACATACAATGTTGTATCTGACATAATAAACACAAAGGCTAATAAAAAATATATGATCTACCTAACAAGTAAGATAAATTCAGTTACTAAGTGAATAATACAAAAATAACGGTACCGGTACACAGTCATTAAGTGGGAGTAATAAGAAATTTATAAAATGATAAATCCTTTGGATCGCACAACCTATAGACACTAATAATCACTCAAACCATATCACTGTATGGGAAAGACGAACATAATACATATAGTCTAGATTGTACAAATAGAAAGTGAAAAAAAATTATAATATTGCGTATGGTGGTAACACATCCTCATTACATCTCACTCAATTAGAGTGTCACTCATAAAACCTTATAATAATTAGAAATAAATGTTTGTAGTTAAGGGCAATAGCAGCTGACATATATACAGATTCAGACTCGTCATGAGGTAGGCTATTGATTATTCCCTCAAAATATGTTATACATTCTTTCCGCCCGCTATGTTTCCAGTTTTGCACGTGTTCATCCGATGCATCGTGCCCTGAGTTCTGATATTCTTAGCTGCCACGGTGTCCTCTGTGACGACCATGGCCGCGGAAATTACCACCATGTCTCCTGCCATTATTATTATTCCAATGTCGTCCATTAAGTCTATTGTTATGGTTTAAATGGATATCTGTATTGGGTTCGTTGTTCTCTGATACTCTTCTATCATCTTCTCCTCCTCCTGTTCCTCGTGACTTATACGACATGTCTAATTGTCCTACGGCAGGATTGCTAGCAGCTTGTCCTGAATTCCAGTTCGTATTTTACTTATGATCAGGGATTCTTTTGCTTCTGTCATCATTATTTCATCTAAATACAAGTACTTCATTTTGCTTCTGCTGCGAACAATATTTCTGCAAAAATTCCTTTTCAAAATCAGCAAAAATTTTACACTTGTGTCCTATTCTCATATACGAGGTACCAGCTTCACCTTCCAATCTTGCTATAACAAAGACCTTCCAATCTTGCTGTAACAAAGCGTACCCTTCTCTACTCGTCCCATAATTCAGGTAACACGCCCTTAAATTGATCTAAGAAATCTCTAGGATGCCCTCTTTCATTTGGTTCGAAGCTCTTAAAATTCCCTATGCCAAGAAAGACTTCATCATTTTATATACTAATTAAGCTACCTCTCGCAATTCTTAACTTACGTAATAGTGAATTCACTCTCTTCACCTGCAGACCGACCTGTTCTTTAGTCTTGCCTACCTCACTGTACACCTCTTCTACTCGTCGTCCAATAGCATCCTGGTATAGCGCAACAGCTGATATTCTGGGTTTACAGTGTTTCACTTCCTCATCCAGTTGTTCAAAATGCTCGTCGTAAACCTCAACCTTTTTAGCAAGTTATTCCTTCACTTCTGCGACATCTGATTCTACCATTTCAAAACGTTTAGTATTTCCTGCAGCGTTCTCCTCAAAACGAAAGGTAAGTTCATCCACCCTTTGATGACTTGACTCAGCCAGCTTTCTTATAGTCTCATTAGTCTCGTCGATCTTTTTACTGAGTCGTTCCTTCATCTGTTCTAACGATCGCTTAATATCTTCCTTTAATGTTTTATCTTGCAATAATAATATCTGTTTGTCTGCTGATCGCCTAATATCTTCCTTTAATTGTTTGTTTTCATGCTCTACCGATCACTTAATATCTTCTTTCTGGCGCTTAATATCTTCCTCTAATTGAGTGAGATGTAACGAGGATGTGCTACCACCATATGCAATATTATAATTTTTTTCACTTTCTATTTGTTCAATCTAGACTGTATGTATTATGTTATGTTATTATGCAGTAATGTTTTGTGCATGTCAATGAGAGATAGGTCAGGCCTAAGTTTACCCTCAACTCGTGTGGCGTGTCCATGATTGGCGACGACACCACATTTGGAATTCTCATCTCTGTTGATAAACTACTGTTCCCTATATCTGAATCCTTCGACACTTCACTACTACTTCCTTCTGTTTTCTTCTCCATGTGATGACTTTCACCTAAAGAGTCTGTTTTCAACTCCCTGTCTACGGCAGTTGCACAAACCTCATTATTTGGCACGTTGAACCACAAATAAGTCACCCAAGCAAGAAATAAACAAATCACAATAACACCTATAGCACAGAATCGGTGGCAATAACCTTAACCAAACTACAACGCCATAGGCATTCAATCTGTAATTCGTGCTCATAAGCAAATATAACATACAAGATCACATAATTAAAGAAAAAGAATGATATACAAGCTAGGGTAAAAACAGTTCTGCAATTGTATTAACTGGTGTTAAAAAATTAGACTGCCAAATAAGCAGGATCTGGCAGTGACACTTATTTTACTGTATGATCGGCAAAGTAAGTAACGTCTCGTAATTTAGTGATACAAAAGAATTTTAACTATCACTGGTTGAAATTATATAATTATAAAACGCAATCTGCCCTGCCAGTTAATTACTGTCGTTACTGCCGGCCGTGGTGGCCGAGCGGTTCTAAGCGCTTCAGTCCGGAACCGCGTGACCGTTAACGGTCACAGGTTCGAATCCTACCTCGGGCATGGATGTGTGTGATGTCCTTAGGTTAGTTAGGTTTAAGTAGTTCTAAGTTCTAGGGGACTGATGACCTCAGATGTTAAGTTCCATAGTGCTCGGAGCCATTTGGACCAACTCTCGTTACTTCAGTAGCGTGAGGGAACGTTGTGATGCGCCACTTACTTTGCGTTGTCTTCTCGCCCTGTAGTCGCGGCTGTTCCATAGCGCCGACTCAGTTGACGCCGTGCCACTATCAGCACTGCATCCTCTCTGCAAAGTGTGGTAATGTTTGCAGCATCGTTCCTAGGCGCCGCTCACGTCACTAACAGTGATGGCTGTCAAAGGTTATTCTCTTTTGCACATATGTGCCACTATCGTCATAAGCGTACCACTATGGGGTACTTCTTAACGCAAGTTCTTTGCACTGTCACTAATCGGATGAGAGTATTCACTGTGCCACAAGTTCATTGGTGTACACGTCTGATAGCTCGCGTGACGTCACTCAAAAATCCAAATTAAGTGATTGTTTGTACACACATAGTTCACTCTACTAATTAATTACGCAGCACTTCTTATATGAAAATTGCAGGTCCTGTCACGGTCGCCATGTAACACGCCTGGGGGTACAACTGTTCTTGCTTGACCAGTGCGCCCTGCCCACACCACGTACCTGATGCTCTGAGCACTATGGAACTTAACATCTGAGGTCATCAGTCCCCTAGAGTTAGAACTACTGAAACTTAACTAACCTAAAGACATCACACACATCCATGTGCGAGGCAGGATTCGAACCTGCGACCGTAGCAGCAGCGCGGTTCCGGACTGAAGCACCTAGAACCGCTCGACCACAACGGCCGGCCAACAATTATATTCTAAGACGATAACAAAATCGCACGCTGCACTGATCACACTCTAAGTCATATGTGGTGATGCGAACTAACATTCTTGACCATTATCTGTCCTTAATCTGTCACGACGTGGGTGATTGTCGATGATGCGGAAGCCGAATGACCGAACAATAGCCCTTACACTCGTCGCATATACACAGATATCTGGTACCTGTCCTCCTTGACACTTGTAAGAGTATAACACTGTTCATAAAGTTAATTTGGAGTTCTCATTTCCTCTTGTACGAGCGTGCGCGTAACCATCGCGGCGCGGCTGATTGTTGATGACGTGGAAACATGATGACCGAACGCATGCCTCACGCTCGCTACAGGACACTGTCGCTTGATTACTCTCCTTCTGCAGTAAGCTATTTTACTGGTACACATTAGTTTCATTCTGGAAGGCCGAACACGACGCGCATGATTGATACTGTATGGTACGACACTCAACAGGTGGACACTTAAATTCGTTATCGGCGGCACTGCTCATATTCAATTATTTCTTTACGCACTTTTCTCTGAAACCACTTCCGTATCTCATCACTTCACTGTAATAGCACTTGAAGCAACATCTGAACTTCCATAATAATGCCTTCCTCATGCAGAACTACCCACTACACAACATAATAGCTCCGTGGCCCGTGCTCTACTCTGCAAAAAGCAGCCGCTCGCAAAGATACTCCGCAACGAAACCAGCGACATGACAATACGCTTACAACCTTACACCCATTTTCCTCAGAATTTCGAACATCTTGCACCATTTTACATTGTCAAACGCCTTTTTCAGGTCGACAAATCCTACGAACCTGTCTTGTCTTTTGTTTAGTATTGCTTCCATCATCAACCGCAACGTCAGAATTGCCTCTCTGGCGCCTTTACCTTTCCTAAAGCCAAACTGATCGTTATATAACACATCCTCAGTTTTCTTTTTCGTTCTTCTGTATGTTATTCTTGTCAGCAACTTGGATGCGCTGTTAAGCTGATTGTACGATAATTCTCGACTTATCAGCTCTTGCAATCTTCGTAACTGTGTGGATGATGTATTTCCGAAAGTCAGATAGTATGACGCCAGACTCGTGCATTAAACAGACCAACATGAATAGTCATTTTGTTGGAACTTCCTCCTGGCCGGCCGGTGTGACCGTGCCGTTACAGGCGCTTCAGTCTGGAACCGCGTGACCGCTACGGTCGCAGGTTCGCATCCTGCCTTGGGCATGGATGTGTGTGATGTCCTTAGGTTAGTTAGGTTTAATTAGTTCTAAGTTCTAGGCGACTGATGACCTCAGAAGTTAAGTCGCATAGTGCTCAGAGCCATTTGAGCCATTTGGAACTTCCTGCAATGATTCTAGAAATTCTGATAGAATGTTGTCTCTCCCTTCAGGCTTATTTGATCTTAAATCTTTCAAAGCTCTATTAAATTCTGAGTCTTATACTGGATACGCTCTATCTCTTCTATATTGAGTCCTAACTCTTCTTGTATCACGTTATCAAACAAGTCTTCCCGCTCTTTCCATTTGTCAGCCCTCTCCTCTCCACTTAACAGTGGAATTCCTATTCTCTCTTAATGTTACTCCTCTTGCTTTTAATTCCACCGAAGATTGGTTTCACTTTTCTATACCCTGAGTCAGTTTTTACGACAACGATTTCTTTTTAGATTTCTTCACGTTTTGATGCAGCCATTTGCCCTACCTTCCCCGCACTTCCTATTTATTTGCCTCCCTTCTTGCAGCGGTGTACCGTAGGTCTCTAGAAGAGCGTAGCGTTCCAAAGGATTGGAAAAGGGCACAGGTCGCCCCCGTTTTCAAGAAGGGACGTCGAACAGATGTGCAGAACCATAGACCTATATCTCTAACGTCGATCAGTTGTAGAATCTTGGAACACGTATTATGTTCGAGTATAATGACTTTTCTGGAAACTAGAAACCTACTCTGTAGGAATCAGCATGGGTTTCGAAAAAGACGATCGTGTGAAACCCAGCTCGCGCTATTCGTCCACGAGACTCAGAGGGCCATAGACACGGGTTCCCAGGTAGATGCGTGTTTCTTGACATCCGCAAGGCGTTCGATACAGTTCCCCACAGCCGTTTAGTTAACAAAGTAAGAGCATATGGACTATCAGACTAATTGTGTGATTGGATTGAAGAGTTCCTAGAATACAGAACGCAGCATGTCATTCTCAATGGAGAGAAGTCTTCCGAAGTAAGAGTAATTTCAGGTGTGCCGCAGGGGAGTGTCGTAGGACCGTTGCTATTCACAATATACATAAATGACCTTGTGGATGACATCGGAAGTTCACTGAGGCCTTTTGCGGATGATGCTGTGGTATATCGAGAGGTTGTAACAATGGAAAATTGTACTGAATTGCAGGAGGATCTGCAGCGAACTGACGCATGCTGCAGGGAATGGCAATTGAATCTCAGTGTAGACAAGTGTAATGTGCTGCGAATACATAGACAGAAAGATCCCATATCATTTAGCTACAATATAGCAGGTAAGCAGCTGGAAGCAGTTAATTCCATAAATTATCTGGGAGTAGGCATTAATAGTGATTTAAAATGGAATGATCATATAAAGTTGATCGTCGGTAAAGCAGATGCCAGACAGAGATTCATTGGAAGAATCCTAAGGAAATGCAATCCGAAAACAAAGGAAGTAGGTTACAGTACGTTTCTTCGCCCACTGCTTGAATACTGCTCACCGGTGTGGGATCCGTACCAGATAGGGTTGATAGAAGAGATAGAGGCGATCCAACGGAGAGCAGCGCGCTTCGTTACAGGATCGTTAAGTAATCGCGAAAGAGATGATAGATAAACTCCAGTGGAAGACTGCAGGAGAGACGCTCAGTAGCTCGGTACGGGCTTTTGTTGAAGTTTCGAGAACATACCTTCACCGAGGAGTCAAGCAGTATATTGCTCCCTCCTTCGTATATCTCGCGAAGAGACCATGAGGATAAAATCGGAGAGATTAGAGTCCACACAGAGGCATACCGACAATCCTTCTTTCCACGAACAATACGAGACTGGAATAGAAGGGAGAACCGATAGAGGTACTCAAGGTACCCTTCCGCCACACACCGTCAGGTGGCTTGCGGAGTATGGATGTAGATGTAGATGTAGATATTTCACTCCTAAGTGACTTGTATCTCCATATTCCTGAATTTTCCTGAAATTTTTGTACTTCCTTCTTTCATCGATTAGCTGAAGCATTTCTTCTGCTACCTATCGTTTCTTCGAAGTTACTTTCTTTGTACGTATGTTTTTCTTTCCAGCTTTTGCGAGTACCCTTTGTAGGGATGTCCATTCGTCTTGAACTGAATTGCCTTCTGAGATCCTCCTTATGGCAGTATCTGTAGCCTTGGAGAACTTGAAGCATATGTTTTCATTCATTAGTACTTCGGTATCCCAGTTCTTTGTGCACTAATTTTTCTAATCTCTTAAACTTCCGCCTACTCTTCATTTCTACTAAATTTTGGGTTGAGTCTGTATTTGGTCCTAGGTACGCCTTACAGTCCGTATCTGATTTCGGAATCTCTGCTTGAACATAATGAAATCTTTCCGTATCTCCCGGCCTTTTGCAAGTACACCTCCTCCTCTTGTGATTCTTCAATAGAGTATTTACTAGTGTTAGGTAAATTTGTTTCAAAACTCAATTGGTCCTTTCCCCTTCTCATTTCTAGAACCAAGCCCATATTGCCCAGTAACTCTTTCTTCTATTCCTTCCCCTACAACTTCATTCCAATCACCCATGATTATTGGATTTTAATCTCCGTTTACATTCTGAATTACCCGTTTAATATCCTCATATAGTTCTTCTATTTCTTCATCTCCTGCCGGGGACTTTGTCATGCACACCTGAACTATCGTTGTCTGTGTTGATATGCTGTCGCTTCTGATGAGAGCAACCCTATCACTGAACTGTTCACAGAAACTCATTCTTTGCCCTACCTTCCTATTCATAAGGAATCCTACTCCTGTTACACCATTTTCTACTACTGTTGATATATTCATATGACCAGAAGTCCTTGTCTTCTTTGATTTCATTTCACTGTCCCCCACTGTATCTAGACTGTGCCTTATCGTTTCCCTTTTCTGATTTTCTAGTTTCCTTGTCACATTCAAGATTCAGACGTTCCACGCCCCGACTCGTAGAATGTTATCCTTTCGTTTCTTGTCCAATCTTTTCCTTATGGTCACTGAACACTTAGCAGTCCCCTCCCGGAGATCCGAATGGGGAACTATTCCGAAATCTTTTTCTAATGGAGAGATTATCGTGACACTTTTCAATTACCATCCACCTCTCCTCTGGATACACAACATGTGTCTTTAATGCAGTGGTTACCACTGCTTTCTATATCCTCCTGCCGTTCATCATTGCTGATTTTTCCACCTACTAGGACAGTTGCCCATCCCAAAGGCAGGAGAGTGCACGAACCTCTGTCCGCTCCTCTGCCCTCTTCAAGGCCATTGGCAGAACTAGGGTGGCTTCTTATACCGGAAATCTTCGGCCACCATTACTGATCATCTGTATTCCAAATCTAAGCACTGGGGGGGAGGGGGGGGGGGCAGGGAGGGGTTCGAACCTGGGACCGATGAAAACTAATCAAAGAATCTGTAGATCATGAATGTATCCCAATCAGTGTAGAAGATTCTATAAAAATAAAAGCAAATGAAAATGCTATGACAAGTTGCAACTACTTTTAAAAATCACTCTCTAAACGAAGCAACAAATTTTGAATTAAACGGTTCAGTTGAAGAAACAAGAGAATTCATTGTCATTACACAAAACCTAAGCAATTAGGAGTAGCACCAGCATTCTTCACTGAAATTAATACAACTGTAAAAAACTAAAAAACAAATGCTATTGTGAAGTTGATGGAATTTCAAACAGAATTCTGAAAAATTTTTCCAGCTTAGTACGTAATGTCCTTCGTGATATATGCAATGCATCACTAACATAGGAAATTTTTCCAGACAGTTTAAAATATTCGATTATTAAAACTATTGTTAAGAAAGATGGCAACACAGACTTAAACAATTACTTTTTTAATTAAAAATGAAACTCCTCCAGCTGTACTTAAGATTTTATATTTACTTGGCTACTAATTTCGACATCGCATCAACGCCATCTTCAGACCCATACACTTTGATGAAATCAATTGTGTGTGACTCAGTACAAGAAGTCCGCGGTGAGGCCAACACGTGTTGGTTTCATTTTTAATAAAAAATATACCAGCCGTGTCCCACCTTCATCCAATTTAAATATGGATGTACGAAGATTAAACAATTATCGTCCAGTTTCCATAGGCATCTTCTTCCAAAATATTCGAAAAAGCAGTGTATTCGAGAGTAGTCGCACACTTAAGTGGAAAATATCTGCTGTGCACATCTTAGTTTCAGTTCCAGAAAGGTTGCTCAACTGAGAATGCCATTTATCTATTCACTCGTAGAAGTACAAGCCATAAAGAATAATATAACGCCACTTGGTATTTTGAGTGATCTTTTCAAGGCCTTCAATTAAGTGGATCATGATAAGCTCTTAGAAAAACTAAAGTTTTATGGAACTGATGGCTTTGCACACAGCTGGTTTGTATCATACTTGACACACAGAATGCAAAAGTTTCTTCTGTATAATTCAGACACTGTCGGAAAGGCAGAAACTTTTAGTGACTAGGGTAAAATCACAAAGGGAGTCCCACAGGGTTCAATTTTTTATCCACTCCTATTCATTATAATATATGTGAATGACCTTCCATTAATATTCAACAAGCAAAATTGGTACTTTTTGCAGACGATACTAGTTTCATAATAAATCTCATTACAGAGATAGCAACAGAAGAGATTGTAAATGATATTTTGCAAAGAAGTTATTATCTGAAAAAGGACTCGCCCTAAACTTTTTTTTTAAGAAAAGCAGTACATTCAGATCTGTAGAACAATGACTCATACCAACAATCGATGTAGCACATGAGCAGGAGTCAGTAAGTAAGGCAGAATGCTCCAAGTTTCGGGTTTATATTGATGAGAACTTGAACTGGGAGAAGCATATTACTGAACTTCTCAAACAATACAGATGAGCTACTATTGTTCTTCCTGCCAGTTCCATTCACGACGCCGAAGAACAGAGATAAAATACAAGAGTTTACATCTTCGTCACAGACAATCGCTGATCAGTATATATCAAAATTAATGAATAGAAGAATGTTAAAAATTAGGTGGAGTGATAATGTAACGAATGAGGAGGTTCTCCACAAAATCGGCGAGGAAAATAATATATAAAAATACTGGCAAAAAGGGACAGAATGATAGGACGTGTGTTAAGACATCAGTTACTAAATTGTATGGCATTAGAGGGTGCAGTAGAGGGCAAAAGCTGGAGAGGTAGACAGAGTTTTGGATACATCCTGCAGATATTTAAGGACGTAGGTTGTAAGTGCTACTCGAGATGAAAAGGTTGGCGCAGGAGAGGGACTCGTCGTGGGTCTCATCAAACTAGTCAGAGAACTGATGACTCAAAGTATTTACAAAATTTCATGTTAAAACTTCAACATTATTTTAAGCAAATATAATATAAATACTTATTCCTGAAATAATTAATTTTTTGGATATATTTTTCATATGATCTGTTCATTTTGTTAAAGAAGATATTGATACCCGCTACTGTTGTAGGATTCACTGTACATATCGGGCTTCATTACATTACAACACATATTCTGTCTATTGAAATTGTCGATACCAACAGAGAATGTTTTTGACCAAAGGCAGAACAATTCCAAAACGCAGACTAAATGTAGGCTGTATCTGATGTGTCGACAGAAGTGCCGACACAGTGTTATTTTGAGGGGGCCGATAGGCACGCTATCTAACGCAGACGGGCGTGAATTCTGGAACAGGATAACTATTGAATGGTAGCAAGAAAAGTACGTAGCTGCTTTATACTTAACTTTAATGACTCCTTGTGATACATCTCTCTTGACTATACAAATGCGACTCGTAAGATACATGCACTGTTACAATTGGCGCCTTGCTAGGTCGTAGCCATGGACTTAGCAGAAGGCTATTCTAACAGTCTCTCGGCAAATGAGAGGAAGGCTTCGTCCGTATTGTCGCTAGCAATGTCGTCGTACAACTGGGGCGAGTGCTCGTCCGTATCTCGAGACCTGCCTTGTGGTGGCGCTAGGTCTGCGATCACACAGTGGCGACACGCAGGTCCGACATGTACTAAATGGACCGCGGCCGATTTAAACTACCACCTAGCAAGTGTGGTGTCTGACGGTGACACCACAGTATCACTCTCACTTACTCATGCTTACTCAAACTGTGGCAAGCAAAAAACATGTTGAGCATACGCCAGTGTGGTTTCGACTGGAGTTATAAAAGCGATCCGTCCATGGACCGCCATATGACGGCATTTCACTAAAACTCTAGTGCACACCCATCCTATCAAAACTCATTCACTTCCCGCAATATGGGTAGTGTAATAGTTCGCAAGGTTTTATAACTGGATCACAGTCATTATACGTTAAATTAAGATTTTTTCATCTTTTTCAATTAGATCCACTTATGTAACATGTGTCCACCAATAAATACAAACTGTTAAGAGTGAATCATTAGTTATCAAACGTCTTGTCTGAATTGTGTTTTCAAGTAACGGGTATTTCGTAATTTAGCGTATTGCTTAGCATCTGTACGGTGTTAGTCAAATCGAATATTTAGTCTGTTCTCAACTGTCAAAAAACCTACAAAAGTTTTGGCAGTATAGATGATCATTTATTTCCTACAAAAATGGAACAATGAATTTGTTTTCAAATGATGCTATAGAAATGGAATAAACTGCAGCAAAGTGATGAGTTTTCCATGCATAAAACTAGGGTTTAAGAGTGGTACAACAGTTCTGAAAAAGCCAAGAAGATGCAGATGACGACTGTACTGGACACCCTGGCACGTCGTCAATCGATGAAACTGTTAAAAAAGCGAAAGAAATGGTTATGAACGATCGGCGAAACACAGAGAAGTGGTTGATGGTGCTGGCATATCATCTGACTCATATTTTTGTGTGTTAAGGGTATGAATCGAGTGACAGAAAAATGTACTCCAAAACCCTTGAACTTCGAACCAAAAAAAGTGATGAATGACTTGTAGCTACTGATACATGTTACACTCCTGGAAATGGAAAAAAGAACACATTGACACCGGTGTGTCAGACCCACCATACTTGTTCCGGACACTGCGAGAGGGCTGTACAAGCAATGATCACACGCACGGCACAGCGGACACACCAGGAACCGCGGTGTTGGCCGTCGAATGGCGCTAGCTGCGCAGCATTTGTGCACCGCCGCCGTCAGTGTCAGCCAGTTTGCCGTGGCATACGGAGCTCCATCGCAGTCTTTAACACTGGTAGCATGCCGCGTGGACGTGAACCGTATGTGCAGTTGACGGACTTTGAGCGAGGGCATATAGTGGGCATGCGGGAGGCCGGGTGGACGTACCGCCGAATTGCTCAACACGTGGGGCGTGAGGTCTCCACAGTACATCGATGTTGTCGCCAGTGGTCGGCGGAAGGTGCACGTGCCCGTCGACCTGGGACCGGACCGCAGCGACGCACGGATGCACGCCAAGACCGTAGGATCCTACGCAGTGTCGTAGGGGACCGCACCGCCACTTCCCAGCAAATTAGGGACACTGTTGCTCCTGGGGTATCGGCGAGGACCATTCGCAACCGTCTCCATGAAGCTGGGCTACGGTCCCGCACACCGTTAGGTCGTCTTCCGCTCACGCCCCAACATCGTGCAGCCCGCCTCCAGTGGTGTCGCGACAGGCGTGAATGGAGGGACAAATGGAGACGTGTCGTCTTCAGCGATGAGAGTCGCTTCTGCCTTGGTGCCAATGATGGTCGTATGCGTGTTTGGCGCCGTGCAGGTGAGCGCCACAATCAGGACTGCATACGACCGAGGCACACAGGGCCAACACCCGGCATCATGGTGTGGGGAGCGATCTCCTACACTGGCCGTACACCACTGGTGATCGTCGAGGGGACACTGAATAGTGCACGGTACATCCAAACCGTCATCGAACCCATCGTTCTACCATTCCTAGACCGGCAAGGGAACTTGCTGTTCCAACAGGACAATGCGCGTCCGCATGTATCCCGTGCCACCCAACGTGCTCTAGAAGGTGTAAGTCAACTACCCTGGCCAGCAAGATCTCCGGATCTGTCCCCCATTGAGCATGTTTGGGACTGGATGAAGCGTCGTCTCACGCGGTCTGCACGTCCAGCACGATCGCTGGTCCAACTGAGGCGCCAGGTGGAAATGGCATGGCAAGCCGTTCCACAGGACTACATCCAGCGTCTCTACGATCGTCTCCATGGGAGAATAGCAGCCTGCATTGCTGCGAAAGATGGATATACACTGTACTAGTGCCGACATTGTGCATGCTCTGTTGCCTGTGTCTATGTGCCTGTGGTTCTGTCAGTGTGATCATGTGATGTATCTGACCCCACGAATGTGTCAATAAAGTTTCCCCTTGCTGGGACAATGAATTCACGGTGTTCTTATTTCAATTTCCACGAGTGTATAACAGGTGATGAAACAGGTGGCTACGGATTGTTGTTGTTGTTGTGGTCTTCAGTCCTGAGACTGGTTTGATGCAGCTCTCCATGCTACGGATAGGACGTAAAAACTAAGGCTCAGCGCCTCAGTGGAAGCGTTCCGGATCGCCAAGGTCGGAAAAAGCTGGACAAGCGCCATCAGGTGTAAAGGTTGTTCGACTTTAACGGCAGGGCACAACGTGAGTTCTTGCTACAAAGTCGAACGAGGAACAAGAAATACACTTACAAGCTCAAAGTCGTTCGCATGAAGCAATCCGAATAAACATACCGATAGGTGGTGTTCATGGCTTTTGAATCACAGTAACGCACCTGCCCACACTTCATTGCTTGTTCATGATGTTTTGGCCAACAACAATGCTGAAATGATGCTCTGGTCTTATCGATCGCTTTTCAGAAGCGTTTCTTCTACTGGAAAAAGCGCTGACGTATGTTTAAAGTATCTAATGCGGACTATTTTGAAGAAGATAACATTGATAAATATTGTGACATGCCACATTTATTAGGGCCATACCTCCTCTGACACATCAGAATACTGATATATATGAAGTTGCATAATTTTAAAGTATCGATGCCAATAATGATAAATTTGCAATATGGTACTTCGTTGGTCTTACGTTGGTTTCTTTATCTTGTTCGGCGTATCATTAGTGTCTCGACTTTTTCCTGTGCGCTATAAAATTTGAGTTTCACCGTTACATAATTTCCATGCGCTCACACAGTCATCAAAATTCTTTCTACTCACTGCGACTCGAAAAACACGTCTGACGAGAGAGACCAGAGAGATTACAACTGTAGGCAAAGACTCTGATCATTCACACTGCTGGCAGCGAAAGTATTTAAATCGACTTTACACATATTTTTACGGAAATATGACAAAATTTAGTGAAAGTATTGTTGTAAATAAATTTATAAAACTTTGCATAGTTAAGTTTCTTTTTAATTACCTTCAAAATCATTATATTGTTGTCGAATGAAAGCAGTAGTTCACAAACTATTTCATTTACATAAAAATAGATTTACATTAAGTTATTATTTTTTAATAACGAGGTGATCGGTACCCACCAGTACCGATCAGTTGTGCTTCGTGTCCACCTGCACCGAAGGGATCGTTGGTTATCGTCGCCTTAAATGTATGTGTGTGTGTTTGTGTGTGGTGTCTGATCTTTCAGACGTATCCGAAAGAACAGACGTCACATGTGCTGAGGTAAAGAAAGTCATTGGATACCATCTAATATCGTGTCGGATCTCCTTTTACCCGGCTTAGTATAGCAACTCGACGTGGCAGCGACTCTATGACTCGTCGGAAGTAATCCGCGGAAATACTGATCCACGCTGCCTCTATAGCCGTCCGTAATTGAGTAAGTGTTGTCTGTGCAGTATATTGTACACGAACTGACCTCTCGATTATGTCCCTTAGACTATATGTTAAATTGAGTTCATGGCGGGCGAGGATGGTGACCATAACATTCACTCAAATTGTCCAGAATATTCATCAAACCAATCCCAATCAATTGTGGCCCAGTGACATGGCACATCGTTGATCGCAATCATGAGGTCTATGAACGGCTCCAAATGGTCTCCAAGTAGCTGAACATAATCATTTCCCGTCAGTGATCGGTCCAGATGTATCAGATAACCCAGTCAATTCCACGTAAACACAGCTCACGCCATTAAGCAGCCACCACCAGCTTACACAGTGTGTTGTTGACAACTTGGGTCCACGGCTTTCGTGGGGTCTGATCCACATTCGAACCCTAGCACCACCAGCTTAGCCAGTGTATTGTTGACAACTTGGATCCACGGCTTTCGTGGGGTCTGATCCACATTCGAAGCCTACAGTCAGCCCCTACTAACAGGAATCAGAAATCATCTGACCAGCCACGGCCTTGTAGTCGTTTAGGGTCCAACTGACTGATGAACTCAAGAGGTTCGTGCTGCTAGCAAAAGCGCTCGTCTCGGTTGTCTGCTGCCATTGCCCATTAACATGAAATTTATTCGCCCTGTTTTTACTGATAAGTTCGGCTCACGACCTACATTGATTTCAACGGTTACTTTACACAGTGTTGATTGTCTTTTAGCACTGACAGCTCCACGCAAACGCTACTGCTCTCCATCCTTAAGTGAAGGTGGTCGGCCACTGCGTTGTCCGTTGTAGAGGTAATGCCTGAAATGCGGTATTCTAGGCACTCTCTTAACTCTGTGGATCTCGGAATATTGATTCCCGTAAAGATTCATGAAACTGAATACCCCATGCGCCTCGCTCCAACTACCATTCCGCCTTCAAAGTCCGCTAATTCCCATCGTGCTCCCATAATCACCTCAGAAAACTTTTCACATGAATCATCCGAGTAAAAATGAAAGCTTCGCCAATACAGAGCCATTTTATACCTTCTGCACGTTATACTACCGTCATCTGCACTGAAGAGCCAAAGACACTGATACACCTGCCTAATATCGTGTAGAGTCCCAGCGAGCATTCAGAAGTGACGCAGCACTGCATGGCAAGGACTCGACTAATGTCTAAAGTAGTGCTAGAGGGAATTACCACCATGAATCTTGCAAGGCTGTCCGTAAATCCGCAAGAATACGAGGGGATGGAGATCTCTACTGAACAGCACGTTACAAGGCTTCCCAGATATGGTCAATAATGTTAATGTCTGGGGAGTTTGGTGGCTAGGCAGAAGTGATTAATGTCAGAAGAGTGTTCCTGGAGACACGGTGTAGCAGTTCTGGACCTGTGCGGGGTCGCATTGTCCTACTGGAACTGCCAAAGTCCGTCGGAATGCACAATGGACATGAATGGATTCATGTGATCAGACAAGAGTGGCCGAGCGGTTCCAGGCGCTACAGTCCGGAACCGCGCGACCGCTACGGTCGCAGGTTCGAATCCTGCCTCGGGCATGGATGTGTGTGATGTCCTTAGGTTAGTTAGGTTTAAGTAGTTTTAAGTTCTAGGGGACTAATGTCCTCAGAAGTTAAGTCCTATAGTGGTCAGAGCCATTTTAACTTTTTTTTGTGATCAGACAGGGTGTTTACGTATGTGTCACTTGTGAGAGTCATAGCTAGACGTATCAGGGGTACCATATAACTCCAAATCCATACGCCCCACACCATTACAGTGCCTCCACCAGCTTGAACACCTCCCTGCTGACGTGCAAGGGCCATGGGTTGATGAGGTTTTCTGCATACACCTACACAACCATTCGCTCGATACAATTTGAAACTGGACTCTTCCAACCAGGCAACATAGTTCCAGTCATCAACAGTCCAATGTCGGTGTTGACGGGCCCAGGCGAGGTGTAAAGCTTTGTGTCGTGCAGTCATCAAGAGTACACGAGTGGGCCTTCGGCTCCGAAAGCCCATGTCGATGATGTTCCGTTGAATGGTTCACACGCTGAGAGTTGTTGATGGCTCAGCATTGAAATCCTAAGCACTTCCGTCACGTTCAACGATTCTCTTCAGTCGTCGTTGGTCTCATTCTTGCAGGATCTTTTTCCGGCCGCGGCGATGTCGGAGATCTGATGTTTTACCGTATTCCTTATATTCACGGTACACTTATGAAATGGTCGTACGGGAAAATCCTCACGTCATCTCTACCTTGCAGATATTGTGTACCATCGCTCGTGCGCCGGCTACAACACAACGTTCAAACTCACTTTAATCTTGACAACCTGCCATTGTAGCAGCAGAAACCGATCGAACAACTGTGCCAGACCCTTGTTTTCTTTTATAGCGTTGCCGACCGCAGCGCCGTGTTCTGCCCGGCTACATTTCTCTGTATTTGAATACGCGTGCCTGTAACGTTTCCTTGGCGCTTCAGTGTATACAGGGTGGTCCATTGATAGTGACCGGCCCAAATATCTCACGAAATAAGCATCAAACGAAGAAACTACAGATCCAAGTGTCCGGACCGTTTGCCGGATAGTTATGTTATTAAAGGAAACAGCAAGTATTCAGCCACATCTGATACGTCAACCACGACCTGCAACAAATGATGATGCCCAAGTAGATGTTTTAGCTGCTGTCGCGGCTAATCCGCACATTAGTAGCAGACAAATTGCGCGAAAAATCAGGGATCTCAAAAACGTCGGTTTTGAGAATGCTACATCAACATCGATTGCACCCGTACCATATTTCTGTGCACCAGGAATTGCATGGCGACGACTTTGAACGTCGTGTACAGTTCTGCCACTGGGCACAAGTGAAAGTGCGGGACGATGACAGATTTTTTGCACGCATTCTATTTAGCGGTGAAGCGTCATTCACCCACAGCGGTAACGTAAACCGGCAAAATATGCACTGTTGGGCAACGGAAAATCCACAATGGCTGCGACAAGTGGAACATCAGCGACGTTGGTGGGTTAATGTATGGTGCGGCATTATGGGAGGAAGGATAACTGGCCCCCATTTTATCGATGGCAAACTAAATGGTGCAATGTATGCTGATTTCTTACGTAATGTTCTACCGATGTTACTACAAGATGTTTCACTGCATGACAGAATGGCGATATACTTCCAACATGATGGATGTCCGGCACATAGCTCGCGAGCTGTTGAAGCGCGAGCTGTTGAAGCGGTATTGAATAGCATATTTCATGACAGGTGGATTGGTCGTCGAAGCACCATACCATGGCCCGCACGTTCACCGCATCTGACGTACCTGGATTTCTTTCTGTCGGAAAGTTGAAGGATATTTGCTACAGTGATCCACCGACAACGCCTGACAACATGCGTCAGCGCATTGTCAATGCATGTGCGAACATTACGGAAGGCGAACTAGTCGCTATTGAGAGGAATGTCGTTACACGTATTGCCAAATGCATTGAGGTTGACGGACATCATTTTGAGCATTTATTGCATTAATGTGTGTATTTACAGGCAATCACGCTGTAACAGCATGTGTTCTCAGAAATGATAAGTTCACAAAGGTACATGTATCACATTGGAACAACCGAAATAAAATGTTCAAACGTACCTATGTTATGTATTTTAATTCAAAAAACCTACCTGTTACCAACTGTTCGTCTAAAATTGTGAGCCATATGTTTGTGACTATTACAGCGCCATCTATCACAAAAGTGGTCCAACTAAAACATTCATATTTCTTTATGTAATACACGAATATGTAATAAAAATGGGGGTTCCTATTTAAAAAAATGCAGTTGATATCCGTTTGGCCTATGGCAGCGCCATCTAGCGGGCCAACCATAGTGGCATCTGATTTCCCCCTTCAAGCTAGACAAGTTTCGTACTTTGTAGTTTTTTCGTTTGACTCTTATTTCGTGAGATATTTGGCCCGGTCACGATCAGTGGACCGCCCTGTATATGTGCACATTCTGTTACCTCATGTATGTACTAGGAATGTATGTGAAGTAAATGTCGCAGCAAGAAGCGGGGTTGATTGCTCCGGTGAACAGGTGGCACGGGATCCTCGCCTGTAAAACGCAGCAGTCTGCCACCGGACGGAAGTGGAGCCGACGTGAATGGAGTGCCGGCGCCAACGCCTGCCAATCAGCGAACAAAGCGGGTCGCACGCCGCATTATTCCTCGCACGCTTCTCTCTCCCCGCGAGATCCACAGTGCACTTGGCCCACTCCACTGCCTCGAATCTCAACAGGACGGGACATTCCGAGAGCTCCAGGGCGGGCTTGCAGCATTCGAGAGAGCCCTGCCGCCGCTACGTTACGACACACGCGCGGTGTGGCGGCGGCAGTGGCGACAGAAAAATTCAGTCTTTCGTTTCGCGTGACGCGGTGAGGAGACGAACCCACGCAAGCTGGCGAAAC
This sequence comes from Schistocerca piceifrons, assembly GCF_021461385.2. Taxonomy (NCBI): domain Eukaryota; kingdom Metazoa; phylum Arthropoda; class Insecta; order Orthoptera; family Acrididae; genus Schistocerca; species Schistocerca piceifrons. The sequence continues at coordinate 560,607,874 of NC_060141.1, forward strand.
TCTCTCCGCGGCCCGTCGCTGGGGGTCGGCCGGGTTCACGCATAATATGGTTGCAGGCGGTGGCGTCCAGGGATGCAAATTACTGGCTGTCAGAAGGAGTTTTGAAACATTGCATCTTGATGTTGCACGCCGTTTTCATTATGCGCGAAGCACCCTCCTCCCAGAAAGTGGCAGCTAATTTTGGGTTCGGTGGGTCAATTTCACAATCAAACCTACGCGAATTTCGCAGCAATCACTCGGGTAGGGGCGAGTTTCGCAACATTGTAATCGTACTACTTAATTCAAGAGGGACTTAACACTGTGCGTTTAAATGCATTAAAAACGCGGAAATAAGTGCTATGCCAACATTATGCTGCAGGACGAAAAGCCGTAGCAACGTCATTAAACGACTTGGGTGATTGAAGTATCTTGCGAATCCTTAGATTCAGAGATATACAAGCAGATTGTCTCCATTAAGCTCAGTATATTGTATAGCTGTATTGAAATTCGCAGATTTATACACTACTGCCCATTAAAATTGCTACACCACGAAGATGACGTGCTACAGGCGCGAAATTTAACCGACAGGAAGAAGATGCTGTGTTATGCGAATGATTAGCTTTTCAGAGCATTCACACAAGTTTGGCGCCGGTGGCAACACCTACAACGTGCTACATGAGCGAAGTTTCCAACCGATTTCTCATACACAAACAGCAGTTGACTGCCGTTGCCTGGCGAAACGTTCCTGTGATGCCTCCTGTAAGGAGGAGAAATGCGTACCATCACGTTTCCGACTTTGATAAAGGTCAGATTGTAGGCTATCGCGATTGCGGTTTATCGTACCGCGACAATGCTGCTCGCGTTGGTCGAGATCCAATTACTGTTAGCATAATATGGAATCGGTGGGTTCAGGATGGTAATACGGAACGTCGTGTTGGATCCCAACGGCCTCGTATCACTAGCAGTCGACATGACAGGCATCTTATCCGTATGGCTGTAACGGATCGTGCACCCAAGTCTCGATCCCTGAGTCAACAGATGGGGACGTTTGCAAGACAACAACCATCTGCACGAACAGTTCGACGACGTTTGCAGCAGCATGGACTATCAGCTCGGAGACCATGGGTGCGGTTACCCTTGACGCTGCATCACAGACAGGAGCGCCTGCGATGGTGTACTCAACGACGAACCTGGGTGCACGAATGGCAAAACGTCATTTTTTTCGGATGCATCGAGGTTGTGTTTACGGCATCCGTGTTTGGCGACATCGCGGTAAACGCACATTGGAAGCATGTATTCGTCATCCCCATACTGGCGTATCACCCGGCGTGATGGTATGGGGTGCCATTGGTTACACGTCTCGGTCACCTCTTGTTTGCATTAACGGCACGAACAGTGGACGTTACATTTCAGATGTGTTACGACCCGTGGGTCGACCCTTCATTCGATCCCTGAGAAACCATACATTTCAGCAGGATAATGCACGACCGCATGTTACAGGTCCTGTACGGGCCTTTCTGGATACAGAAAATGTTAGACTGCTGCCCTGGCCAGCACATTCTCCAGATCTCTCACCATTTGAAAACGTCTGGTCAATGGTGGCCGAGCAACTGGTTCGCCACAATACGGCAGTGACTACTCTTGATGAACTATGGTATCGTGTTGAAGCTGCATGGGCAGCTGTACCTGTACACGCCATCCAAGCTGTTTGACTCAATGCCCAGGCGTATCAAGGCCGTTATTACGGCCAGAGGTGGTTGTTCTGGCAACTGATTTCACAGGATCTGTGCACCTAAATTGCGTGAAAACGTAATCACATGTCAGTTCTAGTATAATATATTTGTCCAATGAATACCCGTTTATCATCTGCATTTCTTCTTGGAGTAGCAATTTTAATGGGTAGTAGTGTAGAACTTGACAGTGAATAAGGGACCATCTAATGTGCCCCCGAGTTACTGTTTAATTTTCACTGTAGTCAAAGTAACGTATACCCTTCATAAAGAATAAAAGATGCTACAAATTAAGTCAACTTAAATAACCAGTTTATGAGACCTTCTTTTGTTCCTTTGGGGCAACTGACATCCAGTGGATGGATAACAGAAGAAGACTGGAAAGCTGCACGGGTCATACCAATACTTAAAAAGATGTAGGAGTATTCCACTATAACACAGACCCAAATCACTGACGTCGAATTTTAATAGGATTTTGGATTCGAAAATTGTGAATTACCTCGAGGGATACGATCTATTAAGACACAGTCAGCAAGGAGTCAGAAAATATCGTTCTTGTGAAAAACAACTATCTCATTATTCTCACTAAATAATGAGTGCCATCAGCAAGGGACCTCATATCGATTCCTTATTTCCATATTTCTAGATTTCAAAAAGGTTTTTGATAACATCCCTCACAAACGGCTTCTAATCAAGTTGCGCATCTATGGGGTAGCGTCTCAAGTTGTGCGGCTGGATTCGTGATTTCGTGTCAGACAGGTCACAGATCATAGAACCTGACCGAAAGTCGTCGAGTAAAACAGAAGTGATATCAGCCGTTCCACAAAGTAGTGCTACAGATCCTCTCCTTTTTCTAATCTACATAAATGACTAACTGACAAACCCGGAATTGCCCGGATATTCATCGTGCCAATTTCCTATAAAAAACGTAACATTATATCTACTTCTGCAGTGGACTCGGTGTAGGTACATTCAGCTGCATATGTGGCTACTGTCTGCGAAATATATTGCGAACAATGTCAGTGGCACAGAAGTAATAAATTTAAACATCATGCAAGATGCGGCAGTTTTTCATGTATCGTATTGTTTGTGATGTCATCTCTCTTAAATGTGATAGGTAGATGATTCTTATCCTCACTGCGATGGTTGCGTAACAGTGTTTGATCAAAATCGGTCCAGTGGTTTAGGACGACTTGCGGAACATACATATACAGGGTGGTCCATTGATAGTGACTGGGCCAAATATCTCACGAAATAAGCGTCAAACGAAAAAACTACATAGAACGAAACTTGTCTAGCTTGAAGGGGGAAACGAGATGGCGCTATGGTTGGCCCGCTAGATGGCGCTGCCATAGGTCAAACGGAAATCAACAGCGTTTTTTTTTTTTTTATAAATAGGAACCCCCATTTTTATTACATATTCGTGTAGTACGTAGAGAAATATGAATGTTCTAGTTGGACTACTCTTTTCACTTTGTGACGGATGGCGCTGTAATAGTCACAAACGTATAAGCAAGTGGTATCACGTAACATTCCGCCAGTGCGGACGGTATTTGCTTCGTGATACATTACCCGTGTTCAAATTGGACCGTATACCAATTGCGGAAAAGGTCGATATCGTGTTGATGTATGGCTATTGTGATCAAAATGCTCAACGTGCGTGTGCTATGTATGCTGCTCGGTATCCTCGACGACATCATCCAAGTATCCGGACCGTTCGCCGGATAGTTACGTTATTTAAGGAACAGGAAGTGTACGTACATACGTACACACGAACATACATACATTTTGTAATATGTATGGATTTAGGAAATGATGTGAGGGGCCATCTTAGATTGTTTGCATATGCTGATGTCATTTACCGTTTACTAAAATCATCATAAGATCAAACCCTATTGCAAAATGATTTAGAGAAGATCTTATACCAAATATTGAAAAGTATGAGGTCGTCCACATGAGGACCGTTAAATTTCGGTTATACGATAAATCAGTCAAATCTAAAGGCTGTCAATTCGACTAAACACCGAGGAGTTACAATTACAAACAACTTAAAAAGAAACTATCACATTGATAACATCGTGAGGAAGGTGAACCAAAGACTGTGTTTTATTGGCAGACTACTTAGAAGACGGTACAGATTTACTAAGGAGACTGCCAACACTACGATTGTCCGACCTCTCTCAGAGCACTGCTTTGCGGTATGGGATCCTTACTAGATGGAGCCGACGCAGAACATAGTAGAAGTTGAAGGAAGGTCAACTCGGTATGTATTATCGTGAAATAGGTGAGATAATGTCACGGATTTGAAACGCGAGTTGGGATGCCAGTCATTACAACAGAGGCAGTTTTCGTTACTGCGAGTTCTTTTCAGGAAATTTGTTTCCAAAGTCCTCCACCGAATGCGTAAATATCTTGTTGACACAAAGATATGTAGTGAGAAATGATCATCGTAATAAAATAAGAGAAATCAGAGCTCGCACAGAAAGATTTAAGTTTTCGGTTTTTCCGCGCACTGTTAGAGAGTTGAAAGGTAGACAAATAGAGTGAAAATGGTTCCATGAGACTTCTGAAAGACGCTTCAGTGTGAAATTCAGAGTAGTGATGTAGATGCAGAATAGATGCGTAGTAGAGTAAAATATACCTGGAATGCTGCTACTTGAAGAGTAAAATATGCCTGAATTTCTGTTAGTAACCTAAATAGAGTTTTGAAAGCAGAGCGTGTTACTTATTTTGACTTAGTACATTGATAATTGTTTCACGAGAAGTGGTGAGCTGCAGTTGAGAATCATTAGAACTTATTGAAAACCAGACAAATCATTAAGACGTAAGTAGGAGACGTAATTAGGACCACAACTAAACGAAATGTTCGTGGGTCGACGTCTAGGCATGAGAATGGGTAGTTGATGGGGCGTCGAAGTTCTTTGGTGCAGTTCGAGAGAGAAGAAACAAGTTAATAAAAGGGTTGTTAGAATTTCAGCGTTTAGATTTGAGGGAGGTCTCCGGAACCAGCCAAACAATATCCACTGATGTGACAAAGTAATGGGACAGAGACATGCACGTACAAGATGGCGGTACTATCGCGTACACAAGTTATGAAAGGACACTGCATCGGCGGAGTTGTCATTTGTACTCAGGTGATTCGGGTGAAAATATTTCCGAGATGATTGTGGCCGCATGACGGGTATTAAGACTTTGGACGCGGAATGGTAGTTGGAGATAGGTGCGTGAAACATTTCATTTCGAAAATTATTAGGGAATTCAGTATTTCGAGATCCACAGTGTCAAGAGAGTGAAGGGAATATCGCATTTCAGGCATTATCTCTCACCATTGACAATACAGTGGCCGAGGCGTTCAAATGTTCAAATGTGTGTGAAATCTTATGGGACTTAACTGCTAAGGTCATCAGTCCCTAAGCTTACACACTACTTAACCTAAATTATCCTAAGGCCAAACACACACACCCATGCCCGAGGGAGGACTCGAACCTCCGCCGGGATCAGCCGCACAGTCCATGACTGCAGCGCCTAGACCGCTCGGCTAATCCTGCGCGGCCGAGGCGTTCACTTAACGACCAAGAGGAGCTGGATTTGCATTGAGTTGTCAGTGCTAACAGACAAGCAACACTGTATAAAGTAACTGCAGAAATCAATGTGGGACGTACGACGAACGTATGCGTTACGACAGAGCGGTGACATTTGGTGTTAATAGGCTATGGCAGCAGACGACCAACACGAGAGTCTTTGCTAAGAGTACGATTTCGCCTATAACGCCTTTCTTGGACTCGTGACCATGTCGGTTGGAGCCTAGACGGCTGGAAACCCGTGGCCTGGTCATACGAGTCCAGATTTCGCTTGGTAAGAGCTGATGGTACGGTTCCAGTGTGGCGCAGACCCGACGAAGCCTTGGATCCAAGTTGCCAACAAGGCGCTTTGCAAGCTGGTGGTGGCTCCATAATGGTATGGCTGTGTTTACAGAGAATGGACTAGGTCCTCCGGTAGAACTGAACCGATCATTGCCTGGAAATGGTTATGTTCGGCTACTTGGAAACCATTGTAACCTCCCCACAAAATAAAATAAATAATATGAATATGATTCTAATTTAGTGTAACCTCATCACAAAATTCTTTCTGATTTAATCTAAGCTCAAAATTCATTCACATTTAGCGTAACCTCAAAACAGAAAAATTCCTAAACCTCTCAACAGTAAAAATTATAATTATGTCGTTCACATTCAGTATAACATCCCAATAAAAAAAATAAATTCAGTAACCTGGTAATAAAACAATGTAACTAACCTCTCAATTAAATTGTCGCTGACTTATAACTTTTTCAATAACTGACTGTGAATTTAACTTGGTAAATTTTGGACGACAGTAGTGCTGCGTCATGGCCCTGAAAGATCATTCTGAATAAAAAAGAGAAAAATTCTTACCTCAATGAAGTCGCCGGATATATCTGCTCTTACAATAAATCTTTCCGGCACAGCTCTGTGCAATGCTGGCCGACCTATCTGTCATTTATGAAAGGAAGCATCTGATTTTTCTATTGCAATAATCGGGATGATCATGGATGGGAGAAATTAGTAAATTCTTTAATTTGAAATGAATGGTTGTTAAAAGTTACTTTTTATGAGGAAGATTATTATTACGAGAGTTTTAAAACATTTACATGCGACTTGAGGTAACATTACTACATATGCGCGAGGCTGCTTTTTTTTACCTTATACACTCCTGGAAATGGAAAAAAGAACACATTGACACCGGTGTGTCAGACCCACCATACTTGCTCCGGACACTGCGAGAGGGTTGTACAAGCAATGATCACACGCACGGCACAGCGGACACACCAGGAACCGCGGTGTTGGCCGTCGAATGACGCTAGCTGCGCAGCATTTGTGCACCGCCGCCGTCAGTGTCAGCCAGTTTGCCGTGGCATACGGAGCTCCATCGCAGTCTTTAACACTGGTAGCATGCCGCGACAGCGTGGACGTGAACCGTATGTGCAGTTGACGGACTTTGAGCGAGGGCGTATAGTGGGCATGCGGGAGGCCGGGTGGACGTACCGCCGAATTGCTCAACACGTAGGGCGTGAGGTCTCCACAGTACATCGATGTTTTCGCCAGTGGTCGGCGGAAGGTGCACGTGCCCGTCGACCTGGGACCGGACCGCAGCGACGCACGTATGCACGCCAAGACCGTAGGATCCTACGCAGTGCCGTAGGGGACCGCACCGCCACTTCCCAGCAAATTGGGGACACTGTTGCTCCTGGGGTATCGGCGAGGACCATTCACAACCGTCTCCATGAAGCTGGGCTACGGTCCCGCACACCGTTAGGCCGTCTTCCGCTCACGCCCCAACATCGTGCAGCCCGCCTCCAGTGGTGTCGCGACAGGCGTGAATGGAGGGACGAATGGAGACGTGTCGTCTTCAGCGATGAGAGTCGCTTCTGCCTTGGTGCCAATGATGGTCGTATGCGTGTTTGGCGCCGTGCAGGTGAGCGCCACAATCAGGACTGCATACGACCGAGGCACACAGGGCCAACACCCGGCATCATGGTGTGGGGAGCGATCTCCTACACTGGCCGTACACCACTGGTGATCGTCGAGGGGACACTGAATAGTGCACGGTACATCCAAACCGTCATCGAACCCATCGTTCTACCATTCCTAGACCGGCAAGGGAACTTGCTGTTCCAACAGGACAATGCGCGTCCGCATGTATCCCGTGCCACCCAACGTGCTCTAGAAGGTGTAAGTCAACTACCCTGGCCAGCAAGATCTCCGGATCTGTCCCCCATTGAGCATGTTTGGGACTGGATGAAGCGTCGTCTCACGCGGTCTGCACGTCCAGCACGAACGCTGGTCCAACTGAGGCGCCAGGTGGAAATGGCATGGCAAGCCGTTCCACAGGACTACATCCAGCATCTCTACGATCGTCTCGATGGGAGAATAGCAGCCTGCATTGCTGCGAAAGGTGAATATACACTGTACTAGTGCCGACATTGTGCATGCTCTGTTGCCTGTGTCTATGTGCCTGTGGTTCTGTCAGTGTGATCATGTGATGTATCTGACCCCAGGAATGTGTCAATAAAGTTTCCCCTTCCTGGGACAATGAATTCACGGTGTTCTTATTTCAATTTCCAGGAGTGTACATTAATACTCAGGCCCCGACATCGCTGCACCGCGACCGGGCCAGCCAACACGATACACCAGACCAGACCAGAGCAGACTCCAGACTAGCAAAAACTTACTGCTACAGCTACACAGTTCCTACTGCAGTCAACACTGCTCTCTGGTCAGAGACCTTGCATATCGCAGGCAGCGCATGAGCAATACATCGAGATTACATCTGCTCGGACCTCTTACATCATCTGCAGCCATTCATGGAATTCATGATCCCAAACAACGATGTCATGTCACTGGGTGACGATTGTTGACGATTGGTTTGTAGAAAATTCTGGAAAATTCGACCGAATGATTTGACCACCCAGACCGCCTGACATGAATCCCATCGATCATTTATGGGACGTAATCGAGGCGTCAGTTCATGTTCAAAATCCTGCACCGGCAACACTTCCGCAATTATGGACGGCTATAAGGCAGCATTGCTCAGTATTTCTGCAGGGAACTTCCAACAACTTGTTTCGTCCATGCCACATCGAGTTGCTGCACCAAGCCGGGCGAAAGGAGGTCCGACACGTTGTTAGATGATATCTCATGACTTTTGTCACCTCTGTTTATAGCGCTCCTGGTCCCTCGAAGCTCATACAGGATTATAACTAATATTAGATTAGGCACCAATGTAACGAGATATGGGATCAAGATCGAAGTTGTCATTATGGGAGTACTTAGCAAGTTCCATGTGGAGACCATGAAGAGGATAAAGTGCCAGGTGCGTAATAGGAGTTGAAATAATACAGCACAAGCTGTAGCTGGTAGAGAGACGGTGGCTAATCAGACATCAGCGATATCACCGAGCCTCTGGACATCTTACTCTGAACCGGTATCTCTGGAAGCAGAAGTGATGTTATAAGAATTGGAAGACAGTTTGTAACGGACAGCATTACTTTTACATTAATGTTTTTTGTTGTCTGTTTCTGAAGTGATTTATTAATGATTATTTAAAGAGGAATCTTGGAAGAGCGATGTTATAAAATGATGGTAAAAGCATATTGTGAATAATAATTAAACATTTTATTTCATTGTTATATACTTACGAATGTAAAATAACCACATTTTTAAAGTCTGGAGTCTTCGTGAGGGGTCTACAACTCATTGTTGTGGAAAGGGTAGTATTCCATCAACGGAATGGGGAAGCAATTAGGCCTGAGGACTATCAAAATCTTTCCCTTCTCGTCCTGTTTCCGGAACGCCTTTTGTGTGAGAGAAAATGCGAAGTAGGCTGACAGAGTGGACAATGTTGCTGCAGTTTTGGCAGGTTGTCCTTGTTTCGTTTGTGGAATTGCCTTTACTAGGGAACGAAACACTCAACAGACAGAATGATGTGAAGGAGATAGCCAGCTAACCGTGGTTGAGTGAGGTCATTTTATGGTGCACTACTCAAGATTTTAATATTTTGTGTTTCGTGGGTCCAATTTATGAAGGAAGGTAATTATTAGTACTTCTGAGTAATAGGTAGTCTCACATAAATTGTAGCCGTGGCTGCAGCAGATTTCTAGGCAAAAATGTGATGTTGCAGGAATTACATCTTACTTCAAGAATGGTTCTAAAAAGTAGATATTACGGCTTGTTTGGCCTGTCTAAATAATAAGAGACGTGAAAAAGCATTTTACGCCTTATTCTCAGCTAGACTGCTTACGACTAGGCAAGCAACTAACAATTTATTTCATTGTTATTCTTGTAAAGGAAAGTCAGACGTCTTTTAAAATAAACTATGACAAAAGTGTCTTTAAATTAGTATATTAACAGTTAATTCTAAAAGATGTTACAATCTTACTACAAGTACTAGTCATTTGCATTGTTAAAATCCTATAGTAATAATACAATTTATTAACTGGAGAAATATCTATAGTTACTGCAATTTTTATGTGGTTCATTAACGTGAGAAAGTGAAGACACGTAACTGTGATGGGTTGCATTGCAACACTGCTACCTTAAATTTGAAATGCTCCTCCCTTTCAAAAACAAAATACATGAAACTGTGAAAATTCCCTGAACCAACGAACTAACCTATACAGGATTAAATTTCGAACAAATTAAATACAGCCCAAGAACAATAATGAGCACCAGGGAAACGACAAAATTACGTTAAAACTCGGGAGTGCATGGGAACATAACCCAGACGCAACAATTTTAAATTCACAGCACTTTATTACAATATATTGCATCAAATAAATAGCTGTGACCGAAAAACGTTGTTAATTACAACGGATGTTACGAACGGGGACGACAAGCCCCCAGGTCCCACATTATGCCAACAGCGGCCGCGTGTCGTGTCATGAACACTCTGATTACAGATAGGCACATCGACTATCTCACTATGAGAGCATACAGTACAGATTCTTGACGTGTGTGCATCCGCTAACGTGAACAGTATTGTTTGTGCGTATCTGCGTGTTTCTTATACTCAGCGATGTCTAGGAAGTGTGTTAATATACCAGATCTTTTCTTTTATGTGTGTGGCGAGTCTACGCCTAAGTCCCAAAGACATTGTATTTCACTGATCGTCAAAACGGCATACAAGTTGTACATCGAATCAAAGGTAGATGAGAATAAATGTTGGGCACTACAGAAATGTTGCTGGCGTTGTTCCCGCTATTTAAGAGGCTGGACGGATGGAAGCCACCAATCTATACCATTTGTCGTGTCACGATCTTGTTCACATGGTTCAAATGGCTCTGAACACTATGGGACTCAACATCTGAGGTCATCAGTACCCTAGAACTTGGGACTACTTAAACCTAACTAACCTAAGGACATCACACACATCCATGCCCGAGGCAGGATTCGAACCTGCGACTGTAGCAATCGCGCGGTTCCGGACTGAAGCGCCTAGAATCGCTCGACCACCGCGGCCGGCTCATAATTTTGTAATTGTTCCAATTCTTCAAAGAGACAAACAGAATAACTTGTGTCTCTCGTTCAAGAAAGGAACCTGTTACAACCAAATGCTAGTATTACATTCCGTAGACGAAAGCTAGGTTTTTCCATTTTTTTCTCAATGACAGAGTTTGATATATTGTAATGACATAAATGGGCTGCTTACAAAATTTGGCATATTCACAACCTGGAAGAACTATACCCATTTATTGATTCCTCGAATGGTTCAAATGGCTCTGAGCACTATGGGACTTAACATCTTAGGTCATCAGTCCCCTAGAACTTAGAGCTACGTAAACCTAACTAACCTAAGGGCATCACACACATACATGCCCGAGGCAGGATTCGAACCTGCGACTGTAGCAATCGCGCGGTTCCGGACTGCAGCATCTAGAACCGCACGGCCACCGCGGCCGGCGATTCCTCAAACAGTTGTCTCAAAGGGCTCTTCTCTTACGTAACGAAACGAGAAACCTTCGGTACCAGTGGCCCATTCAGTTCAGTTAAGGGAAACCTACGAGAATTTAAGACTACGCCTTAAGTATACTGGCTATTCGAAACACAAACAAAAAATTTGTGGTGATCTCAAAGTTCTGGAACTTCTTCTTGGAATGGCTACACAAGATATGTTTTTTCCTTGTCACTGGGATAGTAGGACAAGGAAAGACCATTACTGTTATTAATTTATACATCGTTTAAAAGCTTATAGTTTTGGTTATTTTTCAACATAGTCTCCATTTTTTTCCACACACTTTTGAAGATGGTATTCCTAAGTCGAAGTAGTCCCCTGCCAACCTGTTGAGGAAGTGTGTGACCTCAGCTCAGACTTCACCATCGCTCTTGAAGCGTTTGCCACCTGTGTTCCTTTAGCTTGTGGAAAACTTCCATCTCTGATGGCTGCCAAGCCAACACTGAGCGACGTAGCGAATCGCGGACGATTCAGAGTGTGGGGGAACCACTGCGCACGGCACTGTTATCGGATTTAGCCTAGGACCTTAGCTCGAGACTGTAGCTCATTGGGAATCTTACTTTTGGTACAACCTGCGTACTAAATTTTCTGCCAAATCAATGAATGTGGAACCTAGGAAACCTGTATGGAATGCAATACCTGTATTATTAACGTACCAAATAACTCATCACACCTACAGCTTAAGGGAAAACCACACAGACGTGTAATAAATCGTCAAATTTCACAACTGTTGCTACTTCTCAGTCACAAACGGTAAGAACCTTGAAGAAATTCACTTCTGAAGCAAAAGTAATTACACTCACAAAAATATTCGTGTTTTAGAAAGTCGAGTGAAGTGTAAAGTGAGCGAATCATTAGATTCCATTAAATATTTTTAAGTGTCAAGGAAACTGCTTATGATAATAACAACAGACAGCAACAGAAATATTTTGCTTCTCGTTCATGAAATATGTGCTTATATTCTCTTGCTATCAACAAAGTAAGCTGGAGGTATACTCATCTTCGAAAGTAGGATGAAGAAGCCCTATTTGGCGGCACACCTAACTTGATATTTCATTTGGTCTCTCTTTAACTGAGGAATGACTCAAATATTTTGCGACGCCTATCATAGATGACGCAGAATGTTTTCTTCGTATTGCTCACACGGAACCACCCTTTTATCATTGTTAGCCGATTATAGCAAATATGATGGGACAGCACACGGTATTGCAGCAGTAATTTCACTTTGTTTATGGGTAAATGTATACTTTATTTCTTAGGTATATATTTATGTAAAGAGAATCGGTCAAGTGTATACCATTCTCAAAATCTTACATAAAGTTACGTGAAGTATATTTTTTTGCTTTCCTTATAGTTGCGCTTTGTAATGGCTTAGCATTTTCATAAAAAAAATAAGCGTATCTCAAACATGTTTACGAAGTAATCGTGCAGGCATAATTCAAAACATTATAATTTATGTTTAAATTGTTATCTATAGTGTTCATTGCTTCTGTATGTTAGTAAATGCGTAGAACTAAGCTTTTTTAGTAAAAATATTTTCCTACAGCCTATCACCAAATTAGGTGGTGCTACCAACTTAGATATGAGTGATTTATTTTATCTTTTACTTTAAGGTGGAAACGATGAACAGTAATCATAAAAATGCGATATCACCGGAAGAAAAGAGAACCTAGCGTCTCTATAGAACTAGCGCAATGCTAAAGTCAACAAGACTGGTTCAGCAAAATCATATTAGCATCTTTTTTTGTCATCAGTCTTCTGATTGCTTTGATGTGGCCCGCCACGAATTCCTCTCCTGTGCCAACCTCTGCATCTCAGGGTAGAGCTTGCAACCTACGTCCTCAATTATTTGCTGGATGTATTCCAATCTCTGTCTTCCTCTACAGTTTTTGCCCTCTCCAGCTTCCTCTGCTACCATGGAAGTCATTCCCTGATTTCTTAACAGATGTCCTGTCATCCTGTCTCTTCTCCTAATCAGTGTTTTCCACATATTCTGCGCAGAACCTCCTCATTCCTTACCTTATCAGTCCACCTAATTTTCAACATTCGTCTGTAGCACCACATCTCAAATGCTTCGATTATCTTCCGTTCCGGTTTTCCCACAGTCCATGATTCACTACCATACAATGTTGTACTCAAGAAGTGCATTCTCAGAAATTTCCTCCTCAAATTAAGGCTGATATTTGATATTAGTAGACTTCTTTGGCCAAGAATGCCCTTTTTTCCGTTGCTAGTCTGCTTTTGATGTCCTTCTTGCTCCATCCGTCATTGGTTATTTTACTGGCTAAGTAGCAGAATTCCTTAACTTCACCTACTTCATGACCATCAATTCTGATGTTACGTTTCTCGCTGTTCTCATTTCTACTACTTATCATTACCTTCGTTTTTCTTCCATTCTGTTCAGCAGATCACTTAATTCTTCTTCACTTTCACTCAGGATAGCAATGTCATCAGCGAATCGTATAATTGATATCCTTTCACTTCGTATTTTTCATTCCACTCCTGAGCCTTTCTTTTATTTCCATCATTGCTTCCTCGATGTACGTATTGAATAGTAGAGGCGAAAGGCTACATCCTTGTCTTACACCCTTCTTAATACGAGCACTTCGTTCTTGGCCGTCTACTCTTATTATTCCCTCCTGGCTGTTGTACATACTGTATATGACCAGTCTCTCCCTAGTGCTTACACCTACTTTTCTTAGAATTTAGAATGTCTTGCACCATTTTACATTGCCGAACGCGTTTTCCAGGTCGACAAATCCTATGAGCGTGTCTTGATTTTTCTCTAGTCTTGCTTCCATTATTAATAGCAACGTCAGAATTTCGTCTCGTGCCTTTAACTTTCCTAAAGCCAAACTGATCTTTACCTAGCATATCCTCAATTTCCTTTTCAGTTCTTCTGTATATTATTCTTGTAAGCAACTTGGATGCTTGAGCTGTTATGCTGATTGTGCGATAATTCTCGCACTTGTCAGCTCTTGCCGTCTTCGGAATTGTGTGGATGATGGTTTTCCGAAAGTCAGATGGTATGTCGCCAGACTCATACATTCTACACACCAACGTAAATAGTCGTTTTGTTGCCACTTTCCCCAATGATTTTAGAAATTCTGATGGAATGTTCTCTATCCCTTCTACCTTATTTGATTTGAAGTCCTCCAAAGCTCTTTTAAATTCTGATTCTAAATCTGGATTCCCTATCTCTTCTAAATCGACTTCTGTTTCTTTTTCTATCACAGCAGACAAATCTTTCTCTCATAGAGGCCTTCAGTGTATTTTTTCCACCGATCTGCTCTCTCCTCTGCATTTAACATTGGAATTCCCGTTGCACTCTTAATGTTATCACCCTTGCTTTTAATGTCACTGAAAGTTGTCCTTCCGACAATCATTTCATTTTCGATGACTTCACATTTTTTCTGCAGGCATTTCGTCTTAGCTTCAGTGCACTTCCTATTTATTTCATTCCCCAACGACTTGTATTTCTGTATTCCTGAGTTACCTGGAACATTTTTGTGCTTCCTCCTTTCGTCGATCAATTGAAGTTTTTCTTCTGTTAACCATTGTTTCTTCGCAGTTACCTTCTTTGTACCTACATTTACCTTCCCAACTTCTGTGATCGCCCTTTTTAGTGATGTCCATTCCTTTTCAACTGTACTGCCTACTGAGCTATTCCTTATTACTGTATCTATAGCCTTAGAGAACTTCCACCATATCTCGTCATTCCTTAGTACCTGCGTATCCCACTTCCTTGTGTATCTTCCTGACTAATCTCTTAAACTTCAGCCTACTCTTCATAACTACTACATTGCGATCTGAGTGTATATCTGCTCCTGGGCACGCCCTACAATCCAGTATCTGATTTCGGAATCTCTGTCTGACCATGATGTAATCTAACTGAAATCTTCTCATATCACACGGCCTTTTCCAAGTATACCTCCTCTTCTTGTGATTCTTGAACAGAGTATTCGCTGTTACTAGCTGAGACTTGTTACAGAATTCAATTGTCCTTTCTCCCCTCTCATTCCTTGTCCCAAGCCCATATTCTCCTGTAACCTTTTCTTATAATCCTTCCCCTACAACTGCATTCCAGTCCTCCATGAATATTAGATTTTCATCCCCTTTACATATTGTACTACCCTTTCAGTACCCTCATACACTATCCCTATATCTTCATAGTCAGCTTGCGACGTTGGTATGTTTACCTGACCTATCGTTGTTGGTGTTGGTTTCCTGTCGATTCTGATAAGAATAACCCTATCACTGAGCTGTTCACAGTAACACATATTACCCTATACTCATCTGAGCAGAAATCCTTGTCTTATTTCCACTTCACTTCACTGACCCTTGCTATATTTAGATTGAGCCTTTGCATTTTCCTTTTCAGATTTTCTAGCTTCCCTACCACGTTCAAGCTTCTGACATTCCACGCCCCGAGTGTGCTCCCTGCCGCCGTTGGATAAGCAGCTGCCAGCAGAAAGTCGTATACTCCTAGCTCACTCATTTGTTACATTGTTTAATTCTTAATTTCTTTGCGTGTTTTTGGTACTTGCATTGTTTAATTCATAAATTTCGGGTGTATTATAGTATTTGAGAGTTGTAGCATCGCGTTTTAGTACCTGAATAGTGTAAAGTCGCGTAGTCTACTTCCGCCGCCAAGCAGTGTGGCAGCAGTGCGCAAGTAGCAGCATTACTGCATTTACTAGGCAATCTTGTATTTTAATAACTGTTTAAATTTTGTGTGGATTTGTTTGTACTCTCTGTATATTAATTAAGACGTTCTTTGCACAACAGTTTTAAGCATGGATAGGGACTGCAACTACTGTGTTCGGATGCAGGCTGAGTTGTCATCCCTTCGCTCCCAGCTTCAGGCAGTGTTGGCTTCGGTCACACAGCTTGAGGCTGTTGCCAATGGGCATCACTGTGGGGGTCCGGATGGGGGTTTGTCGGGGACGGCCAGCTCGTCCCACGCATCCCCTGATCGGACTACGACTGTGGCTGCCCGGGATGCTGCCCACATTGAGGCTGATCCCTCACCTGTGGTAAAGTGGGAGGTCGTCTCGAGGTGTGGCAGGGGACGAAAGACATTCCGGAGGGCTGAACGGAAGGCCTCTCCAGTTTGTCTGACGAACCGGTTTCAGGCTCTGTCTCCAGCTGATACTGATCTTCGGCCAGAGATGGCTGCTTGTAGTGTTCCAGAGGTTACCCCTCAGTCTGCAAGATCCGGGCAGTCGCAGAGGGTGGGCTTACTGGTAGTTGGGAGCTCCAATGTCAGGCGTGTAATGGGGCCCCTTAGGGATATGGCAGCAAGAGAGGGGAAGAAAACCAATGTGCACTCCGTGTGCATAGGGGGGGGAGTCATTCCAGATGTGGAAAGGGTCCTTGCGGATGCCATGAGGGGTACAGGATGCACCCATCTGCAGGTGGTCGCTCATGTCGGCACCAATGATGTGTGTCGCTATGGATCGGAGGAAATCCTCTCTGGCTTCCGGCGGCTATCTGATTTGGCGAAGACTGCCAGTCTCGCTAGCGGGATGAAAGCAGAGCTCACCATCTGCAGCATCGTCGACGGGACTGACTGCAGACCTTTGGTACAGAGCCGAGTGGAGGATCTGAATCAGAGGCTGAGACGGTTCTGCGACCGTGTGGGCTGCAGATTCCTCGACTTGCGCCATGGGGTGGTGGGGCTTCGGGTTCCGCTGGATAGGTCAGGAGTCCACTACACGCAGCAAGCGGCTACACGGGTAGCAGGGGTTGTGTGGCGTGGACTGGGCGGTTTTTTAGGTTAGATGGCCTCAGGCAAATACAGAAAGGGCAACAGCCTCAAAGGGTGCGGGGCAAAGTCAGGACATGCTCCTTTTACGGTCCTCCCGACTCAGCAGCATTAGTGGCAGAACAACTGAGAGAAAATTTGGAATACATTTCACATAAATTTTCTCAGCATATTTTAGTCTTAGGTGGAATTTCAATTTACCAGATATAGACTGGGACGCTCAGATGTTTAGGATGGGTGGTAGGGACAGAGCATCGAGTGACATTATACTGAGTGCACTATCCGAAAATTACCTCGAGCAGTTAAACAGAGAACCGACTCGTGGAGATAACATCTTGGACCTACTGATAACAAACAGACCCGAACTTTTCGACTCTGTAAGTGCCGAACAGAGAATCAGTGATCATAAGGCCGTTGCAGCATTCCTGAACATGGAAGTTAATAGGAATATAAAAACAGGGAGGAAGGTTTATCTGTTTAGCAAGAGTAATAGAAGGCAAATTTCAGACTACCTAACAGATCAAAACGAAAATTTCTGTTCCGACACTGACGATGTTGAGTGTTTTTGGAAAAAGTTTAAGGCAATTGTAAAATGCGCTTTAGACAGGTACGTGCCGAGTAAAACTGTGAGGGACGGGAAAAACCCACCGTGGTTCAACAACAAAGTTAGGAAACCACTGCGAAAGCAAAGAGAGCATCACTCCAAGTTTAAACGCAGCCAAAACCTCTCAGACAAACAGAACCTAAATGATGTCAAAGTTAGCGTAAGGAGGGCTGTGCATGAAGCGTTCAGTGAATTCGAAAGTAAAATTCCATGTACCGACTTGACAGAAAATCCTAGGAAGTTTTGCTCTTACGTTAAAACAGTAAGTGGCTCGAAACAGCATATCCAGACACTCCGGGATGATGATGGCATTGAAACAGAGGATGACACGCGTAAAGCTGAAATACTAAACACCTTTTTCCAAAGCTGTTTCACAGAGGAAGACCGCACTGCAGTTCCTTCTCTAAATCCTCGCAGAAACGAAAATATGGCTGACATCGAAATAAGTGTCCAAGGAATAGAAAAGCAACTGGAATCACTCAACAGAGGAAAGTCCACTGAACCTGACGGGATACCAATTCGATTCTACCCAGAGTACGCGAAAGAACTTGCCCCCCTTCTAACAGCCGTGTACCGCAATTCTCTAGAGGAACGGAAGGTTCCAAATGATTGGAAAAGAGCACAGGTAGTCCCAGTCTTCAAGAAGGGTCGTCGAACAGATGCGCAAAACTCTAGGCCTATATCTCTGACGTCGGTCCGTTGTAGAATTTTTGAACATGTTTTTTGCTCGAGTATCATGTCGTTTTTGGAAACCCAGAATCTACTCTGTAGGAATCAACATGGATTCCGGAAACAGTGATCGTGTGAGACCCAACTCGCTTTATTTGTTCATGAGACCCAGAAAATATTAGATACAGGCTCCCAGGTAGATGCTATATTCCTTGACTTCCGGAAGGCGTTCGATACAGTTCCGCACTGTCGCCTGATAAACAAAGTAAGAGCCAACGGAATATCAGACCAGCTGTGTGGCTGGATTGAAGAGTTTTTAGCAAACAGAACACAGCATGTTGTTATCAATGGAGAGACGTCTACAGACGTTAAAGTAACCTCTGGCGTGCCACAGGGGAATGTTATGGGACCATTGCTTTTCACAATATATACAAATGACCTAGTAGATAGTGTTGGAAGTTCCACGCGGCTTTTCGGGGATGATGCTGTAGTATACAGAGAAGTTGCAGCATTAGAAAATTGTAGCGAAATGCAGGAAGATCTGCAGCGGATAGGCACTTGGTGCAGGGAGTGGCAACTGACCCTTAACATAGACAAATCTAATGTATTGCGAATACATAGAAAGAAGGATACTTTATTGTATGATTATATGATAGCGGAACAAACACTGGTAGCAGTTACTTCTGTAAAATATCTGGGAGTATGCGTGCGGAACGATTTGAAGTGGAATGATCATATAAAATTAATTGTTGGTAAGGCGGGTTGAGATTCATTGGGAGAGTCCTTAGAAAATGTAGTCCATCAACAAAGGAGGTGGCTTACAAAACACTCGTTCGACCTATACTTGAGTATTGCTCATCAGTGTGAGATCCGTACCAGATCGGGTTGACGGAGGAGGTAGAGAAGATCCAAAGAAGAGCGGCGCGTTTCGTCACAGGATTATTTGGTAACCGTGATTGCGTTACGGAGATGTTTAGCAAACTCAAGTGGCAGACTCTGCAAGAGAGGCGCTCTCCATCGCGGTGTAGATTGCTCGTCAGGTTTCGAGAGGGTGCGTTTCTGGATGAGGTATCGAATATATTGCTTCCCCCTACTTAAAATTAGAGAGATTCGAGTGCTCACGGATGCTTTCAGACAGTCGTTCTTCCCGCGAACCATACGCGACTGGAACAGAAAAGGGAGGTAATGACAGTGGCACGTAAAGTGCCCTCCGCCACACACCGTTGGGTGGCTTGCGGAGTATAAATGTAGATGTAGATGGAATTGTAGAACGTTATCCTTTCGTTGATTATTTAATTTTTTTTCTCATGGTAACTTCCTCCTTTGCAGTACCCTCCCGGAGATCCGTATGGGGGACTATTCAGGAATCTTTAGCCAATGGAGAGATCATCATGACACTTCTCCAATTACAGGCCACATGTCCTGTGGTTACACGTAACGTGTCTTTAATGAAGTGGGTTCCATTGCCTTATGGATCCTCATGCCATTGATCATTGCAAATTCTTCCGCCTTTAGGACAAGAGAGTGCCCTGAACCTCCGATCTCTTTAACAAGGCCGTTGGCAGAATTGGGGTGACTTCATATGCCGGAAGTCTTCGCCCGCCAATGCTGATTATTAATCAAAATTTAAGCAGCGGCGGGATTCGAGCCTGTAACCGAAGACATTTCGAAATCAAAGTCGCTACCCCCTTTTTTTATTATCAGATTGACTTGGTATTTTCATGAAAATCAAACAGCCATAGTCAAATCATCATTTAATATCAGCTGAAAAAAGAAAATCAACAAAATAGTTCAAGCACAAACAATTACTAAATTCTGAACGGGAAATCTATCCCATTATCCCACCCTTCTTGTCAATTTTTTTTATATACATGTAGAGGGGAATAAGTGACAAAACAAAGCTACAAGCGAGGGGACTCAAGCTCAGGGAAGAAACAAGGATCACAGGGGAGCTTAATCTACACCCTGACGGTTAAACACAAGAAAAAGCACATTCGCAAAAATCGTTCGGTATTGTGGCAACCGCTGCCAATTCCATTGCACAGTCGTCAAGTATTGCTGAAAAACGCGGGGATCTGGGTCATTCCCGCCTTCAACAACATAGTGAACATAGTAACCCAAGAGCCAGACAATCGTGTTCGTTTTCGTCTGAGGAAAAAAGGATGTGTCCGGATGTAGGAGGATGTCATCTGGGAAAGCGATTTCAGGCCCTCGAGTAAGGAAAGCTAACTGACGGCGGACCCAGGGAAAGCAAGCAACAAGCCTGTGAAGTAAGGTGTCGGTCTGATGACATTCCTCACACTGATCAGTCGGACGAAGGCCAATACGACAAAGACGATCACCAGTCGGTATCAAACGATCAATGACCTTATACCACGTTGAAGCACTCTCCATCGGCAATATAGGAAGGATGAGACCAGACCGTTTTCCAAGACGTTGGCGGGGAATCAAGTTCAACACAAGAAAGGGGACATGGTGCACCCCAACGGGATGATAGCATTTTGGTATGAATGTGAGTCATAGAAAGTATATCAGCACCTAGGATACCGATAATGAGAAAGTATTCACGAATGTGCCGCAATTTAGGATTAATCCGTCCAACAACAACAGGAGGGGTCAGACAGACCGGTCGGAGGCGGGAAAGTAATAGACCACGGATACAAGATTGGCATTTACAGCGCTGCAAAAGGGAATAGGGTGTTTTGGAGCTCTTTGAAAAGTTTTCTGACAGAAAATCTAGATACTGGTGGGGCTGTCGGTATGAAGAAATTGGGTCGCCCATGCGCCTTAGAGTCAGAATTAAAACACAATATTTTTGAAGTACGTTATTGCAATACAAGATATGGGATTTGGACTTACTGCCAAACAAGTAAGGGTGGTTGTATATGAACTGGCAGGTGCAACTCTTAATGAGAATTTGTTTGTAATGAAAAGAAAATTGCAAGCAATAAATGGTGGCTCAATTATAAACGTCGATATGGTCTGACTTTGAGAGTGTCGGGAAATTTGTCTGTATACCGGGCTTCCATGTCGAATCCTACTATGATAGACGATTATTTTGACATACTTTCAGATGTCATTAAGAAACTAGGCTCTAAGCAAGGTGGAAGGTCATTTGTGGAATGTTGATGAAACCGGGTTGATGTTCGTCGTCAAGCCTGATAAGAAGTTCGTACCTACATATATAGACGTACCTACGCAAAACAGGGAGAAACTATGACACTGATAGGCTGTGTTTGTACTAATTTAAATTGGATACCTCCGGTTATAATGAAGAATAAAGATGACACGAGAGACACCGTCTACAGAACACGCAGGTTCGTCTATCTTAAAAGGACTGGATTACTAAAGAACTGTTTTCGGAATGGTTTTCATTTTTTTTCTTGATTCTAACAAAACAAGACCGGTGCTATTGCTGGTGGATTCTCATGGAGCACATATTTTCCCAAAAGTACTTGAGCTTGCTAGTCAATATGGTATCTATTTACTTATATTCCTTTCTCACACCACACACGTGCTCCAACCTCTGGACATCAGCATTTGTAAGGCACTTACGAGTGCTTGGAGAGATGAAATGCACGATTATATGTCAAGAACCTTGGTAGAGAAACCAAATATAAGAAACTTCCACACCATCAAGATGCCTTTTGTAAAGGCTTTGTCTGAGAAAAGCAAAAAGTGACTTTAAGTCTTCCGAGATAATACCCTTGAATCGAAATGCCTTTCCCCGAGAAAGGCTGGCTCAATCCCAACTCAACGGGCGTCCTGATCCGCAGGTACGCCTAGCAGTTCCTGATCCAATCAAATCATAAAATGAGAGATCGCAGGCAGGCGCTACTGAAATGCCACAAATTACAGCAAGCTCATTATCCTAAGAATTCGTGCAGGATATGTACGAAGGAAGATCAAAAGAGCAAGGACTGTTGACCCAGAGGCTAGTCACGTAAGTGGATATGGACCAAGAGCTCTGGCATTGAGCAGTCCACGAACTGGCATAGGAACTGTTTCGCATTCAGCTGGACTTCCTGCAACGACCAAAACAAATGGTAGAAATGTTAAAAACATTTAGAATGATGATGATTTAAATGGTTGCACATTCGGAGGCAAATATTCAACAGAGGAAAGAGGAAAAACAGGAAATAAATGGGTGGAGTGCTCATTCTGCCACACTTCCTACCGTGAACTCTGCCAAAGCGAATCTGCTGTGGGATATATTTACATGTGTGATCTCTGCAGTTTCACTATTGAGTGAGGTGGTAACGTTTGGACCGGAATAAGAACTCATTCAGTATGTGCTGTTAACTTAATGGTACTCAGTTCTTCTTTCATTAATATTAATTTTGAACCTGAACAATTTACTTAGTATTTGAAATGAAGTTGTTTTATAAAGGTTGTTTTTATTATAATCATGTAATTCTTTATGCCTTTCTTGATTCCATATGTTCCTTTTGATGGTGTAATAAAAAATTCAAAGATATGTAAACAATTTCATCGTTTTTATAACTTACGTTAATGTATCACCAAATTAAGAATCTATATCACAAAATTAGCTACCCTTAGTACCAGGTTAGTTACAGTTGCAGTGTTTTCTTTTAAATATCCCCAGCACAAACAAAAGGAATACGGAACGAGATGGCGCAGTGGTTAACACACTGGACTCGCATTCGGAAGAACGACTTTTCAAACCCGCATTCGGCCATCCTGATTTAGGTTTTCCGTTGTTTCCCCAAGTCGCTTCAGGCAAATGCTGGGATGGTTCCTTTGAAAGGGCACGGCCGACTTCTTTCCCCATTCTTCCCTAAAACGAGGGGGTGAATGACCTTGCTGTTTGGTCTCCCCCGCCCAAAATCAACTAACGAACCAAAACGAAACTTAATGCTACAAAATTACTATTATTGTATCGTACACATATAAACCTAGGCCGCATAATCATTTTCCGCAGGAATATGTGACTAATCGGCTAACTGTTTATAGGATTACTGGTTTTATCTAAACGTTAGGTAACTTTACCCTATTTCTTCCTGAATAAGTTGTAGCGTATGTCACAGAATCAGTGTGATTCGGTTGTTTTTACATTTTCACGATAATTCATGGCTCTTGGTAATTTGCTAACGCATGGAACGCAAAAATATAACTGTTTCGTTAATTAAGTAGAAAATCATTAAAAACAAACATCCTTACGACTGGCGTTTCTGTCTGCTTTCTCACCGCTAGGAGCACTTGTGTCGCTCCAGCTGCGAAACAGTTAACTACTTTCATACCATAGTGTGTCGACACTGTATGTATTAGACTCTGATAGAACGACAGACCATGTCGTAGCACTGTGATCGCGTTTGTTAAAAATAGCGACAATCAAAAGAAAACATTTGTCATTATCTAAATGAAAGCTTATGTGTAGCAGAAGCGAAGTGTATTTGTCTCCACATGTAGGCAACGGGATACTCTAAGGGTTTTGGATCTCTGCTCGCACCTAAATTGTTTAGGAATGCAGCATCGCTTAGCACAAATTTTAAAAATTGTTTTGATGGTCTGCTGTGGTAAAAGTAAATCAGTTTCCTTACGGCAGTATGAGCCCTCTGCCAAGCACTTAAGTATGAATTGTAGAGTGCAGTAAGCAGCTGAAAAGAATGCGTGCGAGGGGGTGAGGTGGGGAGATAGCATACTACCCTTCCCCTCGTTCCCTTCTGCCTCGTGGTTGTCTATGGTCCGTATTATTTGTCATCTGAAAAATATTGTCTTGATTGTCATCCTTGTTGTGTGTCGTTATTCACGACGCACCGTTCCACAGTTCCTTCGATTATTTATTTATAGCGCCACTGCAAAGGCAAAAATACTAGTAAAAAGCGAATGCAGACCTCACATGCACATTAAACGCAAGGAACGGACGAATAAATTCCTGCCATTGGCGATATTTTCACTGAATAAAACAAAACATGCTTCGTAACGAACAACACATTTCAATAACTCTATACGCAGCATCAGTATTAATAAATTATTTACACAGGATGTACACAAATGGAGGATTTGCCGACGTTATTTCGGAAATATCAGTTCACTGAAGACACAGGCGATTTAATATGTCG
Source organism: Schistocerca piceifrons (assembly GCF_021461385.2). NCBI lineage: Eukaryota > Metazoa > Arthropoda > Insecta > Orthoptera > Acrididae > Schistocerca > Schistocerca piceifrons. The sequence continues at coordinate 560,632,234 of NC_060141.1, forward strand.
CTCAAACCACGTCGGTCTCGTATTTGCATTCATGAAAATGTTGTCAGTACAGTGCACACTGTCCAATCTAGACCGCGTCAACCTATTCGCAGCCACAGTCCTGCCGTACGCATTCTGTTCAGCTGTGGACAGCAGATGTAGATGTAGGAACTCTAGAATTCATATAGCATTAGCACTAACACTTTGCGTAAACAATAAATCAGATATGGGACTGGCACTTAATCATTTCTGCGTTTACATGAAAACACTACCCACTGATGAAGATAGTTTGCTCTTATTTAACACGTGGACGGTGCTACACTATCGGATCAGTATTATCCGGACACGCCTATATAATGCAGAATTGTTCAATAGACGTCACGAGAGGCGCCCCCTGCTCCCGCCATTACAAAAAGAGGCGGGGAGTATTGTGTTGTCAGTAAAGAGGTAGTAACAACAACTGAATGGATCGCTCAGGAGAGCTCACTGACTTTAAACGTGGACTAGACATTGGATCTTGCTGAGTTTTAAATCCATCAGAGACATTTCAACCCTTTTAAAGCTGGCCAAATTGTTTGCTGGCGATGTCACTGTGATGTGGAAACGCGAAGGAACAATCACAGTTAAACCAAGGCCAGACAGACCTTATGTATGGAGTGACAGGTTTGTTATATTTTAATTAATTTATTTATTTAAGAAATTTGTTCAAGAAAATTCTCTGTTTCTTATTTAATTTTGGTATTTTTCGTTATGATTTCCTGTGGTTTTATTTAGGTTTTAGCTTCAGTCTTTTAAAAGCTAAAGAATATAAGTCTTTCGTTCTAAATACCGCAGGAGAGCTAGATATATTGCATGCGGCGTCGATCTCGCTGATACTCCTCGTCGGAACTGCTCCACCTGAAAACTCTAAAATGTTTATTTCGCCACGAAGATCGTTCGCCACAACGAGGTGCTATGTTGTATGATGCGTATGGATCGATGTGTCCAACTTTATTTATCAACGAAAACTTTATTGCTTCTGAGATATTCTCTCGAAGAATATTGACCGTGAAAAGATGCAGGCTCGCACTATCATTCCACCCTGCACCTCCGGTCAATCTACGTCACGTGATGTCTGAAGAATGTTTGTTAAATCTTTTGAAAATTGATAAATACACGCCTTGAATGCGTATTTTCTTGAATTTGTTTATTGTGACATCGACTACATATTCACAACGGATCTTAATAGCGGAGCACAACAATAGCAAAATCTCTCCAACATAAAACACGTCCGATCTCTGGGATAAATTCTAATGTCCGGTTCCACTCGTTAGCTTGGAGCAATGACGTCGTACGTAAGGTAAAGATGCTACGTATAGGCAATTTATGAAAGCGGCGGATCATACTCGCAAACAAACGAATGTAGTAGACGATAAAATTACAGTCACAGTCACGCAGTTATTTACCTAGTCAAGAACTATATCGAGACGAACTGAAGATAACGAAAATAATTAAGAACAAGAATTAAAAACAAATTTTTATGTTTGGTAAGAAGTAGTTCCGTAATTTATGCGACTAGAAAGGACAGAGAACCTTTACTTTGCATTACCGTAAAGCGCATGGTGAATTCATACTGTTATAAATTAGCGTTAATTTTTTATTAATTATTGAATCTAAAGGTAGAAACACAGGAAAGTGGGGTTTTTGGGCGGGAAGAAATTAAATGTATCAGAAAAACGGGAAAATTAAATAAATGATAAGAAATACAAAAGAATAGCATCAAATGTGGAGAAACCGACACACTAAATTCTAAAAGAAAAGCCAGTGCATAACAAACAGATATTTACAAAAATAAAGAATAGTGGAGTCGATAACCAGAATTAACCTATGTAGGTAAATCCCAGTTACAGATTCCAACCGCTCCCTTATTCATACTTAAATTATTTTTTTACTTATAAGCACTGAAACGTAATACCATTTCTACATTTACAATTGCTCTCTAAAACTACTGCGGTGCATAACAAAAATTGGATTCGGTCACAAGAACTGACCTTCTACATAGGTCAATTCTAGTCACCGGTTCCAACATTAGCCAATTTTTGGAGTAGTTCAAAGAGCAATTAGAAATGCAGAACTCATATTAGCCTACATTTTAGCGGGAACACGTGCCGGAAAAAGGATCTAATTAATGAATCATCGATTGGCTGGAATCGGTAACAAGAATTGATCTATATAGGTAAATTCTAGTTGCTAATTCCAACTTTTCGATGGTTCATAATTTTGGACATTTTGGCAGTAAATCTGTGGATTACGTTTTTGTAGGATTTCTAGATTCCTTATTGATCTCAGAAGTAGCACGAAAATGTACAAATATACATCTTTGGTTACTTATTCGAGAGAGATGCGTCCGTAGCGCGGAACTTCTAATTCTCGCAGGCAGTTTACTCTCGGGATTAATAATTCGCCGCACCTAAATCCCAGTCTCTCACCGTTTATAATTCATAGCACAGGGATCGTCATGCACTGCGGAAGGTGGTTGCAAATAGTCGCATGAAATCAGGGGAAGGAATCATTCGTGAGATCGAAAGTGCTACCAGCAGTCCAGCTAGCACAATGATTGTGCGTTGCGATTATAAAAAGAATGGCCTACTATAGACGAGCAGCTCCTCACAAAAGTTTCATTTCTGTAGTCAACGCCAAGAGATGATTGAGCTGCTGTAAAGAGCGGCGCCATTGGGCAGTAGATGACGCTAGACCTGTGGGATTCAGATGGAAGGGCGGCCTGCCCAGGGTCCAAACCTGATCCCAATCGAACACCTTTGGGATGAGCTAGAACGTCTATTTCGCTGCAGAACCCACTGGCCAGCATAACTGCCCTCGCTGGTTTCGGCTCTTGAGAAAGAATGGGCTGAAATTCCTCCAGAAACATTTAGATACCTCACTGAAAATGTCCCCAGTAGACTTCAAGCCACTATAAAGGCAACTGAAGGTCACAACCATATTAATGTCTACTAATGTGTGTTCGTATACTTTTGATGATGTAGCTTTGCCCATTACAAGTGGTGAGCCAGTGATTGCGGAGACGCTCTATTTGAAGGTGAAGTAATTTGCAAAAAAACGGCTCTGAGCACTATGGGACTTAACATCTGAGGTCATCAGTCCCCTAAACTTAGAACTACGAAACGTAATTAACCTAAGGACAGCACACACATCCAAGCCCGAGGCAGGATTCGAACCTGCGATCGTAGCAGTCGTGGCAGTAATAACAAAATTGGAATTACAGAAATAACTATAGCAAGTACATCCCTCTCTCTCCCCAATCCTTCACGCTCAAACAGCTGAGGCCGGTTTCTATCAGGAAGACCATTACGTGAGCCTGTAGAAAGTCTTAGTGTTGGCTGTTGCTGGTGAGAGTATTCATAATTCATAACAGCTCAGATGTTCGCTGATAGCCAGTGACCCATTCAGCTCTTCATACTTGCCTTTCGCCCGGCGTACTGCACAGAAACGAATACTGGAAAGGATGTAGGCCTACACGTTTTGACCGATTATACGAGGGTAATCCCAAAAGTAAGGTCTCCTATTTTTTATGAGTACATAGACCTGTTTATTTCTAAAATGGTTTACATCAGTTTACAGCTTGAACATTTAGCTATTTTTCGACATAATCACCATTTCTGTCGATGCATTTTTGTAGACGCTGTGGCAGTTTTTGTATGCCCAGGTCATACCAGCTCCCCGCCATGCTGTTCAGAAAGTTATGAACCTCTTCTTTCACCTCGTTGTCGGAGCTGAATCGCTTTCCGGCCAAATGTTCTTTTCACCCAGGGAACAGGTGATAGTCACTGGGCGCCAAGTCAGGACTATAGGGCGGGTGGGTGATTATGTTCCACTGAAACTGTTGCAGGAGAGCAAGGGTTTGCCGAGCGATGTGTAGGCGAGCGTTGTCACAGAGAATGTGTACGCCGTTGCTCAACATTCCTCTTCTCTGGTTCTGAATTGCCCGTTTGAGTTTTTTCAGAGTCTCCGGTATCTGTCAGCGTTAATTGTGGTCCCTGCGATTCAGCTCCGACGACGAGGAGAAAGAAGAGGTTCATAACTTTCTGAACAGCATGACGGCGAGCTGGTATGACATGGGCATACAAAAACTGCCACAGCGTCTACAATAATGCATCGACAGAAATGGTGATTATGTCGAAAAATAGCTAAATGTTTAATCTGTAAACTGATGTAAACCATTGAAGAAATAAACAGGTCTATGTAGTTATAAAAAAAAGGAGACCTTACTTTTGGGATAGCCCTTGTACAAGTGGATAAAAGTCAGAGCGCATACAGATAGACGGAATGTTACCAAGTTCTGTTTTCCAACAGACTCCACTTACACTGACGTGACAAAAGTCGTGGGATACCTTCTAATACCTTTTGCCCAGTGTCGTTCAGCAACTCCACGTGGTATGGGCTCAACAAGTCACTGGAAGACTCCTGCTGAAATATTGGGCCATGCTGTCTCTATAGCCGTCCATAGCTCCGAAAGTGTTGCCAGTGCAGGGTTTGTGCACGAACTGACATCTCGATTACGTCCCATAAATGTTCAATGAGATACATGTCGGGCGACCTGGGTGGCCAATTCATTCGCTCGAATTGTCCAGAATGTTCTTCAAACCAATCGCGAACAATTGTGGCCCAGTGAAATTGCATATTGTTATCCATACAAATTCTATCGTTGTTTGGGAACATGAAGTCCTTGAAAGGCTGCAAAAGGTCTCCAAGTAGTCGAACATAAGCGCGTCCAGTCAGTGTTTGGTTCAGTTGTATCAGAGGACCCACTTCATCCCATCTCCACAGAGCCACCAAAAGATGGCATTTATCAACAGAAATCGGGACCCATCTGACCAGGCCACGGCTATCCACTCCTCTGTGGTCCAACAGACGTGGTAAAGACGCAAGCGATATCGTGCTGGTTATCAAAGACACTAGTGGCTGTCGTCTGCTGAGATAGCCCATTAACGCCAAATTTCACCGCATTGTCCTAACGGATACGTTCAGCGTATGCTCCACATAGATTTGGGTGGTTATTCCACGCAGCTTTGCTTGTCAGTTAGCACTGACAACTCTACGCAAACGCCTCTGTTCTCGGTCGTGAAGTGAAGGCTGTCGGCCACTGCCTTGTCCAAATGTCTGATATTTGGTATTCTCGGCACACTATTGACACCGTGGATCTCGGAATACTGAATTCCCTAACGATTTCCGAAATGGAGTGTCCTTCACTCCGTTCAATGTCTGTTAATTCCGGTCGTGCAGCCACAACAGCGATGGAAAACTTTTCGCATGTATCACCTGACTACAGATGAAATCTCTGCCATTGCAGTGCATTTTTATACCTTGTGCTAGCGATACTACCGCCATCTGTATATTAGCACATCGCTCTCTCATGACTTTTGTCTCATCAGTGTAATCATGGACTGCAGTGACAGGCACAGTGTAATAAATGTTCTCAGTCTTCACCTTCCAGAACAAAATGTGGTAGTTGGGCTCTGGTGCATACATAGCCCCTGCTTATTTACACTCTGAGCACCGAATATCAAACTAAAGGTAATTTCCCGTGTTGGTTCATTTGGATTCACTTCCCAGGGCTAAGACCACTGCTGTAAGAGCTACTTTCCTTTCAAGACAGACAAGAACTCTGTCTTGGGTCTGTTCTTCTTCACATTTATTTATGCGTTTGTTACACACGTCAGGATTACGGCTTCCAGAAACAATCTTATATCCAACCAGACATCTTTAGTGAGTCAACATAACTGTTTCTCTAGTACGTCAAAAACATATACACACATCAAAAAAAGTTTTGCGTCACCCCGGTTCGCAGAACTCCCGAAGACAAACGTTGCCTATGGACATTGTATCACAGACACAGTCCCTTTTACTGTTCAGAGATGTCACTAAACCCGGCCAAAGATGTAAACAACCATGCATGAGCAGCACCTATTAGACGGAGGGGGTCCGGCAGCCGATTAGTTCCAGTCATTCCACCAGGAAGGTGGTAAACGGCTCGTGTTGTCTAGAGTTCAGCCATGCCTAGACGCTCAATACCGCGGTTTGATCGCGTCCACATTGTTACTTTGTGCTAGGAAGGGCTCTCAACACGGGAAATGTCCAGGCGTCTCGGAGTGAACCAAAGCGATGTTGTTCGGACATGGAGGAGATACAGAGAGACAGGAACTGTCGATGGCATGCCTCGCTCAGGCCGCTACTGCAGTGGATGACCGCTACCTGCGAGTTATGGCTCGGGGGAACCCTGACAGCAACGCCACCATGTTGAATAATGCTTTTCGTGCAGCCACAGGACGTTGTGTTACGACTTAAGCTGTGCGCAGTAGCCTGCATGATGCGCAACTTCACTCCCGACGGACGTCCATGGCGACGTTTATCTTTGCAACAACAGTACCATACAGCGCGGTACAGATGGGCCCGACAACAATCCGAATGTACCGCTCGGGATTGGCACCACGTTCTCTTCACCGATGAGTGTCGCATATGCCTTCAACCACACAATCATCGGAGACCCATTTCAGACGTAACCCGGTCAGGCTGAACACCTTAGACATACTGTCCTGCGAGTGCAGCAAGGTGGAGTTTCCCTTATGTTTTGGGGTGGCGTTATGTGGGGCCGACGTACGCCGCTGGTGGTCATGGAAGGCGCCACGATACGTGATTTCCATCCTCCGACCGATAGTGCAACCATATTGGCAGCATATTGGCGAGGCATTCATCTCCATGGACTACAATTCGCTTCCCCATCTTGCACATCTCGTGAGTGACTTACTTCAGGATAACGACATCGTTCGTCTAGAGTGGCCAACATGTTCTCCAGACATGAACCCTATCGCACATGCCTGGAATAGATTAAAAAGGGCTGTTTATGGACGACGTGACGAAGCAACCTCTCTGAGGGACCTACGCCGAATCACAGTTGAAGAGTGGGACAATCTGGACCAATAGTGCCTTGATGAACTTGTGGACAGTATGCTACGACGAATACAGGCATGCATTAACGGCAAGAGGACGTGCTACTGGGTGTTAGAGGTACCAATGTGTACAGCAATTTAGACCACTACGTCTGAAGGTCTCGCTGTATGGTGGTACAACATGCAATGTATGGTTTTCATGAGCAATAAAAAGAGCGCAAATGATGTTTATGTTGCGTTCTGTTCCAGTTTCCTGTACAGGTTTCGGAACTCTCGGAACTGACGTGATGTAAAACTTCTTTTGATGTGTATAATCACAAATGATGATGATGTTAATGGCAATATGTGAAGTACTGAATTGTGGAATTTAACATTATTAAAATTAAGCAACTTTCTGATTGCGTTGTTGTCGTATGTGAATAATGGCATCTAATAGAAACGTGTGTCAACAGTACAGAAGAAATCAATATGGAGAAGAAATTGGCTAGCGTCAGGAATGTTAGGGTTAGATTAGCGGATAAGATGGAAGGTAGAAAACAGCAACGGAAGGTGATAAAAAAAGCACAGTTTGCAATGTGGCAGAGGTGCTGGTTCCCTGTTGGACAGAAAGAAAACAGCTTAGATATCTCGACCGATCTTCTAATACAGTTTGATGAAGTGTTCATTTTGGTAGATAATAGGGCTGTCCGGTATATTTTCAGTAATTGAGGAGCACTTGTAATCGTGGTCCATTTATTAGTAAAATTTCAACATTAAATGTTAGGTTGGTTCGTAAGTTCGCAGCATTTTTGTTTTTGGTGTTGGTATTCCGGCTGATGTGGGCTTACCTAACGACTTAATTTTTTGTTTGTAGTCCACTGTCACTGTTTGAGTTTACATATTGTCATTTTGTCATTTGGAGATAGTGAGTGTAGCTGTGGATGCAAGAAAATGGAGCCGCGCTGGATTAGCCGAGCGGTCTGAGGCGCTGCAGTCATGGACTGTGCGGCTGGTCCCGGCGGAGGTTCGAGTACTCATTCGGGCATGGGTGTGTGTGTTTGTCCTTAGGATAATTTAGGTTAAATAGTGTGTAAGCTTAGGGACTGATGACCTTAGCAGTTAACTCCCATCAGATTTCACACACATTTGAACATTTTTGAACAAGAAAATGGAGTGCCAAGTGGAGAAATCGCAACATTTTCGACGTATTCTTCTTTTGAGTTCAGTAGACGGGTGAAAGGAGCGCAGATAGCCAGAAACATTTGCGTCATCTATTGGGATAACGTCATTGGACAGAGCATCTCGAGAAAATGGTTCTCTCGCTTTAAGGAGGATTGTTTTGACATTAGTGCTCACCACGTTCGGGAAGGCATTCGGGGTTTGAAGAAGATCGTTTAAACGCGCTAATCCCCAATGATCCATGTCACTGTACTCCAGAACTGGCAAACGTGATGATCTGTGATCATTCCACCATCTTGCGACATTTGCAAGCCACGGGATAGGTTCAAAAATCAGGTGTACGGGTACCATGCACACTAAGCCAAAATCACCAGGTGACCATATGTGCACCTCTGCTTGCTCGTCATCAATTGGCCCGTAACAACACCGACCATTCCTCTCCTATATCGTTACTGGCGACGAGAAATGATATCTTTATGCTAACCTAAGGAAAAGAAAGGAATGATTGAGCCCTAACAAAGCAGCAACTCACCGTTCAAAGTCTTGCGCGCACCCACAAAAGATAATGTTACACATCTAGTGGAACAGTGACGATGTAGGGTACTGCGAATTGCTTCCCCGAGGTGAAACGATCACAGCTGACATTGATTGTCAACAGCTGAGACGTCTTGAAGTTGCACTCCAAGGATAACGTCCAGGAAGACTGCGTAAAGTGATGCTACACCACGATAACGACTTCCCCCATTCTGCTAGACTGACAAAAACCACTATACTGGTGTTGGTTTGGGAAACTGTTCCGCATCATCTTACTCATCTGATCTTGTGCTCTCAGATTTTCACCTTTTCCGCTTTCGAACAACCTTCAAGGGACTTCCTGTCCGGATGAAAATGCTCTCCGAACATGACTCGACGAGTATTTCGCCGCAAAAGCACTTGATTTCTACAGTCCCTGAAAGGAAAAATTACCCCAGCGTTGGCAGACTGTTGTAAATAGTGAAGGAGACTATACTACTAATGACTTAAGTCACTGATATGTATATCTACTGTGTGTATTAAACCTGGAAAAAATGCAACGAACTTAGGCATCAACCTTATAAAAAAAATTTATTAACCTTGAGCTGGCTACAGGTGAAACTTTGAAAAGTATTTCAAGGTACACTACTTTCCCCCATATCATTTTAAAATGCATTCCTATGAAACTATATTATAATAAAGCAGTTTATAGTAAAATATTTAATTCACTTTATTGTTGCTATTATTATCGTAGTCATCTGGCACATGGAATGGGAAACAGCGAATAAAAAAATTTTCCGTATGGGAAAAGATTCTTGTTCCCACGTAACACGAATAGGTATTTACACCGAAGCGCCGTAGAAGCTGGCACAGGCATGCGTCTTCAACTACAGAGATACGTAAACAGGCAGAATACGGAGCTGCAATCGGCAACGCCTACATAAGACAAAAAGTGTCAGTCGCAGTTGTTAGATGGGTTACCGCTGGTACAGTGGCAGGTTATCAAGATTTAAGTTAGTCTGAACGTGGTATTAGTCGGGATACGGGCGATGGGACACAGCATCACCGACGTAGCGATGAAGTGGGGATTTTCCTGTACGACCATTTCACGAATGTACCGTGAATATCAGGAATCTGGTAAAAGATGAACTCTCCGACATCGCTGTGGCCCGAATAAGACCCTGCAAGAACGGGACCAACGACGACTGAATAGAGTCATTCAACGTGACAGAAGTGCAACCCTTCCATAAATTGCTGCAGATTTCAATGCTGGGCCATCAACAAGTGTCAGCACGCCAACCATTCAACGAAACATCATCGATACGGGCTTTCGGAGCCGAAGGTCCACTCGAGTGGTCGGCAAGACAGAAAGCTTTATGCCTCGCATGGGCCTGTCAGCACCGACATTGGACTGTTGATGACTGTAAACATGTTGCCTTGTCGGATGAGTCTCGTTTCAAATTGTATCGAGCGGAAGGACGTGGATGGGTATGGCGACAACCTCATGAACCGACGGACGCTGCACGTCAGCAGAGGACTGTCCAATCTGGTGGAGGCTCTGTAATGGTGTGGAGCATGTGCAGTTGGAACGATATGGGACCCCTGTTACGTCTAGATACCCTCTGACAGGTGACACATACGTAAGCATCCTTTCTGATCACCTGCATCCATTCATGTCCGTCGGACTTGGTCAATTCCAGCAGGACAATTGCACACCGCACACTTCAAGAATTACTACAGAGTGGCTTCAGGACCAGTCATCTGAGCTTAAACAATTCCGTTGCCACCAAACTCCCCAGACGTGAACTTTATTGAGCATACCTAGGATTCCTTGCAACGTGTTGCTCAGAAGTGATCTCCAGCCCCTCGTACTCCTACTGATTTATGGACGACGCAGCAGGGTTCATGGTTTCAGTTCTCTCCACAACTACTGCAGACATAAGTCGAGTCCACGCCAAGTCGTGTTGCGGCACTTTGGCTTGCTCGCGGGGGTCTACTGATATTAGGCATATATACCAGTCTGTTTGGCTCTTCAGTGTATATGTGCCGATACACATTCCATCGATGGACACTGATTGACAAAAGTATGAAGCACCCAGAAGACATGGTAGGATGTCAATGTAGCTTCGTACGTGCACACACTGTCGGCGGTTTTCTGAATAGCTAAGAGTCTCTCTGGCAGGTAGAAAGGCGACAATATTGCGTTAGTATTTTTCGAGTTTAGTGCTGTTACCAGTAGTGTACATAACGGCATAAGCAGTATCAGATGTCGCATAGTCACTGTGAATGATACGGAGATTCTGGGTTCTCGTTTGAGACAGCGCTTTTGCACAGCAAGGAGTTAGAAAGATGCGTCAGTATGGGTCCACGTACGGTCGGCTGGTCGAGTCGCGCACCTTCCAGATTTGTGGGGCATTCAGGTGTGACAACGGCCAGATGTTGGACTGCATAGAAACAGGATGGCAGCCGTACTCTTTGTCTAAGTCGGGTCGATTATATCTGAACATTACAAGGGAAGGTCGCCGTATTGTAGACCGAGCACATCGTAACCCTTTCACATCTGCGTCTACCATTTGAGAACAAGTAATGGACTCCCTGCAAGATTCTGTATCATCCCATGGGCAGAGACTACCAGCAAACGGACTTGGTAATTACCGTTCCTTGAGGCAGCTGTCTTTAAAACGACACAAACGGCTGCGTCTGGACTGGAGCCGTGACGAGGAGGCATGGATGGAATGTTGATGAATGGCGTCACATTGCGTTCAGCGATGAATCGCCGTTCTGTATTACCCCAAATGACCATCGTCCGACCGGCCGCTGTTGTAGAGTGGTTCTAGCGCTTCAGTCCAGAACCGCGCTGCTGCTACAGTCACAGGTTCGAATCCTGCCTCGGGCATGGATGTGTGTGATGTCCTTAGGTTAGTTAGGTTTAAGTAGTTCTGAGTCCTAGGCGACTGATGACAGTCACAGGTTCGAATCCTGCCTCGGGCATGGATGTGTGTGATGTCCTTAGGTTAGTTAACAGTCACAGGTTCGAATCCTGCCTCGGGCATGAATGTGTGTGATGTCCTTAGGTTAGTTAGGTTTAAGTAGTTCTGAGTCCTAGGCGACTGATGACCTCAGATGTTAAGTCCCCATTCATTTAGAGCATGTTCACCAAAGCTCTAGGTAGCACTTTACATGAACTAGCCAGCAAACTACACTGCCGTATTTCTAAACTGGGTATACTCTTACGTACTATTTACTCAGTAGTAAAGACAAAATTCCATATTTAGAACAGACTGGTATCTGCGGGATATCCAGCGATTTATGAGGCAAAATATATATCGGTCAACATGAAAGTAGTTGGAGACTGGAAAAGAAAAATTCTGTCTTTACTATACCAGTACTTTCCTGTGTATTGTTTTAGCAGGTACGTTTTTATACTTGCACGTAAGAGGTCGTGTTGTAAATAAATGCCTCCGAATTTACTAAATCCAGCCTAGTCGTCAAATATGGGGTGCCTGGGAAACCTGCTCTCTCGGATCGCTAGACAAGTCGTATTAATGAGTTTTATTACAAAATGAAAAAAATACAGTACTTAACATTTTGTTACACAGATGTGTCGCAAGCAAAGGGCGACAGACAAAATAAGAAATCTCTTCAGTATGACAATTCCCAAGTCCGTGTTACATAGACAGTGCGGGCAAGTGATTAGAGTTTCTATCCAAGTTGGTAGTCTTGAAGCTGCTGTAGAACTGCGTCCTCTTCGCATAGGAGTCGCTGCTGTCTCGTTGTCGTCCTGAGACGGGTCGGCCAGCATGCAATTGGTCGACGTCGCCTCTCAGCCCTCTCTTTTCTATCGTTCCCGACTGGCATGCCGGCACTTGACTTTACGCCGAAACAGAATTTTTTATGTGAAAGCTCAAAGCTTCAGTCTTAATACTTTTTTATTTCTCAACAGTCACACCGGCAACGAAGACATTTCTCCCATCGAGAGACCAGTTTCTGGTACCGTCAGTGTAGAATGTATTACTTCGTTGAGGACGCTCTTCGTCACCATTCAAATGAAGTCCTCGAAAGTGTTCTTTAAGTTTCGGAAACAGATGAGAAACGGCAGGGGCCAAGTCGGGACTGTATGAAGGATGATCGATAATGGTCAACCGAAGGCGTCAGATTGTTGCAGATGTCGCAGCACTCGTGTGTGGTCTGGCATTGTCATGCTGAAGGACAGGGCGCTCCATGTGTGGACGAACTCTTCGAATACGAAACTCGATTACAGCACGCTGCTTCACACGCAGCGACATAGTGAAGTTAAACACTGCCATGTTACATGCTATAGTTCGGAGTTCTTCTAGCGGCAGAGGGCTGAAAACACGTAGACATGAAGGATAAAAATTTGGAATGCTAATAACGTTTGTTTTATTTAAGAAAGCTTTAAGAGTTTTCACATAAAAATTCGGAGGCATATTCGACGATACCTAACGGTAAGGAGAGTTTTCGCTTTTCTGACAAATGTACGAGATCCTTACACATGTATTAGTCCACGAATTAACTTCCGGGACAGTCTTACGTTGCACCTATAGAACAACTTACGCTTATTATATCCTTCTTTGTTAAATGTTTGTTTGTAGGCACGCCTATTTTACTTCGTCACATTCTGAGTCAACGGATCTGGTCCGGGAGGCCTTAGTTCGTTTGTGTTTAACTTTCCTCGTAATTTTCCGTTCTGTTAGCACTTACGACAGATTCAACAGAAATCATGTTGACACTTCACACAAAAGCCGATCCCGGAACAGTAAACAAGCAACTATAAACTGTCGTTTGTTGAAATGATTAAATTCAGGTAGTTATGTCTACCAGCATGGTCACTTGACTATTATAAAAACGAGGATCTGAGAACTACAAAGTCCAAAAGCACGCCGTCTTCTACCCCACATTTAAGTGAATTTCAGACAAACCAGTGAGACAGCTTTTCGTGATTGTTTATGAATACAATGTGGACCTACAGCACAGACTAACCTCCTGACCCACCATAAGAGCCGGCCGCGGTGGTCTAGCGGTTATAGGCGCTCAGTCCGGAACGGCGCGACTGCTACGGTCGCAGGTTCGAATCCTTCCTCGGGCGTGGATTTGTGTGATGTCCTTAGGTTAGTTAGGTTTAAGTAGTTCTAAGTTCTAGGGGACTGATGACCACAGATGTTAAGTCCCATAGTGCTCAGAGCCATTTGAACCAGCCACCATAAGATCAACAGATGTCAGAAGCATGAATAAATGGTACAATCTTACAATCGCAGATGAAGTGCTGTACGGTTCTCAGCGCCTCAAATTGACTACTGTAAAATAATAAAAAAAATTCAAAACTCCATATACGATACCTCATTCAGAAACCAACAAAATAGGTTTTTCTGCCATTATAACATATAGTGACATCACATCTAACTAATTTTACTATATAGTGAGTGGATTGACGTATTTCAGGGCGTGTGCTATCGTCTAGCTGGATTTATGTGAAGCGAACAGCGATAAAAGTATGCTGCAGTATGCAGTGGCATTGATGTAAACTTGTAGTTGAGTGGTGAGGGCCAGCAGTGCACACCATGAACTGTGCGCATTGTTTATCAAATCCGTATGTATTTGACCTGTAAGGCAATTACGCCACGCCAGTTTCGCATGCGCAGAAGCTTCTTAATATCGTGCACAACTGAAGGTGTGCTCACGACCCTGATTCCTAGTTTCACAAACTCTAGAGAAGTAGCAATGCGGCATAGCGCGGTAGATTTAGTGCAATGTATTTCAGATTACCGCATCGACGTTACATTTAACAGAATTCAAAGAAAAATCACCAAAAAGTCAGCAAGGAGTCAAAAGTTACGGTTTTGACGTGCTCTTGTACTGATACACAGCAGCCGCCACTGTTTGTACAGCTATAAAGTCTCGCTGATAGCAAGCAGAAGACACCACAAATTCGTTGCATCTGATGATAGGCACGGTAGGCCGGAGCCGATTGTTATTGCGGCATTGACTGTGGTTGTGTCTGTGATATAAAAAAAGCACTCCGTCTTCAGCCCACGAGTGGCCTACCGGGCCCATCCGACCGCCGTGTCATCCTCGGTGGAGGATGCGGATAGGAGGGGCGTGTGGTCAGCGCACCACTCTCCCGGTCGTAAGTGGCAATCTTGACCGAAGCCGCTACTATTCGGTTGAGTAGCTCCTCAATTGGCATCACGAGGCTGAGTGCGCCCCGAAAAATGGCAAACAGCGCATGGCGGCCTGGGTGGTCACCCATCCAAGTGCCGACCACTCCCGACAGCGCTTGACTTCGGTGATCTCACGGGAACCGGTGTATCCACTACGTGATTTTGGAAGAAATGGAAATGTAGGGATTTCTTGAAAAAACATTTCTTCGGAGAGGATCAATAATTATGAACTACTTTATATCACAGAGTTTCCGACAAATTCGGCATGCGAACATATTCGTGCTTTTTTTTTTTTTTTAACATGTAACTCACCTCTCGCTCCCAGAAGCTCTTCTAAATGTAACATTCACTAGCCCATCCCTGTAAGTCTGTCACACCCATCTACTCCCACTCGACCATCCCCATTCACTCATTAACATAACCCATCGCCATTATCTCTCTGTTTCTCTCTGTCACTGAGTCCTGTCCCACAGTCACAGCATCCATTCTGACCTATTGCGAGGCGTTTTGGAAAGTAAGTTCCGACTTGGAGCGAAACGGAAATCACTGTGCAAATCTGATGATTCTCTGCACAGGTGTCTTGGGCGGTGTCTCTAGTATGCCAACATCACTTTTACTGTCTCTGGATCGATCTTACGTGGAGCACGAACAAGCTGCTACTCCTATTGGCCTCTGGCAGAGGTCGTGCCTGGCTGGTGGGAATACATGCAAGAGCCATTCCTTTCACCGGGAGTACCGCCGACGACGTAACGAGACAGATGAAGAGCGCTAACGATGCTCACACGACACGTCTCTACTGTGCTGCTATGTCTTAAAGCCGGTGTGTGACTTCCTCGACACGCGGCAGTAAGAGTTAACGAGCAGCGGTGGTCAGACTGCCGACTGTCCAATGGCTGCAGCCTCTGACGCTAGGGACTGGGCGAGGATGGGGCGCTGCGTCACTGGCGAAGACGGCCGGCGTGGCCCGCGAAGAAAGGTCCGGCACGGCAGCAGCCAGAGAGAGGCGCTGCGGTCCTACTAGATAGCTGGCCTCTCTGCCCGCCTTCCTGCCTTTCACTTTCGCTGAACTTGGCGGCGTCTCTGCTTCCGCTTCCTATCTCTACGGTCCTTGACTGCTGATTTGGGAGCCGGCTTCCTGTCCAGTAAATTTTCCGTCCTCAAACAGCGGCGTCTTTTCCTCCACCGTTATTGCTTGCTCGAGGTAACAGAAACCGCGCCAACTGCACCACGGGCCGTTAAAATTGCAGCACCAAGAAGAATAGTAAATAGCGTATGTTCGCTTATTATTTGTACACGATAACTGCGGAAAACGCTCCTATCGGAACACAGCAAAGGGTACGCTCCTGTTTTAAAAGACGCTGACTGAAAAGTAGTGTACCAGCTGAGACCTTCTTCAGCACATTTAAAAATTTCCCAATAATTTCGGCATGCGAAAATATTCGTGCCTTTTTTTAACATGTAACTCACCTTTCGCTCCCACAAGCTCTTCTAACTGTAACGTTCACTAGTCCATCACTGTAAGTCACTGATACCCATCTACTCCTACTCGCCCACTCCCACTCACCCATTCAACACAACTCATCGCCATTATATCTTTGTTTCTCTCTGTCACTGAGTCCTGTCCCACAGCCACAGCCTCCGTTCCGCCCTGCTACGAGGCGTATTGGAAAGTAAGTTCTGACTTGGCGCGGAACAGAAATCACTGTGGAAATCTGATGAAGCTCTGCACAGATACGTTGGGGAGTGTCTCTAGTAAGCCCATCGATAGCGTGACGTCGCTCTTTTCAGTTCTGTGCGCATAACGAGCACGTAGAGATGCCTACAATAACAGTGTCTCCCGCGAAGTATGTGAATCTGCTGAGAGATTTCGCCTGAAGCTATGCAGCCCACATAACATAAATATCATGCGTTTCCAGAATGAGATTTTCACTCTGCAGCGGAGTGTGCGCTGATGTGAAACTTTCTGGCAGATTAAAACTGTGTGCCCGACCGAGACTCAAATTCGGGACCTTTGCCTTTCGCGGGCATGTGCTCTACCATCTGAGCTACCGAAGCATGACTCACGCCCGGTCCTCACAGCTTTACTTCTGCCAGTACCTCGTCTCCTACCTTCCAAACTTTACAGAAGCTCTCCTGCGAACCTTGCAGAACTAGCACTCCTGAAAGAAAGGATACTGTGGAGACATGGCATAGCCACAGCCTGGGGGATGTTTCCAGAATGAATTCGAGTCTCGATCGGGCACACAGTTTTAATCTGCCAGGAAGTTTCATATCATGCGTTTCTTTCTTCAAGACAATTCTCAGCCGCATTCTGCAGGGGGAGTGAAGATGCTCCTGCAGCGTCTTCCGCGGGAAGTGTTTGATCACCCACAATACAGCCCTTAATTGGCCCCCTCTGAGTTTCCCCTCACGTGAACCGCTGGCTACAAAGACAAAATTTTGGCACAGACAACGAGCTATAGACTAGTGTAGATAATTGGTGGGATCCACAGGCGGCTGCTTACTGTGACGAGGGTAGTGGAAAGTTTGTACAACGCTACGATAAATGTCTAAGTCAGAGCGGCGTCCATTTGCAGAGGTAGCTGGAAGATGTGGTTCACTGTTGCGAATAAAATTTTTTTGATTTTCACTGTGGTTTCCATTTCGCGACCGATCGGACCTTCCTTTCCGAACAGCCCTCCTACTACTGTCTCCTCTCATTGTTACTGTCTCTCCTTTGTTGCTGTCTCTTCTCATTGTCACCATCTCTGTCGTCCTCGTTATCTTTGTCATATACTCTGTCCTTCATTATCACTGGCTCTCGACCACTTCGCCGGCCGCTGTGGCCGAGAGGTTCTACGCCCTTCCATCCGGAACCGCGCTGCTGTTACAGTCGCAGGTTCGAATCCTGCCTCGGGCATAGATGTGTGTGATGTCCTTAGGTTAGTTAGGTTTAAGTAGTTCTAAGTTCTAGGGGACTGATGACCTCAGATGTTAAGTCGCATAGTGCTCAGAGCCATTATTATCGACCACTTCCAGTTTCTCCTTCTCTCTATTCTTCAGCCACTGCCACTGCCTCCTTCACTCTTTTCCTAGCTCTTTTCTGTCATTGTCAACCGTATCCCGCAGTCACTGTGTCCCTCTCTTTTTCTCACACTGCCATTGTCTCCTTCGCTGTCTCTGTGTCGTAGCGGCTCCTTATCGGTTAGAGGGCCCTCACAACAGTAAGCAGGATCAGCTGCCGACCTCCCGACAAGAGCGCAGAGCGAAACTTCGCCAGTGGATATAAACCAAACAGGCTTTCCGAATAAACACGGAACTACTTCGCCAGAAGACATGTGACTGTGTTACTCTAATTGAAACTCAAGTGACTCATGTTTCACTCCGACGACTCGGCGTTATAAGCACGCCTGGACAGTCAGACCGCCAGTGTTTCACCTATCGCTAGGGACACCTCCGGCTCTAGCATAGTAAATACTCTCCATAGCATTCATTAGCTATTCATTAGATATTGGTCATTATTTTCTTCATTGTCTTGTATTCTTATCTGGTTTTGCCACCACAAGAACTGTGGGGTTTTATTGCTCTTGCGTTTGAAGAAGAGTGCCTGCCAAGAAGGCGTCTTTTTTTTTTTTTTTGTTCTAGTAAAGTGTGTTTCAACTTGACTATTAGTTCTTTTCTGCCGAGAGCAGGACACTACATTCTTTATCACAGTCACTGTCTACTTTCGTCCAGTATTTATTATTTTCCTGTATCCATCCCACTGCCACTGTATCCTTCTCTCAGCATAAAAAATTGCAGATTTGTTTGAATGCCAGAATTTTTAAAGGAGCTTAGCAAGGTAGAATGAGGCAGCTGTTGTCCCATTTTTCAGTCAGAATTTTTTAAAACAGGAATGAATTCGCCTTTCTTGTGCTGGCTTTTCGCTAGTTCCCTTTTCCCCGCTACAGCAGGCCATGGCATTCATATGAAAAGAACTTTATGCGACAGTAAAATTTAGATAGTTTACTTATGTGAAGCTGAAATAACGCAAAACTAATTTTACATCTCAGACCGGATTTTACGTGCATTAAAATTTTGCACGTACTTCACGGAGGCACTTTACAGCATATTTCTGCATGCAACGTCACTTTGTAAACTACGTTTTTACAATTAATAAAATTTTCCGGGCTATAGTGCCGTGGTATAAGGGATTTTACTTCAAAACACGACGTTTTGAAGTACGTTCTGTTGGGTACATGAATTGTCGCTAGCCCAAGGGCTATCAAAACTCTTGACGATACCTTTCTATCATCAATAGAGCTCGACGTATGAGTCCAGGAAAAACCTCGTTTTTATGGGCGGCGGTTTTGAACGTATTTGTAGCGCATGCTATCCCATGCGTAGTGATAGTAGGAAAAACACATGATTCAATTTGTAAATGATTTGAAGGTACACAGGGTGCGGACGTGAAGTATAAGTCAAAGCGAAATGTGCAGCCTGAAATGGCAGGCAGCATGGGTTTGGGAGTGGTAAGGTGTTGAGTATACAAAATACGAACGCTTTACACCTTTAATTTTTATTTTCAGTTGTAGGCAGACATGAATTGTTAAATCTCAACGTTTAAAACTCGGCCCCAAAGGCAGTCAGAAAAATATTGACAATTATTTTGCGTCCTAGCAAATCAGGCATTAGAATGACCACACTTTCAATGATAATTAATCATTTAAGGAAAATTTTAAGATTCCGAAAAGAGTTGACCCAGACAGTCTTTCAAATTCAGGAAGGAAATGAATATTACCAAAGTTCACAAGTTTTATAAGAATTGCAAAGGAGTAAAAAATGTTTTTGATTAATAGTTTTAAAACAGAATTAGGAGCACGCTGAGAATAAATGCATTAGCCAGCATGATATTATTGGCTTGATCTCAGGCCACGCATCACACATACTTGAGTCGGCTCAGGCTCTAAAATGCACGGGATACACATCAAAATCACAAAACAGAAATAAATTGCAGATTGCACACGGGTGATCTAACTCGGTATAATTAACTTAAATCAAGAGAAATTGCACTCCTTTAACCCATGACAGCTTTAAAGTTAATAGACAGTGGGGAAAACAAATGTTTTATGAGTTTTAACACCTAATTTCAAAATCAGACACACACAAAATTACAAAAATCAATATTTTCACTTATTCAGATTCAAATGGTTCAAATGGCTCCAAGTACTAGGGGACTTAACATCTGAGGTCATCAGTCCCCTAGAACTTAGAACTACTTAAACCTAACTAACCTAAGGACAGCATACACATCCATGCCCGAGGCAGGATTCGAACCTGCGACCGTACCGGTCGCGCGGTTCCAGACCGAAGCTCCTAGAACCGCTCTGCCACAGACACCGGAACTTATTCAGGTAATAATGGAACTAGAACTGGGAAAAATAGGTATCCCTTTAAAATAGTTTTAAGGATAAATATGGCATATTCCAAATACAAGAGATGCTGATCGACGTCAGGAGTACAGGCGAAAATAACGACCACACACCTTTCCGGGGGGTCAAAAGCAGATTCCAGTGACAAGGGATCAGTAAATTGCCTACAATTCTTAATCACACACAAGACAAAGTGCTCCCCATTTGCTTCTTTGTCAGATATTGATGAGTTAAGGAATGCTGGAGGACCACGCCCACCATCCACGCCAGCAGAAACGGTAAATGTGTCGACTCAAAAGACACAGACCACGACCTCGAGGGCAGAAGAAAACAGTGGTTCTCCAAATGGTAAATGATCGTCAACCAAAATATAGCGACTTTACTTCCGTCCTCAGCGAGCGACCCGTGTTAGCATTTGGAACAGCTTGCAAGAAAACACATCCGAGTGGGCTGCGCTTGCGATTAAATCCCACCAAAGAGCCACCAGGTTTCCCCTACGCGGGACGCCAGGGAATCCATCACAAGATAGAATGTTGGAGAGGTCCAGTGAGCGGCCGGAATCGATATGACAGCACTCACAGTTCAGAAACCTACATAACACGAGTGTGAAGCAGATCTCTGCAGCGAATAGCCTCTACAAATAAATTCTACTGACAGAGCGAAGTCAGGCGCACCATCAACATTCGAGTCGGGATACCCATCTAGAAGACGCCTTTAGCACCGTCCATCCACAGCTTTGATCCTGTGATAGATCCTGTGATAGGGTACGATGACTTCCCTTCAGAGTGAAAACCTACTAAACTCTTATTTTTGTTTGGACTCTACCCCGTACGTACATGAGATCGGCCTGTTAATCTGGATTTGGCCAGGTACACGTCCTACCGCCTCACCACCGAATACAGTGGACGCAGAAGGGAAACTCGGCTGCAATCTGTGCACTAAAATTTAGTACGAATGCGCGAGTCTCCCATATGGAAACCGAGTAAATAGCTGTGTCAAGCTAAACGCGGACGGATAAGTTTGCTTTATTTTATGAATTTTGAATTTTAGCTGCTGTGCTTACCTGCAAACTAACGGTTGTTTGATGTAGTGTCAAAGTTAGAAATATTAATGAGCAGTAATAAGAGAACACCTCACAGGAAAATAACAAGCGGTTGCCATGGAGCGGCTGACAGCAGTACATGAGAAAAACAAGTTTTCCGATTGTATTGCTGTGAACAATAAAAGCTCATTAAATAGAAAGAAATTATGTGTTAATGAAGCAAAGGTACATCAACTCGTAAAGTTTGTTTTTCGGTAGAGGGTCTCCTTTCCCATCAAAAAATTAAAACGCGTTTCCTTCGTTATTGTTCCGTCTCTAATGGCTTCGTTGTCGACGGGACGTTAAACACTAATCTCCTCCTCTTCCTCCTTCTCCTCCTTCACTACTGTGAATAATACCTCTCATTCGACCCTGAAGAAACTAAATGCCGCGCAGAATTGATTTCCGTCGTATCTTGTAGTTTTATATCGCAGCTCTAATACGAAGTTTTTTTTCCCTCAATACTTTGCGTGGTTACTGTGATACTTAATTTCCTAGTACTCTGCAGCATTAAATTTGAAAAGTTTGGAGTGCAATATTTCGTCGCTCGTTACTTTGGTTCATTTTAAGTGATACACTTCTGTGTACTAA
Source organism: Schistocerca piceifrons (assembly GCF_021461385.2). NCBI lineage: Eukaryota > Metazoa > Arthropoda > Insecta > Orthoptera > Acrididae > Schistocerca > Schistocerca piceifrons. The sequence continues at coordinate 560,654,069 of NC_060141.1, forward strand.
ATGCACCGAACATTTTCTGTATCCAGAAAGGGCCGTACAGGACCTGCAACATGCGGTCGTGCATTATCATGCTGAAATGTAAGGTTTCGCAGGGATCGAATGAAGGGTAGAGCCACGGGTCGTAACACATCTGAAATGTAACGTCCACTGTTCAAAGTACAGTCAATGCGAACAAGAGGTGACCGAGATGTGTAACCAATGGTACCCCATACCATCACGCCGGGTGATACGCCAGTATGGCGATGACGAATACACGCTTCCAATGTGCGTTCACCGCGATGACGCCAAACACGGATGCGACCATCATGATGCTGTAAACAGAACCTGGATTCATCCGAAAAAACGATCTTTTGTCATTCGTGCACTCAGATTCGTCGATGAGTACACCATTGCAGGCGCTCCTGTCTGTCATGCAGCGTGAAGGGTAACCGTAGCCATGGTCTCCGAGCTGATAGTCCATGCTGCTGCAAACGTCGTCGAACTGTTGGTGCAGATGGTTGTCGTCTTGCAAACGTCCCCATCTGTTGACTCAGCGACCGAGACGTGGCTGCACGATGCGTTACAGCCATGCGGATAAGACGCCTGCCATGTCGACTGCTAGTGATACGAGGCCGTTGGGATCCAGCACGGCGTTCCTTATTACCCTCCTGAACCCACCGATTCCATATTCTGCTAACAGTCATTGGATCTCGACCAACGCGAGCAGCAATGTCGCGATGCGATAAACCGCAATGGCGATAGGCTACAATCCGACCTTTATCAAAGTCGGAAGCGTGATGGTACGCATTTCTCCTCCCTACACGAGGCATCACAACAACGTTTCACCAGGCAACGCCGGTCAACTGCTGTTTGTGTATGAGAAATCGGTTGGAAACTTTCCTCATGTCCGCACGTTGTAGGTGTCGCCACCGGCGCAAACCTTGTGTGAATGCTCTGAAAAGCTAATCATTTGCATATCACAGCGTCTTCTCCGTGTCGATTACATTTCGCGTCTGTAGCATGTCATCTTCGTGGTGTAGCAGTTTTAATGGCCAGTAGTGTATTAAACGAATATGATTCATATTACGTAACATATTAAAGTGAACTTACAGTTAAGGTCCTAATTGAAATATTTCTATAAACCAAATTTTAAAGCAGCCGACTGTCTTCGTTTAAAGTAATACCCATATCCACTCGAAACAAATTCGCTGATTGCGAATATCTTAGCATCAGTTGTCTTAGGTAAGGTTCTGCTAGCTACTGGTGGTAAGGAAATTTGTGCCGGGCCGTGACTCGATCACGGGTTTACCGCTTATCGTGATCAGCCGCCAGAACAATCTCGTCTGCCTTGCACGTCAGTGCACTTCCAATTAATTCCACACAGTTGTGCCGGCCGAAGTGGCCGAGCGGTTCTAGGCGCTTCAGTCTGGAATCGCGCGACCACTATGGTCGCAGGTTCGTATCCTGCCTCGGGCATGGATGTGTGTGATGTACTTAGGTTAGTTAGGTTGAAGTAGTTCTAAGTTCTAGGGGACTGATGACCTCAGACGTTAAGTCCCATAGTGCTCAGAGCCATTTGAACCATTTTTTGAACCGCACAGTTGTCAATTGCCATTAATGACTGTTCATCTATATGTGCAAGTAAATAATGCCCCCAAATTACTTTCATGTTGAAAACGTGAACGAGAATTCCGGCACCTATACGAATTCTGAAAGTCCAGCAGTCTCTCAAGTGGTTCAAATGGCTCTGAGCACTATAAGCCAGGGAGCTGCCATTTCGACATTGCGTATTACAGCTGAAAAGCCTCCAGCCAGCAGAGCCACTTCTTCTTGCAGTTCTGCACTGCCCCAGGCTGCCCCTCTCGGGCATGGCTGACTCTTCCAAAGCGCTCCGGTGCGAGGCTGAGAACAGACTCATTCCAACCGGCACGGCAAACCCTTTCAAGCTTCACAGGCGGACAGGCCGCACCCTTTCAGAATTCGCTAGCAAACCGGTTGCTGTGGAACCAAACATAGATAACTTCTATATCGGCACGGATCATTTCTAATTTGTAACTGTTTTTTTATAACATTCAGCTTAATTTGATTTCACTTACTGATTACTGGTGTGTAACAGAGTAATAATGTAACAAGCAATTAAATAAAGTACTGACAACATTAAATTTTAAATCTGAATAGAATATTTGTTCCTAGGTGCGTGACAATGTTGTGACTTGGAACATGTTTTCATATTTGGAAAATCGTAATTTTTCGAAGAAATTTTTGTAATTCCAGAAAAAGAATGCAGCACATAAAAACTGAATGCCATCATTTATAAATGCAGTAGAAAAATACATTAAATTTCTATCACTAGAAGAGAAATACTGAAAAGTACCATGGTACAATTCTCTACCGTACATTGTTAGAGACCTCACTGAATGCACTGTCTGTTATGCTGATAGTTTTGAATAGGGCGTAGAGTAATACGTATGGAATTATGTTTAATTTTATCCAAAACTAGCTGTTATTTTAACGTTGTCAGATTACTTGTTTCTACCAACTATTAGTAAATGCTACTAGAAATCAATCCGTAATTAGTGTAAAGTCAAAACAACTATATTTACATGCATTTAAAGATATACACTCCTGGAAATGGAAAAAAGAACACATTGACACCGGTGTGTCAGACCCACTATACTTGCTCCGGACACTGCGAGAGGGCTGTACAAGCAATGATCACACGCACGGCACAGCGGACACACCAGGAACCGCGGTGTTGGCCGTCGAATGGCGCTAGCTGCGCAGCATTTGTGCACCGCCGCCGTCAGTGTCAGCCAGTTTGCCGTGGCATACAGAGCTCCATCGCAGTCTTTAACACTGGTAGCATGCCGCGACAGCGTGGACGTGAGCCGTATGTGCAGTTGACGGACTTTGAGCGAGGGTGTACAGTGGGCATACGGGAGGCCGGGTGGACGTACCGCCGAATTGCTCAACACGTGGGGCGTGACGTCTCCACAGTACATCGATGTTGTCGCCAGTGGTCGGCGAAAGGTGCACGTGCCCGTCGACCTGGGACCGGACCGCAGCGACGCACGGATGCACGCCAAGACCGTAGGATCCTACGCAGTGCCGTAGGGGACCGCACCGCCACTTCCCAGAAAATTAGGGACACTGTTGCTCCTGGGGTATCGGCGAGGACCATTCGCAACCGTCTCCATGAAGCTGGGCTACGGTCCCGCACACCGTTAGGCCGTCTTCCGCTCACGCCCCAACATCGTGCAGCCCGCCTCCAGTGGTGTCGCGACAGGCGTGAATGGAGGGACGAATGGAGGCGTGTCGTCTTCAGCGATGAGAGTCGCTTCTGCCTTGGTGCCAATGATGGTCGTATGCGTGTTTGACGCCGTGCAGGTGAGCGCCACAATCAGGACTGCATACGACCGAGGCACACAGGGCCAACACCCGGCGTCATGGTGTGGGGAGCGATCTCCTACACTGGCCGTACACCACTGGTGATCGTCGAGGGGACACTGAATAGTGCACGGTACATCCAAACCGTCATCGAACCCATTGTTCTACCATTCCTAGACCGGCAAGGGAACTTGCTGTTCCAACAGGACAATGCACGTCCGCATGTATCCCGTGCCACCCAACGTGCTCTAGAAGGTGTAAGTCAACTACCCTGGCCAGCAAGATATCCGGATCTGTCCCCCATTGAGCATGTTTGGGACTGGATGAAGCGTCGTCTCACGCGGTCTGCACGTCCAGCACGAACGCTGGTCCAACTGAGGCGCCAGGTGGAAATGGCATGGCAAGCCGTTCCACAGGACTACATCCAGCATCTCTACGATCGTCTCCATGGGAGAATAGCAGCCTGCATTGCTGTGAAAGGTGGATATACACTGTACTAGTGCCGACATTGTGCATGCTCTGTTGCCTGTGTCTATGTGCCTGTGGTTCTGTCAGTGTGATCATGTGATGTATCTGACCCCAGGAATGTTTCAATAAAGTTTCCCCTTCCTGGGACAATGAATTCACGGTGTTCTTATTTCAATTTCCAGGAGTGTACGTAGAATATACAAATAATTAAGGATACTCTTTTACAAATTCACTACAGTATTATTTTAACAAAATTTTATTTCTCCTTCACAAGCAACAATAAATTCTTGAAAGGTACTGCAGGGTCACCAAAATTTTCGAAAATTTACTCCAGAGCTATATTTTACTAAAAAGACTGGTTCAAATGGCTCTGAGCACTATGGGACTTAACATTTGAGGTCATCAGTCCCCTAGAACTTACAACTATTTAAATCTAACTAACCTAAGGACATCACACACATCCATGCCCGAGGCAGGATTCGAACCTGCGACCGTAGCGGTCGCGCGGTTCCGGACTGAAGGGCCTAGAACCGCTTGACCACAACGGCCGGCTAATTTATTCAATTTACATGTCACTGGGACTATAATTAATCAAGCCAACAACCCCAAAAACGCGAATTCGAGTTCAGTTATTTATATACACTAATGAGCCAAAACATGACGTCCACCTGCTTATTAGCATCTCGGTCCAACACTGGAATGCAATACAGTTCAGTGCAGCAGCGATTCTGCGACACGTCTTCAGCAATTCGTTGGTAGATTTACGTAGGTATGTGGCAGCAGGTAGATACCCACAGGTCGCGCAGTTCCTGCAGATTACGAGGTGGAGGGGGGGGGGGGGGGGATTGGCGCTCGATTGCATCCCAAATGTTTGTCATCGGATATTAGATTATATAGATTAGGCGAATTAGGTGTACAACACAAAAACGTGAGTTTATTAACATGCTCCTCAAGCACGATTCCGGGCTTCTGACACCGATAGTTTCCCTGCTGGAAAATGGGGAAGACATCAAGAGTGAAGAGTTACCCATGGTCTGCAATATTGTTCGTGTAGCCCACAGCTGTCATGGTCCTACGACTGCTACGACAGATCCCACGGAAACCTGGATGAATGCCTCAGCAAAATACTACCCCACCATCAAACATCTCTGCGTGATGCATTTATCGAGCAGTCGTTCCCTAGATCATGAGAGTATCCGGACATTATCATCGATCTAGTGTAACAAGAAAGGTGATTCATCTGGCTTAGCGTCACGTTTTCACTAATCCATGGTCCAATCTCTATGATCCCGTGCCTACTGCAATCATACTTGATGATGTTGGTCTATCAACATGGGAACACACAGGAATAAGAAAGAAGGAAGAAATTGTTGTAGCAGCGACAGGAACAGTCACGGGGTTCCCGCTAACGGCGGCCGCAGTGGCCGAGCGGTTCTAGGCGCTACAGTCTGGAACCGCGCGACCGCTACGGTCGCAGGTTCGAATCCTGCCTCGGGCATGGGTGTGTGTCATGTCCTAGGTTAGTTAGGTTTAAGTAGTTCTGAGTTGTAGGGGACTGATGACCAAAGAAGTTAAGTCCCATAGTGCTCAGAGCCATTTGAACCATTTTTGCCGCTAACGAAAACGCGGCGCAACCGAACGGGAGCGGCCCGCGAACAAACAAGTTGGATGAACAGGAATGGAAGGACAAGCATGACAGCAGACAACCGGGCAACAATAAAGTATTAAGCAACGGGGTAACAAGAGATAACCTCACGAAACCCAGACAACGCTCACTCCTAGATGGGGAGTAAGCACACGCAACGTAAACACGATGTCTGCAACCGACTCAACGCGAATACCAGACTGTCTCGCTGAGCTGCTGCTGCTGCCTGACAGGGACAGATGAGCCCGTGTGGGTCAGTGGAGTCTAAGGCTATTCATCCAAACTGACGGTGCTTGTGAAGTGTCCTTACTTCATGTTTTATGTCCTGTCATTCTGCTGGGATGGGTCTCGCTGAGTGAGAGGCAGTCACCTAAACACAGGACAGGGTATGTCGCTATTGGCCGCTGGGACCACGTGCTCCACAGTGGTGCACTCACGTTACACTCGGGGCCAGGAGCATGCGCAGCCATAGCTTGCAGCGCGACTGCTGCAGAGACCTCTAGTGGTCATCGAGTTCCATGCCGCCTGGCGTGGATTAGAAACCCGCGGCGCTCGGTACCAGAGAAAAGATGTGATTTCAGATTCCGTCGACAATGAGGTCCTAAGAGACTGAGCACAGGCTTGGAATATTTCAAGGATGGTGAAAGAAATCGGCCGTGCCTTTTCAAAGGAACCATCCCGACATTTAACTGCAGTTACTTAAGCTGATCTCGGAATGCATAAGTCAGAATGATCAGACGTGGATTTGAGCCGTCATCTTCCCGAATGCGGGTCGGTGTCTTAACAGTCCCTCCACCTTATCCTGTGGCTGTGGTGGCATATTTCCACCAACGTGTGCTCTCAACATGTGCTCCAAAACACTTGGACTTCCACCATCATTATACTCTGCCCACAGATGTTGCACAGGTGACTGCTCGGCTTTATAAACCGACGAAGTGTCCTACCCCCACGTTCTGCAATGCGTGAACGTCCAGTACTTCGATGTCCTTGAACTACTTTCCATAGATGTTCCCGACACGAAGGGAGACAGCTGACCAGCTCCGTTCCCAGACGCTGGGCCATAACTGCAAATTGTTAAGGTCACTTATGCCAGCGTATGTCCCCATTTTCGGCGTATATATTCACTAGATTCTTTCTTTTTCTTTCTTCTCTCAACCCATGTCAGAGCAGGCTGTCGTAGAACTTGTTTTTTTCGGACATAGCAGGGAGTGGGGCCCGATGGGATCCAAATTGAGAATAGTTGGGAAGGAATCCAAGTTTCGTCATGTGCCTGATGAGCAACGAAAACATCTAAAAATATTGCTTTACCGGTTCAGGGGCGCAGCGTCGGATAATGTTGTGGAAGCTGCACAATATTTCGACGAGACAGCTGCTCGTCATCTTCAGGTGCTTACTGACGTGTTGCTCTTTTTTTTTTCTTTATTGTGATTTCATTCCCCTGCCCCATATGGGCAGGGGAGGGCTGTCAGCAGCACAATCCGCCGCTCTTCAGCCGAGTGACATGACAACTAAAACAAGAATAAGATAATACATACATAAGGAGGTAAAAAAGGGGAACATAAAACAGAGTAAGGGGAGAAAATGGAGGTAAAAATACACTGACATGTAGACGTTCATTGGAGACAGTTAAAAAAGTCACCAGAAAGTGAAAAAACACAGTTGGCGATCCTTAAAACACAGAGAAGACACTGGATGCGCATGCACAGGTTAAAAGTTGGCCACAGTATTAAAAACACTCCAAAACAACACACTTAAAACCCACTTGGAGCACACACGACGAAGAGTAAAACTACCAGGTGGGACCTGCCGAGGGAAAGGTCAGAGAGGATGGAAAAGGAGGGGAGAGCATGGGGCAGCTGGGGAAGCGGCGGGATGAAGAGAGGAGGGGCAACTGTGGGTTCACGAAGAGGCAGGAGACACATGGGGCGGGAGAGGAAAAGGGAAGACAGGGCAGGAGGGAGCGCAGAGACACTGAAAGAAGGCACAAGAGATGGAGGGGGAGTAGGAGGGGAAATCCGCTCAGAAGGTGGGAGGGGGAGGAGAGGGAGCCCTGAGGAGGAGGCAGGAAGAGGGGGTTAGAGTTGGTAGGAAGGGTAGATGTCAGGGCGAAGCTCATCATCCGGGAGTGGTAGACGGTGGAAGTTGTGTTGGGAAAGGAGATGGAGGGTGTGGAGATGGAGAGAGGGGAGGGACACAACAGTAAAGGCGCGGCAACTGGTTGGGAGTGGGGAGAGGAAGGGAGACACCAGGGGGTGAGGGGGATCAAGGCGGCGGACAATATATAGTGTGCGGATGTGTTCAAGGAAAAGGAGAAGGTGGGGGCGTGTTGCTCCAATGGCTCGCCAATATATACGCTGACTCGCTAGAAAAGCGCAGGCGCCAAGGGTTGAGGCTATAACGTCATCGTAGACGAATCATAGAGCACGGTGTCACCAGTGCCCCCTGCCGCACAAACGGGCCACGGACTTCTCATTAGCGACGCGGGAAAAGCGCGGCCGCGAATAGTGACCCAGCGCGCGCGCGGGCAGTGTTGGCGCCCAGTTTAAATGCTAACTCAGATTCGTTCGTCTGCGGCCGACGATGCCTTAGTCCCGCCATTGCTGGTTCCCACGCCTTGGTGAGTTGAAATCCCGTGTGTCTGTCTGGGAACCGACACTGGCGGCACTAAGGCATCGTCGGGCGCAGACGAACGAATCCAAGTCAATACTGAGCGCCAACAATGTGCTCGCCGCGCGCTGGGTCGCTATTTGCGGACGCACTTTTCCTGCGGCGCGAATGGGAAGCCCGTGGGCCGTTTGTCCGGCAGGGGCTACTGAAAATCCCAGTGCTCTATGTTTCGTCTACGATGAATTTATAGCCTCAACCCTTTTCTAGCAAGTCCGCGTATATAGTGGTGAGCCATTGCAGCAACACATCAGTAAGCACCTGAAGATGACGAGCACCAGTCTCGTTGAAATATTATACGGCTTCCACATTATCCGACACGGCACCCGTGAATCGATATAACGCCTCTTCATCTTGATGATTTGGTTTGATTTGTACTTGTCCTCGGCTAAAACTCGGCGACAGTCGGTAGTGTGTTGAGATCGTTATCAAGATACGAAGACGACGTTACACAAAATAACAGTGCTGAACCGAAATGTCGACGTGCGTGAGGTATTTACTACACCAAGAATCGTAATTAATCGTTCGTAATCGATGTTTAACTGATTAATGATGAATTATTAATGATAAAACCAATACAGTCACATCCACAACAAATTCCCTACAAGCTGGTCGTAATTTCAAGTATCTAAGAAATCGTAACAGTGGGCTTGGTATTTGAGTCAAAGATTCTACACAAACGCCGAGCGCTACAGTCGAATATTATCACTGCGCGTAATTATTACTCGGGAGTTTCATGTCAATAATTTGACAGAATTTTAAATCGCAAATGCACGACTTGGCACGAAAGGGTGTTTTATTGCACAATATCAGTCACTTCCTAACCGAACCTTGAGAAGAGAACTTTCTCAGGTGTTGGGGGGATTTAAATTATATGCTTCGGACCTATCACTGAAGTTCCATAAGCCACTGGCTATTATGAATGAAAATTGTCTATCAGTGTTCGTTACCTAAACCACTGTCTAAGTAATGTTTAGTTCAATTATCTAGTTAAAAGTTCACTTTATTCTAGTAGGTAAAAGTCCTCCGTTCGAATTCTAATGCCATGATATTTGAAGTCAGAATATCGCAATTATTCAATCTCAAACACAATCTAAGCGCGCCTACATGTAAGAGCATTCAAATGTATGACCTGCTCCGGCTAACTCTCGTAACGTAGTGACAATGCATTGAATTATACTTAGTCGTTACTCACGATTCCCAAAGAGTACTCACACGGAGTGTTCTTTGGGATCGTTGGTTCTACTTTGCGAATGTTAATTTATGCTAATTTTACAATTTTTTATGATTTTGATTTTAATTTTACTGAAATTTAATCTTTCTTTCGTAGATTGTTAAATTGTCAAGTCTTAGATTCCTGATTTAATTACTTGTTATTGTCCTAATAATTGTGATAAATGGAACTTCGTTCGCTTATTCACTTTTCTGGGAATTTGGGACTTGGGGGGAAATCTTTGGGGTATTGGGAGCTAATTTTTGATTTTTATTTCTCGTCCAAGGAAGTGGCATTACACCGATGAAGCAATCTTGTTAGGACTGGGGGTTTGGAGATATTTTAATTTACTTTTCGAGCAATATTGTCCATCATCGATTTATTATTTGTCTCTAATCCTCTTGTATACTTGTGTACCACATCACATGTCCGCTGTTGGGGGGTGATCATATTGTTTGGCTCATCAATGTGTATGACTTAACGCCACCAATTCCTCACCTGGATGTGTTGAAGATGGCTACCATGAAAGTATTCTTTTCAGTTTTCACTAAAATCATTTGTCTGCCATCAACTTTGACTTTAATTTCTCTAGGTGTTCCAGAAGTTGTGTAGTCAGTTCGGAGGCAGAGCTGGTGGAGGGGTCGATATCCGTCAGTGTTCAGTGTGGAGCAGGAGCAGGAATGGCCTCTTAAGCTGAGAGACCGACAGGTGCGAGATTTTAACCGGTGGGTCCACGCATGCATGGGTGAGGAGGTATAAGAAGACACAATGCTGACTACAGCGAAAAAAATATAAGATGGATCTTGCATTTTCGAGAAAAGTACTTAAGCATGACACAATAAAACCAAATACTCAATAAAAATCGTGTCAGTGAGTCATTGCAGCTTTAACTACGATTCTACGAAAAGTCCTGAGAAAGTTACAACTAATTGTAATCATGAAATTAATAACAGTTAACCGCTGGAACGATCACATCAGATGAAGTATCAAATGAAAGCTGGTCCATTGATAGTGACCTGGCCAAATATCTCACGAAATAAGCATCAAAAGAACAAACTACAAAAAACGAAACTTGTCTGGCTTGAAGGGGGAAACCAGATGGCGCTATGGTTGGCCCGGTAGGTGGCGCTGCCATAGGTCAAACGGATATCAACAGCGTTTTTTTTAAAAATAGGAACCCCCATTTTTTATTACGTATTCATGTAGTACGTAAAGAAATACGAATGTTTTAGTTGGACCACTTTTTTCGCTTTGTGATAGATGGCGCTGTAATAGTCACAAACGTATAAGTACGTGGTATCACGTAACATTCCGCCAGTGCGGACGGTATTTGCTTCGTGATACATTACCCGTATTAAAATGGACCGTTTACCAATTGCAGAAAAGGTCAATATCATGTTGATGTATGGTTGTTGTGACCAAAATGCCCAACGGACATATGCTATGTATGCTGCTCGGTCCCCTGGACGACATCATCCAAGTGTCTGGACCGTTCTCCGGATAGTTACGTTATTTAGGGAAACAGGAAGCGTTCAGCCACATGTGAAATGTCAACCACGACCTGAAACAAATGATGATTTCCAAGTAGGTGTTTTAGCTACTGTCGCGGCTAATCTGCACATCAGTAGCAGACAAATTGCGGGAGAATCTGGAATATCAAAAAACGTCGGTGTTGGGAATGTTACATCAACATCGATTGCACCTGTACCATATTTCTATGCACTAGGAATTGCTTGGTGACGACTTTGAACGTCGTGTACAGTTCTGCCACTGGGCACAAGAGAAATTACGGAACGATGACAGATTTTTTGCACGCGTTCTATTTAGCGACGAAGCGTCATTCACCAACAGCGGTAACGTAAGCCGGCAGAAAATCCACGATGGCTGCCACAAGTGGAACTTCAGCGACCTTGGCGGGTTATTGTATGGTGCGGCATTATGGGAGTAAGGATAATTGGCCTCCATTTTGTCGATGGCTATCTAAATGGTAGAATGTATATTGATTTTCTACGTGACGTTCTACTGATGTTACTACAAGATGTTTCACTGTATGACAGAATGGCGATGTACCTCCAACACGATGGATGTCCGGCACTTAGCTCGCGTGCTGTTGAAGCAGTATTGAGTAGCATATTTCATGGCAGGTGGATTGGTCGTCGAAGCACCATACCATGGCCCACGCGTTCACCGGAACTGAAGACCCCGGATTTCTTTCTGTGGGGAAAGTTGAAGGGTATTTGCTATCGTGATCCACCGACAACGCCTGGCAACATGCGTCAGCACATTGTCAATGCATGTGCGAACATTACGGAAGGCGAACTACTCGCTGTTGAGAGGTATGTCGTTTCACGTATTTCCAAGTGGATTGAGGTTGACGGGCATCATTTTGAGCATTTATTGCATTAATGTGGTATTTATAGGTAATCACGTTGTAACAGCATGCGTTCTCAGAAATGATAAGTTCACAAAGGTACATGTATCACATTGGAACAACCGAAATAAAATGTTCAAATATACCTACATTCTGTTTTTATATTAAAAAAACCTACCTGTCACCAACTGCCAGCAGCAAGTCGTATACTCCTAGTTCACTTATTTGTTACACAGTTTCGTATAGGACGTGTAATTTCGAGTTTTAGTTACTGTAATCGTATATTCAGGCAGACTGTATCGCAATCGTTAGGCATTTGTACACGTTAGTTCACACATTCTTTGCGTGTTTCACTTGCGTTATCTAGGCACGGACTCGTGTTTCAGTAACTGTTGTTCAACAGCGATTAGAATGGACAGGGACTGTGATTGCTGTGTTCGGATAAGGGCTGAGTTGGCACCCCTTCGCTCACAGCTGCAGGCGGCGCTGACTTCCGTCGTGCAGCTTGAGGCTGTTGCCAGGGGGCACCACTGTGGGAAGCCGGACTTGGGTATCACAGGGATGTCAACCTCGTCCCATCTGTCCCCAGATCGGTCTGCCGCTGTGGTTGCCCTGGTTGCTGCCTGCAGTGGGGCTGAGCCCTCGCCTGTGGTTGATTGGGAGGTCGTTCCAAGGTGTGGCAGGCAGCCAAAGACGTCCCCGGAGACTGATCAGAAAGCCTACCCAGTGCGTCTGACAAACAGGTTTCAGGTGCTGTCTCTGGCTGAGCCAGATGCAGCAGCCTGCCCTGTTTCAGAGGATGATTCTCAGCTTTCAAGGTCCAGGCAATTGCAGAGGGTGGGTTTATTGGTAGTTGGGAGCTCCAATGTCAGGCGCGTAATGGGGCCCCTCAGGGATATGGCGACTAAGGAGGGGAAGAAATCCAGTGTGCACTCCCTGTGCATTCCGGGTAAGTCATTCCTGATGTGGAAAGGGTCCTTCCGGATGCCATGAAGAGCACAGGGTGCAGCCAGCTGCAGGTGGTGGCACATGTCGGCACTAATGACGTGTGTCGCTTTGGATGTGAGGAAATTCTCTCTGGATTCCAGCGGCTATCTGATTTGGTGAAGGCTGCCGGTCTTGCTTACGAGATGAAGGCAGAGCTCACCATCTGCAGCATCGTTGACAGAACCGACTGCGGACCTTTGGTGCAGAGCTGGTGGAGGGTCTGAATCAGAGGCTCAGACGGTTTTGCGACCGTGTTGGCTGGAGATTCCTTGACTTGCGCCATAGGGTGGCGGGGTTTCGGGTTCCGCTGAGTAGGTCAGGAGTTCACTACACTCAGCTGGCGGCTACACGGGTAGCGGAGGCTGTGTGGCGTGGACTGGGCGGTTTTTTAGGTTAGAAGACCTCGGGAAAGTACGGGGTGGGCTGCAATCTCAAAGGACGTGCTTGGATCAAGGAACAGTCGGAATTGTAGTTGTAAATTGTTGTAGTTGTGCTGGGAAAGTCCCTGAGTTTCAAGCGCTAATAGAAAGCACAGAAGCTGAAATCGTTAAAGGTACAGAAAGCTGGCTAAAGCCTGAAATAAGTTCTGCGGAAATATTTACAAAGTCTCAGACGGTGTTCAGGAAAGATAGATTAGGCAGAATTGGTGGTGGAGTGTTTGTGTCAGTCAGTAGTGGTTTATCTTGTAGTGAAGTCGAAGTAGATACTCCGTGCGAATTGGTATGGGTGGAGGTTATACTTAACAGCCGAACTAAGTTAATAATTGGCTCCTTCTACCGACCCCCAGACTCCGATGATATAGTTGCTGAACAGTTCAGAGAAAATTTGAGTCTCGTAACAAGTAAATACCCCACTAATACGGTTATAGTTGGTGGGGACTTCAACCTTCCCTCGATATGTTGGCAAAAATACTTGTTCAAAAGCGGTGGTAGGCAGAAAACATCTTCCGAGATTGTCCTAAATGCTTTCTCCGAAAATTATTTCGAGCAGTTAGTCCACGAACCCACGCGAATTCTAAGTGGTTGCGAAAACACACTTGACCTCTTAGCCACAAACAATCCAGAGCTAATAGAGAGCATCATGACTGATACAGGGATTAGTGATCACAAGGTCGTTATAGCTAGGCTCAATACCGTTTCTTCCAAATCCACCAGAAACAAACACAAAATAATTTTATTTAAAAAAGCGGATAAAGTGACACTAGAAGCCTTCCTAAGAGAAAATCTCCATTCCTTCCGTACTGACTATGCAAATGTAGACGAGATGTGGCTCAAATTCAAAGATATAGTAGCAACAGCAATTGAGAGATTCATACCTCATAAATTGGTAAGAGATGGAAATGATCCCCCATGGTACACAAAACAGGTCCGAACGCTGTTGCAGAGGCAACGGAAAAAGCATGCGAAGTTCAGAAGAACGCGAAATCCCGAAGATTGGCTAAAATTAACAGCAGCGCGAAATTTGGCACGGACTTCAATGCTAAATGCCTTTAATGGGTTCCACAACGAAACATTGTCTAGAAATTTGGTAGAAAATCCGAAGAAATTCTGGTCGTATGTAAAGTACACAAGCGGCAAGACGCAGTCAATACCTTCCCTGCGCAGTGCCGATGGTAGTGTTACCGACGACTGTGCCGCTAAATCGGAGTTATTGAACGCAGTTTTCCGAAATTTCTTTACCAGGGAAGACGAATGGAATATTCCAGAATTTGAAACACGAACAGCTGCTAGCATGAGTTTCTTAGAAGTAGATACCTTAGGGAATGCGAAGCAACTCAAATCGCTTTATACGGTCAAGTCTTCAGGTCCAGATTGTATACCGATTAGGTTCCTTTCAGATTACGCTGATACAATAGCTCCCTACTTAGCAATCACATACAACCGCTCGCTCACCGATAGATCTGTACCTGCATATTGGAAAATTGCGCAGGTCGCACCAGTGTTTAAGAAGGGTAGTAGGAGTAATCCATCGAACTACAGACCTATATCATTGACGTCGGTTTGCAGTAGGGTTTTGGAGCATGTACTGTATTCAAACATTATGAATCACCTCGAAGGGAACGATCTATTGATACGTAATCAGCATGGTTTCAGAAAACATCGTTCTTGTGCAACGCAGCTAGCTCTTTATTCGCACGAAGTAATGGCCGCTATCGACAGGGGATCTCAGGTTGATTCCGTATTTCTGGATTTCCGGAAAGCTTTTGACACCGTTCCTCACAAGCGACCTCTAATCAAGCTGCGGGCCTATGGGGTATCGTCTCAGTTGTGCGACTAGATTCGTGATTTCCTGTCAGGAAGGTCGCAGTTCGTAGTAATAGACGGCAAATCATCGAGTAAAACTGAAGTGATATCAGGTGTTCCCCAGGGAAGCGTCCTGGGACCTCTGCTGTTCCTGATCTATATAAATGACCTGGGTGACAATCTGAGCAGTTCTCTTAGGTTGTTCGCAGATGATGCTGTAATTTACCGTCTAGTAAGGTCATCCGGGGACCAGTATCAGTTGCAAAGCCATTTAGAAAAGATTGCTGTATGGTGTGGCAGGTGGCAGTTGACGCTAAATAACGAAAAGCGTGAGGTGATCCACATGAGTTCCAAAAGAAATCCGTTGGAATTCGATTACTCGATAAACAGTACAATTCTCAAGGCTGTCAATTCAACTAAGTACCTGGGTGTAAAAATTACGAACAACTTCAGTTGGAAAGACCACATGGATAATATTGTGGGGAAGGCGAGCCAAAGGTTGCGTTTCATTGGCAAGGCACTTAGAAGATGCAACAAGTCCACTAAAGAGACAGCTTACACTACACTCGTTCGTCCTCTGTTAGCATATTACTGCGCGGTGTGGGATCCTTACCAGGTGGGATTGACAGAGGACGTCGAAAGGGTGCAAAAAATGGCAGCTCGTTTTGTATTATCACGTAATAGGGGAGAGAGTGTGGCAGATACGCGAGTTGGGATGGAAGTCATTAAAGCAAAGACGTTTTTCGTCGCGGCAAGATCTATTTACGAAATTTCAGTCACCAACTTTCTCTTCCGAATGCGAAAATATTTTGTTGAGCCCAACCTACATAGGTAGGAATGATCATCAAAATAAAATAAGAGAAATCAGAGCTCGGACAGAAAGGTTTAGGTGTTCGTTTTTCCCGCACGCTGTTCGGGAGTGGAATGGTAGAGAGGTAGTATGATTGTGTTTCGATGAACCCTCTGCCAAGCACTTAAATTTCAATTGCAGAGTAATCATGTAGATGTAGATGTAGATGTAGAACTGTTCGTCTAAAATTGTGAGCCATATGTTTGTGATTATTACAGCGCCATGTATCACAAAACGAAAAAAGTGGTCCAACTAAAACATTTATGTCTCTTTACGTACTATACGAATATGTAATAAAAAATTGGGGTTACTATTTAAAAAAACGCAGTTGATATCCGTTTGACCTACAGCAGCGCCATCTAGCGGGCCAACCATAGGGCCATCTGGTTTCCCCCTTCAAGCTAGACAAGTTTCGTTCTTTGTAGTTTTTTCGTTTGATGCTTATTTCGTGAGATATTTGGCCCGGTCACGATCAATGGACCACCCAGGCATAAATCCTCCTAGAGTTGCGTTTAGCATGAAGGCAACGTGAGTTAACTGCTTCATCACCTCGTCATTCTAGGTAATGACTACCTACAGTTAACTACTGGATATACTTTAAATTGTTGTGAATGTAAATGGCCATTAACAGAAGTTATGCCAAGTCCCTGTGGAACTGAGAATAATAAAAAGTAAAATATCTGCAGGAAAGAACATGTATCTAAAGCGATGACGGACTCCATTTCTTCAAGATCGACGTATCTATTTTGTAATATCACGGTAACTATTTCATATTCAAAACCGGATGTAAGCTTGTTTAGGATAGTGGCTAAGAACTAATCTAACAATGTATTGTTTTTTTAATGAGAGGTCACAAAATGTCGTAATAATTGCTGGATTATTCTAACGTTCTCTGCATATCTACATCTACATCTACATCTATACTCCGCGAGCCACCTTACGGTGTGTGGCGGAGGGTACTTATTGTACCACTATCTGTTCCCCCCTTCCCTGTTCCATTCACGAATTGTGCGTGGGAAGAACGACTGCTTGTAAGTCTCCGTATTTGCTCTAATTTCTCGGATCTTTTCGTTGTGATCATTACGCGAGATATATGTGGGCGGTAGTAATATGTTGCCCATCTCTTCCCGGAATGTGCTCTCTCGTAATTTCGATAATAAACCTCTCCGTATTGCGTAACGCCTTTCTTGAAGTGTCCGCCACTGGAGCTTGTTCAGCATCTCCGTAACGCTCTCGCGCTGACTAAATGTCCCCATGACGAATCGCGCTGCTTTTCGCTGGATCATGTCTATCTCTTCTATTAATCCAACCTGGTAAGGGTCCCATACTGATGAGCAATACTCAAGAATCGGACGAACAAGCGTTTTGTAAGCTACTTCTTTCGTCGATGAGTCACATTTTCTTAGAATTCTTCCTATGAATCTCAACCTGGCGCCTGCTTTTCCCACTATTTGTTTTATGTGATCATTCCACTTCAGATCGCTCCGGATAGTAACTCCTAAGTATTTTACGGTCGTTACCGCTTCCAATGATTTACCACCTATGGCATAATCGTACTGGAATGGATTTCTGCCCTTATGTATGCGCATTATATTACATTTATCTACGTTTAGGGAAAGCTGCCAGCTGCCGCACCATGCATTAATCCTCTGCTGGTCTTCCTGGAGTACGTACGAGTCTTCTGATGTTGCTACTTTCTTGTAGACAACCGTGTCATCTGCAAATAGCCTCACGGAGCTACCGATGTTGTCAACTAAGTCATTTATGTATATTGTAAACAATAAAGGTCCTATCACGCTTCCTTGCGGTACTCCCGAAATTACCTCTACATCTGCAGATTTTGAACCGTTAAGAATGACATGTTGTGTTCTTTCTTCTAGGAAATCCTGAATCCAATCACAAACCTGGTCCGATATGAGTAAATAACCTTAGCTTTGAATGATGTGCATTATTATAATATTTAGCATCGATTCAGTAGTGTGTAACGTCACGAGAAGTATTTAAGGCCGAGCAGCAGCACGCATGCGGCCATTTGTCAGTAGCCTGTTGTTGGTTTTCATCTTTTGCGAGCAGTATTATATCGGCGGAAGTGTTTGGCGGCAGTCGAGGTAGTCTGGGTGGCAGAGCTGTCAGGCAAGCTATGTACTACTGGCCATTAAAATTGCTACACCAAGAAGAAATGCAGGCGATAAACAGGTATTCATTGGGCAAATATATTATACTAGAACTGACATGTGATTACATTTTCACGCAATTTGGGTGCATAGATCCTGAGAAATCAGTACCCAGAACAATGACCTCTGGCCGTAATAACGTTCTTGATACGCCTGGGCATTTAGGCAAACAGAGCTTGGATGGCGTGTACAGATACAGCTGCCCATTCAGCTTCAACACGATACCATAGTTCATTAAGAGCAGTGACTGGGGTATTGTGACGAGCCAATTGCTCGGCCACCATTGACCAGACGTTTTCAATTGGTGAGAGATCTGGAGAATGTGCTGGCCAGGGCAGCAGTCGAACATTTTCTGTATCCAGATAGGCCCGTACAGAACCTGCAACATGCGGTCGTGCATTATCATGCTGAAATGTAGGGTTTCGCAGGGATCGAATGAAGGGGAGAGCCACGGGTCGTAACACATCTGAAATGTAACGTCCACTGTTCATAGTGGCATCAATGCGAACAATAGGTGACCGAGACGTGTAACCAAAGGCACCAAATACCATCACGCGGGGTGATACACCAGTATGGCGATGACGAATACACGATTCCAATGTGCGTTTACCGCGATGTCGCCAAACACGGATTCGACCATCATGATGCTGTAAACAAAACCTGGATTCATCCGAAAAAATGACGTTTTGCCATTCGTGCACCCAGGTTCGTCGTTGAGTACACCATCGCAGGCGCTCCTGTTTGTGATGCGGCGTCAAGGGTAACCGTAGCCATGGTCTCCGAACTGATAGTCCATGCTGCTGCAAACGTCGTCGAACTGTTCGTGTTGATGGTTGTTGTCTTGCAAACGTCCCCATCTGTTGACTCAGGGATCGAGACGTGGCTGCACGATCCGTTACAGCCATGCGGATAAGATGCCTGTCATCTCGACTGCTAGAGATACGAGGCCGTTGGGATCCAGCACGGCGTTCCGTATTAACCTCCTGAATCCACCGATTCCATATTCTGCTAACAGACATTGGATCTCGAACAACGCGAGCAGCAATGTCGTGATACGATAAACCGCAATCGCGATAGGCTACAATCCGACCTTTATCAAAGTCGGAAACATGATGGTGCCCATTTCCCGTCCTTACACGAGGCATCATAACAAAGTTACACCAGGCAACGCCGATCAGCTGCTGTTGCTGTATGAGAAATCGGTTGGAAACTTCCCTCATGTCAGCACGTTGTAGGTGTCGCCACCGGCGCCAACCTTATGTGAATGCTCTGAAAAGCTAATCATTTGCATATCACAGCATCTTCTTCCTGTCGGTTAAATTTCGCGTCTGTAGCACGTTATCTTCGTGGTGTAGCAATTTTAATGGCCAGTAGCGTACTTCAACTTTCCGTTGGGCTTTGAACTGCTTTGTGTGAGTGTAGACACAGTTTGGCTAGACTTTTTTGACGGTGGTTTTTGTTTTTGAGTATCCATACTAACGTTGATTTTATTTATGGGAATTCAGGCAGCTGAGAACTTTAACTATTTTGCTGCAGTCAATATCGAAAATTGCATGAGGTGGACTTGTTTGACAGTGGTTGTTTAGGATAATTAATTTTAGTTTTATGCCGCGATCAACAGTGACAATCTGTGCTGTCGGACTTCTAGTGTTTGCTTTAGAATTTAGCCAGTAATGGGCTTTTAAACGAACCCTGCTCGCATATGTTCCATTTACGTTTCTCTGATGCACTATTGTATTTAACATTTCTATTCAGTTTCATTTGAACGTATGACTGTGTAAAGCCACCGTTCGCCAGTCTGTGAATTATTTGCAATAAACATTTATTGCATTTAAATGATAGTTATCCGCTTTTGAGAACATTATTAATCACAGGGAATTTATCCATACCGTTTACCTGTTTATAAATTACAAGTCCGCCGCCCGTTGCTTCCCTCGCGTTTCTTTTTCTATGAAATTCTGACAAAGCCTGTTTGTCGTGGTGACTGTTAAATGGCTTTCTTTTATTCAGGTCACACTACGGCACCTTCTAAGCTTTCCAAGCTGATTGAGACCATAGAAGTATAGTCTTTTTCAAATGTACTTCTGACAACAAAAAACGGTTCTGGTAGCTGGAGTTGGAGATTTTTCGTAATCCATCCTTCCTTTTGAGATCTTGCGGCGATATTTTCATAGAAACTTTCATCCTCTATCACATATTTCTTCATTTCAGACCGAAAAGTCAAATACCACCTTTCATAGATTTAGTTTTAAAAATGTTTTAATTTAACGAAATATTTTCATAAAATTTTTCATTCCTTATTTCATCCCTTTAGGGGCTTAATTTCCAAAGAACAGCGAAACACGTATATTTTATTTCTAACGAGAAACCAAATACACATTTTCATAGACTTAGCTATAAAAATGGTTGGACAATGATTTATTTTCATAAAACTTTTCATACCCTATTTCACTTCCTTGTTTGTTGTTGTTGTTGTCTTCAGTCCTGAGACTGGTTTGATGCAGCTCTCCATGCTACTCTATCCTGTGCAAGCTTCTTCATCTCCCAGTACTTACTGCAACCTACATCCTTCTGAATCTGCTTAGTGTATTCATCTCTTGGTCTTCCTCTACGATTTTTACCCTCCACGCTGCCCTCCAATGCTAAATTTGTGATCCCTTGGTGCCTCAGAAAATGTCCTACCAACCGGTCCCTTCTTCTTGTCAAGTTGTGCCACAAAATCCTCTTCTCCCCAGTCCTGTTCCATACCTCCTCATTAGTTATGTGATCTATCCATCTAATCTTCAGCATTCTTCTGTAGCACCACATTTCGAAAGCTTCTATTCTCTTCTTGTCCAAACTATTTATCGTCCATGTTTCACTTCCATACATGGCTACACTCCATACAAATACTTCCAGAAACGACTTCCTGACACTTAAATCTATACTCGATGTTAACAAATTTCTCTTCTTCAGAAACGCTTTCCTTGCCATTGCCAGTCTACATTTTATATCCTATCTACTTCGACCATCATCAGTTATTCTGCCCCCCCAAATAGCAAAACTCCTTTACTACTTTAAGTGTCTCATTTCCTAATCTAATTCCCTCAGCATCACCCGAGTTAACTCGACTGCATTCCATTATGCTCGTTTTGCTTTTGTTGATGTTCATCTTATATCCTCCTTTCAAGACACTGTCCATTCCATTCAACTGCTCTTCCAAGTCCTTTGCTGTCTCTGACAGAATTACAATGTCATCGGCGAACCTCAACGTTTTTATTTCTTCTCCATGGACTTTAATACCTACTCCGAATTTTTCTTATGTTTCCTTTACTGCTTGCTCAATATACAGATTGAATAACATCGGGGAGAGGCTACAACCCTGTCTCACTCTCTTCCCAATCGCTGCTTTCCTTTCATGCCTCTCGACTCTTATAACTGCCATCTGGTTTCTGTACAAATTGTAAATAGCCTTTCGCTCCCTGTATTTTACCCCTGCCACCTTTAGAATTTGAAAGAGAGTATTCCAGTCAACATTGTCTAAAGCTTTCTCTATGTCTACAAATGCTAGAAACGTAGGTTTGCCTTTCCTGAATCTTTCTTCTAAGATAAGACGTAGGGTCAGTATTGCCTCACGTGTTCCAACATTTCTGCGCAATCCAAACTGATCTTCGCCGAGGTCGGCTTCTACCAGTTTTTCCATTCGTCTGTAAAGAATTCGCGTTAGTATTTTGCAGCTGTGACTTATTAAACTGATAGTTCGGTAATTTTCACATCTGTCAACACCTGCTTTCTTTGGGATTGGGATTATTATATTCTTCTTGAAGTCTGAGGCTATTTCGCCTGTCTCATACATCTTGCTCACCAGAAGGTAGAGTTTTGTCAGGACTGGCTCTCCCAATCCCAAGGCCGTCAGTAGTTCCAATGGAATGTTGTCTACTCCGGGGGCCTTGTTTCGACTCAGGTCTTTCAGTGCTCTGTCAAACTCTTCACGCAGTATCGTATCTCCCATTTCATCTTCATCTACATCCTCTTCCATTTCCATAATATTGTCCTCAAGTACGTCGCCCTTGTATAGACCCTCTATATACTCCTTCCACCTTTATGCTTTCCCTTCTTTGCTTAGAACTGGGTTTCCATCTGAGCTTTTGATATTCATACAAGTGGCTCTCTTTTCTCCAAAGGTCTCTTTAATTTTCCTGTAGGCAGTATCTATCTTATCCCTAGTGAGATAAGCCTCTACATCCTTACATTTGTCCTCTAGCCATCCCTGCTTAGCCATTTTGCACTTCTCATTTTTGAGACGTTCGTATTCCCTTTTGCCTCCTTCATTTACTGCATTTTTATATTTTCTGCTTTCATCAATTAAATTCAATATTTCTTCCGTTACACAAGGATTTCTACTAGCCCTCGTCTTTTTACCTACTTGATCCTCTGCTGCGTTCACAATTTCATTCCTCAAAGCTACCCAATCTTCTTCTACTGTATTTCTTTCCCCAATTCCTGTCAATTGTTCCCTTATGCTCTCCCTGAAACTCTGTACAACCTCTGGTTTAGTCAGTTAATCGAGGTCCCATCTCCATAAATTCCTACCTTTTTGCAGTTCCTTCAGTTTTAATCTACAGTTCATAACCAATAGATTGTGGTCAGAGTCCACATCTGCCCCTGGAAATGTCTTACAATTTAAAACCTGGTTCCTAAATCTCTGTCTTACCATTATGTAATCTATCTGATACCTTTTAGTATCTCTTCACTTCCTTAGGGGTTGAAATTTCAAAAACAATGAAACACGAATTTTTTTATTTCTGACTAAGGATGAAATGTCAAATAGCAGGTTTCATAGATGTAGCTTTAAAACGCTTTAGTATTTCTGTAATAATAATTTGTTTAATAATGATTTATTTAAAAAAAATTTTGAACCCCTTAGAAGCTGAATTCCTAAAAAAGCTGAAATACGTTTTTTTTTTTAATTTCTGACCGAGAAATTACATACGAATTTTCGTAGTTATAGCTTCAAAATTGCCTTAATAGCCAAAACAGCTCACATCCACAATTTAGCCCTCTTGGACGTGGAGTTTCGAAAAATCCCTCTTCAAATGACGCATACGGTACAAAATCAACACCCTCTCCAAATTTCAAGTTCCTTTGCTTAGCATTTTGGGCTGGGAAATGATGAGTCGGTGAATCAGTCGGCACATTTTCTTCTATATAGTTATATAGAAAAGGTTTCACTAATCTGCCTAGTACATTACAATGATCTAAGAACCAGTTCTTCAGTAAATGCATGGGCTTTAGAGAGCTTGTGTATTACCTCTACCATAGTCAATCAAGCCAAGCTAATTGTCTACCTCGTGCATTGCCCATACCAAGAGCAGACTATACAACCGCTTATACAGTCGTTAAGATTTACTCTCACTCCAATTCATGTGGCTGCTAGGGAGGTTTTATATCCACAGTATAATTTGTTTTTTATTTATTTATTTTGTTTTTTAGGAATAGTAAGCCACATGTGTACGAAAGTGCGACGAATCTGTTCCTGACACCCAACCACATTCGTGTTTTGTTGAAATTCCTCCTAGCATTCCTCAGATATTCTTATTTTTTAGATGACACTTCATCCCGCACCTACTTAAATTCATAGAAGTCTCATGTGTGTCTCGAGTTTATTATCTTTTTAGATGGAAGATCTTATGTACACTAAGTTTGAATGAAATTACTCGCCGCGTTCCACAGTTACGCTGATATATATACAAATACGTCCCTTTTAAAAGTATGAGTGTACTCGATCTCCTAACACAGTATATCGGAATTTGTTGAGATGAATTTTCTGAGAATTTTTCACGAAGAACCTGTTTTCTCCAGAGGCCCACTACAGAGAAACTGCATTTCGTTTGATCTCTGAACACCCTTTACCTCTGCGTCTGTGCTGCACTGAAAATATCTGCACAACATTGGAAATGTCGACGATATGCTCTGTGTGTCTTGTTTGAAAACCACCTCTCGATAATCGTTGTTAAGAGCATTGATGCCCACTTTAATCTTCCCACTCTTGCTTACATAGATGCTTGCATTCGAGAAAACGACGGTTCAAATCCACGTCCGCCCATCCAGATTTCGGTTATCCGTCATTTTCCTAAATCGCCTGGATGGTTCCTTTTGAATAGGGCAAGGCCGATTCCCCATCCTCTCGTAATGCGAGCTTCTGCTCCGTCTGGAATAACCGCGTTGTAGAGGGGACGTTAAACTAGGATATTCATTTCTTCTTGTCATTTACTTGCTTACATGCAGTTCTTTTCTGTGCCGTCTCGGGATTGTTTTGCAGCGCTGTTAGTTGTATGTTAACAGTGATGTGCAGCAATACAGGAAGGTTTACACTTGAACAGTGGCCGAAGAACATCCGTTGTAAGGATTCACTGAATGTAATGGAAGAGCGGTAAAACGGCGCTATATGGCTCTGTCCCCGCGGCGATGGCTCCCACGTCACACTACTTTTGCACTTGAGGGTTGTCACATTACTCTGTTTTGTATGTTGTGGAGATTACAAGCTGTTTTAGGCATTCTCACGGAGGACACAAAATCAATTCGAGCAGCAAACAGCAAGAATCATAATTGCGTTATTGCTGTTCTTTGCAACGTGCTACCGAACACCACAGATCAGTTATACAGAAACAGTCAGGATATATCCCTGACATTTTGTATTGGGAATTAAAATTTACACTGTATATAAGGGGTTCGGAAATTTCCTCTATTAACTTCTAAGACTCGTTGAGGCGAGTGAGTTCATAATATTCTGAATGGGAACCCATGTCCGGAAACGTACAGTGTCCGTTGTACGACCGTTTCAATTCAGATGATTAACTCGTCCACTTATCTTTGAGGAATTTTGTTACATGCGATGCAGTACAATCACTAGGTACCAATTCGAAAAGAAACATAACGGAACATCAATTTATCAATGAAGCACATTTCTTTGTATTAATACTTAAACATTAGGTGTTTAGATCATTACAGAACGAAAAAGAACCCAGCAAACTGTACCTACAGAACAAAATGTTTAAGTGTTAACACAAAAAATGGATGTTTCGTTGTGCTTCCTTTCGAACTGTTACCTAATAATTTTTCTGCGTCATGCCTAATTCAGTTGCTCAAGAACAAGTGGATGAGTTAAACATCTGAATTGAAACTGTCGAGGAACGGAAACGATACACTTCCGGACATGAGTTCCTACTCAAAATGTTAGCCGGCCGTTGTGACCGAGCGGTTCTAGGCGCTTCAGTCCGGAACCGCGCTGCTGCTACGGTCGCAGGTTCGAATCCTGCCTCGGGCATGGATGTGTCTGATGTCCTTGGGTTGTATGTATTGTATTGTATTGTATGTTAACCGGGGACCTAGAAACGACGGACAGACTCCGTCCCCGCCGCAGCCGCAGTGGCCCACAGCCCCACGACGACTACCGCAGTCCACTTCATCCCTCCGCCGGCCTACACCGAACCCAGGGTTATTGTGCGGTTCGGCCCCCGGTGGACCCCCCAGGGAACGTCTCACACCAGACGAGTGTAACCCCTATGTTTGCGTGGTAGAGTAATGGTGGTGTACCCGTGCGTGGAGAACTTGTTTGCGCAGCAATCGCCGACATAGTGTAACTGAGGCGGAATAAGGGGGACCAGCCCG
Source organism: Schistocerca piceifrons (assembly GCF_021461385.2). Classification (NCBI taxonomy): domain Eukaryota; kingdom Metazoa; phylum Arthropoda; class Insecta; order Orthoptera; family Acrididae; genus Schistocerca; species Schistocerca piceifrons. The sequence continues at coordinate 560,679,700 of NC_060141.1, forward strand.
CATTCGCCGAGGCAGATGGAAAACAGCCTAAAAACCATCCACAGACTGGCCGGCTCACCGGACCTCGACACAAGTCCGCCGGGCGGATACGTGCCGGGGACCAGGCGCTCCTTCCCGCCCGAAAAGCCGTGCGTTAGACCGCATGGCCAACCGGGCGGGCTTGTCCACAGGTTATTTAGGTTTAAGTAGTTCTAAGTCTAGGGGACTGATGACCCCATATGTTAAGTCCCATAGTGCTTAGAGCCATTTGAACCAGTTTTGAATCAAAATGTTATGTACCCACTTCCCTCTACAAGGCCTAGAAATTTGTAACGAGAATTTTCAAACATTCTGAATACACTGCCCAGGAACAATACTGCGACCACCTGTAAAAGGTCTGAATAGCCACCTTTTACAGCGCGGACTGCTACGAGACGTGCAAGAAGATCCTGACAGGGATGTGAAGCCATGACGACTCCAGTGCCGTGGCGAGACGCAGTAAGTTTCTCGGTTGTGAATCCATGGACCGCACAGCCCGATGGAGGTAGTTGCAGAGGTTCCCAATTGGGTTCGAATCCGGGGAGTTTAGTGGCCGAGGGAGTACGGTAAACTCATCCTGGTGCTGTTAGAACCAAGCAGGTACATTGTAAGCTGTGTGACACGTTGCATTGTCCTGCTGGTAGATGCCGTCGTGCCGAGGGAAAACAAACTGCATGTAGGGGAGTACATAGCCCTCCAGGACAGGTGCATGCTTGTGTTCATCCACTGTACCTTCCAGAATGACGAGATCACCCTTACAATGCCACGATAACATTCCGCAGACCATAACGCTTCCTCCTTGTTTGCTGTCTGACGTTTCTCGCTGTATACGCCAACGGCCATCTGTCCGATGTAACATAAAATATGATTCATCTAAAAAGGTCACATGCCGCCACTCCAGTTGCGATACTGACGTGCGAACTCCAGCCTGCGTCACCATTGACCAGCAGTCACGTCGGGTTTATGTACCAGACGCCTGCTGCGGAGGCTCACAAGCAGCAACTCTCGCTGAACAGTCGTTGAGGAGACTCTGTTGGTAGCCCCTTGGTTCATCTGTGCGATCAGTTGCTCAGCAGTTGCACGCCAATTGCCCCGTACGTACCTCCGCAGGCGTCGTTCAACCCTGTCATCCATCTATGCTCCATGGTGCACCACAGTTGCCTCTGTATCAGTTTTGGATAGCCTCATTTTACCATGCACCGTACATATCAACCACGGCGGCATGTGAACAGCTTACAAACTTAGCTGCTTCGGAAATGCTTTCACCTTTCGCCCGAAAGCCAGTGATCATGCCCTTTTGGGCGTCAGATAAATCGCTCCGTTCCCGCATCACGACAACGTCTGCACTATTTTTCGCCTGCCTCCTTCACGTTTTGCCTACCATCCACTTCCACTGCTGCCACCTGTTGTCTATGATTGATTATTGATTGGTTATGGTACGTTAAAGTAGAACATAGGCCGTGGTGACGTTCATATGACTGGACAGCATAGATTACCACTTTGTTAGGCATAGAAAACTGGATTTGTGGACTATGTAGCCTGGATATTCCGAAATTTGATACCGCCGTAGATATTAGTGTTACTGCTGGCAACCGGTTCGTCAACCGGTAAAGCGAAATACTAATAGGGAAGAAGCTTAGCAGCGCCTGTTACAAGCCACCCAGCAACTAGGCTACTCCTAATTACGAGAGAAAAAGTCTGTTTCCTTTTCGCAAAGAAATAGATTACATCATCGCACGCAGAAAACGATAAATCCTGCTCGTTTGCACTGGGGAATGCTGTGGCTGTACCTTTTACCAGACGACAATCAATCACAGCCCGAAGCAATTCTTCGCCTCCAGAATGTAACAAGCACGCTTAACGAGGGGACACAAGGGGCCCAGAGCATAAAAGAAAACCAGTAACGCTCGACATTCCAGTCTTTTTCATCTCGTTTGACGACAAGAATGACGTGTAGTAGCCACAGCCATCAGTTCCCCTAACCTAGAAAATTACTAACATGACGTTTTTAAGAGAGACAAGGACAAAATGCCTTTTTTGGACAACGAGCTTTTAACATCTTCAGTTATAAGGCAGATAGAATAATCACGATGAGTAACAAGATACTCAAAGTGCTATATAAAAAAACGGTTTTCGCTTTCTCGTTAAAGAATGTGGAGCAGATTGTGCAAAACAAGGAGTCTAATGAACTAGGTGCTTGTTAGCTGCCTGCACATGTATTCATGACAGAGAGGAAAGGTGCCGTGTGTCAGGTATTCAGACATAAGAAAATTTTATTGAACCTTTGGTTTTACTTTTCTCTGTCTAGACTCATCAGCTTGTGAACTGGTTTCATGTTCTCCACTTCCAATCCTTATTTATATTTTTTCCCCGCTAGACTCGTCAGTCTGTCGACTGGTTTGATACTGTTCTCTACTTCTACTTCTCATGCCTTCTTCACCCGTAGCGGTAGTCTTTTCATTATTGCAGTCACTGTAACAATTCGCCATAGAATTGTGTATGTATATTTTATTGTAGCACTCTCCATTTAACACTTATTATTGTAGAACCACATTTCACTCATTTCCATTACCTTATCCTCAGGTGTTCCCTCTTCGACTTCCTCATCGTGCTGTGCTTCACCACTTCCTGCACTCAGTACAAGCGCAGCATCTGATGCAGTAACAGCTTTTAGTAAGATCCCATACTTTATATCCTCGTATACAGTGTTGGAGGACGTCCAGGACGGAAAATATATCACCACCACTAGCAACACCACCACCACCACCACCACCATCATCATCATGTGTGCGTATTAGGCTTTGTTTGTTAAGCCTATTTATAGACATACGTCTAAGTCCTCCCAATAAGTTTTGTGTCACCCTGTGTATCTTCCTCCCGTTAGTTTGTATTTTGTGGTACTGTTGGTACACTATCATCCTCCACCTTAGTGATGTGCTGTTTCCATTTCCTTCCGTACTCTTTTTCGTTTAGAGACATTAATCCTAATTACGGTATTATTTCTGTATTAAGCTTTCGACTTCGTCTCGTGTATCTTGGTATGTCACTGACACACCTCATTCATGCACTCTATATTCTTAGTGTATACTTTTTTGTCGTTATGAAAGTTCCGCTTCCGTACATTACACCTGGGAGTAAAAATGTTTCACAAATAGTCTAAAGTGTCTCTTCCTTTATTTTCTTTTTTATGGTCCGTCCAACAGTGCTAATCATTAAGATAAATTTCTCTCTCACGTTGGAAGAAAATTTCATCTTCATATATTATACTGAATTCTAAATATTTAAAATTTGTCACTTGTGTTACCATTTTCTCATTTACTGCAATTTTGGATCTATTTTGTTTCATAAAATGCCGTTGCCTTCATTTTGTTGTTAGATATCTAAAGTAAATACAATACAGAGTCTTTGTAGTTGGCATACTGCTCTTTGAAGGTTATTCTCACCGTTGCGGGAATTACCTGGTCATCTACAATTTCCTTCGTTAGTACATAGCCTGGAGTTTTGTAATAAAAAAAGTAGAATAGTTGTTCATTTATTAGTTCCAAAAAGATTTGGTTTACGCAGATATTTTAAAGTACACGGCATGAAATGCAACTTTGTCTTAAACATAGGTAGGTGGTCTGTATTTTGATTAGTTTTGCCTAAAAAAGCTTCATATGTATTTTTTACGACTGTCGTTAAAGGTTTGGGGGATCCCCTGTTGTCAGATATCTAACAGAACGTACTTCTTTTAACACGATCAAAGAAATTACAATTTAGAAAATGAAATGGGACAGTCTGGTTGTCCATCTATGTACGTTTCTGTAGCTAGTAATAGTTCCTTACTTCCGAAAATTGTCGTGAGTGTGTTATCATCCTCTGATTACGCTAAAGCCAGAAAACGCTTTATTGAATCTATTCCTTAACATCTGGAAACAGTTACAAGTTATATACGTAGGTATATCGAAACCAGGCTGGTAAAAGGCCTTCTTTTATTTTTTGTATGATAGTAATAGTGTTGCAAATAAAGCAGATTGCCAGCAAATCCCGCGAAACCCGCGACAGTTAACATATAGATCAGGAGAGAGGACATGACAGACTGAAACTTTGATTTTGGGCTATATTATGCCCCTGGGTAGCTTATTTGGTTAGTGCGCTGCCTGCAAAAGGTAAGGATCTGCATATAATTTACATCTCTCAGCAAGTTTCATAAGTCTATTTTGACATCGAAGTAACCATTCTATTGGTTGCGTTCTGATTTACTTATTTCTCACTCTTTCTGTCTCGCCTGTCGACGACGAATACACGAAATGTTTTCTCGTGCCTGTCTTCCCTCTTGGATTCTACATATAGGTAGTGAGAAATCTGTATCCTCATTTTTTACGATCACGCCAAAGATTTAACACCTGTAGGTCTCTTTTATGAAACGAATCTTTTCCTCGTTCAAAAATCTAGGTAGTATGGGAGTAGGTAGTAGGTAGTGTGAATCTAGGTAGTATGAATTAAAAGTTGTGAAACATAGGGAAAATAATACTTTCTTATATAACAGTTACAATATTTTATCAGGAACGCGCAGTAAGATCAGAACAGCTGTATGTAGGTCTTACGTCTAAGCTTGTAAGACCATAGAGATAGAGGAAACTGGAATTCTGAGATGAGAAGTAGGGCACTCAAGTGAAGTGGAGAAAATCATACTTTTTCAGAAAACTGCAAAACTTTTTGTTCTGGAAGTAACTCCACAAAACTCTGTTATAATACTCCCATATTCAGCAAACAGAACGGTTTCAGACTCTCGGAAAGTACAAAGAGAACGAGAATAAAGTGGCCCGAATGTTGATCCCTGTGGCAGACTAGTCTTGTAGTAGAAAAACACCTTTGAGAAAGTACGTCAGAATTTCTCATCAAGTCCTGCTGTTGTTCAAGGTTTACTCCACAAACTCGTGCTAGAAATGTAGAATGTTATGTAGAATGTTATTGTTTACTGCTTCGTACACGACGGTAAGCAGAGATAGGCTATATAGTAGTGGATCAGCTGTTGTAGGGAAGCTGGGCGAGAGCAGAAATGATTAGCGAAAGCATAAATACAGTGTAGTGAACAGAAGTTTTACTTAATTTGTGGCTCTCTCCAAGCTTTACGAAGAGATTTGACAAAAGAAGAAACGGCAATAAAGTCCAGCTATTAGCGTCGTGGAGTGTGAGGCTCCCACTAATAATGCCTGAGCAAACTGTTGAGGACTGCCACTGAGACTGGGCCCTGCAACTGTCACCGGCCATTCCGTATCGTGATGGCCAAAGACGCCCGTAGTCGCAGCCGCAGAAGGTGTGGCGCAGTGGACGCGCATCGTTGGATCCGCCGGGTCCCTGAGCGACCGCAATCGGCGTCTGTCGGAAAGCATTTCCGTTGCCAACCGTGGGAGGCCGGTGAAGGTAATATCGATCTATGATACCGCTAAATGTATAACGAGAATAAACTGGACAAAACATTGAACCCTGTGGTAGACAGACCAATTTCTATAGGAGAGACACCTTCGAGTAAATGCTTCAGAATTTCTTAACCGAATCCAGTTGGTGTTCAAGGTTGACTTCACACGCACGTGCTACACGTCGCCGTTTTCTCTTTTTGCGGATCGCCGTAGGTTCCGAAACGACGGCGATTTGTAAACGCCCGGTCGGTGAGAAGTGGCTGGCGTACCCGGCTGGGCGCGGTCGGCGGCGGTAATTGCGTGTGCCCGCTGCTCCCCCAAGGACGCGCCTGGCACCGCCAGACGTGCGCTGCGCTGCATACCAGCCGCGCTGGCGCCCCACGTGGTCCCCCACGTGCACGCGAGGCGCGACGCCAGCGGGGCTGGTACCGACTGGTGGGGCGCCAGAGGCGGTATTCACGGAGCACTGGCCGGTCCCATACTACACTACTGGCCATTAAAATTGCTACATCAAGAAGAAACGCAGATGATAAACGGGTATTCATTGGACAAATACACTCCTGGAAATTGAAATAAGAACACCGTGAATTCATTGTCCCAGGAAGGGGAAACTTTATTGACACATTCCTGGGGTCAGATACATCACATGATCACAGAACCACAGGCACATAGACACAGGCAACAGAGCATGCACAATGTCGGCACTAGTACAGTGTATATCCACCTTTCGCAGCAATGCAGGCTGCTATTCTCCCATGGAGACGATCGTAGAGATGCTGGATGTAGTCCTGTGGAACGGCTTGCCATGCCATTTCCACCTGGCGCCTCAGTTGGACCAGAGTTCGTGCTGGACGTGCAGACCGCGTGAGACGACGCTTCATCCAGTCCCAAACATGCTCAATGGGGGACAGATCCGGAGATCTTGCTGGCCAGGGTAGTTGACTTACACCTTCTACAGCACGTTGGGTGGCACGGGATACATGCGGACGTGCATTGTCCTGTTGGAACAGCAAATTCCCTTGCCGGTCTAGGAATGGTAGAACGATGGGTTCGATGACGGTTTGGAGGTACCGTGCACTATTCAGTGTCCCTTCGACGATCACCAGTGGTGTACGGCCAGTGTAGGAGATCGCTCCCCACACCATGATGCCGGGTGTTCGCCCTGTGTGCCTCGGTCGTATGCAGTCCTGATTGTGGCGCTCACCTGCACGGCGCCAAACACGCATACGACCATCATTGGCACCAAGGCAGAAGCGACTCTCATCGCTGAAGACGACACGTCTCCATTCGTCCCTCCATTCACGCCTGTCGCGACACCACTGGAGGCGGGCTGCACGATGTTGGGGCGTGAGCGGAAGACGGCCTAACGGTGTGCGGGACCGTAGCCCAGCTTCATGGAGACGGTTGCGAGTGGTCCTCGCCGATACCCCAGGAGCATCCGTGTCCCTAATTTGCTGGGAAGTGGCGGTGCGGTCCCCTACGGCACTGCGTAGGATCCTACGGTCTTGGCGTGCATCCGTGCGTCGCTGCGGTCCGGTCCCAGGTCGACGGGCACGTGCACCTTCCGCCGACCACTGGCGACAACATCGATGTACAGTGCAGACCTCATGCCCCACGTGTTGAGCAATTCGGCGGTACGTCCACCCGGCCTCCCGCATGCCCACTATACGCCCTCGCTCAAAGTCCGTCAACTGCACATACGGTTCACGTCCACGCTGTCGCGGCATGCTACCAGTGTTAAAGACTGCGATGGAGTTCCGTATGCCACGGCAAACTGGCTGACACTGACGGCGGCGGTGCACAAACGCTGCGCAGCTAGCGCCATTCGACGGCCAACACCGCGGTTCCTGGTGTGTCCGCTGTGCCGTGCGTGTGATCATTGCTTGTACAGCCCTCTCGCAGTGTCCGGAGCAAGTATGGTGGGTCTGACACACCGGTGCCAATGTGTTCTTTTTTCCATTTCCAGGAGTGTATATTATTCTAGAACTGACATGTGATTACATTTTCACGCAATTTGCGTGCATATATCCTGAGAAATCAGTACCCAGAACAACCACCTCTGGCCGTACTAACGGCCTTGATGCGCCTGTGCATTGGGTCAAACAGAGCTTGGATGGCTTGTACAGGTACAGCTGCCCATGTAGCTTCAACACGATACCACAGTTCATCAAGAGAAGTGACTGGCCTATTGTGACGAGCCAGTTGCTCGGCCACCTCTGATCTGATGTTTTCAATTGGTGAGAGATCTGAGATCTGGAGAATGTGCTGGCCAGGGCAGCAGTCGAACATTTTCTGTATCCAGAAAAGCCCGTACAGGACCTGTAACATGCGGTCGTGCATTATCCTGCTGAAATGTAGGGTTTCGCAGAGATCGAATGAAGGGTAGAGCCACGGGTCGTTACACATCTGAAATGTAACGTCCACTGTTCAAAGTGCCGTCAATGCGAACAAGAGGTGACCAAGACGTGTAACAAATGGCACCCCATACCATCACACCGGGTGATACGCCAGTATGGCGATGACGAATACACGCTTCCAATGTGCGTTCACCGCGATGTCGCTAAACACGGATGCGACCATCATGATGCTGTAAACAAAACCTGGATTCATCCCAAAAAGTGACGTTTTGTCATTCGTGTACCCAGGTTCGTCGTTGAGTACACCATCGCAGGCGCTCCTGTCTGTGATGCAGCGTCAAGGGTAACCGTAGCCATGGTCTCCGAGCTGATAGTCCATGCTGCTGCAAACGTCGTCGAACAGTTCGTGCAGATGGTTGTTGTCTTGCAAACGTCCCCATCTGTTGACTCAGGGATCGAGACGTGGCTGCACGATCCGTTACAGCCATGCGGAGAAGATGCCTGTCATCTTGACTGCTTGTGATACGAGGCCGTTGGGATCCAGCACGGCGTTCAGTATTACCCTCCTAAACCCACCGATTCCATATTCTGCTGACAGCCATTGGATCTCGACCAACGCGAGCAGCAACGTCGCGATACGATAAACCGCAGTCGCGATATTCTACAATCAGACCTTTATCAAAGTCGGAAACGTGATGGTACGCATTTCTCCTCCTCACACGAGGCATCACAACAACGTTTACCAGGCAACACCGGTCAACCGCTGTTTGTGTATGAGAAATCGGTTGGAAACTTTCCTCATGTCACCACATTGTAGGTGTCGCCACCGGCGCCAACCTTGTGTGAATGCTCTGAAAAGTTAATCATTTCAATATCACTGCATCTTCTTCCTGTCGGTTAAATTTCGCGTCTGTAGCACTTCACCTTCGTGGTGTAGCAATTTTAATGGCCAGAAGTGTAGGGGTTCATCGCAAGTGTTGCACGGCACAGTGCGTGGGAAGAACTCACAAAAGCCTGAAGAGTTTGTGGTATTTGCCAAATATCAGGGAAAGACTCAATTAGAAACAGTGTAACTCGACAGGACATGCCACATTTCGTTAGTGGTCATGACCGTTACCAGCAATACGTATTTGAAACTGGGAAACAGTACTGAGAAATGTATGAGTATGGAATGGACGGGAGTCCCGAGCACATTTGATGTTACAGATCCACTAAACTGTGACTTTCCGGTAAGAGTGATTTCTACTAATGCTATTTTTTGGTAACTGGTATTTTTAGTTGTGTTTTATCACAGATTCGAATCACATTTTACGAATTCACAACTTGTATCCCTTTGCATTACAGCACGTTAAAATGTCCCTCCTGTTATTTATCACCGTAGCAATAACACCGAAATTAGTCACAAGTACTAACTACTAACAGAAATTTTGTGGTAAGTATATCTGCTAACCATAGCTGGAGTCTCGATCGGTGTCGGTCGAATTTTGACTTGTTCTACACGCCTACATCACGCATTCTTCGACAGCCAGTGAGCGTTCTGTAGTGTGCCTTGCGCTCTGCTATGAATGTTGTACCCAATGTGAGCATTACAAGTGATTGTAGCCAGATACATACTGAGTTTCTATTCCATTAGTTGCGAGCTAATGGTGACGATAAGCGACAACTTCTGCACAAGAAAGCAACAGACGTAATTTGCAGTATACACTCTTTCTTTAAGCGCAGAGCTTGTGTGTGTGCTTTATCACAGCCGTCGCTTGCATGCCGCAACAATGCAATCCCCGTCCACGTCTCAACATGCGAGAACTGCCGCCGTTCGTGGATCGGGCTACCAAATACACTGAAGAGCCAAAGAAATTGGCACACCTCCCTAATAACGGCTGGGGCCCCCGCGAGCATGCAGATGTGTCGCAAGACGACGTGGCATGGACTCGACAAATGTCTGAAGTAGTGCTGGAGGGAACTGACGCCATGAATCCTGCGGGGTTGTCCAAAAATCTGTAAGAGTACGAGAGAGTGGAGATCTCTTCTGAGCAGCACATTCCAAGCCATCCTAGACATGCTCAATAATGTTCCACGACTGGGGAGTTTGGTGGGCTGCGGAAGTGCTCAGAAGAGTGCTCCTGGACCCAGTCTCTACCAGTTCTGGTCGTGTGGGATGTTGCATTGTCCTGCTGGAATTGCCAAAGTCTGTCGGAATGCACAATGGACATGAAGGGACGCAGGCCATGAGACAGGATCCTTACGTACTTGTCACCCGTCATATCACTCACATGCGCCACACCGTTATAGCGCCTCCACCAGCTTGAAAAATACCCTACTGACATGCAGGATCCATGGATTCATGAGGTTGTCTCCACACCTGTACACGTCCATCCGCTCGATACAATTTGAAACGAGACTCGTCCGACCAGGCAACATGTTTCCAGTTATCAACAGTCCACTGTCGGTGTTGATGGGCCCATGCAAGGCGTAAAGCTTCGTGTCGTGCAGTCATCAAGGGTACACGACCGGCCTTCGGCTCCGAAAGGCCACATCGGTGATGCTTCGTTGAATGGTTCGCACGCTGACACTTATTAATGGCCCACCACTGAAATCTGCAGCAATGCGCGGAAGGAGACTTCCAACGACTTGTTGAGCCTATGCCACGTCGAGTTACTACACTACGCCGGGCAAAAGCAGGTCCAACACTATATTAGGAGATGTGCCATGACTTCTGTCACTTTCAGAGTGGTTCGTAATCCCTGAATAACTATAAATTCTAACGTAATGTTTTATTCAACGTCAGAAAAGCGAAAGGAAACGAAACTCTACAATCACGCTTAATAATTGGGCGAACAAGTCGCTACGATCCAGCTCTCGTATGCGGACCGCCTTCAACACTCGCGGTCGGCGCTCCTGTCTTCTGTTTCGACAATGGTGACGCGGCCGCGGTAACCACGGAAACAATTGGTGTTAAGCCTTTGAACTGCGCTGCTGTTCTGCTTGGTTTGCACTGCGCTCTACGAGTTGGCCGCCGACCTGCTCCTATGGTAAGTCGCCGCTAGCGTCTGCAGCGCTGCACTATTCTCGGTCCGACGCTGGTGTCAGAGAGCGCTGCGTCAGTCGCACGGTTTGCATGCATATCTTCATAAGTACTGTTGACTAGACATGCTGAGAATAAATGCGCTCATCTCTTGTATCTATCACACACATTTTCACGAAAATGAGCATTTCTATGAGTTTTGCGATAACTGCTGGCAGTGAAAGACTCTTTTAGGTCATGTGAAATGGGCGATAATGGCCGAGGGCTTTGAGCAGTGACGTAACGGCAACGACTTCTGTGGCGTACCTTCTTTGTGCGTATTTTGAATTTAATTCCTTTATAACGTTATTATTTGCGATACTTTCGTTGGTTTCGAAACAATTTGTTTTTGTAACCTCGGCTGTGTATGAGAAACAAAATACTGCCCCTTTCATTTCGGCGGATATATTAATTCATTATCGAGTGGGTCAAGAGCGAGGTCCGATTCCACCCGTCCGTACTGACGCATGAAGTTTTGTATGACGTCATATGAGCGTTCTCTTATTGAATGTTATCTGTGCTTGTCTTAGCTTCTCGTGTACCGTTACCAACAATTTTTGTAAACAGCAGGCATGGCTTAAATTGGTGATAGCGAAACAAGTAGCGTTTATATTTCTATTTTTTTACATAAACACTCTGGTGTTTATTTCTGAATTGTGCATGATTTCTGAGGGTAGGGCTAGGTAGGAACTTTAGTACGAAAGATAAATTTCAGCGAGTGAAACGACTAGTAACTACAAATATAATGTTGTTTCTTACAAATTAATGGCTGTTTATATAATATGGCGAGTTTTTTCATAGTGAATTAGCCAGGAACGTTGTTGAGATGTCGCGCAAATGTAATCAATTGTTCCAGTACTTGTACTGCTGTTATTAGTGTTGGCTCTCTTTTGAGTTTTTTATGTGGTTTGTAGTAATGGTCTAGTTAAATGGCATTGAGTCTTTGGTATATATTAGTTACTTATTCAGTTTATGGTTACTGGCTTGTTAGTTCGTTTTTATTTTGACTTCAGTTTTTTTAAATGCACCGGCGTTTTATTTCTGTTTTTGTGAAGGAATATTTTTTGTGTTGTTTTGATTAGTTCGTTCTTTCCTGTGGTGTATATCGTAACCCTGTTTTCGTTTGTATTATATTCGTCAAGAGAAGAACGCGACTGAAATTTTACACATTTTTTCGGTTTATTGTATTAGTTCGTGTAGTTTTTCGGTTACGTGGTTTTTTCTTTGTTAGGAGAGAAGTAGGGAGGTACGTGTTACAACTGTCTCCGATTGAGATTTATAGGTCTAGCGTAAGTTGCGATTATTCTTCCGGTTCTTTTTTTATATTTTCGTCTGCTTTTGTTTGGAAGAATTTGTGTGTGTTGTTACTCGATATTTTCATTTCCTTGTGGACGTATGTGGTATCCGTGTCACCGTTTGAACTATACAGGGTGTTACAAAAAGGTACGGCCAGACTTTCAGGAAACATTCCTCACACACAAATAAAGAAAAGATGTTATGTGGACATGTGTCCGGAAGCGCTTAATTTCCATGTTAGAGCTCATTTTCGTCAGTATGTACTGTACTTCCTCGATTCACCGCCAGTTGGCCCAATTGAAGGAAGGTAATGTTGACTTCGGTGCTTATGTTGACATGCGACTCATTGCTCCACAGTACGTAGCGTCGACAGGTTAGTGTTCATCACGGACGTGGTTTTGCAGTCAGTGCAATGTTTACAAATGCGGAGTTGGCAGATGCCCATTTGATGTATGGATTAGCACGGGGCAATAGCAGTGGCGCGGTACGTTTGTATCGAGACAGATTTCCAGAACGAAGGTGTCCCGACAGGAAGACGTTCGAAGCAATTGATCGGCGTCTTAGGGAGCACGGAACATTCCAGCCTATGACTCGCGACTGGGGAAGATCTAGAACGACGAGGAAACCTGCAATGGACGAGGCAATGCTTCGTGCAGTTGATGATAACCCTAATGTCAGCGTCAGAGAAGTTGCTGCTGTACAAGGTAACGTTGACCACGTAACTGTATGGAGAGTGCTACGGGAGAACCAGTTGTTTCCGCACCATGTAGAGCGTGTGCAGGCACTATCAGCAGCTGATTGGCCTCCACGGGTACACTTCTGCGAATGGTTCATCCAACAATGTGTCAGTCCGAATTTCAGTGCAAATGTTCTCTTTACGGATGAGGCTTCATTCCAACGTGATCAAATTGTAAATTTTCACAGTCAACATGTGTGGGCTGACAAGAATCCGCACGCAATTGCGCAATCACGTCATCAACACAGATTTTCTGTGAACGTTTGGGCAGGCATTGTTGGTGATGTATTGATTGGGCCCCATGTTCTTCCACCTACGGTCAATGGAGCACGTTATCATGATTTAATAAGGGATACTCTACCTGTGCTGCTAGCACATGTGCCTTTACAAGTACGATACAACATGTGATTCATGCACGATGGAGCTCCTGCACATTTCAGTCGAAGTGTTCGTACGCTTCTCAACAACAGATTCGGTGACCGATGGATTGGTAGAGGCGGACCAATTCCATGGCCTCCACGCTCTCCTGACACCAACCCTCTTGACTTTCATTTATGGGGGCATTTGAAAGCTCTTTTCTACGCAACCCAGGTACTCTTGGTGCTCGTATTGAGGACGGCTGTGATACAATACGCCATTCTCCTGGGCTGCATCAGCGCATCAGGGATTCCATGCGACGGAGGGTGGATGCATGTATCCTGGCTAACGGAGGACATTTTGAACATGTCCTGTAACAAAGTGTTTGAAGTTACGCTGGTACGTTCTGTGATTTGAAGAGAAGTAATAAAATGAGCTCTAACATGGAAAGTAAGCGTTTCCAGACACATGTCCACATAACATATTTTCTTTCTTTGTGTGTGAGGAATGTTTCCTGAAAGTTTGGCCGTACCTTTTTGTAACACCCTGTATAGCTCAAGAAAAGATTTTGAGCCCAACTGTCCGATTTTTCTATTGCCTAATTGTATTAATTTATTGGCTTTCGTGTGCACCATTTCTCACTTCTTGGGGGGGAGGGGTTGGAGGGAGTAGGGGATCTCAGCTGGGAAAGGGGGGTGGGGGGCCGGACCTTCTATCGCCATCTTAGAATGACATGAACACAGTGGTCTGGAACAGTCTGAAAATCTTGTAAGGGAGTTGCATGGGAGGTATACTCAGATATAATTAAAAAAAAAGTTCCATACGTAGCGCCGTTTGCAAGTTATTTAGTACTGAAGTTACCCAATGAGATCGTAGTTCGCGCAAATTCGAGCAGCCTGCCAGTGAGAGTGTCGTCAAACGTGTTCTTCGTTTTGTTTCCTCAAACCGAATAAAAACAGCTTTTTGTTAATCGAGCTTAAAGTTATCACTGAAAAAGGCTCTTTTGACTGGTAATGAGCATTTGAAGAAGTGTCAATTTACCGACCCACAAATGTCAGTGCATTACTGCATTTCAGAGCATGCAAGTGCTTGAATTTGCGCTCGCAATGACTTGGTTGGCTAACTTCAACGTTAAATAGACCTGAAACGGCGCAAGGTATCGATTTTTTTCTTAACGGTTATTTCTCAGCACAACCTCCCCTGCAACTTTTTTACAAGCTTTCCAGACTGTTTCTGACCACCCTGTAGAGGTATAGCGTAATGCGCAATTCCATTTGCTGGGTTTGTTGGGGTTTGTGTGGTATCCCTGTCTTCATTTGAACCACATAAGTCAAGGGAATTATTCGAGTCCAGTTTTGCATTTTCTCTATATTTTCGTTCTGTTTATTCTAGATAAAATTGCGTGATCTATTTTTCGAAGTCTAGATGGCTGTGGAATGACCTTATCTTTATCTAGCTTTTATTTTAAGTTTGTCGAAGCCCATAACCCCCTCATTCCCGCGATTGTCTCGTTATTTCGTTTTCTTTGCTGATTAAAATACTTTGCGTGTATTTAGTTTGTTTATGAACGCAGGTTTAGCTTGTCGCCGCCATCTTGAAGAATGTACAAGGTACGTTCAGTAAGCAATGCAACATATTTTTTCGTCGGCCAATTTCAGTTGAAAAAATGCGGAGTTTGTTGTGGGACATCGTGGAACATTCCCGCTATAATTTCACGTAGTTCCGGCGGCATATGTAACGTTCAAAATGGCGGTAGTAGCGGATGTGCGTTCCAAGCAGAGAGCTCTTATTGAGATTCTTTTGGCGGAAAACCAGACCATCGTAGACATTCATAGACGACTGCACAAAGTCTTCGGAGACATGGCAGTGGACAAAAGCATGCTCAACCGCTGGGTGAGGTGTATGTCAGCATCGCATCAAGATCTGTGCTACGACCATGAAACTGAAGAAACGACTTCGGCGTTTTTGTTGTCATCAAAAAATGCAAACGAACTTCTGCGTCTCCATGACAACGCAAGGCATCTGCGCACCGGAGAGGAGCTGACAAAACTTCATTGGACTGTTCACCTTCATCCACCTAACAACCCAGATCTCGCAACTGCCAACTTCCATCTGTACGGCCCAATGAAGTAGGCACTCTGCGGGAATAAGCTCATGGATGACAGAGAGGTTATTGATGAAGCAAGAAGTTGGCTCAGACATGTGGCACAGCGGCCCTACCAGTAATGCGCCGTAAGGCCGTCGCATTGAACGGGGATAATGTTGAAAACCTGAGTTTTGTAGCCAAAAGAGTGGCGAATAATATGGTGTATTCGGAATCCTGAAGAAAACAAACGTGTTTTCAGAAGATGAAAAGTTGCGTTACTTATTGAAAGTCCTTTGTAACTGACCTGTTGTTAAATTTAATCTGTGGTTGGTTTAGTAACTAAGGTATAGGATCGTCTTTACATGTAATCTGACGTCATTGGTCAGAGGAGACTGATAGAGTTTGGCCTTACTCTGTACCCCGTCGCCGGCCTCTGTGGCCGAGCGGTTCTAGGCGCTTCAGTCCGTAATCGCGCTGCTGCTACAGTCTCAGCTTCGAATCCTGCCACGGGCATGGATGTGTGTGATGTCCTTAGGTTAGTTAGGTTTAAGTAGTTCTACGTTCTAGGGGACTGATGACCACAGATGTTAAGTCCCATAGTGCTCAGAGCCATTCGAACCATGTTACAACAGTTGACAGATGTAAGCTATCTTAATGTGCTGTAGTACTTGCTGAAAAATTGTGGAGCTGAAGTACCACCTGTAACGAAAGCATTCGCGTATTTTGACGAATTGCTTTATCAGTTCTGTACTTGCATCGGAACGTCATAAATACATAATACATGTACAAACTGTATGATGTACAAACTGTATGACTGCATTCAAATATTACAGCACATGTAATACGAAAAATTCACTAGACATTCATCTACAAGCATGAACATAATTTTATGGCATATATACGTATGTGAATCCGCTGCTGATGGTACGAGAGCTATTCGGAAAGTAAGGTCCGATCGGTCGCGAAATGGAAACGACTATGACAATCCGATAAAGCTTTGCACAGATGTGTTGGGTAGTGTCTCTAGTATAACCCCAGTGACCATCACGTCGCTCTTCCCATTTCTGAGCTCGCAGTGAGTGCGTAAAGATGTCTAGAAAATAGTGTCTGCCGCCAAGTACGAGGGCCTGGTGAGAAATTTCGCCTGAAGCTATGCAGCTAACATTACATAACTGTCGTGCTGTTTCTTCTTCAAGACCATTCTCCGCCGCATTCTGCAGGGGCAATGAAGATGCTCCTGCATCGTTGTCAATTGGAAATGTTTGACTACCCACAATACAGCCCGTAATTGTCTTCCTCTGAGTTTCATCTCTGCTCACATGAACCGCTGGCTATGAAGACAACATTTTGGCACAAGACAACGAGCCGTAGGCTAGCGTAGAGAAGTGGCGGAAAGCACTGGCGGCTGCCTTCTATAGCGAGGGTATTGGAAAGTTGGTACAACGCTACGATACACGTCTAAGTCGGATCGGCGACTATGGAGATAAGTAGCTGCAAGGTGTATCTAACTGTTGCAAATAAAACATTTTAGATTTTTACCGTGGTTTCCATTTCCCGACCTATCGGACCTTACTTTCCGAATAGCCCTCGTATATTGTAGCATCTGAAGCTTTCCGAGCTCTGCGGAATGCTGTGGATATTCAGACACAGTGAAAGAAATACAGTTCGCTCGAAATATTTCATCGCTAGTAGCTCCGCACATAGCAATTTAAGCTTAGCAGTAACGCCGCAACGTACCAGCTGGTTCCCATCTTCCTGCCGTCGCGTGGAGTGAAACTGGCAGGTACGTACTGACGCCTTTAGATGTTTCAGTACGAGCGCTTCACGTCCAATGTAATGCAACGTTTTAGCGACGTTCTTCATCGTACTCTGCCACGTGGTAGATCGTTGGTGCGACAGATGTCGTGTCAGACACGGTATGGATTAGGAAACACCGTTGGAGAGCCCCCAAAAAACGTTTGGAGGTTTTAGGCTCGATTTATGAGACAGGGAAATATTTTAAAATGACTGGGTCAGCGTTCATGAATAACGCAAAACATAGGTAATTGTTTTTTTCTTGCTTTAAGGCTGCAGAACAGACCGCAGCCGCAGAAATTCATGCCTACAACAACATGGCGCAGGGGACAAAGTCAGGCTGACCTCATTTAGCTGTATGAAAGTAGTCCTTAAGAGAGTTATATAACGCTGTGCGTTAACAATATATGTTATTAACATCATAAAACCGTAATGATGGAAGACGTGGACAAGACAGATTGTGGACAGAGGGGCGTAAGATGGAGACATATTTAGTAGCACATCTACGTCTGTGCTCAGCCTCTCTATGTATTGTGCCAGATAATCAGCCATCACAAACATAGTTTTGAGGTGTCGTCTCCAGCACACGCAGCATGATTCCAAACAGAGCACCCAACACAGCAATACCACAATTTTTTGTCCTTATCAACTTCTCCAGAGATGCAACGTATCTTAATAGGTACTACTTGCCGGTATTGACTTCAGCGAGCTGTTGAACTGGTTATCGTAATTATCGGGGTCATCATCACAAATGCCGGCCGGGGTGGCCGAGCGGTTCTAGGCGCTACAATCTGGAACCGCGCGGCCACTACGGTCGCAAGTTCGAATCCTGCCTCGGGCATGGATGTGTGTAATGTCCTTAGCTTAGTTAGGTTTAAGTAGTTCTAAGTTCTAGGGGACTGATGACCTCAGAAGTTAAGTACCATAGTGCTCAGAGCCAGCCATCATCACAAATGCTGGAAATCCTCGATGACTCTGGTGTTTCCTCCTTAGCTCCACCTTTCTTTTTCTTCTTTCATGGCTGCTCAGTCAGGCATCCCCGTACAGATTTCCCTTTCTTGTTCAACAATCCAAGTCTATTGTTTCTTTTCATTCCTTATTTTATTCTTGATTCCAGATACTCCCGGTTTCTTTCTCGCAGTGATCCACACTTGCTTTCTTTCAGTGCACCATTACTACAGCGTGCTATGAAATACTATCGCCATAAGATTATGTCTGTCAAATCGCCGAATTCAGAAATAAAGTCTATGCAACGATACAACGAACTGCTGATTTTAATAATATATTCAAATAAAAACAAACTAGTAATAACTGTAAGCTTGGCTACCAACTTTCCGTCTGCTGATAACAAGAAACCGACCACATTTGTTCGTGACTAATTTGAGGAACGTTCTGGACAGTTAGAGCCAATGATTTGGCCACCCAGATCGCCCGGCACGAATCCCATCGAACATTTATTGGACGTAATCGAGAGCCCAGTTCGTACACAAACTCCTGCACCAGAAATACTTCCGCAGTTATGGACAGCTATAGAGGCAGCATGACCCAGTATTTTTGCAGGGGACTTCCAACGACTTGTTGAGTCCACGCCGCGTCGAGTTGCTGCATTGTGACGTACAAACGAAGTCCGACACGATATTAGGAAATATCCCACGACTTTTGTCACCACAGTGTGTGCAGCATTTTTCACTTTAAACTGTTCTGGACCGATTCTCGTCGATACTTGACACTTGCAACTGTTTCCAATGACGTATCATTGATTCTGGCGTCAACCATTTTGGCTTGTCGTTTAGTTTTTCATTTTGCATAACTTTTTTAATGGTTGTGCATCAACGCTGTCTCTTAGCACTCATCTTCTCAAGTGTTCTTTTATTTATAACATTATGCTCATGACGTGTGCTTCCTTTGTATAGCGGTATTGCATGTGAACTGTCTTGTAGACTGCGTCCTTTACCAACCAGTTCTTTTACATACGAGTGTCATCCACAAAGTAAGTTCCGTTTCTATTTCTATCCGTGGCAGCGCTACAATCGCAATTCGGAGCATGGGCGGCAGTTACTCTGACTCAAGGAGAAGACATGTACTCCATTTTCAGATCGCTGCTGCCGACGTGTGCTTTGTAGTGCTTCTTTATATCGTCAGCCGTAATTGAAAATGCCGCCGCGTGTGAAATCAGATCTCTTATTCGTTTTCTAAATGAAAAGTAAGTTAAACCAAAGGAAATTCATCGGTAAATCTGCGAGGTTTATGGAAAAAATGATTAGAGTGATTCAATGGTTAGAAGATGGGTCACACTGTTCAATGAAGGACGTGATCAAGTGCACGGTGAAGAACGAAGAGGACGCCCGTCTGTGGTTACTGATGTACTGGTTCACACAATTGAAGAGAAGATTAAGCACAATCGTAAGTTTACACTTAGTGTCCTAACTATAGATGTTCCGCAAATCTCACGATCACTAATTCATGAAATCATGAAATTGTTACTGAAAAACTGAAATTTCGAATACTTTTCTCACATCGGGTAATCAAAATTCTTACTGAACAACACAAAAAAAAAAAAAAAACGGATGGGCAGTGCACTTCAGTTTTCGACACGCTACAACGAAGAAGGCGATGGTTTTCTTTCTCCGATAGTCACGGGGGATGAAACTTGGATATCGTAAGACACCTCTGAAACAAAACGGCAATCGATGGAATGGAGCCACACTTCATCCCCTATGAAGGTTAAGCCTGTGCAAATCTTGACGTCTCGGAAAGTCAAGTGCACCGTTTCTTGGGACAGGAAAGGCATTTTGCTGATTCATTTCTTACCACGAGGCGAAACAATCAATGAACATGGTTCCTGCGAGACCATTAAGAAATTGCGCCGCACAATACAGAACAAGCGCCGAGGGTTACTGTCAAAAGGTGGTTTTCTTTTCCACGATAATGCGCGACCTCACACGGCGAATGCGACCAAACTACTCTTACCGGAATTTCACTGGGACGCCTTTGATCTTCATACGTACAGCCCGGACCTCGCTCGTAGCGACTTTATCTCTTCTTACACCTAAAATCTGTCCTTGCTGGTCAACACTTCAACGATGATGAGCTGAAAGAACATGTTACCACATGCCTGAATACACAGGCGCCAACCTTCATTGAAGAGGGCATACAAAAACTTGCTCTACGCTATGACGACTGCCTGCAAAATTTCGGAAGCTGTGTAGTAAAGTAGTTTAACAGTTGTAGATTTTTGTACAATAAATATTTTTTCTGTATCTGTATACGTTTGTTTTCTATAATCAAACGAAACTTACTTTCTGGACATACCTAATATAATGTGAGTAGTAACGGCCCTCTGACACTTTCTTTTTAGCATTCTGTAAAACCCTTCAATTTTTATGATGTTTTTCCGTGAAAGACAACATGCAACATCTCCGCTCGATATTACTGCTGGAAACATGATGATGAGGTCTGATTGCAACAGCCACACGCTTCAGGCACACGTTGAGAATATTGTATCCTTCCGCATTGAGTTCTCTATAGCTGTGTCCCTTAGACAGACATATTGCACGCACATAGGTCTGTTGATAACACATCTATTGCCATGAGGATCGCTACGGTGTTAATAGTCTGCCGAGCTATTGGGAATGATTAATTACTTATTTTTTTCGGATGCTGTAATATATTTTATTAACTGTCACTGTGGAGTGTGGACCACAGTCTATCACAAGCACTATGAAAATAGCGACAGACATTTAAAGCAGAATAAAACACCCTCTCACATTATGTACATCTCCATGCAAGTTCTCCCTCAGCCTGCCTTCACCCCTTCGTGCCAGGCCGTTCTTGAGTCATTGTCCTTGAAGGCTAGCCAATCAGAGGCCAGGATAGGCAATGCTTCAATTTACCGGCGTGCTCTGGACAGCCAGTGGGAAACGAGAAAACCTATCTGTCAGTCGTTTCTCTGGGTCATCCACAAATCCAGCGCATTATCACAACTATTGCATAATACTATAGTTTCTGGAAAAAGCATCATTTCGCTGTAATAACTGTCTCACAATAAACTAACATTATGTCTGATATTTGTCAGATCTCAGCATAGGATCAATTAGTCATAACTAGACATCGGACGTTAGGTTCTAAATATCTCAACTTAGGTACCTAAAATAGTTCTATCACTTACAAAAATAGGTTATAAAAACTCGGAAAATCGGTGACCAAAATCTGATATTTCATTGCCTAGAAAGATAAATAGATTGACAAAAATCCACATTATACGACGGTTGGAACTTTAATGGTGGGAAATATTTATTTACAAATCGTACAAAATAGATACGTGTTTCAAAGTTTTACTGATCTTTAAAGTAGTCACCACCATTGTGTATAACCAGCTGCCAGCGATGTGGAAGATGTAGGATACTCTTAGCAGTGCCAGTTGTGTTGACAGTTCGAGCGGCGCGGTCTATTTCTCGACGAATTTGTACCAGTTCTGAAGCGAATGCCGTGAAGTGTTTCCTTCAGTTTAGAAATCGAGTTGAACTCACGAGGGCTTCAGTCAGGGGAGTGCAGTAGGCGGTGTAGCACTTAGCAGCCTCGTCAGTTAAGCAAATCAGTAACAGCTTGCACTGTACATGCTTGAGCACTGTCCTTCAAAATGATGGTCAGATCCTGCAGAAAGTGTCATCGCTTCTGTCTCTAAGCTGGTCGTAGGTTGTGTTCCAAAAATGAACAGCATAGAGGCAGAAGTGGTGACACTTTACCACATAACACAGATAGTAGAATGATGTTGTAGCTCTACTTTAGTAGTATTTACTTAATAGTTAAAATTCAAGAAATTAAAATTGTGAAAATTTACACCAAAAAATATATGTTTAGGGAAAAAATCATAACTTTTTTCCAGTTGTTATTTTAAATTGATTGTAGAGCATTACAGTCACAAAACGTGGGAGAACATGTGATAAAAACGCCACATTTATATACACAACAGTTCCTGAGAAAACGGGGCATTTATATAGCCAATTTAACATTGTCGAGATAGGGCGGTACGACTCCCCTTAATAACAATTTACACACATCAAAAAATGTTTTGCATCACCCCAGTTCCCAGGACTCCTGAAGATAGACGTTGACTGTAGTCTCTTTGACTCTTCAGAGATGTCACTCAACCCGCCCAAAGATGTAAACAACCATGCATGAGCAGCGCCTATTAGACGGACAGGGTCCGATAGCCGATAAGTTCCTGACATTCCACCATGAAGGAGGTACACGACTCGTGTTGTCCGTAGTTCAACAATGCCTAGACGCTTAATACCGCGGTTCGATCGCGTCCGCATTGTTACTTTGTGCCAGGAAGGGCTCTCAACAAGGGAAGTGTCCAACCGTCTTGGCATGAACCAAAGCCACAGGACGTCGTGTTACAACTCAAATTGTGCGCAATAGGCTCCATGATGCGCAACTTAACTCCCGAAGCCCATGGCGAGTTCCATCTTTGTAACCACGACACCATGCAGCGCGGTACAGATGAGCCCAACAACATGCCGAATGGACCGCTCAGGGTTGGCATCACGTTCACTTCACCGATGAGTGTCGCATATGCCTTCAACCAGACTATCGTCGGAGACGTGTTTGGAGGCCATCCGATCAGGCCGAACGCCTCAGACACACTGTCCAGCGAGTGCAGCAAGGTGGAGGTTCCCTGCTGTTTCGGTGTGGCATTATGTGGGCCCGACGTACGCCGCTGGTGGTCATGGAAGGCGCCGTAACGGCTGTACGATACATGAATGCCATCCTCAGATAGTGCAACCATATCGGCAGCATATTGGTGAGGCATTCGTCTTCATGGATGACAATTCGCACCACCATCGTGCACATATTGTGAATGATTTCTTTCAGGATAACGACATCGCTCGACCAGAGTGGGCAGCATGTTCTCCAGACATGAACTCTATCGAACATGTCTGGGATAGATTGAAAAGGGCTGTTTATCGACGACGTGACCCGCCATCCACTCTGAGGGATGTTTGCTGAATCGCCGTTGAGGAGATGGACAATCTGGACGAACAGTGTCATGATGCACATGTGCAAAGTATGCCACGACGAATACAGGCATGCATCAATGCAAGAGGGCGTGATACTGGGTATTAGAAGTACCGATGTGTACAGAAATATGGACCATCACCACTGAAGGCCTCGCTGAATGGTGGTACAACATGCAAATGATGTTTATGTTGATCTCTGTTCCAATTTTCTGTACGGGTTCCGGAGCTCTCGGAACCGAAATGATGCAAAACTTCTTTTGATATGTGTATGAACGAGTACGGATGTGTGTATGTATGTTCCATGTACGTTCCTAAAGCTCTGGATCAATTTCAAGTAGACACGGTACGCACATCATTTACTGTCTGAAGAGAACCACTTTAGAGGTAATAACCGCCTACGTCTCAAAAGGATTGTGGTGGAAGTGAAAAAGAAGCTTACCTCACAACATACAAATTACCAGGCTGTATTCCTCCAGTATTTGAGAATGAGAGTACTTAATGACTTGCAACCAACTCTACACATAATTTCACCTTTTCTCGCTGACTCCCCCACAAAGAGATGAAAGCAAAAAAACTATCGCTCATTACATTTTCGCTGTTCATGGAGTAATACAGCCACATTTGGTATGACGTTTTAATTTATTACTTCTTTAATACATATTTTGCAGACAGTGTTCACAGATATCACTGAAAATACTTCCATTAATATATCAATGTATGACACACAGTTCAAAAGATATGACGCAGCGATAGGAACAACTAGGCTTTTCAGGAGCCGTGTTGAAGGCGATCTCCTCAAAATGCTCCATAAAGAGTTACGTCACTACCGGACGTCCGTCTGGTTGGAATATTCTCCACCATGTAAAAAATACGATAACGTCAGGGACCAAACCTTGCTACTTCACCTCGAAGTATCCCTTTTGCTGACATATTGAGTGGTGTTGAACAAACTGTTCGTAAGTCTCCCAGCGAAACTCCATAAGAAATTCATAGAGAAATGAGTCGACTTATTTTAAAATTAATGCCGCGAGCACCAAGTATGACTAGAGCCTATCGCGATCGCCTCCGTGCCCTCCGTAGCAATCCTCTCACCGTCGTCCTGCATGCTGACAACGGCAATGCTGCCGTCCTGAGGGAACGAGCCGACTGTGAAAATGAAAATACGACTGATGCTGGAGGAAGATACATACCAAAAACTGCCTCGGGACCAAACATCCAGATAGTGAATAGTGAGGAAGATTTCGGAGCTTGACGCTGGAAGAGAATGTTATTAAAAACCTCTCCCTCAGGCACCCAAACAACGCAGGTTCGACGGTCTACCAAAGGTAAATAAGAAGGATACACTTTTAAGGCCCGTAGCAAAGACCGTTGGTCCGCAGGCCTAAAGCATTTGTCCAGCCTCCTCTCGACATGTGTTGGACATTGTGCGCACCATATAAAGAATACGTCAGACTTATGTCCCCTGTAAATAGGGGAGTTATGTAGGAATTTCACGAAAGAGGATCGGGTGGTGATTGTGGGTAGAGCAGGGGATAGTCTTGAGAGCGACGGGGAATATGACTCAGGCAGTGACCTGGTAAAGATAGCTACTGAAACTGGTGGCACTAATGTGCATTTCGTGCAACAATTACAGCGTCATGATGGGCTTCATCTTAATGTGGCTGTCAGGCGTGTTAACATGGGGCTGGAGAAGGCACTGATGACAGAGGGCATGGGTCACATTGCAGTAGTGCCAGTTGAGTCTATCAGTAGATCAGGTTTCACTGGGCCTGCACCTTAGTAGGTATGGGAATGGGAGACTGGCAAAGCTTTTTATAGGTGACGGTGTAGTGGGTGGTGGTGGGATCACGCATGGAAAAATTCCTGTAGTAGTTGGTGTTAGAGAGCACCTTTTTTAGATTGAAGTCAGCTGATAGGTATACCTGCTTAAGGGAAGTACCTCTAACTAAGGAATCACCTTCAGAGGAGGTCAGGTATCCAGGTAGTGAAGGAATTAGCATATTTCATCAAAATATAAGAGGTATTAGAGATAAAGCTAGTGAACTGACTTGACTCTGACATTATTGGTATATCGGAATACCACTAAAATAATTTGACGACTCAGAGGCTTCCTTTACCAAGGAACAGATTAGCTGGCTGTTTTTCAAGTTGTCCTTGCGGAGTGAGGGAGTGGCCATGTACATAAAAAACAGTAATCAGTTTGAGTCCATAAACGTAGCACGTTACTGCACTGAACATATATCTGAATCATGTCCAGGGACAGTTGAATTTAGTGAAACTAAATTTCAAATTGTTGTTGTTTATAGGTCCTCTAACACTGACTTCAGAGCATTTCTGCTCAAGCTACGCAGGGTTTTTAGTTCACATTACAGGAAGTACCAAAATTTAGTTATACATGGTGATTTCAGAATTAATTTTGTGTATAACTGTGCAAGAAAAAGGATGTTGGCAGATCTCCTAAAGTCATATAATCTGATGCAGACTTTTTTTCCAACTAGGGTGCAAGGGAACAGTAGCACAGCCACAGACAACATTTTTAATCATTCTTCGTTACTAGATGGGCTTTCTGTTAGTACAAGGGCGAGTGGCCTTTCAGACCATGATGCACAAATTCTAACACTAAAAGGCTTTTGTACTCAAGCAAATGTCACATATAATTACAAAATATGTAGGAAAGCTAAACCCAAGGCAACAGAGAGTTTTTTAAACCTCGTTAAGGAACAAGAGTATCAGGATGTTTATATTGCCGATAACACAGATGACAAACACAATGCTTTCCTTAACATACTTCTCATGCTCTTTGAGAGCTGCTTTCCATTAAAACACTCTAGACAGGGTCCTAGCAGCCTGGGTGGCTAACTAGTGGAATAAGGATATTATGTAGAACAAAGTGGGAATTATATGAGAACGTTAGAAGTAGCCACAGTCAAACTACAGTAGCCCATTACAAACAGTATTGTAAGGTGCTTAAAGATGTTGTTAGGAAGCTAAGGAGTATGTGGTATGCAAATAGAATAGCTAATTCACAGGATAAAATTAAAACCATATGGTCAGTTGTGAAGGAAGTGTCTGGTAAGCAGCACAAGGTTGATGATGTAATGTCATTTGGTAGTAAAAATATTTCTCTTACTGTTAAGTCAGATATATGGTCATTATCTAACATTCACTTTCTAAGTGTTGCTGGTGAATTAAATAAAAACTTAATTTCTACAGGGAATCATATGACTCTCTTGGAAAATACCTTTTCGAGACTGATATCGTAAATAGGGGGAGATTGAGTCGATCACTAAATCACTGAATACTAAGGACTCTCATGGATATGATGAACTGCCTAGCAGAATATTAAAGTACTGTGTTGCACATGTTAGCCCATTACTTAGACATATTAGTCATTTTTTCTTAAAGAATGGTCAGTTTCCTGATCAATTAAAGTACTCAGTAGTAAAGCCGCTTTATAGAAAGGGAGAAAGGGACAATGTAGACAGTTTTAGACCTATTTCTATGCCATCAGTATTTGCTACAGTTATTGAAAAGGCTATGTATGTAAGGATAATTGATTATTTTATATCACATAATTTGCTATCAAATGTACATTTGGCTATAGAAGTGGTTTACCAACTAAAATGCTATATTCTCTTTTCTCATTGAGGTACTGGATGGATCAAACAAAAGGTTTCGAACACTAGGCATATTTTTTTATTTAACTAAGGCGTTTGATTGTGTTGATCACAAAATATTGTTCCAGAAGCTGGACCACTACAGAATATGGGGAGTAGCTCACAATTGGTTCACCTCTTATTTCAACAGAGACAGCAAAAGATCTCTGTTCACAGTGTTGAGAATCGCTTCAGTGTGGGGTCTGAGTGGGGTACAGTCAAATGGAAGGTTCCACAGGGATCAGTGTTGTGGCCACTCCTGTTACTTATTTATATAAATGATATGCCCTCGAGCATTACAGGTAATTCTACAATATTTCTGTTTGCTGATGACACTAGCGTGTTAGTACAGGATTGTGTGCAACGTTTTCTCTGTTTCAAACAGTGTAATTCATGACATAAGTTCATGGCTTGTAGAAAACAAACTAACGCTAAATCACAGTGAAAATCAGTTTTTACAGTTTCTAACACGCAATTCAGCAAAACCTAACCTTTTAATTTCACAGAATGGGCGTATGATTAGTGAAACGGAACAGTTCAAATTTATAGGCGTTCAGATCGATAGTAAACTCTCGTGGAAAACCCACGTTCGGGATCTTGTCAGGAAACTTAATGCTGCCATTTTTACTATTCGAACAGTATCTGAAGTAAGTGATCGTTCGACACGAAAATTATTCCACTTTGCTTATTTTCATTCGCTTATGTCGTATGGTATTATATTTTGGGGTAAAACTTCCCATTCTAAAAGAATATTTTTGGCTCACAAACGGGCAGTTCGGGCAATAAGTGGTGTAAGTTCGCGAATCTCTTGTCGACCGCTGTTCACTAGTCTGACTGTTCTAACATACTGTCATTGTATATATCCTTTACTGTCGTTTCTTGTTAACAATATCAGCTTATTACCAAGAATTAGCAGCTTTCACTGAGTTAATGCTCGGCAAATCCAATCTGCTTTTGGATTGTACTTCCTTAACTCCTGAGCAGAAATGTGTGCAGTATACTGCTGCATCAGTTTTCATTAAGCTACCACAAGAACTGAAAAATCTCAGCGGTAATCCACGCGCTTTCAAATCGAAACTTAAAAGTTTCCTCATGGGTCACTCCTTCTATTCTGTTGATGAGTTCCTTGAAAATTTAAGCTGATTCTTATGTCACATTGTTGATTGCGTTTACTTAAACTTATGGCTTGACTTTTTTTGGGGTTCATAAACATTTTATTTTATCTGTTACTACTTTTATGTTGTAATTTCCTGTACTGACACGTTCCATGACCTTGGAGATTTGCTCCTCAAATTGGTCCTACGGAACTATGCTTGTAAGTGTAAGTAAAGTAAAACATCATTGATCGAATTAAACGTCTACGCGTTGGTGAAGGGGTATTATCATTAGTTTTGATGTGGTTTCCCTGTTCACGTGTGTACCATCACAGACTCTATACTCTTTGACGACACTATGACACTATCGTAAACTTTAAATATACCTTGATGTCATCGGAGTTTTTACTTGGTGGAAAATATTTCAACGCCACGCGGGGTAGCAGCGTGGTCTTAGGCGCCTTGTCACGGTCCACGCGGCTGCCCCAGTCGGAGGTTCGAGTCCCTCCTCGGGATGGGTGTGTATGTGTGTTGTCCTTAGCGTAAGTTAGTTTAAGTTAGATTAAGTAGTGCGTGAGCTGAGGGACCGATAACTTTAGCAGTTTGGTCCAATAAGCCCTCACGACAAATTTCCAAATTTCCATATATTTCAGCCAGACGGACGGCATCGCGATGTGGAAGAAACTAGCTTGAGTTGTGGCCTAAATCTTTATGGGGCACTTTGAGAAGATAGCCTCGGACATGGCTCCTCCAAAGTCTAGTTCTTTTAATCGTTACGGCTAAGATTTTTTTCATCATATGGCATAATGGACATGAATAGCTGGAAGAGACCATCGAACACATCAACAACATCCACTGCCGCATAAATTTCACGATGGAATTAGAGAAGGACGGTTCCTTGCCGTTCCTGGACGTCCTTGTCCGCCGTAAATCCAGTGGGTGCCTTGGTCACAGCGTTTACTGCAAGCCTACCCACACGGATCAGTCAGTATCTGCACGCCACCAGCTACCACTACCCAGTGCAGAAGCGGTCTGTTCTGAGGACTTTCGAGCTGAAACCATCTCAGGCGCCGAAAGCGTACCGAGAGAACTGAGGGACTTTCGTAAAGTTTTCAAGGAAAACAGTTACAATAACATACGAATTTCGCAAGCGTTTCATCCAGGCCGCGACAACAGAACGTCTCCGAAGAAGACACGACACCCTTTTGTGGCTCAATAACAGGGGAGATTAGCTGGCACCTGAAGAGACATCAAATCGATGCAGTTTTCAGGCCCCCGGCAAAGATCCGGCAACTAATGAAGCCTGTGAAAACCGATGTAGGCCTCAGAACACCTGGAATAAGCAAGGTACCATGAGGTGTGTGCAAATGGTTCAAATGGCTCTGAGCACTATGGGACTTAACATCGGTGGTCATCAGTCCCCTAGAACTTAGAACTACTTAAACCTAACTAACCTAAGGACATCACACACATCCATGACCGAGGCAGGATTCGAACCGGAGCGGTGACGCGGTTCCAGACCGAAGCGCCAAGACCGCACGGCCACACCGGCCGACTGAGTGTGTGCAGTTTTATGTCGGTCAGACTGTACGCACTATTGAATAGCGCCGCATAGAACATGAAATGTGTTTCCACCTACGTTATCCCGAAACATTAGTTGTAGCGGAACATGCACTGGAAGACGGACACCGAATTGCATTCGACGGAACTTCTGTTATTAATCGGTTGCAACGGCTTCTGGCATAGCGTAATCAATGAAGCAATAGTTATCAAACTTCCTGATCGACGCACTCCATAAAGATAGTGGACTGCGGCTGAGTACGGCCTGGCATCCTGTGATTGGCGAGTTGAAGTTCACGCCAACAAAACATTACCATATATAGCGTGCGAGCGGGTGCCAGTGATGTCACTGGCGGCGGCATAGCTATATAAGCACGGCAATGAATCACTCGAAAATTCTATAAAAACGCTGTTTTTGTGTTTTCTTTGTACAATTATGTATTATGTATTATGTGTAAGCCTGCCGAGGTGGCCGAGCGGTACTAGGCGCTACAGCCTGGAACCGCACGACCACTACGGTCGCAGGTTCGAATCCTGCCTCGGGCATGGACGTGTGTGATGTCCTTAGGTTAGTTAGGTTTAAGTAGTTGTACGTTCTTGGATCTCCGGGAGGGGACTGCCAAGGGGGAGGTTACCATGAGAAAAAGATTGAATAATCAACGAAAGGATAACGTTCTACGAGTCGGGGCGTGGAATGTCAGAAGCTTGAACGTGGTTGGGAAACTAGAAAATCTGAAAAGGGAAATGCAAAGGCTCAATCTAGGTATAGTAGGGGTCAGTGAAGTGAAGTGGAAGGAAGACAAGGATTTCTGTTCAGATGAGTATCGGGTAATATCAACATCAGCAGAAAATGGTATAACAGGTGTAGGATTCGTTATGAATAGGAAGGTAGGTCAGAGGGTGTGTTACTGTGAACAGTTCAGTGACCGGGCTGTTCTAATTAGAATCGACAACAGACCAACACCGACAACGATAGTTCAGGTATACATGCCGACGTCGCAAGCTGAAGATGAACAGATAGAGAAAGTGTATGAGGATATTGAAAGGATAATGCAGTATGTAAAGGCGGACGAAAATCTAATAGTCATGGACGACTGGAATGCAGTTGTAGGGGAAGGAGTAGAAGAAAAGGTTACAGGAGAATATGAGTTTGGGACAAGGAATGAAAGAGGAGAAAGACTAATTGAGTTCTGTAACACGTTTTAGCTAGTAATAGCGAATACCCTGTTCAAGAATCACAAGAGGAGGAGGTATACTTGGAAAAGGCCGGGAGATACGGGAAGATTTCAATTAGATTACATCATGGTCAGACAGAGATTCCGAAATCAGATACTGGATTGTAAGGCGTACCCAGGAGCAGATATAGACTCAGATCACAATATAGTAGTGATGAAGAGTAGGATGAAGTTCAAGACATTAGTCAGGAAGAATCAATACGCAAAGAAGTGGGATACGGAAGTACTAAGGAATGACGAGATACGTTTGAAGTTCTCTAACGCTATAGATACAGCAATAAGGAATAGCGCAGTAGGCAGTACAGTTGAAGAGGAATGGACAGCTCTAAAAAGGGCCATCACAGAAGTTGGGAAGGAAAACATAGGTACAAAAAAGGTAGCTGCGAAGAAACCATGGGTAACAGAAGAAATACTCCAGCTGATTGATGAAAGGAGGAAGTACAAACATGTTCTGGGAAAATTAGGAATACAGAAATACAAGTCGTTGAGGAATGGAATAAATAGGAAGTGCAGGGAAGCTAAGACGAAATGGCTGCAGGAAAAATGTGAAGACATCGAAAAAGATATGACTGTCGGAAGGACAGACTCAGCATACAGAAAAGTCAAAACAAACTTTGGTGACATTAAAAGTAACGGTGGTAACATTAAGAGTGCAACGGGAATTCCATTGTTCAATGCAGAGGAGAGAGCAGATAGGTGGAAAGAATACATTGAAAGCCTCTATGAGGGTCAAGATTTGTCTGATGTGATAGAAGAAGAAACAGGAGTCAATGTAGAAGAGATAGGGGATCCAGTATTAGAATCGGAATGTAAAAATGGTTCAAATGGCTCTGAGCACTATGGGACCCAACTGCTGAGGTCATTAGTCCCCTAGAACTTAGAACTAGTTAAACCTAACTAACCTAAGGACATCACACACATCCATGCCCGAGGCAGGATTCGAACCTGCGACCGTAGCGGTCGGAATGTAAAAGAGCTTTGGAGGACTTACGGTCAAATAAGGCAGAAGGGATGGATAACATTCCATCAGAATTTCTAAAATCATTGGGGGAAGTGGCAACAAAACGACTATTCACATTGCTGTGTAGAATATATGAGTCTGGCGATATACCATCTGACTTTCGGAAAAACATCATCCACACAATTCCGAAAACGGCAAGAGCTGACAAGTGCGAGAATTATCGCACAATCAGATTAACAGCTCACGCATCGAAGCTGCTTACAAGAATAATATACAGAAGAATGGAAAAGAAAATTGAGAATGCGCTAGGTGACGATCAGTTTGGCTTTAGGAAAAGTAAAGGGACGAGAGAGGCAATTCTGACGTTACGGCTAATAATGGAAGCAAGGCTAAAGAAAAATCAAGACACTTTCATAGGATTTGTCGACCTGGAAAAAGCGTTCGACAATATAAAATGGTGCAAGCTGTTCGAGATTCTGAAAAAAGTAGGGGTAAGCCATAGGGAGAGACGGGTCATATACAATATGTACAACAACCAAGAGGGAATAATAAGAGTGGACGATCAAGAACGAAGTGCTCGTATTAAGAAGGGTGTAAGACAAGGCTGTAGCCTTTCGCCTCTACTCTTCAATCTGTACATCGAGGAAGCAATGATGGAAATAAAAGAAAGGTTCAGGAGTGGAATTAAAATACAAGGTGAAAGGATATCAATGATACGATTCGCTGATGACATTGCTATCCTGAGTGAAAGTGAAGAAGAATTAAATGATCTGCTGAACGGAATGAACAGTCTAATGAGTACACAGCATGGTTTGAGAGTAAACCGGAGAAAGACGAAGGTAATGAGAAGTAGTAGAAATGAGAACAGCGAGAAACTTAACATCAGGATTGATGGTCACGAAGTCAATGAAGTTAAGGAATTCTGCTACCTAGGCAGTAAAATAACCAATGACGGACGGAGCAAGGAGGACATCAAAAGCAGACTCGCTATGGCAAAAAAGGCATTTCTGGCCAAGAGAAGTCTACTAATATCAAATACCGGCCTTAATTTGAGGAAGAAATTTCCGAGGATGTACGTCTGGAGTACAGCATTGGATGGTAGTGAAACATGGACTGTGGGAAAACCGGAACAGAACAGAATCAAAGCATTTGAGATGTGGTGCTATAGACGAATGTTGAAAATTAGGTAGACTGATAAGGTAAGGAATGAGGAGGTTCTACGCGGAATCGGAGAGGAAAGGAATATGTGGAAAGCACTGATAAGGAGAAGGGACAGGATGATAGGACATCTGCTAAGACATGAGGGAATGACTTCCATGGAACTGGAGGGAGCTGTAGAGGGCAAAAACTGTAGAGAAAGACAGAGATTGGAATACGTCAAGCAAATAATTGAGGACGTAGGTTGCAAGTGCTACTCTGAGATGAAGAGGTTAGCACAGGAAAGGAATTCGTGGCGGGCCGCATCAAACCAGTCAGTAGACTGATGACAAAAAATAACGTTCTTGGGGACTGATGACCCCAGAAGTTCAGTCCCATAGCGCTCAGAGCCATTTTATCATGTGTAAACTTGTGTTCTCGATGTCTAAATAGAGCACAAACTCCAGAAGCCAAATAAAATAAAATAAACAAAACAAAAAATGAGAGAGGAGATCTCTGCCGAAAGCTCGGGGGTAGTTAATCATCTGACGAGGCTTTAAACCTGAGGATATTTTATTAATGGATATCGACGCGAGAACATGCATTTGTACATAAAAATAAACGTAGTTGGTCAAGCGCAAGAGATAAACACTTGTTCTCGCGGATTGTCATTTAGATCTTCTTGAGTTCTACAATCTGGCACACACTTTAAACTTATAACACCCGTCTATTTTCGTCAGAGGTTAATAAAACAGGGACAATGGAATGTAATCGAAATAAATGAAATAGTGCTAAAGGAATTAGATTAGGAAATGCGTCACGAAAGTATTAGATGAGATTTGCCATTTGACGATCAAAATAACTGATGATGACCCAAGTAGAGAGAATGTAAAATGCAGACTGATTATATCACTAAAAACGTTTCTGAGAAAGATGAATTTCTCTATGTCTAGTATAAATGTGTCAGAAAGCCTTTTTCTAAAGGTATTTGCCTAGAGGGTAGCCTAGTACGGTGGTGAAACGTTGATGACAAGTAGTTGAAACGAGAAGAGAAAGTTGGCTAGAGAAACGTTGTGATGCAGAAGAATACTGAAGATTATGTGGGTAGATCGAGTAAGTAATGAGGATGTCCTAAATCAAACTGGTGGAAAAGAAATTTATGGCTTAATTTAACTATAATAATGGATCGGTTAACAGGACACTTCCTAGGACTTGATGGAATCATCAGTTTGTTAATGGAGGAAATGTGGGGGTAAAAATTGTAGAGGTAGACCCTGGGATGAGTATAGAAACTGGTTTAAATGGATTTCGGTGGTAGTAGTTATTTGGAGATTAAGAGGCTTGTACAGGATAGAGCAGCATGGAGAGCTGCATCAAACCAGTCTTCGTAATGATGGCCACAGCAGGAACGCAGTATGATGTGATACTCATTATATTCGTCACCAGAGTTTGGATGATCCTCCAGATAACGTGAATTGTGTCATTTAGTACGGCTTGCGGACATCAGTCTTCGCTGTGCCACACTGCTCCAATCAGCACACAGCCGCAACGTTTTAATGAAGACTGCTCACACGAACTGTCGCAGGTACACTAAACGTATCCGTACTAGAATACTATGTAAGACAAGTTTCCAGGTTTTCCCACCATAGTCTGCATTATTTGTTCCTTATTATCAAAGATTTTTTACCTCGCTGTGGGAGGCAACTGTGTAAGGCCTTTTGAAACTCGTTAAAGAAGATAATAACTAAGTTTCCCATTTCCATCGCCTTGTACTTTCTGCAGTTTAGTAACGTCTGATAACAGCAGCAAAAGTGGGGACTTCTTCGAGAAGTAATCCTCAGAGTACTTAACGCAGGGCCGGCCACTGCGAGTCAAACTTCACGCGGGCATGAGTTGCGGGCCCCGTGCGGGCTCTTTCAGCTTTGCTCGCTCCTTCCAGGAGGTACCCCGTACAGCGCGATATTTCATTTAGCATTGCGGTGTGGCATTTTTCGGTCGGCACAACTCCCTTCATTTCGGCAGAATAGTGATGGCACCGCTGTTTACACTTAGATATTTCTTCGTGGTATGAAGGATGATCACAAATCCAGCTGAAGTTTGCACGAAAGAGGCGGTCTAGCGATCAATAGTCACAAGCCTTTAAAAATGGGAATGACAGAAGAGAGGGTTGACAATTCTCTATTATGCAGTCGCATAAGCATGGGGTGCAGCAAATTTTCTATGAAACGATATTACATTACGCTGCAGAAAAAATTTAGAGATTTATCTGATAATAATGAGCAAAAAAAAAAAAAAAAAAAAAAAAAATTACAACGCTCGACAGACGGAATTTATTGTTTTCTAACTCAAGAAGAAAGTGGTTCTAAGCACTATGGGACTTAACACCTAAGGTCATCAGTCCCCTAGACTTAAAACTACTTAAACCTAACTCACCTAATGACGAAACTTCCTGACAGATTAAAAATGTGTGCCGGACCGAGACTCGAACTCGGGACCTTTGCCTTTCGCGGGCAAGTGCTTAGAAACTGTGAGGACGGGTTGTGAGTCGTGCTTGGGTAGCTCAGTTGGTAGAGCACTTGGCCGAGAAAGCCAAAGGTCCCGAGTTCGAGTCTCGGTCCAGCACACAATTTGAATCTGCCAGGAAGTTTCACATCAGCGCACACTCCGCTACAGAGTGAAAATATCATTCTGGTTACCGAAGGACATCAAACACATCCATGCCCGGGGCAATATTCGAACCTGCGACCGTATCAGCAGCGCGGTTCTGGACTGAAGCGCCTAGAACCGCTCACCTACAGCGACTGGCTAACTCAAGAAGAACTTTGTGCGAAATTTTCAGGATTGCAGCACGTGACGAAATTGTTGGTATGAATAGTATAATTCTGAAGTTGCACACATTATTGCAACAGTTTTCAATGGAACTCAACGAAGAGTATGGAGACTTCATATATTATTGCAAAATAAGTTTGTTGAAGGGAGCAGACATCCTTCTTTCTTCCGCAATGGTAGATCGACTGCAGACGCAGCATTTGTGATGCAACAGGTCTCTGAAAAACATGCGAAACTTAAGCTCGAGACCCACTTACCAATTGCTAATCTGGATAAATCCGTTGGTAACCATAAGTACATTTTTTCATTAATATATTACTATTTTATTGACTTTCTTTAAAATATTATTTTAATTACGCATTTTGAAGCACAAATCCGTCTACAAGATTCCAGATTTCTGCTTTAAAACTTCTGCTATAGACATTTTTCATGCTGTGTACTTATACGCTTATCATAAGCTCGTTAATGTTTCGTAGAACCTGTAGCCACTCTTTCGTCTGCCATAGAAACTTTATTTTTGGTTGTGAACAGCGAAGACATGTTTTATGGAAGCCGCTAGAACTTAGAGATCGGCTGGTTACTAGTATTGACTGGCGCGGAAAATCAGTTATCAAGGCCCACACGGCTTGTGGATAAAGGGACGCCATTCGCTTCCGAATGCTGTCGTCAACACGCTTTGCTTTATAAATTGTACATTTGGGGTACGATCTTATGGAACCAAACTGCTTAGGTCATCGGTCCCAAAGCTTACACACTACTTAATCTAACTTCAACTAACTTACGCTATGGACAACACAGACACCCACGCCCGAGGAAGGACTCGAACCTCGGACGCTTTGCTTTCCTGCATCCTACGACATGGACTTCCTGAACTACAGGATGATCCAAAAGCCCGTTAATATTTGAAAATTCAGTACTTTACGGAATAAAGTAGGTAGAGAGTTAAAAACTGACCACCTGCTTGAAGTGACGTGGGGTGTATTGACGTCAGAAAAGGCTTAGAAACCCGTTGTTTCCCTGGTACTTATTTATACATGTGCCAGAGAATTCAGATATGTGGAATTCGTTTTTGTCTTATAAAGCTCCTTTGTATACACCATTTGAAATAGTATGCTTTCGGTCATGAACGAAGAGCTTGTTTACTTCACTCATATGAGAGAGGGCTCGTAGAGCTAGCTGTGCGAAAAGCGACTGACACTAAGACTCACGCCCACAACACGCAGCGTCTGGTCTTGTGTTTTGTTTTGTGGCCATGACATAAGATAAGCTCACCGGCAATTGTACTTGTTTAAAGCGAAATAGTACTCGTGAACTGTTAGGAATAAGCGGGATTCGGCGAGTTAAACCTCGCTCACCTGCGCCACTTTCCATCAAAACTTCTGCTTCTATGACATTACGTTAGACAGAAGTAACTTTAAGGCTCTGTGAGTGAAGAGTTCTGAGTCGTAAGATAATGCAGCACTCTCGATCAGAACTGCGTCGTGCCTCGGTTTGGGAAGGAGCTTCCAAAGGACGAGTGAAAGAGAAAGATATTCTTGCGTCGCAGGAAGTCTCGACTAAGGATCTTCATTCGATTCTCGAGAGCGCATAGTCCTCAGCCTTTCAGCTGTTCTGATTTATTCAGAAAGATCCATAGTTTTCTAGATATTTTTCTTCACAAACAAAAACAAATCAAAATCTAATGAGTAGGCGCCTAAATGACATGGCAAACTTAATAAATTCGCTTTAACTAGGAAAGAATATAAATGAAACCTATCGAAGAACCAGTGCAATGTCGTTACGTTTTTAACACGCAAGGTGAAATCAGTAAATCCATATATCCTACCAAAGTAAATTCAATGTTAGTTTGTATTCGTTAAAATAAGACTGCGACACTTAATCCTGTCACTGACGTCAGCTTCCGAAAATACACTCTAAGAAGGGGAGGGGGGGGGGGGGAGAGAGAAAATCTACGCACCAACGAAAGAGTTATCAGAATGCGATGGAAGTCAGAGACATCTTATAAATGTGCGAACAAAAAAATGATTGCAGTTTTAGAGAAACTGGTTGACTTATTCAAGAGAAGATCTTCACATACTGAGCAAGTCAACAACGCATCGGTTCACTTTTGGCTTTGGAGTTATTCGGCTTGGAATTGACTGAGAGAGTTGTAGGATGTCTTTCTCATGGATATAGTGTCAAATTATGTCCATTTGGCGCGTCAGATCATCAAAATCCCAGGCTGGTTGTAGGACACTGCCCATAATGCTCCAAACGTTCTCATCTGGGAAGAGATCAGAAGACCTTGCTGGCCAAGGTAGGGTTTGGCAAGCAAGAACACAAGCAGTAGAAATTCTCGCCGTAGGCAGGCGTTATCCTGGATAGCTTGAAACGAAGTGCATCAAAACGAGGTGTAAAATATTGTTGGCGTTCCGCTGTGCTGTAAGGGTGGCGATTATGACAGTCAAAGGGGTCTTGTTATGAGATGAAATGGCACCCCAGACCATCACTCTTGGTTGTCGGGCGTCGGTCAGGTTGGTATTACACCGCTGTCCATGGTGTCTCCAGACATGTCATCGCAGGTCAACGAGGATGAATTCGAAGCGGAACTCGTTACTGAAGACAATTCTACTCCAGTCAACGGGATGCCAGGCCGAAGACATGTCTGGAGACGCGCTGACCAGGAGTGGGACACCAGCCTAGTTGTTGCCTACCATACAGCCCGACAACCAGGACTGACGGTTCATTTCATAGCAGGTCCCTTTCGCTACCATGCACGACACCCTGACGGCACAGTGGTACATCGACGATATTCTATGCCCCCTTATGGAAAGCTATCCTGGGCTGCATTTCACCGTGGTAATGCTCCCCCCTCCCACACAAGGCGAGAGTTTCTGCTTCTTGTCTTTGTTCTTGCCGAACCCTACCTTGGTCCCTAAGGCCGCCGTATCTCTCCCCAGTTGAAAACGTTTGGAGTACTACAGGCAGGTCACTCTAGCTAGCTCGACATTTTGACGATCTGACGCGCCAAATGCGCAGAATTTGAGGCGATATCTCTCAACAGGACATCCAGCAACTTTACCAATCGATGCCAAGCAAAAAAGCCGCTTGGATAAGAGCCAGAGGTGGACTAACGTATTATTCACTTGGTCAATAAATGAAGCTCTTTCCCTTGAATGAGTAAACCAAGTTATCTAAAACTCTAATCATACGTACATCACATCAACTGATTTCCGTCCTCAGAATGAGATTTTTCACTCTGCAGCTGAGCGTGCGCTGATATGAAACTTCCTGGCAGATTAAAACTGTGTGCCGGACCGAGACTCGAACTCGGGACCTTTGCCTTTCGCGGGCAAGTTCTCTACCATCTGAGCTATCCAAGCATGACTCCCTCCTCCCGTCCTCACAGTAGGACACGAGGTACTGGCGGAAGTAAAGCTGTGAGGACGGGGCGTGAGTCGTGCTTGGGTAGCTCAGATGGTAGAGAACTTGCCCGCGAAAGGCAAAGGTCCCGAGTTCGAGTCTCGGTCCGGCACACAGTTTTAATCTGACAGGAAGTTTGATTTCCGTCCTATTCGGACAATTCCTTAGTGTAGCATCTCTTTTATGTCTTAGAGTGTACTTCTGTCACTGAGGCAAACCAACTTTCATAGGAAAGCAGTCAAATATTGCCTACAGAAGATATCACCATCATGATAATTGAAGCTTTATGATTAGTCTTCGTATCGAGGATCTCTAAACGCTCCTAATTTATGGCAGTGAATGCATGTAGCTCGCAAATACTAGTGGCTCCAACACACGACCCTGAGGGACGCTAAGCATTACGCAGTGTCAGAGCATTACGCGTCTCCGCGGAGCAGCCTCGAGTGAGCGGCAGCTGTCGGTAGCTGCTGGTGCATGCCGCGCCAGTGCTCTCCTGGCGGGCCGGCAGCCTCTGGGGAATGCAGACGGCGCATTGCACCGCCGTCTGCCAGCCGTCTGCCCTCATCTGGGTCGCCAGGACTCGCCAGCCAGTCACGACCGACTCGGCCGCTCTGCCGGGCTGCGCTGCGGCTCTGCCCAGACCGTGCCTTAACAGGAAAATCCAACGTCACGTGCAATTTCCTCCTACAATTCCTCCTTTCACTTGCCAGTAACGTAGCCAGGAAAGTTGTACTTCTTACCTTTCTTAACGGTGCTGCTTTATCGGTATGCATGCGGCGGCATGTAAATCTAATATGTTCCAAAATGCCGCCCGTAAAAAAAAGATTTTCTAGTGATCACACCTCCGCTTCAGTTGGTAACAGAAAGGTAGCTCAAGTGCTTTCGATAGCCCTTGAACTGGAGATCATTTATACACCCAGTAGAAGAATGAAATTAGAATTATATTATTACCTTCAGCTGCTAACGGGCGTTGATATATATCAGCGGGGACAGGTGAAAATGTATGCCCCGACCGGGATCGAACCCGGGATCTCGTGCTTACATGGCAGACACCCTATCCATTTTTTTTTTTTATTAACAGTAAGGAACTGAAAAGTAGTAAGTGCACTCGTTGCGTCGAGTTGGGGACGCACATAACTAAAAACATGCTAGTAGTTGTAGAAAAAGGCACAAAGCAAGAGAGCAATGTGCGGGGCTAAGGAAACCATCAAACAAAACTGAAGGGTGGAATCCATACCACCATTAACCAGTGCTACATCTTGCACCGGATGGGAAACAAAAGCTGCGAAGACCTTTTCGCACCGGGGACAAAAAGAGGAAATGGGGCAAATACTGCTACAGAGTGTGATGGTTCACGACGAAACTCTCCATC
This sequence comes from Schistocerca piceifrons, assembly GCF_021461385.2. NCBI lineage: Eukaryota > Metazoa > Arthropoda > Insecta > Orthoptera > Acrididae > Schistocerca > Schistocerca piceifrons. The sequence goes on from NC_060141.1 coordinate 560,720,076, forward strand.
TGCTATATCATCCGGGTATGACTTCTCGTAATGACCAAGGCAGATCCCACGTCGTACCGTGTAGTGTTCTATCGTCGTCTTGTAATTTTAGCTTCTCTTACCCGTGATGTTCCAGCTACGTGGAGGGTCGTGGAACTCACTCCACAAATAATTTTTACCAGGTCCCGTAAGAGTTCGGGGAATATGGGGTGCATCCGCACAGAACAAGAAGGTCATAGCCGGTGTTGCCAGAACTATATACTTATATCGATATGGTGTCTGTTCTTTCGGACATGTCCGGAAGAACAGACACCATATCCATATAAGCAATAGAAGAATCGTCTTAGTGTCACTTTCCTACAGTACAGTGTCAAAGTATGAACATTACACACTTCTTCCTGCTTAGGCAAATAGAACAAATCGTTTGGTTCTTTTTGCACTTGATGTGGTCAACGGTGGGCTTGGTGAAACTTGTCGAGGCACCATTAGTTCGTGGGTGGTTCCTTAAAAAACCCCACAAATTGATTTTTTACTATATTTTCGCTGTCACAAGCAGATCAAAACCTAGCCTAGAATTCGAAGACGACTACACACAGAAAATGGCTGTAATTTTTACGATATATTCCTAAGCTCTAGATCTCGAACAACCTTGAAATTTTTTTCGTATCTTTATTAGTTCCGAGGTGCAGACGTTCAAAATTACCCCACTAGTACACATAAAATAAGCATGTAAAATCCTGTGCGAGGCGAAAACGTAGTTTATAAAGTCACGTAGCACGGAGAAATATGCGGTAAAATGCCTTCATTATCATCTGGGAACCAAATGCTGTGTACTGAAGCGCACGCAAAGTATTTTGCGCGTCACATACGTTCTGATGTATAAAATTAATTTGCGTTATTACAGTTTCACATAAGTAAACTACCTAAATTTTACTGAGCAATGTATTTTTTTTCACATGAGTTACATGTCTTGTTGCATTGGGATAAAGAAGAGAACCAGTAGAAAAATGCTCCTATTTTTTATTTAAGGGACTCTGACTGAAAAGTGGGGTACCAGCTGTCTCACTCTACTTTCCTCAGCACCTTTGAAAATTTTCTAAAACATTTTGGTATGCGAACATATCCGTGCATTAGTATGCTGGGAGAGAAGAAGAGAGTGGCAGTGGCAAAGAGACGGAAAGTTAATAAAAAGAGGAAGATAGTGGTTGTGTTATAGAAAGAGCAAACAGAGTGGCAGTGAAACATAGTTGACAGTGGCAGAACAGTGACAGGAAAAGAAAGAAGGAGGTGGTGCCAGTCGGGGGGGGGGGGGGGGGGGGGGGAAGCGGAGGAACGGTGGAATAAAGAGAAAGATAAAATGGAACTGGGGGAGAGCCAGTAATAATGAGGGACAGAATATATGGCAATGACAACGAGGGAGAGAGAGATAGTGAAACTGAGAAGAGACAGCAGTAGTAGGAAGGAAGGAATGAGATATTAGCAGTAAGAGAGAGCAAGAGGGAGATAGTGGCAGTGAGAGTAGAGTGAAATAATAGGACAGAGCGAAGGGGACTGTGGCTGTGACACAAGAGGCGGTGACAGAGAGACACAAAGAGATAATGACAATGAGTAGGGCTGAATTAGTGAGCAAGGGCAACTGGGGTTGTATGAGTATGAGAGACTTAAAACCATGGAATAGAGAGGGAGCTTGTGGGAGTCTGAGATAGGCGCATGTTAAAAAAAAGCGCGAATGTGTTCGCAAACCAAAATCATTGGGAAAATTTTTAAAGGTGCTGAGGAAGGTAGTTTGAGGTAGCTAGTATCCCACTTTTCAGTCAGAGTCTTTTAAACACAAAGGAACGTATTCGATTCGCATTTTTTGAGCACCGATAGGAGTATTTTTCCGCTGGTGTCTACTCCTTGTTAGTATTAATGGCTCTTCTTAGGCGATAAGGGCCAATGGTATAAGCGACTTTTTTGAAGGGCACACTGTTGTGGCCTGAAGCCTGGTGACGGACATCTCAGAAACTGCGGAGTTGGACTGCTGTCGCGTGCTAGTTTCGTGAGTATCCGTGGATCTTGGTAGAAATCCGTTGAAACCACGCGTAGGCAAAGTGTTGGACAAGTAATGTTGGGCGGAAGCTTGCTAGGTCTTTAAAGGACGATGATCCGAGTTACACTAGGTCGACGGTCTATAACGAAATTATTTTCACCAACTGTAATGAATTAATTGTGCTCTGAGGACAAAAGATAGGAATCTTATTTATAAAATACGAATCCACAATCTATCAAACTTTGGAGGAAGAGGTATAAATTACTATATCTTTGTGATGTGATCTCTGTCATTTTCCTGTTTTTCTTCTTCTGCCACATCCTTTGTTACCTTTCCTCCTCCTGGCATTGGTCTATTAAGACGTCCGTATCGCTATAAACACATGAAAGTGCAAACAGTTTATTTATTTCTTTGACTTAATGACTCTTGTTTTATTATTTCTTAACATTAATCTCCTTAATATCTAATAAGGAAAGTAGTTCTGCCTTCGCCAAACAATTTTTCTTGTTTAATTAGCCATACATGTTTCGGAGAGGTTCCCGCATATTCACTGCGTTTCGTGTATTATCTTGTTATTACATACTGGTATTCACGAGTCTGCATTTACGGGGTGTGTGAACAGAGCTTCATAATACATAGAGTTTCATTGTTTGTGTGATGTGAAACAGCATGTGTTATGTAGCTCCACTCAAATACCCTGTGGAACCACGACAACGCGATCTCTACAAAATACGACACACTGGAAGGTAAAAATTATAGCTGTGCTGCAAATACCAGACAGACTTGTGAATACCAATACCAAACAGTCTTATGAATACCAAAATGTTATGTCCTCAATACGTTGCAAGTGTCAGTAGCGGTCAGAACAGTTACCTGTGTTGCATGCGATTGCATTATGTCTGAATTCAACGCATTCGAACGTATCATATTTTTGGTGCTCTTACGGTGCGCACTTCCGTAACCAAGGTGTCTGAACTGTTTGGTATTTCAAGAGGCACTGTATCGAAAATTTATACCCCATACAGGGACAGTAGGGAAAAATTATCCGCTAAGGCACAAAACGCACGAAGGTGTGTGAGTGTGGAGTTATCGTGACAAACGATCATTGAAGAGGATTGTGGTGAAAAATAAGAGGAAAACAGCTGCAAAGTCGCTGCGGAACTGAATGTCGCCCTCGCGAATCCCGTCAGCACCAAAACAACACAAAGGGAATGACAAGGCGATCTGGAAATCCAGAACCGATCATGAGTGACAGAAACGCCCGTAAGAGGAAAACGTGGTGCCGAAGCCATAAAACCTGGGCTATGGAGCAATGTAAGTGTCCCAAGAGTAAAACACGGCGGGAGTTCAGTAATTATTTGGGCAGCTATATCGTGGTGTTCCATGGGCCCCGTGGTTCCTCTGCTAAGGATTATGTCACCATTTTGGCTGAGCAGGTCCGTCCCATGGTACAGTGTTTGCTCCCCAATGGTGATGCTGTGATCAAAGTCGACAGAGCTCATGTTCACACAGTCTGCATCGTCCAGGACTGGTTATGTGGCCACAAGGATGAGTTGTTGCTTTTCCTCTGGCACCACAGTCACCAGTTCTCAGTATTATTGAGATTTTGTGGTCTACTTTGAAGAGAAAGGTACGTAATCGCTATCGATCTCCATCATCGTTACTCGAACTTGCCACAGCTATGAAGGAAGAATGGTATACGTTAACCTCGAAAACTACACAGGATCTGTATTTATCCATTCCGAGACGACTGGAATCTGTTTTGAATGCCAATGTTTTTCCCGCACCGTATTAGGCTTGGTGATGTGCTTTCTTTTGTTTCCACATTCTTGTGCATCCCAAGTGTATGGTGTGTCAAGATATTACGGACAGATGTTGAGGGGTTAGACAGGGTGTGTTGGGAAACAACCATTAGGAACCGATGTCTAGAACCGTCATCCAATGACATTAGGTCATCGGTTCGTCAGTAATCATATGTACTCCACGTGCTGTACGCGGAGCTTATCGCAGTGGATTTGGCAGTGTTCGTGCCATTAAATGGCATCAAATGTGTCTTCTCCGTCGGAACAAACTACTGTCGAATGCCCATTCTACATTCGGTAGACCGCTGTTATTTCGACTGCGTGTATGATCGTTGGACGACTTTTCTAAACACGGTTTTCGATATTTAATTTGTCATTCAAGATATCCCCTACAACGTCTCGAGGTTTTTCGTATATAAATATAGGGTATTCATAGATATAACTCAAGACTTCATTAATTTTAATCCTATATTAGATTATAACAACCGATATTCGACATATGACTAGTCAACTGAAAGTTTTATTTTATAGTAGCTGCAGATTTCACGAAAAATGTGGACCCCACCGGAGTAAGATGAGTGTGTAGCCCGGTTCAGAGGGACGGGACCTAGTGCCCAAGAGGAACGAACTTTCGGACAGAGTGTAGAACAACTATTCTGACTTGGCACACGTCATATGGAAACAGACAGCGTTCACCATTGACATGAGACGGGTCACCCATCTGTTTCAGACGCCAACATGGACCGGATACAGCAGTAGTTTGCAATAAATTTGATAAAGTCAGTGGACATCAGACGACTGAGCGGACCGCGGCACAACACCGAAATGGCGGGAACCACGGAAGCAGACCGTAGAGGAAAACAGGTTCACACCAGCACCATAGATATATAAATCGCCCTATGTTTTTTAGATCGTATAAAAATGATAATTTTACTGTTTTTTAATTCTGATAAGTACAGATTTTAAAACCTTGACATCTACATATTTTAATTAAGTATTTTTAATATAAAAAAGGATCTACTGAATACAGTATGTGCAAATGGAATGTAACAAATGTAGCAGACGCCACCTGTCGGTAATAGTGTTATAGTTAATATAAATGACGTGCACTCTGCCAACCAATTTTATGTGACGTAGCATGTGAAAGTTGCTGGATTTGGACGGGTTACTCCTGTAACTGAAATATCAGGTACGTTCTGGTACATCTGATGTTGATTAGATAGGATGAAAAAGATTTGCTTGCGTGAAATAGTAAATTAATATCATTATTTTTACAGAGCTGAAGATGGTTCTGAATGAACCGAAACCGGTCATATGAATAAAAAATTTGCAATCAAGACGGATTTTAAGTAACATTATAAAATCACTGATTGCTGTTATCCCATAAGACATTATGTCTGTTTTTGCAAAGTCAGTGCGCACGGCCGCCAGAGAACTGGAAATGCCACGATCAACAGTGCATAAGAGGTTAGTTCCTTATGCCCATAACGTGCAGCTGTTCCACGCACTAAAGGTGAGGGACAAACCTCAATGCGAAAGGTTTGCACTGGACATGTTATTTGACGTTGTCTCAAAGAATAATTTTGCTGGATTAGATGTCAGTCAGCTTTTCATTTACCCGGCATACTAAACTGTTGTAACGTTCGTATGTGGTGCTCAGAGTGTTCTCATACAGCACGTGAAATGGGCAGAGAGCATCCAAAGGTCAGTGTGCTGGATGGACATAATTCCTTCATTATTTCGTTCTTCTTCAAAGAGCTTCCCATTAACACTGATGGTTTCCTGGACCTCTCTCATGAATTTGCTGTTCCACAATTGGAATACCTAAGAGATGTCATAACCCAGCTACATGAAGCACCATCTAACTGGCTCCTAAGATGTTCGTCAGTTCCAGGATGAAAGGTTTCCGGATAGGCGGTCTGAACAGGATGGTCCGATTCTGTGCCGCTACAATACCGTGATCTCGCATCTCTAGATTTCTTCCTGTGGGCTTTTGTAAAGGATAAGCCGTATCTAACCAGAGGCACAAACCTACAGGACACACAATCGCAATACATCTCAGCATGCCGAGACTTATACATAAGGAGCCGTAGCTGTCTGTTGCACATCCTCGTCCGACAGGAATCGTCGACCTTTCAACGTCTTTTTTAAAGAACCGAAAGTCTGGTAATAGCATGGGCAGAGATCAGGAATATAGAGCGGTTGCTAGAGTGCCCCCCACTTGAGTTGTGCGTAACTTCTGCTGGCCTCATACACTCCTGGAAATGGAAAAAAGAACACATTGACACCGGTGTGTCAGACCCACCATACTTGCTCCGGACACTGCGAGAGGGCTATACAAGCAATGATCACACGCACGGCACAGCGGACACACCAGGAACCGCGGTGTTGGCCACCGAATGGCGCTAGCTGCGCAGCATTTGTGCACCGCCGCCGTCAGTGTCAGCCAGTTTGCCATGGCATACAGAGCTCCATCGCAGTCTTTAACACTGGTAGCATGCCGCGACAGCGTGGACGTGAACCGTATGTGCAGTTGACGGACTTTGAGCGAGGGCGTATAGTGGGCATGCGGGAGGCCGGGTGGACGTACTGCCGAATTGCTCAACACGTGAGGCGTGAGGTCTCCACAGTACATCGATGTTTTCGCCAGTGGTCGGCGGAAGATGCACGTGCCCGTCGACCTGGGACCGGACCGCAGTGACGCACGGATGCACGCCAAGACCGTAGGATCCTACGCAGTGCCGTAGGGGACCGCACAACCACTTCCTAGCAAATTAGGGACACTGTTGCTCCTGGGGTATCGGCGAGGACCATTCGCAACCGTCTCCATGAAGCTGGGCTACGGTCCCGCACACCGTTAGGCCGTCTTCCCTCACGCCCCAACATCGTGCAGCCCGCCTCCAGTGGTGTCACGACAGGCGTGAATGGAGGGACGAATGGAGACGTGTCGTCTTCAGCGATGAGAGTCGCTTCTGCCTTGGTGCCAATGATGGTCGTATGCGTGTTTGGCGCCGTGCAGGTGAGCGCCACAATCAGGACTGCATATGACCGAGGCACACAGGGCCAACACCCGGCATCATGGTGTGGGGAGCGATCTCCTACACTGGCCGTACACCACTGGTGATCGTCGAGGGGACACTGAATAGTGCACGGTACATCCAAACCGTCATCGAACCCATCGTTGTACCATTCCTAGACCGGCAAGGGAACTTGCTGTTCCAACAGGACAATGCACGTCCGCATGTATCCCGTGCCACCCAACGTGCTCTAGAAGGTGTAAGTCAACTACCCTGGCCAGCAAGATCTCCGGATCTGTCCCCCATTGAGCATGTTTGGGACTGGATGAAGCGTCGTCTCACGCGGTCTGCACGTCCAGCACGAACGCTGGTCCAACTGAGGCGCCAGGTGGAAATGGCATGGCAAGCCGTTCCACAGGACTACATCCAGCATCTCTACGATCGTCTCCATGGGAGAATAGCAGCCTGCATTGCTGCGAAAGGTGGATATACACTGTACTAGTGCCTACATTGTGCATGCTCTGTTGCCTGTGTCTATTTGCCTGTGGTTCTGTCAGTGTGATCATGTGATGTATCTGACCCCAGGAATGTGTCAATAAAGTTTCCCCTTCCTGGGACAATGAATTCACGGTGTTCTTATTTCAATTTCCAGGAGTGTAGATCGAGCAGCGTCTTGCGTCGAATCGCGACCAGCGCGGGACTTGGCGAACCATTCCACAATGGTGGTTTTCGACGCAAATGCTTCATCTCCGATGGATGTCTGCTGGTATTTGTCCTTCGGCACCCAAGAAAGGAATAACAGGACGTTGGTCCTGCTTGGACGCATTTGGTAATAACATCACCATAGTTCACTTTCCACATTTAGCACACGCATGTCAGAAAGACACGAATGCCACACTAATCCCTTGCCTACATACAGAGGTGCATTCCGTAAGTGATGTGACAAAATTCATAAAAATTCATTTATTGAATATATTCGTACAAATAATTAAAAATGTTCAAAATAGCACCCTCTTGCGTCGGTACTCCTCTGGAGGCGGTGTTTCCATGCCTGGAAGACATCCTGGAATTACTTTTCCGGAATGTCCTTTAGAGCTGATGTAAGAGGCTACCTCGTAAAGTGCCTACAGCTACTATCACCGTGGGCCGCTGCCGGCGGGCGGGAAGCCGACGCAGCGCGGCGTTGCGAGCAGCGGCTGTGCGGTGGTGGTGTAACGGTGAGCATAGTTGCCTTCCAAGCAGTTCATCCGGGTTCGATTCCCGGCCACCGCAACGGGCGCCAATTCTTACGTATGAGTATGTGAGCCACGTGCTGTTAAATTAACGTTTTCTTTCCGTCGTTGCTCCACGCAGGCCATCCTGTAGTATGTCCGGACTTGTCCCGACTTAGTACCGTTTAGAAATTAAAAAAAGACGTGCTAAGATATCTCAATAATTTCATTTTTACATGAAAGCCTGTCCCTTAATCTACTTTTCTACATAATTTCCGTCAATATTGCGGCACTTGTCATAACGTTGTACCAGTTTTTGAATACCCTCCTCACAGAAGTCTGCCGCCTGACTTGTTAACCACTCCTTTACCCCTGTTTTGACTTCGTCATCGTCTTGAAGACGCTGACCGCCCAGGTGTTTCTTCAAGTGCAAATGGTTCAAATGTCTCTGAGCACTATGGGACTTAACATCTATGGTCGTCAGTCCCCTAGAACTTAGAACTACTTAAACCTAACTAACCTAAGGACATCACACAACACCCAGTCATCACGAGGCAGAGAAAATCCCTGACCCCGCCGAGAATCGAACCCGGGATCTTCAAGTGCAGGAACAGATGGTTGTCACTGGGCGCAAGATCGAGGCTGTACGGAGGATGATCTAGAGTTTTCCATCTAAAGGATGTGATGAGATCTTTGGTCTGATTCGCCACATGCGGACGGGCATTGTATTGCAGCAAAACGATGCCCTTGCTCAACTTCCATGGACTGTTGCTTCGATTCTGGTGAGACGTAGGCCACCCATGTTTCATCGCCCGTAACAATTTGGCTTAAGAAATCATCACCGTCGTTGTGGTACCGCTCAAGGAAAGCCAATGCACTGTCTAAACGTTTGGTGTTTTGCACATCCGTCAACATTTTTGTAGCCAACGTGCGCACAGTTTTCGGTAATTCAGGTGCTCGGTCACAATGCCATACAAAACACAATGAGAAACATTAGGAAAGTCATCCCGCAAGGAGGAAACCGTAAAGCGCCTGTTTTCACTCACCTTATTGTCCACTTTCTGCACCGAACTTTCATTAACGACTGAAGGACGCCCACTCCGTTGTTCATCATGCACATTTGTGCGGCCATCTTTAAATGCTCTCACCCACTTTCTTACCATTCCATCACTCATAATGTTTTCTCCGTAAACTGCACAAATCTCACGATGAATATCGATCGCTTTTAGGCCTTTAGCGTTAAGAAATCGTACAACAGCCCGTACTTCACAGTCGGCGGGACTCACGATTGTCGTAGGCATCTTAAACACTCAGTACACAACGTAAACAAGGAAGAATGGCGTCAGTGCGTAGATTAAGGTACAGGCTTTCAAGTAAAAATAAAATTATTGAGATATCTTAGCACGTCTTTTTTTTTACTTTCAAAACGGTACTTACTTAAAAAACACGCCTCTTAACATGCGCCTCGATGCTTTCAATCGTGTTCCAATGTTTTCCGTTCATGACTTCTTTTAACCGAGGAAACAAAAAAAAGTCAGCGGGAGCCAGGTCAGGACTGTAGGGAGGCTGAGGAACCAATGGGGTCTTGGTCCTGGCCACCAAGTCGTTGACAATGAAGGCGCTGTGACTCGGCGCGTTGTCGTGGTGAACTTTCCACGTGTCCCTGATGTCGCTTCGGCAGCGCGAGACCCTCCTTTTCAGTCTTTTGAGCACTTCCAAGTAGAAAGCTGAGTTCACTGTAGTCCCGGTAGCTACGAATTCCTGGTGGACAATGCCTCTGACGTCAAAGAAGACAATGAGCATGGTTTTGAACCTGGACTTGATCATGCGTGCCTTATTGGGATGGGGTGTGCCACTCTGAACTCTCCCTTTTTGTGTCAGGGTCGTACTCAAAAAACCACGACTCATCACCAGTGATAACTGAGTTTAAAAATTGAGGATCATTTTCACACATTATCAACATTTCTCGGCACCAAAGCACTCGCATGTGCTTTTGTTCGTCGGTCAACACTTTTGGGACGAGTTTGGCACACACCTTTCTCATGTTCAAATCTTCGGTCACAATGCGGGAAGCGGTTGTTTCTGACATGTTTAGCGTTTGTACTATCAACTGAAGGTTCAGCCGTCTGTCATAGACATTTTCGTCGACTCGTGCGGTTGATGGCCGTCCACTGCAAGGTTCGTAGATGATCTCCTTTCGGCCCTCCATGCACGACTTGTGCCATCGGAAAACTTGTGATTTGGACAAGCAATCAGTCCCAAAGGCATGCTGAAGTAATGGAAACGTTTCGGTAGCGGACTTCCCAAGTTTAACGCAAAATTTGATAGCGTACCGTTGCTCTATAGAATGGTCCATTGTGTCGTGTTACGTAAACTCAAGACGGGATTGACGGAAACGCACGTCCTGACTCTCCGGCAGCTCGCAGCCGAATGAGACAAAGAGCATTTTGAAGCTAACACCCCCGTCCACTTAGCATAGTCGATTACAACACGCTGTGGTGAACCGTTGCGTCAGAAAAAAAATTGGTCGCATTACTTATGGAACGCACTCTGTAGGAAGGCGTGACACCTTTCTTATTTATAAATTCTCGTTGATTTCTACAGACTCATGGGTTTAATCTTTCGACATGTTGATAGTGGAGTTTAGAAACAAACGCTTGAGTTCGTAGTAGGCAAATTGATTTCAGTCCTTGTCAGTCCTTCAAATACTGCAACAGAAATTGTGTCGTGCCAATCCTCACTTTCCCTTTGTTCGTTACTTTGATGACCAGCCTTTCCATGTGTCATTTTTGTATGTTACTAATTTTTGTCGTTTGTAATAAAAGCGTTCAAAAATTGTGAAGATTCGTTCTACTGTAGCTTTTTTAGGTAGACAGCATTCGGTTCCGCCATCAGACCGCATCAAATCGAACGGTTAGTATTCGGACTTACGTAAAGGGCTTAAAACAATTTCGTGACTGGAATACGTTACAGCCATCGCTGCTGTTAATGTGCTTTATTGGTAATTGTTTCTCACGCTTTCATCCACTTTTTCAATGCTTTGTTGACCAGATTAACGTTCCTATCTGACATCAAAATATCCATACCGACAGTGCTTTAATCTCATATACTGATACTACAACATGTTCCTAGACATCATTACTTAGAACTGGCAGTGTCAACCACATTCATAGTTTTCTGCACATAAAGGTCAAAATTTACCGACTTAGGTACATAATACTACTGCTATATTGGCTGCGCTGGGCTTCCTTCATGCAAGATCAGAACAATATTTCCTGAATTATGGAGTCTCAAAATCATCTGTTGCAAAATACGGTCAAATTTCTCTCAAAATTTTATAGTGACTTCAACATGTTAACTAGCTCTTCCGGATATCTGTAAAAGCGTATGTATATTGTTTTTAATATTAGTATTCTTAAATAAGACTGTTAGAAACCTTCTACGTATTTATTGCATTATTTCTTACTCTATATTACTACATATATTTCAATTTAAGCTATAGTCTCACAATGTCAGCTACAAAACATAACATATGTTGAATTTTAGCTTATTCTTTATTCAACAACTTTAAAATATGAAGTTGTAAACAAGTGCGGTCCACAAAATAAACGGGTTTCTACAATTCGGCTCCCAGGTATTAAAAGGTTGCTAAACTCTGCTCTGGTTGTCTTTGGAGTCATTTATCATGCTCCTGGTTTGATCCAGTCCGCCTGATATCCTCTGATGTACCACACTTTTCATCTGAGAGTAGCATGCGTAACTAAAGTCTCAGTTATCTGTTAGATATATTCCACTCTCTGCCCTCTGCTCCCCACCCCCCGTTCGCCATAATTTGGTACTAATGAAATGAAATGTCCTGTAGTACTTTAGTGACTAAGCACTGGTTTATGTTTGGAGTTTGCTTGAAGTATTAAGGCAAATGTCGCAGAGAACTTATTAGCGCTTCAAACGTCATTGTCATTGAGGAGAAGTGCTCTAGGACACCGTAACATAAACCCGCAAACGTGGAACATAAGGAGTTCACTAAGATAAAAATTCAACTATAAGTGTGACTCAATCACAGACAGAGAAATATTACGGTTTGGAGACATATACAGGAATTTTTCAGCAAAAAGCAGGAGTAAGGCCGCATATGAAAGACTCTACTCTTGTGAAAGGGTTTCAAAAGATTTTACTGTACTGTTTTCGTAGCAAATGTCTCCTTAATCTTTACGGAAAGCTGCATTGAGGCCATGTAATGGAATGACTGTTGCGGTCTTACCACAGAACACAGAAAGGTGGTGGAAGAGTAAAGTTGCTTTGCTTGTTCACGCGGCTATGAACCCAATTACAGATAATTTCTTTTATGAGAGACGCCATATGTAATATCGGTGATGGAAAATGAAGATTAAAATTCGGTGCTCCTTGTTATGAAGTTTACACAGAATTTGTAACAGCAAAATAGTCTAAAGCGGAATCGCCGGACGAGGATTTGAATCACGGGCCATGTGAATGTGGGTTCAGTACCTTAACCAATGTGTCACCTTTCTCCCTTCTTAACATTTGTCTTGAACGGAACCATGAGATGAGAGTCTACTCGCTCTTTTCAGCTCAGCTTGAAGTAAAAATAATTTAACACCCAGCCACCTATAGAAATCAGCTACAACAGGCCTCTGTTATAGATTTACCTCTCGAAATTAGAGGATGGAAGGGCTACGCAAGCTATAAAGTTGCTTAACTGAGTTCTGCATTATGTTTTAAATTTTTGAACGTCTTTGAGACACAAGGGAAATGAGGAAGATGAAATGTAGCTCTGGAACTGTGTAGTACCAACTGTGTTTTCCCGAACGATTAGACAGGGAAAGAGGCTACAACCAAAATTGAGGCAACGGTGCTTTTAGCTTCATGAAAGTAGCATTCATATATTTCCTCTCCCTTTGATTTTATTGCCCGCTCTGTGATGTTACGTGAAAGCTTGCCACTTAGCTGGCTCCAGTAATCGCTGGAACGTAACACCCATTGCTGGAATTTTTTTGTCGCGTAACGGGTTTTCAGAATCATATTCTGTACATTAAGTGGAACTGTGTCGCAATTTTCGGCTATAACTGCTTGTGAGAGTGATGGCAAATTTTCTTTTCAATTTCCTCAACTTGGTCAGAGATTATACCGACTTCAGTTAACGAAAATAAGTTGCGAAGTAACAGTTACTGTATGCATGTAAGTTACTCAAACGATAAAAATTAGTTTTAGAACAACATGAATGATCAAATTGAAAACAATAATAATATAGTTTCAGATAAATCACATTAATTCTGAGATAATATATTTTTACTCTTTAGAGTAGTATACACGGCAATGAGCAACTGAGACAAATTAAAACTTTGATAACCGGCCACGTAGCTGCACTTTGGCACACATGCTCATTTTAGTATAAGTAACTACTAGCTGAACTTCGCACATTTCATCTGAGTGGACAACTATCGTCCAATAATGTATTTGATTTGAACAGTTGTGATTATCTTTACTTGTTAGAGATTAATCTGTACTGAATTACCTCAAATATTCTTTTTCTACGATAGCAACATTAGAGTGAAGATTTTAATGGATGTATAGGTCGTCCGACTGCTCGTTATATTTCAAAGTCCGCTGTCAACTATTAAGCTGTTGCTTTGTCGTCACTTACTCTTCTGGCGGCCATTGTTTCGAGATATTTATCAGAGGACGTGTTATAAATGTCCTCGTTACACAGTTTTTTTTTCACAGAGACTATTAATGCGCTTGCGTATCGTAATTTAAACAAATATATGTGTAAGTTCCTTTCTCTCTCTCTCTCTCTCTCTCTCTCTCTCTCTCTCTGTGTGTGTGTGTGTGTGTGTGTGTGTGTGTTTGCAGTCTATAACAGTTAATCTTAACAGAGCTAAAATGTATCGTAAAAGATCATATAAACATGCAAGCCTCACAATATTTAAACAGATGAGTTAATTCCCGTTTATAATCACAAAAACATAGGAAGTGAAAGATAAAAATAATGAAACGAGATGGATACCTGACATGTTTGTTCTGTGAAGGGGCAGCGTTAGTTGCAATCTCAGCTTTTTCGCTTCTGATGTTGTTACCTATGAGGAACATTTATTTGATGAATCGTGCCTCGGGCATGGATGTGTGTGATGTCCTTAGGTTAGTAAGGTTTAATTAGTTCTAAGTTATAGGCGACTGATGACCTCAGAAGTTAACTCGCATAGTGCTCAGAGCCACTTGAACCATTTTTATTTGATGAAAATATTATTGACATCCAGGTCTCTACAAAATACTAGCCTTGTGAAAATGCTGGCAATTAGCTGTTAATTACAGAAGTGGAAATAAATGCTCTTTACGAAACATAAAGCACTAGTAGCGTCTGAGTACATTACTGATGAATGTGAGTGAGCTAGCGACGTCATACGAACACCTGGGAGTAACAGTGGGTAGAGAAATAATGTGAAGCGATCATGTCAGCTCAGACATATGTAAAACACATTCAGTGTGTCGATCTGTTGGTAGAATACTGGATTACTGTATTAGATCTACTATAGGGTGGGGAAAATAAAAGTGGTCCTGATGAGTGGAAACGATTGGACGTGAATGTATACATATAACCATATCCCGTCACGTGCGCTCCACTTGTACGCCCGCCACGTCATCCACAGCGATTCAGAGCATAGTGAAGGCTATGTCAGTGCGCATGGAGCGGTGCAAAGGGGACGATGGTACTCACAGTGGAGCAATGAGTGTTCGTCGTGCCACACAACGATTAGTCCGAAAATGGCGTCAGAAACAATCTGTTCTGAACAGCTCAAACAATATGCCGAAACCTGCCCGCTGACCAGAAAATGTGGCTGCAGTTCAGCAGAAAATGCTGCAGAGCCCTACCAAATCAATCCGACGCCTGTCGCAAGAGACCGGCGTATCACGTCGATCATGCGGACATATACTCCACCTGGACCTGCACGAGAATCCCTACCGAGTATCTGTTGTTCATGCATTAAAACCAGCAGATACGCCTCAGCACATCCAGTTTTGCGAAAGGCTGTTCAGTGATATAATGATGGCTTGGACATGGACCTGTTCTTTATGTATGATGAAGCTTGGTTTCACCTGATTGGCTATGTCAACTCAAAATATCACAGGTTCTGGGCAGCGGAGAATCCGCATATGTCCCACGAAATACTACTGCACGACGAGGAGGCTGGGGTTTGGTGTGTAATGTCTCGACGCCGCGTTATTGGTCCCATCATCTTTCATTAGACGCTGACTTGCATTTGTGACAGCATTAACGGAGGCGGGAAAGATCTACAGTTACTTCCAATAGGATTGAGCAACGGCCCATACAGCTATAAGAAACTTGGAGCATATTTACACGATCTTCATAGTTGACAGGGTTGTTAGCAGAGGTCAGTCTAGTCGCGGCCCTATCTGGCCACCGAGGTCATCCGATCTGTCAACGTGCGATTACTTTGCGTGGGGAGCCCTCAAGTCTAAGGTGTGTCGCCTAACGTATATCGCAACAACTTTCATAGTCTACAAGAACTACAATAGAAAATTTCAATGAGATTGCAGCGATTCAAGCAGTCCAGCTTCGATCCGCTTTCAGCAGCTTGCTGACCAGGGCCCTAAAGTGCAAAGAGATGAATGGTGCTCACTTGCAACATCTGCTGCAGTGAGGCTAGTATTGTATTTCCTTTGCTCTGTTGTGTTTCTTTGTACCCTGGAACTCCGTTCTCCAGGCCCCACCCTGTAAATAGGTCCCCTAAAACAACTTTTGCAACTTATACTGGAATACCGCTCAGCTTTATGGGACACATACTACGCACTTGGAGCATAAACAAAGAAGCGCTTGATTGGTTGGTGGGGTCGACTAGCATAAATACCGAAAAAACTTAATTGTCAGGTACTGGAAGAAATTTCTGTGTATTTCCGCTCGCAACCTGTTAGACAATTGCAAGAACCGGATTTTAAGACGAAAACTACGAGTATATCTCGCTACGGTCGCAGGTTCGAATCCTGCCTCGGACATGGATGTGTGTGATGTCCTTACGTTAGTTAGTTTTAAGTAGTTCTAAGATCTAGGGGACTGATGACCTCAGATGTTAGTCCCGCCGGCCACGTTGGCCGAGCGGTTCTAGGCGCTTCAGTCTGGAACCGCGCGACTGCTACGGTCGCAGGTTCGAATCCTGCCTCGGGGGTGGATGTGTGTGATGTCCTTAGGTTAGTTAGGTTTAAGTAGTTCTTAGTTCTAGGGGACAGATGACGTCAGATGTTAAGTCCCATATTGCTCAAGCCATTTGAACCATTTGAACGAGTATATCTCAGCCTTTTATGATACAGCCCATCTGAGACCTAAAGGATAAAATTAGCCTAAAAGAAAAAAAGAAGAAAGCAGACCGTAAGCGGCGTACAAGCAGTCATTGTTTTCGTATTTCATCCATGAGAACGAAAAAATCCTTAATATATGGCAGAATAAAAAGTAACCTTCGTCACATGCTTTACTGTGATCCACAGAGAAAAAACAAGGAATAAACAACAGCGGAAGAACTGTGACTGTTCGATTAATGTGTACGAAGGAATTGTGCTCACAGCGAGAATTAGAAAAGAGGAAAGGAAGGTGGGTTACAGCTTAATATCCCGAACATGCAGAAGGTCATTCGATATGAAGCACTAAATCAAAGAAAGGTGAGGAACAACGACCAGCCGTACACCTTATAATGCAAATATGCCAGCTCTTGGCTTACATACCTGGATTTTTAAAAGCGGGCAGAGACTTCAAGGGAGATTAGGATTTAACTTCCAGTCGACTATGAGATCGTGAGTTCAAGCTCAGATTCGAGAGACAAGAGGAACAAAATCGATAGTTCCATTTTCGACGGAACCACCACAGAAACTTAAATCCAGATGACTAGACAGGGATGTGAACCGCTGTCCTTCCGAGTATGAGTCCAGTCTCTTAACCATTGCGACACCTTTCTAGGTGGCGATGTGAGCCCAGTCACCAATGTACGTGACCAGTATGGTTTGTTCACAACGTCGTGAACGAATATTCAGGAGTATGCAGGAGGCTAACGAAGCAAAACTGGCCCACTGACTCCTACCACATTGACAGCCGAGGTGGGAGAATTGGTGCAGAGGAACAAGCCGCGCTTTTGCCTTGTACTGCTGGCTCTACACAAGTGTTTACTAATTTGGCACAGCAGGCCGAAGTCGACCGACTTTTGCCTGTCTAGAACCAGGGAGGTCTGATTTATGACGTTGTGAACAAGTAGTACCTTCCATTAAGGCTATTATCTGACTGCTCGCTGATAGTTGCTCTCTGGCATGGCCTGGCGTTGGCGAAACAATCCCTCTGATGCTTAGGTATGTTCATGCTGCACCCTCAGGAGCTTTGTTATACCTACGCTGCTGGTAAATCGCTGTTCTTTGGTCACATAAGCGTCATGCTTCTTGCTGTGAACCTTCACGCTGCAACTGTTCACACAGCTAGTTGACTGGATTACTTGCAGTATATGAAGCACAGACAATGTCCTATACATTGTCTGCTCACAATGATAGAAGTTTGTTCACTCCAAATGGCGGTTATTGACAGTGAGAAAGAAGACGAGGTATGGACGCAACCTTTGAATGCAGAACATCCACACTGCGGATCTAACAGCTCAAAAATTATCCAGTGCATTTTTTCAGACAATTATGAACGCTGTAACAAATTTTCCAGTTCATTTTAAATATTATTGAACTATAATCATGTAATATATGAAGATCCGATCCAAATTATTGACGTAATTTTCGTTGAAGAACAATTGATAGGTCTACTCACATAAGGTAATACGAAGGTTTTCCAGAAAGTAAGTTCCGATCGGTCGCGAAATGGAAACCACAGCGAAAACCTGAAAAGTTTTATTTGCAACAGTTAGGTACACCTTCCACTTACTTCATAGTCGCTGCTCCAACTTCGAGTGTTATCGTTGTGTTGTATCAACTTTCAAACATCCTCGTCATAGAAAGCAGCCGCCTGTGCTTTCGGCCAGTTATCTGCACTGGTCTGCAGCTCGTTGTCTGTGGAAAAATTTTGTCTTCATAGCCAGCGGTTCTTTTGAGCAGAGATGAGACTCAGGGTGAGCCAATTACGAATTATATTGTGCGTGATCAAACACTTCTCATCGGAAACGCTGCACGAACGTCTTCATTGCCCCTGCAGTCTGCGGCCGAGAATTGGCATGAAGAAGAAACTGCTCGACAGTTGTATGTGGGCTGCATGACACAGGCGAAGTACCTAACCAGAACCTCATACTTGGCGGGAGACGCTATTCCCTACGCATCTTTACATGCTCACTGTTTACTCAAAACTGAAAAGAGCGACGCGACACGATCGACGGGCATACTAGAGACACTGCCCAACACATCTGTGCAAATCTTTACCAGGTTTTCCCAGTGGTTTCCATTTCTCGACCGATCGGAACTTACTTTCTGGACAACCCTCGTATTACGTCATTTCGAATATACACCATAAACTACATGTGCCACATGCAGATGTTCATGCTGGTTTTCAAAAAGAAAAGGAAGAATTAGGTGAAACAGGTGATCTAATTTCCCAAAATTATTACACCTAATGTTATTAATCATGAAGGGGCTATGATGATCCATGTATTTGTCCAAAAATAGTTGAAATAAGTACCTGTTTATAATAGCCACTTGTAATTCACACAACATTTATGTCTGTGTATGGTGGTTTCATTGGTAGGATACTGGGAAAATGCAGTGAGTTTCAAAGTAGATTGCTTAGAGAACACTATCATGACTCATTTTAGAATATAGCTTGGGATCCATATGAAATAAAATTATCAGCAGACATTGAAAATATTCCAATAATGATGGTCAAATGTTTGTCTGATTCATGAGGGATTATCACGTAAATGTAGGGAACCTCAGCTGGAAGGTAACTGAAGTAAGACAAAAACTATCCCTTGAAAGACTACTTACAAACTTTCATGCACCAATGTTAATTGAGGAACAGGAATAAATAACAGTCGCCTACACATCGATATTGCAGTGACTGCAAAGATTAATCTAATTGCAACCTGCACAGTAGCAGTGAAGGGCCATGTGGCAACATAAACGCTATCTAACTGGCCCAAGTAACCTGCAACGTCACTGTTCGTCCCACTGCTTGCTACGATCCTCGCCAGGGTATACATCAAACAGGTTTGTGTTCCGCGCCGCTAACATCTCCGCATATCCTGAAATTTGAGCTTTCATTGGCTGCTTCAAGGTCACTCCAGCAGTGCCTTGGTTTACTCTGCTACTTGAATGAGTAGTTGCAGGGTAATTGCTCCAGGCAAGCAGCAAGCAGCGACGCTGCAGTCTACATTTGTGGTAAGTTCTATAGGACCAAACTGCTGAGATCATCGGCCCCTAGGCTTACTCACTACTTAAACTAACTTCCGCTAAGGACCACACACACACACACACACACACACACACACACACACACACACACACGCTGGAAGAAGTACCCAAACCTCCGACGAGGGGAGTCGCGTGAACTTTGGCAAGGCGCCCAATACCACACGGCTACCCCGCGCGGCTCAGCGTACATTTAACAAGGCTCCTGGCTAGCAGTAAGGTGCTTTGTGACAGCAGCAAGGAGCTAGGTGCTAGCAAGGTTGCTGCATTAACGGACATTCATGTCTCTAGGGGGTATTTGTCGCTTTGAGACTGAGTGAGGTAGCACAGTGTCTGAGGTACAACATTCTCATTCAGGAAGAATGGGGCTATCCATAATTAGAATTTCTGCAATTTTTCTAAATCACTTAAAAAGGATTTTGGGATAATTTCCTTGAACAGGAAACTGTCGATTTCCTCCCTGTCCTTATTCGATCACAACATGCTGCCCATTTCTTGTACTGTCACAATCTATGGGACTTTTGTGATGTTATGCTATTGGACTCACTACTCTTTTCATAAGTCAGAAACCGAATGCGACCACTCGATCTGCTCCAGATCAACTGATTCAGATGAAAACTCCTTTGTAAAGCATAAAATCTTACATAGTATAAGTTGATTCTGATAAAAAAAGGAACAGACACATTCAGCCACTACATAAACTGAGGTGAAAAAGTCATGGGATATGCACATGTACAGATGGCGGTATTACCTTGTACACAAGATATAAAATGGTAGCTCTATTATTTGCAGTGCATTGGTAGCTCTATCATTTGCACTCAGGTGGATTGTAAGAAAAGGTTTCCCACTTGATTATGACCACATGACGGGAATTAACATACTTTGAATGTTGAATGGTAGTTGGAGCTAGATAGGTGGGACTTCCATTCCGGAAATCGTCGGTGAATTCATTGTCAGTGTGAAGAGAGTGCTGAAGATACAATATTTCAGGCATTACCCCTCACCACGGAAAATGCAGTTGCCGGAGGCGTTCGCTTAACGACCGAGAGCAGCGGCGTTGGCGTAGAGTTGTCAGTGCTAGCAGACAAGAAACACTAACAGTGCGTGAAACAAATGCAGAAAACAATGTGGATTGTAAGACGAACGTATCCATCAGGACTATGTGGCGAAATGTTGAGTTAATGGGCTATGGCTGCAGGCAACCAATCCGAGTGCGCCGGCCAGTGTGGCCGAGCGGTTCTAGGCGATACAATCTGGAACCGTGTGACCGCTACGGTCGCAGGTTAGAATCCTGCCTCGGGCATGGATGTGTGTGATGTCCTTAGGTTAAGTAGGTGTAAGTAGTTCTAAGTTCTAGGGGACTGATGACCTTAGATGTTAAGTCCCATAGTGCTCAGAGCCAATTCGAGTGCCTTTGGTAAAAGCACGACAACGCCTACGGCGGGTCACCTAGGCTCATGACCATATCAGTTGGAGCCTAGATGACTAGACAAGCGTGACCTGGTCCGATGAGTCTTGATTTCAGCTGCTAAGAGCTGATGTTACGGTTGATGTGTGGCGAGAATCCACGAAGCCATGGACTCAACCTGTCAGTAAGGCACTGTGCAATCTGGTGTTGGCTCCATAATACTGTGGGCTGTTTTTACATGGAATGGACTGGCCCACTGACTAGAAATGGTTATGTTCAGCTATTTGGAGATCACTTGCAGCCGTTCATGGACTTCATGTTCCCAAACAAAGATGGACTTCCTATGGATGACAATGCGCCATGTCATTGTTTGCGGTTGGTTTGAAGAACAATCTGGACAATTCGAACGACTGATATGGGCACTCAGATCGTCTAACATGAATCTCATCGAACATTTATGGGACATAATCGAGATGTCAGTTCGTATACAAAATTCTGCACCTACAACACTTTGGTTGTTATGGATGGATATAGAGGCAGCATGGCTCAATATTTTGGCGGGAGACTTTCAATGACATGTTGAGTCCTTGATAAGTCGAGTTACTGCACTACGACAGGCACAAGGAAGTCCGATATGATACTTGGACGTATCCCATGGCTTTTGTCAGCTCAGTGTAAAATAGCTATGCCTTTCCATATCTTCATTTTTACTTGTATTTACTGAATTAACTTCAATGTGGTTGAAGTTTTCATGTTTCTTTTCTGTTTTCTCCTCCATCTTTACTAACATGTATTGGAATCCACAACTATCTCTTATCCGCAGTGACATTACAGGTTTTATGGGATAAAATCTCCATTAACTAATCCTGCAGGTCTGATTTGATAGCACCATTCATCTTAATTTTTTCACTTTTTAAGAAAACATTTTTAAAGCTGCTGACGCATTTCTGTCAAATATTTCCATTTTGAAAGCTAGTTTTACTTAAATGATAATGTATTACTTTTACTTAAAAGATGATTACTATTAATTAAGTAAAACATTGATAAAGATATACCGATATCGCTTGGAATAGTCTGCTTCTCCTAGACAACATCGAATTACTTTTTCACATTACTCTGATCAAATGGAGTCACTTGATATGCATCACGCTTCCATTTTATTTGATTTTCATATCAGAATTTTTCTATGCCTTCCAGCAATCTTTCAATCTACTTCAGTTAAAAAACACTATTTGTCGGCGGACAGAACCGGTAATTTCGAGGCACTTCGAATGTCATTTAGAAGCACTACGTTATTTATATAAACACATGAAAAAAGTCTTGCATCTCCTCGGTTCCGAGAGTTCCGAAACCTGTACAGAAAATGGGAATAGAAATTAACATAAACATCATTTCCGGCCTTTTTATTGCTCATGAAAACCACACATTGCATGTTGTACCACCATACAGCGAGACCTTCGGAGGTGGTGGTCCAGATTGTTGTACACACCGGTACCCCTAATACCCAGTAGCGCCTCCACTTGCACTGATGCAAGCCTGTATTCGTCGTGGCATACTATCCACAAGTTCATCAAGGCACTGTTGGTCCATATTGTCCCCCTCCCCAACGGCGATTCGGCGTAGTTCCCTCAGAGTGGTTGGTGCGTCACGTCGTCCATAAATCGTCCTTTACAATATATCCCAGGGATGTTGGATAGGGTTCATGTCTGAAGAACATGCTGGCCACTCTAGTCGAGCGATGTCGTTATCCTGAAGGAAATCATTCACAAGATGTGCGCAATGGGGGTGCGAATTTTCGTCCATGAAGACGAATGCCTCGCCAATATGCTGCCGATATGGTTGCACTATCGGTCGGATGATGGCATTCAGTATCGCACCACCGTTATGGCGCCTTCCTTGACCACCATCGGCGTGCGTCGGCCCCACGTAATACCACTCCAAAACAGCAGGGAATCTCCACCTTGCTGCACTAGCTGGACAGTGTGTGTAAAGCGTTCGACCTGACCGGGTTGCCTCCAAACACGTCTCCGACGATTGTCTGGTTGAAGGCACATGCGACACTCATCGGTGAAGCGAACGTGATGCCAATCCTGAGCGGTCCATTCGGCATGTATTTGGGCCCATCTATTCCGTGGTGTATGGTGTCGTGGTTGCAAAGATGGACCTCGCCATGGACGTCGGAAGTGAAGTTGCGCATCATGAAGCCTATTGCGCACAGTTTGAGTCGTAACACGATGTCCTGTGGCTGCACGAAAAGCATTATTCAACATGGTGGCGTTGCTGACAGGGTTCCTCCGAGCCATAATCCGTAGGTAGCGGCCATCCATTGCAGTAGTAGCCCTTGGGCGGACTTAGCGAGGCATGTCATTGACAGTTCCTGTCTCTCTGTATCCTCTGTATCTCCTCCATTTCCGTATAACATCTCTTTGGTTCACTCCGAGATGCCTGGAGACTTCCCTTGTTGAGAGCCCTTCCTGGCACAAAGTAACAATGCAGACGCGATGGAACCTCGGTATTGACCGTCTAGGCATGGTTGAACTACAGACAACACCAGCCGTGTACCTCCTTCCTGGTGGACTGACTGGAACTGATCGGCTGTTGGACCCCCTCCGTCTAATGGGCGCTGCTGATGCATGGTTGTTTAGATCTTTGGGCTGTTTTAGTGTCATCAATGAACGGTCAAAGGGACTGTGTCTGTGATGCAATATCTACAGTCAACGTCTATCCTCAGGAGTTCTGGAGGCTTAAAATTATATTAAACTTAATTATATTCATAATACACATTGTAATTGTTATGCAGGGTTTGTACAACATGGAAATGGCGTCAGAAGCTATCAGAATAATGTTAATAACAATTATTATAAAAAAGACAGTCTCGGGTGTATCAAGCAGACATTTCTTTGGCCGACCTGTTTTTCTTTCGCACACTTTGGTGTCTGTAGAGGAAAAAACACCTCCAACAAGCAGACCTGTTGACAAGCAACTCTTGACAACCAGATGCCACGAGATAAGTATGTCCACAGAGTTGTAGATTTGGGATTTTACATTGTTAGTGGTGGCTCGTATACTGCGATTCCGAGTAATTCAGGTGGACCTCACGTTATGAACTGTTCTTCCTTCCCTTTTCTTTGTTGGTGTGAAATTAATTACTTAAGAGAAAAGGGTCGGTGTCGTAGACAAGCAGGCACGAGACAGCGTACTTCAAGCATTTATATTGCGGAGAACCATGAGTGAGGGAATAAGCTGAAGAATTGACGACAAAGAGGGAAGGAAATGCAACATTTAGCGAAACAAACTGTCTGTTAAAGCAGTTTCTCTTCAATGCTGTCGTCAGCAGTGAGGTAAGAGCAAACGACGAAGTGCGTCGCAAAGTTAACTAGTGCCAGCTGTCCGTTGTCCCGTTAAGCGTTAATGAGTTTCAGGGACGTATCGATTCCTGGAAAGCACGCTCTTTTGCGTGACGCCGAGCGACGTTTTAAGGAGCTGCTCGCTGCTTCGGGGAATGAATTTCTTATCAGATTAAAGACCTTGCCTGGAGAACAAACTACGTTGTACGCATCATGAGGTTATACATCGACGCGCAAAGTTGATATTTCACGTAGACGTCACTGGCGAGGACAAGCTTCTTGTTTAATTTCAAAATATTTGTGTACTTCCATCGCTGAAATTGTTTCGAAGCCCTCAAGTATCGTTTTACTGACAAAGAAGAAATTAGAACCTTGAAACACAAGGAAAACAACTGGAGTGTTACAGTACGACCGATCAATGGTGGTGCACGTGTCGAAGGGCATTGTGGCTTTTCGTACAGCCTGAAAAATCTAAATGTAAATTTCTAAGGCCTTTCTCCTTGCATCATGCGAGTCTGATCTCTGACACAAGGACTAGTGTTCTGTAGCAGATTTTTTTGCTGTCTTATTAACGCGGCAGTCTTTACAGACGAATGGAAGCTGGGAGATCACCTTTCCTGCTCTGTCGTTTGCCCTGACCGCGTCCTCAAGATCAGCTTGCAAAAGGTATCCACCATCTACGATGTAGATGTACCAGATGTGTTGCGAAACTAATGCCTCCCATTTATTTTCACGGAAACAACAAAATAAACAGAAGGACGAATAACACAGTTAAACTGAGCAAGATTGCCACTACATACTGTCATTTTTACACGTTGTCATCATCATTCTTTATGAACTTATGACAAGAATGAACGATAGCCTCTGAGACCGCTCTCGTGAAAACCTGGTCAAACTGAGGCTAGCTGCTAGAAGCTTCGATGACACCATCTCAGTCTGGAAAATGTTGGCCACGTACTCTTTCATTGAGTCAAACAGATGGAAGTCTGAAGATGCTACATCACGAGTGTGCGGTGGATGTAGAAAGACAGCCGAGCCAAATTACCAGCGAGTTCCATACTCGCCAAACTGTTGTGGTACCAGCCTGGGGAAATTCAGGATGTAGCTCAGTAAGAGTCGTCTTGCAGCATTCTGAAATTGCTTTTAGCTGGAAGACATCCAAAATACAACGCCACGTGTATCTCAAAAGACTGGGCACATAACTTTGGCTGCAGATTGCTGTATGGTGAACTTCTTCTTCGTTAGGCAATTAGCATGTCACCACGCCATGGGCTGCCTTTTGGATTTTAGCTCGTACTGGCGATGTTACCTCGCAGCTACGGTCGTAAATGTGTTCAGAAAATTGTCACCTTCAGCATCTATTGGCCCAGCAGTTCCTGATAAATTTCCATGTGATGGATTTTTGGCCTTGTTTTAACATTCGAGCGACTCCTCCCGCACGCATTTTGTGATAACGAAGGAAGCGTGACATCCTGTATCGGGCACTACAGCAGACATTCAGCCAAAGGTCATCCTAAATCGTAATCCGCCGAACGTCACGGAAGAGTCGATACAGACTCCCCTCATTACGGAGGAGTGGCAGCTGTCAGTGTCTACCGGGGCGTGGCTGTCGTGGACAACATTTTCACCACTACTGGAGCGTAGTATCCACCACCTCACATTACTCACGTCTTGATCTAATTATTATGGATTTCAAATGGCGCAATTAACTGTGTAGCCAGGAGTTCAATGACACATTCAGAGTTTCCCGTTCATTCGGCAATTTCATTCTTACTTTTAGTAGATCAGTGTTACTTTTAGAAGTTAGCGACAGTTGTCTTTGCAATATTATGTGTATGTGTACAGCATTTAACTTCGAAATAAGCCCTTTTCAACAACGTTTTTGCGTGTTCATGCTCAGTTTGGACTAAATGGAAGCTGATTATAATGACAATTTGGAAAGGCGGTATGTCTGCTGACCAATGGTTTTCACGGTTTGGAAGCCACAAGAACTTCTTTATATGAAAGGGCATCCGCCATTCTAGGTCTGTTTCTCGTACCATTGGGCTTCTGTGATGACTGACGAGAATTCTACTCTGGGAGGAAGATTAACTTTGTTTGGTTACTATCTGACCTCATCTGGTAATTGTAAGGTACCCCTTATTTGCAGATAAGAGCACATTTTACTTTATTTCCAGTTTTGATGTTTCCTATATGTGAAGTGAACTATCAGTGCTGCAGTACGTAAGCAGTAAGGAGCGAGCGGTAGGTTCTCACGGTGGCTAGCAGAGGCGGTTGGCCATCTGGCACCTCCACAGCCAGTGGGATGAGGTGCCGATTCATTAATTGCTCGTGACGTCAGCAAAGACATAAGTAGGGAAAGGACATTTATTCTGGCATGAAGAAAGTAACTGTTATTAATAAATATTTGCTAAAGAAAGTTGCCTTGTGCCATTCAGATATAAGAAGGAGTCTACAGGTCATAAATACTATCTTTTAGTAATTTTACAATGCTAGGAAACGTTGATATTAATAAATAAATGCGTAACTTTGGTATAACTGAAGACGTACGATCTTAAACATATTATACTGATTGTTCACTCAAGTTACAGACTATGTGCCACCGTCAGCGGTAGTCGATATGATGCCTTTCGATCCAGTCATGCGGTAGACCATGCTCTTCTACTCTTAACAGTTAGCTTATAATGTGTCAACAAGTTCATTTTACAGCGTTTCTTGAAGACACGATAATGGCATCGTATGGAAAAATTACTTGCATAAAAACTTCTTCTCGCTTCATTATGTAAAACATAGATAGTAGTGCTGCATTTTCAGAATCCGACGGTGCTGCTACGGCTCTGTAAGGGGACATAAAATTACGAGAGCATCTCCACATAACAGCTAGGAAGAATTCCTACGCGACGGCTCACAAGTCAGTTCAAGGATTTATCATCGCAAAACTCACCAGCTACGGACTCACCGGCTAAACTGAGACATTTCGGGAGGTTTAGTGTTAGTGGAGGATTCTTGCATGATGTCACCACAATAATGAAGCAATTCGGTGAAATTCAAATGTGTGAATTCATAAGGGACCAAACTGCTGAGGTCATCAGTCCCTAGACTTGCACACTGCTTAATCTAGCTTCTGCTAAGAACAACACACACACACACACACACACACCCATGCCCGAGGGAGGACTCGAACCTCCGGCGGGAGGAGCCGCACAATCCGTGACATGGCGTCTCAAACCGCGCGGCCACTCGTTGCCTCTTGCCACTCAGATATAAGAAGGAGTCTACAGGGGCTTCGGAGACTTTAGCTTCGGAATGCCTCTTGTACAAGTTATACTGAAGGTCCACCTAACTATTAAATTCTCATGAAGCACCACATCTCAAATGCTTCGATTCTCTTCTGTTCCGGTTTTCCCATTCTCCATGTGTCACTACCATTCAATGCTGCGCCCCAAAATTACATTCTCAGAAATTTTTCTTACAGATAACGCCAATGTTTAATACTAGTAGATTTCTCTTGGCCAGGAATGCCCTTTATGCCGGGGGTACTTCACTTTTTATGGCCTTCTTCCACCGTTCATCATGTTTTATTTTGCTAACTAGGTAGCAGAATTTGTTAATTTCACCTACTTCATGATCTACAATGTCGATGTTACTTTTCTCAGTATTCTAATTTCTGCTGCTGTTCATTACTTTCGTTTTTCTTCGATTTACTCTCAGTTCATATTCTGCATATTCTGCACTCATTAGGCTGTTCATTCCAATCAACAGATCCTGTATTTCTTCTTAGTTTTCCCTTTCCCTTTGCTTACACCTATTTTTCTCAGAATTTAGAATATCTTGCACCGTTTGACATTGGCGAACGCACTTTCTGGGTCGAAAAATCCTATGAATATATGTTGATTTTCCTTCGATCTTGCTTCCGTTACGAACCACAACGTCAGAACTGCCCCTTTGTAGCGTATACCTTTCCTCAAGCCAAACTGATGTCTTCTAACACATTCACAATTTTATTCCATTCTGTTGTATACTACTCTTGTCAACAGCTTGGATGCATGAGCTGTTAAGCTGACTGTGCGATAATTCCCACACTTGTCTGCTTTTGCAGCCTTCAGAATAGTGTGGATGATATTTTCCGCCGGCCGGTGTGGCCGAGCGGTTCTAGGCGCTTCAGACAGGAACCGCGCGACCGCTACGGCCGCAGGTTCGAATCCTGCCTCGGGCATGGATGTGTGTGATGTCCTTAGGTTGGTTAAGTTTAAGTAGTTCTAAGTTCTAGGGGACTGATGACCTCAGATGTTAAGTCCCATAGTGCTCAGAGCAATTTTTGATATTTTCGGAAAGTCTGATGTTATATCGCCAGTGTTATAGATTCTACAAACCAACGTGATTAGTCATTCTGTGGCGACTTCCCCCAGTGGTCAAGGAATTCCGATGGAATCTTATCCATCCATTCTCCCTTATTTAAGATTAAGTCCTCCAAAAATCTTTTAAATTCTGACTAATACTGGATCTCATATCTCTTCCCTTTGGACGTCTGTCTCTTCTCCCCTGAGAGAGGGGGTAAGATTACATTTAACAGTGTGATTCCCACTGAACTCATTTTCGTCCTTGTTTTTAATTTCGTCGAAGATTGCTTTTACTTTTCTATATGCTGTGTCGGTCTTTCTGATAATCATTTCTTTTTCGATTTCTTCAAAATTTTCATGGAGTTATTTCTGCTTAGGGTCTCTGCACTTCCTACTTATTTAGTTCCTGAGTGACTTATATCTCTGTATTTCCGAATTTCCGTGCGCTTTATAGCATTTCTTTATTTCGTCGATCAACTGAAGTATTTCTTCTGTTACCCATGGTTTCCTCGCAGTTAGCTTCCTTGTACCTATGCTTTTCTGACCAACTTCTGTAACTACTCTTTTTCGAGATGTCCATTCCTCTTCAACTGAACTTCCTAGCGGTTCTAGGCGCTACAGTCTGGAACAGCGAGACCGCTACGGTCGCAGGTTCGAATCCTGCCTCGGGCATGGATGTGTGTGATGTCCTTAGGTTAGTTCGGCTTAAGTACTTCTAAGTTCTAGGAGACTGATGACCTCAGAAGTTGAGTCCCATAGTGCTCAGAGCCATTTGAACCATTTTGAACTTCCTATGAGCTATTCATTAGCGCAATATCTATAGGCTTAGAGAACTTGAAGTGTGTCTCTTCATTCTTTAGCACTTCCATACCCAATTTTCCTTACTCATTCATCCTGACTATTTTCTTCAACTTCAGCCTACTCTTCATCATTATCAAATTGTGATCTGAGTCTATATCGCCCCCTGGGTACGCCTTACAATCCAGTATCTGATTTCGGAATATCTGCCTGATGATGACGTAATCTAACTGGAATCTTCCCGTATCCCTGAATTTTCCAAGTACGCCTCCTCTTCTTGTGAATCTTGAACAAAGTATTCGCTATTACTAGCTGAAATTTATTGTTTCTCTCATTGCTAGTACCGAGCCCATATTCTCCCATAACCCTTTCTTCTACTCCCTCCTCTGCAACCGCATTCCAATCCTCCATGACATTACCCGCTCAGTATACTTTCGCTAAATCCTCGTCTTCTGCTTTCGATGTCATCCTATATTCCTGTAGTATTGTTGCCGGTGTTGGTTTGCTGTCAGTTCTGATGAGAGCGACCCTATTACGGAACAGTTCACAGTAATTCTCTGTCCTACTTTCCTACTCCCGTTAACCACTTTCTGCTACTGTGGATATTATTCTACTCATCTGAATAGAGATCTTTGTATTTTTTCCATTTCTCCTCACTGACAGCCAATATATCTAGACTGAGCCTTAGCATTTCTCTTTTCATATTTTCTCGCTTTCCTACCGAGGTCTAACTTCCGCCATTCCACTCCCCGCCTCGTAAACATTTCCCTTTCGTTGGTTATTCAATCTTTTTCTCATGGTCACCTTGCCCTTGCCAGCCCCTCTCGGAGAGAGATCGGAATGGGGGACTACTACCGAATATTTTGCCGTTGGAGAGATCATCATGAATTCAAAACTGTTCGTCAAAGCTGGTCTGCAGAAAACATGGAAGAGGTAGTGACAGCTGTTGTCAAAAAGGAAATGGGATTTAGGAAAGGCAGTATTCAGTTCAACGTAGCTAAAGCAACTCTTCAGAGACCAGTTCAGAATAGATTTAAAAATAGATTTTTCAAACTGACAAGTCAAAGGGAAAATTTTGTCGCATTTTGTAGAATGAGCAAGATTTAGAGTTTGTCAGTTATTTGAAAGACATGGATGGTAGATTGTTTGGACTGACAATCAAGCAGTTCAGAACGGTAGATTTTCAGCTGGCAGAGAAAAATAAACTGAATCCCACAATTAATAATGAACTGAAAATGGCACGTGATGACTGGACGACTCAGCTTTTTTCGAAGCATTTAACATTCTGCCACTTGTAAACTAATATTCTTATAGTGTTTTTGTAGATTTTTGAGAAATATGATTACATTTTAAATTTAAATTCATACATTCCCCGATAAAAAAAAGTGAAGCAGCCAGAAGACACAGTCGGATATCAATGTAACTTCGAAACTCCATCGTCGGTACATAAATTATTAGAATTGTAATTCTCTGTGAGAGGTAAAATGGCCGCAGGTGTGGATTAGTGTTGTTCGTGTTTTAGTATTGTTATGAGGCCTGGTAGTGTATATACGGAGCGTGAACAGTATCAGATGTAATCATTGCGAAGGACACGGAGAAGCAGCGTACTCATGTGAGACAATGTCATCAGCACCTGCTATAGATTGAACACGGTCTCATTCAGGAACTCCATTTGGCCAGGTGGTCGAATCCCGCAACATGCAGTTTTGTGGCGTGTTCGTACGTGACAGTGGCCGGATACTCGGCTACGCGAGAACGTGAGGCAGACATGCTCGACGTCAAAGTTCCGGTTTCTGTTCTTTCTATTTATTTCATTCTATTTTGTATGTACAGGTATGAACTGTTTTTGAAGTAACTCTGTAAACGATGCTCATGTGCTCTTATTTTAAATTTACGCATTTATGTGAGTGTATCGATTCCTAAAATGTTATATCTAATCGCTAGATTGATTTCGTTCGTCTGATAATTTTTACTTCGGATTTTTCGTTATCTCTTGTAAGTTTTGTCTTTCGTTGTCTCGCTCCCGCCATTCTGCTGTGCTTTTATATCACTTTTAATTTCTATCATGTGTTTTCAGAATATCGCGGCTGGGACAAAGGCGTCGACGGCGCATTGTTGGTGGACGTTAATGACCGAACGCTTTTCGTGTTCAGTCATTATTTTTCATTACATCTTACCCTATATGTCCCCCCATGCGTAGGCTGCTGTTAACTCCACAACACTGGCGGCTGCATTTGGAGTGGTGCCTTTAATTGGGAAGTACGCAGCGCTGAGGATGGCGTCGGATTGTGTTCAGGGATGAATCGTGGTTCCGTACTATCCCCAATGACCACCGTCGGCGAGTATGGCAGCAAACTTCCAATGTTTTGGAGACGTACGGCAGTATCATGCATGGCGTCTTGACGAGGGGAGCTGTAGTGTATGGCTGCAGCTGACGGTTGGTAGTGAATGACGAAATTCTGACGACACTGTAGTACGACACGGATATCCTGCGTTCTCGTGTGTTACCTCTCATGCGGCAGTACGGTGATGGCGTTCTACAAGAGGGCAATAATCCTCCACACATGGAACGTCTCTCTACGAACTGTCTGCACGATGTTACGGTAATCCTGCGGTCAACAAAATCCTCAGATCTGTCTCCGACAGAACATGTGTGGGACCAGCTCAGACGTCCACTCCGTCCGAGTGCCAGGATACGGAATGTCAAGGACCAGTTACAACAGTTGTGGACCAACTTGCCTCGGGAGAGCATACAATGGCTTTATTACATTCTTCTCAACCGAATCAGTTCCACAGCGGGTGCAGCGTCATACTGATAAATGGATTCATTCTTTAAAGTTATTTGTAAATTAGCCCAGATTTTCTAATCGTTGTACTAACTTTACATACAATCTCAGCACGTGAAATTTCCTCCTCTCGTCCTGTAAGATATTTTTTTCTGGATGTGTATATTTAATATCAACGTTGTAGGTCAGAGGTAACACACTAACTCATCAAGTTCAAACATTTAAGGTACTTGGTTTGTGCTCTAAATTAACAGTCCGGGAATTTCCTGGAAAATTAATTAGTACAGCATAATATATTATGTGTGAAAAAGGCAATTATTGTGCATTTAATAAAGCTATCGAGCACGCATATTGGCTTAGCAACACACACACACACACACACACACACACACACGCACACACACACACACACACACACACACACACACACACAAGCTCCCGCACATTTAGACGACGGGGGAGGTGGGGGGGCAGGGCGATAGAGAGAGAGAGAGAGAGAGAGAGAGAGAGAGAGAGAGAGAGAGAGACGCGGGGAAGGGAGTTGGCGGTAGAGGAAGATGGAGCGGGGCGAGCGAAAGAGAGTGACTGACTTACTTAGTTCCTGTCGTTCCCTCTGGAACATATGGCCGTGACGAAATTCATATCCATCCGGTTCTGTATTCTCTTCTCGGTTTCAGTAATCAGGTTATTTAAGAAGGGCGTCTGATTGGCCTACCGCTTTAGATTGCCTTGGTGGGGCTGCCACCTTATCGCTCAGGCACTGACGATTTGCCAGATGTTCGGCATATGGGCTTGACATTTCCTCTGCACCGGCTTATGTGGTTTAACCGCTAGTATCGGTTAAGTGGGGAGAAATGGGAAAGAAAAGAAAAAGGATGAGCTAGGGATAGGAAAAGGATAGGAGACAGGTTTTCGATAGGTCGTTGAGGGGACACTGCCTGGCTCCTCCCCTTCGGCCTGTTCGGCATGGGTGACCCTGCTGGTAGCTACGCTACCGCCGGCATAGCCCTCCGGATCCAGAGCACGCAAACCATCGCACCCGCACGGACAGTGTTACGTTAAGGCGGTGTCCCCTGAGGACGTG
Source organism: Schistocerca piceifrons (assembly GCF_021461385.2). Lineage (NCBI taxonomy): Eukaryota > Metazoa > Arthropoda > Insecta > Orthoptera > Acrididae > Schistocerca > Schistocerca piceifrons. The sequence goes on from NC_060141.1 coordinate 560,753,289, forward strand.
AGAGAGAATGAGCAGACATTTTTTTAGGAAGGAAAGTGGAAATGGGGACTCGAGAACAAAGGAGAGAGATAGCGAACTGTCAACATATGAAGGGCGTTTGAAAAGTCCGTGCAAAAATAAAAACTGCTTACGTGTTTCGGGTAAACCTTTTTTATTTTTCGACATAGTCTCCTTTTAGACTTATACACTTCGTCCAACGCTGTTCTAATTTGTTGATCCTTTCCGAATAATAGAAATTGTCCAAGTCTGCAAAATAGCTACTAGTTGCTGCAATCACTTTCTCGTTTGAATAAAATCTTTGTTCCGCCAGCCATTTCTTCAAATTGTGGAACACATAGTAGTCCGAGGGAGCCAAGTCAGGAGAATAGGGGGGATGTGAAACGAGTTGGAATCTTATTTCCATTAATTTTGCGACCACAACTGCTGAGGTGTGTGCTGGTGCATTGTCGTGATGGAAGTTTTTGCGGTCCAATCGCCGGCGTTTTGCAGCTCTGTTTTCAAAGGGTTCAATAACGATGAATAATATGCACTTGTAATAGTTTTACCCTTTTCCAGATAGCCACTGTGGATTATCCCTTGCGAAACCACAAAGACAGTCGCCATAACCTTTCCGGCCAATGGAATGTTCTTCGCCTTTCTTGGTGCAGATTCTCCCCTGGTAACCCATTGTTTAGATTGTTCTTTGTCTCAGGAGTATAGTAATGTATCCATGTCTCATCCACAGTGACGAAACGACGCTTAAAGTCCTGCGGATTCTTCCTGAACAGCTGCAAACCATCCTTGCAACACTTCACACGATTCCGTTTTTAATCAAGCGTGAGCAATCACGGAACCCATCTTGCGGATAGCTTTCTCATGTCCAAATGTTTAAGCAAATTATTATGTACCCGTTCATTCGAGATGCCCACAGCACTAGCAGTCTCACGCACCTTAACTCTTCTGTCATCCATCACCATATCATGGATTTTATCAATGATTTCTGGAGTCGTAACCTCCACAGGGCGTCCAGAACGTTCAGCATCACTTGTGCCTATATGACCACTCCGAAAATTTTGAAACCACTTACAAACTGTTCTAAACGAATGTTCAGAGTCACCTTAATGTTTATAAAGCTTCTCTTTAGTCTTCTGAGGCGTTTTGCCTTTCGTAAAGTAATGTTTAATCACCACACGAAATTCTTTTTCGTTCATTTTTTGACAATCACTCGAATTCCTAGGTTCACACGAATGACAAACACAAAGAAATAGACCAATATGGCTGAAACGTGATGTGCGTTCTTTCCAAAGATGCTACTAACTAAACATGACCTCGATACGCGCCGGTGGTGCCATTTCTCTGACTTTGCACGGACTTTTCAAACGCCCCTCCTAACAAAACCCTCTTGAACACATGTGAGCCTTGGTAAGCGTACTGTTCTAGTATTTCACGCGCTGTTAACTGGAGTTAACTTCAATTTAATAACTGCAATAATATCTGATTCTATTAAATTCTTAAACTCTCTGTGTGAAATCTCAACGAATTAGAAAAGGCTAATTAGTGACCTTGTGAACAGTAACACTTAAAAAAAAATTAACCAGCTACGCTTCCATCTCCTCAGCCAGTCCTACCACAAAAATAAATTAATGAAAACATATTAATGAAGTCACGAAGTTCGTTAAGAAAGCAACTATCACAGATAATCAAATGCGTCTGGACACCTATTAGTGACCATTAACATCGAGTGTATCCACCCTTCAACTCTGTGACGGCTTGAACTCTGCTGGGGAAACTTTCAGTCAGGTGTCTGAATGTCTGTGGAGGAATGCCAGCCCATTCTTCATCAAGAGCCAAAAACAGGCAGGACATGTTTGTCGCTGGGAGCTGGAACGAGGTAGACATTGTAATTCATCCCAACGGTACTACATTGGTTTCAGGTCGGGAATCAGGCCTGGGAAGTCCGTTTTAGGAATGTTAGTGTCCACAAACTATTGCCTCAATGATGCTGCTCTATGACAATGGGCGTTGTCATACTGATACAATCAATCATATCTTCGCAACTATTCCTCCACCACACGCAGTACAGAGTGCTGTAAAATGAGCTCAGATTCCACATTCAGCTTTTTCTTAAGCTCAAAAAGGAGGCTGCAATTTAACCATAATAAAACACATCTATACCGTAACACCACCTCCCCATACCTCACTGTGGGCATCACACATGATGGTAGGTAACTCTCGGCAGGGATTCGCCAAATCCAAAGCCTTACACTGAATTTCCACAGGATATAGTGTGATGCATCACGCCCAATTACTCGTTTCAAGTCATCCACTGTTCAGTGTCACTTACAAGGAAATGCTAGACTGCGACGTCCCAAGTTCAATATTTAGTAAGGTTAATTTGGAAGTGTTGTGTTAACAACTATGACAGCAAAAATAATGACTCACTAAGTGCATCAGAAAGGAGTCAGAAAATATGTGTCCGAAAGGTGCAGTGATCAACCTTCTGAAATATCAGTGGACGCCCCAGGGTAGGGAAACAACTAAACTGGCATGGGAAAGGTGCAGGGTGTTTATCACAAGTCATTTGTTATTTCACAAAAGTCATACAATATTTTATTACACAGATACCAAAAACATTAATAAAACGCAAATGATTCAGGCAGTTACTGCAAAAGCTCTTCATCTGAACCAGTTAATGTTTACATTTTTAGACAACATAGTTGTGTGGAGATAACAGCGATTAATTTACTAATAATCAATTATTCAAAATGACAGTCACAATCGCATTATTTATTTTGCCGCCAACCGGTTTCAACCCGCGATGGGGTCGTCTTCAGTGCAATTTACACCACTTGGTCGCCCGCTCTAGTCGTCACCCTGCCTGTGCACGTTGGTAACTATGCAGTGATCAACATAGTTACCAACCGTGCACAGGCAGGGTGACGACTCCAGCGAGCCACCAAATGGTGTAAATTGCCTTGAAGATGACCCCATCGCGGGTTGAAACCGGTTGGCGGCAAAATAAATAGTGTGATTGTGACTGTAATTTTGAATAATTCACTTAATGTTTAATTAGGTAATTTAAACGAATAAAATGCACCAATTTAGGAAGGACTGACAAGCAAGTTGTGCAATCAAATATAACACCAACACGCTTTTAGAGCTGAGCAAACAGTGACAGCAAAGATGCTAAAGATTTCAATTCCAACATTTCCTTGGCCAAAGGCGGTTTCTGACATTAATGAATATAGCTTGCAAGAAGTGTAGTAACACAATATTTCACAGGCCTCTTATCAACACAAATATCTAATATTTGATCAGTCAGAGAAGCCCCTGGGGCATAACCAAGATACCATTTAACAAATTGAGCAGTTCACCAATAATAAAACTATTACGTTAGAACTAAACTTTAAACAGGGAAAAAATGGAGTGGCAGATACGGCAGGCCAGGTCAGAATAAGACGGTTTAGAATAACGGGCACTACTGTGTAAATTAACGCTCGATTGCTACGAGATAGAGAGAGACTCGACTTAGAGGGATGTAGCGAGCCAGGAGGCTCAGAAGGCCGCATCTCGTGGTCGTGCGGTAGCGTTCTCGCTTCCCACGCCCGGGTTCCCGGGTTCGATTCCCGGCGGGGTCAGGGATTTTCTCTGCCTCGTGATGACTGGGTGTTGTGTGCTGTCCTTAGGTTAGTTAGGTTTAAGTAGTTCTAAGTTCTAGGGAACTGATGACCATAGATGTTAAGTTCCATAGTGCTCAGAGCCATTTGAACCATTTTAGGAGGCTCAGAGACTACGGTGAGAGACGGGAAGCGGCGCGGGGTCCGCCGACGCGCACAGACTACGCCCGATGAACCGGCAGGTGACAGATAACACGCCTGGGCAGCGCCTCCAAACGCTACGAACAGCTTGGAAAGCCGAGAGCAAACAAGAAAACATGTAAGTCATGCATGATAGTCACATAACATATGAAAATGCTCAGACGAAGCAAGAAAGTGAATGTGAGCGTGGCCCGAAGCCCCAACCAAACCTTACGTATTATAACAAGAATATTAGAATAAGAATTACAAAAAGGATTAACCGATAAACGTTACAATAAAATGTAACGAGTTCATGTAATAACCAAGATATCACAGGATATTCAACACATTAACTTAAGTGTCTTAAAAGGTAACAGACAAATTGTGAGCAAGAACACTCAAATAACTACAATAGTAATAATATTTAGGACAATAGACATTAATTTCTTTGAACAAGGTAAAATCTCACCAGAGCAATGGAACTTGCTTACCCATATGAAGCCAGATTCACTGGGCCGCTAGCGTTCGCTTAACACGGCCGTAATCAAATTTATAGTCGTTACATTAGTCAGGGAAGCAACAACTTCCAATAAGACTCACTTTCGACCTCAGTGGTTACTAACACACGTGGCGGCCTAGAACATGTGACACAATTAATTTCAGACCCCAATGACAAGATAAGCGGACACTGATCGAGTTGCAATGAAAAAAAAATTGAAGCACATAAAATATGGCTCTCAGATAATTTTAAACAGAGGCACCAAAAGGTAAATTTAAAGCATGAGGCAGAATGATGGAGAACCACAGGCAATCCAGTGTAGCTGGAGCAACTCCAACACGGGAGCTCGTGTGTCAATTAAGTAAAGAGTACCTTACGCCCGAAGGACAGAACAGACGGCACCAGAAAATCAACAGCACTCCATCACCCATACAGCAATTATGTCTCCTTAATCCAGGGTAATTCAGTCCGGAACCGCGCTGCTGCTACGGTCGTAGGTTCGAATCCTGCCTCGGGCATGGATGTATGCGAAGTCCTTAGGTTAGTTAGGTTTAAGTAGTTCTAAGTCTAGGGGACTGATGACCTCAGATGTTAAGTCCCATAGTGCTTAGAGCCATTTGAACTATTTTTTGAAACCAGGGTAAACCGCTGCGTCGACATTAGGCCCAAGTATCGCCGAGGAACACAACTGTACCGACCACCGGCCGCTGAGAAATTCGTGCGCCCATAAGCCCTGGGAACAGATCAGAGGAGGTTACATGTGCCTCTTGTCTCTGCCTGTCTGCGACTGACTGGTTGCCCATGTGGTGAACAATTCGCTCCAAGGAACTACAACCAAAGACTCAACCGACAGGCGACCGAAGCGCTACCCGGCCTACTAACAGAGACAAAAATGGCTCTGAGCACTTCTCAGGTCGTGAGTCCCCTAGGACTTAGAACTAGTCTCTGTATATCCGTCTTTATACAAGATGGTTGTGGGGTCTCATCTGTTAAATATAAAATATCAGATTAAAACAAATAAAACTGGAAATTTAGATGGCTGGAGGCGTTTCGATTTGACATTTTATATTCCCATCTATGTCTTTTACGATTTTGCAAGAGCCTACATCACAGTAACTAAAAATTTTATAGCGCACACGCTAGGCTGCATGTAAATGTTGTCCTAGTAACATATCTCTTCTTGATGACCTCAGGTATAATGAAAAGACAGTTTTAAATTAATTTTATGACAGATAACTAATTTGCTTAGATATTTTATTGTGTCTCTTGTGTGTTTCATTTATCACTTTTGTAGATCTCAAGATGGTCATGAGCACGAAAACCCGTTATTATTGTTAATATGAAAATAACCATGATGGCAAATAAGCTATTATTAAAGGAAACTTCCTGGCTGATTAAAACTGTGTGCCGGAGCGAGAATCGAACTCGGGACCCTTGCCTTTCGCGGGCAAGTGCTCTACCAACTGAACTACCCAAGCACGACTCACGTCCCGTCCTCACAGCTTTACTTCTGCCAGTACCTCGTCTCCTACTTTCCAAACTTTACAGCAGCTCTCCTGCAAACATTTCAGAACTAGCACTCCTGAAAGAAAGGATAATGCGGAGACATGGCTTAGCCACAGCCTGGGGGATGTTTCCAGAAGGAGATTTTCACTCTGCAGCGCAGTGTGCGCTGATATGAAACTTCCTGGCAGCTATTATTAGATGTAGTCGGTATCATATGTCAGCCAGTACACTAATTTTTAATATACACTCCTGGAAATGGAAAAAAGAACACATTGACACCGGTGTGTCTGACCCACCATACTTGCTCCGGACACTGCGAGAGGGCTGTACAAGCAATGATCACACGCACGGCACAGCGGACACACCAGGAACCGCGGTGTTGGCCGTCGAATGGCGCTAGCTGCGCATCATTTGTGCACCACCGCCGTCAGTGTCTTCCAGTTTGCCGTGGCATACGGAGCTCCATCGCAGTCTTTAACACTGGTAGCATGCCGCGACAGCGTGGACGTGAACCGTATGTGCAGTTGACGGACTTTGAGCAAGGGCGTATAGTGGGCATGCGGGAGGCCGGGTGGACGTACCGCTGAATTGCTCAACACGTGGGGCGTGAGGTCTCCATAGTACATCGATGTTGTCGCCAGTGGTCGGCGGAAGGTGCACGTGCCCGTCGACCTGGGACCGGACCGCAGCGGCGCACGGATGCACGCCAAGACCGTAGGATCCTACGCAGTGCCGTAGGGGACCGCACCGCCACTTCCCAGCAAATTAGGGACACTGTTGCTCCTGGGGTATCGGCGAGGACCATTCGCAACCGTCTCCATGAAGCTGGGCAACGGTCCCGCACACCGTTAGGCCGTCTTCCGCTCACGCCCCAACATCGTGCAGCCCGCCTCCAGTGGTGTCGCGACAGGCGTGAATGGAGGGACGAATGGAGACGTGTCGTCTTCAGCGATGAGAGTCGCTTCTGCCTTGGTGCCAATGATAGTCGTATGCGTGTTTGGCGCCGTGCAGGTGAGCGCCACAATCAGGACTGCATACGACCGAGGCACACAGGGCCAACACCCGGCATCATGGTGTGGGGCACTGGCCGTACACCACTGGTGATCGTCGAGGGGACACTGAATAGTGCACGGTACATCCAAACCGTCATCGAACCCATCGTTCTACCATTCCTAGACCGGCAAGGGAACTTGCTGTTCCAACAGGACAATGCACGTCCGCATGTATCCCGTGCCACCCAACGTGCTCTAGAAGGTGTAAGTCAACTACCCTGGCCAGCAAGATCTCCGGATCTGTCCCCCATTGAGCATGTTTGGGACTGGATGAAGCGTCGTGTCACGCGATCTGCACGTCCAGCACGAACGCTGGTCCAACTGAGGCGCCAGGTGGAAATGGCATGGCAAGCCGTTCCACAGGACTACATCCAGCATCTCTACGATCGTCTCCATGGGAGAATAGCAGCCTGCATTGCTGCGAAAGGTGGATATACACTGTACTAGTGCCGACATTGTGCATGCTCTGTTGCCTGTGTCTATGTGCCTGTGGTTCTGTCAGTGTGATCATGTGATGTATCTGACTCCAGGAATGTGTCAATAAAGTTTCCCCTTCCTGGGACAATGAATTCACGGTGTTCTTATTTCAATTTCCAGGAATGTATTATCACTGCTAGCGTGCAGAACATTCAAAATTAAAGTTTAGTTGATATGCCATTTAAGTTTTCAATGAGAACTAGGCCCCTCGTTTACTGCTGCTTCCATACACAGTCCAGGCATATTAATGTGACCACCCGTCACAAGCCTGGATAACAACGTTTTGCAGCGTGATCATGCGGAGATGTGAAGCCATGCCGAGTCCAATACAGCGGCCGGTTGCGCTATCTTTTTCGACTGAGGATCCACGGCGCGAAGAGGCTGATTGAGGTTGTCCCAAATTCTCGATTGGAATTACATTTGGGGAGTTTGGTGGCCAGAGGTGTACAGTGAACCCATCCTGGCGCCCTTCGAACCACACACTTACGCTGTGAACTGTGTGACATGTTGCGTTGTCCTGTGGTCCCCAGTGATAGATGCATACTGATCTCGATCCATCGTGCTTTCCAAACTGATGAGATGATCCAGAGAATTCCACGAAGACATTCCCGAGATGTAACGCTTCCTCCTCCGGTCTGGATCCTTCCGATGACTGTTGCAGGGCTGTACACGACATTGGCCATCTGTCCGATCCGATGGAGTAAAAACATGATTTACCTGAAAAGGCCATCTTTCGTCAGTCAGGTAACGTCCAGTTGCGGTATTGGTGTGCAAATTCCAGTCTTCGTCGCCAATGAACTGCCATCATCATGGGTGCATGGGCCAGGCGCCTGCTGCGAAGGTCCGAACGCAGCAAGTTTCGCCGAACACCTGCTGAGGACACACTTTTGGCAGCCCCTTGGTTCATCTGGGCGATTAGTTCCTCAGCAGTTGCATTTCTATTCGCCGGAACACTTGTCCACATCCGCCGTTCATCCCTGTCAGATATGGCTCATGGTGTACCACAATTGCCTCGGCTTCTGCTTTGGATAGCGCCGTTTTGTCATGCACAGTATATTTTAACCATGGCGGCACGCGAATTGTTTACCGATTTAGCCGTTTCGGAAATGCTTCCACCCTTGGCCCGAAAGCCAATGATCATGCCCTTTTCGACGTCAAATAAATCGCTCCGCTTCCGCATTACGACACGGACAGCACTGTTTACCGCGTCTCCCCAACACGCATTATACACTCCTGGAAATTGAAATAAGAACACCGTGAATTCATTGTCCCAGGAAGGGGAAACTTTATTGACACATTCCTGGGGTCAGATACATCACATGATCACACTGACAGAACCACAGGCACATAGACACAGGCAACAGAGCATGCACAAAGTCGGCACTAGTACAGTGTATATCCACCTTTCGCAGCAATGCAGGCTGCTATTCTCCCATGGAGACGATCGTAGAGATGCTGGATGTAGTCCTGTGGAACGGCTTGCCATGCCATTTCCACCTGGCGCCTCAGTTGGACCAGCGTTCGTGCTGGACGTGCAGACCGCGTGAGACGACGCTCCATCCAGTCTCAAACATGCTCAGTGGGGGACAGATCCGGAGGTCTTGCTGGCCAGGGTAGTTGACTTACACCTTCTAGAGCACGTTGGGTGGCACGGGATACATGCGGACGTGCATTGTCCTGTTGGAACAGCAAGTTCCCTTGCCTGTCTAGGAATGGTAGAACGATGGGTTCGATGACGGTTTCGATGTACCGTGCACTATTCAGTGTCCCCTCAACGATCACCAGTGGTGTACGGCCAGTGTAGGAGATCGCTCCCCACACCATGATGCCGGGTTTTGGCCCTGTGTGCCTCGGTCGTATGCAGTCCTGATTGTGGCGCTCACCTGCACGGCGCCAAACACGCATACGACCATCATTGGCACCAAGGCAGAAGTGACTCTCATCGCTGAAGACGACACGCCTCCATTCGTCCCTCCATTCACGCCTGTCGCGACACCACTGGAGGCGGGCTGCACGATGTTGGGGCGTGAGCGGAAGACGGCCTAACGGTGTGCGGGACCGTAGCCCAGCTTCATGGAGACGGTTGCGAATGGTCCTCGCCGATACCCCAGGAGCAACAGTGTCCCTAATTTGCTGGGTAGTGGCGGTGCGGTCCCCTACGGCACTGCGTAGGATCCTACGGTCTTGGCGTGCATCCGTGCGTCGCTGCGGTCCGGTCCCAGGTCGACGGGCACGTGCACCTTCCGCCGACCACTGGTGACAACATCGATGTACTGTGGAGACCTCACGCCCCACGTGTTGAGCAATTCGGCGGTACGTCCACCCGGCCTCCCGCATGCCCACTATACGCCCTCGCTCAAAGTCCGTCAACTGCACATATGGTTCACGTCCACACTGTCGCGGCATGCTACCAGTGTTAAAGACTGCGATGGAGCTCCGTATGCCACGGCAAACTGGCTGACACTGACGGCGGCGGTGCACAAATGCTGCGCAGCTAGCGCCATTCGACGGCCAACACCGCGGTTCCTGGTGTGTCCGCTGTGCCGTGCGTGTGATCATTGCTTGTACAGCCCTCTCGCAGTGTCCGGAGCAAGTGTGGTGGGTCTGACACACCGGTGTCAATGTGTTCTTTTTTCCATTTCCAGGAGTGTATATCCTCCACTGTTAGTGGTTCCACCTGCCGTCTGTGACTGGTTGTTGCAAGTTGACGTCGAACATAGGTGGTGGTCACGTTGACTGTACCGGGTATATACCAGCGTTCGTGATTCTCTTATTATTAAGATTCGTTACAAGTTCAAGCTTGATAGCCACTTTAGTAGCCACTGAAAGAATGGAGAAAATATGGCTGCTTTTTCCAGCGTCTTGCAGGAATAATTTGTATCAGTTTAATTGAGTACAGCGATTCGAAAGTACCGAAAATAATCGCACGAATCTGTCGCTTGAAAATGAAACTAATGCAAACTGCAGTAGTTAAAGGAAAATAACACAGGAAACGTAAGTAATATAAAGAACTGATGAAGTGTGCTGAGAGAACGAAGAGATAAACGTGTTAGGTTCGAAACTGTTGAGTGGAGAAGGGGTAACAGAGTGATGGAAATAAAGGATGAGAACATTTCACACGTTACCCGAGAGATGTGCAAACAGCAGAAAGTAGGCTACTGTACATCATGGCAAATACGGGAATATTAACTCGCTTATCGTTGAACGGCATGCATACTACTTTAGAATTGTGATACTGGCCTGAAGTTTGCTGTCGTGGTCCTTTTAGACTTCCTAAGTTTACACAGATCTTCTGCCTCGTGCAAATGTAGCTGGACAAACTGGTACAAGGTGGAAAGGGTGTCATGTTAAGTGACCTCTGTCACTTTAATAGTACCAAATTTACCGGGCCACTAAACAGTGTCAAAATGTACACGAAATTCCGAATCCGTGGGAAATATTTCCAAAATAATGTCAAGGATTTTCTAGCGACTGTAAAGAAAAAGACAAATAGATTACAAGGAACAAATCGACAGACACAAGCGCCATGTATTTGACGGAGAACTGAAATACGGCCACAATTATGGAAAATGGTGGTAATGCAATATTTCCACTAAAACCTCCAAAGCCAGTATTATCCTACGAGATTAAAAGCCGAAAATGTACAAGCAGAGAATTGCGTTACGAATTACAGAATTAGTTAAGCTTCTCATCGCCGTAAAGTATACTAGAAAGAACAGGAGTCAATTGGGTTTAAGAAAAATTAGGGTTACGATGTGTACGGCTGAACTCCACAAGCCACCTTATGGTGTTTGGCGGGGCGTACATTGTGTATCACTCTCACATCGCGGCTCTCCTCCTACTCCCCCCCCCCCCCCTCCCCCTTCCTCGTCGGCCACCGCATCTCGTCCTAGTTGCAAATGGGAAGCCTTCGTGTCAGCTTGAATCGAATCTCACTGATTTTACGTTTAGGTTTTCATCATGAGATGTACGTAGGAAGAAGCAGTACTTTTGCTGACTCTTCTAAAAAAGTACACTCGTGGAATTTTGACAGTAAATGCACAATGCATCTCTTGTAGCGTCTGCCACTGAATTCGGATGAGCATATTCGTGATGGTTTCGTGCATACTAAATGAACGTGTAAAGAAACGCGCTGCTCTTTTTTCAATCTTCTCTATTTGCTGTAACAATCTTGTCTGTTACGGATATCAGACAGATGAGCAGTATTCACGTACTGATCGATCGGGGGTTTTGTGAGCCACCTGGCTTATGGGTGGATTACATTTCCTAACAATTGTTCCAGTGAATCAAAGTCTAACATCAGTTACCTGTGATTAGTTTTATGTGACTGTTTCACTTTAAATCGCTGCGTGCGCGTATTTCCTGATATTTAATGAATGTGACTGCTTCACAGTCATTGGCCTGCGATTGTGTAATATAGGCATGGACAGCCTTCGGTGACCTGCGGGCCTGATTCACATACCGACTTATCTCGCGGGCTGGCTCGTCACGGGTTACATGTTATGACTGATAAGAACGCCACCATTTCCCCAAACGCAACGCCAACAAATTATGCCTCAAAACAAGCGTTCTTGAGAACATTTATTTGATGTTGACCCCACCTTCAGATGTTCATATTTATTTACCGGCAAGAGCATTGTTTATTTGCTGATGACGTTTTATAATAGCTGTCTTAAAGACCTCCATTGCAAAACTTTGCAACGTCGTTACGAAAGAAACAATGTTCACGTTTGTACGTAAATAAATGTAAACATTTGAAGATGGGAAGCAAGGCCCTTTGAAATGTCATCATGCAAAAATAAATTCCTGTAAAAATAACCAGTTACAGGTAATTCATTATAAATTACCTTCAGTATCAACAGTTGCTGCGTTCTAATACGTCAACAACGGACACGAATTATTTACTGTTGCTAATAAGAGAAAGAATAGCAACACAAAGAACGGCAATGAGTTGGATAGGAAATCCCAATACAACAACCGATTATAAGTTAGTTTGCGATATTTGGCGACATGCAGATCGTTCGACTGATTGAAATTTAGCGTGGTAATATCCACAAATACTACTAGCAAGCATTTTTTAAATGCGTGCCCAGAAATACGTTCGGTGAATGACTGCGTAGGCACGAGTTCTTTCTATAGCACTAAATAAATTAAGCCATCATTTCTTTGTCCATTTTAAAAAGTTTAAAAGTGTCAGTCGCTTGAACCTAGCATATGCCGGCTGTATTATACAGACGCCAAACTGGAAAAATACAGACAACAGAATGGGGAAATGTCAACCTGATAATACATTCACACGCTCAATACGCGTTAATAATACTTAGAACACGTGTTCTGGTCATCATAGATAGTGTTGGTCAATATTTCTGGTATTGAGAATGCGACAATATCTGCTCTCAGACTGCCTTTATATTGGCGTATTGATAGTAATACACACATCAAAAAAAGTTTTGCATCACCTCGGTCAGACTGTTCCGGAATCTGTACAGAAAATTGGAACAGAGATCAACATAAACATCATTTCCACCCTTTTTGTTGCTCATGAAAACCACACATTGCATGTTGTGCCACCACACAGCGAGACCTTCAGAGGTGGTGGTCTAGTTTGCTGTACACACCGGTACCTCTAATACCCAGTAGCACACCATCTTCCATTGATGCATGCATGTATTCGTGGTGGCATACTATCCACAAGTTCATCGAGACACTCTTGATACAGATTTTCCCACTCCTCAATGGCGATCACTCAGAGTGGTTGGTGGGTCATGCCGTCCATAAACAGCCCTTTTCAGTCCATCCCGGGCATGTGCGATAGGGTTCATGTCTGGAGAACATGCTGGCCACTCTAGTCGAGCAATGCCGTTACCCTGAAGGAAGTCATTCACAAGATGTACATTATGGTGGCGCAAATTGTCGTCCATGAAGACGAACGCCTCGCCAATATGCTGCCGATACGGTTGCACCATCGATCGGAGGATGGTATTCACGTATCGTACAGCCGTTACGGCGCATTCCATGACCACCAGCGGCGTACGTCGGCCCCACGCAATGCCACACCAAAGCAGCAGGGAACCTCTACCTTGCTGCACTCGCTGGACAGTGTGTCTAAGGCCTTCAGCCTGACCATGTTACCTCCAAATATGTCTCTAATGATTGTCTGGTTGAAGGCATATGCGACACTCATCGGTGAAGAGAACGTGATGCCGATCCTGAGCGGTCCATTCGGCATCTCGTTGGGCCCATCTGTGCCGCGCTGCATGTTGCCGTGGTTGCAAGGATGGACCTCGCCATGGACGTCGGGAGTGCGGTTGCGCATCATGCAGCCTATTTCGCACAATTTGAGTCGTAAGACGATGTCCTGTGGCTTCACGAACAGAATTATTCAACATGGTGGTGTCAGGGTTCCTCCGAGCCATAATTCGTAGGTAGCGGTCATCCACTGCAGTAGTAGCCCTTGGGCGGCCTGAGCGAGGCATGTTATCGACAGTTCCTGTCTCTCTTTATCTCCTCCATGCCCGAACAACATCGCTTTGGTTCACTCCGAGACGCCTGGACACTTCCCTTGTTGAGAGCCCTTCCTGGAACAAAGTAACAATGCTGACGCGATCAAACCGCGGCATTGACCGTCTAGGCGTGGCTGAACTACAGACAACACCAGCCGTGTACCTCCTTCCTGGTGGACTGACTGGAACTGATCGGCTGTCGGACTCCCTCCGTCTAACGGGCGCTGCTGATGCATGGTTGTTTGTATCTTTGGGCGGGTTTAGTGACATATCTGAACAGTCAAAGGGACTAGGTCTGTAATACAATATCCACCGTCAACGTCTGTCTTCAGGAGTTCTGGGAACCGGAGTGAAGCAAAAATTTTTTTGATGTGTATATTTAACGTATGTGTGCCTCTTAATTTCGGTATGACATTTCTATGACTGCAGATCATAGGCATGTGTCACACGTCGTTATTTCTCTACAGAATGGCCGAAACATAAGCAATATTTGGTGTTTCCGAAGGAAGCGTTAAATACCCTCTGCTGATCCTGCTCTAAACGACGTAGGAGAAAATCTGAGTAGCCCTCTTAGACGGTTTGCACATAATACTGTCATTTATCATCTTAGAATTTTATCCATCCTCAGCAACTGTAGTCGTATATAATGAAATAATAAGCACCAGTTGCCTGGTTTTGGGCACTTAGTGCTCTTCTCCAGAAGGTTGTACTTATCGCATTGTTAGCGAGAGTCAACAATAACGTGCATACAGCAAAATACCGTGGTCATGTGGTTCGTAGTGTCTGTACAAAATTAGTATTACCAATTTTGTACACACACTATGAACCACATTAATTATATTTATTTTATGCATTTGATTGTTTATTATTTCATTATTTATCGTCTTGTTCAAAACGAATTTCAAAATTATTTAGACAAGATATCTGTACGGTGAAAAAGTAACAACTGACACTAAACAATGAAAAGTGTGAAGTAATCCACATCAGTACTACAAGAAATCCGCTAAATTTCGGTTACACGATAAATCACGCACATCTAAAGACTGTAAATCCAACAAAATACTTAAGGTTTACTATTACGAATAACTTAAGTTGGAACAATCACATAGATAACGTTTTGCATAAGGCAAAGCAAAGACTTCTATTTATTGGGAAAACACTTACGAAGTACAACAGGTCTACTGAAGATACTGCTTACACCGCGCTTGTCCGCCTCTTCTGGAGTACTACTGTGCGGTGTTGGATCCGCATCAACTGCACTGACAGAGGACACCAAAAAAGTTCAAAACAGGGCACTCGTTTTGTACTGTCGAGAAATAGGGGAGAGAGTGCCACGTCCATGATACACGAATTGGAATGTTCGAATGTGTGTGAAATCTTATGGGACTTAACTGCTAAGGTCATCAGTCCCTAAGCTTACACACTACTTAACCTAAATTATCCTAAGGACAAACACACACACCCATGACCGAGGGAAGACTCGAACTCCGCCGGGACCAGCCGCACAGTCCATGGCGGCAGCGCCTGAGATCGCTCGGCTAATCCCGCGCGGCCACGAGTTGGTGTGACAATCATTAAAAGAAAGGTGTTTTCCATTGCGGCAAGAGCTTCAGTCACCTTGATTGTGAAATTGAGAGGTGGCATGAGCCTCCTCTCATATTTCTATCTTACTCTGAGTAATTCGATTTTCCTCTCTAAATGCATGTGGTGAAAAGTTGCTATTCCTTCGCACGCGGACTTCCCACGCAGCATCTCTCGTCACCCGAGTGGTCCGGTGACAGGCGAGATCCGCTGAGCTTGAAAGGGTTAGGGCGATGGGTGTGAAGGAGTCGAGTGGATGCTTTCCAGACGCCGACATTGTAATAATTGCGGGAGCGACACGCCCAGAGGGGCCAGAAGGGGCGGCTGGGCTAGAGATTCCGATATTTCGCAGAAACTTAGTGAAAACCGTTTCTGGTGGGCTACCAGCGAGGCGTGGTAATGACTTGTGTTCCCAGGCAGTCTTGGCGGGCAAATTCCCGCGTTTTCTGCAAAATCGTAACTGTGATTGGCTTGCTCAGGGCAGAGCTCCGTGACTTAGCAAAATCGGAGCAGAAATTGGCGCCAAGAATCTCCATTGGTGGAATGGTAGTGCTTGGGCAATAGAGTGGAATTTTCCGCCAGTTTTCGTGTTGCTGATTGGAATGTTTAAGCACGGTCACTGTCGTGGGGGCGGGAATGTTCTGTGTTCGGTTTGTACGGGTGCTCTTGAGAGAGTCGGCTCTCGCCTTTCGGTCGAAGTAGGTTACAAGACTGAGCTCTCGCTGCTCTGGAAAGCCTGCCTTCCGTTGGCTGTCTAATATACTTTCATTTAATTGTAATTGTTTGACGAAGTTGCTGACGTTTCGACTTCAACGTAACTTTCTGAGTACAGTTGGCAATTGAGCGTTCTGAGTACAAGCGGCCTATGTTTTCCGTTTTGAGCAGTTTTGGCTAAAGTCGACTGTATCGGAGTTACTGTGTGACTTCGCTTGTTAAAATCAATCACTGTACCATCAGTGATTGTGTGGCGAGCCTTCTTCGTCTCCCTCAGAGGCGCATTTGTATTGATGGGAAGTCTTTAGTCTGGAACAACCAGAACAGAACAATTTGTTTTGGGCTATACTCGTGACATTATCGTCACCACGACGGGACGTCGAAGCAACCCGCCATCGCTTCCGGTACGCCAGATCGTGTCCTTGCAGTTAAGAAGACAGCTTGTTAATGTATGGCCGCAGCACCGGCAGATTAGGGAATTTTGCTCTGTGATAGTCAGAGCTCAGCAGAGCGCGCCTGTTCCCGTCTTTTTCTTACGTGGTTCTCTCTTGGGTGTTCATTGTCTGAGTTCTCACCACTGTAACAGCAATTAGTGTTGGGTTGGCTGGGTGTTTCTCTAGAGATTTGAGTTGCAAGGAATTGGCTCCACATACCACTTGGTCATAAACGTCACAAGCTAGTTTATGGACAACTTCACCTTCACAGCATTTATTTGCGTATCCAATTTAATGTATTGTAAATGTTTCATGTGTTTTGTTTATTATTTTGAGTTTAGTCATAATAAATCAAATTGTTATTTTGGACAGAACTTTCATTCTATTAATTGGTAGAGCAACTCTTTCATTTCTCACTACGTTAATGCAACTTTCCTTAATTTCTATCCGATTAAATTATTGCAGGTGCCAAACTCTTTTCTACTCCACTTGCAGGGTCGATTACAGTCAGTTCACGTTTCTTCTTAATCCATGTGCAAACAGCAAAAGTCGGAGTTAGAATAGGGGGGGGGGGGGGCTTAAAGCATCATTTACATATGAAGATTGTAGAAGAATTTAGTGTTAAATACACTGCTAGCCCCCGCACCTCGCAAAATTATTCTACTGGGCCCCACCTAGAAAGGGAGGAATGATCATTGTCATAAAATGAGAGTAACCAGAGCTCCCACGGAAAGTTTTAAGTCCCCTTTTTTTCCCGCGCGCCTTCCGAGAGTGGAACTGTAGAGAAAAAGCTTCAGGACACTTAATTAAAGTGCTTCAGGGCACTTAATTTTGAATTGCAGAGCAGTCATGTAGACGTAGATGTGACTGCAGATGAAACTGCTCAAACTCATGACAGTAGAGCGGAAAATGCGTCCAGGGCAGATGTAAATGCGAGCGACCCGCTCTGTCTCCCAGGAGTTTCTTCCGCGGGCCGGACTGAAACCAATCGGGGGCTGGACACGGTCCGTGGGCCGCCGGCTGCCAACCTATAGTATAATCTTAACAACAACGGATTTTTCTGCCTATTTATGTTCAGTACGTTACACTTATTTACGCGGTAGGTCAACTGCCAAACCCCGCACCAATTATCGCCGAACCTTTCCGCATTTCGCTACAATTTTCGAACATTGTTACTTCTCTGAGTGTTACAGAATTTTTCACGAAGCGCCTTAGGTAACTTCCGACATCAACCGTTTCATTTTCGCATAATGTGAAACATTATGATTCTAAAAGACTCCCTGTTGTTACTTTTACATCGGAAGGTCTCTCAGCGTTAAGAATGACATGCTGTGTTATGTTTGCTATGAACACTTTAGTCCAATCACATAAATGGTGTGATATTCTGTACACTCGTATTTTGTTCGACGTGTGACAATCCAGAACTATGTCGAATGCCTTCATAATAGCGCTAAAAAAAGTACTCGTTAGTCCAAATTTGAGAATATGAATACAAATAATGAATGCAGAAGGAGTCGGTTTCGAGAATATTCAGAAACAAAAGGTGACTTATTTACTTCCACGCCTTTTATTAACTTCCATGCCAAAGACAGAAAAAAAGTGAAAGGTAATGTCAATGTAAGAATGAAAGGAAAGAGGAAAGGGATGACGGTTAACACTGTCATTCTCACTGAAAATGAGGAAGAGTCTGCGTTGTTGTCATATTGAACAGGAAGGCTACGAGTACCGTCAACTTCGGCTAAGAGATATTCAAAGGTGCAGTTTTGAGTCGTAGCAGTAAGGCAATAATGTTAAAGTGTAAGACAGACACAGCAGAAGCAATAGGAGAACTGGAAGATATGCGGAAAATAAATACTGATGTCTGGTTACATTTGATGTAGTGTCTATTTTAAGATGAAAAGATAGTCATAGGATGGAATGAAAGATTGTATCATGTTAAGGACGGTTTTTCAGGACAGTCACACAATATATGAAAATTCACATAAATTCATATTAGAGACCCACACTCGACCTGTGTAATTAATTACAGCTGGAGAAAGGAATAGATATTAAATGTACAAGTGATTTTTAGTTTCCATTGTGGTATAATACAGATTTGCATGCCGGCTAGAAATAATGGATCTTGTCGTCTCATCTCTCAAGCACTGCTGCCACTCCATCATCTTTGTCAGCCTCAGCCACCATCTGACTGATACATTTGGGAGACTTAGAAAATTGACTTGCCATCCATCACACAACTGCGGTAGATGGTTCCTGGTGCTGCCATTGAAGAGGTCGCAGTACTTTAGACACCGACAGCTACATTACGATGAGGCCGAGCCACTACTACGTTAGATGTAGGGAATTTCAAGTTGTAATTTTCCGATCTCAGAGCCTGATTCTGAAGATCTGTCTTCCGAAGTCATAAACAGAATCCACAACAGGTGTGATGTATTATATATAGGGTGTTACAAAAAGGTACGGCCAAACTTTCAGGAAACATTTCTCACACACAAATAAAGAAAAGATGTTATGTGGACATGTGTCCGGAAACGCTTAATTTTCATGTTAGAGCTCATTTTAGTTTCGTCAGTATGTACTGTACTTCCTCGATTCACCGCCAGTTGGCCCAATTGAAGGAAGGTAATGTTGACTTCGGTGCTTGTGTTGACATGCGACTCATTGCTCCACAGTACGTAGCGTCGACAGGTTAGTGATCATCACGAACGTGGATTGGCAGTCAGTGCAATGTTTACAAATGCGGAGTTGGCAGATGCCCATTTGATGTATGGATTAGCACGGGGCAATAGCCGTGGCGCGGTACGTTTGTATCGAGACAGATTTCCAGAACGAAGGTGTCCCGACAGGAAGATATTCGAAGCAATTGATCGGCGTCTTCGGGAGCACGGAACATTCCAGCCTATGACTCGCGACTGGGGAAGACCTAGAACGACGAGGACACCTGCAATCGATGAGGCAATTCTTCGTGCAGTTGACGATAACCCTAATGTCAGCGTCAGAGAAGTTGCTGCTGTACAAGGTAACGTTGATCACGTCACTGTATGGAGAGTGCTACGGGAGAACCAGTTGTTTCCGTACCATGTAGAGCGTGTGCAGTCACTATCAGCAGCTGATTGGCCTCCACGGGTACACTTCTGCGATTGGTTCATCCAACAATGTGTCAATCCTCGTTTCAGTGCAAATGTTCTCTTTACGGATGAGGCTTCATTCCAACGTGATCAAATTGTAAATTTTCATAATCAACATGTGTGGGCTGACGAGAATCCGCACGCAATTGTGCAATCACGTCATCAACAAAGATTTTCTGTGAAAGTTTGGCATGTGTAGATTGGGCCCCATGTTCTTCCACCTATGCTCAATGGAGCACGTTATCATGATTTCATGCGGGATACTCTGCCTGTGTTGCTGGAACATGTGCCTTTACAAGTACGACACAACATGTGGTTCATGCGTGATGGAGCTCCTGCACATTTCAGTCGAAGTGTTCGTACGCTTCTCAACAACAGATTCGGTGACCGATGGATTGGTAGAGGCGGACCAATTCCATGGCCTCCATGCTCTCCTGACCTCAACCCTCTTGATTTTCATTTATGGGGGCATTTGAAAGCTCTTGTCTACGCAACCCCGGTACCAAATGTAGAGACTCTTCGTGCTCGTTTTGTGGACGGCTGTGATGCAATACGCCATTCTCCAGGGCTGCATCAGCGCATCAGGGATTCCATGCGACGGAGGGTGGATGCATGTATCCTCGCTAACGGAGGACATTTTGAACATTTTCTGTAACAAAGTGTTTGAAGTCACGCTGGTACGTTCTGTTGCTGTGTGTTTCCATTCCATGAGTAATGTGATTTGAAGAGAAGTAATAAAATGAGCTCTAACATGGAAAGTAAGCGTTTCCAGACACATGTCCACATAACATATTTTCTTTCTTTGTGTGTGAGGAATGTTTCCTGAAAGTTTGGCCGTACCTTTTTGTAACAACCTGTATAACGTTCAATAGATCCGTGTATTACCTTCAGTAGTTCTGTTCTATAGTAAGGAGTTTCACGACAATCTCTCGGTACTTGCACGATTTATCTTCATTTTTCCCTCATGTTAGATTCATCATATTTCAGTTCACACAGATTGCCGTTATTAAATTTTTATGAAGAAGTTGCCACAGTTTCTCATGATTGTGTTTGAAGAATTAATTGTAAATTAGATTATTTGAATACCATTTTACTTTGCTTGGTAATTATTTAGCTTTTGATACACAAATAAACACAAGTAATCAGTATATATGTATCGACTCTCCACAACAATGTACCGTACAACCACAACGAACACTTCGACGGAGAAACAGATGTAAATGAGGAAAGGGGTGAAATTAAAAACTAGATCAGGAAGTGTATATGGAAAAAAATAGGTTGTGGTTGTATGAATAGGGTTTCTTGTTGAAATGAACTCTAAAATTCCGCTTTTTTTACGTCTTAAGGAGGACGTCCCCACTTAAGGCTAACATACACCAGAAAAAATGGTTCAAATGGCTCTGAACACTATGGGACTTAACTTCTGAGGTCATCAGTCCCCTATAACTTAGAACTACTTAAATCTACCTAACCTAAGGACATCACACACATCCATGCCCGAGGCAGGATTCGAACCTGCGACCGTAGCGGTCGCGCGGTTCCAGACTGTAGCGCCTAGAACCGCTCGGCCACCCCAGCCGGCTGGGCATACACCAGAGACTGAATAACTGTATAAAGGGCTTCGTAGAGGTTGTGATAAACCTTTTGCATTTCCTTTATGTTTTCGTCTTCTTTAAAGGCAAAGAGAGAAGATGAAGCGGTAGCCCATCATAGAGCCTATGCCTACCGTCATGTATTTTTTGACTTTCAGTTGTTAAGAAACAGAGGATTTTTTTTCTGGTACCAGTAGGAGGAAGGAAAGATTCGCGCTCAGCTAGTGAACGAGTGAGAAGCACGCCATTTTTAGCGAGTAATTATAGACCGCCATTTTGGGGTCGCTATGAATAAGTGAGGAGTATGTATTTCATATGTGCATCGTTTAGAAAAATACAGTATTGTTTTATGAACAGAAAGGTCGTGTGAGTTGTTATTTCAAATAGTACGATAATTACAAAAACTGAAGCCCACCTGTGTACTTTGGAAAATTACGAAGATCCGATAAGCATAATGGGCACACGGTCAAGACTTCAAAGGTGAACAAGGTGACCAAACGTAGCATTATAAAGAATGGTAAGCTCAAATCTACAGTGGAGAAAGAAACTACTTCGCCCTGCAAAATAATATGAACTAATACGAACTTATTTCCAGGCAAAGCTCAGCTTATTGTGCTTGTCATTCATGCCGAAAAATTAATCTCATTAATTCAATACATTTTTAAAAAGCCACGCATTTCAACATTTTATTATCATCTATTCCATTATTTTATTGTATTATAAAGTGGCGACCGTGACAGGACTGTATACTGTCGGAAATAAGTCTCTTTATTTAGGGAGACAGTATAAGGTCTTCATGTGTAAACTGATTCCCACAGTTCACACTTGTTCCACAGGGTGTAATTGAGCCAGGTCTGGGTTATCAAAGCGCAGAATGACAACACAAAACATCTATTAACTAAACAAATGCAATTTGTTAGCAAAACTTAAGTTCCATACTAGGCGTTCAGTTGCAGGTTACATAAAAAAATGACTTTGATCATCGTAAAAGCAAACTATATTAGCAATGGTCAAAACAGAAAGTTACAATTCCTTTGGAACTAACTTGCACTTGTGGCTATTAACTTCCTTTCAGCCCCACCCCTGATATGGATATTATAGCTCAGTCCCAACTCGAATTTAACTCTTGAGAATACATTAACAAATCCACAAATCATACTCTGTAAAATAATTATTATATACAGGAGAATATGCCTTAAGCGAAAACACACTTGGAACTAGTTTCAACATTTAACGTGCATACCGATACAAATAGCTTAAAATTAGACCCCAATATATTACTATCAGGAGGAGCCTCATTCATTTTCTAAAACCCGAAAGACAACCTGCTAAATATAAAATAACTTATAAAGTCCACTAGTAACTACTACAAGGTATTCTTAAAATACAATATATAAAATTTTGACATCACATTTCCTGACTTCCAGTTTGGTTCAATGTAATGAATAAGTTAAATTCAGCAAGCACCAATGCATCATCTATTAGAACTGGAACGTGTAAAATTAACGCCCCCTCACGCACAGCGGAAAGAACTTCATGAACACGAGCCCCAGCACTTGGCTAGTTACGTCAGTAACGGCTTGTAACAAACCAGAGGCGCCGCTTGGGACCGATGAACAAATTTCATTGTTAAGTGAAATCACACGAATTCGGAGACAAAACCTCAAAACATCCAGTATGAAATCCACAATCTTTGAGAGGCAACTGCTTCAACACGATCTAAATTAAACGTTCCTTTACGTAACAGAAGAAACGTGCCACTCGTGTTGCATATTCCTTAGAATATCGTGTATCCATTCACAAAAGATTTGCCCATTCTGGAAGTTTAGCTGTACACTTATAATACTCCAAGTATCGTACATAATTACAGTTCGCACAGTGCTGTGCGCTAAAGCGGATTCCGGTACAAATGCAACCCTTCAACGTGCTGCAAGAAACAGAGTCAGACCATTACAACGGCACACTTCCCGCAACCCCCATAGCTGACTGCAGCCGTCAGTTTACGAGTATAGCCGGTATCTTCTTGGTCGTAGTCTAACGTCGCTTCATTCATCCGTCCTAACACTTGTGGGCGTGACCAAGTTTTAGTACTAGTCTTTTACCATTGAGTCCCTGTTTTTAACACAGTCAATAAGGAATAGCTGAATTAACTGTACTTGATGAAGTTGACGTGACGACGATAATCTGCCAGGTTACTTCTTAATGTGTAAACTTGTAGATATTAGTTCAGCTAGTAGGTTTATGTTTGACGATCCCTTTAAATAAATAGTCTTGGCCATGATGTCATTTCTACCGCACGGTTGAATTTCAGATTCTGATACACTTCCACAGAAGATAAGAATGTTCACATACATTAGTGATGGTGTCATAGTCAAAGAGCAATCCTTAACACATCTCTCTTTCCTATCATACGTAACAAACAAGTGCAGCGTCTGCCTCGATAAATCAAAGAGCTTGTATTACCTTCAGGTTCAGGCTGGGGATGGTATTCTTGTTTCAGTTTATACTTTTGAGGCCGGTTAATAACATCATAAAAAATAGAAAAATATGAAACAAGTAGGTTTATAATAACGCTTACACTCATAGTTAGTATTTATTTATAAGAACATGATTTTCTATGTCGTGTTGACATTGGTTAGCTTAACTGATTACGGCGTGTTTTCCACTCTGATCATCAAATAGGTGTTTTGCAGTTTTGTGTTCTTCTACAAATAAATTACATACGTTTTGTATTCAGCATCAGGATTATCAGGAGGAATTTTGGTGTGAACTGTTTTGTGGATTAACACAGTTCCTGGATTCAAAGTTAGGACAATTTTCATCTACATCTACATCTACATCTACGTCCATACTCCGCAAGCCACCTGACGGTGTGTGGCGGAGGGTACCTTCAGTACCTCTATCGGTTCTCCCTTCTATTCCAGTCTCGTATTGTTCGTGGAAAGAAGGACTGTCGGTATGCCTCTGTGTGGGCTCTAATCTCTCTGGTTTTATCCTCATGGTCTCTTCGCGAGATATACGTAGGAGGGAGCAATATACTGCTTGACTCTTCGGTGAAGGTATGTTCTCGAAACTTCAATAAAAGCCCGTACCGAGCTACTGAGCGTCTCTCCTGCAGAGTCTTCCACTGGAGTTTATCTATCATCTCCGTAACGCTTTCGCGATTACTAAATGATCCTGTAACGAAGCGCGCTGCTCTCCGTTGGATCTTCTCTATCTCTTCTATCAACCCTATCTGGTACGGATCCCACACTGCTGAGCAGTATTCAAGCAGTGGGCGAACAAGCGTACTGTAACCTACTTCCTTTGTTTTCGGATTGCATTTCCTTAGGATTCTTCCAATGAATCTCAGTCTGGCATCTGCTTTACCGACGATCAACATTATATGATCATTCCATTTTAAATCACTCCTAATGCGTACTCCCAGATAATTTATGGTATTAACTGCTTCCAGTTGCTGACCTGCTATTTTGTAGCTAAATGATAAAGGATCTATCTTTCTGTATATTCGCAGCACATTACACTTGTCTACATTGAGATTCAATTGCCATTCCCTGCACCATGCGTCAATTCGCTGCAGATCCTCCTGCATTTCAATACAATTTTCCATTGTTACAACCTCTCGGTACACCACAGCATCATCTGCAAAAAGCCTCAGTGAACTTCCGATGTCATCCACCAGGTCATTTATGTATATTGTGAATAGCAACGGTCCTATGACACTCCCCTGCGGCACACCTGAAATCACTCTTACTTCGGAAGACTTCTCTCCATTGAGAATAACATGCTGCATCCTGTTATCTAGGAACTCCTCAATCCAATCACACAATTGGTCTGATAGTCCATATGCTCTTACTTTGTTCATTAAACGACTGTGGGGAACTGTATCGAACGCCTTGCGGAAGTCAAGAAACACGGCATCTACCTGTGAACCCGTGTCTATGGCCCTCTGAGTCTCGTGGACGAATAGCGCGAGCTGGGTTTCACATGACCGTCTTTTTCGAAACCCATGCTGATTCCTACAGAGTAGATTTCTAGTCTCCAGAAAAGTCATTATACTCGAACACAATACGTGTTCCAAAATTCTGCAACTGATCGACGTTCTATTTGGGATCGAACTGACGATGACTAGGAAGTGTTTTAATCTCTCTAATATTTGAAATCTGATTACTTAACATGAATATATCCATGTTGCTAACGCTCAGAGATTTGTTTATATGTAATATGCATTTTGTCTGTTTCAGTATTTACGTTTTCTAGATAATTGTGTATTTGCAAATTTGACTGTATGCGTACATTGATGAGATTTTCGATATTCGGCCAAATAATATTTATATCATGAAGTTTGCACCATGCAAAGGCTTTCACGAAAAAATTACAGGTAACAAAATTCTGTAAACAATTTTAACTAGCAACAATAAATATAATGTTTAATGTTTTAAGTGTTATATTGTGTTCATCTGTAGTTCAGCAAATCCTTTTCTCCTGGCAGTGTTCGATAACCCTCGTCAACCCTACTCACGATTGCTGAACGAATGTGATATCTGCAACGGCATTACATTGTTGACCGCAGTGCGACAATACATCCCAATTTTGAAAGACAAAATAATTAATTACTAATTACAAACTTCTGTTGTGTCCAGCCTAAATGCAAAGTCCTAGAGGTATGTGACAACGATAATAAAAGAGCACGCCTACTTTGTGTATATCTCACATCCAATGCAGCAAAGTGTGAAAAACATCAGTTTTAAATGTTTCTCTTCTCTAACGTTTCCGAAATTGATTTCCTCTTAGAATTGACATTTACCGAATGTTTATTGTTGGCCAGTAATCTAGCGGCTGTGTGTATACATTTGTAGATTACCAAATCCACTACAACCATGGACACACATATATCATCTTACTAAAAGTGTCTTTACAGACGTAATACTGGACATTAATATGACGTATGCCCACCTTTCGCTTATATGACGGCTTGAACTGTGCTGTGGACGTTTTGAATGAGGTGACTGGATGTCTTTGGAGGAATGGCTGTCTATTTTCTCTGAAGAGACGAAACAAGAGCAAGTAATGATGTTGAGGCTTCGGTTTGAACCGAAGTCGACCATCTTAACTCATACCAAGTTCTATAGCATTTGCACTGCTTGCAGTAGATGAGCAAAATAATGGTTCAAATGGCTCTGAGCACTATGGGACTTAACATCGAGGTCATCAGTCCCCTAGAACTTAGAACTACTTAAACCTAACTAACCTAAGGACATCACACACATCCATGCCCGAGGCTGGATTCGAACCTGCGACCGTAGCAGTCGCGCGGTTCCGGACTGAAGCGGCTAGAACCACTCGGCCACCGCGGCCGGCGTAGATGAGCAGTTCGGAATCGATGATTGTATCAGCATGATAATTCAGCACGTCAAGAAGCACCATCTGCGAGACAATGCAATGTGGGCAATAAAATTCCTGAAATGGACTGGCCCGTCCAGAGTCCCGACCTGGAGTGAATAGAACAGCTTTGGGTTGAGTCAGAACGGCGACTTCGCTCCAGAACGCAGCGTCCAAAATCACTACTTACTTTGGTTTCGGCTCTTGAGGAAGAGTGGGCTGCCATTACGTTACTCCACAGGCAGTCAGATACCTCACTGAAACTGTTTCCAGCAGGGTTAAAGCCGTCTCAGAGGCAAAGCGTGTACACACCACATGGGAACGTCTGCCAATACGTACTTTTGATCACACAGTGTTCTATACCCAAGAGTTAAATGCACAAATTACTTTTAGGATATCGCACGTGTTGTTACGAGTTCGTCGAAAGAGTGGAGGTGCTAATAATAGGAGCCGTATGGATATTAAAAACATCAAAGACGCGGAAAGGTCAGGCCGTATCGGCTGCTGTGGCGGAATTCCAGTCAGCCGGATCTGCACAAGGTCGGCGCGGCGCGGTGGGGCACGGTGAGCGGGGTGGGGCGGACTCTCGCCACCGATAGCGTTCGGTCCGCGCCAACCGAGACGCCAGCGGCAACGCAACGCGACGCAACGCTCGACGTAGCGCGTGCCCGCAAGCACGCAATACCTCAAGCACGCACGTCGTATAACACTGACTTCGCTCTGAGGTACGCTAAAGGCAATGTGTAAAGGATTATCAGGACACCATTAAATGCCAACAATGGCAGAAAATCAGAAACTGTCGCTGTCTGTGCTATGGATGGCAATTATTGCTGAAACAACTGGTTATCAGTTTTTTTTTGTCCATGCCAGTTTAACCTGATCTCGCGTCCGTCGGCCGTCGTAATTTAATTTATTGTTTACTACAGAAATTTATTGGTAGTGGTGATTGTTGCCGACTTACGTGGTGGGCCTTAATCAAAACAGTATTTCATTCAATTTTGATTTAGAATTAAATGCTTTTGTGAAGTTCTCTTTTTTTTTTTAACAATATTGATCTTCAGTGAAAATTATTTCCTACGTTAATGAACGTTATACTCGCTGAATCTTAAAACATGAACATATAAGTTGAACAATGGAATAAACTTTTCATATTAATTTCCTCGGCTAGTCAGTGCACTTTAAAGCAAAATCTTTCGTTTTTAATTACAATTGCGGCCCACACATGCGTGAGAGTATTTTTTCCTACCTCCATTAACCATTGCACTGTAGTCGGAGTCCTGGCTCTGGCTCTCGGCTGTTGTACTGAAAATAAGAATCTTGCAGCTACGTATTTTCTGCTACGTCTGTGGAGAAAAATGTATATTATGTTAATAGCGTGCGAGTTTTTCGCTTCTGCTAATTTTTATAAGTTAATATCGCCACGTAATGGCGTGGTTGGCTGCATCTGCCGCTGCGATTGTTGAACTGTAAATTACTCTAATGCAGGTTAATTCAAAGGAAGGCGGACATGAAATCGGGATCACCTCTTACAAATTAAAAGTGAAGAATAATATTAAATCAATATATTATCTGCTTAATCAGTACAAATATGCTTACATTTGCCAGCACTCGCAAGATGTCCGTCTACACGCAACCAAGACAAGAGAAGCAGTGAAGACGACTAAAAAATTAACAACAGTGCGTATCTTGTCGTCTCTTTAGATCATTTTGTTATATTTCTTTGCCCTCGATACTTACACAGAGAAATTATTATAATACGGATACACGAGAAAAATGTATATTATTCAATTTTTAAATGTCTCTTCTTTATAAATACTGTTTTAAGTCTTTTCTTATTATTTCACTGGGGACGCTATACTGACTATTAAAACCGCTAGAAATAACCAGTTCCTCAAGTAACTGACGTCTGTTTATTATTACAATTATTTTCTGTAACAAACGTAGAAATCGAACAAAAACGAAAAAATTTTTACTCCCTCAGTTTCAAGATACACAGAATGAAAATATTAAATTAAATAGGCAAATAAAAGAAAACTTAGTCCGTCCACCGTTCGCTACTTTCTTCGAAACGTGATACGTAGTTGAATACTACAAAAAAAATCACCTATTTTCTCCTATCAATTCTAGTTTTTTGAAACTCTGCTCAAAAATTGTGTTGTAATCGGGGACATACGACTATTTGGGAATTACGAACAGGCAGCACCAAACAGTGAAAACTGAGGTCGAAGAACTCTGTTTATCGTGATAACTTGTCCGTTTCCAAGGGCTACAGGCAGATAAAGGTATATCATGTAGACACTGGAAGCAGGTCAGCTACTTTCTATTTGTATAGTATAGTATTGAAAGGGTACAGTACCGCCCGACATTGAAAATAGGTACAACATACTTCATTATTTTTGTCAGAAGAACACATTTTTTTTGTACAATAACTCAATTTCAATTAATACAGTGAAGCCGGATACCAGTGTGGGAAAGAATGACAATTTATTTATTTAATTGATCACATGTGCACTCCCACAAAGTAAATCCCTACATCCAGTTTGGTGAGATCTGTGAAATGAATGAATGTATGGTCGTCTGCTAACCGCAGATAGTGAATGTGAATATATTATCATCTTTGAGTCGATCCTTTGGCCACCTTTGGTGGGACCAAAGAGATGAAATTTGCCTGAGCTTTGAGCGCCTGAAATGTGGCTGACCAATACGGTAACAAGGTGCTCCCCCCACTTCGACAGAGATGGGAGGGAACCTCAAGAACTCTGCCGCTGGATCTTGTGCTGTTAAGACCTGTTTTAGTTGTGCTCCGTAATGACGAAAGAGTGGAGACATGGTATGCATGTGGAATATTTAAGAGTAGTTTGAAATATTAATTTCTCTATTTCAGGAACTTTTGTGGGGAGAATTAAATGTCAGGCAGGTAATGTTAATGGGATTGTAGTAATCTTTGGAAGTGACCAACGGTCGCAATGAAACCACGTGTAGCAATAAGTTGAAATACTCCCGTGTGCTTAAGTTATGCTGAATTACTAGTGTGTGTACAATAAGATGAAATATTTAAGAAATAGCGTGTGTACCATAAGTTGAAATATTTAAGAAATGGAGTGTGCAGGACTTGAAATTAGAGATGAGTACTTCCACGTGGTGAGTACTGTGTGAGTCTCAAACTGTGTATGAGACAAAAAGATAAAGAGAAGTACTCGTCCATGGTATCAGTTGAGGACTCGCGTGTGTGATGAATACGTTCTTAATATTACTTTGCGTGATATGACGCTAGATTCAAACTCTGAGAGAGAAGCAAGGTGAGTCGGCCGTCTATCCAGCAACGCCACTTGGCTTGCATTGCACAGGAAAACGTGCATATATCTCCAGAGTTCATAGTAGGAAAGTAGAATTACAAAGTGGGGCAGTGTCGTGTGAAACTGGGATAAATATTGATTGAAGTGGGAAAGCTGAAAGTGATAATGTTGTGACTATTCCCTGTGTAGTATTTCACATTGTAGTGTGGTGTATGTCATGTAATTTGGGTATGTGTGGTTTGCATGGGAGAGTAGCGAGGTAGTTTCAAAAGATTAGTGGGTTATGCTTGTTCCTTCTGTACCGCTCGGTCTGGAGGAAAGTTTCGTGATGATGATTGTGAGAGTCGAAGTGTGAGGTATAATAAAAGATCCACCATCCTATCCAGAAAGTGCACTGTAGCGTTAAATAATTACGAGACCATAATATAGAGATTCACTAATGTAAAGCCATGCCCACTGGGCGGAATTTCTCATGTGTTATTGTTGTAGGTTGTAGAATTTGTGTGTTTAGGTTAGAGAATTTATCGGAATAAATAAGATAGTGAAAAGAAAAAGATTGTTGGACTTTTCCTTCGAATTGTATGTTGTCATAATGTCCCGAATTTATAATGTGTGCGCCATTCATATTCAGTGCGGTGGCCACGTGTTGACAAAAGCCGTTAAATAAAAGACAAAAAAGAAAATGAGGTATTGCCAGTGCGTAGTGTACAGTCAGAGTTCTGTAAATTACTGATAGTCAGATGCGTGTTTCCGTTGCGTGTTAATCATATAGGAGGATAACTTGTAACTTAAGTGTGAGTACTAGAGTCCATGTTACTCGATAAGTAAGAATGAATCCACTCGCTTGGCAGACCACTCATCTTGCAGGCCTGACTGCTTGATGCCACAGTATGAGCAAGGCATGTGGGTGCCTCTCAGTATGAATGAATTATTGTCAAGTTTCTAATTTATAACTGTAACCATAATTTCCTTCCTCTTCATTATTTCATAGAAATGGCAGTCAAATTTTTAATCTTGTAAAGTAAATGAAGCACTGCACCTCATTGCTACGTCATTTCATAATAATGTTTCCAGACTAGGGTTGATGCCACTCTGCAAAACAACGGATAACCGGCTACGACAGTGAGAAACAACCTTATAGACCAGGTTATGCCAAGCCTTCCGCAATGCAAATATATGCGCACCTGGAGCCACGACACACGCAAGTAGTGCCATTGTTATCTGAGCAATGCTGTACCAGTTCGCACGCCAAGTGTTCGTTCCTCGTTTCTGTTGATATTGTTATTAAAATTGCACTGATGCTTTTCTCAGTTTCTACAATAACGCAAAATTTTACACCAATGCAAATTTGACAAATAATGAAGACTCCTTTTTTTAAAAAAAAAAAGGTTTATTTAAAAAGGAAAGATTTTAGCGCTGCAGCTACGGCTAATTCATTTTTTACTCGGTTACTATTAAAAAGTAAAAGGCATCTGTTGCAATCAAGACGAAAAAAAAAATACCGAAAAATATCGGTTATTCACAACTAAGACGAAAAAAATACCGAAAAATATCGATTATTCACTACTAAAATACCAGTATTGGTTTTAACCGTTCACTTTTTCCGATCAACCACTATTACTATCTCTGCCAGTGCAATACATATCTTTGGACATCGCTTGCGCATAAGTGCTGAATTATTTTCAGCCATTAGTTCATTCTTCATAACGCAGTGTGCTGATATTCTCATCTATATATAAACTTGTTGTGGTCTCCAGTCTAAAAATTGGTTTGAAGCAGTTCTCCACGCTAGTTTATTCCTGTGTAAGCCTCTTAATCTCTATGTAACTACTGCAGACAACATTCGCTTGCACCTAGTTATTATAGTAAAATCTCGGTCTAGTACAATTCTCACTCTTCATACATCACCAAATACCAAATTACCTATTCCTTGAAGCCGTAGTATCTGTTCTCTGAGCCTAGCCCTTCTTTTAGTCAAGATGTGTCATTGAAAGGTGGCTACACTGAGTCACAGCGCCAGAGATTGCGCCAAAGATTATTATTCCGCCACCTCCACTGGGGCAGTAGTAGTTCAGAGGTTGTCGTGGGCAGTCCTTGTTGAGAGGATGTCGAGAGCGGTACTACACTCCTGGAAATGGAAAAAAGAACACATTGACACCGGTGTGTCAGACCCACCATACTTGCTCCGGACACTGCGAGAGGGCTGTACAAGCAATGATCACACGCACGGCACAGCGGACACACAAGGAACCGCGGTGTTGGCCGTCGAATGGCGCTAGCTGCGCAGCATTTGTGCACCGCCGCCGTCAGTGTCAGCCAGTTTGCCGTGGCATACGGAGCTCCATCGCAGTCTTTAACACTGGTAGCATGCCGCGACAGCATGGACGTGAACCGTATGTGCAGTTGACGGACTTTGAGCGAGGGCGTATAGTGGGCATGCGGGAGGCCGGGTGGACGTACCGCCGAATTGCTCAACACGTGGGGCGTGAGGTCTCCACAGTACATCGATGTTGTCGCCAGTGGTCGGCGGAAGGTGCACGTGCCCGTCGACCTGGGACCGGACCGCAGCGACGCACGGATGCACGCCAAGACCGTAGGATCCTACGCAGTGCCGTAGGGGACCGCACCGCCACTTCCCAGCAAATTAGGGACACTGTTGCTCCTGGGGTATCGGCGAGGACCATTCGCAACCGTCTCCATGAAGCTGGGCTACGGTCCCGCACACCGTTAGGCCGTCTTCCGCTCACGCCCCAACATCGTGCAGCCCGCCTCCAGTGGTGTCACGACAGGCGTGAATGGAGGGACGAATGGAGACGTGTCGTCTTCAGCGATGAGAGTCGCTTCTGCCTTGGTGCCAATGATGGTCGTATGCGTGTTTGGCGCCGTGCAGGTGAGCGCCACAATCAGGACTGCATACGACCGAGGCACACAGGGCCAACACCCGGCATCATGGTGTGGGGAGCGATCTCCTACACTGGCCGTACACCACTGGTGATCGTCGAGGGGACACTGAATAGTGCACGGTACATCCAAACCGTCATCGAACCCATCGTTCTACCATTCCTCGACCGGCAAGGGAACTTGCTGTTCCAACAGGACAATGCACGTCCGCATGTATCCCGTGCCACCCAACGTGCTCTAGAAGGTGTAAGTCAACTACCCTGGCCAGCAAGATCTCCGGATCTGTTCCCCATTGAGCATGTTTGGGACTGGATTAAGCGTCGTCTCACGCGGTCTGCACGTCCAGCACGATCGCTGGTCCAACTGAGGCGCCAGGTGGAAATGGCATGGCAAGCCGTTCCACAGGACTACATCCAGCATCTCTACGATCGTCTCCATGGGAGAATAGCAGCCTGCATTGCTGCGAAAGGTGGATATACACTGTACTAGTGCCGACATTGTGCATGCTCTGTTGCCTGTGTCTATGTGCCTGTGGTTCTGTCAGTGTGATCATGTGATGTATCTGACCCCAGGAATGTGTCAATAAAGTTTCCCCTTCCTGGGACAATGAATTCACGGTGTTCTTATTTCAATTTCCAGGAGTGTAGTTCAGAGGATGTCGAGTGCAGTTGTTGTTCTGTTGGGCGAGAGAGTAGATGCTGTTCAGTTGGTGTAATGTATAGATGGAAGATGTTGCAATGATCACAGTGTATTTTTCGTCAATATATATGAGGGTAACAAAAAAAAAATTATTTCACATTTCTTTAATGACAATGCCTCTTGGTCACAGGTTCAGTCAACAAAGCATCTGGCTCGTGTTCATGTATTAGACTTGTAATTCTGGTTTCTATGTGCAATTATAGTATTTCTGTTTTTTTAATTAGTTAATTGTAAATGGTGTTTAAAATATCTTGTCGTATTGAGGAAGAACCGTGCCAGATACATGTACTTTGAGTTACACTACCACACACATAACAGTTACACTTGTGCTTTGTTGTTTCGTAGCTTTTTTAGTTGCAGGGGACTTAATTAATCAATTGTGTTAACGGAAATTTCCATTCATTCTTTACTGTTATTTTATGAAGTCAGATTGCGTACTAATACTACTCAGGGCCAACCGGTTACGAGACTTCGTAACTGGATACACAGCTACTAAAATTATTGCATTTTAATTAAGCCCCCATGCACGACAACCTCTGAACTACTACTGCCTCAGTGGACGCGGCGGAATAATAATCTTTGACACAATCTCTGGCGCTGTGACTCAGTGTAGCCACCTTTCAACACATATCAGAAAACCTTCAGTTTATCACTAATAACCTCCAGCTAGTGTGGAAACCTATTTGACGATGTATGTGGCAAGTTTATTCCTGTGTAAGCCTCTTAATCTCTACGTAACTACTGCAGACAACATTCACTTGCACCTAGTTATTGTAGTAAAATCTCGGTCTCGTACAATTCTCACCCTTCATACATCACCAAATACCAAATTACCTATTCCTTGAAGCCTTAGTATCTGTTCCGTGAGCCTAGCCCTTCTTTTAGTCAAGGTGTGTCATATAGCTTTTTCTGTGCAATTCGATGCAGAACGTCCTCATTAGTCACTCAATCTCTTAATTTTATGTTCAGCATTCTTCTGCAACTACACATTTCAAAAAGGTTCAGTTGCTCCCTTTTACTGGTTGTCGTCCATGATTCTCTTTCACTTAAGTCTACAGTACAGAAAAATACTTTGAGGGAAGACTAACATAAATTTATCACAAAATCTGATTATGATAAAATCCTCAGCTGAGGCTCCTGATAATTGGATTAAAAATCCGCTTCAGTTGTAGATAATGTATCTTTTAATTGCATACTAATAAGATACGAGGGGGATTCAATTAGTAATGAACACAATTTTTTTTTCTGAGAGAAGGTCGGTTTTTTCAGGATTCCAATATACCATATTATTGCCCACTCTTAACACTATTTTCCATGACATACGCCAGTATAAAAGCTAACAAATTGCGCATTTTTTCAACCGAATTAGGCCCAAAAAAATGTGTACTTAAATTTATATTAGTGTTAACATATTTCACATTTTCATTAAACAGTTTCTTACTACTGCAAGTTTTCATTTACATCCTCTTTACTGCGGGCATTGTTAAACATTTTCCCTCCCAATCAGAAAAAACTCTTCAACTACTTTCCTAGAATAAATACTGCAGCACCACCTGATTCGGTTCGACCACATCCATCACTCTTGTTTCGTTTTTGTTGGTGTTCATTTTGATCAACTTGAGCTCCATAGCTAATTCTTTTTAATAATAGCACCACAGCTGTATTGGTACACTTATTATCTCACAACCGGTTTCGTTTGAAAGAACATCATTATCAGGTTACACGCAGTTGAACAACAAACTTACAAGAAATCCCCACAGAGTCGTGCCAACACCGTGATTTAAGAAGTCTAGTTGTCTTACGTAAACTTCAAGACTGATTCTGGAACATCACAATGATGTAAAGACTTCGCCAGCTGCCTGGCAGAGGCTCGGCGAGAAGTGAGGTCAGGCATCTTGTCTTGCGGTATACACCGAGTGTTCGGATAGGACCGCTGCCTGTTCATTTTATGACGTCTTTTCAAGCCGTTATAAAATATGTTCGACTGATGTCCCTAGTACTTTGCCGTCACAGACAGAACATCAATGCAATCGACAACCTCAAATATTTTATTTCTACTTACGAGAAGAAGACCTTCGCCGAGATAGCTATAGAAAACTTTGTTGTAGGTAAACGGTTTCGGTAAAACTAAGTTGCCATCTTCAGATCTTCATAAAGGTTATTACAAACATCTTGTGCCAGCTACACACAAAATCTTTCCATTGAATTTCCAGGTACATAAAACATGAAATGATCGATACGTTGGCACGTCAAAGTTAAAATTACTATATACATCAGAATTCACCAAAACATTGTTCCAATGTGTGATGTTATGTTATGGGAACGATCTTTGGGCGAATTGTGATGTACATAGTACATAGCTGGCACAAGATATTTGTAATATCATTCATGAAGATCTGAATACGGTAACCTAGTTTCACCGAAGCCGGTTATCTACATTAAGGTTTTCTACAGCAATCTCGGCCAAGGAGGTCTTTTTCTCCTAAGTAATCACTACAGATCGCCCCTTCGAGATCAATATGTGTAAACTAATGGATTTTATTTCTTCTCCCTGAACCTTAATACAGTTATAAATTTCTTCTTGGCTTTCCTTTCCTGCTTGCTCCATGTACAGACTGAATAACATCGGGAATAGGACATTACACTGTCTCACACCCGCTTCGCTGTCTGCCTTTCACGTCCTTCATCTCTCATAACTCGACTTTCGTTTCTTTCCATGTTATAGGTAGCTTTTCGCTCCCAGTGTTTTTCCCTGATAAATTCAGAAAGACAAAGTAAATATTCTATAATTCGAGCCAAGAACAACTGCCAACGAGAGTAACTTAGAAGTAATTATCCTCAATGTAGCTAAGCACTTAATAAAGGCAAGGCCTCCGATCCAGATTGTACGCCAGTCGGGTTCCGTTCGGAATATGCTGATACAATAGCTCCATCCTTACCAATCATATACAACCGGTCGTTTGTCGAAAGATCCGTACCTAAGGACTGGAAGGCTGTACAAGTCATATCAGTACCAAAGAAAGGAAATAGGAGTAATCCGCTGAATTACAGGCCCAAATCACTAACGTCGATTTGTAGTTGTAGATTTTGGAACGTATACTGTGTTCGAACACTATAAATTGCCTCGAAGAAAGCGATTTATTGACAACCAACCAACACGAATTCAAAAATATCGTTCTTATGAAACCCAACAAGCTCTTTATTCTCACGAAGTAATGGGTGCTATCGACAGGTGATTTCAAATTGATTCCATATTTCCAGATTTCCAAAAGTCTTTTGACACCGTTTCTCACAGGTGACATCTAATCAAATTGCGTGCCTACGGAATATCATCTCAGTTGTGTGACTGGATTCGTGATTTCTTGTCAGAATGGTCATAGTTCGTTACAAACAGAGAGAAAGTCGTCGAGTAAAACAGAAGTAATACCTGGCGTTCCGCAAGGAAGTGTTATAAGACCTCTACTGTTGCTGATCTACATAAAAGACGTAGGAGACAATCTGAGCAGCTCTCTTGGATTGTTTGCAGATGATGCTGTCTTTTACAGTGTTGCA
The DNA here is from genome assembly GCF_021461385.2 of Schistocerca piceifrons. Lineage (NCBI taxonomy): Eukaryota > Metazoa > Arthropoda > Insecta > Orthoptera > Acrididae > Schistocerca > Schistocerca piceifrons. The sequence goes on from NC_060141.1 coordinate 560,790,381, forward strand.
AAGTCGTCATAATTTAGACAATCTGTGTGACGCGAAAAGTGGCAATTCGCTCTAAATAATGAAAAGTGTGAAGTTATCCACAGGAGTACTAATAGGGATCCACAAAATTTCGGTTACACGATAAATCAAACAAATCTAAAGGCTAAGAAGTCAACCAAATACTTAGACATAACAATTACGAATAACTTACGAACGATAAAATATATAATGTTGTGGGGAAGGTAAACCAAAGATTGTGATTTGCTGACAGAATACTTTCAAGACGCAACAGGTCTACTGAAGCACTGCCTACACCACGCCTGTCCGTCCCTTTCTGCAGTACTGCTGGTCCGTAGTATGCATCAGATAGGACTGACTGAAGACGTCGATAAAGTTCAAAGAAAGGCAGCTCGTCTTGTATCATCCCGAAATAGTGGAGAGAGAGCAAGGGTTATGATACTCGAACTGGGGTGGCAGTCATTAAAACAAAGGCGTTTTTCGCTGCTGCAGGACCTTCTCATGAAATTTCAATTACCAACTTTCGCATCGGAGTGTGAAAATGTTTTGTTGGCGCCCACCTACACAGGGAGAAATCATCATCATAATAAAGCAAGAGAAATCAGAGCTCGCACCGAAAGATTTAAGTGTTCATTTTTCCCGCTCGCTGTTCGAGAGTAGATGGGTATAGAAGTAGCTTGAAAGTGCTTCGATGAACCCTCTGCCGAGCATCTAATTGTGCACTCCAAAGTAACCATGTAGATTTAGTTGTTGAACTTCAAAGAGTCCTACATAAACTATGTGAGCTGTAGTCTACGGATATAAACTACTTTTAGTTCTCAGCAAATGTCACTAAGTCGTACCTTATCCATCAGTACATACAATGATGATCCAATACGTTATGATCCGCTCCTTAATACCGCCTTATTCCACGTTTGGAAAACGATTCTATGTAACATGGATTCCATAAGATCTTGGTATTTATGAGATGTCTACACACAGGCCACGCAACCTACGTAAACTACTGGCCAGTGGTTGGGGCTCGAATACCTGATGTGTTCTATCGGATTGTGATGACATGAATTTGGTGGACATCATCGTGAGTTCACTATGTTGTTGTTGTTGTGGTCTTCAGTCCTGAGACTGGTTTGATGCAGCTCTCCATGCTACTCTATCCTGTGCAAGCTTTTTCATCTCCCAGTACCTACTGCAACCTACATCCTTCTGAATCTGCTTAGTGTATTCATCTCTTGGTCTCCCTCTACGATTTTTACCCTCCACGCTGCCCTCCAATACTAAATTGGTGATCCCTTGATGCCTCAGAACATGGCCTACCAACCGATCCCTTCTTCTGGTCAAGTTGTGCCACAAACTTCTCCCCAATCCTATTCAATACTTCCTCATTAGTTATGTGATCTACCCATCTAATCTTCAGCATTCTTCTGTAGCACCACATTTCGAAAGCTTCTATTCTCTTCTTGTCCAAACTATTTATCGTCCAAGTTTCACTTCCATACATGGCTACACTCCATACGAATACTTTCAGAAATGATTTCCTGACACTTAAATCAATACTGGATGTTAACAAATTTCTCTTCTTCAGAAAAGCTTTCCTTGCCATTGCCAGCCTACATTTTATATCCTCTCTACTTCGACCATCATCAGTTATTTTGCTCCCCAAATAGCAAAACTCCTTTACTACTTTAAGTGCCTCATTTCCTAATCTAATTCCCTCAGCATCGCCCGACTTAATTAGACTACATTCCATTATCCTTGTTTTGCTTTTGTTGATGTTCATCTTATATCCTCCTTTCAAGACACTGTCCATTCCATTCAACTGCTCTTCCAAGTCCTTTGCTGTCTCTGATAGAATTACAATGTCATCGGCGAACCTCAAAGTTTTTATTTCATCTCCATGAATTTTAATACCTACTCCGAATTTTTCTTTTGTTTCCTTTACTGCTTGCTCAATATACAGATTGAACAACATCGAGGAGAGGCTACAACCCTGTCTTACTCCCTTCCCAACCACTGCTTCCCTTTCATGTCCCTCGATTCTTCTAACTGCCATCTGGTTTCTGTACAAATTGTAAATAGCCTTTCGCTCCCTGTTCACTATGATGCTACTAAAACCACTGTAGCACGAATCTGGCCCTGTGACACGGAATTGTGCTGCCTTACCGTTATGGGACCCCACGTCAGCTCTGCTGGCAGGGCTGTGGTCCGATACGTGAGATGCCACAGAAATTTCTTCAGTCTGCGTCCTGTATCGAAATGGACGCACCTGTGTCTTGTGTGCGACGTTGGAGTAAACAGAGAATGCAGATCTAAAAGTTGTGGGTACATCCCTTCATTGCTGATTGTGACCAAACGGGTTATTTTAAACACTGTACAATGGTTTAACAAAATAGCGTTAAACTTTTCAGTTTAATGAGAATGTCAGGACGTAAATTTGACGAGTTGTCAGAGACCTCTGCGGTTCTAGGCGCTTCAGTCCGGAACCGCGCGACTACTACGGTGGCAGATTCGATTCCTGCCTCGGACATGGATGTGGGTGATGTCCTTAGTTAGTTAGGTTTAAATAGTTCTAAGTTCTAGGGGACTGATGACCTCCGATGTTATGTCCCATAGTGCTCAGAGACATTTGAACCATTTTTTCAGAGACCTCCCGAGGCGAACTGGAGAAAAACACCACTGGTTTAAAGAAAGCCACCTCACCAGAAGAAAAGATATTCATGATCTCACTGATCGGAGCTAATTACTTGTTGTTTGCAGTGATGTATACAGTCTTAGTTCTAACTGTAAGGTATACGTAGGAGTGATTTTTTATTTTCTGCTTGAGAAGTACTTTATTAAAAAAGTCAAAGTCAGTTTACAAATATTTTAGACAAAACCTAGAAAACGTGCCTCAGCGATAATCTCAGATGAAGAGGTTGCCACAGAAGGCTGTACTGGGCCGCATCAGACCAGACAGAACAGTGACGACAAAAAGAAAAAAGAAGAAAAAAGGGAGAATGGAGCACATCACGTCAGGTGTTCCACTTTAGTTGGACATGTTCGGTTTTTACGGTCGTGTCCGGCCAAATATATAAAAGTCTGGCCTGTCCTTCTTTTTATTGATAAAGCAGGGAACACAAAACTGAGGCCCGTTCCAGGCTACTAAAGAAAGCGCGAGGAATAAGGAGATATATCTTAAAGAAAAAATCAGGAAAAATTAGTACTCTCTTAGTACATGCTGTCGAGGTTTCCAGTTCACTCAATATTTTTTGTTACAACAGTGCATATGGAGTACATGAAATGATTACGTTTACAGATCAACAGCGTAAGCAGTTCCGAGGTACCAGGGACCAACCCATGATGAAACACCAGTGTTAGTACATGGCGTAGTCTTCATGGGCAGCAATACTCTGTCATTCAGTCGATCGAACAGACCCCGAATACTGTCCTGGGATACGTTATGCCACGCTGCTCCAACTGTTCATTTTGCTCTATAGGAGGTGTTGGTTAACGACTCACTTCTCGTCCCATCACATCCCACATGTGCTCGGTTGGTGAAAAGTCGCAGATCGTGCTGGCCAGGGAAGTTGCAACGCATCTAATAGAGTACATTGAGTTTCATGAGCAATGCGTGGGTGGGCAGTATCCTGTTGGAACAACACATCACCTTCCTGTCGCAAGAATGGCAAAAGAACAGATTCTGCACATACTGAGAGTTGGTCAAGGACCTTTCCAGAAACACCAAAGGTGATTGAGAGTTAGCACTCCAGACCATGAGGACTGGGGTGGGGGTCAATGTGTCTTGGACGAATGCACTGTACGAGACAGGGCTCACCACGTCTACGTCGCACGCGCAAATGACCATCTTTCCACGGGTACTAATTTTTTTCCTGCAATCTGTTTGTACCAGACAATGCTACTCTTCACTACGTTTTTTCGTAAATCGGACGAGCTTAAAACGAAATGTCACAACTAGAACTCTACGCGCAGAACAAGTGAGACAAAGAAGGACTTGCCGATCAGACGATGCTGATTCCCCGCCCTCACACTGCGCATCCCTCTTACCCGTTTTGAGGCACACAACTACAAACGACAGTTGCTCTGCGCTGGTCCTTCGCTGTGCCATTGTTATTCCTTAGTAAGGCTAACAGAAAGGACCAAAGTACTGAATATACGAGGGCTATTCGGAAAGTAAGGAACGATAGGTCGCGAAATGGAAACCACAGTGAAAATGAAAACTGTTTTATTTACAACGGTTAGCTACACCTTCCAGCTACTTCTCTACACAGTCGCCGCTCAGATTTAGACATCTGTCGTAGCATTGTACCAACTTTTCAATTCCCTCCTTATAGTAGACAGCCGCTAGTGCTTTTCGATAATTTTCTACTCTGGATTGCAGCTCGTTGTCTATGTCAACATATTGTCTTCATAGCTAGCGGTCTATTTGAGCAGAGATGTACCTCAGGGGTAGCCAATTACGGGCTATATTGTGGGTGATCAAACACTTCCCATCGAAAACGCTGCAGGAGCACATTCATTGCCCCTGCAGAGTACGGCTGAGAACTGTCGTGTAGAACGAACCGCATGACAGTTATGCTGTGTGGATTGCATAGCTTCAGGCGAAATCTTTCGCCAGGCCCTCATACTTGGCGGGAGACGCTAATTTCTAGCCATCTTTACGTTCTCACTGTGAGCTCAGAATTTAAAAGAACGACATGATGCGATAGACGGGCGTACTAGACACAGTGCCCAACGCATCTGTGGAATGCTTCATCAGATTTTCACTGTATTTTCCATTTCGGGACCGATCGTTCCTTACTTTCCGAATAACTCTCGTATTTTAGTTTTCCGTCTGGGAGAATGGATAGCTCTTTGTTGTATTTAATGAGGAACTTTTAGTTTATTTTGAGTGGAAGGAGCCTTGAAAATTTAGAAGATTGATCACTTAGTTGCTGTCAAATTATTTAACTGTTTACTAATTCTTTCTTTTGTTTAAGCACTTTTAGTTTGAATTCACAAAGTAATTAATGTAACAGATTATTAATAAGCGATTTTAGATACTCATCTGACCCTAATTCTATTGAAAACAGTTAGGCTGGATTTTAGGGTAAAATGTCCGGCTAAAAATAAGGCCGTGTCTGGCTTTCTATGTTTGAATCTGGCAGCCCTGCTCAGGCGAAGAACAATGCTGCCAGACATATACAGCTCCTAGAAGTATCCTCCTTTTAACTTTCCTATTATGGAACCGACTGTTGTAGTTTTATGTATTTTATTGAAATGTGTTACTGAAATGAATTAAATATTTAGTGTTACAGAAAAAAAATGTAGAGGAGGAAAGAAGGCGAGACGCAGATTTAGTGGTGTCGGTGCTGGGGTCTCGGTAATTTGTCAGCCGGACGTCGCTTTAAGCGAAACGCCACCCGCTTTGACGGCGGGCTGATGGTTTACTCGAAGATGATGGATGCCCCAAGGTGGCGCCGCTCTCACCTGCGCCTGCAAACAGAAAGGCTCTCTCCCTGCAGAAGATGTGGCGAAGAGGCCGAAACGTGTTTTTGTAGCCGCCTGTCTCATTCTACCTTCAGTCTCTATTGTAAGCATTAAAAGTCGAAACAAGTAAATAGGTCTTAATTAGAAGCACAAAATTATGTGTTTATGAATGTTATTGAGTTAGAGGCTTTCATAATACTATTTTACCATGGAACTACTGAACATCAGTATTCTGTTATATCAACTGCGTAAACTGTTTTTAGCTAGCTGCTAGCGTTCGCAAAATTGTAGTTACTAAATGTTAACTGCTTAGATGACAGGTATATATACACCGATGAACCGAACCATATTGAGTGCTGCCCACAACGAGATTGAATGCGGTGGCATGACACGTGACACTTTAAAAAAATATAGAGGATGATTTTGGGTAGTAATGAACCGCTTCAGCCGTATTTAATTCTTTTTTATGTTCGCATTTAGTAACAAGGATCACTTAATACCTTCTCTTCTTTCCTTGTTGTTTTCTGTTTTTACAGCGCTCTTTCATCTTCCCCTCATGTTGTTTTTTCTTTTCTTCTGCCTATGTTCTCATTTCTTTTACACTGAAAGCCTTCTAAATTTAGTATTTTATTGTTAACAAATTTTTTGTCAGTTATTTCGGATTTGTTGATGTTGTTTCTTTCTAGTTCTTTCCTTATTTCTGTAATCCATACTATTGTCGATTTCTTCTTCCAGAAATATGGGGATATATGTTTCGTGAACCTGTTCTCATTCATTCGGTAGAAGTGTGCAAAATGTTTAATCTTCTTTTAGCTATTACTTCTCATATTTTCTCTATATTTTTGTACATCGCCTCATTACTTCTCATTTTTCAACGATCTGTAGTTTGTATTGCACCCGTTATTTTTCGAACAATCCATCTTTCACGTACCTCCATTGTGTCCATCTTATATTTCATTGTTAGGTATTTACATCCATATAAATCGTACCATCTGTTATGGTATTCAAGTTTTGTTTTCCTAGATACTCATTTCTAATTGTAAATATTCTTTGTCAAACCATACCTATCTGAACAGACCTCGGAAGGCCCAACGATGCCGACCGACCGCCGTGTCATCCCCTGCCGATAGGCGTCACTGGATGCGGATATAGAGGGGCATATGGTCAGAACACCGCTCTCCCAACCGTTTTCAGCTTTCGTGACTGGAGCCTCTACTTCTCACTGAAGTAGCTCTTCAATTGGCCTGACAACGGCCGAGTGCACTCCGATTGCCAACAGCGTTCGGCAGACCCACACGGGAACCACCCGAGTGCTGGCCAAGCCCGATAGCGCTTAGATGCGGTGAACTAATGGGGATCGGTGTTATCAGTGCGGCAAGGCAGTTGGCGTCGTGCCATATGCTCTCTCCTTTTGTTAGCTCTTACATCTGCTGGAAATTTTTCTAATCCATTCTGTCGTATAGTTTCTCCAACATATTTGAATTTATCTACTCGCACTAATTTACCAATTTGAGTTTCTACGAATTTTAGTGCATTCTTTTTTTATATTCGCCATGGACTTTTTTCAGCTGAAATTCTGAGACCATTTCTATTTGCTATTTCTTCCAGAAGATTTATTTGAATAACTGCGTCTGTCAGATTATCTGAAAATTCTACAAAATTGTCTTCAAAAGCCAGGCAGTTTACCTTCACTCAATCTTTTTTCCTCCCTAGAATTATTTGTTCAATTTTGTGATTTTTAGCAACAAATTCCAGTACCTTACAAATCTTTCTAGAACGCAGTTAAACAATAAGGTGACAAACCATCCCCTCGTCTAAGACCACTTTTATTTCAAACGGTTGAGATAGTTCTCCCACAAAAATAACTTCAGAAATCGTCATTGTTACAGTTTCATGAATTAAGTTTGATAATTTTGTTTTAATACCAAATTTTCTAATGATTTTATGTACTGTTTCTCTGCCTTCCGAGTCAAATACTTTTTTGAAATCAATAAATGATATTATTATAGGTTTGATGGTTGACATTACATGTCAAATTATTGATTTTAAGTTGATTAAGTATTTAATCCTTTATCTTTAGATCATTACCGGTTTCATGGAATCAAGAGCCACATTTTCAGGTACGTAATTGAATTAAAGAACCGAATGCCCGGATTCCAGACCAATACAGTGGATGGGGCCGCTTCTCCGGCGTATACGCAATCGCGAAACAGGGGACAGGACCACTTGCTGTCTCTTGACAGGTTATGTGCATATACAAGGTGTTTCACAACTCCTATTACAGGATTCTAGGTGTTCTACGGAGGACCTACTGACTAAATCTGTGATAACGAAGCCATGTCCGTAAACGTAGCCTTTGAGCATAAAATAATTTTAAAGATAAAATCAGCTTTAAGTCTTCCGCTTCACGATTCGCACACAAACTGAGAAGATGATGATGATATTTGGTTAGTGGGGCGCTCCACTACGTGGTTATCATCGCCCGTACAAATTTCCAATCTTTTCCCTGTCCAGTCTCGCAACTTTCCCGAATGATGATGAAATGATGAGAACAACACAACCACTCAGACCTCAGGCGGGGGACATTCCCGACCCGGCCGGAAATCGAATCCGGGACCTCGTCATCCAGAGGTAGCAACGCTAGCCGCTAGACCGCGAGCTGCAACAAACATTGAAGGGACCGCCGTTGTCGGTCCTTGTCGTAACTAAGACGTCGCATACCATTTCCGTCACTGCAACAAAGGCTGCGCCGGCCGTGGTGGCCGAGCGGTTCTAGGCGTTTCAGTCCGGAACCGCGCGACTGCTACGGTCGCAGGTTTGAATCCTGCCTCGGGCGTGGGTGTGGGTGATGTCCTTAGTTTAGTTAGGTTTAAGTAGGTCTAAGTTCTAGGGGACTGATGACCTCAGATGTTAAAAGTCCCATAGTGCTCAGAGCCATTTGAACCATATTTTGAACAAAGGCTGCAAGAAACTGATACGTCCACATATAATTCTGTAGTCGGCGGTGCTTCACAGAGAGGCTGGTAGTTTAAAAAGGACGCCCTTCGACACTTAGAAAAGAATCCGCCATGGAGTGCTCGGAAGACTACCAGTAACATGGGCTCCCGTAGAGCACACAGTTAAGAGCTCATTGTCTGTGCCGTCTGCGTACCGTGAAATGGGAGAACTGAATGTGATCCGACTTATTTTCCATCTAAAAGGCATATTTCTCAACAGGGATTCTTATCAAAACGTTACCTGTTATTTCCACTCTACAGTTCTTAGAGGTCCATAATAAGAATCGTGTAATACTCCGTGTAAATGAAAAATGGTTCAAATGGCTCTGAGCAGTATGGGACTTAACATCTATGGTCATCAGTCCCTTAGAACTTAGAACTACTTAAACCTAACTAACCTAAGGACATCACACACATCCATGCCCGAAGCAGGATTCGAACCTGCGACCGTAGCAGTCGCGCGGCTCCGGACTGAGCGCCTAGAACCGCTAGACCACCGCGGCCGGCCTCCGTGTAAGTGAAGCAGAGACGAATGACAAATCATTGCTGCGACCATACACCCGCGTATGGGGAAATCAACTGACACAGCCGACTTTGACAAAGGGTACATTGTTTTGGCCGTCTCAGAAACGGCGAATCTGGTCGGCTGTCGTTGTGCTGCTGTCGTGAGCACGTATGGAAAGTGGTAGAAGGACGGTTAAACCACGAAAAGAGGACAAGGCGTTGAACGTCCACGTCTCGTTACGGAAAGTGGAGATCGAAGGTTTTCCTGCAATATTAAACAGGATAGTCTACGATCTGCAGCATAGGAGGTGTGCTCAAAAAGTAACAGGAATTTTTGGTCTTTTTAAAGAATCTTTATTTATTCATGAACATTAACTTCTTCCCCTTCAGTATAACAGCCTCAGATATAATAAACTTATGTCAGCGCTTTTTCCAGTCTTGGTAGCACTTCTGGAACACACTCGTCGGTATGGTGTGCAGCTCCTTCAGCGATTCTGTTTTAACTTCATCAATGGTGGAAAACGGTTCCCTTCAGCCTCTGAAATAGAAAGAAGCCGCAGGGGTCCATATCCGACCATAAAGCAGATACTTACGATGCAGTATACCATCGTAATCGAAGAAAACAGTGAGAAGAACCTTAACATGTGATCGAATTTGTGAAATTTTTTCGTTCTTGGATCTTCAGCCAGTTCCCATTGGGACGATTGGGCCTTTGTTTCGACGTCGTACCCGTGTATCAATGTTTATTTCCTCGTTATAACCTTATTTAGAAGTTCTGGACCGTTGTCAACTTCATTCAGCAATTCCTGAGCGATGTCTCAGGGACGTCATTCTTGGGCGAAATACAACGATTTCGGAACAAACTTTGCTGCTACACGTTACATGCCCAAAACATCCGAAAAAATTGCTTGGCGTGAGACAAAGCATACCATTTTGTTTACTTCTTCCATTATGTCGTCAGTAATTGATGTGCTCGGGCGTCCAGCACGATCGTCGTCTTCAGTGTCTTCTCGACCCTCTTTGAAACATTTTTACCACTCGTAAACTTTTCCTTTACTCATAGTAGATTCGGCAAAAGCCACAGTCAACATTTAGAATTCGGTGCTGCATTTTAGTCCATTTTTCAAGCAAAATTTAACGCAAATACTTTGACAATGACAGAAGCTGAAGTGACGGAATAATATTTGTGCCACGGCCGGGACTTTAAGCTGCGTCCCTTACTCCGTACACAGATATGCTAACCACTACACCATCGTAGCATTACGGCTACCACACCCGCCTGGACCACCTTAGTGCAATGCCATCACTATCACAAAATTCAATCCACTTCTTCAGTCCATTTTCGACTTCTTAAATCGTCATTATTGCCGAGGCTCTCCGGTATTTGAATAGCAAACCATCTTAGTAGGTAATGGGGAAATCCTGACTGTACCTCAGGTGCAGGTGATCTCAAATAATGGCTCTGAGCACTATGGGACTCAACTTCTGAGGTCATCAGTCCCCTATAACTTATAAATACTTAGACCTAACTAACCTAAGGACACCACACACATCCATGCCCGAGGCAGGATTCGAACCTGCGACCGTAGCGGTCGCGCGGTTCCAGACTGTAGCGCCTAGAACCACTCGGCCACTCTGGCCGGCGCAGGTGTTCTATTTAACTGTTGGAATAATGACGATTTGAGAAGGGGAAAATTGGCTGAGGACATGAACTGAAGCTTGTGCTATCGAGGTGTCGTCCGTGCAGCTCTGGTTACCACAACACCCATGGGGAGCAGTGGCTAGCACCTGTACCTAATAAGCAGAAAACCTGTATTCAAGCCCCAGATGGGGAACAGATTTTAATTCTTTATCAGCTTCTATCCTTATCGAAGACAATGTTGAGACTGATACGCCTCCATGAAAATGCCATCAGAGAAAATTCTTTAGTCCATAATTTTCGAAAGTAAAATTCGCAGAGCACTCGAAAAGACGTATAGCCTCTTCGACTGTCAACAATAAACTAATTATTCAAAACAGCTGAAAATGCAAACATAGATCAGTAATATGTGTATCAACAAGATAAAAATCTTTTTTGGAACTCGGTTGTATAAATCTGGTGAAATTAAGAAGTTCCCGTTACTTTTTGATCACACCTCTCATCTGACGACAGGATACAGTGCTGGTGCGGGTACAAGGTTTTGCTGTTTTCGGTAATTGTCTAAGTTCCGATCGTATGCAGTGTCTTCCACTGAGGTGCTTCTACTGAGTATTGTAGTTGAAAATGCCACGTGGAGTTCTATTATGCTGTCTTTTTTTATTAGCGACGAGATTGCGAAGAAGAAGATGGAATTCGTTGTTGGCACATTCAATAGTAGAAACGTCGCCTTCCAATGGGGAACTACAAAGAGTGACTTAAATGTTCAGATTTATAGCGAAATTCAGGACAATACCCCACAATTGACTTTTCAATAACTGCACAACTATATCACTATTAAAATCAGCTTAAGTAAATTTCTGCCCTCTTCGAAATATGTATCCGCGGACAGGCATGCAACATGCTGCAACATTTAGCACACTGAAGTCATGACCTCCTTACACATAATTTCTCTTCTGTTAGAGTCGCCTGTTTACATCGCTTCAAAAATGGTTCAAATGGCTCTAACCACTATGGGACTTAACATCTGAGTCCCCTAGACTTAGAACTACTTAAACCTAACTAGCCTAAGGACATCACACACATCCATGCCCGAGGCAAGATTCGAACCTGCGACCGTAGCAGCAGCGTAGTTCCGGACTGAACCGCCTAGAATCGCTCGACCACAGGGGCTGGCCTTACATCACTTCGACGGTGCGTTTGTGGAATGCTGTTACGGCTAGAAATGAAATTTTAACAACGCTAGTCTGTATCTCTTCCATTCACTGTAGCTGCGCATGGCATTAGCACCTCCACAACTGTTTCGTATAATTAGAGGAAACTTAGTCAGGTTGTAATGTGCTCTCTTTGTTGGTTTGTAGCTAATAGCTGGGTCACGCTTCTATAACTAGATTACCGACTCGTTGCTGTAAAATTGCACCGCTCCATTACGTCTCGTCTCACCAGCTACAAAGCTCTTCACCGTCCAACTAAATTCAACATCCGTACATAAACGTAAAAGGGGTCGCTGACCACTCGGTGCAGAAATTGGCGTTCACCAGTGTTACAGCAATTGTAACACACTTTAAGGAAGTAATATACAGAAAAAAACAGAATACAACGAGTTCTAAAAGTCAATCTCTTTCTGCCTTTTATGTGACTCGAGATTATGCAAAACCTACATGGCAATATGAAAATTCCTTAAATGACCAATATATAAATATTTTATGCATATTCCGCACACATATACAATAAAATAACTACTCATATGCCTGCAGCAGTTGATTCTTTTGCATAATTGATTTAGGTACATCATGCTGATATCCATTTCGTACAAAGTAGATAGTGTGTACTGATCAGCAATCTAACACAACATTATAATTACTTGTTTCCTTAAATGTATCTGAAAGTAATGATGTATGCAAAATATTTTTCAACAGCAGAGCCCCAGGGAAGTCTAAACGTTCTGTATGTGTATACAGCGAAGTGCCAAGGAAACTGATACAACCAAGCGTATTCAAATACAGAGATAAGTAAACAGGCAGTATACAGAGCTGCGGTCGGCAACGCCTACATAAGACAACAAGTGTCTGGCTCAGTTGTTAGATCGGTTACTGCTGCTACAATGGCAGGTTATCAAGATTTAAGTCAGTCTCAACGCTGTGTTATAGTCGGCATACGAGCGATGGGACACACCATCTCCGAGGTAGCGATGAAGGGCGGATTTTCCCGTACGACCATTTCATGAGTGTACCGTGAATATCAAGAATCCGGTAAAACATCAAATCTCTGACATAGCTGCAGCCGGAAAAAGATCTTGCAAGAACGGTACCCACGACGACTGATGAGAATGGTTCAACGTGACAGAAGTGCAACTCTTACGCAAATTGTTGCAGATTTCAATGTTGGGCCATCAACAAGTGTCAGCGTGTGAGCCATTCAAAGAAACATATCCTTGATGACTCCGCGACACAAAGCTTTCGCTTTGCTGGGCCCGTCAAAATCGGCATTGGACTGTTGATGACTGGAAACACGTTGCCTGGTCGGAGTCGGACCAGTCTTTTTTCGAACTGTATCGAGCGGATGGACGTGTGCGCGTATGGAGTCAACCTAATGAATCCATGGACCTTGCATGACAGCCGGGGACTGTTCAAGCTGTGGAGGCTTTGTAATGGTGTGGGGCGTGTGCAGTTGGAGTGACATGGGACCCCTAGATACGAGTCTGAGAGGTGACACGTACCTGTTCACCTGAATCCATTCATGTCCATCGTGCATTCAGACGGACTTGGGCATTCCAACACGACAATACGACACCCCAAAAGTCCAGAATTGCTACAGAGTGACTCCAGGAACACTCTCATGAGTTTAAACACATCCGTTGGCCAACATACTTTCCAGACGTTAACATTATTAAGCATATCTGGGCTGCCTTGCAACATCCTGATCAGCAGAGATCTACACCCCCTCGTACTCTTGCGGATTTATGGACGGTCCTGCAGGATTCATGGTATCAACTCCCTGTAGTACTATTTCAGACATTAGTCGAGACCATGCCACGTCGTGTTGCGGCACTTCTGCGTGCTCGCGGGAGGCCCTACACGGTATTAGGCAGGTGTACCAGTTTCTCTGGCTCTTCAGCGTAGTTCAAATGGTTCAAATGGCTCTATGCACTGTGGGACTTAACATCTGAGGTCATCGGTCCCCTAGACTTAGAACTACTTAAACCTAACTAAGCTAAGGACATCACACACATCCTGCGACCGTAGCAGCAGCGCGGTTCCGGACTGAAGCGCCTAAAACCGCTCGGCCACAGCGGCCGGCCAGTGTAGTTCGGAAATTGGCAAAAATAGTTGTCTGCAGAAAACGAAGACAATTAGGAAATTACTGTCCAGTAACCGTAGCCGTCATAATGTAGTCATATTGATCACACGCACCATGTGCAATAATCCATCACAGTAGCAGAATCCAGATGCAGAACTTATGAAAATGACTAATGTAACAATAGCATAAATGTTATGTGATAGTCAACAGGTCTCCGAACTCGATTAAAACCAAGACATTTAATGTACTTACCTTGTTCTAAGCTTAACTTCGTTCATAATACTCCCTAATGCTATCCTAGTTTGGCACCAATGTGCTTTATCTGAAACGGTCCTTAGCTGGTCCCTGTAATTTTTCACTTATTTTTCTTTTGAGTAATCACACTTCTGACTTGTTTGATGCTGCCCGCCATGAATTCCACTCCTGTATCAACCCCTTCAGCTCAGAGTAGCTCTTGCAACCTGTGTCCTCTGTCATTTACTTGATGCATTCCAATCTGTCTTCCTCTACAGTTTTTACCGTGTACAGCTCCCTCTAGTACTATGGAGGTTGTTCCCTGACGTGTTAACAGGTGTCCTGTCATCCTGCCCCTTCTTCTTGTCAGTTTTTCCACATATTCCTTTCCTCTCGGATTATACGGAGAACCTCCTCATTCCTTCCTTACCAGTCCACTTAATTTTCAACATTTTTCTGTAGCGCCAAATCTCATGCTCTTCAGTTATCTTCTCTTAAGATTTTCCGAAAGTTTATGTTTCACAACCATACAGTGCTGTGCTACAGATGTATATTGTCAGAAATTTCATTCTCAAATTAGGGCCTATGATTAAATATTAATCCTGAAATATCTGTTATACAATGACGTCAAATTTAAGCTCAAGACTGCTACAATGACATCAGTTAAAAGTTTCCACTCAAACTAGGTAACTACTTTACATTAAAATTTAAATCCCCAAACCTATCTTAAAAATGAATGTAGTAAATCCTTAAACAAAATTTATGATGATAAACGGACATCATTTCAAATTTCAAAACAATCTTCAGATAAAATCGGTTTGGCAACAGAACTTAAAATACGCAATAACAATTACAGCGGGATCCCTGATCTCAAGTTTTATGCACACCAATTCTTTTCAAACAAACGGCCCTCAGCCACAATGACATCACGCTGTCTCTTCAGGTCCTGACAAGACTTTTCTGACACAAACATGTGTGTGTTCAAAGGTGTATGTATATAATTATTGTTTTTATTTTGTACATAATAGAACTTTCTTCATTATGAACAGAGGCAATAGTTCCCTGTTATTATGGATAAATGTGAAAGTTGTTTATGAATAACACAAATATGGTTTATATAAGTTCAACGAAGTATTGGAGTCATGTTTGATATATTTATGTTTCATGGTTTTTTCTTCATTTTACCTTTTTTGTAGGAAATTGCGTTTTCTAGCACTGAATATTTTTATTATAACATCCATCTGTTTCATGTTGCAAATCAAAAACTTTCGAATGTAATCTGAACTAAACAATGACAGTTTCTATTTCTCTATAGCTGCTGTTTACTGTTGAATAACAGACAGGAGAATAACCACGCAGAATAGAAATACCCCATAGGTTAAGTGGAACTTTATATATCCTCACCCAGTTTCCAGGTGGTTCACCAGTTCCAGTTTCCAGCGGAATGTGGTAGGACACTGATCGCATAAAAGCGATTGTTATGAGGTGACGTGTGACAGGTATGCAACACACCTAAAATACAGGTAAGGCGAGTGCGACCTTAAGTGACCAATGCTACAAGGAAAACTATCTTTGTCTACACTTACTTGTAATAGAATATGGTAGCTTACAGTAATTTTACACCTCTAATTAAATTGTATATTGTATTCATCTGAGTAGTATGGCCATTAACTGAAATCTGTGTGAAAGTTAATATACCGATTTTTCGCTTAGATCAATGCAATCCTAGCATCAGAAAATGCGTGAATTTAGAAATCAACTGAGAATTTGAAATAAAAAAGTGAGCTTCACATTTACCTGTACTCCGATAAGACAAACTGTTGTGACTGCTGCCCAATGAGAGACTAAATGTCACCTGGGATCCACGTGATTTTCCGAGGAAAGTACGTAAAAGGAACAGAGATGAATGGGGAATCATTCTAACGACGATACGGGCTGCAAAGAGGGAAATCCAATGATGTAAGCGACCTTGACAAGGGCAGCTTGTCATACTTCGGCGCCTGGGAACGAACATCTCTGAAGCGGCGAATCTGGTCGGCGTTCGGTATCGTACTCCCATGAGCGTCTATGGAAAGTTGTTGATGGATGCAGAAACCAGGTGTTGGTGACAACATGTTGGACGTACGCAGCTCATTACAGAGTGTGGAGGTCGGATGCTTGATCGTTCTGTAGAGCAGTATACGCCGAGATCTGTGGCGGATATTATGACAGAGTAAAGTGCTGTCAGCAATGTAGAGACACAAAAAGTAAATAAAATTAAGCAAAAGAAGAAGAAAAACTTTTTTTTGATGTAGTTGCCATACGAACGCTGATTCGTTTGTGATTGGCCTTTGAACTATTTCTTTTGACGTTGCGTTACTAAACGCCGACTGCACCAACATCGATTCAAAGAAAACGTGGTTAAGTCGGCATTTAAATCTGGTCAACGCAAAAATCGACTGCAGCAGTCTCGTTTAACGTCAAACGAGAGAATTAACAGCGGTTAAAGTTGACCGATGTTGGAGCCTCGTTTATCTTGAATCGGTCGTGCTTAAAATGAAGTAAACACGCACCATGTTAAGACAGTAGCGTGTTTTGATGTTTTAGATGGCTTATAAGATGAAGAAATGTTATATCTTGATCATGTAAATCGATGCTTCAATGATATTGGCATACTTGTGGAAAGGGGAAATTCTTTAGAAGATTACAGGGACAGAAAATTTGGAGAGAGATTTCGTCTTTCAAAAGAAACGGTACAGTGTGGTAGCTATCAGGTCAAACCAACGACAGGTGGAATTTCCTGCTCATAGGAACAACTCTGTCTCGTCCATGAACGGACTTCTAATGACTTTAGAGTATATGCAACTGCTGCGTTTAATATAGTTTGAAACGTCCCCTTAGAAAAATTAATGAATTTCTGTGCTGATAAACCTCTTACATTATTTGATTTTCAAACAGCTGAGCAAAACTGAACGTTCTCAGACATTACTCTCTTTACTTATTCTGATCAACACTAAACTGACACACAATATTTTTAGCGCACCGCAATCTGACTTTCAATAATCCCTACAAAAGAATGGCCCTGACTAACATTAAACTATACCTTTCAAAATCACTTACCTCACAAAAATCTTCGTTGCTCGAGCTACTGCAATACAGCAAGCCACTACTGCTAGCTAAATAAAAGATTCTAACTACTAGAGGGACTAACTACTGGTAGGCATAGTTAGCAAATGAAAGATTTTGATAAAGAACAAACGATGTATTTACCTTAATAGTGTTCAAAGGTCATAATATGTAGTAGTTCATGACATCCAGTCTTACAAATTTACTGTCTCTGATGGACACACGTCCAGATCATCCGCTCTCAAACTCTGCCATCTCTCTCCCCACATCCACCACTACTGGCGGCTCACCTCCAACTGCGCAACGCTACGCGCTGTTAACAGCCAACTGCCCAACACTACAATAGCCAACAACAATGCAAACCAGCCACAGACTGCACACAGCACAGCCAGTGATTTTCATACAGAGCGCTACGTGGCGTTGGCGTTACCAATATAAGAACCTAAACAGCCTACTTACTCATATTAATTGCAATGTTGCATTTGCTTTGCTAATTTAGATATACTGCTGCTTGCTTTGCCAATTTGCATTTTTTTGTCATTGCTGTTTGTATTAATTGTTTTGTGCTGCTGCATTGCCTCGTCCCTTAGTTTAGCATCTGAGCTCAGTAGATTTAAGTTAGCTTAAGATGGGGTAGGCTATATAAGAGAACGAGCTGTGATGAATTGGAAGAAATGCATTGAGAAGCTATAAAAAATGGTTTGGCCAAAAAAGTATTTTGAAAGAGGATATGAACAAAAAAGTAGGGTTAGGGACAACAGGTTTAGGTAGGATTTTCTTGGAAATAAATGACGAGGTAAGATAATGGAAAATAAATTATGAGGCAAGAAATATGTGAACATATAAATACAGAAAGCATGCTTAGATAGGATTTTTTTTTTTTGTTTTTTTGTTTTTGCAGGAGCAAATGTTGAAATAAGGCGAAAGAACTATAGAATGAAGTTTTGGGTTGGACTGCAGTACCAAATGTTACACTGGAAACGAACCCTGTCCTTTCGTTTTGTGTTATCCCGCTATGTGTTTGTGTACCCTTGTGTATTTGTGTTCTTCCTGTCTTTATGTGTTTAGCTGATAAGAGTTATGTTGTAGACTTTTTCTAATACTATGTTATTTACTTTTTAAAGATGTTTTGACATTATTTATTCTGTTTTGTTTCAATGCTGATGTGTGAATTTAATGTTTCGAAAACTATTCTCATTATTTTATATATTTACTTATGTCACAATTCCTGTAACATTGATGTATCTGTTTATTTCTATTCTTTTGTAAAGCTTGTACTGCTACAAATGTTATCTTTATTGTAATGTTCTTTAATGATGTATTTTGTACCTTTATAAGTGTATTCTTATGTTGTAAATTTATAATTGTATGGACACCAGTTCTTCAAATTAAGTACCATTTCACTGCACACATTTCTGTTGGTCATAATATATGCACAGTATGCGAGAAGCTGGAACTGTTAGTGCTTGCACGTGTGTTAATAATTCAGCAAGGGACTGGTTAACAGCATTGCTGGTTCTAAGGACATTTCAAAAATTTTTTTTTTGTGAGTGCACAAGTGGTGGTTCATGGACTTGCTATATTGTCCGCAAGACTCTTCAATGGTGATTGTGCACCTGCACAGTCGCAACAGATGGCTGCTGGCCATCTCTACAAGGACTGCAGTGGGTCTGCACCTCTGGTGGCCCACCAATACCATACTCTCTACCAGGACTACAGTGGGTCTGGTCTGTGATGACCTGCCTACCAATATTCTTCAAAACTTCGACTGACTCTGCTGTGGGTTCGCTCTGTTGTGACCCATTACCTGTCTGCATGTCAAGAGTCAGCACTGTCTTTCCGTTGGAAGGACAACACTACTTCTTCAAAACTGCATGGAAATCCACTACTTCCGTGTGCATTTTCTTTTACTGCGCGGACTTTGAGGAAAAAAACTGCAATTTTACTGTGATGAATGATCAGGACTGTCTTTATGGACCGTGAGAAAATTTTACCTTTGACCAACATTGTATCAATAAGTGTGTTCATTTGAATTCTTTGTTATTGTAATTACGACATTTTTTTTAAAATCTGTATTGGCCATTGCCCAAAACAATTTGTAAAATTTTTTGTGGGGAGCATGGGGGCTATTTAAGTAGGCTGCTAAGGTTCTTATATTGGTAACGCCAACGCCACGTAGCGCTCTGTATATAAATCACTGGCTGTGCTGCGTGCAGTCTGTGGTTGGGTGGCATTGTTGTTGGCTATTGTGGTGTTGGACAGTTGGCTGTTAACAGCGCGTAGCGTTGCGCAGTTGGAGGTGAGCCGCCAGCGGTGATGGATGTGGGGAGAGAGATGGCAGAGTTTTGAGAGCGGATGATCTGGACGTGTGTCCATCAGAGACAGTAAATTTGTAAGACTGGATGTCATGAACTGCTATATATTACGACCTTTGAACACTATTAAAGTAAATACATCGTTTGTTCTTTATCAAAATCTTTCATTTGCTAACTATGCCTATCAGTAGTTAGTCCCTTCAGTAGTTAGAATCTTTTATTTAGCTGGCAGTAGTGGCGCACGCTGTATTGCAGTAGCTCGAGCAACGAAGATTTTTATGAGGTAAGTGATTTGTGAAAGGTATAGTTTAATGTTAGTCAGGGTCATTCTTCTGCAGGGATTATTGAAAGTCAGATTACGTTGCGCTAAAAATATTGTGTGTCAGTTTAGTGTTGATCAGAATAAGTAAAGAGAGTAATGTCTGAGAACGCTCAGTTTTCCTCAGCTGTTTGAAAATCAAATAATGTAAGAGATTTATCAGCATAGTAATTCATTAATTTTTCTAAGGGGACGTTTCAAGTTATTGGTGACAGTGCTAATTCACGTCGTACAGCAGCCAAAAGAATTATCAGCCATATATCGGGAACCAAAGCAGCAACGTCTCCACAATACATCAGCTGCCTTCTCTACCAAAGTTACACTCTGTGACGGACGATTTCAGCGCACCGGATGGATTTCGTGGAGTCATTGCTACACTAGATTTCAGTACCATGGTAAAATTATCTATCAAAATGGCATCTTTTAATATAGTTTACCATAGTTAAACATCAAATAACGTAATTTGTAGATACGGTCTTTTTACAGTTGTCGCGTAATCCCCACTGCACACCCTTTTTACTTTATATGCAGTTTATATGGTATAATATTCTAATCAATTTTATATTGCTTATTGTTGCGAGCACGACAGATAAAATACGATTTTCACTATTAGTTCCATCAGATGAAAATATTTTAACTTTATGCACTTTGACCTGTTATGTGCCTCGTGATGACTGGGTGTTGTGTGATGTCCTTAGGTTGGTTAGGTTTAAGTAGTTCTAAGTTCTAGGGGACTGATGACCATAGATGTTAAGTCCCGCAGTGCTCAGAGCCATTTGAACCATTTTGAATCTATTATGTGGGGATACGCACAACACTGAAAGATTTCCTGCTGTGGACGTACGATCTTTAATATTTTTATATAACACTGATCTGGCTTGTTAAGTATGGAATATTACTGTAACTAATTAGGAAAAAATACCCTTCGCTACTTTCATCTCTTGAATGCACGGAAAATTACTCTTATTGCCTGTACGGAAGTCACAGTACGTTATGTTCACTAAACGTAAAAGCTGCAGTATTTTTTTTTTTAATATATGAAGACTCTTAAGTGCCACGACTAACATGAGAGCATGAAACTAAAAAGAAAAGAAAATTTAATTATTATGTTACTAGCCAGAACAGGTTTTGCAGAGCAGTCTTTGATCACACACAAGTAAAATTTTATCACGTATGAATTATTTACGTAGCTGACAACATAATAGCAACTGCCCATGTCCACCTGAAAATGACATAATAAAATCCGCAATTTCCCTCTGAAGTCTCCAGGAAGCTGAAAGAGATAATTTTAATGTACCGTTACCTGCCCGCTATATTGCGGGAAAACTGCTTTCATTCAATTTAATTTGAATTTGCCGCGGCAGCGGCTCCCGCGATAGCTGCACGGCTGTGCCTCATGAAAAATTCCTAATATGCTGAAAACGGCTAATAATGTGGAATGAAATCTTGGGCAAGCTAGCAATAAATTATTATAGGTAATAATTTTAACATTATTTCTATATTCAAAAAATCAACATAAATTGACAGTACACACCTTTTACATATATCAACCTCCAATGGCGTCTTTCTCGATCAATGGACAAACGAAGGCTATCGAAGCATTCGAGCGAGCGTCACAGGCTCTTACAACTTTAACGGCTACAAGAAGACAGAGAGAGTAATGTTTTAGCCCCCACTATTAATAGGCAATTTAATATGCATCTTTGTAATTATTTTTCATTATCTGCTTTGGTACGTACTTTCGCCGACCACAGACGTTATTTGTGAAATATGAATACATAAATATTGCACAAACATAAAAATGAAAAATTGTTATTTCCTTTTATACATAATCTGCGACCATTCATACAGTAATGAAATAACAATAATAATACAGATAAATGTTTATTTTTATTATTTTTTTAATATTCTACCGATTTTGTAAATGTCTTGCCAGGAGACGTCACACAGTGTATACTGATTCGGAAACATTGCCGCATTGTTGAAGACATAGTTTAATGCTCAGCATGTTCGGTCAGAGGGCTTGCTGCTCTCTGTAATAAAAAGGTGGGTGAAGTATTCAAGAATTATTTTGAACGGGTCTCATGTGATGTCCTCTCAGATCAAAGATAAGAGCAATGACCAAACAAATGAAGAAATGGAAAAAAAAAATTTGATAGCGCCATTAGCTGCGACGAGAAAGGTAACACATTCTCGTCCACCTCCCAGCAAATGTTTGTTCTCGCCCTTTGCTTTCTAACAGGTTCTGAGTCTTTCTTCTTAATTTAGTGAAGTATTACATGTAGTAGTCGACGTTATTCGTTGTAAGCAATACATTTCCTGCAAGTCTTGTTGCAAAGGCGAACGTCTATAGCTCTACGCCAGTGGCCAGAAATCTTAATGTAACGCCAATCTATGTCAGAAGTTAACTACAAGTTACGCAATGGAAGTTTTTGTTACTATGGAACTTAGTGCAAAATATGTACGCCTATCTCTTGATTTTATGGACTGTCTGATGTTTGTATGTTATTGGGAGATATCTTTTACAATGATTATGAGGAGTTTTACATATTTTCTTCTTCCATTCAAATGAAACTAGAGACGAATCTCGACGTAGAAATGTGAGTGATGGTAGTCAATGCAACATCAGGACTGTGGATATTATGGATGTGTAGACTGAGATTAGACACTGTAATTTAACTATATTCAATTTAAAAGCGAAAATGGGATGAAGATTCAATTGGGTTAACGAATAATTTCTATTAGTATCTATTTCAGATTATTGTGCAGCCATCGACGAGTCCTGAATCTTCTGAGAATTGCACCCATCTGTTTCTTTTCTTTTCTTTTTTTGCATTACAGCCATCGAGCCCTAAGAGGACACATTCGAAATTTTGAGAAATTAGGACGACTGCTGTTGCTCCTTCATAGCGCGGTAATAATACCCACGTTACGATAACAAACTGAAAAGCGCACTTAAAGTGTAAGAGACAGCGATTATTATTATCTTTGCTTTTATACTTTCCTTTGTAATACACGGAATTAACCGCCGACAAATTTCCGATTAGATGAACGCGTTTTGCTAACTGACATTTAACTTTGTTGCAGTACGGAGACAACTTAATTACGATTAAGATTTAACCGTGGTCACGGGACCCTCGGTATCTCGCTTTTTAATCGACGTTGGCGCAGTTTGCCCTAAATACCATTAAATGGTTCAGTCCTCACCGATAAAATCTGCGCGATTACGTGCGTTGTGCGAGTATAAAAATGGCTTGCAATATGGTGTATGCCTTCGCATATTTACAGTTTAACGTGTAATCCGAGGCACGGTATAGCTGCCCTGTTTTTCTGCGTGCACAATGCACAGCCATAAATTTTTCCCGTTAATCTGAACTACAGTACAGTTCTGCAGTCCTCACTGTAAACCGCTGGTAAAAAGATTCATTTGCAGAAATCCAGTGATTTATTACAAAGAAAAGGGTATAATGCTAAATTGTAACACATTACTTCATAATAAAAAATGGGAAATGAGGTACTGCGTTAAGTGTATGAACCGTCAGGCAGAGCTTTAATACCAGGAAACGTGTTGGCTACAGCCGGCGAGAAACTGATGCAGCAGCCACTGCTCAAATACAGCGCCTCCCTGTTATTAAGGTCGTGGAATCTCCGTAATTCAGCTTGTCTTGTGTATCGTTATTAGGTGTCCACAAAGCGTAATTTCCCACATCAAAACTCTGTAATCTTCCTGTCCATTTCTTTACGCGACTAATACTGTTGCATTACATTGTTGTGCAACATCATCTTCCCCGTAATAAGAACCTTTCGCCTCATTGCCTGCGCACAGAGACACACTTCCTGTTATCATTTTCGCTTCTCTGAAATGACAAGACATTTACATGACTGTTCGAAAAGTTTAGAACTCTCCCGAAATGGCACTTTATTTTTAGACGAGTAAACCGATTGGTTTTGTGTGGCTTGACACTACTTTCGCTCCTGTGCAATCCTCTGCATCTCAGAGTAGCAGTTGTCTGCTGGATATTTTCCATCAGTTTTTCCTTACAGCTTTCCCTCGATGGCTCACGTTAGCGTGATGGACTTCTTAACATACGTCCCGTTCATCATGTCCTTTCTTCTAAGAAGTGTTTTCTGTGTACTGCTTTCCTTGCCGATTCTGCGGAAAACATTCTTAATTACTCGTTGTTGCTCCGCTAAATTTTCAGCAACACCTCAAAGGCTTTGATACCGGTTTCTTTCGAGTTTTCACTTTCATAGAACGCTGTGTTCCTTCCTCAGATTTAGCCCTGCGTTCGATACTACTAGATTTCTTTTTCCTTTTTTACTATGCTACTCTTATCCTCTTTGCTTCGTCAGTCATGTGTTAATATGCTTTCAGTGTACCAGAATTCATTATTATTCTGTCACTTCTTGATAAAACAATATAACACAAGGGTCGTTCAATAAGTAGTGCAACACATTTATTTCTGAAAGCAGGGTGGTTTTATTCAGGATGCCCAGTACACCATAATATTCCCCATTCTTTTGAATACAAAACTCTACTTTTCAACAAAATCTCCGTTCCATCCGATGGTCTTACGCCATCGTACTGAGGGTGCCTGTTTGCCCGTATGGTACCGCACTACTGGTCGACGTCTGAGCAATCGACTTGCTGCATCAACAACCTCCCCATCATTCACATACTGCTTTCTGCAGAGAGCATCTGTCGTTGTGTAAAACAGGTGGATGTCGGGAGGTGGGAGATCCGAGCTGTAGGGTGGACGAGGCGTATCATCTGCTAGACAAGTGTGTCAGCACTGCCTCTGGACGAGGAGTACTCCAACTGATAGACGAGTGTGTCAGCACTGCCAACAGAAGCGTCCAGTTGTGCAGCAAGGTGTTTGATTGTGATCCATCGATCACCTCGAATGAGAGTGTCCGCACGTTCCAACATCGCAGGAACCACAGCTGTGTGCAGCCGGCCGGCACGCTGAAGGTAGGACATGTCTGCACGACTTTGTTATTATGACGATAGACGCCTTTCCCCACGACTCACCTTGATTTTGTTCACTGGCAGGTCTCCACACACATTCTGCAAGCGGCTATGAGTATTTGTGATGGTCTGGTTTTCTACCAACAGAAGCTCAATGGCAGCTCTCTACTTGGAACGCACCTCCGATACAGACACCATTTTGAAGGCTACGTATAGCGCTGCCACCTATAACTTTATGAAACTTTTAATGCGGTTCTGTCTGTTTTAATTATTCGGGAGTTGAGCGTTTAGTTTTAAATTTCCTTGCTTTTTTGCGTTTAATTTGATTGGGAAATCGTTGAGATTGAACTTAACATATACATGGATGGTCATGAGAAATGAAAGGTTGCAATAAATTTTTCATCTGTGATTATTACTTTACGTATGAAATATTCTGTTGCAGATTAATAAAAACGAATCTCTTTGAATATTCCCAAAATAATGATTCAAGTTTTGCTTTTATTCAAGTACTAAAGCTGTTTGTGCAAGAATGAAAATATTATTGTCCATCGAACTTAGCAAACATTTTCACGTTGCAGTGGATGTTTGTTTAACTGGATATACACCGACTAGCTTTGAAACATAAGACTATCTATACGGTATGAAAATGTTTTCTTTTTATATTGCTAAGATCTCATGAAAATTGTCCACTTTTAAATACACTTAACGATATGTTCAGAATTTATCACTTTTTTGAATGAAAATTTACAAAAGCTGCGGCTTCTATCCACCTGTGAATGCACAAGATAAAATCTACTATCTCCTTTCATTCTGCGTCTGGAATGCTGTGAAAAGAAACACTTTATTATCTTCGTTCACCTCTACCTGTACCCTTTTTAGGATGTGGTCGTTATTGCGAACGTATATTTAAATCTGCCGCTGCTGCAGACTGCTCGCTCGCGGCGCATCTCCGTGCCGCCAGCGATATCCAATAAAATGCTGAAATTTCTTAAATAAAATGGGTAATGTCCGTTGCGAACTTTGCAGTAATTGTGACAAACAGATTTTACTAGATAAATATATTTTAACAGAAACAATTAAAATAGTTACACACCGTTTACAATCCCAGCTACAAATGGCGTCGACCATCGACTTATGACAAATGAAGACTACATAAGAGCCCATTCAGTCCGTGCAGAAGACAAGCGATTCTATTACAATATATTGCCTATTTATATCTTAACTAATTCTTCTACAGTCTTTGTCATTTCTCATTACATATCGTTTCTTCTGCGGCGGTTTTCACATCCTCCGCCACAGATAGTATTTCACACTCTTTAAATAATCATTTATAATAGCAAAATTCGTAATTATACTTTTCCTCACAAAATAAGTGTCCTTTTGAAATTCAATTAACAGAAATACATATAAATTATTTGTTACAGTGAGCATTATACATCGAAATGTTCCTTTAACTTTAACTTTTGATGCATGCTGCCAGAGAACGTTACAAACTATAGGGGCTGAAGCGTGAATTTCCACGATATCCCACAGCAAATTCGGCTTTACGGAACTGACAGAGTACAAATGCGTTGCATTATTTACTGAACACCCCCCGTATTTCAGACTGAAAAACGAACTGCGTTTTTGTTATGCTAGTATTGCTGTTTATTTCGAACGGGTTATCGTGATATGCGACCATCGCCAGGACACAACTGACTAGCGTCCTCAAGAGACACCCGTGTGTAGTCAACCAAAGATTAGAGACAAAGGTACTTCCAAAACATATGTTTTGGCGATAGCATTAGGTGAACAGTGACAAACTGGGCGCTCGTCACTGATAATATGCACCAATCACGTTAAATTACAGTTTTAAATTACAAAATACAATGTGGATCGTTTCAGTCACAGCACATATCTAAAAAATGCAGTATGAAAGTATACAAGACGAATGAATGTAATCCTTAAAGTCATGAGGGAAAACAGAGTAAGGTTTAAAACAGTTTAAGACAGTTCTGTTGTAATTACCAGCTACGTCCGTGTTCAGTCAGCCTCGCTGGTACAGGCCTGCCAGTCTCACAAATACAATGAATGCAAGAGATTTTGTAAACACCACTGTTTCCTTATAAATCTGTTTTATCCTTGCTGTTGAATAAGATAACATGATTTGTGGGTCCTCTTACATGAAATGAAGTTTTAAAGTTGTAAGATTTGAGTTGATAGATGGTTTTCCTAAATGTTATATTACGGTTATATGACTGGGATGTTGTCAGTCCTTGTAGTAGCCATCCAATGTCAAGGCACCCAACTCGCATTTGCGACAAAGGCGGTTCAAACGGTGTATGGCCACCGACATATTTTCCTTAAATAACTTAAGGCCACTTGTTTGTGAATCCACATCAAAAAATTGATTTTTTGTTTTTCATGTTACAATGATGCTTAGAGTTTTTTGAACAAAACAATATTTAAAAGAATTGAAGTACACGTCGGGAAGTTACTTAAAAATCTCTCAGTGTTCGGCCACGCCCATGTTTCAGCTGCTTTCACACGTCATTAGACTCCCATTCAAGAAAGATATGCTGTACAACTCTTTCTCGAGTTCGCAGCAATGTTAGAAGATACGCTTCGCGATGGTCTTCGTTTTCATTGCATACCTTTGGTCTTCGTGCGTTGTTTTGCTTATTAACATTTCTGTGGTTTGAGGCTCTGCTATTAGGTCATTTTCGAATAATATTATGCCTCCAAGAAAGTATTTTTGTACTTGTGTGAAGATCTAGAGTTGCTACGACTATATTTAGATTCAGTATGAGGCAGTCACTGGTGGTCAAACTCAAAATTGGGTTCTTGAGGCAGCTAAAGAGGCCAGAATAAGAAGGAGAAACAAGGAAAGGAAGAGAAAAAATTAGGAACATGTAAACCAAGAAGATATCCAGTTGGAAAGTGTTAAAAACAACAGAGGTGCGCCGTAGATCACTGAATAGCCTGAGAATTAAATATTCTGATATGTTATTTTATGCACAAAAAATATGTTTGAGCCAAAGGTTTGAAATGTTTTGTAATGTCTCAGGATGGTTTTGGTGCAAAGTAAATTACTGACACTAATGTACTTTCAACAGAAGAAAAATGCACACTGATTAGTTATAGAAAAGTAGCCTTAATATCGATTATCAGCTGTAAATACTTCTAGAATTAAACTTGTGACTGAAATAACGTGGTTTTTAGTCTGCTTTTTAGATGGACATGTTGTTAATGTGGACGCAAAGTTCAAAGTATCTAATTAAGATAGAGAGACAGTGCCTAGATTGCACGTATTGACCTGCAAATAGAATATGTAATTTACTGGTCTTCACAAAACAATTGTAATAAATTCAGTACGAGAACTAATGCAATTAACATAGGTCAAAATATTCTGCAAGAAGCGCTCTTACAGTTATCATCCTACTAAGATTAATTTTTTTTTTTGAAAGTTAGAGAAACGTAATCTTTATGAAAATTGTTAGCACTTTTTCAGGTATTCACAGGCAAGTTGCCTTAGAGCAAACGCCGGGATAGCTTCTTTGGAACGAGCATGGGCAATTTCCTTACCCGTGTGTCTCCATTCCATGCTTTTGCTTGTAGTATCACGTCGAGAGAATTTGATATTTCATTGTATTCTCTGTTTTACAACGCGTGTGCGTAAGTGACAAAAGTGTCATCGCGATGGAAATGTTTTTTATTTTTGTTTTGAAGCTGGTGGTGGCCACGTTTTTGCTTAGCACGTGCTTTAAATTGTTATCCAAGAGAGTTTTCTTTACGCCCGATCTGAACAGTCTAAAACAGCGAAGCACTAGAACGATAATATCCACACTCAAAGATATAGTGGCTGCGAGTGGCAGTAGCGATGCTAAAAAGAGACTATTGACATTGTATCTCTGTCTTTGTTAGCAGACTTGGGTGTAATTTCTGATTTTGGTTTTGTTTTTGTATTGTCTTCCTAGGGGGAGTAGAGAGAGGTATATATAGTGGCATGAAAGGGATAGTTCGCCATTGCAATCAGAATCGTGACTTTAATATTTGGTGTCTATATAGATAAGGTGGAAGCATCAACAACCATAGTAATTCAAAAGAGCTCATCTTGGTGAATAAGCGCAAATATAATCATCGTCAAAGCCACAAAACAGGAAAAGGTAATTCATTCTTTTAAAAATCCGACACTTCACATTGGACATTATATATGTTTAAGTTTTACCAGCAAGATTTACACCCTGTGGCGAAAATAATTTCAAGAGCCAGCATCGAATTTGTAATAACACGGATCAAAACCAGCGACCAGCGACATTGCCATCTTTTCTCAAAAGTAACGTTCAGTAGCCCGGATGCGGATTTATTCTCGCTACAACGGCTAAGGATCTGCTGCCATTTTCATTCCCCTCCCGTCCTTCTTTGAGATTGTGTAGAGCCATTACTACTACATCGTCGATTACCGCAGCTGTGTAGTCCCGGGATAAACATCGCCGAGATTCGGAAGAAGAATTTTTCCTGCAGCGAGTCTCTGTTGTTGGAGATACAATAATAATTATTATTATTTTCAGCGAATCTTCAAAATTTTTGTAATGAAAAGTCCTGCTATCAACTTCACAAATATTCATAATATTCATTTTTTTATCTGCACAGTCGCCAAGCACAGTACACATTCATTCAAGAGAGAATTAGTACAATATTACAGTTAACTTGGGGAAGGGATATTACAAGAACTGGCGACAGTTCAAAGGACTTTCTGGCAAGAGATAGATATTATTTGTGCCATAACATGTGTTTGTTTGTTTTGTGTGTTTTATGTCCTGTAAGCCGAAAGTGACGGACTGAGGCCACAACTAGCAACTTTTTGTTCGTCGTGAATACGTCACACATGAATTTGGTAGCAGTGTCAACACCAGGCAAGCCATAACCATCGAACCTGCCCTGTTTCTCTCTTCTATCTTTTTCACTATTAGTGATTTGATTTTTTTGTGAGTATATTGTATTTATTGTGATTCGTTGTATCTAGATAAGAGTGTGAAGCTATTCGTAGGCTATACATTTTATTATATGGTTAAAACTAGCTTGTAAAGTAAGAAGGAGCAGGAAGGTAATTTGCACGGAAATGTACAGGCAGTTGAGAGTTCCTGCAATTCAGACTGCAGTTACATCTCAGGCACGACCCCGTGGAGAAGAAATAATTATTAGAGATATGCTCGTGAGCATACTACAAACGATGGAGAATTAAACGGCAACTGTACGAACCTTATTTGCAAAGCAAGATAGTGTATCCACGATTGTTGAGAATATAGTTGCCGAACAATCCACGCTCGTAGCCGAACAAGAAAAAATATCCCACATAGTGCATACCGTTGCTATTGAAAAGGCTAGCTTATCTGTAAAACAAAATGACCTTGTAGCCGAACGGGGAAAGATTTCTCCGTTGTTGGCGATTGGTTGGTAAAGTTAACACATTACGTACCAAGTTAGATTTTGACAATCTTAAATCTGATGCTGACTGTATAGACTCACAACAAATTGGTTTAGTGGAAGTTGTGACTAGTCTAAAAATCTCTCAACGAACTATTCCATCTGAGATTTCACAAATTAAATCTAAGGTAGTAACATTAGCAGACAAGGTCGAAGAAGCATCCTCGGGCTTTGTTCAAGTGGTTGAAACTAAAGTACCACAGTGTCTTGCTACACAGTTACAGCAAGCAATTCAAAAATGTCAGCATCCATAGTACCCGTACTGCACAAATGCAAACTGAATTTACTAATGTAAAGCAGCAAATCGAAGCCGAACTTATCAAATGGAAGGAAGACATGGAGGAAACCATACATGACTGCAGTAGAGCCATTCATCACCTCAGGTAGAATATTTCAACAACCTATGTTGCATTCCCTGACGAAATTAGGCCGAATTTGCAAGCAACAACTTCCGTAATGTGTAGCTCTGTACCGACAGCTAAAAGTGAAGTTACGGTGTCAGACAAATTCCATGGAAATATATCAAAAAATACAATGTACGCACTGATGCTCATGGAAGAGAAGCTAATAAAACAGCGACAATTTCAAACTTTTCTACCGGAGAAGCGATCGGTTAATCCAATCGTTTTCATTAGAGGATTTCGAGGAGTCTTGTCTAGGGCATGGTCTGATGGCCAGGAAATCAGTTTCTTGGCAGGCTACATACAAGGGAAAGGAAGCCCTTGGTGTATAGATGCAAAGGAGACATGGCAGCCGTATGAGGAATTTGAAAACGCTTTTCTTAACCGGTACTAGTCCAAGTGAATCCAGGAGGGTTTGAAGAAAGAAGTGTACAATCCAAAACCCTTTTCCTTCAAATCAGGCAACCTTCGGAGATATTTCGAGAAGTATTTGAATAAGGCCAGATATTGGACCGAAGCAGCTCCTCAGAAACTTGGAAATTATTAAGGCCAAACTTCGGTAGAGGTGTGTGAGAAGTTAATGTACGCACCAGAAGATAATGTTGAGGAATTTCTATCCGTGGTAGACACAGATGACCTTCTACAAGAAGATTTAAGTCAAAGAAACCAAAAGAGTGGTCCATCTAATTCCTTTAACAAATATTTTGCAAATCAGAATAAACAGAACCACAATAACAGGCAAAGCAATTCAGGTAGCACGAATCACGCCAAAGTCAAAAAATGAACAACGTTCAGCGACTTAACGTACATGCACCGAATTTTCAACCTCGCTGGAACAAAAACAAGAGGCATAATAGGCGTTTTGTCCCTATGTATCCAAACAACCAGGGCAACAACACACAAAGTAGACCACAAAATCAAGGCAACTGGCAGCAGCCATCAAACTCGAACCAGTCTCCTGCTACTAACAATTCCAACTGGAGAAACGATCCGGTGATAATTACCTATGTAACAGATGAATCAAGACCACGAGCCAACCAATAGTTAAACTAAACGCGACAGGACCGTGCCCCGGAGGAATGGCCGTCAGTGCAGAGAGGGCCTCCAACGAGAGAATGGCTATGTTCAAATGTTATATCGCTCATAATTTAAAGGACGAACTGCGTGACGACGTAAGCAGATGCGCCACTAGGAGGATGACAGTTTTTAGTCCTTTGATTTATGCAGAGATTCTGGGTAGAACAGTCAAGGTAATTCTTGACAGAGATGCCAACGTTGATGCTATTTCAGTATCTTTGTTTGACAAACTGTCTCGAAACGTAAAATTGCCAATCTTTCCCCTAAGAGATTGTAATTGGAGCTGTGAATATTAAGGCCCAGAAAATACATATATAGACTCTATTGGAGTTAAGACTAGGAAATACAGGGATTTTATGCACGTTCTTAGTAGTTAGTAAGTTGTTGGAGGACTGTATAGTAGGAATGGAGATGATACGTGAGAAGGATGTGCCCTTCGACTTCTCAGCGGGATATGCAGATTTTAATGTTGATGGTGAGAGGATTTGTGTGGAGTTGATATGGGAAGAGAGCGCACACGGGTGGTTTTGTCAGGGATCCAACATCAAGCTGACCTGTTATCACAAGAATAAAAGTTAGAATATTGCAGAAGCTGATATTAAGACAATGATCATGTATCTTAGAAGACATCTGAATCTACTTGTCTGAGGGATAGTCAGAGAGTTCAACTGGCAAAACTTATGAAAGGCAACCTAGGGGTTTTCGATGAAAAGCCAGGTATCATCAAATGACGTCATTTGGACGTCTATCCCCATGACACATACTGTCATAGCTTTTGCCCGATACTGTGAAGGCGACTTGTTGGCGAAGAAATTCATCGAATGATGGAATGAAATCTCACCGAGACTTCGTCTAGTCCATACTGCAGTCCATTGTTGGTTGTACCCAAGCCAGGTGGTAAGGTTCGCGTAGTTCTGCATGCCCGTCAGATCAACAAGATTATCGTTCCAGACAGAACGCAGCTCGAAAATATTGACGAACTGATTCCAAGATTTCACGGAAAGAAGTAATTTGCCATAATCGACCTTCGCACTTCGTACTGGCAGGTCAAGCTAGAAGAAGAATCTAGGAAGTATAAATAAAGCTTTTGTCTATGCGGCAGAAGCTACCAGTATAAAGTCCTGCCATTCGGTCTGAACGTGAGTTCAGGAGTCTTCATTCAGGCCCAAGATGCAGTACTTGAACCTGAACTGTGTAGCCAGCTAATGCTCTTCATGCAACAACATTGTGGGATGAGCACATTAATCTTCCGTCGAAAGTTATTTCAACAATCTGGAGTTACCGCGAATTTACAAAAGTCGCACTTTTCACTGAAAAATATCAATTTCCTCGGACACTTGATTAATGACGCTGGAATTCTACCAGATTCTCCCAAGATAAGTGCCATAAAGAATTTTCCGTCGCCCAGCAACAAGAAAGACCTGAAAGCCTTTTTCGGAATGACGTCATTTTTTAGAAGACGCCATAGCAAACGCAAAAATCCTACACCACCCGGACATGTCAGAAGAATTTGGATTAATGACTGATTCTTCGAGCATTGGGTTAGACGCAGTGTTCTTCCAGACTAAACAAATAGATGGAAAAGCAACGTTCTGCCTGATTTCATTCGCGAGCAGAATTTTGTCCTGTTGTGAGCGAAGCTCTCACATGCTAAGCTGTCACTCTGGACGCTTGCA
This sequence comes from Schistocerca piceifrons, assembly GCF_021461385.2. Lineage (NCBI taxonomy): Eukaryota > Metazoa > Arthropoda > Insecta > Orthoptera > Acrididae > Schistocerca > Schistocerca piceifrons. Next base: position 560,823,839 of record NC_060141.1, read on the forward strand.
CTCCAGGAGTATAACTTCCGAGTTGTGTATATTTAAGAAAGACAAAACCAATTTGCAGATGCTTTCTCCAGGCTTCCTGAAGGTTTACAATCTGAAGGTAGCACGGATCAAGGACAGAATCAGCGTCGTATTCTTCCGATGAGGGATGTGGAAAGTCAGCGGTACTGTTAAACCATGTGCAAGAGTCTAGCAAGTTTACAAAGGAAGGATCCACATAGGTCTTCAGTTATAGCCAGACTTAGCCAGAGCAAGCAGCCACATTTAAAGAAGTTTTTTCGAATAGAGAATGATGTATTATTTTACAGAAGGAAAGAATTTTTGGATGAATGGTATGTGTGTATCCCGGCGGATTATGTTGAAAGACTGATTTTACAAACGCATTATGTTTGGGGGCACTGTGGTGTGCTGAAATGTGCGAAAAAGATAGGAACTTACTGCTACTTTCCCAACGTGAGAAGAAAAGTACAACAAGTATTAAGAAAATGTAAGATTTTTCAAGTAACGAAGCCGAATAACCAAGGCTCTTTAAATATTTTACATTCAATGCTTCCTGTAAAATCCTTGCAGTTAATTTCTGTAGACGTGTGTGGTCCTGTACGTCGTGCAAGAGGAGGATGCAAATACATTATTGGAGTGCTTGATACCTTTTCCAAGTACATCCAGTAGGATCCAGTACGTACAGCAACCAGCAAGGGCATACTGAAGAAACTTTTTAATGACTTCATCCCATCTATTGGAAAACTAGAAGCAATTCCTACAGATAACGCATTCGTATTTAGCGGTTACACCTGGAACAATGCTATGCAAGCAGCAGGCATCAAACATATCAAAATGAGTTGTTTCCATCCTGAAGCCAGTCCGGTAGAAAGAGTCTTTGGAGAATTGAACCGGTTTATGAGGATCTATTGCTCCAACAAGCAAACCAAGTGGATTGAATACATTGAAGATTTTACTCAAATTATGAATTATTTGCCGCATGCTACAACCGGATATACACCAGAGGAACTAATGTTTGATAAAGAAGAAGGAAACGTGCTGACAAAAATGTTACCAAGAATCCCAAGATACAAGATAAAATGGGGACAGAAGATTAGGAATGCTTACTTAAATATGTCAGCAGTAGCTGAAAGAAGAAAAATGAAGCATGATCAAAGGATGAATAGAAGACAATCGTACGCCGTGGGCGATTTAATACTTCTGAGGTCGCACACGAAGCCGTGTTCGATTGCCAAACGGAGTAGGAAGTGGCAGGACTTATATCAAGGACCTTACATCATGAAGATTACGCGTCGTGGAGCATATCTACTAGGATACCCAACTTCGATGGAAGTCACGGGTGTGTACCCACACAAGGACATTAAAGTATTTTTTAAATAGTGGACTAATAAGTGAAGTATTCATGGAGAAACTACTACAGACAGTGAAATATTATTGTTTTTAATATCATATCTGTAACATTAATTGATGTGTATATAGTAGTTTAGCTGTTCTTTGATATGTTGTATCAAGACTATGTTAGTAACTATTGAGTGACATTAGTGGACATTAAGTGTGTTTAAGGCAATTGCTACTCACAAGACACTTATGTAGGCTGCAATTTTTTTCTATAGTGTATAAGTTTTTCACATGAAATATTAAGGATGGAAGTTAATTTTTTTGAGAAGATTCACAATTATGTTTTATATCTTGATCCTGTGTATAAGTGACGAAGTTTCTAACTACACATTGCTCTTGTATCTGATGTCAGTTTGTTGATTAGGTGTTAGTTTGTTTTGTGATTCCTTTATCAAGATAGAGCTATCTTTCTTTCTTTCCTGTTTTTCCACTCTTGTCCTCAGGTTTTCCCTTATTTTGTTGATCCTTCAGATCATTAGAATATTTTTGTGTTTGTGCTAGCTTTGAGACCAATTTGTCTAGGAACAGATGGAAATATTGTTGATGCTACCCTGGACAGGTAAAAAGGTTTTCTAAAGTAAATCACAGATGTGTCAGAGAGGACTATGTCATGTGATTATCATTAAATGACTGTATAATGCTACCTGACTAGTGACTGTGAAGGACAGTGTCCTTCGGCATTGTGTTAATCGCCTTCTGTAAGATGGACAGGGAACCATGTTCCCTGTGATTTTGTGTTAGGGGACTTACTGTCTTTTCAACGATCTTCCGCTGAAGTGTTGACTCTGGACAGCGTCACAAAATTCCTTGGATTTTTGTGTTGTTCGTTTGTCTGTGCATAGGAACACACTTCCAGTGTGTTTCTGATCAGTTGCTAGTGCACATGAGGAATTTTGCACCGTTCTTCGGCGAAGAAACAGTGTCAGAGTAAGTGTACCTGTGTTGCGAAGTTTTCTTCAGTTTACATGACTCGAAGTACTGTGTACTGACAGTCCTTTTTTTGGAGGGGTGGGGGGGGGGGGGGGACAATGTGTGCCAACGAACACTACCGAAGTTGGCTGTTTGCTGATAGAAGCGAGTCGGAATGTGAAACTAACCCAATTTCATTATAGATGGGCATTGTGGCAAGTCATTTCGTCTTTTCTCATTCACATTTCTTTTGCATATCGCGAGAACATATATTTTGATGCTGTGAGGCGTAGGTCATACCATCCTGTCTCCAGTCTCGCCAACGCTCCACCACCAGTATCTCACCGCACCTTAGACGACAACATCCATTTCCAGTTTACGTCTAGCTTCTCACCGTTCTTCGACACCATCGTTCGTCGGCATAGGCATCTTTCGTTGTTACAATATACTCTTGGAGACAATTTGCAGTTATCCATGTACTTCATGTTTCCGAACAATGAAGGAATTTTTATGGATGACAATGCACCGTGCCACCGATCCACAATTTTTAGCTACTGGTTTGAAGAATATTCTGGACAATTCTAGCTATGGTTTGGTTTCCCAGATCGCCCGACATGAGTCGCATCGAACATTTGTGGGGCGCAAAAAAGAGGTCAGTTCGTGCACAAAATTCTGCACTGGCAACATTTTCGAAATTATGGACTCGTATGTGGGCAGCATGGCTCATTATTTCTGGGGGAGCCCTCCAACGACCTGTTGAGTCCATGCCACGTCGAACTGCTGCACTACGCCTATTAAAAGGAGGTCTGATCGATATTGGAAGGTATCGAATGACTTTTATCACCTCACTGTACCATTGTTAGTGCCAACCCTGTAGTCGAGTGATTATTCGTTAGAGTGATTGTGACTGGTGTACATAATTTTCGTAAGACAAGAACATGCCTGCCTGCAAGTGTGGCACTTTCAATCAGATTAAATACAAAGAAAGCTACGTTTCTGGTAAACGATTTCATACAACGTGAGTTTAACAAAGCAATATAAGGACAAGCGAAAAATCTTTACAGCCTGTAGGGATACTTCAACGTAAAATTCCAAGACTCAGCTTTACAAATCAAAGCAATATCATGTGTAATAAGTAATTCTGATTTCTTGAGAAATTATTTTTACGTTTCGGGAAAAACTTCCATCATTGAATATGTAATAGGATATAATGAAATAAAGCAATTCGTGAGGCAGTAACCAACGTCCAAATAGTTTGTGAGAGCATCATTTGAGAAACAAGCGATCGGATACCTTTGGGCCGTGTAATACGAGCAAACATTTCCAAACTATCTACGCCACGTAAAGGGTTGCGTGTAAGAGGTACACAACAAATACCTCCAATACCTCTAGTGACCAAAGTCACAACCACTCGCCCAAGTTTCGCGCAGCTACCACTAGACGGCGTTCACAATCCTGACTCTTTCTGCCCCTACGCCACGTTCTTTAGTGCATCGAATACGTCCACAGACTGAGTCAAGAGATGCCAAAGACAGCTCTGTCAACCGTGGACTACATTGCTTCCATTCAGTACCGGAGGACAGGGAAATTCTTCCACTGACAGGCACAAAACACGATGCGCTATTCACAGACATGACGGTTCCTATGCAGCAGTGAGATAGTTCAGTTTAGTGTCTGCAACCATCACACAATGGTTCCTGCAAGACTACATCCCAACTTTTTAGTTGCTATTTGCAGAATAATAGGAGTATCAAAAGTGCCTGCATCTTTGGTGTCAGTTACAGTGAAAATATCTTAGACCGCCAAGGGGCAGCAATGTTATTTAGATTTCATTGTATTAGGTTTTAGGACATCAAGCCCCATACTCAATATGTATCAAAATAAAGTATCTTTTTGTAGCACGCCCTTCACAAATGTTAATGGTTATTATTGTGTTGCCAGAAATATGATATAGTGCCGCCCTTTGAAGCAAGAGTTTAAGGGTGCTATTTGCCATGGACTGTGCGGCTGGTCCCAGCGAATGTTCGGGTCCTCCCTCGGGCATGGGTGTGTGTGTTTGTCCTTAGGATAATTTAGGATAAGTAGTGTGTAAGCTTAGGGACTGATGACCTTAGCAGTTAACCCCATAAGATTTCACACACATTTGAACATTTTTCCTATTTGCCACCTTTAAAGATGTATAGCAGTAAATCCACTTTTCTGCTACTGTGGATGTTGGGGCTGAATTAATAGCAGTCTTCAATTACAGAATCCTAACACAAAGCTAACTTTCATCGCAGTACGTAAACTGAGCTGGTTCGAAGGGTTCCTTGCCGGCCGGTGTGGCCGAGTGGTTCTAGGCGCTACAGTCTGGAACCGCGCGACCGCCACTGTCGCAGGTTCGAATCCTGCCTCGGGCATGGATGTGTGTGATGTCCTAAGGTTAGTTAGGTTTAAGTAGTTCTAGATTCTAGGGGACTGATGATCTCAGAAGTTAAGTCCATAGTGCTCAAAGCCATTTGAAGGGTTCCTTACGCATTGCATTGTCTGCTCAACATTGTGCAAGTCGTCCAGGCAAAAGCAGCTTCCTTCTCAACATCGGAAACACGACACAAAAGTGCCTCTTCGACTTTATTCGCTCAAATCCGAACAAGTAGTGGCCAAGAGTAATAGTCAACTACTTTCAAACAAGAAGGACCCCATGTCTCATACCCGCAAACGAATACTATTGAACGAGTGCAAACCGAATGGCCAGAGTCTTAAGTTTATCTTAGTGATCAGACAAAGAGGTTGCTAAAGACGTTATATCCATTTACGTTGAATCACCTGAAACTTGCGTCACAAATATTACGGGAATGGAAAGTGCAATTGACGTGCGGTTTTCACAGAATCAGTTGGCGGAATTCTTGTATTGTTACCAATCAACAGATTGTAATAATACATAGAAAGTCTTTTGCGTAAACATACACTTTCTTAAATGTAACAATGCCTATTGACATTAGTAAATTAAAGTAAGGTAAATTAGAATGTCAGTGATATTATTTACAGGATTCTAGTGCGAGTCGTTTACGTGAGATCGTATTTTAAGAAGTTCCCACACCGACACTTGTACAACACCTGTGCTAGCAGGCACAAAAGAACAAAACAAGACCATACACTAGTTAAGTGGATTCTGACCACCAACGAGAGAACTGACCATCACAGGTTGTTTTCAAACAAACCACCGGCAGCGGCAATACACTCTTCCAGTCTGCTACTGAACGTCTGCTGCAAACTTGTAGCATTTGAGAGGGGATATCCGAGAAGGCTACAGTAATACGTAATAGAATATCATCGGGTGTAGATGTACGTGCAGCAGCGTCTTTCAGCTGTTCCCACAGAAAAAATCTATTGATGTCAAATGCGGGGGACGGACTGGCCAAGGTACAGATCCTCTGCACCCAATCTAACAATTCATGAAGACATGCCGTAGTACTTCGTCCACGATGGGCTGGGCAGCCGTTATGTTGGTCCCACAGTTTCCTCCTAGTCTGCAGAGCAACAGCTTCTAGCATCCGTGGAAGATGGTCTGTTAGGAGGCTGCGGTAAATGCGCGCGTTCAGTGTTCCGTCTATGAAAAGCGGGCCTATGAGCTGATTCACTATCCCACACCACATGTTTCCATTCCATGGACGCTGAAATTCCATCTGACAAAACCGACGAGACTGTCAACAGACCAACTGTGCATGTTTCGGCGGTTCTTCTGGCAATGATTGGTAAATGTGGCTTCATGAGTAAACAAGATACGTAATACAGCTGGTGTATCCAGTCTTAATGCCCACGTGCAGAAGTTAACAGATTATTATAATAGTTTCAATGCAGCTCTTGATGGAGAGAGACGTGACAGGGATGGAGTCTTCGTCGATGGACAATGCGTAGGACACTTGACTGACTCATATCACTTCCTCGTGCGACTGCGCGAGAGGTAATGTGCGGATCAACTGTCTTCTGTCATCACTTGTTTCCTTCTGTTACGTTTTCTATGAATTACAGTACTACTTTCACGTAACTGGTTGACGATGTTGATAAATAATTTCAAAGATGGTTGACGTCTATTGGGATATCATGTCGCATACATCACACAAGAACGAAATGCATTCGTCTTTTTCTGCGTTGGTGAGTCCCATCATCCGCTCAGGACTTACTGTTTAGACTGTCACACACTCACTAGCAAGTCGCAGTGCACTCAAGGAACGCAAAAGCAAGCAGTAAGCAAAGATAACAACATCGTACCTAGGCAATTAAGCAGGTTAATCGGCACAAACAAGCGTCGGTGCGGAAATTTTTCAGAATACGATATCTCGACGACGACAACAAACACAATTGACATTCTGTTCATGGTAATAAGCTCTGCTCCATTTCAAGAAGTGCATGTTTGCACGAAAAATGCACTTTTTAAGTAGTATAATCTGTTTATTGGCTAGCAATACGAGCACCTCAGTATCAATCCATGACGTGAAAATCGGACATCAATAGCGTTTCCCATTTTTCAATATTTACGGTGCAAGTTCTAGGTGATTCGTCTTGTCTGTATATTAAAACTGATGACAGGAAGCTCTCATACATTATAATAAATATAAGCTTTGTGATACATAAAAAGGAAGGATTTACTGCGAGAAAGTGAAAATGCTGTACTTTTAGCAACATAATGCACCACAAGATCATTCTCAAACTGTGTCACAATAGATCCAGAAATACTCCACAAGCGTGAGGGTGCACGTGCCTCTTGGATCACATGAATTAAAATATTTTGTTCATATCGAGCGAGACATGTCTTGGCTCCAGCTGTGATCAATCTTCCTAGGGCCTTGTCGAAGGTCGTATGCTTATGAATCAGCATAGCTGCCCACAGTCGTAGATTCGAAACGACTTACCACATTTTACTGAGTAGGTATCTAACTAAATTGTTTACTTATACAAATTATTGAAGTTTCTTTTAATTTTTACTTTGTCGTCTTCAGAAATGCAATGTTTGTTCGCCTTAGGAACTTCTATTATGCATGAAAAAAGCATGTGGAGCAAGTGTCTGCAGCGCGCTGTCAATATGATGTATCACCTTACACACTGAGGCAAAGGCTATTCCCCCGTACTGCTTCTTGGAACCTGGTTATGTTATTGAGGTGTAGTGTCTCGCGTCCGTCGGCCGTCGTAATTTAATATATTATTATTGTATTATTATTTTTTGATTGTTGCCGACTTAGGTGGTGGGCCTTAATAAAAATGATATTTCATTTAATTTTTATTTACGATTAAATGCTTTCCTGAAGTTCTCCTTTTTAACAATATTAATCTCAAATTATTTGTTACGTTAATGAATGTTAGACTCACTGAATCTTAAAACATGAGCATATAAGCAGAACAATGTAATAAACTTTTCATATTAATTTCCTCGGCTAGTCAGCTCACTTTAAAGCAAAAGATCTTTAGTTATTAATTGCAATTGCGGCCCACACACGCGCAAGAGTATTTTTTCTTACCTCCGTTAACCATTGCCACGTAGTCGGAGTCCTGACTCTGGCTGTCGGCTATGGTACTCAAAATAAGAATCTTAAAGCTACGTATTTCTGCAACTTCGTGCGGCTGTGGAGAAAAATTAATATTATGTTAATAGCGGGCGAGTATTTCGCTTCCGCTAAATTTTCATAAGTTAATATCGCCACGTAATGGCGTCGTTGGCTGCATCGGCCGCTGCGATTGTTGAACTGTAAATTACTCGAATGCAGGTTAATTCAAGGAAAGCGGACATGAAATCGGGATCACCTCTTACAAATTAAAGTGCACAATAATATTAAATCAATATATTATCTGCCTAACTCATACAAATATGCTTACATTTGCCAGCACTCGCAAGATGTCCGTCTACACGCAATCAAGACATGAGAAGAAGTGAAGACGACTAAAAAATTTAACAAAAGAGCGTATCTTGTCTCTTTAGATCTTTTGTTATATTTCTTTGCCCTCGAAACTTACACATAGAAATCATTATTTTACGGCTACATGATAAAAATATATTATTCAATTTTTAAATGTCTCTTCGTTATAAATACTGTTTTTTTTAAGTCTTTTCGTAATATAGCACTGGGGACGCCATAAGTGGTTCACTATTATTCAACACCCTATTATAAAAATTATTGTTAGTTAACGTAGATAAAAAGCAGTTTATCACATTCATCTGTATAAAAATGTAAATTGTATGATAAAAGCTACGAGCCTGAAATTTTAATAGTATACGTAGCTGAGTAAGGAAAAAATCTTCGTTAGGACGTTCCTTAATTGGTTTCAGTATTTTCCAAAACATTAAGCTAAGTGTATAGCTGTCTTTTGAATGGGCACTTTCAGAACTGAAAGACTGACGCAAAGGTTCTTTGTTAGTCTCTAGCAGAGAATTCGCTGCGAGAACGTTCGCGCCCTCGGAGGATATTCAAATCGTTCTTGAGCATTTGACAGTCTGTGCCAAACATTCTGTGTAGTAATTTTACACCGGGCACTGTTCGTGGTCAGTCCATGATAGATACGCGATGCCATCACTGTGCAAGTTACAATCGCGTGCCTTTGATGGCTGTATTTAAATAAATTCGGGTTTTGAGGAAAACAATACGAATTATAGAAATTTACAAAGTAGACTATTTCGAGTGAAATTTTTATAATTAGACAAAATGACTTCCAGATTAACATATCTCAGGGTTTTGAGCGCCGTCTGCGTTATATACCGCGTGGCACGTGTAATGTTCATCTTTCCACTTTTAGCGCGAACGAATATACTTAAGGTAAGAAACTTCCCGGCAGATTAAAACTGTGTGCCGGATCGACACTCGAATTCGGGACCTTTGCCTTTGGCGGGCAAGTGCTCTACCATCTGAGCTACCCAAGCACGACTCAAACGTCCCATCCTCACAGCTTTACTTCCGCGAGTACCTCGTCTCCTACTTTCCAAACTTCACAGAAGCTCTCCTGCGAACCTTGCAGAACTAGCACTCCTGGAAGAAAGGATAATATTGCAGAGACATGGCTTAGTCACAACCTGGGGGATGTTTCCAGAATGAGATTTTCACTCTGCAACGGAGTGTGCTCTGATATTAAACTTCCTGGCAGATTAAAACTGTGTGCCGGACCGAGACTCGAACTCGAGACTTTTGCCTTTTGCGGGCAAGTGCTCTACCATCTGAGCTACCCAAGATCGACTCACGCCCTGTCCTCACAGCTTTACTTCCGCCAGTACCTCGTCTCCTACTTTCTGGATGCTTAAGGTAAATTTACTTTTAAAGTAAAACTCAATTAACAAAGATGAACTCTTGAAAACTATCAGAGTTCTGACTCAGGAATGTCCCAGAAGCTACTTCTTTGAGTGTTGTAGAAGGCCTGATTTCAATGTGAACTACTAAGAATGAATATATGTCAGTTTTATTGGATTCAAGTTTACCTTACTTCTCGAAAATCATACATTACTATTCATTACTATACTGCAGGTACCGTTTTTCAGCAAACAGAGATGAGATGCCAACAAGTCGACTAAAGATTACAAGTAATTCTTTTAGAGTATTTTCAGGTTACCTCTTCGGGTAATATGGAAGCTCTTACTGCGTGGGTTACAAATAAGTAACCTTAGGTAGCGGAGAGTACTTAGGAAATACGACTACTTGTAACAGGATACTGGTTATTCTTAGGTTGTGCGTCTGCTTATCAGTCAAAACGTGTCCGGACAATATACCGTTTCGTTCCAGCGCCACCGCAGCGCAATTGTCGTAATTCTGCACATTCGCAGTCGTCTCTCTGCTTCACTGTCATTCTACTGACGCCACTACAGCTGAGTCCGTCAGCTGTGAAATGCGTTCTGTAATATGGGTTTTAAACGTAAAAAACGTTGAGCCAGCATAAATTCTTTGTCACCTTGTAGAGATTTGTGGTGAGCATGTGTTGACTGAGAAAACTTTGAAGCACGATACAATAAAAAAGGTGTGGAATGCTCAGTTAAGGCAGAGTTTTGCTTCTTGACAACGCCACGTCTCCGTTATACTGGTGTCATTCAAAACCTTATTCGGCAATCCCGTTGGGAGCAGTTCGATCACTCGCACCTCCTGACTACCACTTGTTCTTGAACTTGAAGCGTGATTTTGGAGGAAGACGCCGTGACAGCTATGACGACACAAAAAACAGTGTTCAGCAGTGGCTATTTTCACTGGTGGCAACTTATTATGATTAAGGCATAGAAAAATTAATTTGCCGCTATGACAAATGTCTGAACAACTCCCGGACATGCCTCGAGTATTTGATTTTCCATTTCCCGAATAAAAACCTGAATTTATTTTCCGACGCCACCCCACAAGCTGAATTTACCTTCTCTCGTGTCAACATGCTTCACAACCTTCCACCATGCGCAGACTGAAACTCCATAAATTTCTGCCCCTCTATTCTTGTGGTAGCTGGATCATTGGCTGTGGTGTACTAATCTCTTTGATTCGAGGATGGTTTACGGTTGTGAAGTGATCGTTGGCCTTCGCCCATTCGGCTGTTAGCGTAGTTTGCGAGCAGCTCAGCTGATATCAATGAGTTTTGCTGAGGCTGCCAGTGGCCAGCATACAGAGCGGCAGAGCACTGCGGACTGCCAAGAATGATGACGTAATACATTATTTTCTTGTTTCTAGCCAGTTATATTGTAGTGTAATCTTGTATTGTATTGTATTGAATGTTAACCGGGGACCTAGAAACGACGGAGAGGCTCCGTCCCCGCCGCAGCCGCAGTGGTCCACAACCCGATGACAACTACTGCAGTCCACTTCACCCCTCCACCGCCCCACACCGAACCTTGGGTTATTGTGCGGTTCAGCCCCCGGTGGACCCTCCCAGAGAACGTCTCACACCAGACGAGTGTAACCCCTAAGTTTGCGTGGTAGAGTAATGGTGGTGTACGCGTACGTGGAGAACTTGTTTGCGTAGCAATCGCCGACATAGTGTAGCTGAGACAGAATAAGGGGAACCAACCCGCATTCGCCGAGGCAGATGGAAAACCGCGTAAAACCATCCACAGACTGGCCGGCTCACCTGACCTCGACACAAGTCCGTCGGGCGTATTCGTGCCGGGGGCCAGGCGCTCCTTGCCACTCCGCAGTGTAATTTTTATTGTCCACTATTTTAAAATTCCATTAATTAAAATGCGTATTGACTAGCGAAGAATCAGTGCCACACAGGGTAAGAATGAGAGCCAAATCCATACGCTTGGACGAGTTGTGGGCTTAAGGACCAATCTGTTCTTGTCTGATTATTAGTGCTGAACAAATGTAGGTGCCTCATGCCAGTTTGCGAGAGATTGTATTTCTCTTTTCTGTACTTTATTGTCCGGCTCGACCGTCTGGACGCATGAGTTTTCAAGCTGAACTTAGGCCGGCTGGTACTTTGCAAACTATGTTATTTGCACTTTTGCATTTATCAGTACACGTCAGCCAAAACACTGTGCCCATTGCCCATCGCAAAATTGAATTCCCTCGTGGTGGCAGTGCATGTATGTGATATGGCAAGGAAGCGGAGACGAATGGGGAACCATTATTGCGATCAAACTGGCTTAAAACAGAAAAATGCATTGACATATACTGCTTTGACAAAGGGAAGGTTTATATGGTACGGCGACTGGGAACTAACTTCTCGGAAACGGCGAAGCTAGCTGGCTCATCGCGAGTTACAGTGGTTTGCTCCTACCACGGTGAAACCACGAGTAGGCGCAAGGTGCTGGATGTCTACACCTAATCACGGAACAAGAAGGCTGGAAGGCCATGCGGAGGGATTTGCATGGCGAGCTCATCAGTGATGCAAACAAATGGCTCTGAGCACTATGAGACTTAACATCTGAGGTCATCAGTCCCCTAGAACTTAGAACTACTTAAACCTAACTAACCTAAGGACATCACACACATCCATGCCCGAGCCGGCCGCGGTGGTCTCGCGGTTCTAGGCGCGCAGTCCGGAACCGCGCGACTGCTACGGTCGCAGGTTCGAATCCTGCCTCGGGCATGGATGTGTGTGATGTCCTTAGGTTAGTTAGGTTTAAGTAGTTCTAAGTTCTAGGGGACTGATGACCACAGCTGTTAAGTCCCATAGTGCTCAGAGCCATTTGAACCATTTGAACCATGCCCGAGGCAGAATTCGAATCTGCGACCGTAGTGGTCGCTCGGTTCCAGACTGAAGCGCCTAGAACGGCTCGGCCACACCGTCCGGCGATGCAAACAACCGTCACATGTAACGAGGTGCCAAAGCCATAAAACGTGGGCAATGGAGTTTGGCAAAAAGTCATTTGGCCGCGTTTACGTCCAAAGAGAGAAACATGGGGCGGGTTTGGGCAGCCATATGGTGGTATTCCATTGGCCCCATGGTGACTCTGCAAGGTCTAAATCTACATAGATACTCGGAAAGTCACCGTACGGTGCGTGGCGGAGGGTACCCGTTACCACTACTAGTCATTTCCTTTCCTGTTTCACTAACAAATATAGCGAGGGAAAAACGGCTGCCTGTGTGAGTCAATATGAGCTCTAATTTCGCCTATTTTATCCTTGTGGTCCTTACGCGTTCGTATGTTGGCGGCAGCAGAATTGTTGGGCAGTCAGCTTCAAATGCCGGTTCTCTAAATTTTCTCAGTATCGTTCCTCGAAAAGAACGTTGCTTTCCCTCCAGGGATTCCCCCTGAGTTCACGAAGCATCTCCGTAACGCCTATGTGTTGTTCGAACCTAACTGTATGAAATCTAGCAGCCCGCTTCTGAATTGCTTCGATGTCCTCCTATAGTCTGACGAATCCCTACTACTCGAATGGTATTCAACAAAAAGCCGCACCAGCGTCGTATGTACAGTCTCCTTTGCAGAAGCACCACTCTTTCCTAAAATTCTCCCAATAAACCGAACATTCGCCTTCCCTACCACATTACTCTCATCCTCCTTTCATTTCATATCGCTATGCGACGTTACGCCCAGATATTTAAACGATGGGACTGTGTCAAGCAGGACGCTACCAGTGCTGTATCTGAACATTACGGATTTGTTTCTCCTACGCTTTCGAATTAATTTACATATTTCTACATTTAGAGTTAGCTGCCATTCGTCACACCAACTAGAAATTTTGTCTAAGTCATCTTGTATCCCCCTACAGTCACTCAACTTCGACACCTTCCCGTGCACCACAGCATCATCAGCAAACAACCGCAGACTGCTGCCCACTCCGTCCATCAGAATATTTAGACATAAGGGAAATAATATCGGCCCCTGGGCAATCCTGAAGATACTCTTGACTCTGATGAACGCTCGCCGTCTGTTACTTCAGAAGTCTTCAAGGAACCACTCACATATATGGACCTATTCCATACGGTCGTTAACAGTGTGCAGTGTCCAATAGTTATTGGGAATCTAGAAATATGGACTATGCCTAGTGCCCTTCATCCATAGCTCACGTGAGAAAAGATCAATCTGAGTTTCGCACGAGCGATGTTTTCTAAAGCCATGTTGATTCGTGGACATAAGCTTCTCGGTCTCAAGAAAATTTCTTATATTCGAACTGAGAATATGTTCATGGATTCTGGCACAAACCGAAATTAGTGATATTGGTCTGTAATTTTGCGAGCCCGTTCTTTTGCCCTTCTTATACGCAGGAGTCACCCGCACTTTTTCCCAGTCGGTTGGGGCTTTCTCCTGAGAGAGATTCTCAATAAATACAAGATAGGTAAGGGACGAGTGCCATAGAGTATTCTTTGCAAAATCATATTGGGATTCCATTCGGACCTAGTGACATATTTGGTTTCAGATCTTTCAGCTGTTTCTCTACGCGTCGCATTACTGCCAAGGTTTATGTGGCCATTTTGGCTGAACAGGTCCACCACATAATGCAGTGTTTGTTCCCCAATGGTGATACCTTGACCAAAGACGACAGGGCACCTGTTCACACAGCTCGCATCGTCCACGATTGGTTTTGTTGGCGCGAGGATGAATTGTCCATTTCTCATAGCCACCACAGTCACCAGATTTCAATACTAGTGAGCCTTTGTCATATACTTTGGAGAGGAGTGTGCGTGACCCATATCCACCTCCATCGTCATTAGCTGAATGTGCTAGTATTTTGGAGGAAAATGGTATAAGTTCCCTTGAAAATCATACGGTATCTCTATTTATCAATTTCGAGACGACTGGGAGCTGTTTTGAGTGCCAGCTGTTTTCCTACACCGTATTAGTCATGGTAATGTATTGTGTTCTGTTGCAACCCCCCCCCCCCCCTACCTCCCACCCTCCAATACAGTGCATACCTTATCAGAGTGGCCGCCTATGGCGGATCCCTGTGCCAGCGCAAAGCGAACAAGCCGAGAAACTGGCCCTACTAACGAAATCTACATAATATGACAGATAAAGCACCCAGAAGTCATGGCCAGAAGTCAATGTAATTTTGCGTACGTATACACCATAAATGGGTTTGTTAATTTTTAGAGTTATAAGCCTGTGTACAGCCTAGTGCATTAATTTTGTTTGTGCCTCGTAAAGTATCTAAGACGCTTGAACAATGACATATGTTGTGTGATAACTGTCACAGACATTGAGATGCCAAGCACTCGTGTGACACAATTTTATCAGAACGAGGAGGAGTTTGAAGGAGACATCATTGAGCGTCTACATTTGGTTGGCTGGTCGAATTGTGCAATATCCAGATTTGTGGGGCATTTAACTGTGGCAGTAGCCCAGTGTTGCACAGCATGGAAACTTGAGGTAGGAGTACTCGTCGTCAAGGTTTCGACTGGCCACATCTGATCACCACTAGAGAGGATCTCCGCATGTGCACCAACCGCATCGTACGTCCTTCGCATCTCCACCTGCCATCCGACAACAAGTAACTGATTCCCTGCAACATTCCTGTCATCTCGCATCAGTGGTCGGCGGCTGGCAGCTGTCGCACTAAATAATATTAATAATAATGGCGTATGACGAGGGCCTAGCGTTGGGTACACCGCCCGCGTGGTGTAAGTCTTCCGATTTGACGCCACTTCGACGACTTGCGCGTCGATGGGGATGAAATGATGATGAGAATTAACTATTGTGTCCTGCCTTCTCGTCGAATTCGGGGTGCCTAGGAAATTCTGTTTCTCGGATCTTTAGACAATTCAAGCATTTTGTATTAATGAATTTTTATTACATTAAGATGTAAATGTCGTGTGACTAGGGCCTCCCGTCGGGTAAACCGTTCGCCGGATGCAAGTCTTTAGATTTGACGCCACTCCGGCGACTTGCGCGACGATGGGGATGAAATGATGATGATTAGGACCACACAACAGTCAGTCCCTGAGCGGAGAAAATGTCCGACCCAGCCGGGAATCGTCGGCCGGTGTGGTCGAGCGGTTCTAGGCGCTTCAGTCTGGAACCGCGAGACCGCTGCGGCCGCAGGTTCGAATCCTGCTTCGGGCATGGATGTGTGTGATATCCTTAGGTTAGTTAGGTTTACGTAGTTCTAAGTTCTAGGGGGCTGATGACCTCAGATGTTAAGTCCCATAGTGCTCAGAGCCATTTGAACCAGCCGGCCACTCAGCTACCGGGGGCGGACTGCAGTAACATAAATGACAACACTTTGAGAATTTACAATGGTGTGTCGCAAGCAATGGGCGACAGATAAAATAAGAAAATCTCTTCAATATACACAACTCCTAATACAAGTGAAATTTTACAGTTCCTACGTCGCTGCTGTAGGGCTGGTAGAACGCCTAGTCTTCAATTGGGCCGCGGCCAGGCCGCGCGGCGCTTATGTTCTCTTCGCCTAGAGGCCACTGCTGTCTCAGTGTCGTCCTAGTTGATGATGGTGTCTGGTCTGTGGGACTCTCAACTGCGCGGTCATCAGCGCCCGTACAAAGGGCCAATCTTCACACAGTCCAGTCTAGCCACTTTCACGAATGATTATGAAATGATGAGGACAACACAAACACCCAGTCCCAGGGCAGTTCACCCTAGATTGGCTGACGTCACGCAGTCCTCTACGCTCTACCGTGACCGTCGTGCCGGCCTTGACTTTTAAGCCGGAACATTATCGCCCCCATGCATAAACTGCTGATAATGTGACAACACAAATGGTCACGTTTGGAGTGTTGGCGCGACCGAAACAATGGTCTGCTGATGAATGGCGTCTCTTTGTGTTCAGCAATGAATCGTAGTTCAGCGATGAATGGTCGGAGAGTATGGTGGCGACCGGAGAGGTCCCATTCTCCCATTGTCTTAGAGAGGCAGAGTGGTGTTTCTCCAGGGATCGTGGTGTGTGGAACCGGGTACGGCTTCAGGTCAAGGTTGATAGTGGCTGAGGGAACTATGATTCTAGGACTGTACGTCAAGGACATCGTGCATCCTCATGTGTTACCTCTCATGAGGTGCCCTTTCTCAAGAGGACAATGCTCGTCCACACATGGTACATATCTCTATAATTAGACACTTATAGAGATACACCTGCCACCAGCAAGGACGCGACACATGTTCCCGATAGAGCGTATGGAGGGATGAGCTCGGACATCAGCTCTGCCCCAGCACTAGTATCGACGATATCAAATGCCACTTACAACAGTTGTGGGCCAACTAGCCTCAGGGGATAATACGACTGGAGTATGACATTCTTACCAACCGAATTTCTATTTCAGAAAGAAATTTTTGGCTATATATGTCTAAAGCGTAGCGATGAATGGAAGTGAATCAAGGACTTTGGTAAACCGAAAATAAAGTAAACTGAAGTGTTTGAAATGTGGTGCTACAAAAGGAAGCTAAAAATTCAGTGGACGTATTAGATAAAGTTCTTCGCAGAATCGGAAGAGATTTGTGGAGTGCAGTAACTATGAGAAGGTACAGAACGAAAGAATTTGTATGAAGACAGCAGTGAATCGATGACACTAGGGGGAAACGAGAGGACACTTATTTTAGTATGTCAGATGTAAGCGCTATTTTGAAACGATTGATACGGGAATGGAAGTCACGTGAATCAAGACCACCTACAATACATCAGACCACAACACAGAAACCAAGATGGCGGCCGTCTTAGGCCAAGTGTTTCAGCGCTACCCTAATACGAATAATTTACAAACTTCATTAATGGAAAGTAGATTCTAAATTGCGTAAGAAATGTATTGTTATGTATTTTTCTATCTTCAAACTTAAATAAAAAGTTGTCACTAAAGCCACAAATTACGTAATAAGAACTATGACGAAGTAAAATTATGAGATGCAACTCAAAATCAAATCCAAAAAACTACTACAAAACACATGTAAATGGCATATTTGGACACTAATATTAATTTGCACAATAGAAGCTACATAGCAATAATAAATGAAGCGTGTAACTAAAGCACAATTTCTATTAAACAATATGCAGTTAATTCTAGTCACTGTCATTACGTAATATGTTAGAAGTGTTTGATTTTGAGTACCTGTTGGATTTATTTGCTGCTCAGCATGGCCACTTTGCGTTTTGTTATTTTTGCTGCAATGTCTTCATGAGTTCCTCTTTTTTGTTTGACTAGTGTTCGAGCAATTTCCTTTGAAACACACTTTTCATTCAACAGTTTTGTGTAATTATTAATAAAAATATTTGAAAGCACTTTAATACTTTTCTTAATTATTGTCTTTAAAGGAATGCCACATTTGCACACATCACTGAGGTTACTAACGGCATTTTCACACAATTCAGTTCCTAAGGGGAGTACTGCATCTCTCTGATTTTCAAGTTTTAGGAATTCTGGTTCGTATGTGCTGCTAATCAGAACTTGAAAAAGTTTATATACAGGGTGAGTCACCTAACGTTACCGCTGGATATATTTCGTAAACCGCATCAAATACTGACGAATCGATTCCACGGACCGAACGTGAGGAGAGGGGCTAGTGTAACTGGTTAACACAAACCATAAAAAAATGCACGGAAGTATGTTTTTTAACACAAACCTACGTTTTTTTAAATGGAACCCCGTTAGTTTTGTTAGCACATCTGAACATATAAACAAATACGTAATCAGTGCCGTTTGTTGCATTGTAAAATGTTAGTTACATCCGGAGATATTGTAACCTAAAGTTGACGCTTGAGTACCACTCCTCCGCTGTTCGATTGTGTGTATCGGAGAGCACCGAATTACGTAGGGATCCAAAGGGAACGGTGATGGACCTTAGGTACAGAAGAGACAGGAACAGCACATTACGTCCACATGCTAACACCTTTTTATTGGTCTTTTTCACTGACGCACATGTACATTACCATGAGGGGTGAGGTACACGTACACACGTGGTTTCCGTTTTCAATTACGGAGTGGAATAGAGTGTGTCCCGACATGTCAGGCCAATAGATGTTCAATGTGGTGGCCATCATTTGCTGCACACAATTGCAATCTCTGCGTAATGAATGTCGTACACGCCGCAGTACATCTGGTGTAATGTCGCCGCAGGCTGCCACAATACGTTGTTTCATATCCTCTGGGGTTGTGGGCACATCACGGTACACATGCTCCTTTAACGTACCCCACAGAAAGAAGTCCAGAGGTGTAAGATCAGGAGAACGGGCTGGCCAATTTATGTGTCCTCCACGTCCTATGAAACGCCCGTCGAACGTGTACCTCACCCCTCATGGTAATGTACATGTGCGTCAATGAAAAAGACCAATAAAAAGGTGTTAGCATGTGAACATAATGTGCTGTTCCAGTCTCTTCTGTACCTAACGTCCATCACCATTCGCTTTGGATCCCTACGTAATTCGGTGCTCTCCGATACACACGATCGAACAGCGGAGGAGTGGTACTCAAGCGTCAACTTTAGGTTACAATATCTCCGGATGTAATTAACATTTTACAATGCAACAAGCGGCACTGATTACGTATTTATTTACATGTTCAGATGCGCTAACAAAACTAACGGGGTTCCATTTAAAAAAACGTAGGTTTGTGTTAAAAAACATACTTCCGTGCATTTTTTATGGTTTGTATTAACCAATTACACTAGCTCCTCTCCTCACGTTCGGTCTGTGGAATCGATTCGGCAGTATTTGATGTGGTTTACGAAATATATCCAGCGGTAATGTTAAGTGACTCATCCTGTATATTACAACACAAGGAAATCATTATAGAAGAAGGACACTTCAATCCCCCACGATTCAGTTGGTTGAAATGGGAAAGGAGTTCTTTGGTTTCACACTGCAACAAAATTTCATCCTGTGTCTGCAACATTTCTTCACAGCCTGAACATTTTCCACCTTTTTGCAGCTTCTCAAGCACTGTTTTGCTGGTGTAGCTAGCAATACAAACCAAGACTTTTAAGTCTTCATCCATCATGGGAATGTTTGCTAGTTGCTCTAGAGCAGGTTCTAATTTATCTAAATTTTCATACTTTTGGTTTTTTATGCTGTAATTTACTTTTGCTGCAAAATCATTTAATGTAAATTCACCATGTTTAGTAGATCTGAGCTTTAGTAGACTTATTACTTTCAGTTTCCTCTCAGATACCAAGATTTGCTCAACTGAAACATTATATGTGCAGCCACTTAGCCTTCTATAAGCTCCAAATCTTGCTTCCAAAGCATCAGTTTGTAATTTTGCTGTAAGAATATAGGACCAGTTGTAAGTGTTAAAAATGTATCTGCATAACTGAACTGTTGTTGCAAGTGTGTGAGAGAAAGCAGTGTATGTTTCATTGGTTAATTTTCCATGAGTAGGCAATGCATGCCAGATATCAAGAAATGTTTTCAAATTTTCAAGAAACAAATTTGGAGTCAGTAGGTCCAGTGATTGGGCTAGAATTATCATCTGATGTGTATTTGCCTTTCATGGGATGCTGTACATTAGAAACTGTCCACCATTTAATAATTAATTTCAAAAACTGAATATTGCCATCAGAAATCTCAATCCCCTGACTTTTCAAAATTTCTAGTGCTGCCACATTTTTAGAATCAAAAACACTGAGAGCAAGGGTAACATTCTGTCTCTCAATAGAAGTTGGATATACTGCCTTTCTCACTAGCTTTGGGGCAAGTTTCAACAGTTTATTTTTCTCAGAATGAAACAGGTTCCTCAAATCTGAAAACTTTGCTTCACTGACAGTATATTCACATGCAGCATTCCCTTCATCACTGTGTAGAAAGGTATTGATGAAAGCAAATGTATCCTCAATATTTGGCATTATGAAGGATTCATTTTTTGCATTCAACCAGTTATTTCTGATACACTTAAGCAAGTGCACATTGTCAAACAGAAGAAAGAGAAATTAGGATGGAGCGACTGGATTTGTAATACACGGCTGTAAAGTGCCACCACACATAAGCTGATACATTTTTCTATTAGTGCTATGGTTATCTGTTACCAGGCATATAACATCATACTGAAGCTCATGCATTAACTTTAATACATCAATTGTCATTTTCAGTAGAGTATCAGAATTAACATTTTTTACAGGAAAGAGAGCTATCACTTCTTTATAATCAGAATGTAAAGATGATGCCATGAAAACCTGCATTGTACCTGCTGTTGTAGTATCTGAAGTATTCTCAGCAACACCAAGTATCTTTCCTGCCTTATAAGAGAATTTTGAATTAACATAAACTTCATCTAGCAGCACTGAAATTACCTTGTCACTTCCCTGAACAAATTTATTTTTTTCCCTCAAAAAAGCTACCTGTGATTGACCAATACAAGGTTTATTTGGATCCATTTTGCATAGAAACTGCCTTAAATAGACAGGATGAGGTAATGTTAATACATTTGTTTTTCTCAAGTGATGGTAGGCACCAGGAAATGAAAAGCAAATGGTTACTGCCCATATCAAAAGCTCAGGAGAATATCTACTTTGCTTTGTTATTGCGAGCTGTAATTGCTCCAAAACAAATTCTGTTTTAGGTGCTATTTCAGCGTCAAAATCACAACCAGCTTTTGGTGCTTGTTTGAGAACATTGACTAAAATTATAATCTTGTCAATGGTGCCAGTAGAGTTATCTGTGAAACCATTTAGGTGACTCACCAGATTATCAAATTTCGACCACTTGTCACATTTCAAGTTCTCTTCCTCCCCAGACTGTAGTATCCATTTCAAGGTTTCCGTTGGCAAACACACATTTTTGTGAAACACTTTTACTTCCAAGGAACATGATATCTTGAAGCACACTGAAACTAATGGCACATCACTGACTGAATTATCCTTGAATTTAATGAAAGATACGTAGTCATCCTTTATTAAAATTGTAAATGGACAAACATCCCTTTTCTGCACTTCGCTTTTAAAATGCTGAAAGTCAGATATATTGTCATTTTCGCACCACTTACTGAAACTACATTCATCACGTTCCAGTAGCTGTTGAACACGATCTTCAGGATTCTTCCTTTGCTTAGGAACTGGTACTGTGTGATAAGAAGGTTGATTAGGAAAGATGGTTGGAATTGCATCATTTGTTAGTTTTGGTATTTTTCGTGGCACACGTATTGGTTCACTATTTTCCACAGGAAAAATGTCTTCCCTAACCAGTAACTTAGGTTCAAAATGCTTAATGCACACCACAGCTTTATCGTTCAGTTCAAAATTATCTCTATGAATTAGTTTAATCCATTTGTTCCTCAATGCTGTTTCCTTGGGAAACTTAAATGTTAAGGTATCGTATGTTTTGCCGTAATTGGATTTACATCCTGGTACACAACAGCTACGACCCATCGCAGGAACAGTTTACACTTTAAATTATGCCGAACTTACTACAGAATATAGAAAATAAATACTAGCGTAGCACTTTTGACGACATTCACAGCATACAGCATAAATAACAGCTAGTAATAAATGATTCCGCTTCTCTTGAACGTCGCCCGCATCTCGTGGTCGTGCGGTAGCGTTCTCGCTTCCCACGCCCGGGTTCGATTCCCGGCGGGGTCAGGGATTTTCTCTGCCCCGTGATGGCTGGGTGTTGTGTGCTGTTCTTAGGTTAGTTAGGTTTAAGTAGTTCTAAGTTCTAGGGGACTGATGACCATAGATGTTAAGTCCCATAGTGCTCAGAGCCATTTTTTTTTTCTCTTGAACGTCACGTATACAATGTTACACAGACGCGTTATGAAAACACAAGCATGCTGGTTTGTTTCCCCCACGATTGCCGCCATATTGTCAACTATCGATATCTGCCTTAAGGTCTGATTTATTGTAGGTGGTCTTGTGTGAATACAGACCCAATCGCCCATGCCTCCTCATCCGTAAGAGTGTCCGTTTGTTTGTTTCTAACTCACACAGATCTACTGTTTTATTCCGATCTTAACGAAATTTGCATAGCTTACCTTCAATTCATGAGGAAGATCACTTCATAAAAAAGACTTCGTAATCTGACTTGAAACATATACCGGCGAAATATATCGTGGTAAACTGATTCGCGAGAATAAATTACAGACGTCATTAGATCGCGGGAAGAGTGAAAGCTCGACTATTTGACAGAATCATGATTGTAAAATCTTATTTATTGACTAGCTGCCGTTGTTACATATGACATAAACCCTAGAAAATATTTTAGTCTGTATTTCACAGTTATTTTTATTACTAAAATCCAAAGTGCCATTGAAATACTGAAACAAGTCGTGGTTACAGTACCAAGAAAATCACTAGGTGATGGGCCGCTCAAAAGATCGAACAGAACCCGAGGTTTCCCGAACTGTGATGTAAACTGTTCGAACAGTTCGAGTCGTGCACAAACATGGCACCACTTGAAAGAGTGAAATCTGAGCTGAATAAATAGAAGACGAATTCTCCAAAAACACAATGAGATACTTATCGCAAAATGTAAACAACAGATGTCGCTTCTAGTCATATTTTCATCCAGGGAAAATAGAAAGCTTGTGAAAATTTACTTGAAGAAAAGAATCAAAAATGCTAATAGGCACTGCGCCAGCCACTGTCCGTGTCCGATATTAAACATCCCGTGTAACGCCGGGCACTGCAGCTAGTATTCCTTCTGTTACGGTACCACTATTATCCAGTGAGTAAGCGACAGTAATAAGTAAGATAGTAGGAGATCAGATCGTGGACTTCACGTTACCAACTGAAGTGTTTCCAGGAATCAAAATTGGTATTTCTCGGTTGCACACACTCTCTCTCTCTCTCTCTCTCTCTCTCACACACACACACACACACACACACACACACACACACACACACAATTGTCCTGTTAAAGCAGACTCAAGGATTACTACAGTTCCGTTTAGAGGATGAGTGTAGTGCGTGTAAAAAGTACAAAAGCCGAAACCAGAAACGTTGGAAAGAAGCATGTCTTAAAAGCAATTTTCTGACCTTCAAGTCCTAATGCAATCGTTTATCGCTTGCCATACAAATTTTTCACGCAACTGTGATGATGATAATAAACATGCCGTTTTCAAATACTGGCAGAGACTCTTCTTTTTAGCCCTCAGAAGCACTAATTACGGCTTCGACCATAACGTAATATGATCAGCATTAATCATCACTGTGCCATTAGCAATACAGTTTCGTCGCCCATATTAAATGCCGGTTTCAGCAAATATATGTTCCTCCTTATATCGACAACATCAAACATCCTATTCCGCCACTGACGCAACTCTGTAAAAATCGAAAGGCGGGTAGAAGAATAATACGACAATATCAAGTATATCCTATGTTTGAAATGGAGAGCGTAGAAACTCTTTATAGCGAAATACATCCACCAGTCTACAGTATTTCTTCTGCAGAGAACACTCAAACGTGGAGTATAACACATTGCTCTTACAAGGGGAAGACGTCAGACATGGCCAACCGATTCGGCATAATTGGCAGGTCGCTTGTGTAGAATCTAAAATAAAAGGCTGTATATAGTGTCTGTTCATCTGGGCATGTCCAAAAAAGCAGACACCATTTTGATCCTTCAGCCACTTTGAATCAGGGGCATATCAGTAGTGTGTGGCATAAGTTGACAATTTGGGTCTGACGGCAGGCGCTGGTGTCCACTTCGTCCAGATGTCGTAGTGGTCAGCACATCTGCCTAGTAATCAGGAGACCTGGGTTCGAATCCCGGCCCAGCACAAATTTTCAGCTTGCCCCATTGACATAAATCAGTGTCCCCTGTCAGGTAGTATCTTTAGTTCCTTAATGTCTAGATTCTAAGATATTTTCGCTCAATACCTTCCCGTTTTTGAGAGACTCAACCCTGATGTTCATAACGCATAATCGACGAAAAATTGACAGCAGCGATAGGTAACTGAAACTGAGCATTTTTTATCTCCATACATAGGGACCAAAACGCATAGCTTTGTAAAAATCGAGAAATGAAACCATTTCGACTGTCGCTTATCCACAAGGTAGACGATGTTCAACAAAAGCGTCGCTGGCGTAGCGACCACGGCCTCTGTCTGGCGAGCAGAAACCTTTGTTCGATTCCCACATGTATTCACTACTATTTTTCATACCAGTTTTTCTGCACCGAAATTGGTAGTAATAGGAGGGTTAATAAAATAAGTAAATAAATAAGGAATAATAACTAAATAGACAAATATATTTCTCAAACAACATTAAATTTTAAGCGTTGTTGTCTGAAAACAATTCCGAGTAAGACTCTTGTGAAGACGAGCATTCGATGCGTGTTATCGCATGAGGGAGAAAGACGAAACCTTGACGCAGTTGGTAGTATACACAAAAGAGTGCTTTTGTACACGACGCAATATTCCATCACCAGTGTCTGGGAAATTGTTTCGCAAGGTTTTCCTGTGTTTATAAGGAACTAATGATTAATTTGATCCTCGTCGTACAGAAGAGATCTACTGTATAATCGATTCCCTTAGAAATGTTTACGCCGGGTGCTCCAAATCCGGCAAATTGTGAAATAAAATTTACAAAACGCATCTTGAAGACATTGTAAGTCCATACATTGTTGATAACAAGTTTTACCTTATACTGGCTTCCTAGAATGGTTAAACTAGTATTGTCATGTATGGCAGCATGTATATTGACGTCGATGGTCAACCTACTCGGACGGTAGAAGTACTTTACGGAGCTGCACACCCGTGTGTCAGCCATGCGATGTTAATTTGGAGCTGCACACCCATGTGTCAGCCATGCGATGTTAATTTTTATCATCAAGTTAAAAACTTTATTTCGTCTCTTCAAAGTTACAATTTGCTTCTCGGAAACTAGCTGGAATTGCACAACCGCACTGATGCAACAACGATTCACAGCATAACTCATGATCAACTTCCAGCAGCGATTTTTGAGGCAATGTTATCGTGTGCGTGTCAAACTTCAAAATTAATTATCGAAAAATAAAAATTTTTAAATGTAAACAAAGACTTTTTTCGGCTGACTCTTTGGAAGGGACGATGTAGTTACGCGATGATTGCTGTTGTTAGATGGTCTTGATGCCACCATTGTCTTTGCCTCCGATGCTTATACGACAAGTGCCATCCGTTTAGTTGTTCGAAGCAAACAGAGGACATGTAATACAAAATAGAGTGTAAGAACCGCTGTAAACAGATCGGGAATAAATTTTTAATTCTGTACTAATCCAAGGTCTTTGAGAAATTTATTTGACTACATTGCTACTATTCGTTATTGATTTATTTATCTTATTAATTTTCCGTTCGTATCAGTTTCGATGTGGAAAACAATAGAAATGTAAAAAAGTGCAGGACCCCTGTGTGCAGCGAACAGAGGTTCTCTGTTTCTCACCCGGCTGCCTTGTCCGGTACGCCTGCACCACTTACGTTAAACGGTGCTTACCTTAGAGTATATATGCGGCAGTCGTTAAAGTTTATTTTTTCGATTTCTGGGAAGAAGTGCTTTCGTGGGCCCATTACAAGATGATGAAAAATGCTCAATTTCCAGTAATCTGTCAGTTTTGAGTCGATTGCGCGTCATGAAGTTGGGGGGTGGTTTTCTCCAGAACGGAAGGGTTTTGAGCGACAATATCTTAGAGGCTTTCATTTTAAGATGTACACAGGCGACCTGCCAAATATAAACCGAATGGCAAGACAATGTCTGTGGCCTTACTCTTCTTGGTGTCTCAATTTTGCGAACGGCTTCAATTAGTTTCTCTCCGAAGAACTTGTGGCAGGAGATTATTGACAGAGCAAACATGCTTAAAGTGATTGTTCTAATGAAGCACCTTTCAAGTGAATTCGCTGTAAACGCATTATTGATTAAAGGGAAAATGATACCGTAAAATTTTTTTCAATACGGAACAACTAGGGTAGGATGCTTTAACAGATAAATTCGGCGCGTTATTACTCTGAAATATCGCAGGTTATTTAAAACAGAGGTAGGACCTAAATACTTATGCATTATCTGTTGCCTGTACTCCAGAACGAACGCAATGTTTGACTTGTGCTTTACCGAAGCCTTCTCTGTTGGAATGATAGTAGTAGAGTATTACATAGTCCTCTTCTTTCAATCTTTTTAATGTACCTATGGGTCTCAAGTGGTTCATGGTGTAGACATAGCTACAGCTCCGGGCCTGCTGTTTTCCCCCGTCCCAGAAGTAACGCAATTGGGACTATATTTCAGGAAGTAAAGAGTTTTCCTGCTGTAGACAAAACAGCGCCACACACTCTGGCCTGCCTAACTGCACAGCAAATAACATGGATCATTGAATCTTAAAACACACAAATAGCTTGAGAAAATCAAAAGATCGCATTATGGCCGTGAATACCATGCGAAAATGAAACTAAATAAAATCTCGACGAATCCTGTGACTCTGTCAAGGCATGATAATGTATACTGTATGCATTATATCTCCTATTGTTTCAGTACATTACTTCTAGTCCACCTAGGTATAATTCTTGCGTGTACTTGAAGCTATATCATTGCTTGGCTGGTTTCCAAAACGTGGTCCCGGGACGCAATAGTTACAATCTTGATATGTAACTATTAAACTTATCGAGATTCATAAAATAATTTTATAAGATTTAATCGAATGAAGATTTCAAAAACTGCAAAACTTGATAGACTTGCAGACAGAAATGTAAAAACCTGTTGATAACAGCATGGAAGTAAGGACGTTTAAAGAACCGGCTTATGCAACGTACTACCGGATGATTCTACTGTCATCAACGTACATATCGAATAAGGGTCGAAAATATAAGAGAAAAATTTTCAAATGTGTGTGAAATCCTAAGGGGCCAAACTGCGTAGGTCATCGGTCTCTAGACTTACACACTACTTAAACTAACTTATGCTAAGAATAAAACACACACACACACACGCACACACACACACACACACACACACACACACACACACACACACACACACACACACACACCAATGCCCGAGGGAGGACTCGGACCAAACCGGCCACTCCGCGCACCACAGACAAGTCGGGGCTCGTGGCGAAGCGTACATGCAGTCATCTTTCCCTCCTCCTTTTGCAAGTGGATCAGTAAGGAGAATGACTAGCAATTGTACAAAGTATCCACTGCCGTACACTTTATGGTGACGTGTCGAGTACGTATGTAGATCTAGATCCAGAAGTAGTGACATATGTGTCAGTGAAACACAAAAGAATAATTGTATCTTGCGTAAAACCGATTCTGCCAAACCAGTGACCCACATGCCACGTAAATTACGAAAGGCAATGTTAGGTACAACAAATACTTTCATTTTTTCAGTTTCAACATTTTATTGATATAGGACCAGCAAGATTTTTTTGATATTTTATGAGGCATTTATTAACGAATCTGTCACAGTTATAGTACACCCATGTTCAGAAAAAACAGAACACCTTGAAAGACTAGGTTATAATGATGACGTTCGGTTTGGAGGCCGCTCAGCTGCACGGTTACCAGCACCAGTAAAAATTTCCAGTCTCTACACAGTCCAGTCTCGCCACCTGCCTGAATGATGACGAAGCGATGAGGATAACACAAACACCCAGCCCCAGGCGGAGAAAAGTCCCAACCTGGCCAAGAATCGAAGCTGGGAACCCGTGATCCAGAGGCAGCAAGACTATCCACTAGACCACTAGCTATGGCCTGAACTACGAGAGATAGGACGTTCGTATTAGTATGTTCTGCAGAAATAATTAGCATTTGAACCACGTCGGACCCCAGGTTCAAGGTCAGCATCGATATCGTGGCGCAACACCCTCTACCGGTACAGTGCACCTGCGGCTCTCGTTGTCACTATAAACCGAAGGTGACTTGAGCAGACGAGCAGGATGCACGACGCGTACCGTTAAATCAGTGAGTTTGAAAGAGAGTGCATTATTGGCGTGATAGAATGTGAAGCATCCACCCGGGAAATTGCTACTCGGTGGGACGAAGTGTTTCGGTAGTGCAACAGGTGTGTGCTGAATGGTCCACGGAAGGCCATAGAACACCAGGCGATGAGTCAGGTCGCAATCCAGCCCCCCCCCCCCCCCTTCCGAGTAGATGGACACCTCACCCGAATGGCATTGCAGTACAGATATGCATCCTCCTAGGCTCTGGTTCAATAGTGGAACGGTGGCACACATCGTACATTGTCAAGGGTGATAGTCCGTCCCGTTTATTACGGCGTGGGTTACGTTCGCGTCGCCCCCTTCTCCACCTCCCCACGTGCAGAAACATGGTAGACGGCAACGATGCATAGAATGACGTCACTGGGGACAGGAATGGCATCAGATAGTGTCTTAGGACGAATCCAGGTTCTGTTTGTTTGAATAGGATGATCACACTTTGGTTCGCCGCAGACACGGTGATCGGCATCACAGTGACTGCATTCGCACAAGACCTACAGCACCAGTTGAAGGCCTTATGGCGTGGGGTGTTACTGAGTACAATCACAAATCACAGTTGGTGCGTGTCCAGGGCACTGTGGCCAGGGTGACCTGCACGAATGATAACCAGCGACTCGTAGCCGTAACCTTTCTGCACCACACCCCACACGCCTTTTTTCAGCAAGACAATCCAGACCTCATGTTGATGCGCGAACTTGAGCCTTCATGGTGTCACAGTATTACAGCTTTTTGCCCTGGCCCAGCAGATGACCAGACATGCCACCAATCGAAAATGTGTGGAATATGGTGAAACGACTGGTGCGGCGCTGTGACGCAGTGCCAATCACCATAGACGAACTTTGATACTCGGTGAATGCAGCATTGTTGGTAAGGCGGGTGCCAGGTTGAGATTCATTGGGAGAGTCCTTAGAAAATGTAGTCTATCAACAAAAGAGGTGGCTTACAAAACACTCGTTCGACCTATACTTGAGTATTGCTCATCAGTGTTAGATCCGTACCGGGTCGGGTTGACAGAAGAGATAGAGAAGATCCAAAGAAGAGCGACGCGTTTTGTCGCATTGTTATTTGGTAAGCGTGATGGCGTTACGGAGATGTTTAGCAAACTCAAGTGGCAGACTCTGCAAGAGAGGCGCTCTGCATCGCGGTGTAGCTTGCTGTCCAGGTTTCGAGAAGGTGCGTTTCTGGATGAGGTATCGAATATATTGCTTCCCCCTACTTATACCTCCCGTGGAGATCACGAATGTAAATTTTGAGAGATTCGAGCTGAGCACGGAAGCTTTCCGGCAATCGTTCTTCCCGCGAACAATACGCGACTGGAACAGGAAAGGGAGGTAATGACAGTGGCACGTAAAGTGCCCTCCGCCACACACCGTTGGTGGCTTGCGGAGTATAAACGTATATGTAGATGTAGATGGATAGTTATAACGCAAGACGCCATTCGCGCCTTCTACGCGTCGATGCCGCGACGCATGGAACGAGTTACAACGGCGCAGGGCAGCTCTTGTGTGTACTAGGCAACAGTACACATGCTAAACCGAGGTGACTGAAATGCTAATCATTTCTGCAGAACATGCTAATGTACATGTTGTGTGCATATTAACATCATATCTTTAGTCGTTTAAGGTGTTCTGTTTTTTTCTTTTTGGCGACTAGTTTCGTGCCAATTGGTTCAGTCTCAAGTTCGGGCACTTTCAGTGCAGTGTCAGTAGGTGAGGCTTGAGAATGAACCAGTTGATTCTGAACTAGTCACCATCGTATCCACTGCAACTGTGATAAATTTGTTAAAAAAACGCGTCACGAAATATTTTCGTTGCTGAGCTCGAGCTTACCTAAACACCAGACTTACTGGATATATGTCAGCTTCAACGCCTCCAAGTAGGTTGATCTCAACTAACTTGCTACATAGATGAAATGATGGTGGAGTGGTCATATGGTGTGTATGATGACGGGTAAGAGTTATGAGTGGCACACGAACTTGAATGCTATCCGCGCACTACCTGAAGCTTTTATCTGTTGAATATGGATCCGTAATGCCTGAAAATAACCGCATAGGCAAAAAATTAATTAAATATATCAACAAAAAGCAGCTGCAACCAACAGCCAGTGTAGAATTCTGACTTCCTCTTAAATCATTCAGTGCTTCCCCTGACATCTCATCATACTTAAAAAGGGATTATTGTTCCATTCAACAACACTTCATTACTGTCGAGCCGCGCGGGGTAGCCGTCCGGTCTTAGGACACCTTGCCAAAGTTCACGCTGCTGCCCCCATCGGAGGTTCGAGTCCTCCCGTGGGCATGGGTATGTGTGTTGTCCTCAGCATAGTTTAAGTTAGATTAAGTAGTGTGTAAGCCTAGAGACCGATCACCTCAGCAGTTTGGTTCCACAGAACTTACCACAAAAATTACTAAAATGGCTCTGAGCACTATGGGACTCAACTGCTGAGGTCGTTAGTCCCCTAGAACTTAGAACTAGTTAAACCTAACTAACCTAAGGACATCACAAACATCCATGCCCGAGGCAGGATTCGAACCTGCGACCGTAGGGGTCTTGCGGTTCCAGACTGCAGCGCCTTTAACCGCACGGCCACTTCGGCCGGCCACACAAAAATTACTGTCGATATAGAAAAAATTAGTATGTTTACAATGAAAAGTGGTAGCTCATGTAGCACACGCACTGTACTCAAGTAAGAGAAGCGAAAAATATTAGAATGAGCGTAAGAGAATTCATTGGTACTGAAAACTGTCATTAACTATTCGTATCGGCAGAGCAGATTCGAACGAATTCTTTCGCCAGATGAACAGAGAGAGAGAGAGAGAGAGAGAGAGAGAGAGAGAGAGAGAGGGAGAGAATGAGTGAGTGAGAGAGAGAGAGAGAGAGAGAGAGAGAGAGAGAGAGGGAGAGAATGAGTGAGTGAGTGAGTGAGAGAGAGAGAGAGAGGGAGAGAATGAGTGAGTGAGAGAGAGAGAGAGAGAGAGAGAGAATGAGTGAGTGAGAGAGAGAGAGAGAGAGAGAGAGTCGATTGAACCCTCCCCTCCGCTGTCCCCCTAACCCCACGCCTCCTCTCCTACGTAAATGAACAGGAAGCTCAAACCGTACTCAGGAAGCAGAGGCCTTTATGGAAACAACGGATAAAGTTACATAACGGCGGACACCCGGACACCAGATGACAAGCGCTTAATGTTGTCCAGTCACGCTCGCGGAGCCTGTGGGAAAACGGCACGCCACTTACGCAAGTGCCAAGAGCACGGGGATGCCCAGTTATACCGAATAGGGTGTCGAACGTGATTTTAATCGAAAAGAAACTTCTCTGGTATGCAAAACTTAAAGACGAAAGTAGTTGCCGCAACATGTGTCACTGCCAAGTCACATAGGCCAATGAAATTTGAACGATACGTAGACAGAATTCCTACAGCGTAATACAGAGGATAACTGAAAGAAACTCGCAAGGAGACGAACAGAAATGTGACTTTAATTTAAAGACAATAATTGCACTTAAGTCATTGCTATTTATGATGATCCCCTGGACATCACAAAAGACGGGATATGGTTGTTAGTGGGGTGTGTGATCACCACGGACGGGTGATCGGCAGTCCATGCTGTGCAACCAACCACACCGGCCACAAGTCTAGTAAGGAGTTCTTGTGATAGGGCGTTCCATTCCTTTACCAGCGCAGTAAAATAGGACAGCCGTCGATCTATGATGAAACTAACGCCAGACATTACTCTTGGGCGGAGTACAAGTGCATCTAAACACACAGTGCACCGAACATTCCTAACTATGGGCCTCCACAGCCAACGACCCGTGTACGTGCCGGATGTTAACACCACGTTACCCGCAAGTACGACTGCAATGGCCACGTGACCATCGGCACTGAATGTTGACGCAGTGGCGGAGCGTTACATGGTCTAATAAATCCCGATACTCTCTTCATCATGCCGCTGGGAGGACACGAATACTTCGTCTTCCAGGGGAACTACTCCTTGACACCTGTTCAGCGGGACGATGACAAGCTGACGGCGGTTCCATTATGCTCGCGGGAACCTTCACGTGAGAATTCATGGGCCAAGTGGAGCTCGTGGAAGGCACCATGATGACCAAAGAGTATGGTACACTGGTTGCAGAACACCTGCACCCCTTCACGACGATAATGTTTCCCGACAGCAGCGGCATTTTTCAACAAGATAATGCGCCATGTCACAGGAGTTGATGGAGTGGTTCAAGGAACACAGTGGCGAGCTGCAGTTGTTGTACTGGTCCCAGAACTCACCATGTCTAAACCTGATGGAACACATCTGTTCAGTCTGGAACCGCGCGACCGCTACGGTCGCAGTTTCGAATCCTGCCTCGGGCATGGATGTGTGTGATGTCCTTAGGTTACTTAGGTTTAAGTAGTACCAATTTCTAGAATACTGATGACCTCAGATGTTAAGTCCCATAGTGCTCAGAGCCATTTGAACCATTTGAACACATCTGGGATAAGACTGAACGTGGCTTCAGAGCTCATCGTACGCCCCTCCACGCAATCTGCAGGAATTAGGTGACTTGTGTGTGTGCAGAAGTGGTGCCAACTCCCTCCAGCGACCTACCAAGGCCTCATTGCTTCCATGTCAAGGTTCGTCACCGATGTCATCCCTGCCATAGGTGGACATACGTGCTATTAGAGACGGCTGGAGTGGCCGAGCGGTTCTAGGCGCTACAGTCTGGAACCGCGCGACCGCTACGGTAGCAGGTTCGAATCCTGCCTCGGGCTTGGATGTATGTGATGTCCTTAGGTTAGTTAGGTTTAAGTAGTTCTAAGTTCTAGGGGACTGATGACCTCAGAAGTTAAGTCCCATAGTGCTCATAGCCATTTTTTTGTTTTTGCTATTAGATAAATGGTCATAGTGTGAAAGGTGGCTACAATGAGCCACAGCGCCAGAGATTGCGCCAAAGAGTATTATTCCGCCGCCTCCACTGGAGAGTGCTTATTGAGAAGTAGCAGTAGGTAGTGCTTGTTGAGATGTAGCAGTGGTGAGTCGTTGTTGAGAAGTTCCCATGGAGAGTGCTTGTTCAGATGTTGTCATATTGTTTTGATGGGCTAGACTTCAGAGATTGTTGGATTGGGGATGCTGTAATGATCAGAATGTGCTTTTCGTCAATAAATATGAAGGTAAAAAATTCCTTTTTTTTATTATTTCAATGTCTTAAACAATAATGCCTCTTGGTCACAGGTTCAGTCAACAAAGTATCTGGCTCGTGTTCTTGTATTAGACTGTATTTCTGGTTTCTATGTGCAATTATAGTATTACTGGTTTTATTTAATTAATTCAGTGTAAATGGTATTTAAAATACCTTGTCTTAATGAGGAAGAACCGTGCCAGATGTGTACGTTGAATCACACTTCCACACACAGAACAGTTACATTTGTGTTTTTGTTTCGTAGCTTTATAGTTGCTGGGGACTTAATTAATTAATTGTGTTAACGGAAATTTCCTTTCATTCTTGGTTGTTATTTTATGCAGTCAGATTGCGTACTAATACTAGTCAGGGCCAACCGTTTACGCGACCTCGTAATCGGACAGACAGCTACTAAAATTAAAAAGTATCTGCATTCATTATATAATTAAGCCCCCATGCAAGTGTTCTGACTGATCTGCATATATCTTGTCTTATTTTCAAAATACTAAATATTTAATTTGTCATTGTTACGATTACTAACACCTGTCCCCAGAATCCATTCAAATCAATGGCTCACTGTCAATAAGGTCGTAGTCCAGGCCTTCCCCATGGTCTGATACTGGTCAGAATTTTAATATGAGATCCCGATGGCATATCAATATTTATCTCGCTTGCTGGCTGGGGCAAGCTCTTTTCATTCAGACTGCATGTGATAGGAGAATTGTGGTTGTCAGTTTAGGTGAGGCAGTGCATGTTCGACTGTTACATTTTCCAGCATATCTTGCGTGTATCTCAGCCACTGAAAACATGTAGTCATAGGTCACTGGCCACTTCGGTAGGTGAACTCTTTCATAGAGTTGAAGCAGTGTGGAATGACGTATTTGTATCTGTCAAACACCCACCCACCCACATACACACACACACAGCGATCGCGGTATACCGCAAATGAACAACAATTTAGTCATACCTTCATCGTTCTTTACTGTACATGCAAAATAAATATTATTTTATAAATTTTAGGAACTGTGAAGATATCCGCGAGTGACACAGCTGTAAGCTTCGACGTATAATGTTCATTTACTAAAATCCCAATATCAGATGCTGTGGAGATCATAGGGCAGAAAGTTGCTCGCGATATGTCTGCGATCGAACCATTTCAAATACAAAGAGAAACTTTACAATTTGACTGTGTTCCTATGGGTTCACCTTTTTCACAAGTAGCAGCCAACATTTTTATGGAACACTTCCAACAACAATTAATAACTATACACATGCGGTATCTGTTCTTTTAGGTATGTCCGAAAATCACGTTTGATCTTAAAATTTTTGAAAACATTATCAGCGATCTTTAAAATTAAAATTTAAAGAATAAAAACAATCTTGATCGCAACATTTTATTGGAGTGATGGGTTTCGATTCTATTTAAGAAGCATCTTCAGACTCCAGAACGGTGGGTGAACGCCGTGGACCTCGTGGTGCAAGTTTCGCCGACCCTAGACGCTGGAATAACTGCAGTTATGCTGTTCCAGCCTCTTTATCTCCGAATAACTATTGCAACCTACATCCTTCTGAATCTGCTTTGTGTATTCATCTTTTGGTCTCCCTCTACGATTTTTACCCCCCATGCTTCCCTCCAGTACTAAATTGGTGATCCATTGATACCTCTCCTACCAACCGATCCCTTCTTCTAGTCAGGTTGTACGACAAATTCCTCTTCTCCCCAATTCTATTCAGTACCTCGTCATTAGTTACGTGATCTACCCATCTAATCTTGAGCATTCTTGTGGAGCATCATATTTCGAGAGTTTCTATTTTCTTTTTGTCTAAACTGTTTATCATCCATGTTTCACTTCCATACATGGCTACATTCCGTACAAATACTATCAGAAAAGACTTGCTGCCACTTAAATCTATATTCGATGTTAACAGGTTTCTCTTCCTCAGAAACGCTTTCCTTGCATTTGCCAGTCTACATTTTATATCCTCTCTACTTCGACCATCATCAGTTATTTTGCTCCCCAAATAACAAAACTCCTTTACTACTTTAAGTGCCTCATTTCCTAATCTAATTCCCTCAGCATCACCCGACTTAATTCGACTACATTCCATTATCCTTGTTTTGCTTTTGTTGATGTTCATATTATATCCTCCTTTCAAGACACTCTCCATTCCGTTCAACTGCTCTTCCAGGTCCTTTGTTGTCTCTGACAGAATTAAAATGTCATCGGCGATTCTCAAAGTTTTTATTTCTTCTCCATGGATTTTAATTCCTACTTCAAATTTTTCTTTTGTTTCCTTTACTACTTGCTCAATATACAGATTGAATAATATCGAGGATAGGCTACAACCCTGTCTCACTCCCTACCCAACCACTGCTTCCCTTTCATGCCACTCGACTCTTATAACTTCCATCTGGTTTATGTACAAATTGTAAATAGCCTTTCGCTCCCTGTACTTGACCCCTGCCACCTTCAGAATTTGAAAGAGGGTATTCCAGTCATGATTGTCGGAAGCTATATGAAAAGAAAATAGCGAGACGTTGTACTGTATTTGCTGTGTACAGTAGAAGCACATATTCGTTGGGTTCACGTTGTAGCTTACACCCTATGAATATGCGCTGTTTCTGAGCAGCAGCACATTGACTATCTCGAAAAGTAATCGTTATGATACAATTTGTTGTAATAAAACGGCGGAAACATCATATTGGTGGATAGAGAGTTTTCGTATTTAGTTATTTTCACGATGTAGCTCGCGTGTTATGAAAGTATTCCGTTTAAAGGCAGCCACACGTCGAAGGTACATGAAAAATGAGTCATTATTGTTGGGATTAGTTACAACTAAGTATCAGTTAATACCATTCAGACGACCTTTTACACAACCGTAGCATGAAATACGGGGACACCTTTTTGCAGACCACTTGCGTGGCGTATGCAGTAGATGCTCCACGTTATGGAACAGTGAAACTACTGAAGAATTCGTGTTCTACTATATTGGAACTTTTTTCTTTATTTCACTTTTTTTCTAAAAGGTTGAGGCACTTTCTTATGAAGTTCACAGAAACACAGAAACAATATCTTATGTTATGTACATGTAGGTGGCCTCTCTGTCAGGAGAGAGTTTGTTCCACTAGATGAATTTTTATAAGCCGCTTTCCTTCTTGATTGGATACTTATCTATCCTTTTCGTCTTGTTACAGATTCACGGATCCTGAAGTTTTTATTTATGTACTAGCTGAGTACCAGCCAATGGCCAGATACCTATTTAATCCGATCTTCTATTACTCTGTCTCGTCTTTGTCCCTCTGGCTGTCCATCTCCACCAGCCCACTATCTGCCAAACTCCTCCTCCTCCGTCGCTGTTTCCTCCTCTTTCCTTTCTTTGTCCATCTCCTCGTCTCCCCTCTCTCTGTCCATCTCCTCAACCTCCCTACCTGTGCCCATCTCCTCCTTCCCCCTCACGTTCTGTTCAGCTCCTGCTCCTCATTTTTCTCCTCACGTTGTCTTCCTCACTCCAACAGGGCGCAGGTGGTTCTTAACCCCACAGTTCTTGTTTCCAGATCATCACTAATATTTGTCCAAGTATAGGCACGATAAATATACTTCGCATATATTTAAGATATTCCACACGTATTTGTACACATATTTCACGTGTATCTCAGGCCAATTTCGCCCTGCAACTTCATTTTAATGCAGATTGGTATTCATGAACTATGTATTGTAAAGTGGTATATTTTGTAGTCACATCCAGTGTATATGTGGCTGCTGTCTGCGATATGTGTTACGAATAGAGTTAGAATTAAAGACGTAATAAATTAAAACGCCAGTTTTACTGCATGAACAGCGAAAATGTAGTAAGCGACAAGTTTCTTTCCCTTCACCATATTGTGAAAGGTTGCTATTCCTGTAGCTTGGGCTGCACTGCTTTCTCGCTACCACCCCTAACCCCTTTGATAGGTACATGGTTCTTATCTCCACAGCCATTCTTTAGAGGCAGTAGGGGATGTGTACCAAGTTTGGCTGAAATCGATTCAGTGGTTTAGGAGGAGATGTGGAACGTACATACATATTTTACGTATTCATTTTTATAGTATATTTGGAATATATGGATACAACAGACAGACTAACGTCGCTAGCATGTGGACAACATCGGAAATACGTATATTAATTGAGTTAAGCTAGGAATTTCACGCGCGTTCATTTTTGTGACCAAACTGTATGGTTTGCGAGCTAAATAACACCGAGAACTGCCGCTGAAGCGCGCTGAAATCGAAAAATCACGTCAGTCACCTCTTCCCGCGTGCTGGCGGTCTGGTTCTAAGTGCTGCATTTCCTGTTTCCGTGAACGTCTGCGTTACCTGCATCGTCCCGTGCGACGACGGTTGCATCACAATCGCCAGGCACTGATCTGAATCTTCATCCTCTTGAATGCGAGTCCAGTGTGCTAGCCGCTATGCCTCTTCACTCGTTTCGCTGCCGCTGAGTTCCTCAAAACGTGACAGTTTTTTGTGTTGCCCGCGCGTGGTAAAGGCTGCCCGGCACCGCGTTTCGTAACCGTGCTAAGGCCTGCGGAGGAGCCGGCGAGCGTCGCGCCTCGCCGCTTTCCTGTGGCCAGAGCGACCCGCGGGTCAGCCGCCGCACCGTGGGTCAGCAGAGGCGCGCGTGAAAGTAAGTGAAGTGTGGCGGCCGCAGGGGTCAGCGCGGAAGAGACGTCAGGGAGCCGCGTGCCGGCTGCTCAGCTGGCCGCGCGTCCTCCGTACGGTGACGTGTGGCCGCAGCCGCCGCCGCCTCTGCTTTCGCTACACAGCTGAGCCGCGTCGCGTCGTGCTGACCTCGACCCGCGGACTACCGAGGCGCCGCAGACACTGCCTCCTCGCAGTCGGCCGTCATTTTCCTCCCGTCAACTAACTCGTAATGTTGACATGTTGCACGTAGTTAATGTGTCCCATTGCTGCATCGCTGTAAGTTGTTCAGACACATCCACCCCCAACTGCCCTTTCTCACTCACACATTCAGCCCAACTAAGTGTCATTATCTTTTCGTGTCTCTCTAACTATCACTGTCTCTCGTCTCATAGCCGCAGTCTCCTTCGTCCTGTGCTATTTCCATTGTCTCCTCTCCATGCCACTCTCTTACTGTTTCATAAAGGTCCGGCTGCTTACCTGAGAGGTGCCGGCACGGTAGCGTAGCGTGTTCGGTCAGAGGGTTAGCTGCCTCTGCAAAAAAACAACTGAATGAATGGATCAACGATTAATTTGAACGGCTGTCATGGGACTCTGCCCAAAACAAATCCACCCAACAGTAACGAACAAAATGAGATTTAAAAAAATTTGTAACTTGCTTACTTACCATGCAGCGGTTCGGGGTTCAATTCCCGGCCGGGTTGGAGAATTTCTCTGCTCGTGGACTGACACGCAAGTCGCCCAATGTGGCATCATCTGAAATAAGACATGCAACCCCGCGGCCGAACTTCCCCGGATGGACCCTGCCGGCCATCAATCCCAGACAATAATTTCATTTTTTCTTTCATAAAGGAAAATGGTTCAAATGGCTCTGAGTACTATGGGACTTAACATCTGAGGTCATCAGTCCCCTAGAACTTAGAACTACTTAAACCTAAATAACCTAAGGACATCGCACACATCCATGCCCGAGGCGGAATTCGAACCTGCGTCCATAGCTGTCGCGCGGTTCCGGACTGAAGCGTCTAGAACCGCTCGGTCACAGCGGCCGGCTTTCATAAAGGAGAGTCGTGAAGTATCGGCTGGCGTAAATTTTGTGATTTTACTGTGTAACTGTGGTGGTTAATCGGAACCTTAATACACTATTCTCTTACCTAAAGACATGTTGTACGAATGGCACAGTGTAATGAACTTAAATTTTT
The DNA here is from genome assembly GCF_021461385.2 of Schistocerca piceifrons. Classification (NCBI taxonomy): domain Eukaryota; kingdom Metazoa; phylum Arthropoda; class Insecta; order Orthoptera; family Acrididae; genus Schistocerca; species Schistocerca piceifrons. The sequence continues at coordinate 560,863,393 of NC_060141.1, forward strand.
TATTTATAAAACTTGTTTACATCAATAGCAAAAGACCTGCATTTACAAGACTTGTAGAAACTGTCATGCTATATCTATCATAGTCTTTTCTGTAATATATTGGTTCTTAATGATACACTGCGTTGTGTGATGTCCTTAGGTTAGTTAAGTTTAAGTAGTTCTAAGTTCTAGGGGACTGATGACCATAGATGTTAAGTCACATAGTGCTCAGAGCCATTTGATACACTGCCCAGATACTTGCTGAATAATAACAGAATACATAAGTATGGGAACCTATTGTATTTCAGCTCATTTCACCAAAGTTCAGCGCACCGTTTTACAGAGATAAATAAAATACAAAATATTCTCCTGATCCAAACATGCAACATGGACCCGGCCTCTGCACTTCATACACATAACACACTTTTCAGTCTGTTCTGTCGACCATTATTTCCAGTAAATTCCAGGTTTTTTCGCTGCTGTGTATCTGGAATTTCGTGGCCACCCAGGCGTGTTTATTTTATTCTGGTACACCCGACTTATGTTCAGCTTTCTTCCCTGTCTTTCAGACTTTATTGTTCTGCTTTTATTGTCTTCTCTTCGGTGCCGAGGTTTTCCTTTTCGAATAGTTGGAAACGCTTCAGCTGCCTCCGTCGCGGTCATTTGCTAGACATAACTTTGCTCACAGCCATTTGCTTTCACTTTTCATCCCATTTTGCTCTTACTCTTTTTTCATTTTCATCATTTCAGTCTGAAAAGAAGTAAGAAGAAGAAAATACAATTTAAAAATTGAAAATGCTTCTGGCCGATACGAAAGACAATCGGGTGGCCGGTACTGCACGGAAAACACGCAGAAGTTTCTACTCATACTGTACGTTCCTTTATACGAACGATCATGAAACATTGGTTAGATGTCATTCCCTAAACAACATAAATAACTGAAATATAGGAACGAAGTTAATCACTTTCCTTAAATTACTTTTGAATACATTATGGGAGTGACAGTGATCAATGTGTTACTAATACACTTCCGTTATAAACTGTTACCGCAGGCCTCAAAATATCTTCCGTTTTCTAAGAGTTAGCATCAAGCACTCCGAGCAGACAAAACACTGAAAGGTGTTACAAAAAGGTATGGCCAAACTTTCAGGAAACAATCCTCACACACAAAGAAAGAAAATATGTTATGTGGACATGTGTCCGGAAACGCTTACTTTCCATGTTAGAGCTCATTTTATTACTTCTCTTCAAATCACATTAATCATGGAATGGAAACACAGAACAACAGAACGTACCAACGTGACTTCAAAACCTTTGTTACAGGAAATGTTCAAAATGTCCTCCTTCAGCGAGGATACATGCATCCACCCTCCGTCGCATGGAATCCCTGATGCGCTGATGCAGCCCTGGAAAATGGCGTGTAGTATCACAGCCGTCCACAATACGAGCACGAAGAGTCTCTACATTTGGTACCGGGGTTGCGTAGACAAGAGCTTTCAAATGCCCCCATAAATGAAAGTCAAGAGGGTTGAGGTCAGGAGAGCGTGGAGGCCATGGAATTGGTCCGCCTCTACCCATCCATCGGTCACCGAATCTGTTGTTGAGAAGCGTACGAACACTTCGACTGAAATGTGCAGGAGCTCCATCGTGCATGAACCACATGTTGTGTCGTACTTGTAAAGGCACATGTTCTAGCAGCACAGGTAGAGTATCCCGTATGAAATCATGGTAACGTGCTCCATTGAGCGTAGGTGGAAGAACATGGGGCCCAATCAACACATCACCAACAATGCCTGCCCAAACATTCACAGAAAATCTGTGTTGATGACGTGATTGCACAATTGCGTGCGGATTCTCGTCAGCCCACACATGTTGATTGTGAAAATTTACAATTTGATTACGTTGGAATGAAGCCTCATCCGTAAAGAGAACATTGCACTGAAATGAGGATTGACACATTGTTGGATGAACCATTCGCAGAAGTGTACCCGTGGAGGCCAATCAGCTGTTGATAGCGCCTGCACACGCTGTACATGGTACGGAAACAACTGGTTCTCTCGTAGCACTCTCCATACAGTTACGTGGTCAACGTTACCTTGTACAGTAGCAACTTCTCTGACGCTGACATTAGGGTTATCAACTGCACGAAGAATTGCCTCGTCCATTGCAGGTGTCCTCGTCGTTCTAGATCTTTCCTAGTTGCGAGTCATAGGCTGGAATGTTCCGTGCTCCCTAAGACGCCGATCAATTGCTTCGAACGTCTTCCTGTCGGAACACCTTCGTTCTGGAAATCTGTCTAGATACAAACGTACCGCGCCACGGCTATTGCCCCGTGCTAATCCATACATCAAATGGGCATCTGACAACTCCGCATTTGTAAACATTGCACTGACTGCAAAACCACGTTCGTGATGAACACTAACCTGTTGATGCTACGTGCTGATGTGCGTGATGCTAATACTGTAGTATTAGAGCAATGAGTCGCATGTCAACACAAGCACCGAAGTCAACATTACCTTCCTCCAATTGGGCCAACTGGCGGTGAATTGAGGAAGTACAGTACATACTGACGAAACTAAAATGAGCTCTAACATGGAAATTAAGCGTTTCCGGACACATGTCCACATAACATCTTTTCTTTATTTGTGTGTGACGAATGTTTCCTGAAAGTTTGACCGTACCTTTTTGTAACACCCTGTAGAGGAAGAAGATATCCGGCTCCTGTGCAACATGGATGCACAAGCTTGCTTCTGCTTATTGTACGCTTCTGCCATTTGGAGGTAGTGGCCGGTACGGTAATCCGGCCAATACCGAATACTGCACAACTCTCCCCTACTCCTCCTATCTCATTCTTCATTCCCACTCATGCTGCCTCTTCTCTTTGTCTCTGTCTTCCTCGTTGTCATTGTCAAAAACTGTCTCTCGTTATCCCTGGCTGTCACCCTCTTCCATTTTCTCTTTGTTTCAACCCTCCCCCCCCTCCCCCCACCAGCACTGTCTCCATCATTCTTTTCCTAGCACTGTTCTGTCACTGTCAGCTGTGTTCCACTGCCACTGTGTCCGCCCCTTTGTCTGACACTATAGTTGTCTCCTTGGCTTTTTCTGTAGCACAACCACTGTCTAGCATTACTTCTCCGTCTCTTTTCCACTGCTACTGCCTCCTCCCCTCTCAGCGAATATGCTCGCATGCTAAAATTTTTGTGAAAATTTTTAAAGGTGCTGAGGACGGTAAAATGAGTCACCTGGTACCACACTTTTCAAGCAGGAGGCTTTTAAACAAGAGCATTTCCCCCTTTTTGTCCTCTGATAGGAGCATTTTTCTGCTGATGCCCTTCTTTTTCCTGCTACAGCAGCGCATGTCACTCATATGAAAAGAACTTTGTGGGTCAGTAAATTTACTAATTGAAATATCGCAAAACAAATTTTTCATCTCAGACATGATCTTACATGAGCAAAAATTTTGCATTTGCTTCAGTACTACAATGTGGGGTTTCAGAACCCTTCTGATGATAACCAAGACACTTTATAGAAAGTTCCTCCATGATACGTCGCTTTATAGACCACGCTTCCGTCTCACAACGGATTCTACATACATATTTTAGGTGCACAAGTAGGGTAACTCTGAACCTCTGTATCCCAGAAACGGATAAAGATATCAAGGAAATTTTCAAGGTTGTTCATGATCGTGACCTTAAAAATATACCGTACAACTTGCAGCCATATGCTGCGCATAGCCGTCTTGCAATCCGCACTCGGTTTTGGTACGCTAAAATCATGTTTTTGTGGTGTTTCTCGACAACAGATAAAGATTTCTGAAAATGCAAAGACGGCATTCCTAGATATATCACTAGAGAATATGCCTTGAATAATTTGCTGCCGTCTTGTTATTTAGATATCTACTGCTGACAGCGAAAAAAAAAATGGTGAAAACCACCTTTTTTTATCAGAAACCAACGATGAACTAAATGGTGCCTCTATAAGCCCCTTAAGGTACAGAGCAGACCACGTTTAATGCAGAAAGAACCAACCGATTTGCTTGTGGCTAAGTTCTGGATGGCCTGAAAATTTTGTAAGTCCACCAAACGCATCAGATCAGCTTGTGGTTGAAGCTGATGAAGGTGGCGAAATGGGAGCAGTGCTCGAGGACTAGAGGTCGGACGATTATGTCTGAATTTGACAAACAAGCAAGAAGAAGAAATGAAGTGATAACTGTGCGACGGTGTCTGACAACGAAACCCTGATTTTCTGTATTTTTCTATACATGGCCAATCTGATTGGTTAGGCTCCGACTGATCAAAATCCTCCTCAGAGAGCACTGGTCTCATTCTCTGGGCTACGGTTTACATGAGTAACCAATGATTTCCTTTCTACCATTCACCCGAGAAAAATGTTGTTTCTCACTATTCCTGTTTCTTCCCTCGGCCAATGAGACAACTTCGCTTCGGCACTGTCGTGCTTTTCTGTCACTCTGTAAAAAAATTAGATGAACCAATATCCTTAGGTCTTACGTCCTTAAACAAAGTGTTTGCTCAGTGCTCAATTGCAACAAGAAAATTTGACTCCTAAGTAGCATTGGGCTTATGTGTTTGAGAGAGGCGCAGTTTGGGATGTGGATGTTGGCAAAGTACAACGTTTATTTACTCTTTACCCAAGTAAACCATTGCTCGCTAATCCATGAGTGTTACTAGTGAATTAAACTTTTACATTTCGCAAACTTTCCAGCTTACACTCGTTCATACTCAACCAGTTCTTCATCATATAATCTTAATTTACCTGCTTTCATACCATAACTTTACATATTGTAATAACATTTTACTAATTCATTCACAAATTTAATCCTGTGACTAAAACAACAGTCAGTTACATTCATTCCTGAATTTGCTAATTAATTCATTCATTCCCTCACATAGCGTGATAATTATGGTCATTATTTAACTATGAAATACTATCAGTAATCGAAATTGATTATATCAAAACATGATTCGTACAAAACATACACAAACATTATCATAGACTTACAAACAGCATCGATCATAGGTCATTACCAAAACGTAATATAATCAGAAAATAACTAATAGGAAATACACAGTTACATGCTTAAATAATTGTTAAAGGCTATTTAGCTGTTATGAAATGCAGATCAGGTGCTTATTATTGTAAAATGTAATGTAATAAAAACTGAATTAAGTTAAAATGAGAAGTCAGTAACATCGCTACTTACACTTCTTTCTATGGGACTATGTATCTATAGAAGCAAATTAAGTCCTGTTTGTGCTTCCCGCAAGTATCAGATGACACTTTATAGACACATGAACTTAAAAGACTGTTGCCATATTTGACATTTTATCTATGTGACCCTCCACATTAATATTACTTCATAAATCAGAGTGCGGTCTGAAGAGGGTCTACATTTGGACTGAAAATGGTCACCAGTAAATGTGTTTTGTACGAACCAGACTTTTTCTAAGAGCAAAAACTGCAAAACATCAATCATAGTAATCAAATCACGAGGCTAAATATTTTTACAGTGCACTATTCGTTAAATACAACTTCGTGAAACATCAATATGTGTAGGAGTCATTGCTCTAGGACAACACTTGTGTTACAGTTCGTGATTAAGGTACACACCGGTAAGTATAGATTTTTGACTATTGTATACATTTGCATTTGTTGTCCAGTGCGGTTCAACGACAATTTTTTGTTCTTTCTTCGAATAAAATTCATTATTGTTTTCATAAAGTTATAATACATGTGGAACATTATTACTTTCGATTGTCCCTGAAAGTCATCACTCATCACATATACCACAAATAAGAATTTTACATTGGTGCGAGGCAGAACTAGTTCGTCACACGTGATATACTTATTTCTGGTTCTCGTGTAGTTTCTGCAACGTCTAAACAAGTTTCACACCATAATCAGCTACACATTTTACGTAAGACAAATACGTATCACTACCATCATTATATTCACAAGTATTATTAACATGTGTAATTCGCATACTGCTGCTTTTTAATAATCAGTACTAAAGTTACTAACTCCGTCGATGAAGTCTGCTTCTTTCCTCAAAATTATTCTTTTAACAAAATAGGAGTGAAGGGCTGGGGTAACTGACTGACGAGACAACTGAATGCCATTTATTAACAAAAGTTCCCTTAGATGAAGCCAGTATTCCTGGCTGGCCACAGCGCTGCCGGCCTCGCTGTTGCAGGACCATCAGCTCAGGGGGAGACGCTGGGCATCGGTGTTTCTCCATTAATAAACACCGATTTCAGCCACCTACTAAGACAGGTATAAGGCAACGGCCCACTTACAATGATCTCAGAGTCGTTAACCACAAATAGACTATGAAAGTACAGCTGATAGCTAAAATTGAATTCAATTAAAAGAAAACAATTTCCTTTCCTTTCAGCTCTCAACAACTTAGATAAAAAATTTGGAATATATACTGACAAACTGATCGAAATTACCATCTTTAAAGTACCTCCATTTTCCATAAAACAAAACTGATCACAGAGAAAATCTGAGATTAATTACTTTAGCCCCTTGGACAAGAATCAATCACAATACACATAAACTAAATGCAACGGACATACACACACAATGGGCATCAATCACTACAAACCACACACGTACAAGACAATTACTAAAGCCCACTGCACCGGCTTATCATGCAGAATTGAGCTTTAACTCGCTACTGCCCAACACCACAACCCAAACAAATCGTGCAGCGGTACTTGATGGCTGAGCGCAGCTTAAGATCAAGTTATGCTAAGGAATTCTTGCTTAACAGCTTTACTTGTGATTTAAATTTTCTTGAACCATAAAAAAGTAAACATAATTACTTAAATTAGCATACTGCATCACTTCTAAGATTAAAGAGGTGGCTCTTTGAGGCACCAGTGACTCTAAATCTATTTTACTTATTTATTTTTTTAGAATTTGAGTACACACTGACGAGAAGTGCAGCACGCCGTCATGCTGTGCCTTAATGGCCCAGTTTTACGTAATCTTACGGGGACCACTATTCCAACCTTAAAGTTTAATCCCTAAATACTTACAGCGTGTAACACCTTAACCTATGTAATGCCACACATTGGCGGTTTACAAACACATGATGTTACGATAAGTAATTCCCAAGGTCAATTGGCCCTATTTGCTTGCCCCACGCACTCCACGCTTCTCATGGAGGGCGCTCCGCCGACAACGTAGAGGCAAGCGGCAGGCAGAAGGGTGGGTACGCAAATTCAAACCGCCGGAGCGGTGAACATCCGGCACAACGCAATGAAATCTGTTCTTCCCGCTTCAAAATTATTTATTTCGTAACAATGAAACTACGTATGTTTCGCAAAGTTAATCAATGGAATTTAATGAGTGAAATTTATACTTCTTGCTTAAAAATTATTTCTTTAACAAAAATGAAGCTGCTAGTATCTCACAAATCCACAATTATCAGCACAAAGTGAATTTCATTATTTAAATTTCATAGTCACACTCATCTTCTTCCTTTCCCCTTTTTTACCCAACTCTCGTTAATTCACATTCATCAGACATCGTATGGGACTCAGCTGGTGTGGAAACAAGGATATGGGTTCGTTAATTTTTTTAGCTTACATGCACCACGTTAGGTCAGGGAAATCCAGCGATACTGTGTGGTCCTCTAGCTATTACACGTGCCACCTGCAAATTCTGTCTCCTCTAGTCGACCGTAGCAACTACAATTCCTAATGTACATACTTTTACCCTTCCACTCATCTGAAATTGTCATCTCTTAGCTCATTTATGAAAATGAGTTTCTTAAATGTCTAAGATTCGTCTAATTCAGGTGGGACTTGGGTGCCAGACCGGTATTCACTTAGAGTGACGTGGAAAACCGCTTAATAACGACGTCTAGGCTTGCCGTTAAGCCGACCCTCCTCGATAATTTGCCTGAGGGATTCGATGCAGGGGAGGCGCTTCAACACGTACGGCTATCCGGCCGGGTAATAGTATTCTGTTTAATGTACTGATCTGTTAGAGAGGCTTTACTCATTGTTATCTTCTCTTGAAATTGTTGCTGTGTTACAGTTACTAAGTAGCGCGTGGATCGTCAGTTACCTAACTTTTACTTTTTTCCTATTGATGAATCATGTACTATGTTTATATTTCACAGGTACGACCTACATTAAATACGGTTATTATAAGGTAGTATCTCTTTTTCCATTACATTATAGACAACATAACTCGTGAGAACACGTGATTCAAAAACTATTTTTTTTCTCAGTTTAGCTACTCTCCACCATCAGTGTGTCTTTATGACCATAGCACACCATGCGAATACGGAACACTATATCCATGACAGAACAAGTGAATCATCGCTTGTCGAACAAAACCACTATTTTACCGCAAGGGATAGCATTAAACTCACACATAGCTACGAGCACAGCGTTAAGCTAAGGCAGCACTGCGGTGTCATCTCTCACGCGACGTTCTGATAAACATCTCATTGACCTTCAGTAAGGCTCCAGTCGCTAACTTCAGTGGGTTATTTTCAACACGTGTTCCTGTGAAGCAGCTTGTTTTGTGTAGTTCAGAAATGTATCTAGCCTGGGGAGACAAACAGCTAACTCCGTTTCGTAGCAAAATCCGGAAAAACTAGTCCTACTTTTTAAAAAGCCAACACGCCGATAAAAATTCATCTGAGTAATTAATTAGTTAAATAATGTAATAAATTAGTAACATCTTGGAAAAACATAAAATTAATGTATCCTTCAAGGCAAATAGCATAATACAAAAGCCGGCCGAAGTGGCCGTGCGGTTAAAGGCGCTGCAGTCTGGAACCGCAAGACCCCTACGGTCGCAGGTTCGAATCCTGCCTCGGGCATGGATGTTTGTGATGTCCTTAGGTTAGTTAGGTTTAACTAGTGCTACGGGACTAATGACCTCAGCAGTTGAGTCCCATAGTGCTCAGAGCCATTGAACAATACAAAAATACTTAAAACCGTGAGAGAAGAGAAGGATAAATACAACAGTTGAGGAACAAATGAATTAACGTGTAATAGCCGCAACTCTAAATACACTCCTGGAAATGGAAAAAAGAACACATTGACACTGGTGTGTCAGACCCACCATACTTGCTCCGGACACTGCGAGAGGGCTGTACAAGCAATGATCACACGCACGACACAGCGGACACACCAGGAACCGCGGTGTTGGCCGTCGAATGGCGCTAGCTGCGCAGCATTTGTGCACCGCCGCCGTCAGTGTCAGCCAGTTTGCCGTGGCATACGGAGCTCCATCGCAGTCTTTAACACTGGTAGCATGCCGCGACAGCGTGGACGTGAACCGTATGTGCAGTTGACGGACTTTGAGCGAGGGCGTATAGTGGGCATGCGGGAGGCCGGGTGGACGTACCGCCGAATTGCTCAACACGTGGGGCGTGAGGTCTCCACAGTACATCTATGTTGTCGCCAGTGGTCGGCGGAAGGTGCACGTGCCCGTCGACCTGGGACCGGACCGCAGCGACGCACGGATGCACGCCAAGACCGTAGGATTCTACGCAGTGCCGTAGGGGACCGCACCGCCACTTCCCAGCAAATTAGGGACACTGTTGCTCCTGGGGTATCGGCGAGGACCATTCGCAACCGTCTCCATGAAGCTGGGCTACGGTCCCGCACACCGTTAGGCCGTCTTCCGCTCACGCCCCAACATCGTGCAGCCCGCCTCCAGTGGTGTCGCGACAGACGTGAATGGAGGGACGAATGGAGACGTGTCGTCTTCAGCGATGAGAGTCGCTTCTGCCTTGGTGCCAATAATGGTCGTATGCGTGTTTGGCGCCGTGCAGGTGAGCACCACAATCAGGACTGCATACGACGGAGGCACACAGGGCCAACACCCGGCATCATGGTGTGGGGAGCGATCTCCTACGCTGGCCGTACACCACTGGTGATCGTCGAGGGGACACTGAATAGTGCACGGTACATCCAAACCGTCATCGAACCCATCGTTCTACCATTCCTAGACCGGCAAGGGAACTTGCTGTTCCAACAGGACAATGCACGTCCGCATGTATCCCGTGCCACCCAACGTGCTCTAGAAGGTGTAAGTCAACTACCCTGGCCAGCAAGATCTCAGGATCTGTCCCCTATTGAGCATGTTTGGGACTGGATGAAGCGTCGTCTCACGCGGTCTGCACGTCCAGCACGAAGGCTGGTCCAACTGAGGCGCCAGGTGGAAATGGCATGGCAAGCCGTTCCACAGGACTACATCCAGCATCTCTACGATCGTCTCCATGGGAGAATAGCAGCCTGCATTGCTGCGAAAGGTGGATATACACTGTACTAGTGCCGACATTGTGCATACTCTGTTGCCTGTGTCTATGTGCCTGTGGTTCTGTCAGTGTGATCATGTGATGTATCTGACCCCAGGAATGTGTCAATAAAGTTTCCCCTTCCTGGGACAATGAATTCACGGTGTTCTTATTTCAATTTCCAGGAGTGTATATTGGGATGACCGCATGAAATTTTAACATCAGTACAAATAACATAAAAGGACTCTGAATGGTCAGTTTACTCACTCCAGGTATGCAGGATGTCTAATAAAAGAAAGTCACCAACGTTCGCTTTACAGAAAGAATACTTGATACAGAAAGTCACAAATAAAAATAAAAATATGTCCAACGACCAAAGGAGTAATAATAGAAGAACAATATTCAGGATAATTCAGAATTAACTATAATAATAATAATAATAATAATAACGAAACCACAGCAATCAGACAGACAGAAGTACTCAAAAAGTGCGCAGGAATAGTAGGGCTACTGATCTCCTTTCAGAATACTGAGTTCTTCTGCACGAAATTAAACATACCAAATTTGAACACAAAGTATGGCAACATCAACAGGGTCACATACTACTTTAAGTACCTAGGTGAAATACTCGAACCGACAGGAAAGGAGAAAACTGGTACCTAGGTGAAGTGCTCGAACGGAAAGGAAATAAGAAAATTGCCCAGAACACTAGGTTATTGAAAACGAAGAGAGCCTTATACAAACCACAGGGTATTTACAACAACAGTCCGTCCACCTGCACCAAAATTCATCACGACAACACTGTAATCAAACCTGAGGTGCTATACGCCAGTGAGACACTGATGTTACACACAAAGGCAGATCTTGAGAACATTCTCACACAGGAAAGAAAAATCATTCGGAACATTATTGGACCAAAACATACGGACGAAGGGTATAGGCTTCACTCCAGGGACACCACAGAGAAGTTCTCCAACATCGCAGCGAACATTAGAAAGGAGCAACTAAAATTTTATGGACACATCAGCGGACTCCCACAGACCAGACTCACCAACAGAATCCTCAGGTACATCCAGGGACTCAAGACCACTACACCCTGAATGACACAACTCAAAACTGATCTGGAAAGAGCTCAGAGAGATTCAGCGGACGTCATGGACAAAGGCGTCTATAGACACAATGTGTGCAAGTGGAAAGTGATGTCGGAGAAAACAGCACGTAAAGGCCAAAGGCCAAAGTAGACTCAAGAAAGGAAGATAGTCTTTAGTGAGCGAATGAAGGAGTACTGAAAGAACAGAAAGAACAAGTAGTCATGAATGTTTCACGTGGTCTGCTAAAAGGCCTGTAACGTATGTAATAATAATAATAATAATAATAATAGTGGTAGTAGTAGTAGTAGTAGTAGTAATACACACAGACACACTCACACACAGCGTCCAACACCCACCGTCTCTCCTTGCCTCTTCAACATCCTGCTCCACTCTCATCCTCTACAGCTCCCATAGCCCCACTGTCAACGGTAAAGCATGTGAGCAAGAATAGTGTCCTGCAGTATAAGTTATGTGCAGGGAACTGTTTAAATGTGATGTATCAAAACCATGCAATGTTCAGGTCCGCTTCGAGACTACTTTTCCACACAAGCGACTCATCATTTCGCCCTAGGCGCTTTTTCCCCACTTTTTCCCATTCACATTTTCACCAGTGTAAGTTTTCGCTACTAACTGTGATACGCACTGTATTCAAATCTTGCACTTGGGCGCCGCTAGCGCTCCTCTAACCTTGGTGCCCCAAGCGGCCATTACTAATTGTGATGCGTAAGTAAATCTCACAGTTAATTCGCCTCTGACAATGTTTCTCTGACGCCCATCACAGCGTCGCGTCCCAAGCGGCAGCTAGTATCGCTTGGGTCTTAAATCGGCCCTGACTACGCGCGGTAAGTACATAGAGAACAATAAGTGGACGCCAGAATAGCACATAAAATGCATATAAAAATACAGAGTGTCCCACATAAAACCAGTATGCCTCAACTAACGGTTAACAATCTAGTCGAATTGCTTGTGAAGTGGCAACGCTGTCTCGGATGTTGGCTACACTGCATTTTATGGGAAAGCTGAGTGCAACTCTGTATTCGTGAATTACACTACTGGCCATTAAAATTGCTACACCAAGAAGAAATGCAGATGATAAACGGGTATTCATTGGACAAATATATTGTACTAGAACTGACATGTGATTACATTTTCACGCAGTTTGGGTGCATAGATTCTGAGAAATCAGTACCCAGAATAACCACATCTGGCCGTAATAACGGTCTTGATACGCCTGGGCATTTAGTGAAACAGAGCTTGGATGGCGTGTACAGGTACAGCTGCCCATGCATCAACACGATCAAGAGAAGTGACTGGCGTATTGTGACGAGCCAGTTGCTCTGCCACCATTGACCAACGTTTTCAATTGGTGAGAGATCTGGAGAATGTGCTGGCCAGGTCAGCAGCCGAACATTTTCTGTATCCAGAAAGGCCCGTACGGGACCTGCAACATGCGGTCGTGCTTTATCCTGCTGAAATGTAGGTTTTCGCAGCGAGTGAAGGGTAGAACCACGGGTCGTAACACATCTGAAATGTAACGTCCACTGTTCAAAGTGCCGTCAGTGCGAACAAGAGATGACCGAGACCTGTAACCAATGACACCCCACACCATCACACCGGGTGATACGCCGATATGGCGATGACGAATACACGCTTCCTATGTGAGTTCAGCGCGATGTCGCCAAACACGGATGCGACCATCATGATGCTGTAAACAGAACCTGGATTCATCCGAAAAAATGACGTTTTGCCATTTGTGCAGCCAGGTTCGTCGTTGAGTACACCATCGCAGGCCATGGTCTCCGAGCTGATAGTCCATACTGCTACAAACGTCGTCGAACTGTTGTTGCAGATGGTTGTTGTCTTGAATACGTCCCCATCTGTTGACTCAGGGATCGAGACGTGGCTGCACGATCCGTTACAGCCACGCGTATAAGATGCCTGTCATCTCGACTGCTAGTGATACGAGGCGGTTGGGATACAGCACGGCGTTCCGTATTAACCTCCTGAACCCACCGATTCCATATTCTGCTAACAGTCATTGGATCTCGACCAACGCAAGCAGCAACGTCGCGATACGATAAACCGCAATCGCGATAGGCTACAATCCGACCTTTATCAAAGTCGGAAACATGATGGTACGCATTTCTCCTCCTTACACGGGGCATCACAACAACGTTTCACCAGGCAACGCCGGTCGACTGCCGTTTGTGTATGAGGAATCGGTTGGAAACATTCCTCATGTCAGCACGTTGTAGGTGTCGCCAACGAAGCCAACCTTGTGTGAATGCTGTGAAATGCTAATCATTTGCATATCACAGCATCTTCTTTCTGTCGGTTAAATTTCTCGTCTGTAGCACGTCATCTTCGTGGTGCAGCAATTTTAATGACCAGTAGTGTAGTTGTTGTGTGACGCGCCTATTGTTGACTTGTTACAGAAATGGGGCAGTCTGCATTAGCACAGCGAAGAGATATTGTGGAACATTACATAAAGACAGGCTCCGTCAAGGTATGTAAACAAATGCTTCAAGCGAAGTGTCCTGGTAGGAAACTACCCACGACCAGCACTACTCAAAATCTGTACAAGAAACGGAGAACTGAAGGATTCGTGCAGAAGATGCAGAGGAATGATGACCGACAGTGATGACCTCTCAAGCTATAGATGGTATTCGCTTGGAAATTACGGGAAGTCCCTGCAAGTTAGTAAGGAGGTTATTGCAGCAGGTTGCCGTACCTCGTACGTCGTGTCGTCATATATTAAAATATATGAAATCAAAAGCCTGTCGTGGTAGTGTGGTGCAAGAGTTGAAATTTGAGGCTCAGGAGAAAAGAGTTCATTATTGTAACTGACTATTGACAACGATTACTACGGGTTACTTGGTGACCTCGTTTCATTTGTCAGGTTATGTAAATTCCCAGAACTGCAGATACTGCTCTGAGGACAACCTACCAACTTTCTTCTGCCCATGTGCCAGTGAACTCGTATGGTGACATTTACTGCTGGGATCTTGTTGGATTTTAACTCACTCAAACGCACTGATGATGACCATTTATAGCTGAAACCTGGATATACAAGAATAATACAAAACCAATGGAAATGCGACTGATAGAATGTCGCACTCCTCCAACTCAGGGAATGACCACCGCTATTGGAAGTTACGTGCCTGTGTCACAAAATTGTTAGACCATTCCCATAGGTACTGACATGCAAGTCTCGATATTTTAGTGAAGTGCAGACTAAAACGCTCAAAGAAAATGTTTATAACGCCATATGATACGAGGAATACACATAAGGTAATCGTACTGCACACACTTTCATAAATTCTGTCCAACGGAAAAAGAAAAGGGGACTGCATATTTTAAAACAGTACGTAATGAATGAATGAACACTTTCATAAGAACGGCAGGTTTCGTATGTTTTAGCTTTTCACTTCTAGCCTCCTACTGTGCAATGGAGCAGCATTCCTGGATGAGTGCAAATAAACTCAGAATGCAGAAAATATTTAACTAGCTAAAATATCATTTAACAAAAGTCTAAAATTCTGTCAGCCATATAATGATACCAGTCAGTAAAGCAACACTACCATATGTATCAAATCAGTGTCCAGCAACACGGGATCATAGGTACTCATACCTTGCAAAGTTCCTATAAACTAGCTAGTATGCCCAGAGATTGTATTTCATAATAGCGATCAATGCCGACTCTGAATTTGAATATTTGTTATTGAAAGTGAGTGACAATGACACAGTTAAATAACATTGCGATACAAGATGGGTCGCCCATTACTGTGGCGCATTTAAATAAACTGTGTATGGAAAAATATGTTTCTGGCAAACACGTTCGCAACATTTGGTCTCAATACTAATGTATTAATCATTAAGAACAAATCATACAGCTTACATCTTCGCAGCGATAGTCAAAGCCGTATTTCTCGATACACAACCAAGAAACTATCACCACGGAAATAATCCACAAACACCCTAGCGAAAGAAACTTTACACTCCTTGAAAATCTGAAACTGGAGAATTAACGATTGTACTAAACGAAATGAAGTTACAAATGACGACCCTGCAAGGACTTGATAGTCCGCAGCTCGTGGTCGTGCGGTAGCGTTCTCGCTTTCCACGCCCGGGTTCCCGGGTTCGATTCCCGGCGGGGTCAGGGATTTTCTCTGCCTCGTAATGACTGGGTGTTGTGTGCTGTCCTTAGGTTAGTTAGGTTTAAGTAGTTCTAAGTTCTAGGGGACTGATGACCATAGCTGTTAAGTCCCATAGTGCTCAGAGCCATTTTTGAAGGACTTGATAATTCGCAACCTAACCGAACTTATTCTACCGCGCGTAAGCACACGAAAGGATTATAGAGCACTGAGCAATACTAATAAACAAACCCGACTAACTTAAAATTGTACTTCAGCACATAAAAAAAAATCCGAGTGATCTTATCAGACGTCTTCTACGCAGTGAAGACTGTTCAGTATCGTGGGTCTCCGTCAAACAACAGTGACTTCATCAACACAGCATGCATCCTCAGATATATCTCCCGAACCAGTTACGCCTTAATACTTCAAGTACTGTACAGCAAAGTAAGCAGGCAAGTAGCGCAATGGTTAAGTCCCTCAGAACAAGAAACCCACATGGCCTGCTAACCGCCAACAAATCCTGCTGTTTGGTGGCCAACCGACTCTCCAACGGCTTCTACCGATGCAGTGGCTTACCAAGGGGTTTGTGAAAGTATCTGAATCGACATGCTGAAAATGGTTTGTGAGAGATCTCAAAGATAATAATAAAGTAAATATTATAAATCTCGAAAAACAAGCAAAACATGTCGTGAAGAAGTGGAAGAACCAACTAACGGACACCTTTGCCTCTATATAGCATTTGGATGCTGAACATGCTCAAGAGGCATAATAAATGCTCCTTTATTTTCTCGATGATCTGTAAGAGGAGTCATACTCCATACACGTATGTACTACTCGTAGATGTAAAGAAAATGTGATCTGCCACTTCCACTGACGAGTTCTGTAGGGCTGTCGTGTCCACAAAGCGAAATAATGTACTGTTTTGATCCAGTACATTACACAATCATATCGTTGCCTTTACCTCAGGTTTTATTTAATCTGTAAATAAACAACCTCTGATCTCATTCATTCCTCTTTATATCAATCTTTCGTGCTACACAAAACAGAATACTTGTCTCCCTTCGTCATCGTAGAGAGGAGATTATATGCGGCTATTCTCCGAACATCAAGAAGATCCCGGAAAAAGTATGACTTTCTGCAGTACTCGAGCACCGGCTAGGCAGTTACAAAAAAGCTGCAGAACAACTTCAGATAAAATTAAAACTGGAAAGCCTTGTTGCTAGTGGAAAGAAAAAGGTGTTCCACGTTCTCACCAGACTGGAGACCTACCTGTTGTAGGTCTTCCGAAGCAAAGTGCTCACACAGAAAATACGCACGTATCTTCTTCGTGCACATTAAGCAGAATACTAAACATGCGATGTGATATGCTATGGCATCACACTTTCTCTCCCCTCTGACTTTTACATAGTAGAGTCGACATTTTTGTATCATTAGCGGCCTAACAATAAGTGGCGAATGGATATTATAATTTTTAACAAAGATTCGAAGGAGGTATGATTTTTATTTATTTATTTATTTATTTATTTTGCTTTTAACGTACGTTAAAATTCAAAGTGTAAGCACCTCGATGGTAAGATTCACTAATGACGTTACTACTTTCGGTGAAAGTGAGGAAAAGTTGCAAGATAGATTGAACGGAATGAATAGTCTAATAAGCAAGGAATATGGCTTGAGTATAACCCGAAGAAAGTGGTGAGGAGCGTCATAAATTAGATAAGCTATAAACGTAACATCTAAATTCGATGTACAAGCAGGCCGCTGTGACCGAGTGGTTCTAGGCGCTTCAGTCCGGAACCGCGCTGCTGCTACTGCCGCAGGTTCGAATCCTGCCTCGGGCATGGATGTCTGTGATGTCGTTAGGTTTAAGTAGTTCTAAGTTTACGGGACTCATGACCTCAGAGGTTAAGTCCCATAGTGCTTAGAGCCATTTGAACCATATTTTTCGGTGGAGAAGAAGCAGACGAAGTGTAGTGTTTCTGCTACTTTAGAAGCGAAATAACAAATGGCGACCGAGATAAGAAGGACGTAAGAAGCAGGTAAGCACAAACAAAGATAGCATGGCTGAAAGACATCTGCTACCATCAAACATTGCCTTAACGCGCTGCAGAAAAAATGTTCAAATGTGTGTGAAATCTTATGGGACTTAACTGCTAAGGTCATCAGTCCCTAAGCTTACACACTGCTTAACCTAAATTATCCTAAGGACAAACACACACACCCAAGCCCGAGGGAGGACTCGAACCTCCGACGGGACCAGCCGCACAGTCCATGACTGCAGCGCCTAAGACAACTCGACTAACCCCGCGCGGCAGAAATTTCGTTAAGTGTCAGCTTAGAGCACAGCACAGTATTGCATGAAAGCGAATCATGAACTGCGGAAAAACTGGAAAAGAAGAGAATCTAAACGTTTGCGATGTGTTGCTATAGAAATGTGTTGAAAATTAGGTCAACTGATAAGAAATGGCAAGGATCTGCGCAGAACTGCTGGCGACTAACTTCCAACTGCCCAACGGTACTGGCGATTAACTTCCAACAATGAGTCCAGCCAGCCACAGAGTCTCTTGCAAAGAAAAGGCAGTCAGAGGTCTCATGCAAAGCGCTACACAGTGTTGTCAACACAGAAGCACCCCACTTACAAGCAATATAAGAGAACACCCCTACAACCAAATAATATTCATAAATTGCTTCACAGTCCAGGTTTTATGATTTCACCACCACCTTTTCCTGTTAAGGGCATTTAACTCACTCATGAGTGGTTTTGGAATTCCAGATCGCTGTTGTGGAAGTCCCTTCGTGATGGTTTGATGCTGACGGGGTACGCGAGTGCTACATACAGTTCTGCAGTGACTTTTGGAATTATCGTGCTCTTATTTTTCATCACAATCCTCTTCAACTACCTTCGGTCACGACCGCAGTCCGTCACGATCATTCAACACACAGGCGTCGTGACATGGTACGAGTAGATGATGTTTCTTCCGCTTTCCCTGTATCGCGTATAGATCTTGGATGCGGTGCCTCTAGAAACGCCGAACACCCACCATACACCAACAATTTGCCCGCGTTCAAATGCTATGAGCTCCTGCATAATACACTCAAAACTACACATAACAGTGGTCTGACCACGACTGACACTTGATAGGCCCTACGTATTGAAGACATTACCGTTTGTGATCAAATAGAACAGCGCAACCAAAAGGCTCTGCTACCATCTGTGTTTATGTTCAGACTTGCATTCCTCTCGGTGCTTTCATGATTTTGTACACTCCTGTAATTTCCTTGGCAGTAGATGTACTGCAGACAGTAAAAACTGTAGGGGAAGGCAGATATTGGAATGTGTCCAACAAATAAATGTGGCTGTTGGGTGCAAGTGCCAGATCGAGATGAAGATGTTGTCACAGCAGAGGAAGCTTTGGCAGGAGGTATGAAAACAGTCAGAAGACTGTGAAACATGGGACTTAGGGAAAGGCAGGATTCGGTGTAGACGGGGTCCTACTCAGCTAACGTCGTTTCCTCAGTTTCTCTTTTTTCTTTTTAATTACGTACGCTTTATTTGGAACCAATTGCAAATAAGGTTGACAATAAGGAACAATTATCAAATTTACTGTTAAGACACAATGTCTAATAAAAAAAAAATTCTTAAGCAAGTTGCACTCACAACTGAAGGCCTTATTGACCAGAAATTCAAATTATTTATCGGCTGAACGCCGCCAATTAGTAATAACTCAAATCAATTTGACGGCTGTAGGCCTGGATAACAAATTATTAAGAACAATTAAACTTCTGTAAGAGATACTGAAAAGTTTTTTTTTTAAAAAGACAGTCATCAAAATTTCACTATTAAGAGACAATATCTGATTAAAAATTCTTAAGACAAATTGCATTCACGCCTGAAGGCCTTATTGACCATAAATTCAAATTATTTGTCGGCTGAAGGCCCTAATAGTAATAATTCAAAAAACAATTTGACAGCTGAAGGCCTGGATAACAATTCTTAAAACAGTTAAACTTCTCCAAGAGATACTAATATTTTTTAAAAAAGACAGTCATCTGTGTTTCATCATTAAAAGACAGTATCTAATTAAAAATCCTTAAGACAAATAGCATTCGTTGCTGAAGGCCTTATTGACAAGAAATTCAAATTATTTGTCAGCTGAAGGCCCAAACAGTAATAATTCAAAAACAATCTGACGGCTGAAGGCCTAGATAGCAAATTCTTAGGAACGACGTAACTTCCCCAAGAGATACTAAAATATTGCAAAAAGGACAGTCATCAAATTTTCACTATTAAGAGACAATACCTAATTAAATTCTTAAGACAAATTGCATTCACGGCTAAAGGCCTCATTGACAATTACTACAATAAGACCAAATCAGGAGAGAAGTGGGCCTCAGACAGTGCTCCAAGAATCGACATGGGGAAAGTCGCTCAAATTCGTAAACGGTGAGACAGGCAGTTAAGAGTTGTATTCTCTTAACCGTATGGCAACTCAAATTAGTGACAGTTTAAACGCAGACCAACGCTCTTGCAACATCTGCCTAACCTCTGGTAACCAACACAATGATGGAATAACCCAAGCAAGGCGAAACCGGCAGACAACACTGCGTCTTCAGAATCCGGTGTTTAGAACTCCCAGAAGCAAAAGGACCCACTACGACCAAAGTAGTCCAAAAGAAACAAACATCCGAACCACAGTCAAGGAGGCTGTCTACACGCCTTACCGGACAGCAGCAGCAAGCCGAGGAAAGGTGAACTGTCACGAAAATACGCTAACCTCCAGGGCAGGTAACTGGGGCGTTAGAGGCCACTAGGCAGAAAAATACCGCTGGTTCAACTTCATCAATAAACACAAGGAATTCAATGATTAATAATAAAAGGTAGAGAATGACTAATCAATTACGCCACCTCCAAACACTGCACATGTTGCTCTTTGTCTCAGCAACCCTGCGAGCAGCAACGCGTGAACAAATGGTGTGATCTCAAAATAGCGGAGGTTCCACAAGTGGGTTAATGTTCATTCAGCTCGTACATCCTGGATCTGCTGGAGAACGAGGTTGTGGCCCTCGCAACTAGAGCCCCTCGATCCGTCAGTGCCTGCGTGCCGCCAGCGGTCCCGGCATGTCCTCATACTGCCGGATCTCACTGCTTATTATTATTATTATTTAGCGTATGGCTAATACAGACATATCATGAAATTACATATACATATGTACATATTGACACACAAAAAACTTAAGTTTGTCTTTACAACTGAATATCCAGTCCTTCAATCCAGCGCACTGCATCTGGAGTTGCTAGCAGGAAGTCCTCTTTGGCGCCGTGATAGGTTCGAATCCTGCATTCACTAACAATGTGGTGAACAGTCTGGTATGGAGCCCCGCAGTCACAAGCTGGATCAGGCAGCTTCTTCCACTTAAAGAGAGCATCCCTGCATCGCCCATGGCTGGTACGGATTCTGTTGCGAGTAGACCACGTCTTGCGTGGTAAGTCGAATCCACTTGGAAGTTTAGCACCTGAGAAGATGTTATGCAGGTGCACATCTGTCACTTCTTCCCACCGACCTTTCCATTCTTCAAGAGGTTTGAAATTCTTAGCAACCATGTCAGCAGCATCGCACAGAGTTGGATGACGTGATTTCAGTCTCTTGAGATTTAAAAGTGGCAAGTCGCTATGCACGGGTAGGTTAGAATTCCTGGAGATCTTGTGGAATTCTCTCATAAGGGCAGAACGTCTGCGTAGATCAGGAGGCATTATACCGGTTAACAGTGGAAGCCAATAAACTGGAGTAGATCTGATTGTGCCAGATATTATGCGCATTGTCGTATTCAGCTGGGTATCAACAAGCCTTGTATGATGACTATTCATCCAAACAGGTGCACAATACTCAGCACTTGAGTATACCAAGCCCAGAGCTGAAGTTCGCAGGGTGGTTGCTGAAGATCCCCAGGTAGTTCCGCATAGCTTATGGAGGATGTTGTTTCGAGTCCTCAGCTTTTGAGCTAACTTAAGAAGGTGTTTATCTCACTACTGATCCATCCCAACCGAGCTACCCGACACACTCCGACCCGGAAAACACTTGACGCCCTTCCAAAGATAGTACTAGGGTACTAGATATCTATAACCGCTGCCGCCGCCACTTGCGGACAGACAATGCTAGCAAACGTAGTGGCGCCAGTAAACACGAGAAGAAAACGAGACGCCACTATTCCTGTTACACGATGCCAAGCTACCAACGGTACCAACGCGAACTGCAACATGGCTCAGACTGATGATGCAAAAAATAATCGCATCGTCATCAGTGAATAGTAAATCATTCAGAAGGAGATACGACTTGGAAGGAAAAGTATGGTTTAACTTCCTGTAGAATCCCACTCCCACTCCCACAAGTGCAGTGTCTTAACAACTGGGCCACTCCACTCTGAGACCAGAATGCCAATACAAGACAAATTATCAGTGAATGCTATCAAAGCAGACTCCTGTAAAAAAGGCTGTGTTTTTTTTAATTCACGTTAGAAGTACAGCTGCCAAATATCTGAAATTATTACTAGAAACGTGCTGAAACTGATGTTTACTGTTTAAAAACAGCCATCTCATATAATGCGCATCAGTATTTTCAAGAAACGAGATATAACAATATGCACTGCATTCGTTGGGAGCAACTCTGGAAAGGAAGGAATGAAAAGAAACAAGAAATTGCATTTGTATGAAATTTTGAAATTTGTACTACCTGAGCACACTGGGAAAAAATCCTTAGAAAAACTGGTAACTAACATCCAGCAGTCAGGGAAAGAGTGTTTTATGCTGTAGTTTTGGACTGTGTTTCGGGAAAAGTGAGACTTGTAATCTGAGAGAAACGAATAGTGAATGTCGAATAGTGTACAGAGCAGTTCAGCAAAGCATAGACAAAAAGCCAGAAAAACAAAATCTGTTCATTTCTTTGCGACAAATAAGATATTAACTATAAATGCGAAACTGAGATAAGCTGACATCATTTTATTTCTATTAGCAACGTTAATTCCCTGTTAAGGAGAGCGCTAAAACACAATCAATTTTCATGCCATTTAATTGTGTCTTTCTCTTCTTTCTTCCCAAAAACTTCTCATATATTCACAGTGTTTTTTCTTCCTCTCTTCTGCCCACGTTTTCTTCTGTTTGAGCGTTTGCTGAAATTTCTGTTTTCTGACTGTTTCTCTGTACTTTTCCCTGTCTGTCATGTCTTCGGTGGTGATGTTCAGTTTCTTGAGGCCTTACATGGTTTCCTTTACCCAGTTGGTTTTCATTATATTAGTTGTCACTACGTTAAAAGCTTCCTTGGTCGATATATTTTCGTTCATTCTATGTATGTGTCCATAGAACTTTACCTTTCTTTTCCTGATGTGATTTGTAATAGTCTGTCTGTCCGTACATTCTATTGTCGGCATCGTTATCCAAGTCCCTTTTCCTGAACTGTCCCATAGATCTTTCTCAGTATTTTCCTCTCTTGTTTTTCCATCTGCTTAATTTCCGTTCTTCCCTTGATTACTGTTGTTCCTGAGGCATACAAGGCTTCTGGTAAGACAACTGAACTGTAGTGTTGTAATTTGTCATTGTTGGAAATACTTGTTTTGTTGTAATGATTCTATGTAAGTTTGTATGCTTTTTGTAGTTTTGTGACCCTTTCTTCATTGGATGTTGCGTTCAGTCCTGCTTTCTGTATAATCTCTCCCATGTATTTGAAACTATCTGCTTGGGCTAATCTTTTCATACTTTGTTACCAGTGGGTGTCTGTCTGTGGATATTGTGTCCTTTATTGCGTTTTTTCATGTGAGATTTGTAGTCCTGTTTGGGCTGAGATTTCGAGTAGTGTCTCCAGAGCGCCCGCAGCTCGTGGTCGTGCGGTAGCGTTCTCGCTTCCCACGCCCGGGTTCCCGGGTTCGATTCCCGGCGGGGTCAGGGATTTTCTCTACCTCGTGATGGCTGAGTGTTGTGTGATGTCCTTAGGTTAGTTAGGTTTAAGTAGTTCTAAGTTCTAGGGGACTTATGACCTAAGATGTTAAGTCCCATAGTGCTCAGAGCCATTTGAACCATTTTTTTGTCTCCAGAGCTTCCTTGGCTTCTTCTCTGTTATTTTTTATGACGACTATATCATCGGTAAAGGTCAGATATTTTATGTTGACGGTTCTATCCTTGCGTCTCCCCATATTTACCCCATTGACTCATTAGTTCCATTTCCTGATGATGTTCTCCAGAAACGAAACGAAGAAAAACCCACGAAGGATAGCAATTTCTGGGCAGATCTGGAAGAAACAACCGACAAAATCTCCACGAGGCATATGAAAGTTTTACTAGGAGATTTTAAAGCCCCATTAGACAGGGAAAGAAAATTCAAAGACCCAACAGGAAGTCACACGACCCGAAAGCGGACAAACAGGAATGCAGAGAGCCTGATAAACTTTTGCAGGAATTTCGACCTCAGAATCATGTCTACGCAATTCCAGAAACCATACAAGAAAATCCTCCACCAAAAACGCCCTAGGAGGTTTTCAGATAGACCACATTGTGATACCCATGTAAAACACCAGAGAAATTGTGAATTTAAGAATAAGGAAAGAATTCTGTTACCTGTAACTCCACTCGCATATCAGTAGTTTCTTTATGATGAGTGATGATGAGAAAGTGAGCTGCTATGCATGCAATAACATCAGCTGCCCTCACGTGTCCAACTGGGCGCACAAAGGGGCATGGGCAGGAGCCCGCATCTATGCTTCGTGCTACTGAAGTGGTGTGCAAGTACGGATTAGAGACACTTAATATTTTATAAGCATTATGTTCATTACTCTGAATCGTATCACACAGCACACGTTAACCAATAAAAGCATTTTCCTGAATACAACAGCGTTGAAAAGTGAAATAACATTTTCCCCTAATTCGCTTAATATTCTCAAAATCAAAAAGTATCTTGCATTACACACTTCTAAAAGTAGCCCATGCTTTTCCTTTGTCTCGTTACCAAATTTCACCGAAATCGTTTCAGCGGGTTAACAATAATAAATATAAAAGTCATGCTTGATGGAGAAGTTTCTCATGCATCTCAGTGTTTATGACGGCATATTCTGAACTATGTGTCGTACGATGATATAATTTGGCAGCTACATTCAGAGGTATATGAGAACACTGTCTGAAAAATGTGTCGTGATGACAGTTAATAGTCAAGAAGTAATAAATTAAAATGTCATGCCGGATGCGAAAATGAACAGCGAAAAATGTGATAACCAATAAATTTTTTCCGTTTCGTTGTTTTGTTGGGAGTGATAGCGAGAAAAAAATTTCGAAAAGGTTTGAAATTGTGTGTAAAGTTTCCTGAGAGTCACTAAGTGCTACCTAGTTGTCATATACTGTTTGAATAAAATTTGGGTGTTCATGCGTCGTGGTCTAAACTTCTTTTTCGTCTTCACTCCAGTCCTTTTGTAGGTAGGTGGTTCTAACTCCCACTGCTATTCTTTCCGGACAGTATGTGATATGCTTACCAAGTTTGGTTGAATTTGGGCCATTGGTTCGGAGGAGATGTGGAACATAAATACATACATACATACATTTTTAAAGTATGAATATCTTTTTTTTCGTGATCCGACTTTGATGAACTAAAGCCTACAAGGTGCCCCGAACTATGCTCAGGTTCAAATGAAAGTTTTCTGCATCAGACACTTGTTTATTTTGCCACCACGCGTTATGACAGTTCACATCATCATCTTCAGGTGGAGAACTGTTTACCGCCCCTCAAAAGAAGCAACACAATCTACACTGACTTTATGTGCTACTGCAAAAAAGTGTCTGTCCTCTTCACCAACACCAGCTATGTAAAAACAATAATTCTCCACCTGAAGCTGACGGTGCGAACAACCGGAACGCGTAGTGGTAAAAGAAGTGAGTAACTGACGTAGAAAACTCTTATGGACGAAACATTCATATGCTCAAGTTATCTGTGAAAACCCCCTGTCGATTCGTCTAGTACTTTCGGAGATTAGCATGATCATAAATAAAGACACACCCAATGGTGTTACAGATTTATTACTAGTACAGATAAATGTATTTACGTTTTAATCATTCTATGTGTTTTGAAGTGTTTTAGAGCGTAATTCACCTCGTCACACCAACGGACATAATATGAAACACATTTCAAGCCGTAAAAGAAAGAAAAACACTTGATTCGAATACCTGATTAAATAATATAAGGGAAAGGAAGCAGAAGACGAGTGATCAGGTGCTGCACTATCTCTAACATCAACTCGTCAGAGTGGCAAAAAAGGAGAAGAAAGTGCGAAAATGACGGACGAGGTTGAGTGAAGAGCAGCATAGCTAACAACTGACGGGCCCCGCAGCAGGCAACTGTCACGCACATGTGGCAAGAGACAATGACGAAACTCGGTCCAGAGCTGACAATGACTGATGTTACAGTGAGGAAAGCTGAACCAGTCTGCAGATGATTCTGGTGTATAACGACGTCGGATTTTGGCGTACGAGACCCCCCCCCCCCCCCCCCCCCAGCAGCGAGTGTTTTTTTTAGTCATGCGGCCCGCTACGCATTTCTCTCCTGTGCCAACCTCTTCATCTCAGTGTAGCACTGGCAACCTTCGTCCTCAATTATCTGCTGGATGTATTCCAAGCTCTGTCTTCCTGTACAGTTTTTGCCCTCTACTGCTCCCTCTAGTACCATGGAAGTCCTTCACTGATGCCTTAACAGACGTACTTTCATCCCGTCCCTTCTCCTTGTTAGTGGTTTCCACGTATACTTTTCCATTCCGATTCTGTGCAGAACCTCCTCATTCCTTATCGTATCAGTCCACCTAATTTTCAACATTCGCCTGTAGCACCACATCTCAAATGCTTCGATTCTCTTTTGTTCCGGTTTTCCCACAGTCCATGTTTCACTACCCCACAATGCTGTGTTCCAAACGTACATTCTCAGAAATTCCTTCCTCAAATTAAGGCCTATATTTGATACTAGTAGACTTCTCTTGGCCAGGAATGCTCTCTCTGCCAGTGCTAGTCTGCTCCGTCCTTCATTTGTGATTTTGCTGCCTAGGCAGCGGAATTCCTTAACTTCATCTACTTCATGACCATCAATTCCGATGTTAAGTTTCTCGCTGCTCTCATTTCTGCTACTTCTCATTGTTTTCGGCTTTCTTCGATTTATCTTTCTTCGATTTACTCTCAGTCCACATTCTGTACTCATTAGACTGTCCATTCCAATCAGCAGATCAGGTAATTCTTCTTCACTTTCACTAAGGATAGCAATGTCATCAGCGAATAGTATCATTGATACCCTTTCACCTTGATTTTAAATCCACTTCTGAACCTCTCTATTACTTCAATCATTGCTTCTTCGATGTACAGATTGAACAGTAGTGATGAAAGACTACATTCCTATCTTACACCCTTTTTAATCTTAGCATTTAGTTCTCGGTCGTCCACTCTTATTATTCCCTGTTGTTTCTTGTACATTACCCATCTATCGCTATAGCTCACCCCTATTTTTCTCAGAATTTCGAACATCTTGAACAATTTTAAATTGTAGAACGCTTTTTCTAGGTTGACAAATCCTATGAACGTGTCTTGATTTTTCTTTAAATCCTAGAACTACATATTTTAATTCCATGCTATCGCTTACGCAAGCTTCCTCTGTTGTTAACAAAAATGAAATGCAACAGGTATTGTATAACTTCGCATGAAGCGTAGAGCAGTTCGATTAGTTTCAAAAGGTCTGCACCTGTCTCCGTAGCAGAGGTCGCTCTAGCCTCATTGAGCAGTAGCATCCGAATAGTACGTACGCAGATCGAGCCTTAGTGTTGGAATAAATACTAATTTCCAGTATTTTTCCGGCAGGAGTCGTAAGTGAATACTGATTCATCTCCAGGCATTTTTCTGATTTTATGGGAAAAGTTTTAAACAAGTGAGAACACTGAAAACTCTGTCAGCTCCATTGATGAATAAGGTGGAACATTTTAGTTGTGTTTTATTACACTACTGGCCATTAAATTGCTACACCACGAAGATGACGTGCTACAGACGCGAAATTTAACCGACAGGAAGAAGATGCTGTGATATGCCAACTATTAGCTTTTCAGAGCATTCACACAAGGTTGGCGCCGGTGGCGACACCTACAACGTGCTGACATGAGGAAAGTTTCCAACCGATTTCTCATACACAAACAGCAGTTGACCGACGTTGCCTGGTGAAACGTTGTTGTGATGCCTCGTGTAAGGAGGAGAAATGCGTACCATCACGTTTCCGACTTTGATAAAGGTCGGACTGTAGCCTATCGCGATTGCGGTTTATCGTATCGCGATATTGCTGCTTGCGTTCGTCGAGATCGAAGGACTGTTAGCAGAATATGGAATCGGTGGGTTCAGGAGGGTAATACGGAACGCCGTGCTGTATCCCAACGGCTTCGTATCACTAGCAGTCGAGATGACAGGCATCTTATCGGTATGGCTGTAACGGATCGTGCAGCCACGTCTCGAAAAAATAGTTCAAATGACTCTGAGCACTATGCGACTTAGCTTCTGAGGTCATCACTCGCCTAAAACTTAGAACTAATTAAACCTAACTAACCTAAGGACATCACACACATCCATGCCTGAGGCAGGATTCGAACTTGCGACCGTAGCGGTCACTCGGCTCCAGACTGTAGCGCCTAGAACCGCACGGCCACTCCGGCCGGCGACACGTCTTGATCCCTGAGTCAACAGATGGGGACGTTAGCAAAACAACAACCATTCTGCACGAACAGTTCGACAACGGTTGCAGCAGCAGCATGGACTATCAGCTCGGAGACCATGGCTGCGGTTACCCTTGACGCTGCATCACAGACAAGAGCGCCTGCGATGGTGTACTCAACGACGAACCTGGGTGCACGAATGGCAAAACGTCATTTTTTCGGATGATTCCAGGTTCTGTTTACAGCATCATGATGGTCGCATCCGTGTTTGGCGACATCGCGCTGAACTCACATTGGAAGCGTGTATTCGTCATCGCCATACTGGCGTATTACCCGACGTGATGGTATGGGGTGCCATTGGTTACACGTGTCGGTCACCTCTTGTTCGCACTGAAGGCACTTTGAACAGTGGACGTTACATTTCAGATGTGTTACGACCTGTGGCCCTACCCTTTATTCGATCCCTAAGAAACCCTATATTTCAGCAGGATAATGTACGACCGCATGTTGCAGGTACTGTACGGGCCTTTCTGGATACAGAAAATGTTCGACTGCTTCCCTGGCCAGCACGTTCTC
Organism: Schistocerca piceifrons; assembly: GCF_021461385.2. Classification (NCBI taxonomy): domain Eukaryota; kingdom Metazoa; phylum Arthropoda; class Insecta; order Orthoptera; family Acrididae; genus Schistocerca; species Schistocerca piceifrons. The sequence continues at coordinate 560,892,159 of NC_060141.1, forward strand.
CAGACCTCTCACCAATTGAAAACGTCTGGTCAATGGTGGCCGAGCAACTGACTCGTCACAATACGCCAGTTACTACTCTTGATGAACTGTGGTATCGTGTTGAAGCTGCATGGGCAGCCATCCAAGCTCTGTTTGACTCAATGCCCAGGCGTATCAAGGCCGTTATTACGGCCAGAGGTGGTTCTGGCAACTGATTTCTCAGGATCTATGCACCTAAATTGCGTGAAAACGTAATCACATGTCAGTTGTAGTATAATATATTTGTCCAATGAATACCCGTTTATCATCTGCATTTCTTCTTGGTGTAGCAAATTTTAATGGCCAGTAGTGTATGTATTTTAATTCCATGCCATCGCTTACACAAGCTTTCACTGTAGTTAACAAAGATGAAATGCAATAGGTATTGAATAACTTCCCACGAAGCTTAGAGCAGTTAGATTAGCTTAAAGAGGTCTGCACCTGTCTCCGTAGCAGAGGTCGCTGTAGTCTCATAGTACACGAGCAGGCGAGTTGTAGGTATGCTGATCGAGCCTTAGTGTTGGAATAAATTGTAATTTCCAGTATTTTTTCGGCTTGAATCGTAAGCGAAAACTGATTCATCTCCAGGCATTTTTCTGATTTCATGGGGAAAGTTTGAAACAACTGAGAACACTAAAAACTCTGGCAGCTCCATTTATGAATAAGGTGTTTTATTAATTCAGCAGAACACAACTCCGATGATCGTATTACAATTTCGGATCATTAAACAGTTATTTAGAATATTAATTATTCCGATACCCGATTGTGACACTATTCGACGTATTTTTAACTATTCACAGGCCATCTTCAATTTCATTGTAACCATAATTACGTCTTCCACTGGCGTCTGATTCGATAACCATTCGTTACTTTCCCTGACTCTCCTTGCAATCATGATCATACAAGTCTCCGTTGCGCGCTGGAAAACCTTTAGTTTTTGAACGTTTTTATCATTGAAAACTCATGTTTCGCGGCTGTAAGTCAAATTGTGATATTACAGTACGGAAACTTATTATTAGATTACCATATGTACTACTGGTCGTAACTTTCTTTTGTTTACTTGCTTTGATAGAGATACCTTTTTTTATTCAAATGCCCTAATACAAAATGTCATGAACTGATTCTATGAGTTCTCTTCTCTGTCTTGAATGCGCATAATTTACTCTTATCATAATTGTTTTCCTGAGATACTTTCAAACGTGCTCTATTCATAACGATGAGCCAAAATATTATGAGCGTTTACATCTACATCTACATGATTACAATGTAAATCCCAATTAAGCGCGTGGCAGCATGTTCATCGAACCAGCTTTAAGTTATTTCTCTATCGTTCCACTCTCGAAAGCTCCGCTGAAAAAACGAGCAACTAAATCTTTTTTGTGCGAGCTCTGATTCCTCTTATTTTACGGAGATGATGATTTCTCTCTATGTTGGTGGGCGCCAACAAAATATTCTCGCAATCGGAGGAGGAAGCTGGTGACTGAAATTTCTCGGGAAGCTGCTGCCGCAACGTAAAGCGCCCCTGGTCTTAATGGCCGCCACATCCATTCGCTTGTCATGTCCCTGGCGCTCTGTCCCTTTCTCTCGATAATACAAAACGAGCTGCCCTTCTTTGAACTTTTGCAATGTACTCTGTCAGTCCCATCTGATTCGGATTCCACACCGCACAGCAATACTCTAGAGGAGAGGGATGACAAGGTGTCAGCAGTCTCTTTAGTAGAGATGTTGCGATTTCTAACTGTTGTGTCAATAAATTGTAGTCTTTGGTTTGCTTTCTCCGGAACATTATATCTGTAGTATTTCCAATTTAAATTATTCGTAATTTTTAATCCTTAGGTATATAGTTGAATTTACAGCCTTTAGATGTGTGTGATTTATCGTGTAACCGAAATTTAGTGGATTCCTTTAAGTACTCATGTGAATGATTTCACATTTTTCATTATTTAGAGTTCATTGTATCTTTTCGCATCATACAGATATATTGTCTAAATCATTTTGAAATTGGTTTTGGTCATCTGACGTATTTACAAGACTACAAAAGACAACATCATCCGCAAACCGTCTAAGAGGGCTGCTCAGTTTGTCTCCTATGTCGTGTATATAGATCAGCAACAGCAGACGACCTATAACACTTTCTTGGGGAACACCTGGTGTTACTTCCCTTTTACTCGATGACTTTCGGTCAGTTACTAAAGAACTGTGACCTGTCTGACAGCAACTCACGAATCTTGTTGCCCAGCTGAGGCGATACTCCATAGGCACGTAGTCTGATTAGAAGTCGCTTGTAAGGAACATTGTCAAAGGCCTTCTGGAAATCTAGGAACATGGAGTCAGGTTGAGATCGTCTGTCTATAGCTCTCAGTACGTCGTGAAAATAAAGAGCCAGTTGTGTTTCACAAGAACTATATTTTCTGAACCCGTTTTGGTTGTTTTTCAATAAATCGTTTTCTTCGACGTTATTCATATTGTTCAAACACAGTATATGTTCTGCTGCAAATCGATGTTGGTGATTTGGGTCTGTAATTCAGCTACGTACTCCTATTTTCTTTCTTAACTTTCCAGTCTTCAGGGACGGATGTTCTGACGAGCGAGCGGTTTTATACGATTGCTAAGTACGGACCTATTGTATCAGCTTGCTTTGAAAGGAACCTGACTGGAATACAATCTGGGCCGGAGGCCTTGACTTTATTAAGAAATTTAAGCTGTTTCGCTGCACCCGGGATATCTGCTCGCGTTTATAAGTTATTCATGTTGACAGTTGTCTTAGATTCGAATTGTGGAATATTTACTTTACCTTAAATGGTGCAGCAGTTTCGGAACAGGTGTTTCTAACTCTATTTTAGTGCAACTGTCAACAATCGCATCACCAATGTTATTGCGCAGTGAACGTGTTTATTGCGTCTCGCCGGTGGTGTACGTAGGACCAGAAACTCTTTTGGTTTTCTGCAAGATTTCGAAACAGATTTTCGTTGTGACAACTACACACATCAAAAAAAGTTTTACATCACCCAAGTTACCAGAATCTCCTGAAGACAGACGTTGACTGTGGTTATTGTATCACAGACACATACCCTGTGACTGTTCAGAGATATCAGTAAACCCGCCCAAAGATGTAAACAACCATTCATGAGCAGCGCCTATTAGAAAGAGGGGGTCAGACAGCTGATCAGTTCAAGTCATTCCGCCAGGAAAGAGGTACACGGCTCATGTTGTCTGTAGTTCAACCATTAGTAGACGGTCAATACCGGGGTTCGATCGCGTTCGCGTTGTTACTTTGTGCCAGGAAAGGCTCTCAACAAGCGAAGTGTCCAGGAGTCTCGGGGTGAACCAAAGCGATGTTGTTGGGACATGAAGGAGATACGGAGAGACAGGAACTGCCGATGACATGCCACGCTCATGTCGCCTAAGGCCTACTACTGCAGTGCATGACCGCTACCTAGGGATGATAGCTCGAAGGAACCCTGACAGCAACATAACCATGTTGAATAATTCTTTTCGTGCAGCCACAGAACGTCGTGTTACGACTCAAACTGTGCGCAATAGGCTGCATAATGCCCAACTTCACTCCCGACGTCCATGGCGAAGTCCATTCTTACAACCATGGCACCATGCAACGTGGCATAGATGGGTCCAACAACATGCCGAATGGACCGCTCAGGATTGGTATCACGTTCTCTTCACCGATTATTATCGCGTTTGCCTTCAACCAGATAATCGTCGGAGATGTGTTTGGAGGTCACCCGGACAGGCTGAACGCCTCAGACACGTTGTCCAGCGAGTGCAACAAGTTGGAGGTTCCCTGCTGTTTTGGGGTGGCATTATGTGGGGCCGATGTACGCTGCTGATCGTCAAGGAAGGCGCCGTAACGGCTGTACGATACATGGATGCCATCCTCCGACCGATAGTGCAATCATATCGGCAGCATACTGGCGAGGCATTCGTCTTCATGGATAACAATTCGTGCCCCCTGTTGTGGACAGGCAAGAGAGCCAACCCGGTTTTGAGAGAAAGCCGAAAGGCACGCGTTTTAGCTCACGCAGGCTGGCGTGAGGTCTGGAACAGGACAAGGAAATTAGACTAGCAAAAAAGGACGTAGCTGTGGAATACTTAACTTTAATCCATAAATGGTTAACATCGCTCTTGACGGTACATGTTTTACAGCATCAATAGCAACTGGTAACGGCGCCTTGCTAGGTCGTAGCAAATGACGTAGCTGAAGGCTATGATAACTATCGTCTCGGCAAATGAGAGCGTATTTTGTCAGTGAGCCATCGCTAGCAAAGTCGGCTGCACAACTGGGGCGAGTGCTAGGAAGTCTCTCTAGACCTGCCGTGTGGTGGCGCTCGGTCTGCAATCACTGATAGTGGCGACACGCGGGTCCGACGTATACTAACGGACCGCGGCCGATTTAAAGGCTACCACCTAGCAAGTGTGGTGTCTGGCGGTGACACCACATTCCTCCCCCGCAAATCGGCGGACGGTTGTGGCATAATGCTTCCGCCCGCCGTGGGGAGGACCCCATGTTGACGTATGCGAGCCTAACAACAGGCGAGGCTGTGTCACCCGCACCCTGCCATTCGGACCGAGGGGAGCTCGGAAACGCCTGAAAACCTAACTACGGTGTATGCGCCCGTAGAGAGACAGGAGGGGCCGAAGGGTCGACCTCCATCGGGCCGAGGCACCCGACGGGCGAAGACGACATATGGTCCGGAGCGGGCAAGAGTTCCATGTCGGAGGACAACTGGTCACGGGAAGCGATCGGCGGCGCGTGACCCAGGGAGGCACCCGGCGGTTGCAGCGACGCGTCCACTGCGGGCGTCGCCGGCAGGAGAACAGGCGGCGGCGGCGGCGGCGGCGCGTCGCCATGGGGCAAAATGGAAGGCAGCGTCGGTAACACCTGGGGCTGAGGCGAGCCAGTAGATGGGTCCCCAGGGCGCTGACCGGACGGCACCGTCGCTGAAAGCAGACGGGGAGCGGCAGATCCCGTGCGACAACAGAGGCGCAGCTGATTGAGATGCCGACGCACCTCACCAGAGGCCCCCAAAACCAGATACATAGCGCGGCCGAGGCAGCGAAGAATGCGCCCTTCGAGCCAACGCCGTGAACCTCGATAGTTGCGGTAGTAGACAAGATCGCCTGGGGCAAAAGCAGGTGTCTGCCGCTGCACAGGAACCTGATGCGGCGGATGTAGCAAGGACATCAAGGTGCGATGAGGGCGACCGTGGAGCAACTCAGCCGGCGAGCGACCATCTCGGGGCTGAGAGCGATACGAGGACAAAAAGAGCAATAACGCGTCCTCCCGAGAATGCGACTCTTTCAGCTTCAACATCTATGACTTGAAAGTCCTGACCAATCGTTCAGCGGCACCGTTTGACTGTGGCGAAAACGGTGCGGACGTCAGATGTTGAATACCATTGGCCTTGCAGAATGACTGAAATTCTGCGGACATGAACTGTGGGCCATTGTCGGAAACAATAGTCTGTGGAAGACCTTCAATGCAAAAGATACAGTGCTGACGAGCAAGTTGTTTCGTTCTCACTATACCCCAATGTCCTTGGTGGAGAAGCTGTAAGACAGAGGACTGTAACGAACGTGGGACCACGACCCTGGACTGATCATTATCAGAACGCAACAGCAAATCACCATGTCGTACAAAAAGTCTCTCCTTGTGAGCAAAAAATCGGCGAACCAACGGATCTCCGATCCGTGACTTTGACAAGGGCCATTACGTAGCAACAAAACGCAGAACGGTAGCAAGGACAGGGTCGGCAGCTGTGGCTGTAGCTACACGACAAAAGTCAATCGGAAACGATTCGACCACGTCATCGGTTTCCGAATAAATGAACATGGAAGCACGTTCGGAGGAATCGAATGCTCTAGCCTCAGCAACAGGCAAACGGGACAACGCATCGGCGTTTCCGTGCTTAGCAGTGGACCGATGCAAGATATCGTGGCGGTACTGCGAGAGGAAAATAGACCAGCGAATGAATTTCTGCGCTGTACGTGGAGGTACAGGCTTGGTCGGATGAAAAAGCGATGTCAAAGGTTTGTGGTCTGTGACGATGGTAAAGTGACGACCATACAAGAAATCATGAAACTTTGTAACACCAAATACGAGAGCCAATGCTTCTTTCTCGATCTGTGAATAATTTCTTTGCGCAGACGAGAGTAATTTGGACGCAAAGGCAATAGAGCGATCGTGCGAAGCATCTTTGTGCGCAAGCACAGCACCGATCCCGAAATCCGATGCATCCACCATCAACAAAAGGGGCTTCCGGTGATCGAATGGCGTAAGGCAAGTAGTGGAAAGCAACGCCGATTGCAACTGGCGAAAGGCGCGTTCGCATTCCGTCGTCCAGACGAACGGAACACCTTTACGGCGTAAGCGATGAAGCGGAGCTGAAATGGAAGAGGCGTGGGGGATATATTTATGATAGTAACTTATTTTTCCCAGCACACTCTGTAGCTGCTTCAATTTCTGCGGCGAAGGCAAGTCTTGTATGACGCAGAGGTGCTCTGGACTGGGATGTATGCCTTGGGCATTGAGTACATGTCCCAGATAGGGTAAGTCACGAGCAAAAAACACACATTTGTCCTTCCGCAAGCGAAGAGCATTTTGTCGCAAGACCTGAAATAATGTTCTGAGATTGGCTAAATGTCCTTCTTCCGTCTTTCCGGAGATCACAATCTCGTCCAGATAGTTTGCTGCAGTAGGGACCGACGCACAAACAGTTTTTAGATATTGCTGAAACAATGCAGGGGCGGATGCACACCCGAATGGCAGTCGTTTGAATCGATACAAACCAAGATGCGTGTTAACTACCAAAACGCGCTGGGATTCTATGTCCACCGGTATTTGCAAGTACGCATCTGCTAGGTCCAACTTCGAAAAATATTTACCCGGGCACAGTTTGTCAAAAAGATCTTCCGGGCGGGGTAAAGGAAAAGTTGCAGTCACTAGTTGTGGATTCACTGTTGCCGTGAAGTCCACGCAAAGTCTCCATTTTCCGGAAGGTTTTTGCAAAATTACTAAGGGTGATGCCCAGAGAGAAGCCTGCACACGTTCAATGACACCTTGTGATTCCAAATCGTGTAATGTCTTTTGCGACCTCATCACGCAATGCGTGAAAAATTTCGGTTGTGCGTTTACTTTCAGTTCCAAATGTGCTTTATAGTTCTTAGCGCAACCGAGGCCCGGTGCAAAAATGTCTGCAAATTCTTCACATAGACGAGAAACACTGTCTGAAGGCACAGTCTGGTTCACTGATAGGACCCGATTTACTATAGACAAGTTCAACAACCGAAATAAATCGAAACCAAACAAGTTCACTGCAGAAGGAGAACGAAGAACGTAAAATGACACAAGTTTTGTTTGTCCCTTGTATGTTGAAAGAAGGCTGCACAGTCCTAACACAGGGATATCCTGACTGGAATAGCTAGTTAACTTAACAGTCGCGGCACGCAACGGAGGTGTGCCCAGTTGTTTGTATGTGTCTTTATTGATCAATGAAACTGCAGCTCCGGTATCGAGCTGGAATGGGATCACATTGCCATTAATGACCAAATCGACAAAAAGTTTATTGTCCTGCTGACGACAAGAGCGACTGTCTCGTGCAACATGAACAGACACTGGTACAGAAGCACTTGCGACTTGACGGGATTTCCGTCGCTGTCGACGCACACTATTTGTGGGACGAACACAGTCACAGTTAGAGAGAGTGGCACTGGGCAGAGTCGAATTAACTATATGAATTTCCATGGGCGAAGTGTCGCGAGCCTGAGTATCCTTGGTTCGATTCCGATTCCGGCATGAAGCAAAGGGCCTGGAATGGTTTTGAGCTTCCGATCGGAACTTTTTCTGGCAAACACTTTGAACATGTCTTTTTTTGTTACAGAAAAAGCAAACAGCTTGGCGTGACGGGCAATTCTCACGCGAATGTCTAGTAGCACACCGCGGGCATGATTTCAGCACTGCATTTGCTTTCCGGCACGGTACACGTGGCTCAGAGCCAGGCGGCATTGGCGCGGCCAGGCGCGAGGACTGTTTACTGTTTCGTGCAGCTCGCCCGGCAGGCCGGTTAACCTGACACACGGGTGGCGAAGTTTCAAATGATTCCTGAGCACCTGCCGATCCAATATATCCATCACTTGTTGAAAGGAGGGATTGACTAGTTTCAAAATCTGTTGCCATATACGAACATCAGAAACGTTCTGTGCAATTGCATCACGCACCATAGTATCTGAATAAGGGAGTCCACATTGACACTCAAGGCCTTGCAAGGTTGCAACCCACTCCCGATTAGTTTGACCTGCCGTACATTTTGTATGAAAGAAGGAATACCGTTTGGCAACTACATTGACTGAGTCTTTGAAATATTCATCTAATGCAGACAAAATTTCGTCGTAGGACAGAGTTGCTACGTCGCATCGGGGAAATAATTCGACTATCACATGGTACGTGGTCACCCCAACGGAGGACAATAAAAAAGGCTGCCGCTCGTTACCTTGAATTCTGTAGGCGGCGAGATGGAATCCAAATTAGCGTGACCACTCCGTCCAGCTTTCCAGTGCAGCATCAAAAGGGCGAAAAGTTGGTGCAACAGCGTGTTGTGGCTGCGGTAGCGGTTGAGCGGCGGCTGCCGCATCGTTTCGCATTGCACGTTGACCCTGGACGAGCTGTCCAAGTGCATCCAATAAGGCGTGCGTCTGCTGGTTCTGTAAGCGATAAAATTCGGACAGGACATCTGGAGATGGTGGCGAAGCTATTACACAAGTAAATCAGGGCAGTATAGTTACGAACGCGGTGTGGCCTCGTCGCCAAATGTTGTGGATTGGCAAGAGAGCCAACCCGGTTTTGAGAGGAAGCCGAAAGGCACGCATTTTAGCTCACGCAGGCTGGCGTGAGGTCTGGAACAGGACAAGGAAATTAGACTAGCAAAAAAGGACGTAGCTGTGGAATACTTAACTTTAATCCATAAATGGTGAACATCGCTCTTGACGGTACATGTTTTACAGCATCAATAGCAACTGGGAATGGCACCTTGCTAGGTCGTAGCAAATGACGTAGCTGAAGGCTATGCTAACTGTCGTCTCGGCAAATGAGAGCGTATTTTGTCAGTAAACCATCGCTAGCAAATTCGGCTGCACAACTGGGGCGAGTGCTAGGAAGTCTCTCTAGACCTGCCGTGTGGCGGCGCTCGGTCTGCAATCACTAATAGTGGCGACACGCGGGTCCGACGTATACTAACGGACCGCGGCCGATTTAAAGACTACCACCTAGCTAGTGTGGTGTCTGGCGGTGACACCACACCCCCCTCGCGCACATCTTGTGAATGACTTCCTTCAGGATAACGACATCACTCGACTAGAGTGGCCCGCATGTTCTTTAGACATGAACCCTATCAAACATGCCTAGGATAGATTAAAAAGGGCTGTTTATGGACGACGAGACCCGCCAACCACTGTGAGGGATTTGCGCCGAATCGCCGTTGAGGAGTGGGAAAATATGGACCAGCATTACCTTGATGAACTTGTGGATAGTATGCCACGACGAATACAGGCATGCATCAATGTAAGAGGACGTGCTACTGAGTGTTAGAGATACTGATGTGTACAGCAATCTGGACCACCACCTCTGGAGGTCTCGCTGCATCGTGGAACAACATGCAATGTGTGGTTTTCATGAGCAATAAAAATGGCGGAAATAATGTTTATGTTGACCCCTATTCCAATTATCTGTACAGGTTCCGGAACTCTCGTAACCGAGGTGATGCAAAACTTTTTTTGATGTGTGTATTAAAAGCTTGAGTATAAGTTCGCCAATCTTGTGAATTTTTCGTTATTTCAAATTTGGAATGCTTGCTTCGTTATTTGTACTTCTTGTGTAGGTACCAAGGGGTATCAGTGCCGCCTCTCATCAATTTAATTGATATATATATGAACTGCCGTCGATACTGTTTCTTTGAATTCAAACTACTTCTGGACTACGCTTACATAATCAGACCAATGAGAGTGGTGACTTTCTCTTAGGAAAATGTCTAGCGAATTTTTATCTCATTTCTTAAACAAATGTACTTAGCGTTTATTTTTGGTACGTTTGGATGTTATGGTATTCAGTCTCGCTGGAACGAACTTATGGTTACTAATTCCTGTATCCGTCATTATGGTCCCTGTTTGCTCAGTATTGTTTGAACCTCCTAATAGTTTGCTGATCCACCTTTGGAATGCAATACAGAACCTATTGTGCATGGGATAGTTTCGACACGTCGTCGGTCAGTTTCCGGAGGTATGAGACTCTAAATGTCTATGTACAGTTCACGCAGTTCCCGCAAAACACTGGTTGGTGATTGGGAGGTGCTGAGCTGGCTCCCGTTAGCATTCGCAGTACAATTAATGCATCGGGTTCAGAACCTGAAAATTTGGTGGCCAAGACATAAAAGCGAGTTCAGGTTACTTAAACCACTGTAGCAGGCTTTGGCCTTGTAACACGAACAGTTGTCATTCTCGAACATGTCATCGCCATCTCCAAAGCATGCAGTATGTACGGATACAGTCGGTCACAATAAAGCTCACCTTTCGATTCTGCTACAGTGTCTTCGATTATTGCCGCAGATACTACGGAAACTCAGACGAACGTCCCCCATAGTGTAATACTACCTCCAGAGACTTGCGTCCATCGAGGAGTGCTTGTTTCAAGAAGCCGTTCGCCTGGATATCGGGGTATCCTGGCACGACCATCAAGCTGATACCAGAAGGAAATGTACCTCACATGACCAGGCAACACATTTCCACCGATCGACAGTGCAATCTCGGTTATCTCGTACCCATTACACTAACTGACGCTGTCGTTGGGTCAGGATGGGAACACGTTGGGAACTGCATTTACAGAGCCTCATGTCCAACAATGTGCGCTGAACGGTGTGCTCTAAAACACTTATATCTGAACCAGCTAGTACTCTGTCGTCGGATGTGACACAGATCGCCACCTGCCCTGGTTTACACGGCGGGCAAGACTCTGACCTTCACAATCTGTGATGACGCGTGGACGTCCAGTAGCTTATTGCGTAGCCGCCGTTTTCACCATCCGTCAGTCACTTTTATTACGACCGCATTACGCGCACAACCGACCGTCTTCGCCCTTTCTTAGATCCTTGTTCCCAGGCGGCGGGAACTAACAACCTGCTGTTGTCATAATCGCTTACGTCAGCGTATTTCCCCATTTGTGGACCGTATCATCGCTAGACTGATTCATCGTTCGTCTCTGCCCTCCTATATACTGAATGATTCACAAAGAAAGAACAGGCTTCAGTTATTTAATGTAAACAAACTATGAAAGATAGAAATACTTTGCGCATGTCAATGGACAGAGGAAGGTTCAAAGTCTTATGTTCACACAGACCACTCACTTAGCACGATCAACATGCGTCGTTCCCGGGTTCGATTCCCGGCGGGGTCAGGGATTTTCTCTGCCTCGTGATGACTGGGTGTTGTGTAATGTCCTTAGGTTAGTTAGGTTTAAGTAGTTCTAAGTTCTAGGGGACTGATGACCATAGATTTTAAGTCCCATAGTGCTCAGAGCCATTTGAACCATGCGTCGTTCGAGAAGCATCGAAACGGTAGTCCGTTTCCTTCCACACACGAATCAACAAGTACCTGTTTATTGAATCGATAGCTTCAACAATTCGATTACTCAGCTGTTAAAGAGTAGCTGCCATAGGCGGGACAAAGTCTTTTATGTACTTCCACAGAAAAAAATCGCATGGTTTGAGGTCTGATGAGTGGGAGCTCAAAAGCAATGAACAAGATCTCGATATCCACGTGTTCCAATCCAGCGTTGTCGGATGGCGTTGTCCAGATAACCCCGTACCTCAAGGTTTAAGTGACACGTGGCGCCGTCATGCATAAAAGTGAAATCAGCGGAATATTCGTGAAGCTGAGGATGTAACCAATTTTGCAACGTGCCCAGGTATGACGGGCAACGGCCTTGCCGCAGTGGATACACCGGTTCCCGTGAGATCACCGAGGTTAAGCGCTGTCGGGGGTGGTCGGCACTTGGATGGGTGACCATCCAGGCCGCCATGAGCTGTTGCCATTTTTCGGGGAGCACTCAGCCTCGTGATGCCAACTGAGGAGCTACTCGACCAATTAGTAGCGGCTTCGCTCAAGAATACCATCATAACGACCGGGAGAGCGGTGTGCTGACCCCACGCCCCTTCTATATGCATCCTCGGCTGAGGATGACACGGCGGTCGGATGGTCCCGGTAGGTCACTCGTGGCCTGAAGATGGTGTGCCAGGTGTGACGCTGTTGTCACAGTTTCCTTACCAAAAAGAAAGGTCCATAAACTTTGTGGGCAGAAACGGCACGAAACACATTCACTTTCGGTGAGTCTGTCATGTTCGACGACGCCGGTATTTTGTGACCCCCAATCTTGTATTACGGTGGTTTACTTCACCCGGTAGATGTCAAGCCTCGATTCGCCCGAAGAGATTAGTCGTTCGGAAAAAGTGTCCTGTGCTATGTCCTGGAGAATTGAAACGCAAAATTCGCACCTTCTCTTATGGGGGCAACTGCTGCAGAAACTGCAACTTGCCAACGCTTCATATGCAGGTGTCGTTCCGGAACACGTCATACCGTCGTTTGAGGAATTTAAGGTTCCTGTCCTGAAACAAGTGAGTAACTTCAATTACTTGGGAAGTGTAATAATGAATGATATGTATTGCTCAACAGAAATTAGAAAAAGAATTGCAATGGCAAAGGAAGGATTCAAGAGGAAACAGAAATTACTTTGTGGGCTACAAAACAAAGATATGAGGAAAAGACTTGCCAAATGTTACATCTGGAGCGTTACACTGTATGGTGCGGAGACCTGGACATTGAAGAAGGAAGATGAAAGAAAACTGGAGGCACTAGAGATGTGGATGTGCAGGAGAATGGAAAAAGTGAAATGGGAAGACCGAGTAAGGAATGAAGAAGTATTAAGAAGAGTTGGAGAAGAAAGAAACATACAGAAAGTCATCAGAAAGAGAAAACGGAACTGTGTTGGACATTATTTGAGGAGAGACTGTTTATTGAAGGAAGGAATAAAGGAATGGTGGAGGGAAAAAGGGGAAGAGGAAGAAGAAGATACCAAATGCTGGACAATATCAAAGGAGACAAATATTCAGAAATGAAAAGACTGGCTATGGACAGACAAAAGTGGAAGAGGCTTAACCCATGAGAAGACCTGCCGTAAGGCAGAATACCATACTACTACTACTACTGTCCTGGTCATGTTGTGGACTTCCGAGGGCTGCACGTGAACGAATCTCAGATACTCTAGACATTTTTTATCAGCCGTGTGTGGCCGACCAGTGCTTTTCCCTTTGCAAGTGCAACCGACTTCCAAAACTTTTGTATGCCAGTCGTAAATCTGCTTGTGCATAGGCGCTATCTTGTTGAATCGACGGAGGAATGCACGTTCACTTCAACAAGGAATCGTTTTCGCGCTAACTCCAACGCAAAAATGGCTATTCTTGTGGTATAGTCGCCATGTTGCTACAAACAAAAAACCGCGCAGCAGTGTCAAAACTTCGAACGTTCCTCTACCCAGCGACATGCGTAATGCATTTCTGTCTTTTATATTTTCTAATACACAACTGAAATATGTTCTGTCTTTTTGAATAATCCGCTACTTTTCTGACAGTGTCAGGTGCCCTCGACTAGAGGAAGCGCATCCAATCTCGCGGTGCCCATTGGTGATAAGATTTTAGCTCGTTAGACTGTGTCATTACTTACAGTTTTGAACATGGCTCTTATTTAGCAAGCGTATACTTGTTTCAACTTAGGATTAAACAGCCAACCGGTTGCACATAAATGGCAGGTACATTGACCTAGGTTTCGACACCTACTAGGGGTGTCCTCATGAGAATGAAATGTTGCTAAAACCTACAAAGTAATACACAGAAAGTCAGGTACGACAAAAAACACGTTAACCAAGATGACTATTTTCGTGACGCACAAAAGTCACTTAAGTAAAATTGCATTGCTAAAAAGCAATAGTCAAAATTTGGAGCCGCTATGCTCGAGTCAAAAGTAAAATAAAATGTTGTAGCCTTTGCCACCTGTGCCCAATTGGGAACAACATCAGACTGATCGGCCCAGTGGCTCACACTGCTGCCACGAAAACATTGCTGTCATTACTCTTCGGAAAGTATGCTTTCTTTTTTTCTTCCACAGCTAACTATAATTTAATTTTCCTGAATTTTTCTGCCTTATACTCTGCCCACAGTCCAGTAACCCCTGTGTATTTCCGTTTGTTCCGATTTTATTTTCCGTTTCTTCATGCACTTTTGATACTTGACTTTTTCAAGTTGACATACCGGTATTAGGGTTTTATTCTAAGTGCTTTGTAAGTAGGCTGTTTATGTTTTCTCAGGCTGTTTATGTTTTCTCTATGTAAGTAGGCTGTTTATGTTTTCTTATTGGCAACGTTACGTAGCGCTCAATATGAAAATCACTGGCTGTGCTGTGTGCAGTCTGTGGCTAGTTTGCATTGTTGTCTGCCATTGTAGTGTTGGGCAGCGGCAGCTGGATGTGAACAGCGCGTAGCGTTGGGCAGTTGGAGGTGAGCCGCCAGCAGTGGTGGACGTGGGGAGAGAGATGGCGGAGATTTGTAATTTGTCATGAACTGATATATATATTATGACTTGTGATGATATTAAGGTAAATACATTGTTTGTTCTCTATTAATATCTTTCATTTGCTAACTATCCCTATCAGTAGTTAGTGCCTTCAGTAGTTTGAATCTTTTATTTAGCTGGCAGTAGTGGCGCTCGCTGTATTGCAGTAGCTTGAGCAGCGAAGATTTTTGTGAGGTAAGTGATTTGTGAAAGGTATAGGTTAATGTTAGTCAGGGCCCATTCTTTTGTACGAATTATTGAAAGTCAGATTGCGTTGCGCTAACAAAATATTGTGTGTCAGGTTAAGCACAGTCATGTAGAAATGTTCAAAGGGGAAGTTTCAGCTTAAGACGTATTCTTAGGCTCTCCGTATCTGGGTGTCACACATCTCAGACAGGTCTGAAAATTCGACCTTCCCGTCCTCGTGCGACAAAACGCTGGTGTAACGGAGAAATCGCGCGACCACGACCAGCTGCACAGACTGCTGGAATCCGGCCAGGCGCCTTGCACAGAGAATGAGAGAGAGAGAGCTCATTGAGATGCCGTGGAGCTGCGCGGTGCGATCCGCTTACGTGATTCGTCCCGCGCGATGTCGCTTCTTACGCTTCTTAAGTGGTTAATTGCCTCCGTGTAGCGGTGACAATGTGTAGCCATCCTCTTCAGACGACACGGCTGTCGAGGCGCCGATATCGCCCTCAGACGAGCTCGTAACTGATTCTTATACCAGTTTTGTGTAGTTATCATTTCACCTTTTATGTCTTCAATAATTAAGCCATTTTACCATCTTGCATGATAATGAGGAGGCTGGCAGTAACTACGATGTGTGTTAGTGGCTTCCCTCAACTATTATTCTAGTACCATATGTCATCTAACTGTCTGGTGTATGTGCGACGTGAATAAAATGCTGACTTCCTCATGAGCACCTAAATCTACATCCATATCTTGCAGTAAAAAGGAGATAGAGACAGAGAGAGAGAGAGAGAGAGAGAAACACGACAAAACGTGTCGCTCTTCTTAGGACCTTATGCAGCTCCCACATTACATTAAAGCCATTGGAATAACAACCAATGTAGAGGGTGCATCAAAGTCCTTGCATCAGACGCCTATGACTAATAGATCATGTCAAGGGGAACAATTTCTATCAGAGACAGCATTTTTGCTGATATTTTCCAGTGACGTTAGGTATCTGTTATAACTGATTATGCCTCTTAGAGTCCGCCCCGATAGCTGAGTGGTCAGCGTGACGGATTGCCGTCCTACGGGCCCGGGTTCGATTTCCGGTTGGGTCGGGGATTTTCTCCACTCAGGGACTGGGTGTTTTGTTGTCTTCATCATCATATCATCATATCATCCCCATCTGGCGCTCAGGACACCCAATGTGGCGACGAATGTAAAAAGACCTGCAGAAAAGCGGCCGGACCTGCCCCGCAAGGGGCTTCCCGGCCAATGACGCCAAACGCTCGTTTCCATGCCTCTTAGAGGCGGCAGAGCAAAGGCATCCTGTAGCACTCCCATGCAACGTGTGTTGCCCGTAGTTCAATCAGCTGATCTCCATGAAAGAGGGTAGGCCGACCTAAAAACTCTTTCTCCGCTTGAAGACACTCATTCTAAAGGTTTTCTTGCTCAAAATCTCTCTGTCAATTTACTGCATGTAAATGCAGCAGACCTGATTGGTAGAACCTGCTGGTTCGGTGAAATCTCGTCGTCCCAGGACCGGCGAATTCAATGAAATGGCTCCTGGCGTCGCTGGGAAACGTCAACGAACGAAAGTTCTTCCTCGTGACATTGGCGTAAGTACATTCAACGTCTTTTCTAATGAAGGCCAATGACCTTCCCGCAGTGGTCTCACCGGGTACCGTCGGATCAACGAAGTTACGCGCTGTCGGACCTGGTTAACGCTTGTTGGGTGACCGTCCCAGTCTGACGAGCGCTATAGTCAAGGGGGTGAACTCAGCCCTTGAGGGGCCAGTAGAGGAACTATTTGATTGAGAAGTAGCGGTTTCGGTGGCGAAAACTATCAACGGTCGGGAGAGCATGTGCTGACCACATGCTCCTCCACATCCGTAATCAGTGACGCCTGTGGGTTGACACGGCGTTTGGTTGATACCATTGGCCCTTCAAGAACTTTGCAGTGAACACATGGTGTGTCGTGGGGCGATCACTCTGTTTTTAAAATAATTGAAAATCCACGATCGCTTCAATATAGTTTACTAGATGACTGGTTTCAGCACTTAGAAGGTGCCATCATCGGATCTGAAACGTGGATTAACATTTATAATATGGACATATGGTTTTATAAATGTTAATCCACGTTTCAGATCCGATGATGGAACCTTCATAGTGCTGAAACCGGTCATCTAGTAAACGATATTGAAGCGATCGTGGCCTTTCAAACCTTCAAGAACTGTTCGGACGGAGTCTAATTTTGTATACGAATAGACCGAACGAGAGACTGTAGTTAACTTCTTCGTGAGTGAATATCCTTTCCCTGGAATTCTTCCAGTGTATGTCAGTTACCTGCTTTTCTCGCAACCTATTTTATGTTGTTCCACATATCATGCCTCATAATTATTTTACAATTGTGACTGTTTGCAGTGATCCATCACGAAATGTGTTGTCAAATAATCATGACTTTTCCGCCTGTTTAGGCACATTTCATTTCATGTGTTTATGTTGAATGTGAGCTTTCAGAACGTGCACGAAGAGTGGATCTCCAACAGATCTTGCTGCAGTTCTGTGACGTAATGACTTCTCTATGTACAACAGCATTGTAATGATGAATGTAGTTAAAATGCAAACTGCGAGTATATACACTCCTGGAAATGGAAAAAAGAACACATTGTCACCGGTGTGTCAGACCCACCATACTTGTTCCGGACACTGCGAGAGGGCTGTACAAGCAATGATCACACGCACGGCACAGCGGACACACCAGGAACCGCGGTGTTGGCCGTCGAATGGCGCTAGCTGCGCAGCATTTGTGCACCGCCGCCGTCAGTGTCAGCCAGTTTGCCGTGGCATACGGAGCTCCATCGCAGTCTTTAACACTGGTAGCATGCCGCGACAGCGTGGATGTGAACCGTATGTGCAGTTGACGGACTTTGAGCGAGGGCGTATAGGGGGCATGCGGGAGGCCGGGTGGACGTACCGCCGAATTGCTCAACACGTGGGGCGTGAGGTCTCCACAGTACATCGATGTTGTCGCCAGTGGTCGGCGGAAGGTGCACGTGCCCGTCGACCTGGGACCGGACCGCAGCGACGCACGGATGCACGCCAAGACCGTAGGATCCTACGCAGTGCCGTAGGGGACCGCACCGCCACTTCCCAGCAAATTAGGGACACTGTTGCTCCTGCGGTATCGGCGAGGACCATTCGCAACCGTCTCCATGAAGCTGGGCTACGGTCCCGCACACCGTTAGACCGTCTTCCGCTCACGCCCCAACATCGTGCAGCCCGCCTCCAGTGGTGTCGCGACAGGCGTGAATGGAGGGACGAATGGAGACGTGTCGTCTTCAGCGATGAGAGTCGCTTCTGCCTTGGTGCCAATGATGGTCGTATGCGTGTTTGACGCCGTACAGGTGAGCGCCACAATCAGGACTGCATACGACCGAGGCACACAGGGCCAACACCCGGCATCATGGTGTGGGGAGCGATCTCCTACACTGGCCGTACACCACTGGTGATCGTCGAGGGGACACTGAATAGTGCACGGTACATCCAAACCGTCATAGAACCCATCGTTCTACCATTCCTAGACCGGCAAGGGAACTTGCAGTTCCAACAGGACAATGCACGTCCGCATGTATCCCGTGCCACCCAACGTGCTCTAGAAGGTGTACGTCAACTACCCTGGCCAGCAAGATCTCCGGATCTGTCCCCCATTGAGCATGTTTGGGACTGGATGAAGCGTCGTCTCACGCGGTCTGCACGTCCAGCACGAACGCTGGTCCAACTGAGGCGCCAGGTGGAAATGGCATGGCAAGCCGTTCCACAGGACTACATCCAGCATCTCTACGATCGTTTCCATGGGAGAATAGCAGCCTGCATTGCTGCGAAAGTTGGATATACACTGTACTAGTGCCGACATTGTGCATGCTCTGTTGCCTGTGTCTATGTGCCTGTGGTTCTGTCAGTGTGATCATGTGATGTATCTGACCCCAGGAATGTGTCAATAAAGTTTCCCCTTCCTGGGACAATGAATTCACGGTGTTCTTATTTCAATTTCCAGGAGTGTATCTACCGCATTAAGGAAAATCTCGGGGGCGGTTTTCTAGGTTTGTGTTCTTGATCTGATACTAGCAAATGGACTATGATTGAAGTGTTCAAGTGCATGACATTACCAGGCAGTTCAAGGTTCAGAATCGATAGTGGCCATCTTTTGGTGGCCTGTGTACATAGCCAGCATTCATATATTGTGGTTCCTGAGTGTTTGAGACTCCAGCAGGACCATATTTCCGGAGTTACTGGCAGTGGCTCTTACTGAATGACTCCAGTCCAAAAGAAGGCGGTGAGAATCACGTGACAGCAGAATGGGCGGTCAGCAGGAAGCAGTGACATAGAGCGGGGACTAGTCGCTGGATGTCTCCTGAGTAACAGATCCATCAGGCACATTTCAACTTTTCTAGAGCTGTCCAAGTCGTCTGATGGTGATGTGATTTCGAAGTGGAAATGAGAACAAAAACAGCTAAACGACGGATAGGGAGATCTCATGTGCTGGCGGGCAGATACCGCGAAGCATTGTGGAGGGTGATTGCAAAAAAGTCGAATGAAATCAACGGAAGAAATGATTCGTGAGTTCCAAAGCACTACCAGCAGTCTAGCTGGCACAATGGCCGTGAGTAGGGAGATAAGGAGAGTGGAGTACAATTGTCGAGCAGCTACTGATAATCCACACATTTCAGAGACCATTACTAAGCGACACTTGATGTAGTGCAAAGAGCGATGCCACTGGGCAGTGGACAACTTGAAGCGGATGATTTGTAGTAATCAGTCACGCTGTACCATGTGGAAAATCCGATGCAAGAGTTTTGGGTATTGGGTTTTATCTGCCATCATGTGTACTGTAAAAAGTTAAGTACGGAGGAGCTAGTGTGACGATGCTGGGATGTTTTTCGTGAGTAGGGTGTGCTCCTCTTATTGTGGTTAACAAAACGCTAAATTCAGAAGGACATGAAAACATTTTGCAACATTCTGTTCTACGTGCAGTTCAGTAACAGTTCCGACAAGATCAGCATGATCCTGTCATAAAGCAGCATTGTGAGGCGATGGTTTCTGGACAATAATATTCCTGAAAATGACTGGTCTGTCCAAAGTTCCTACGGAACTCAAGGGATCGTCTTTCGGATGAGTCAGAACGTCCACTTCCCTCCATACCCCTGCGTCCAACATCACCACCTCCCCTGGTTTCGGTTCTTGAGGAAGAATGGGCTGCCAATCCTCCACAGGCATTCATAAACTTCACTCATGCCGCCAATAAGCTAAGGGTGGACCCACCCCATATTAATGTTCACTAACAGTTGTCCGGTCACTGGATTAGATAGTGTACATTGTTCACAAACGTACAAGAAGTTAATGGTTTGATAGTAAACAATCGTACCAATAATTCGGGCGCACTAATTGCACACTCCAATCCTGTTTTCACATCATGAAGAGCACCTTGATTTAACTGAAGAGGTTTTCAGAACTCAAGCGTCGATTCGTCTGGAGGCTTACGTAAGCTGATAAATGCAGCCATGCTTAATACGATAAAAGTATTTTAGGACCAATCCCTCCAAGGTTTTACAGACTGCAGTGGTGAGCTGCAGTAACGATGTCGAGTAACAACGCCTTCTGAAGTGGTCAGTGGGTGTAATAAGGTTTTAGTTTCAGCCTGTGCACAGCTGTGTGATCAGGTGCAATGTGAAGCACAAAATCGCGCAACGATTTTACCAGACTTATTTTCAAGGCTGCTTCTAAGCAGGCTTATTTCGGTTAGAACCGATACGCCACCTGCCACACAGTCGAAAAAGCGTATTTCAGCCTCAAGCAATAATCAGATCCAGCCTATACGTGTACTAATTTCCGCGCAACGATCGCACCTGGAACATCGTCTAATGGTCTTAGAGTGCTGATGCTGCAAATTTGTTACTTTCCAAGTACAGAGATGAGCCAAGATGTCATGAGTCCTGTCCACTGAGAGAGTAAATGCTGGCTGGTGGCATTGTGGGTACAAAACGTGATAAGAAATAGGCAGAGTAGAAACGAATAGGAAGTCATTCTTGAGGTATCGTTCAGAGATCATGGTGCTGTACCAAAGTTGGCAACTTATTTAAATACCACAGACATTAGCGAGAGGTCTCTGCAATCCGCAGTGACGTACAGGAGGCACTCCTGAAGACCACGCCTATCCTTTCAGCACTGCAGCGTGCTCTCACTGAGGTCAATATAGTGTCCAGCATGCAAAAGTTCACCCCATTTAGTGACCTCAGCTACAGCCGTCAACATCATAGTCTAGGTCCAACGAACAGTTAAAGTCTCTCATGAAACGTACTGTTGTAAATGTGAAACATTGTACCTCAAGAGAGCAGTTTGTTACTTAGTGCAACAAGTGATGCTTTAGTTGCCAGTGACAGTTATAATTATCCTGTAGTCCTGCGGCAAAGAATTATGTCAAACTTACGTAAATATTATATTCATTTACGTAATAAAGTGAACTAATATTTCACGTGTTCTGTGGTATTTCGATGAGCCTTATCCCAGGGCAATCAAAGAACCCACAGTTATGGCTGGACGTCAGTGTCTTCGTCTCGTCGCAACAATTCGTGCGATGATACGACTCTCAAAATTGGGAAATTCTCTTCCATAAGAAGCTTTGGATTGCACCCGTGGTCTAGGCGTAGCGTCTCAGATTAGTAAACTAAACGTCCTCGGTCACGTGTTCGAATCCCGCCACTGCATCAATTTTGATTAACAATTAGCTTTGGCGACCGAAGACTTCCGGCGTAAGACGTCACGCTCATTCTGTCAACGGCCCTGTCAAAGAGGGCGGAGGAGCGGACAGAGGTTCAAGGCACTCTCTTGTCTATGGGGAAGAAAACTGCCCCTAAAGCAATCGAAACCACTGCTTTAAAGAAACGTAATGTGTATCCATAGGATATGTGGCCTGTAATCGAAAGAGTTTCATGATGATCTCTCCACTGGCAAAAGATTCCGGAATAGTCCCCCATAATATCAACAGCAGCAGAAAATGGTATAACGGAAGCAGGATTTTTTATGAGTAGGAAAGTAGGGCAGAGAT
Organism: Schistocerca piceifrons; assembly: GCF_021461385.2. Taxonomy (NCBI): domain Eukaryota; kingdom Metazoa; phylum Arthropoda; class Insecta; order Orthoptera; family Acrididae; genus Schistocerca; species Schistocerca piceifrons. The sequence continues at coordinate 560,914,113 of NC_060141.1, forward strand.
TGTGTTACTGTGCAGGGTTGTTCTTATCCGAATCGCCAGCAAACCAACACCGACAACGATAGTTCAGGTATATATGGTGAAGTCGCAAGCTGAAGATGAAGAGAGAGAGAGAAAGCTCGTAAAGGGAGATGAAAATCTAATATTCATGAGGGACTGGAGTGCACTTGTAGGGGAAGGAGTAGAAGAAAAGGTTAAGGCGAATATGGGCTTGGGACAAGGAATGAGAGAGAAGGAGGACTAATTGAGTTCTGTAATAAATTTCAGGTAATAATAGAGAATATTCTGTTCAAGAATCACAAGATGAGGACGTATACTTCGAAAAGGCCGGGTGATACGCGAAGATTTCAGTGAGTTACATCATGGTCAGACAGAGATTCCGAAATCAGATTCTGGATTGTAAGGCGTACCCAGGAGCAGATATAGATTCAGATCACAATATGGTAGTGCTGAAGAGTAAGCTGAAGTTTAAGACGTTAGTCAGGAAGAATCAATAAGCATATAAGTTGGATATGAAAGTACTAAGGAATGACGAGATAATCTTGAAGTTCACTAAGATTATGCATGCAGCAACAACGAATAACTCAGTAGGCAGTAGAGTTGAAGAGAAATGGACATCTCTAAAAAGAACCATCACGGAAGTTATAAAGAAAAACATAGATACAAAGAAGGTAACTGCGAAGAAACGGTGGGTAACAGAAGAAATACTTCAATTGATCTAAGAAAGAAGGAAGTACAAAAACGTTCCCGGAAACTCAGGAATATAGAAATACAAATTGTTGAAGAATGAAATAAATACGAAGTGCAGGGCAAGTAAGACGAAATGGCCGTATGAAAAATATGAAGAAAACGAAAAGAAAATGATTGTTGGAAGGACAGACTCAGCACACAGCAAAGTCAAAACAACCTACGGTGACATTAAAAGCATGGGTGGTAACATTAAGAATGTAACGGGAATTCCACTGTTAAACGCAGAGAAGAGAGCCGGTAGATGGAATGAATACAATGAAAGCGTCTACGAGGGGGAAGATTTGTCTGATGTGACATAAGAAGAAACAAGAATCGATTTAGAAGAGATAGGGGATCCAGTACTGGAATCAGATTTTAAAAGAACTTTGGAGGACTTACGATTAAATAAGGCAGAAGGAGTTGATAACATTCCATCAGGATTTCATCGGGGGAAATGGCAACAAAACGACAAGTCACGTTGGTGTGTAGAATGTATGAGTTTGGCGACATGCTATTTGACTTTCGAAAAATATCATCCACACAATTCCGAATAGCGCAAGAGCTGGCAAGTGCGAGATTTATGGCACAGACGAATGGAAAAGAAAGTAGAGGATGTGCTAGATGACCATCAGTTTGGCTTTAGGAAAGGTAAAGGCACGAGACAGGTAATTCTGACGTTGCGGTTGATAATGGAAGCAAGACTAAAGACAAATCAAGACACTTTCATAGGATTTGTCGACCTGGAAAAAGCGTTCGACGATGTAAAATGGTGCAAGATGTTCGAAATTCCGAGAAAAATGGGGGTAAGCTATAGGGAGAGACGGGTAATATACAATATGTACAAGAGTCAAGAGGGAACAATAAGAGTGGACTACCAAGAACGAAATGCGCGGATTAAAAGTGTGTAAGACAGGGATTTAGGCTTTCGCCCCTACTGTTCAGTCTGTACACCGTAGAAGCAATGGTGGAAATAAAAGAAATTTTTGGAGGTGGAATAAAAATTCAAGGTGAAAGTGTATCAATGATGAGATTCTCTGATGACATTGCTATTCTGAGTGAAAGTGAAGAAGAATTTCATGACCCGCTGAATGGAATAAACAATCTAATAACTACAGAATATGGATTGAGAGTAAATCGAAGAAAGACGAAAGTAATAAGAAGTAGGAGAAATGGGAAGAGCTAGAAACTTAACATCAGGATTGATGGTCACGAAGTAGATGAAGTTAAGGAATTCTGCTACCTAGGCAGTAAAATAACAAATGACGGACGGAGGAAGGAGAACACCAAAAGCAGATTAGAATGGGAAAAAGGGCATTCCTGACCAAGAGAAGTTTGCTGGTATCAAACATAGGCCTTAATTTGAGGAATAAATTTCTGAGAATGTACGTCTGGAGTACAAAATTGTATGGTAGTGAAACATGGACACCGGGAAAACCGGAACAGAAGACAATCGACGAATTTGAGATGTGGTGCTACAGACGAATGTTGAAAATTAGGTGGACTGGTAGAATAAGGAATGAGGAGGTTCTGCGCAGAACCGGAGTGGAAAAGTATACGTGGAAAACACTAACAAGGAGAAGGGACGGGATGAAAGGACATCTGTTAAGGCATCAGGGACGGACTTCCATGGTACTAGAGGGAGCAGTAGAGGGCAAAAACTGTACAGGAAGACAGAGCTTGGAATACATCCAGCAGATAATTGAGGACGAAGGTTGCCAGAATAATTCGAGCGGGCCACAGCCAGAAAAGAGAGAGAGAGAGAGAGAGAGAGAAGCTTTGAGACACTGTCATGTCCTGACAGCGGGTGGGGAATTGGGGGGGGGGGGGGTCGACAAGGTGTACACGTCTGCACCTCATCACAGAACGGGGATTTTGGAGAGTTATCCGCCCTGTAAAGTAGGATTGGCGGCGATCTGTGGCAGATCAGGTAACTCTGGTGCAGGCAAAACTGTTTAATATCACAGCGCTCAGTGTACATTGTTAAAGGTAGTACCCCACAACAATGGACTGATATGTGTTTCCATGATGATGGAACGACGTCGTCAGTTACCATTTGAGGCAGTACCTGACAGTCGAGATAGGGATGTGAGCCAACAGAAACGCGTCGCCTGGTCGGATGAATCCTGTTACATCAGGTCCATGGTCTTATGTTGATGCGGAGTTACCCGGATGAACGACTGTTCCAAACGTGCATCACGTCACGCACGCTTGGCGCTGTGGGCAGTTCCTTGGCTTCTATGGGACCTATGGCAGTAACTGAAGGCACCGTGACACATGTGGACTAAGTGAAAATTGTTGCATGTCACCTATACCCATTCATGCTTGATATCTTCCTCGGAGACATCTTCCAGCAGGTTAACTGTCATTGTTACAAGGTCAGAATCAAGGAACAGTGGTTTGAGGAACTTGACAGTAAACTCACACTGATGTCTTGTCCACTAATTCGTCTGGTGTGGACCTGATGGAAGATATCTGGGACGAGTTCGGTGCTAACAAAAAAATGGCTCTGAGCACTATGGGACTCAACTGCTGTGGTCATAAGTCCCATAGAACTTAGAACTACTTAAACCTAACTAACCTAAGGACATCACACACATCCATGCCCGAGGCAGGATTCGAACCTGCGACCGTAGCTGTCGCGCTGTTCCAGACTGATGCGCCTAGAACCGCTCGGCCACCCCGGCCGGCTGACCAGTTTCGGTCTAAATTTTCTGCCTCAGTAACTGTTCATTCTTGTATTGCATCACAGAGGCTACTAAGTAAAATTTCACTGGAAAAACTAACAACCAAAGATACAGTACAAATTAAGAGTGCATAATTTCATTTATTCTGTATTTAGCTTAGCGAGTGACTTCTGCTGGCTTCGTATGTATTTTATTGTTGCTACTTTAAGAGCCAAATGAATTGCTCATTTTCGCAAAGTAAATTCAGTTCCACCTTTCAACAATCAAAAGTAAATTGCTTGCCTCTTTCTAAAGATTGCATTACGTTACAATGGGGTTACTGAAAGTAATTTTTTACATAACAAAGTTTAAGTTAAGCCAATCGCTCATTTAAGCAGTAACTGCATTTAATTTTACTTTTAAAATTTAGTATTTCAGAATAAATAATTGCAAGCTCAGTGCTTTCTGATTCATTTATTTTCTCGTGAACTGTTGTGCTGGGGAAAAGCGTGACAACCTTTTGTTGCCATGCCGGTGATTATTTACTTAAATTTCTTTGCCATTACGTTTCTCAAGGTTCTGGAGATTCATTTCCCTAGTGGACTGGCTACCGTTTAATTATCCCTTCTTTTTAACTAATCAGTGTGTTTTTGTGTTATCAGTGATTTTTGTAGTAAACATTACGTGGTACCCTTTTTCCCCCCTGAGCGGTTCGTGAGCCATTGCACTATATTCTATCCATTCCAAAATTATCTTCAGTATTTAGCTTAAGTTTAGAATAGATTTTTCTTTCAGAAGAGTCTGTTGTACACTTTCCTCCAACTAACCGGTGTTATTTTTCTTCGATATCGATGGCCTTACTCATTGTAAAATTTCATTAGTCATATGCGATAACGGTCAGTTATATTACAATCTAATAGGGGCAATTAGGAAGTGGAAGGTTACACACTCCTCTCGTCCTTCCAAGAACTGATCCGACGCCCTCGACTTACTGACCAAGTGGGCATAAAAGAGAAACAGAAAAAAGGAGCAGAAAGGAAAGACCTCCACAAAAAAAGGTAATTGGAATATCAAATCATTAGAGTGCATAGTACTCAATCACTGTATGTGTATATAAAATAACGGCCCACACACAATTAATAAAATTTTCATAATCGATAAAATGGGAGATGTAAGAGTCTGAAGGGCCTAGCATCCGGCAGATGGATGCCCCAGAATGGCCTGCGGTGTTTCATGAGCAGGAGATAACGACCACCTCTCGCTGTGGTCGACTATGTATGACATCTGTGTTCTTTGAATACCTGACTTTCTCTGATAGTGAGCAGAGAGTAATAAACTATATGTGAAACTTCTCACTGATGCATGCTCTCTCAGACTGACTATCTTCTATTAGTGACATTCCATGCCATAGATTACTGTGAATCACACTGCAGAACAGCGCGTCACGTTTATTATTATTGAAGTTAACCTTAGTACCTGTCACCGACGACCACTGGTTTCAATAATCCAAGAATGCAGCTCTTTATTATTAGTAAATTTTATAATTTACGTGTTCTGATACCGTCTTTCTGATGTATCTGATGTAACACAAGGCGTTTGAACAGCATGAAAGCTTTTTTTTTCCTAAGAAAAATGAAGCATGTATTCAGGCACTTCGATAAGATTACGTGCAGTACTTGACAGGATTAGATAACTGACATAAAATGTGAAGTTAAATACGAATGGTAGATTAACATTAATCTATAATGCAACAAAACGGAAAATAGTACACACCAGAGGCTGTCACAGAGTTCAAGTGCCGGCCGAAGTGGCCGTGCGGTTCTAGGCGCTGCAGTCTGGAACCGCGAGACCGCTACGGTCGCAGGTTTGAATCCTACCTCGGGCATGGATGTGTGTGATGTCCTCAGGCTAGTTAGGTTTAACTAGTTCTAAGTTCT